>NC_083714.1:9309352-10559352 GCF_033118175.1 Dama dama | reverse complement strand
TGTTCAAACAGTTAATAATCAATAAGCCTGTGGTTACCTTCCGATAGATACTGTCCGGAGGCAGGGGTGATTAGTGTCTGTTTTCTCTTAGGCAATGAGTAACCTGGATGTGATCTTCAAGATTCCCCTGCCCAGAGGGGATCTTATCCTTCCATTGTCATTCCCACAGGTTCTAAGCACAGAGTTCAGAGTCCATTGGAGAGGTGGCCTAGCACAATCAGCACGGACAGGCCTGAGATGGAGTCTAGGCCCTATGAATTCCTTCTTCAGTTTGATCTCCTAGCAGTCCAAGGGACTGTCAAGAGTCTTTTCCAACACCATGGTTCAAAAGCTTCAATTCTTTGGTTCTCAGCTTTCTTTATAGTCCAACTCTCACATCCATACATGACTACTGGAAAACCATAGCTTTGACTAGATGGATCTTTGTTGGCAAAGTAATGTCTCTGCATTTTTAATATGCTGTGTAGGTTTGTCATAGCTTTTCTTCCAAGGAGCAAGTGTCTTTTAATTTCATAGCTGCAGTCACCATCTGCAGTGATTTTGGAGCCCCCCAAAATAAAGTCAGCCACTGTTTCCCCATCTATTTGCCATGAAGTGATGGGACCAGATGCCATGATCTTAGTTTTCTGAATGTTGAGCTTTAAGCCATCATCAAGAGGCTCATTCATTCTTCTTCACTTTCTGCCATAAGGGTGGTGTCATCTGCATATCTGAGGTTATTGATATTTCTCCCAGCAATCTTGATTTCAGCTTGTGCTTCATCCAGCCCAGTGTTTCTCATGATGTACTCTGCATATAAGTTAAATAAGCAGGGTGACAACATACAGCCTTGACATACCCCTTTTCCTATTTGGAACCAGTTGCAAGTATCTTCTAGAATGGCAAGCCTCTGGTGGGGAATGTAGAGGATGTGTTAATTTCTTCCTTTCTGCCATCTTTAGGTGGACAAGGTTCTGAACAAAGACACTTTGGTTTAACAGTCTGGTGGTGCAGGACTCGCTAAAGGCAGGCCATTATGCATGATTTATAATAACAAAGGCAATGAAAAGCAAGTCAAAGAAAACAGTTCCAACGTGGAGTCAGAATTGGCTTTTCACTGCAGCACAACTGCTACCTATACTTACACGATGCCATACATAGTAGTAAGACGCACATCTATAAGATGCACATCTAAAAAAAAAAAAAGATGCACAACTATAAGATGCAGCCATGAAGCAAAGGAAGGAAATCTGAGAACACATCTGCCAAAATGTGGGAGTGTTAAAGATTCAGTTGGTGCCAGAGTGAAAACTGTTGTTGCTAACATGCATGAACACCAAGGTGTGGCTCATTCATCCTGATAAGATTTAGAGACCAGCCACTGAAATCAAATTCTAGGGATCCATGTGGGTTGACCAATCTCCAAAATAGTAAAGTTAGAGTCATTCATGTTATGGCTCGCTACTACCTAAAAAGAAGTTTGACCCCATGAACTGTAGCCCAGCAGACTCCTCTGTCCATGGAATTTTTTAGGCAAGAATACTGGAGTGGGTTACCATTTCCTACTCCAGGGGAGCTTCCTGACCCAGGGACAAAACCTGTATCTCTTGCATCTTCTGCATTGGCAAGTGGATTCTTTACCACTGAGCCACTAAAGAAGCCCCAAAAGAAGACCAGCACAATTTTGATCTCAAAAGGAGAGCAGTGAGCAGTCCTGAAGAAAGGACTACCAGGTAACAGCACGTCAAGATATCTCTACCTTGAGTTTTGCTCCACTCTGATCCTAACAAGGTTGAGAAAGTACAACAGTCTTTTTTTTTCATTAAATGAAAATGTATTTGAGAGGCAAGTCTGGTCCTATAGCTATGACATGTTAATATGGAAAGGTTGTGGCTACCTCTTTAAGGGCCATTTCACCTATGTTTATTCAACCACAAGGGAAGTCTTTAGCTACCTGGTGACCACACTTCTAAGAAACCCCCAAGGATGTTTGGCCTTGGCTTACTGGCATCTTGGCCAAAATAAAAGGTAATAGTGACTCTGGGCATCAGCAGTCATTCAGCCTCAATGCCAGTCATAAAGAAGTCACTGAAGGGAGCACCAGTTAGTACCATGGGCTAAATTAAAAGCTGGCATCTTTGCCCTAGACAATGCTCCTGAAGAGCAGGCATGCTGTATTTTCACTGGAACTTGGGCTATGGCTAATAGCCTAGTTGTCTATTTGAATTCATGGAGGGTGATTTATTATCAGACTGGGCAAGTGGCCCTGCCACCAGAATTGAATGAGCTCAAAAGGCCTCCATCTGGGTTACCTGCCAGCAAGCGATTTGCCTGAGTTCTGCCCACTGCTGGCAGACTACTTCCATTCTCTGCTGCCATCTGGTGGCTACTTATAACGCCTAACAGCATCATCTTTTAGGATTTGAAATAGCTCAACTGGAATTCCATCACCTTCACTAGCTTTGTTCATAGTGATGCTCCTAAGGCCCACTGGACTTCGCATTCCAGGATGTCTGGTTCCAGGTGAATGATCACACCATCGTGATTATCTGGGTCATGAAGATCTTTTTTGTACAGTTCTTCTGTGTATTCTTGCCACTTCTTCTTAATATCTTCTGATTCTGTTAGGTCCATACCATTTCTGTCCTTTATTGTGTCCATCTTTGCATGAAATGTTCCCTTGGTATCTCTAATTTTCTTGACGAGATCTCTAGTCTTTCCCATTCTATTGTTTTCCTCTACTTCTTTGCATTGATCACTGAGGAAGACTTTCTTATCTCTCCTTGCTATTCTTTGGACCTCTGCATTCAAATGGTTATATCTTTCCTTTCCTCCTTTGTCTTTCACGTCTCTTCTTTTCACAGCTATTTGTAAGGTCTCTTCAGACAACCATTTTGCCTTTTTGCAGTTTTTTTTCTTGGGGATAGTCTTGATCCCTGCCTCCTGTACAATGTCATGAACCTCCATCCATAGTTCTTCAGGCACTCTATCAGATCTAATCCCTTGAATCTATTTGTCACTTCCACTGTATAATCATAAGGGATTTGATTTAGGTCACACCTGAATGGTCTAGTGGTTTCCCCTACTTTCTTCAATTTAAGTCTGAATTTGGCAACAAGGAGTTCATGATCTGAGCCACAGTCAGTTCCTGGTCTTGTTTTTGCTGACTGTATACAGCTTCTCCAACTTAGGCTGTAAAGAATATAATCAATTTGATTTTGGTATTGATCATCTGGTGATGTCCACGTGTAGAGTCTTCTCTTGTGTTGTTGGAAGAGGGTATTCACTATGACCAGTGTGTTCTCTTGGCAAAACTCGATTAGCTTTTGCCCTGCTTCATTCTGTACTCCAAGGCCAAATTTGCCTGTTACTCCAGGTATTTCTTGACTTCCTACTTTTGCATCCCAGTCCCCTATAATGCGGAGAAAGCAATGACATTCCACTCCAGTATTCTTGCCTGGAAAATACCATGGACGGAAGAGCCTGGTGGGCTGCAGTCCATGGGGTCGCTAAGAGTCGAACATGACTGAGCGACTTCACTTTCACTTTTCACTTTCATGCATTGGAGAAGGAAATGGCAACCCACTCCAATGTTCTTGCCTGGAGAATCCCAGGGACAGGAGAGCCTGGTGGGCTTCCGTCTATGAGGTCGCAGAGAGTCAGACACAACTGAAGCGACTTAGCAGCAGCAGCAGCAGCAGCCCCTACAATGAAAAGGACATCTTTTGGGGTTTTAGTTCTAGAAGGTCTTATAGGTCTTCATAGAACAGTTCAACTTCAGCTTCTTCAGCATTACTGGTCAGGGCATAGACTTGGATTACCATGATATTGAATGGTTTGCCTTGAAAATGAACAGAGATCATTCTGTCAGTTTTGAGATTGCACCCAAGTACTGCATTTCAGACTCTTTTGTTGACTGTGATGGCTACTCCATTTCTTCTAAGGGATTCTTGCCCACAGTAGTAGATATAATGGTCATCTGAGTTAAATTCACCCATTCCAGTCCATTTTAGTTTGCTGATTCCTAAAATGTCTATGTTCAGTCTTGCCACTCCTGCTTGGCCACTTCCAGTTTGCCTTGATTCATGGACCTAACATTCCAGGTTCCTATGTAATATTGCTCTTTACAGCATCGGACTTTACTTCTATCACCAGTCACATCCACAACTGAGTGTTGTTTTTGCTTTGGCTCCATCTCTTCATTCTTCCAGGAGTTATTTCTCCACTGATCTCCAGTAACATATTGGGCACCTACTGACACGGGGAGTTCATCTTTCAGTGTCCTATCTTTTTGCCTTTTCATCCTGTTCATGGGGTTCTCAAGACAAAAGCACTGAAGTGATTTGCCATTCCCTTCTCCAGTGGACCACGTTTTGTCAAAGCTAGTGGAGGTGATGGAATTCCAGTTGAGCTATTTCAAATCCTCAAAGATGATGCTGTGAAAGTGCTGCCCTCAATATGCCAGCAAATTTGGAAAACGTAGCAGTGGCCAAAGGACTGGAAAAGGTCAGTTTTCATTCCAATCCCAAAGAAAGGCAATGCCAAAGAATGCTCAAACTATCGCACAATTGCACTCATCTCACATGCTAGTAAAGTGATGCTTAAAATTCTCCAAGTCAAGCTTCAACAGTACATGAGCCATGAACTTCCAAATGTTCAAGCTGGATTTAGAAAAGGCAGAGGAACTAGAGATCAAATTGTCAACATCCATTGGATCATCAGAAAAGCAAGAGAGTGCCAGAAAATCATCTACTTCTGCTTTATTGACTATGCCAAAGCCTTTGGCTGTGTGGATCACAATAAACTGTGGAAAATTCTGAAAGAGATGGGAATACCAGACTACCTGACCTGCCTTTTGAGAAACCTGTATGCAGGTCAGGGAGCAACAGTTAGAACTGGACATGCAACAACAGCCTGGTTCTAAATCAGGAAAGGTGTGTGTCAAGGCTGTATATTGTTACCCTGCTTATTTAACTTATATGCAGAGTACATCATCAGAACACTGGGCTGGATGAAGAACAAGCTGGAATCAAGATTGCTGGGAGAAATATCAATAACCTCAGATAGGCAGATGACACCACCCTTATGGCAGAAAATGAAGAACGAAAGAGCCTCTTGATGAAAGTGAATGAGGAGAGTGAAAAAGTTGGCTTAAAGCTCAACATTCAGAAAACTAAGATCATGGCATCTGGTCCCATCACTTCATGGCAAATAGATGGGGAAACAGTGGAAACAGTGGCTGACTTTATTTTTGGAGGCTCCAAAATCACTGCAGATGGTGACTGCAGCCATGAAATTAAAAGATGCTTGCTCTTTGGAAGAAAAGTTATGACCAACCTAGACAGTATATTAAAAAGCAAAGACATTACTTTGCCAACAAAGGTCCATCTAGTCAAAGCTATAGTTTTTCCAGTAGTCATGTAAGGATGTGAGAGTTGGACTATAAAGAAAGCTGAGCACCAAAGAATTGATGCATTTAAACTGTGGAGTTGGAGAATTCTCTTGAGAGTCCCTTAGACTGCAGGGAGATCTAACCAGTCCATCACAAAGGAGATCAGTCCTGAATATTTATTGGAAGGACTGATGCTGACGCTGAAACTTCAATCATTTGGCCACCTGATGGGAAGAACTGACTCATTTGAAAAGACCCTGATGCTGGGAAAGATTGAAGGCAGGAGGAGAAGGGGCCAACAGAGGATAAGATGGTTGGATGGCATCACTGACTCAACGGACATGAGTTTGAGTAAACACCGGGAGTTGGTGACGGACAAGGAGGCCTGGCGTGCTGCAGTCCATGGGGTCACAAAGAGTCAGACATGACTGAGCAACTGAAGTGAACTGAACTGAACTGAGCATCTAATAGCCACTGAAACCTGTTCTGTCTATGAAATTGTCACTCTTTTATAAGTAGCAGATTCTGGCAAGCCCCTAGTAACACTTGAATCTAAGTTCTGCCCGGTTTTTGGCCACTTTCAATGCAAGCCATTCATGGTGAAGGAGTCTCAACAATGCACTCATGGGCATGACAATTAATGGGTATTCTATGGTCATTTTCAGGGTCTAGCTGCTGGCATTATCAAGGAGTGGATTATCAAAGTTTTAACTGTAAAACATTGCTGGACCGGCTACGTTGCTAGAATATTGCCAGACTAGCTATCACAATCAGACTATATGGTCACTATACAAGGCTGTTCCCAGCAAGGGGGTATTTCCTTTCTTTTATTTTGGGAGAGGGGCAGGGTGGGTACCTCTTGTCTGGCAGGATCTTAGTTCCCTGACCAGGGATTGAACCCAGGCCCAGGAGTGAAAGAGCCAAGTCCTAAGCACTGAACCACCAGGGAATTCTGTGGGAATATTACCTTTCTAAAGGAAATGGTTTCTTGGGGAAAGTCAGGACACAGATGTCAATTCACTGTATCAGTGATTCCACATTGACAATCCCCAATCATTCCTCGTTTTTTCCCCTTCACTGACCTTAGTCATACAGCAAGGTGAAAGTGACTCCAGCTTATTGCTTCTACTATCTCCTGACTTCAATCATTGGACATTGTGGGTCACAGATCACAAGGATAATGATCCATTGGTAGACTTTGTGAAATTTAGATTACACTTGTGTTTCCCTATTCAGACAGAAGTAGGTGATATCATGGACCATTGAAAGTTTTACCATGTGTCACAGCCCATGGACCTCCTGGAACATCCAGATATGTCTGGGTGCAGGTGGTCAATGAAAAAGGTACTGACTACTGAATTAAAATAGGCAGATGATGTGGCCATGGAAGGAAAGCAAGAATCTTGGTATCTGGGGTGGAACTCCTTGTACCTTGACAGGTGCAGGCGTGGGGATGAGCTTTATGACCTCTGAATACAGCACCACATCTTGGCAAATATCCCCATGGCCTGCTTGAGTCAAGTGGCAGCAGCAACTGAATGAATTGTATGAGGCTTGTCATTTCATCCACGTATGCTGTGCTCACGCTCAATAGCTCAATTGTGTCTGACTCTTTGAGACCCCGTGGACTGTAGCCCTCCAGGCTCCTCTGTCCATGGAATTTCACAGGCAAAAATACTGGAGTGGGTTGTCATTCCCTATTCCAGGGGATCTTCCCCACCGAGGGATCGAACCCACATCTCTGGCATCTTCTGTATTGGCAGGCAGATTCTTTACCACTGTGCCACCTAGGAAGCCCATATGGGGACAGAAAATCTTCCATGGCCATGGCTAACAAATTTGAACCCCCCTCATAGAAACACTCTAACCAGGGCAAACTTGTTTCAGTATTACTGATACAAATTCACATGGTTCTCCTGTAGGCATGTATGGACATTGAAGCTGCATTTATTCAGCAACAGTGCCCATGTGGCTTTTCCAAATCAGTATAAAAATGATCCAAATCGAGTGTGAGAAGCCCCTTTTGTTTATATGCTTGTCTATGGTGCAGAGTGGGCCACAGAACATTTTTCCATTAGGAATAGGGGTAATGTTCTAATTTGTGTACTGTCCCCTGTAGTTATTGGAAGTGATGCCACCCCTTGGACCACTCACTGGGACACCAGGCAAAGAGGGCTGTTCTACCTGAGGATATGTTGACTCCTGGTTCCATACCCCTGGCATCAGTGTCCATGCCCTAGAGACAATGGCCATAAACTTTAACTTTAGCTATCATAGCCAGTGAGATGGCACAAGCTCTGGAAGATAAGAAAATCTCTCTAAACTTCCTTGTAATAGTGTAATGGATGACAGACTGGCCTTAGGTACATTTGGGCTCAAGAAAGAGTATATCTGATCAACATCTTCTTTGTGGTCAACTCAATCCCATAAGGTGGAGCAACTCAGTTATACTCATTTTGGGTACAACACTCTCATAGTTCAGGCACATTCCTCCAGGATCTGGATATATGCAGTGAATCAAAGACTAACATTTGATGCTATGTTCCCAAATCCAGTGTATATGAATCTGGGAACTAAGGAGTGAAAATCAGATTGACTCATGTAAAAATGAGTCTGATTCCATCTAATATATATGCAGAGTACTTCATGAGAAACGCTGGGCTGGAACAAGTACAAATGGGAATCAAGATTGCCGGGAGAAATATCAATAACCTCAGATATGCAGATAACACCACCCTTATGGCAGAAAGTGAAGAAGAACTAAAGAGCCTCTTGATGAAAGTGAAAGAGGAGAGTGAAAAAGTTGGCTTAAAGCTCAACAATCAGAAAACTAAGATCACGGCATCTGGTCCCATCACTTCATGGTAAATAGATGGGGAAACAGTGGCTGACTTTATTTTTCTGGGCCCCCAAATCACTGCAGAAGGTGGTTGCAGCCATGAAATTAAAAGACGGTTACTCCTTGGAAGGAAAGTTATGACCAACCTAGACAGCATATTAAAAAGCAGAGACATTACTTTGCCAACAAAGGTCCATCTTGTCAAGGCTATGGTTTTTCCAGTGGTCACGTATGGATGTGAGAGTTGGACTGTGAAGAAAGCTGAGTGCTGAAAAATTGATTCTTTTGAGCTGTGGTGTTGGAGCAGACTCTTGAGAGTCCCTTGGACTGCAAGGAGATCCAACCAGTCCATCCTAAAGAAGATCAGTCCTGGGTGTTCATTGGAAGGACTGATGTTGAAGCTGAAACTCCAATACTTTGGCCACCTGATGGGAAGAGTTGACTCATTGGAAAAGACCCTGATGCTTGGAGGGATTGGGGGCAGGAGGAGAAGGGGACAAGAGAGGATGAGATGGCTGGATAGCATCACTGACTTGATGGGCATGAGTTTGAGTAAACTCCAGGAGTTGGTGATGGACAGGGAGGCCTGGCATGCTGTGGTTCATGGGGTCGCAAAGAGTTGGACAGGAGTGAGTGACTGAACTGAACTGAACTGAACTGAGGACTTTTAGGGACTCAGCCTTCCCTCTTTCCCTCCAACCCACAACTGGACAAGCTAGCAAGAAATCTCAAGTAGTCTCTTCTTGGAAGCCAGGAGGAGGTTTAAACCATGGAGGTCCTATCTCTGCATCAAAACTCTCACTCTGGGCCCACCTCCTAAACAAAACAAAAAGCTGAAATCAGTGTCCATTCCCAATCTTTCAAGCTATTTTCAGAGCAGTTTGGGAAAGCTTCCCTTCTCTTCCCTGAAAGCCTTATTATGTAAGGAATAAACCTTGTCATACCTTCTTAGTATGTGTATGTTTGATGTCAACAGTCTTGATGTCTACAACAAATTTTAGTTGGGAGAATGGGGTCCATCCTTTCTTGCTAGAGACTAGATGTCTTACACATTGGATTCAACTGAACTTGAAAAGTGAAAGTGAAAGTTGCTCAGTCGGGTCCCACTCTTTGCGACCCCATGGAATATACAGCCAATGGAATTCTCTAGGCCAGAATACTGAAGTGGGTAGCCTTTCCCTTCTTCAGGGGATCTTCCCAACCCAGGGATCGAACCCAGGTCTCCCACCTTGCAGGCAGATGGATTCTACTGAACTTGAAGCTAAAGCTACTATTTGGTCACTTCAGTCTCCTCGCGGCAGTGGATCAGCACACAAAGAAAGGAGTTTTATATATTGGGGGATGGGGGGCAAGTTGACCCTCCTTACCATGCAGAGATATGAGTGGGTGCTACATAATGAGGATAGGGAAGAGTATTTCTGAACTGAGAGGATTCATCAGGAATTCTTGTGGTGCTTTTTGCCCAGTAACAATAGTAAATGGAATCAGTATAAAAGAGCTAGTGATTTCTTCACAATTTTAAGATTCATTTATCCTTGAAATCTTAGCTTAATGAGGCTGAATGCAACAAAAAACCTGGGACTGTTGACTCAGAAATCATTCTAGGAAGTCTGCCTTTTAATATCTATTATGCTTAGCTTGATCCTTTGAAAGAATTATCTCCCTTTCTTTACTCATTCTTTGAAGGCTTGAAATGAATATGTTACTGAATCAAACTTGGGTCCATTCACCCAATGTGCAGCAAAGCTAATCTACTGATAGCCAGTTGTGGTGAAGGAAAGTATAGCATTTTCTGCAAGGTGTCAAGCAAGTAGTAAAGTAGCTCATGCTCAAAAGACCCAGACTCCTGAGTGGTTTTCAGGGAAGGGTTGTAAAGGTAAGGTGAGGGAGGTGGTAGTTGCATACATGATCAGCTTGTGGATATTATTCTGGTTGGCTGGTGGTGAGGTAACAGGGTGGTATTTTGGGAGTTAACATCATCAATCCTTTGATTTTTTTTCATTTATTTTTATTAGTTGGAGGCTAATCACTTTACAATACCGCAGTGGGTCTTGTCATACATTGACATGAATCAGCCATGGATTTACATGTATTCCCCATCCCGATCCCCCCTCCCACCTCCCTCTCTACCCAATCCCTCTGGGTCTTCCCATTGCACCAGGCCTGAGCACTTGTCTCATGCATCCAACCTGGGCTGGTGATCTGTTTCACTATAGATAATATACATGTTTCGATGCTGTTCTCTCAAAACATCCCACCCTCGCCTTCTCCCACAGAGTCCAAAAGTCTGTTCTGTACATCTGTGTCTCTTTTTCTGTTTTGCATATAGGGTTATCATTACCATCTTTCTAAATTCCGTATATATGTGTTAGTATGCTGTAATGTTCTTTATCTTTCTGGCTTACTTCACTCTGTATAATGGGCTCCAGTTTCATCCATCTCATTAGAACTGACTCAAATGAATTCTCCCTGTCTGGAATCTACTTGTTCATGGTCAGCATACAGTTAAATTCTTCCACCTAGTGGAGGTTTTAGTATCTGCAAAGCAATTCAAGGATATAGCTCAGATATAGCCTTGGAAGAGGAAATAAGGGTCCATGACTCTGATTTATGGCTAAACTATGATTATTTTTCTCTTGCTTGGCTGTTTTCCTTTGTTTCTGCATTTTCTCACTTCTCTGATTAAATTTGCTCTTTGAAACTCAGGGAAGGCCTAGGAGGCTTTTCTACAAAGGAGAGGTTGGGGGGAGGGTGGATGTGGGAGGAAGGTGAAGGGATGGGAAGGGGAGGTGGGAGGGGAAGTGGAGGGGAGGAGGATGAGGGGGCAGGTGGAGTGGAAGGGGGAGGAAGGTGGACGGGTAAGGGGGGAGTGGGAATGGGGGGAGGAGGTGGGTGGGAGGGTGTCTGTAACTGCGGGGTCCTCTTCCTTTCAAATTTAGCAGAGTTCATTAAGCACTTTCCAGCTCTGTCCCCATTGTTGTGAGCCATCTCCAGGTGGAAATCAGGGAACATTTCAGCCTGTGCAGCAAAGTGCCTCTATTTTGGAATACTTTAGTTTTTCTGGTAATGGTAAAATTATAAGAACAGGACATGCCTGGGCTTAAAGGGTAATCCACGACTCCAAGGGCCTGGAAGGAAAGGGAGGAAGGACTCAAGCTGTAGAAGCTGAGAGTCTTGAAAATTTGTTGAAACCCAGGCACGTCAATCCTCGTCTTTCAGCCAGTGAGCTTAGAACTTCTAATGAGGGAAGCAGTTCCCTGTTGACCTTTTCAAGCTCTGCCTCCTGCCACTTGCCCATCATATTCTTTCCCGGCAAGTCCAATGGCCAGCTCAGGCACAGTTCTGGTTGGCCACACCTTGGGCCGCCCCAACCCCAACCTTCCTGTCAGGAGGCCTCCACAGTTGCCATCTCAGACTTGTGTGCTGCCATCTTCTTTGCCAACTCCCGTCAGGCCCCACTGTCAGCAGCCGGTGGCCACCATCTTTGCCAGCTCAGTCTAGCAGCCGGATTGCTTTTCTGGTTGAGGTACTGACTGGTGCATCTTTCTTGCCATGTCTGCCCCAGGAAAGCACTGTGCAGCCACTGGTGGTTAGAACAGAGCAGGTAGCAGGATGGGCCGCGACCCTGGATTAGTCAGAGGAGCGATTCCTGCAGAATGGCATGTCAGAGTCGGCAGGGATGCGGTGCCTAGGGATTTCCAGGCTGTAGTGCGAGCCCTTTGGGAGGAAGAGGGTGGGGCGGATGGCACCCAGTCCGTAGTCAAGGAGTACTGGAATGAACAGCCAGTGGAAGAGGAGGAAGAGGCAGAAGAAGAGGAGGGGGAAGTTGAGGAGGTTGAGGAAGTTGAGGATGATGAGGAGGATGATGATGAAGGTGACAAGGAGAGGGATGAAGAGGAGGGAGAAGAGAAGGGAGAGGATGAGAGAGATGAGAATGAGGAATACGACAACGATAAGGAGGACGAAGCGGAGGAGGAGGAAGACAGCTAGGAGGACGATGATGAGAATTATGTGGACAAAGAGGAAGAGGAGGATGGTAAGGAGGGCGCAGAAGTCATCATGAGTATCTGTGAGTCCCTACCGCATGGTTTCGGTCTCTGTTCTGGAGTTTGGCCCAAAGCTTTCTACACCATATCCATAATAACCACCATGTCCTGGTCCACTCCTTCACAGGCCATGTGGTGGTCAGACGCTGCTCTTGCTAGCCTCAGGAGCCAGGAGGGGACAAGATGCCTGGAAGGCAAGGTCTGAGGGGGTGAGTACCAGGCAGAGGGCACCCCTCCCTGGGAGCCAGGGGGTGCTCCAGAAGGTGATGCATCCCAGAAGGCCTAAAATACTAATTTTGTCCTAGAGTACCCTAACAAACCAGGTGGCTTAAAACACCAAAAATTCATTCCCTCTCTGTTCTGGAGGCCAGAAGACTAAAGTCAAGGTATCCATTGGCAGGGCTGGTCCTTTCCAGAGGCTCTGAGGGAGAGTCTGTTCCATGCCTCTCTCCTAGTTTCTGGTGGTTGCTGTCAGTCCTTGGCATCACTCAGCTGGTATTAATAAATGCATGATTTCAATCTCCTTCATCTTCACATAGTGTTCCTTTGTTTCTGTTCTTTTCTTATAAGGAAGCCAGTCATATTGGATTAAGGGCCCACCCTAATCCAGTATGACCTCATTTTTATTACACCTGCAAATACCCTATTTCCAAATAAGATCACATTTATAGATTTGGGGAGTTAAGATTTCAACATATCTTTTGGGAGGGACTAAATTCAACTTATAACAAGGGGCATAGATTCAGGGGTGAAAGTGACAAATATGTAAATCCTAGTTCCAAAAGGATAAAGGCATTATGATACCATGCATATATGAAGTTTAAAAACATTCAAAAATTCTTACACTGATTATAGGTACGTATATATGTAGTAAAAGGTATACATCAGAGTGATCCATATATATGCAGCATGTAGAATGGTGTCTATGAGAACAATAAACTTATTTAGGACAGTGGTTAAATCTTACAGAAGAGGGAGAATTCAACTGGGGAGAGGTATACTGGGTTCCAGTTTTATTTATAATCTTATGTTTTTTAAGATGGACAATGGTTGCATGGATGTAGCATTCTCTGTACCTTTGTCTAGGTCTGAAATATGTCCTAATTTAAAGAAAAATAGAAGAGGAAATGGGCCTAATATCTGGAACTTACTGAAGGAAAAAAGTAAAGTACTTAAGCAGAGTGGAGGATTAGAAAAGGGGAGGGCCAGGGGTTTGAGGGTAGAAAGCCTTATTTCTACATTTAATTAAGGCCACTTGAGTGCTCACTAGTTAGCAATACCTTTTTCTATTTTTTGTGCTCGATCATCCCATATCCTCGAGTATATTCACATTATTTATTATTGTGTGTATCTCCCCACCTTCCTAAAGTGTGAGCTTCTGAATGGTTGGGAATATAAAGGCTTTATTTATTTGTCTCTCCTAAAGCCCTGTGTTTTCTTCATAGGGACTTGATAAAGGTCTGTTAAGTGAAGTTAGTATAAGGTATGCATAACCCTTTCCCTGTCACTGGTTTTGACATTTAAAAATGTATTATCACATACTAACAGAGTATTCCTTATGGCTAGAACAAAGAAAAAAGGGCACAAGGCCTTTTGTCACCATTGTTTAATGAAAGAAGAGTCCAAGTAAAATTTTATCCATGCAGTGTCACTTAAAGGCTTCAAATTGGTTGTTAGGTTCATGCCATGCTAGGAGGGTGTGTGTGTGTGTGTGTGTGTGTGTGTGTGTGTGTGTGTGTGTATTTCTGTGTTAATATAGTTAATGTAATGGAATTCACTCATGTCCGACTCTATGCAACCCTGGGGACTGCAGCCCACAAGGCTCCTCTGTCTATCAGATTATCCCAGTGGGAATACTGGAGTAGGTTGTCATTTCCTCCTCCAAGGGATCTTCCTGACACAGGGATCAAACCCACGTCTCCCATGTTTCCTGCATTGCAGGTGGATTCTTTACCATGGAGCCACCCCTATATTAACCGTAGTTGACATTAAAAGCCCTTATGTGGGCTTGAGAATTTTTGGAGGTTCACTTTAGACAAAAAACACACACCTCACATGTACACTCGTGGCTGATTCATTTCAATGTCTAGCAAAAACCACGACAATATTTGTAAAGTAATTAGCCTTCAATTATAATAATAAATTAATTAAAAAACCCAAAAAACCCCACACACCTTTTTTGAGTGCTATACTCTCAAGACTAAGAGGTATCTAAGAGGTGATTGCTTTTATACAGGACAAGTGGGATTCCCTGGTAGCTCAGCTGGTACAGAATCCACCTGCAATGCAGGAGACCCCAATTAGATTCCTGGGTTGGGAAGTTCCCTGGAGAAGGGATAGGCTGCCCACTCCAGTATTCTTGGGCTTCCCTGGTAGCTTAGCTTGTAAAGAATCCGCCACCTGCAATGTAGGAGACCTGGGTTCAATCCCTGGGTTGGGAAGATCTGGGGAAGGGAATGGCTACTTTCTCCAGTATTCTGGCCTGGAGAAGTCCATGAACTGTATAGTCCATAGGGTTGCAAAGAGTTGGACACGACTGAGTGACTTTCACTTTCAAGAGGACAAGTGGGCCACATTATCCACATAGATGCATGTGAAGCCTTTCATGGTGAGGAAGGGAGCTCAGGGTTGCTGCTCTGAGGGTTTCTTTAGCTCTAACATATCAGGCTTCTCTGGGTCTTTGAGAGACGGTCCCTAACTCAGGTCAGGGACAAACCCTGCATTTCCTGTTTCTCTGGATGTTTGTAGGTTTTTCTATTTTCACATATATCAAATATGTTCTCACTGAGTCCTTCAACCTTGAAAACTTTGTGCTTCTTCTAGGAAAACATCTGTCTTGTACCTCTCTGTCTCAACCCAGGGAAGGTTAGGATGTTTTGGTATTTTCGTTGCTTATGTCTCTGTCTTCTGAAAGGATATGATCCAAAACTCTCCTTTTATTCCACTACCTGGGAGGTGACCATTGGGAGAAAATCAGAGGAGTAGCATGGGTGCCAGAGTTGGAAACAGTTTTCTGTACCAGTTAAGGATATTCTAATGATAGTAAAGTTAGTGATGAAGAATCACTTTTACTCTAAGTCCCCTATTCTCAGATGCTTATAACTCCAAGGAATGCAAATGAGTACATGTTTACAATTCTAACATGGCAGGATGCTCAGACAAGGGAGTTTTCTGAAATGTGGAATTATCAAGTACTGTGGATCACATCATATAGAAGAATAGATTGTGAGGCATGAAATTTACATTTCTTAGAAGTCTAAGCAATGGTTTATGTGTGTTTAGAGATGAGGAGTTGATTTCATCTCCAAATCCATGAAGAAAATGAGTTTAAAACTAAGAGGCACCTAAAAGTTGGCTCTTCTCTTTTTCTCTCTCTCATCCAATTTGTTATTTACTCTTGTGCCTTTCTTTCCATTCTCCCACCTTATTTTAGACTCCATCAGTTCCTTATAAATTATGAACTATTTCATATATACAGAAGATAATACAGCATATATGTAAGGTATATAATAATAATATAAAAACTTGTATATCCATCACCAAGCTTGAGAATTAGAACACAGCCAATGCCTTTGAGGCCTTACCCATGCCCTCCCTGATTCAGCCACGTATTCCTCTGCAGAGGTAACAACTATCCTGAACTTTGTTAATAATTCACTTATTAGCACACAATATTCTTTTAAATAATGTTATATCTTATCCATTTTGGACTTTATGTAAATGTAATTATACTAGACGTATTACTTGTCTTCCTCTTCCCCTCCCTCAATTTTGTGTTTGTGAGATTTATTCATATTGATGTGTTCAACTGTAGTAATCAGTTCTCATTGCTGTATAGTTATCCATCATATGAAAATCCCACAATGTGTGTATTTCCTGTTGCTGGACATATAGGATTCTTTTGGTTTTATGCTTTTGCAAATTATTGTGCAATGAACTTTCTCATTCATATCCCCCAATGCCCATGCATGATAGTTTCTCTAGTTTCTCACTTGAGGGTGATTTTATACACCCCCCTCCCCCAACCAGGGTGACATTTGATGTCTGGAAACATTTTTGGTTGTCATAATTGAGGATGTGTTCCTGGCATCTAGCAGGTGGAGGCCAGGGATGCTGCTAAACATCCTACAATGCACAGGACAGCCCTCCACAATGCAGAATTATCTGTTCCAAAATGTCAACAGTTGAGAAGCCCTGATCCAGAGTACATGCCTAGATGAAATTGGGTCATAGGGTGTGCCCAAGTTCTGTTGCAGGGAAAAGCCAATTCTGACCCCATGTTGGAACTGTTTCTTTGACTTGCTTTTCATTGCTTTTGTTATTGTAATCATACATAATGGCTGCCTCAGGGAATGACCCTGTTCACCTGTGGATGACAGGAAGGAATAAATTACACATCCCCTGCCTGAGGCTTGCCATTCTAGGAGATATTTACAAGATTAATGGGCTTTTTACTTTGTTTCCTCACCTCCCCTCGTCTATGATCTATAAAAGAACCTGGCATCCAGATCCTGTGAGACATTAGTTTTGCCATCTGATAGGTCAAACAGCTTTTTGAATAAAGTTGTATTCCTTGCCTCAACCCTTTGTCTCCAATTCACTGGCCCATCGTGCAGGGAGCAGAGCAAGTTTGGATTTGAGAACATTTCAACTTTACTTGTTGTTTAGTCGCTAAGTCACTTCCTACTCTTTATGACCCCATGAACTGCAACCTGCCTGACTCCTCTGTCCGTGGGGTTTCTTAGGCAAGAATACTGGAATGGGTTGCTGTTTCCTTCTCCAGGGGATCTTCCTGACCTGGGGATCAAACCCAAGCCTCCTGAATTGGCAGGTAGATTCTTTACTGCTGAGCTACCAGAAAAGTCTCTCAACTTTACTAAGTAATAATAAAATTATGTTTCAAAATGGTTGTACCAGTGTATATTCCCAATAACAAAGAACGAGCTTTCTAGTTGCTCCACATTCTTGCCAACTTGCAGCATCATTACTGTCATTATACTTTTTTTAATCTTAAGTTTTTTGTTTTGTTTTTAATATTTATTTAGTTGTGTTGGGTATTAGTTGCAGCACGTGGGATCTTTGTTTCAGTGCACATTGTGGCACATGGGCTCAGTAGTTGGGCCACTTGGGCTCTCTAGTTGTGGGACGTGTACTTAGCTGCTAGGCAGTATGTGGGATATTAGTCCCCTGTGTGTGTGTGTATAGTTGCTCAGTCGTGTCTGACTCTTTGTGACTCTTTGGACTATAGCCCGCCAGGCTCCTCAGGATTTTCCAGGCAATAATACTGGAGTGGGTTGCCATGCCCTCTTCCAGGGGATCTTTCTGACCCAGGAATTGAACCGATGTCTCCTGTGTCTCCTGCATTGCAGGAATATTGGTTACCCTCTAAGCTGTCTGGGAAGCCTCTTAGTTCCCTGACCAGGGACCAAACCTGTGTCCCCTGCCTTGCAAGGCAGATTCTTAATCATTGACTACCAGGTAAGTCCCAAGAATATATACTATATGAGGCCGTTTTTAAGGGCTTTCTGGGTGTCTCAGGTGTTGAAAATATGCTTGCAGTGCAGGAGATCTGGGTTCTATCTCTGGGTCAGGAAGATCCTCAGGACGAGGGAATGGCTACCCATTCCAGTATTCTTGGGGCTTCCCTGATGGCCCATATGGTGAAGAATCTGCTTGCAATGTGGAAGACCTGGGTTTGATCCCTGGGTCAGGAAGAACACCTGGAGAAGGGAAAGGCAACCCCACTGCAGTATTCTTGCCTGGAGAACCTACAAAGTTCAAAAACAGGCATGCATAAATAGATAATAAGAGTATACAAAATAACTGGGGGCATGAGGAAAAAGCACGAGGGACTTTTGGGGTGGCCATTTTTATTTAACTCAGGTATTAAAATTTACAGAACTATTTTCCTGAATAGTACTGCAGAACTGGTATAATCAAGAGGGTGGAAAGTGAGGAAGCCACTGGACTACTCTGTTTCTGCTGAGACCATCACAGATACTTGCTTTGAGACCACACTGCCTCCTTCTCCAACTACAGTCAAAGTAGATGTCTCATGCCTTGCCTTTTGATACCCACAAAACTAGAAACTGTATCCTGGGACCTCTATTATTACTGCTACAGAAGAAGTGAAATTTTCTGAGCCCATGCTCACTAACAGAAACCAGAATCCACAGAAGAAGCATGGACTACATCTCACTTTTCCTTCCAAGTCTCATGGGTGTTTATTATCTGCTTGGCAGAGGTGAAGGTATTAGTGGAATCCAGGCCATCGAGGCAGGAGTTCAGGAAATGTAGACTTCGTTTCCAACTTCTGTCAAACCTTACTTGCTGTAACTGAGATTGGAATGGAGTCATGTGCACTAATCTTTGGCATTTGCTACAGGATGTAAAACTGAAGGTGGAGATGCCAGTTAGGAGGCTATTGTAGTAGTCTACCTGAGAGATGATGGTGGCATGGATCAGAGTGACAAAAGCAAAGGTGTTAGAAAGTGGTTGGATTTACATTTTACTCAGAAAACCGGACTTGCCTATACATTATGGCAGGGTTGAGGGAAAGCTATTAAAGTGTGAAGATTAATACTTTCACTCTTGCCCCAGGCATCCAGTTTTCTTTGCAAACCCTCAAGAATTTAAATTCTGTGATGACAGTAAAACACTAAGTCCAGTCATTCAAAATTATAAAGTAAGGTGATAAGGTGGTTCCATGTAACTTAGGGGCTTGACACCTGTACTGGGTAAGCCAGAAACTGTGCTTCAGGTCTTCCAAAGAAAAACTATGATGAACAATTAGTTGCTTCATACATTGCCACTTCTAAATCAAGAGGGTAAAGTAGGACATTTAAAATGAAGTTATTGCAATTCATTGAGCTTAGTAATTTGTATAGAGTAAGCCCCTACATATGAATGAGTTCTTTTCTGAGAGCACTTTCATAAGTCCAATTTGTTAAAGTCCAACAAAGTTAACCTAGGTACCCAACTAACACAATTGGCTATATAGTATTTACTGTAATAGGTTTATAATACTTTTCACATGAATAATACATAAAAAACCAAACACAGAAAATAAAGAAAACATTTTTAATCTTACAGTACCTTGAGAGGTACAGTAGCACAGTACAACACAGGGTATACAGGGGCTGGCATGGAGTGAACAGGCAAAAAGAGTTACTGAGTGGAGGAGGAAGAGGAGGTGTGAGACAGTAGCGCTGGAGGACCCTCAGCCATAGGAGATGTAGGGCAAGCTGAAATTTCACTCATGCCAGACATCAATGGAACACACGTTTGCATCTTTGAAACTTAGCAACTTGAATGTCCGTATGTAGGGAATTTACTTGGGGTTCTAAACTTTTCCTGGAGCCTGTGTAGGAAGGGGCCTTTTTTTCATTTCCCAGATTCCAGGATATTCTGACTGAGGCAGACACATGTGGGAATATCCTAGGGACTAAATCCCCCTGGACTGCATTTTCCAACCCTTCTGTACACCTGCCCCTGCCCCCAGTCCAAGTTACACAGCTCATCTCAGGAACTATGGGTAAGGCCAATTTGCCCCCATGACCTATGTTTTCTCTTCTAGTTTGCTTCAGTGATCCATATTTTTCCTTCTCATGTGTATGATTAACTGGCCAGAAACAAATAGCCACCTAAATCCAGAAGAAGATCTTCCATTTTCTGAGCATTGACTGTATGTTTGGCAATAATAACTTAGGTGCTTTCCGTGAATTAACTCATTGTATCTTACAAGAAATTTCTTTTATTATCTTATTCTAGAAATGAGGAAACTGAGGCACAGTGAAGCTATGTAATTTGCTTAAGATTCCACTGCTAGTGAGTGGCACAGGTGAAATTCAAACCCAGCCAGTCTGGCTTCAGTCTAAGCTCTGATTTCTACTACATTGTCTCCCCCGTCCTGACTGGAAAATGGGAAGTATAAAACCTACATTAAAGATTTGAAGTGAGAATGAAATGATTATTATTAGTTCTGTTGAAGAGGGTGGCCATTTTCTGATCAGTAGGCTGGAACAGAGAGTATATTTTGTAAATTAAGATCCACACAT
The DNA here is from genome assembly GCF_033118175.1 of Dama dama. Lineage (NCBI taxonomy): Eukaryota > Metazoa > Chordata > Mammalia > Artiodactyla > Cervidae > Dama > Dama dama. Next base: position 10,539,039 of record NC_083714.1, on the reverse strand, counting down.
AATCCTCAAACCAAAATGAGCATTTTTATTTAATTTTAATAATCTTAAAGTGAAGTTTTGCATAAGCAAGCTGCCATATTAGTGCATTTCAGTGGGGAAAAAAGCTCTCTGAATACGTTTGCATCAAATGGAACACAAGTAGGGTCACTCTGACTTCATCTCCATAGCTGACTCCTAAATTGGATGTTCAGGTCCACAGAGAAACTTTTCCAGACCTAACAGTGCCTGGAATTGGTTTATGCACTTGAATACATTTGCACCCTGTTTCAAATGCCCTTTGTCTTACTTCAGTCATGTCGGTATTGACAAACAGCCTTGGTGGTGTTTATCTACTAAAGCATGTTGACCCATTTTGTTCCACCTCAACTCAGTATACTTCATGTGGAAGACACAAAGACTAGGGGAATCAATTCACTGTAATGGGCAATGTTCTCACAAACAACATCAGGAACATGGATGCTGACAGAAGAGCTGAGGTGGGTTCTTATCTTGTTTTGTGGAAACTGATGCTGCCCCAGTAAATGCTATATTCATCTCTTTTTTCCATGTCTATAAAGTCTAGAGATTTTATTTTATTATTTATTTATTTATTTAAAAGTCAAGAGATTTTAAATGGATGTAATACGTCCACATCCTGAAGAGTGAACTAGAGAATGGCTCATTTCTTTAAAATTCCATAACACCTCAAAACAAACCAGTGGCTCAAGTTAGTCGGCTTCACAAGCTAAGAAGTAAATAGTTCAAACAACATTCTCTCTTGGGTTTGAAATTTCTAAAAAAGAGAAAGGTGCACCAAGGAAGCTAAAGTGGCTTCTTGCTGATTAAGAACACCTAGGCAACATTTAGTGGAATTGATCAACTGTAATCTGATTTTTTTTCCACTCAGACTTGTACAATGCCCATTACCTAAAATGACTTCTCTAATTTATCTTCTTGGATGTAAGATGTTAAAACTGCTTTTTAGTATAACTTACACAAACCCTGATTATGTTTATTTGTTAAAGGAGGGTAGGGATTCAGAGACTAAATCTGAATGTGGGATTATGAGGTACAGGAAAAATTATGAGGTACATGGCAAAAATAGTTTGCTTTTATTCTATTTTTAGAAATAATTTTATTTATTTTTGACTGTGCTGGGTCATCATTGCTGCATGGGCTTTTTCTCTAGTTGTGACAAGCAGGGGCTACCCTATAGTTGTGGTGTGCGGGCTTCTCATTGTGGTGGCTTCTCTTGTTGCAGAGCATGGGCTCTAGAGTGTGCAGGCTTCAGTAGTTGCATCACATGGGCTCAGTAGTTGCGACTCCTGGGCTCTAGAGCACAGGCTCAGTAGTGGTGGCACACAGGCTTAGTTGCTCTGTGACATGTGGGATCTTCCCAGATCAGGGATAGAACCCATGTTTCCTGCATTGGCAGGCAGATTTTTTACCACTGAGCCACCAGGAAAGCCCCAAGAATTTTTTTTAATGAGAAGAAATACAGGGAGTATGCAGTCACTGATGTGAGAAAGTGAACTTACAGACTTTCATGGGAAATAAGATACACACACACACATAAAGACACACACAAAGACTCTCATAAAAGGTACTATGTGATCAGGACATAAAGAGAACCACACAGCACATGCAGGTAAAGCCCTCATGGTTTGCTCTGAGGAGAGGTATACACGGTATTGAGTTTTTAAAAAGGAAGTTTACCTTCATCTGCAATTTTCTGGAAGAGTTTGAGTAAGATAGGTGTTAGCTCTTCTCTAAATTTTTGGTAGAATTCAGCTGTGAAGCCATCTGGTCCTGGGCTAGTGGGAGAGGGGATCGGGATGGGGAATACGTGTAACTCTATGGCTGATTCATATCAATGTATGACAAAACCCACTGAAATGTTGTGAAGTAATTAGCCTCCAACTAATAAAAAAAAAAAAAAAAAAAAGGATGAGATATTGGCAAAGAAAGGAAAACTGAGTATCTGCCAGAGAGCCTTGCTCAGGGAAAGGCCAGTGACATTTTTAAAGTAAGAAAATGATGTGATTTTATTTGAGTTTAGACATGGCACTATGGAAATTATTTAAGAGTCATAAATAGGTTTGCATCGCCCTTGAAATCTATATGTTGAAATCCTAATCCCCAAGTATGGTATTAGAAGGCGGCCTCTTTGGAAGTTGCCTAGGTCATAAGGGTGGAGTCTTCATGAATGAGATTAGTGTTATTACTTAACAGGGTCCAGAGAGATACTTTGCCTCTTCCACCATGTGAAGGCATAGTCAAAAGTTGCCAGTTACGATTCAGGAAGTAGACTTCAGGAGACACCAAATCTGCTGGTGCCTTGATCTTGGATTAACCAGCTTCTAGGACTGTGAAAACTGAGTGTTTGCTGTTTATAAGCAAAAATAAAACAAAAACTCTTTCTTAGCTTCACTTATTCACTTAATAAGTATTTTCTGTGCTCTGAATGTGTGGCCCTCAGTAAGCTAGGTGCTACCTATTCTTTTACTTCTTACCTCTTTTACCTTTTGTCTTACCTCCCAATCCACCTTATACTCAAGTGAAACTGGAATGCTCATTGTCATGTGGCAGAGCTGGGTCAGATTACAGATAAGCTAACTCCTAGGTAAGTGCTATTTCCTGTACCTCATAATCCCATATTCATGTTCAAGTCCATTCAGTCTGGATACTTGTGTACATTCTAATAAATGACCTAGACAAAAATTCAACAAATACAAATTGTATCAGCTTTTTCATATTCCTTGCTGCCTTTTGAGATCTTTGTCATGTGAGTCTGGGATGAAAACTCTGGAAATGAATTCATTTTTGCCATCAAGTTTTTGGCAATTTCCAAAGTCACAATGGGGAGTTCCCTGGTGGCTCAGTGGTAAAGAACCCACCTGCAAATGCAGGAGATACAGGTTCGATCCCTGGGTGGGGAAGATCCCCTGGGCAAGGAAATGACAAGCCACTCCAGGAGTCTTGCCTGGAAAATCCCATGGACAGAGGAGCCTCATGGACTCTGTCCATGTGATTGCAAGAGTCTGACACGACTTAGTGACTAAACAATAAAAATGTGAGGCTTTTTTCTCTACATGTTGGGACCAGAATGCTGGAGCATTAGAGTGGCCTGCTCTCCAGGGGCTAACTGCCTTGAAGATCTGATACTGACCTTTGCCTTTTTCTATGATGTCAGCCAAGAAACCTCACTTCACCTTTGCATCCCTTTGCTATGGGAGGGGGGCACTCCAGGAGCCCAGCTTCTGTCCTGATGAGGCGCCAGAGCCCTATCAAAAAATGCATTAGCTGACTCTCTTTCACCCCTTCCAGAAGAGAAGCACTCAGGGTCACTGGAAACCCAAGGGTCTGGGAACTACCCCAAGTCAACCATCTCCTGATCCCTCAAAGGTGTCTGGATCTTTCAGAATTCAACATGCGTACTCAAATTACTCCTTTCACCACATGAATCAAACTCTTGGGCATAGGAGCTTTCAAGCAAAAAGCAGATTTTGCGTTCTTACAGAGGGTAGGTGCAGGGCGGGTTGGCCCACGCCGCCAACACCCAGCCCAGTTCTTCAGCTGCCAGGGAGCTGGAGCTGGAGTTGAGCCAGCAATGACTGAAGAAGCCAGAATACCCTGAGGGCTGCATAGGTCCACGCCATGATGGGAAACAGGACCACACATATTTTTGATTGGCTCCTGGCATCTGTGGAATTTGTTAACCTCGTGATGCCATCCAGGTGGGCAGAGCCAGTTGCGCATCAGGCTTCCGGCTCTGTTGCTGGCAGCCGGAAGTGCGTCAGACCCAGCATCACGGAGTTGAGCCACACGGCTACTTCTCTTCTCACCGCTCCCAGGCTCAGGGCTCATGATCGATTTATATCTTCCCCGCCCCCCTTGCCAAGATGGTCTCACCCGAGAGGCAGCTGTTTGCGGAAGAACAAGCTTCGTGTTCCACTTCGTGGTTAGTCCGCTCATTCCCTCCTCTGTCTTCCACCAGGTCTCCAGTGGTGTCCGGTGTTCTCCACCTTGGAGCTATGGTGTCCAACGAGGGACAAGTCCCTGTGCCCCTACTGCCCACCAGAATCCAGCTCTTGAAGGATGACGACCACAATCCCACCTGGAGATTCCACTTTGACAGCTAACCTCTCCTCTGATGTTCCTGATGTAGTTCCGGAATTCTTTAATTGGTAAGCTTCAGGCTGCCAGGAGCTGGGATGCCAGCGGGTGAGTGGACAACCTTTTAGAAGGAGACAGCTGGGGGAGACGTGGTCCTGGGCTTTTAAACCCCTGCCTCTGTGGCCTGCCTACTGGCCAGTCCTTAGAGGAATCGGTGGTAGGGATGGGTACTTTGGGTTGACATGGACCTCCTTGTTTCAGCACCTGTGTTAATGTAGCTAACAGCGCCCAAATCATGAGGACTGGGGAACTGCTGCCCCAGGGTCCACCAGTTCATGTCCAGAGACTGAGTTCTCCTCAGTCGTGTGCACTGTTCTCTGTGTGTGTGTGTGCACGTGCATGTGCAGATGGGTGCTTGTACAGGGAGGGGCTGGTTGTGGGGTGAGGGCTAAAATTAGTAGTTGTGATGAGTTAACATTTGGTAAAATTGAGAGGGCCTTGAATGGCCCAATCCCAAGTTTCTTTTCTCCCTCTGCTCCACCAGATAGTGTCCTCTTCAGACTCTCCTTATTGAATGCACCAGATGCATTCCTGCATATTCCCCCTGAATAATGTTTCCTTGTCAGCCAGCAGAATTATTCAGAGAAACCAATCACATCTTGCTCAGGAATTAGGGGCTACCTCAGCCACTTAATACTGCAAAACCCTCTTCTCACAGACCTTTCTGATTTACTCTGTTCCAGAATGCAGCCCCCATGTATCCTACATTGTCTTGCAATGTCTTCGTTTTCTGGGCTACCCAAGAGGTGAGTCACTGGGTCTCTGAACCTCTCCCCATAACCACCCAGAAAGTCTGGACCACTCATGCTTAAATGGAGATAAAATCCAAAGCTGTAAATTTGCAGTGCTCAAAATCTAAAATATTCTGAGGGAATCTGTACAGAGAGGAGACCAAAAAAAAAAAAAAAAAGATTACCATGCAATCCAAAGTGACAGCTCCATAGCAGAAGATGGTTTTAGTCCACTCCTCTCTGCCTCTCTGGCTTGGGGGCCCAGCAGTCTTCTGTTGTGCCACTCTGTTACCTGTGTTTCTGTTGCAGTAAAAATCCTGATCATCCTAGGTATAGGGAAGAAGGATCACGGCACTCTTGTGACACAGTGATGAGATGAATTCAATCCCAACTTAAGTCATAGTGCTTAAAACTTATTAAGCAACCATTTTCATAGGGGAGGCCCCTAGCAGTAATGAAACTGATTTGAGGCTCTCTGAAGGAAGAAATATATAAATGTGAGCAGAATAGCAAGGCCACCTCTCCCATCACACATACAAAGTATATCCAGTGACAAAGAAGCAAAAATGATATGATAGAAAGAAATCAGAAACCTTGAATACAGAGGGAGGAAAGAATTTAAATTGACACAAAAATCCACAATTTAATTCAGTTGCAAATCTAGAATTTGTTAAAAGAATTTATACCCTGGTAAGACCTTTGTCCTTGGCAGATGGCTGTCTTCTCGCTGTGTCTTCACATGGCCTTTTCTTTGTTCAGTGTGTGGAGAGAGAGATAGACCTACATGGTGTTTGTTTCTTTCCTTATAAGGATACCCTCCTGTTGACTTATAGCTCCATGTTTATAACCTCATTTAACCTTAGTTACTTATATAAAGGCCATATCATCAAACACAGTCATACTGGGGGTTGAGGCTTCAACATAAACATTTCGAGAGAATAGGATTCAGTCCATAACATCTCGATTTATATTTTGCATGTTTGTGAGGGAAGTGATTCCCAGATTTCTATTTTTTTTTCAGATTTCTTTACCTCAGTGGGAACAACTTTTAGGCAGTGGCCCAAGAGTTTATAAAATTGCACCGATGGGCCTATTTGTTAGCCAGGGCATTAAATACTAAAATGAAGTTTGGTCAATTGTGCTGACCCATTGGTCCTGTCCTTTATCATGGGTATGTCACCATCATCTATATTATTGCTTTCTATCCCCTCTGGGGGATGATGGTTACAATGCCATATGTATTGTACAAACACCCAATATTGTCCACTCAAATGATTCCAAGCAGTTCTGCAGGTGGGCAAAAGGTCTGAGAGAGGAGTGACTTCTACCAGTATTGCATTTGGCAAGGCACTGAGGACAGGTGAGACTGTGCCTTCTTGCAAGAAAGATATTCCAGAAAACTATCTTGTATCAGGGAGGTCTCAGTAACCATGTTAAGGTTTTGGGGTGCTGGTTCCATGATCCAAGACATACTGGGCAACTGGGTAAGAAGGTCACAGGCTCAGGGTGCCTGAGAATCTCTATTTTGGGGATGGCCCAGTTTGTGGCACACCATTGACACTCTAATGGTTTGTAGTACAAAGCCAAGAAGGAAAGTTTCTTACATCAGTAGCCTATGGGCACCTTACAGCCATCATGGGTGGTCCACAGATGCCAGGGAGCATGAGCAGAGGTTACTGAATCGTCAACAGTGAAGAAAATTCTGAAGACACTAATGGGAGTATCCACTGACTTAGACTTGGACAGATTCTAGATTCTTTTGTTGGATGAAGCTTTTCATCATTTTGTTAATATAAATTCTTTTAGTAAATTCTGGTTTTCTAATTGGATTAAATTATAACTTTTGACAGAAAGCGCCATAAAAAGTTCACATATTGATTGATGAAAATGTTGTGACCAGAGGCTCATAGGAACCTTACCCTGTATATCCCCAGGGAGCAGATGTTTAATAGTCACTAGTTCATTACTTTGGAGAAGGCAATGGCAACCCACTCCAGTGCTCTTGCCTGGGAAATCCCATGGATGGAGGAGCCTGGTAGACTGCAGTCCATGGGGTCGCAAAGAGTCGGACACGACTGAGCGACTTCACTTTCACTTTTCACTTTCATGCACTGGAGAAGGAAATGGCAACCACTCCAGTGTTCTTGCCTGGAGAATCCCAGGGACAGGAGCCTGGTGGGCTGCCATCTATGGGGTCACACAGAGTTGGACACTACTGATGTGACTTAGCAGCAGCAGCAGTTCATTACTTGTAGTGAATTTATAGAATATAGAGTAAACACACACATACACATTGCAGGGACTGATATTCCTTGGTCATCGTCTGCAGGTACCATAGGATCACAGTGATGCTCAAGGACTGTTCCTATGCCCATGCCTTTTGGGAGGAAAACATCCATGCTGAAGTTCTCAGGTGTCTTGGGTGAGCACATCAGTAATCTTTGGAAAGGCCAGCTCTCTTCAGGGCTTGTGGTGGGTCCTTGCGTTTACTCATCCAAGACACCTCCAGGCTGGAAGAACGTGATTAACGAGAGAAACTCCAGCTACCCTAATGAATGTTGAGAAGACAACCTTGAGGCCTAAGAATCTGAGATGATTTTGTTGAGTAAGGGCCAGAAGGTTCTCTCTCTTTGTCAAGCCATCGGCCAGTGATATATAAGAGCTGGTTGACATGCAGTAACAACAAAATGTGACTTTATGCTAGAGAATGTAGACTGGTTAGCTCAGCTCAGGAGGGCACTGAGAGTGGAAAATTACTTTTCCTGGGGAAATCAGCTGCCCCTGGATGGATCCCCACCAACATGGAGAGCTGTGTCCATGCTGATTCCAAGATGGGGCTCTTTAGGGAGTTGAAATAATGTTTTTTTTTTTTCCCTGTGGGCTACCACCTGCCCGCTTCCTCTCTTCTCCAGGTGCCAGAATGCCTGCTCCCTCTACCCCAGTCCCTCATCTTGCCTGATGGCATGGACCCACTGTTTGTACCCATATTCTGGATAAAAGCTGGGGAAGAGGTTGAGGAGACTTCTTTGCCACATTCTTCTGGCTCACTCAGTGTAGGGAGAGAAGGGAGTGGGGGAAAGAATGTGTACACTTATGACTATACACATTTACATGTGTTCCAGAGAAGTCACTGACCTGGAAAGCTGACAGCTAGGGTGTTCTCTGTTGTTTGTTCTCTGGGAAATTATGTGACATTTACTGATGACCAGTGACTTCTCTATTTCAGCAAAAACTATGCAAGGAAAATGGCTCAGAGGGTTTTGGATAGGATGCTGACAGGATATCATGTCTGTCTGAGTCTACATATGGGAGGTAAGCCATGTCTAGACATTTGAGGATTTTTTTTTGAAGTATAGTTGATTTACAATATTGTGTTAGTTTCAGGTGCACAGCATAGTGACTCAGTTTTACATATTTAGACATTCTCTTTTTATATTCTTTCCATTATGGTTTATCATGGGATATTGAATATAGTTCCCTGTGCTATACAGTAGGACCTTGTTGTTTATCCATTCTGTGTATCGTAGTTTGCATCTGCTAGTCCCAAACTCCCAATCCATTCCTTTTCTACAGCCTCCCCCCACCCCTGCTTTGGCAACCACAAGTCTTTTCTCTATGTCTGTAAGTCTGTTTTGCAGTAAAGATCATTTGTAGACAGTTGAGGGTTGCTAAATGAATCTTTTATTTTTAATTTTTAAAAATATTTATTTAAAAAAGTTATTTGGCTATACTGGATCTTAGTTGTGGCATGTGGGATCTTCATTGCCACATGCAGGATTTTTTAGTTGCTACATGCAGGATGTTTCGTTACAACACAGAGTATGTTTGAGTTGTAGTATGTGGGATCTTTGTAGCAGCAAGTGAGATCTTTGTTGCAGCATGTGGGATCTTTGTTGTGACACACAGGATCACTATTTGTGCCACGTGGGATTCTTAGTTGCAGAATGTAGGATCTTTTATTTGCGATGTGGGATCTTTTAGTTGTGGAATGTGGTATTTTTGTTGTGGCATGTGGTATATTTGTTGCGGCAGGTCGGATTTTTGTTGCAGCACATGGGATCTTTAGTTGCCACACACAGGATCTTTGTTACGGCCTGTGGAATATTTAGTTGTGGTGCATGGCATCTTTCCTTGTGAGTGCTGAATCTTTTAATTTCGTCATGTGGGATCCTTGTTGCACCATTTGGGATCTTTAGTTGTGGCAGTGGGATCTTTTGTTGGGGCATGTGGGATCTTTGTTGTGGTATTGGAGATCTTTTAGTTGCAGCAAATGGGAACTTTCTTGCAGGAGGTGGTATCTTTAGTTGCAATATGCAGGATCGTTGTTGAGGCATATGGAATCTTTAGTTGTGGCATGCGGGATCTTTTAGTTGTGGCACTTGAAGTATTCTTAGTTGCGTCATGTGGTATCTTTCATTATGGCATGTGAGATCTTTGTTGAGGCATGTGGAACTTGGTTGCAGTGCTCAGGATCTTTATTTTCGGTACACTGGCTCTTTTTCTTGTGGCACATGGGATCTTTAGTTGCGGCACATAGTCTCTTTGGTGTGGCACTCGGGATCTTTAGTTTCAACTCATGGCAACTTTTATTTGCAGCATGTGGGATCTTTAGTTGGGACATGCAGGATCTTTTAGTTGTGGTATGTGAGATCTTTGTTGTGGCATGTGGATCTTCTAGTCTGGGTATGTGTGATTTTTGTTGGGGCAAGTGGGAACTTTAGTTGTAGCATTGGAATCTTTGCACCATGTGGGATTTTAATTGGGGCATATATTATCATCTTGGTTGTGGCAAGCAGGATCTTTAGATTGTGGCATATGGGACCTTTTATTGTGGGTATGCGGGATCTTCGTTGTGGTATGTGGAATCTTTGCTGCAGCATGCATGATCTTTTAGTTGTGACATGCAGGATCTTTTATTTGGGGGCATGAGAGAACTTTGTATTTGCAGCATGCAGGATCTTTGTATTTGCAGTATGTGAGATCTTTTTAGTTGCAGTGTGTGGGATATTTATGTGTGGCAAGCTGGATCTTTATTTGCAGCATGTGGTGCACTTAGTTGAGGCATGAGAACTCTTAGTTGTGGCATTTGGAATCTATTTACCTGACCAGGGATTGAACCTCAGCCCCCTGCACTGGGAGCAGAGAGTCTTAGTGAGTGGACCACCAGGGAAATCATTACACTTGAGACTTTTTTGTTAAGTTGAATAGAGGAGAACCACAGCAAGCCATCCCTACCATGTAAACTTACCAGTGGCACTCCCCCAGGCTCTACACCTTTGCTTCTTGAGATCCAACTTTCCTTATTTGCAAAGTTGTGCTTTGGGGTACTTGCAGGCTCCAAACCTCCAGGATTTTTGCTTGGACCCTAGAATTTCTCACACTTCTCTGGCTTCACATGCGGGAGCCCTTCTGCTCTCTCTTCACTCCCTTGAGAAGAACCTGAACCTGGTGTGACTGGAGGAGCACTACCCACAGAAATGGAAGTGCAGGCCAGAGAGCACAGTGCTGCTCAAGATAGAATTTTTTTGCTTCATCTGTTAAGCTCTATGGGGAGGGCACTTGAAGACACATTCTCTGCACCCTGAGTACTCACCCTATTGCGTCTGTTAAAAACTGAGCACATAATCCCTGTCTTGTCTACCTCACCTACCCAGGCCCCAGCTGCTTGGTACTCTGCCCAACAAGCCTTTAACTAATACTGTGTTTTATTGGTTTTACTTCCAGGTACATCACAACTCTGCTTATCTCTCAGTTGATCATGAGCCACTGCCAGATCACTCTATGGGCATTTTCCTCCTGAATTAGTGCAACAGTGTCCCAACTTCTCTACTCCCTGATATTAGTGTTGGTCTGCCTAGTCCATTCAGCACACTGCAATCAGCATGATATGATCTTTATAAATCAAGCCTGATTATGTCAAGAACTTTTGATGACATTAACTGTCAAATAAAATCCAAATTCTTTAGTCTAGCATTCAGATTGCTAGAGCAGGATGAGAAATGGCAACGAAATAGAAAGACAAACCACCAGGAAGCCAAGGAAGCAGTTTCTTTCTATATTCCCTCTGAGCCTTCCCTTGGAAAGGGCAACTAGTCTGTGCCCCAGAGCTTAAAGTGATAGGAAATCTACCCTGAGTCCACAGAACAGGAGTAGTATTCTTTGGCCAAGGGTCACTCAGAAACCCTAAACCAATGACAGATGAAAGAAAAGGTACATTGAATAGAGGTTCTATAGGAGGTTGAACTAGATATGAACACTAAAGGGTTAATGATGCAAGTAGCTTACATCTGTGGTAGTGAATATAGGTCTTCTGAATTTCCAGAATCTACCCTAAAGAGCATATAGCTCTGAGGATTTGGCACCTATGGGTAGACTGAGGAAGACACCGTGTTTGCCCTGGGAGCTACCTTGAAAACCAAGGCCACTACCCTGGTCCCTGAGCTTTGGAGGTGAGTCAGTTGACTGTTGCTTTCCTTTTGTTCCATTGTTCCCTCCAGAATGTGAGGGGATAAGGTGTGGGGCACATTTTCCAAGGTGAATTTGTACCTAGGACCTGGGAAGCTAGGATGGAGAAGGCAGAGCAAGCTCCTCCTGTAGCCTTACCTTACAAGGACAGTGCTTCTAGGTTGGGTCCTTAGGGAGGAGATTGAGGGTGAGAGGGCTGAATGTGGAATACTTCAGGTGTTGAAGCACAACTACCCTCCTTGGACCCTTGGATGGTAATGTTTGAGTCAACTGGGCCAAACACCAGTGGGTGTTAAGGGAGTTGCTGCCTCATGAGTGAAACTGGTGATACTGGTGGGTGTCACAGGACACCACGCAGTCCCTCATGAATTGCTACCTCATGTTCTCCTGTATCTCAGCAAAACTAACAGCAACAATTAAAAACCCCAAGCACATTCTCCCAGTGTTTTAAGCATCTCAGCAGACATCCAGAGCCAGAGGGAGGGAGCAGGGGCCAGGGTCAAAGTCTGGGGATTGTCAGATGTGGATCAGTTCAGTTCAGTTGCTCAGTTGTGTCAGACTCTTTACGACCCCATGGACTGCAGCACACCAGGCTTCCCTGTCCATCACCAACTCCCGCAGCTTGCTCAAACTCATGTCCACTGAGTCAGTGATGCCATCCAACCATCTCATCCCCTGTCGTCCCCTTCTCCTCCTGCCTTCAATCTTTCCCAACATCAGGGTCTTTTCAAATGTGTCAGCTCTTCACATAGGTGGACAAAGTATTGAAGTTTCAGCTTCAACATCAGTCCTTCCAATGAATATTCAAGACTGATTTCCTTTAGGATTGACTGGTTGGATCTTCTTGCAGTCCAAGGGACTCTCAAGAGTCTTCTCCAACACCACAGTTCAAAAGCGTCAATTCTTTGGTGCTCAGCTTTCTTTATAGTCCAATTCTCACATCCATACATGACCACTGGAAAAACCATAGTCTTGACTAGATGGACCTTTGTTGGCAAAGTAATGTCTCTGCTTTTTAATATGCTGTCTAGGTTGGTCATAACTTTCCTTCCAAGGAGTAACCATCTTTTAATTTCATGGCTGCAGTCACCATCTGCAGTGATTTTTGGAGCCCCCAAAAATAAAGTCAGCCACTGTTTCCACTGTTTCCCCATCTATTTGCCATGAAGTGATGTGACTGGATGCTATGATCTTTGTTTTCTCAATGTTGAACTTTAAGCCAACTTTTTCACTCTCCTCTTTCACTTTCATCAAGAGACTCTTTAGTTCTTTCAGATCTGGTTTCCTCAGTGTGTATGCCCAGAAGTGGGATTGCTGGGTCATATGGCAGTTCTATCTTCACTTTCTGCCATAAGGGTGGTGTCATCTGCATATCTGAGGTTATTGATATTTTTCCCAGCAATCTTGATTCCAGCTTGTGCTTCCTCCAGCCAGGCATTTCTTATGATGTACTCTGCATATAAGTGGAATAAGCAGGGTGACAATATACAGCCTTGACATACTCCTTTTCCTATTTGGAACCAGTCTGTTGTTCCATGTCCAGTTCTAACTGTTGCTTCCTGACCTGCATATAGGTTTCTCAAGAGGCAGGTCGGGTAATCTGGTATTCCCATTTCTTTCAGCATTTTCCACAGTTTATTGTGATCCACACAGTCAAAGGCTTTGGCATAGTCAATAAAGCAGAAATAGATGTTTTTTTGGAACTCTCTTGCTTTTTCAATGATCCATTGGATGTTGGCAATTTGATCTCTGGTTCCTCTGCCTTTTCTAAAACCAGCTTGAGCATCTGGAAGTTCACGGTTCATGTATTATTGAAGCCTAATTTGGAGAATTTTGAGCATTACTTTACTAGCATGAAATGAGTGCAATTGTACGATAGTTTGAGCATTCTTTGGCATTGCCTTTCTTTGGGATTGGAATGAAGACTGACCTTTTCTAGTCCTGTGGCCACTGCTGAGTTTTCCAAATTTGCTGGCATATTGAGTGCAGCACTTTCACAGCATCGTCTTTTAGGATTTGAAATAACTCAACTGGAATTCTATCACCTCCACTAGCTTTGTTCGTAGTGATGCTTCCTAAGGCCCACTTGTCTTCACATTCCAGAATGTCTGGTTCTTGGTGAGTGATCACACCATTTTGATTATCTGGGTTGTGAAGATCTTTCTTGTACAGTTCTTCAATGTATTCTCGCCTCCTCTTCTTAATATCTTTTGCTTCTGTTAGGTCCATACCATTTCTGTCCTTTATTGAGCTCATCTCTGCATGAAATGTTCCCTTGGTATCTCTAATTTTCTTGAAGAGATCTCTAGTCTTTCCCGTTCTATTGTTTTCCTCTATTTCTTTGCATTGATCACTGAGGAAGGCTTTCTTATCTCTCCTTGCTGTTCTTTGGAACTCTGCTTTCAAATGGGTATATCTTTCCTTTTCTCCTTTGCTTCTCTTGTTTTCACAGCTATTTGTAAGCCCTCCTCAGACACCCACTTTGCTTTTTTGCATTTCTTTTTCTTGGGGATGGTCTTGCTCCCTGTCTCCTGTACAATGTCATGAACCTTCACCCATAGTTCATCAGGCACTCTGTCTATCAGATCTAGTCCCTTAAATCTATTTCTCACTTCCACTGTATAATTGTAAGGGATTTGATTTAGGTCACACCTGAATTGTCTAGTGGTTTCCCCTACTTTCTTCAATTTAAGTCTGAATTTGGCAATAAGGAGTTCGTGATCTGAGCCACAGTCAGCTCCTGGTCTTGTTTTTGCTGACTGTATAGAGCTTCTCCATCTTTGGCTGCAAAGAATATAATCAATCTGATTTTGGTATTGACCATCTGGTGATGCCCATGTGTAGAGTCTTCTCTTGTGTTGTTGGAAGAGGGTGTTTGCTGTGACCAGTGCGTTTTCTTGGCAAAACTCTATTAGCCTTTGGCCTACTTCATTCTGTACTCCAAAGCCAGATCTGCCTGTTACTCCAGGTGTTTCTTGACTTCCTACTTTTGCATTCCAGTCCCCTATAATGAAAAGTACATATTTTTGGGGTATTAGTTCTAGAAGATCATGTAGGTCTTCATAGAACCGTTCAACTTCAGCTTCTTCAGCATTACTGGTTAGGGCATAGACTTGGATTACCGTGATATTGAACGATTTGTCTTGGAAATGAACAGAGATCATTCTGTCATTTTTTAGATTGCATCCAAGTACTACATTTTGGACTCTTTTGTTGACTATGATGGCTACTCCATTTCTTCTAAGGGATTCTTGCCCACAGTAGTAGATATAATGGTTATCTGAGTTAAATCAGAGGTAGATAATCTGCACTATTTCTAAGGCCCCTCACCACTGTCTTTCAGACGTTGATCTTTTTACATCTGATTCCACATTCTGGGGGAATAGGATGGGACAGATTACATTTTTTGTCATGTAGACCTGGTACATATGAGAAAAAGGAGGTACCTGGACTGATATGGTCAGCTGTTCTATGAAGAGAAAAATGTGAGATAACTTCAGACTCGTTTAGACAGAAGAGGGCACAGCAAGTGCTAAGTCTGGGGCTGTCCTTTGTGTGTGTGTGTGTGTGTGTGTGTGTGTGTGTGTGTGTGTGTGTGTGTAGTGGGGAGGCCAGTAGGTGGGGCAGTTGCACTCTGGATGGAGTGTGTGTGGCAGCATTGGGGGAAGCAGAGAACAAACTCAACACTCTGGTAGAAGTGTGTGTCCTAGGATGTACCTTCTCTGCCTGGCCTACAACTGCAGCATGCTCTGGAGAGGAAGGATGCTCAGCCCAGGGGAGCAGGAGAAGAGGACAGTGAGCAGCTGCAGAGGCCAGTGAGTACTGCTGGGCAAGGGTAAAGTTGCTGGGGTGTCACACTGGGATAAAAGAGGACCTGGGAAGAGATTTGCAAGATGATTCTGAAAGAGAGTGAGACTCAGTGAATCAAGGAACAAACATTACTGGGTTACATTGTGAATTGCATTTATTCGAAAGAAGGAAGAGCAGCAGGGGAATGAGAGCTGACATTCGACACAGATGAGTAGAGAAGTCAGTACAGAGAGGATGAGAGATGAGGGTAAAGTAGAACAGTGAGAATGGGAAGGAAACCACTGCCCAGATAAGTGGTACTTCAAGACCCCTTAAAACCCCATTTAAATCATTGTCTGCTCCACAGGTAAGTTGAGCCCAAGCCCATCCCCTGGTCTTTGAGGTTATCAGTGGCGAGCAGGATCCAGGTAGTGGCACGTACCCATGAGAGTTTCCTGTCCTCCCCCCTCTTCCTTTCTTCAGGCAGGACTTCGGGGAATTTGTGCTTGTGGCCTCAGAGTTTGGGTACTCCTAGATCTCCCTCTAATGCTTTAGACTAGACTGAGTCAACTTTCTCTTTGTGTCTGAGGTGGAGTAGTGTCTCAGGGTTTAACTTATTCTTCCTATTATCCACAAGTTCACAAGCAGAAGCCTTAACAACTTAGTCCTGTTCTGGTTCAAATAGCAGCTTTAACATTTGTTGACAAGGAAGGGGCAGTGAGAAGTGGAGGAGGAGGAGGAGTCAGAGTAAAGTTAGCAAAGCTGCTTCCTTAGACCTGGAAGCCACAGTGTTGTGAAAAGCAGCTGCCTGAGGGCTTCACCCTATCCAGCACCTGGTACGACACAGGCACTTCCATATTGTGGAGTAAAGGAATAAATGAGACATTTTTTATTATTCCTTCATCCATCTTTCCTTTGAACACTGAAACCATGATGAACACCAGAGAAAGAGAGAAGTTGAAGCAGTAAAGTTCAAAGAGGTAGAGCAGTGGTTACCTCCACCACTTTTCTTGCTTCCTGAGCTCATCAGGGAAGACAGTGATGCGATATAGAGCTGAAGTCATCACTTGAAAGTTTTGGTACCTTATCTGGAGGTTTCTTGTCTTAGTTCTGGATGTTTTTGTTGTTTAGTGGCTAAATCATGTCTAACTCTTTGTGACCCCATGTACTGTAGCTCTCCAGGCTCCTCTGCCCATGGGATTTCCCAGGCAAGAATACTGGAGTGGGTTGCCATTTCCTTTTCCAAGGGATCCTCCCAACCCAGGGATCAAACCAAGATACTCTTCATTGGCAGTTGGGTTGTTTAAAATTGTGCCACCAGGGATGGCCTAAGTTTTGGCTACTATAACAAATATCTCATAGACTGAGTGGCAACAACAGATGTTTTTTCCTATACCGGAGGCTGGAAAGTCTAAAACCAAGGTGTTCACCATTCTTGCTCCTGTTGAGAGCTCTCTTCCTGGCTTGTTGATGACTGCCTTCTTCCTGTGTGCTCATATGGAAGATAGATAGCGTTCTGGTATCTCTTCATCTTCTTGTAAGGGCACTCATCCCATCATGGGGAGCCCACTCTCATGACCTCATCTAAGCCTCATTACTTCCAAAATACCATTACATGTTAGCCTTTCAGCATGCATTGCCAGGGGTACACAAACATGCAGTCCATAATAGTTTTAATTTTCCTTTAGAGATGTATGGATACTTTGGGTGCTTAGGTCTTATACTGATCACTGAAGGCACATAGGGCATCCCCTCTGGGCGGATTAATAGAACAAGTTTCCCTTCTTCTGGGCTGCATCTTGGAACCAGGGCACACAGCTTGATGAGGGAAATGTGGACTGAATTTTAACTCTCATTTGCTTATTTAGCTGGGAGTCTTTGGACAGGGCTCTGTGCTGTCCCTTTAGGGTCCTCACAATTCCATCAAAAGGGATGATCTTGCCTGAATGGTACTGAATGATCTAGAATGTGAGGTATGACCCTGAGATGGCTGTGGTCCCTGACTTCCTGGCCTTGCTAGGGTTTGTTAACTGCCTTGCACAGCTTCGATTCTCTAAAGGCATGTGGGGACCTGAAAGGTTGTAATAAAGGACTTTTTTTTATAGCAGTCCCTGTGGCTACATAGCACTTTGCTGGGGCTTGTTCATAATAAACTTAAATGCTGGAGTCTTGGATATGAACTAACACAGAGACCTATGTACTTATCAGTTGTCATTCAGACAATTATTCCCAATAGCTGTTTTGTTTCTGAAGCATTAGGCTTGGAGTAACTTATTTCTCTGCATCTCGGCTTCTGGGCAATTATCCTGCAGTGAAGCCAGCAGGTTGAGTCACGAGAATCATACATGTTTTTTATAGAAGCAGTGTGATGTAATACACAGAGGATAATGTGGCATAGCTGTACAGATGGTTATAGACAGCTTTGAGCCAATAGAGAACAAAAACTTATTTGTGCACAGTGCCTTACAATTCACCATGTGGACATGAAGTCCTGAAAAAAAAAAAAACACCCAGGAGGAAAAAACACACTCAGACACATGCTCAGGCATTCAGTCAGTTACACATTTAATCTATAATATACATAAACATTCTTACACATTAACTTACACAGATACATTCACATACTGACACATTCACTCATGAACATACTTACTTATATGCTTACATTTTCACATCAACATGCTCACATATGTGGACATGCTCATACATTTTCTACACATGAACATGCTGGTACCTTCACACACAGAGAGACTCATGTACTCACATTCACTGACACATGAGCATTTTCACACATGGACATACTTGAATATTCATTGAAACATATGTGCTCACACTCATACACTCACAGATCACTCACATGTCAAGTTTACACATTCACACAAATGATGGTACTCAAATGTACACGCATGTAAACTCAACAACACACAACAGCATACTAACACATTGCCAGACACAATGACATACACTCACAAACTCAATCAGTTGCACAGAGACATGCTCACATACATTTGCACTCACTCACACACATGAACATACTGATATCCTCTCACAAACATAAAAATCACACGTTCTTTTACACTTGCATGTGAACATACCCCTGTAGGCTCACAATTATTTCCAAAAACACACTCATGCATTCAGACACATATAGGAACACATTCTCACATTCATACAAATGAGCACATTCACATTAACCTGTTTACGTGCATAAACATGCACACACATTCATTCACACATAGATAACACTCAGATCAAATCACAGGACACTCAAACGTAGTCAAACTTAGATGTCAACATATTCACTGACGCAAATATGCTCACACACACAAAACTGCTGATAACACTCACTCACACATGAACATGTTCATTTATCAATCCACACATGAATGTAATCAGAGAGTCATGTACATGAATGTACACGTAGTAAAATACATATCAATACAGTCACACATATAATTAAATGTTCACTCACACGTATACCAATATTCACACATTCACTTAATGAACATCCTCACATTTTAACATACCCAAACACTCAGAAATCTCACAAATTCATTTAGGCAAAGAAAAATTTCACATAAATGCACATACTCTATTTAGTCACACAGATAAACCCGCTCAGACACCCATGGACATATGAGGACATAAACATGCTCAAATAAACATTGATACACTTACTCACATGAACTTGCTCCCAGATTAATTCATGTACACAGACACAACCACACATACTCACAACTTCACTTACAGTTGTACATCATGCTCACATACATGAACTTGCTTACACATTCAATTGCACACATGAAAAATAGTCATACATTACTACCTTAACACACACAAACTTGCTCATGCCTTAATTTACACACGTGGCCATGCTCCCATACATGCACATTCCTGTACACTCATATGAATTAACAAAATTCAATTATACAGAAACATAAACTTTCACACTTGCACATTAGCATGCTCAAAATATAAATGTGTTCACACTTTGATTTATTAATACATGTATTCATGTTCACACACACAAACTTACTTAGATGTTCACTCAAATGTGAACATACTTTAACATTAACCAGATGCACTAACACACTTACACAGTCACTCACACTCCCACTATCACTCACACTCCCATATAAACACACACATTCTCACAGACTTACATATGGACACAATTGTACACTCACACACACTCAATCCCCATGTCCACTCACATTTACACATGGGCATGCTCTCAAATTGACTTAAAAACAACATGCTAACACACAAATCGCTCATGAATGAACAACTTCATACACATGAACAAGTTCACATATTCACAAAGCCTATATGCTCATAAACATACATGCATGTCTATTAACACAGTCACAGACACCCCCAAAATACTCGTGCACAGACATGGATATGATCACACATTCACATACAACCTCAGTATACTCCCACACTAAGAGATACATATAGACATGCTCATGTTATCACTTCCACACAAGTGAACACACATTTAGTCACACACAAACATAATTATATTCACTCACAGAAAAGAACACACACATTAACATGCCCTTACACACAAGCCTGTTTACATATTCATTAACACACATGTACCTGTATTCACTTAAACTTTCATTTAATTATATGTACCCATATATATGTGTGTATACATATATATGCCCATGCATTGACTGACAAACTATTTTTCTTATTTACTCAAATGCAAATGTACAAAAACACAAATACAAAGCATATATTCACTCATAGTTATGAACATACATGATATGCTTACACATTCATTAAAAAACAGGAATATGATTACATATACATACTCACAAAATCATTTACACATAAACATGAACATGTTCATATATACACACAGTGTACCTGCTCACAAACTCACCAGTACACTCATTAACACAGTCATGTACATGCATATGAACAACATTCACAGATACATTCACATACCTTAATGCATTGACTCAGAAATAGATGTAAACATTAACAAGCTCGCAGAAATGAACATGTTTACATATTCACTCACAGGTGAATGTGCTACCATGATGCATATCCTTACAAATTCCTTCACACACATAGAAACCCTTACATATTATACACAATTACACAGACACATTAACATGCTCACATACACAAGTGTGGTCACTAGTCAGATTCACAGCATAGTCTTTACATGAACACATTCATAAATTCATTGAGATACAAGATATGCTTATATACAAGTGCACAGCCCCAAATTCTCTAATATTGGAGCATAGTCCCTGACTTAAAAACATATCCATACATCTGCTCATATGCTTAGACACACATATACAATCATACTCTTTCACTCACACAAAAGGCTCACGTGTCTACTAACACGTGAATGTACTTACAAATTCATTCACAGACACTCATACATGCTGACAACAGTACACTCAGATTCCCTTATAAGTGCATATTAATATGCTTACAAACAACATTTTCATGCATTCACTTGAACACAGATTTTCTCAGATGCATTACAAAGCTCATCCTTTCACACCAGATGCACTCACATAAACTCAAAAGCACATTCTCCTATCGTCTTCACAAATATACACTCACATATGAACAAGCTTACACAAATGAACAGTTACACACTCGCTCATGAAAATGTGCTTACACATGCATTCCCTCAAACTTGCTCACACATTCACTCACAAAAAAACTCCTATATGCTCCCAGTCACATACTCATACATTTCCACAGATACAACATAATTACAAAGAGCATCATACTCATATGCTTACAGATGAATATGTTCACACTTACCATGAAGTTCACACATTTACATACACACACAGATGCTCTAGTATATTTACATGCACACACTTGCACATTAACTCACAGAAGTATACTCCACTTTCATGTGCTCTCACATGCATTCACTCACACACACATGAATATTCTAACATTCATGCCCATGGTCACAAATTCACTGATCCATAAGAAAAGTCCCATTCACTTTCCACCTGCAAACTCATATTTGAATAGGCACCCACGATCACTCTCACATGTGCTTTTGTACATGCACATGGTCAGATTCACCTGCTCAAAAATGTTCACACATTCATTTGCTCAAAAAACTGCTCACACATTTACTTGAATGTGCTGGAAATTAAATCATAGTCATGCTTACATACATACACTCATATTCACTCACATACACATTAACATGCTCAGAAGTAGAAATGTGTTCACACGCATCAAAAAGCTCGAAAGAGACTATCTCTTTCCCGTTATTGGAATAGATTTCCTCAGTCAGCAGATAGCCTCATGAAACAAGCCTAAGGCACTTATGCTACTGGTAGGCCCTGGCCAGTGGGCATGAGTTAACCTTCCTCTACCTGCGTGAGAGGTACTGACTAAAAGTAAAGGACTGAAGGGTCATGGACTGTCATAGGCGAGTTAGTAAAAGGATATGGATCCCCACTTTTCAGTTTCCTGCTATGGCCTGTCCTCAAAGCCACTACTAGTGGGTAGAGGCTGTCTGTGGACTAGAGAGAGTTAAAGAAGGCTTTTTCCTATAGTAGAGCCCCTCTACTGGGTATTGACATTATGGATTTCATACCTTAATGAATGACATTCAAATAATATTGGTAAATGGTTTGGAGTCCTAGACTGGGATAACGTTCTCTTTGTTAAATATGTCATAGGATAGTTGATCACAATTTGCCTTCCACCTTTGAGGATCAACAGTATACTTTTCTCCCAGTTGCCTGTGGGCTACATGAATACCTCTGGGATTGTAGGTCGGATTTGCCAACTGGACCTAGATGCCTGCTCTGTACCAGCACCACCTGCAGAAACTAAGCTCTGGCATTGTATTGATGTCAACCTCATCACTGGATCTGGCCAAGACTCTGTGTCACACACTGTCACAACTGTGAGTAAATACCTCATTGAGGGTATGGGCAGTTGCCCTCCATAAGGTACAAGGCACCTCCTAGTTTGTTAAATTTCTGGGCTGTAATTGAAACTCTAGAGGGTAAACTAGTCCCAATTTGGTAAAAGAAAATCTTCTAGTGCCCCAACCTCCCGTGTTAGTAAAGGAGATACAGCATTTGGTAGGAATGTTTGGATTCTGGTGCCACCCTCCAATATTTGCTGGTCCCCATCTATGGAGTCACTCTCAGGGCTTCCACTTATCCATGGGGACCCCAGCAACAACACACACTAGATAAACTAAAGAAGGCTATCATTTCTGCTTTCCCACTAGTGCTCTGAGGGCAGGACTTAGAGGTAGAAGTTTCAGTCACCCTAATATTCGCTCTGTGAGCCACTGGACCAAATGTCTCTGGGCTTTTGACATAAGCAACTCACAGAGATCAAATTGCCAACATCCTCTGGATCATCGAAAAAGCAAGAGAGTTCCAGAAAAACATCTATTTCTGCTTTATTGTCTATGCCAAAGCCTTTGACTGTGTGGATCACAATAAACTGTGGAAAATTTGGAAAGAAATGGGAATACCAGACCACCCGACCTGCCTCTTGAGAAACCTGTATGCAGGTCAGGAAGCAACAGTTAGAACTGGACATGGAACAACAGACTGGTTCCAAATAGGAAAAGGAGTATGTCAAGGCTGTATATTGTCACCCTGCTTATTCCACTTATATGCAGAGTACATCATAAGAAATGCCTGGCTGGAGGAAGCACAAGCTGGAATCAAGATTGCTGGGAAAAATATCAATAACCTCAGATATGCAGATGACACCACCCTTATGGCAAAAAGTGAAGAAGAACTACAGAGCCTCTTGAAGAAAGTGAAAGAGGAGAGTGAAAAAGTTGGCTTAAAGCTCAACATTCAGAAAACTAAGATCATGGCATCTGGTCCCATCACTTCATGGCAAATAGATGGGGAAACAGTGGAAACAGTGGCTGACTTTATTTTTTTGGGCTCCAAAACCACTGCAGATGGTGATTGCAGTGAAATTAAAAGATGCTTACTCCTTGGAAGGAAAGTTATGACCAACCGAGACTGCATATTAAAAAGCAGAGACATTACTTTGCCAACAAAGGTCCGTCTAGTCAAGGATATGGTTTTTCCAGTGGTCATGTATGGATGTGAGAGTTGGACTGTGAAGAAGGCTGAGCACCAAAGAATTGATTCTTTTGAACTGTGGTGTTGGAGAAGACTCTTGAGAGTCCCTTGGACTGCAAGGGGATTCAACCAGTCCATCCTAAAGGAGATCAGTCCTGGGTATTCATTGGAAGGACTGATGCTGAAGCTGAAACTCCAATACTTTGGCCACCTGATGCGAAGAGTTGACTCATTTGAAAAGACCCTGATGCTGGGAAAGATTGAGGGCAGGAGGAGAAGGGGACGACAGAGGATGACATGGTTGGATGGCATCACTGACTCGATGGACATAGGTTTGGGTGAACTCCGGGAGTTGGTGATGGACAGGGAGGCCTGGTGTGCTGCGGTTCATGGGGTCACAAAGAGTTGGACACGACTGAGCGACTGAACTGAGCTGAACTCACAGAATCAGTCCAAAGTTATTCACCAATGGAGGGGCAACGTCTGGAGTTACACTGAGCCATTATTGAAACTCAAGTCTCTACTGGAGCAGAGCTATTTACCTTATGGATTGAGAGTCCTGTTGTGCCCTGGGGAATAGCAGAATCTCCTCATATGGCAGCAGAGGTCTCTATTCAAATGGTAATGTATCTACTGGATGGAGCTAAACCTGAACCTATTAAAGTGTTGTAACTAGATGAGAAACAGCCACATTGCTTGCCATAGAAGTTAATTTGCCAAAACCACCCTATCTTCTTTTTATTAATGTTTAATTAATCACATGTATATAATACTGAATATTTTATACTTTTAGTTTCATTTTATATTATTTAAATATATATATTTTAATTAATTTAATTGGAGGCTGATTACAATATTGTAGTGGTGTTTGCCATACATTGACATGAATTCAGCCATGGGTGTACATATGTTCCCCCATCCCAAATCCCCTTCCCACCTCCCTTCCCATCCCATCCCTCAGGGTTGTACCAGTATACTGGTTTTGAGTACCCTGTTTTATGCATTGAACTTGGACTGGTGATCTAATTCACATATGGTAATATACATGTTTCAATGATGTTCTCTCAAATCATCCCACCCTTGCCTTCTCCCACAGAGTCCAAAAGTCTGTTCTATACATCTGTGTCTCTTTTGCTGTCTCACATATGGGGTCAACGTTACCATCTTTATAAATTCCATATATGTGTGTTAGTATACTGTACTGGTCTTTATCTTTCTGGCTTACTTCACTCTGTATAATGGGCTCCAGTTTCATCCATCTCATTAGAACTGATTCAAATGAATTTTTTTTAATGGATGAGTAATATTCCATTGTATATATGTACCATAGCTTCCTTATCCATTCGTCTGCTGATGGGCATCTAGGTTGCTTCCATGTCCTGGCAATTATAAACAGTGCTGCGATGAACATTGGGGTACACGTGTCTCTTTCAGATCTGGTTTCCTCAGTGTGTATGCCCAGGAGTGGGATTGCTGGGTCGTAGGGCAGTTCTATTTCCAGTTTTTTAAGGAATCTCCACACTGTTCTCCATAGCGGCTGTACTAGTTTGCATTCCCACCAACAGTGTAAGAGGGTTCCCCTTTCTCCACACCCTCTCCAGCATTTATTGCTTGTACACTTTTGGATAGCAGCCATTCTGACTGGCGTGTAATGGTACCTCATTGTGGTTTTGATTTGCATTTCTCTGATAATGAGTGATGTTGATTTGATTCTTCTCCCTTTGTTTCTCTGATAATGAGTGATGTTGATTTGATTCTTCTCCCTTTGTTTCTTGATGAGTCTGGCTAACGGTTTGTCAATTTTATTTACCTTTTCAAAAAACCAGCTTTTAGCTTTGTTGATTTTTGCTATGGTCTCTTTTGTTTTTTTTCATTTATTTCTGCCCTAATTTTTAAGATTTCTTTCCTTCTACTAACCCTGGGGTTCTTCATTTCTTCCTTCTCTAGTTGCTTTAGGTGTAGAGTTAGGTTTTTTATTTGACTTTTTTCTTGTTTCTTGAGGTAAGCCTGTATTGCTATGAACCTTCCCCTTAGCACTGCTTTTACAGTGTCCCATAGGTTTTGGGTTGTTGTGTATTCATTTTCATTCGTTTCTATGCATATTTTGATTTCTTTTTTGATTTCTTCTATTATGTGTTGGTTATTCAGAAGCGTGTTATTTAGCCTCCATATGTTGGAATTTTTAATAATTTTTTTTCCTGTAATTGAGATCTAATCTTACTGCATTGTGGTCAGAAAAGATGACTGGAATGATTTCAATTTTTTTGAATTTACCAAGGCTATATTTATGGCCCAGGATGTGATCTATTCTGGAGAAGGTTCCGTGTGCACTTGAGAAAAAGGTGAAATTGATTGTTTTGGGCTGAAATGTCCTATAGATATCAATTAGGTCTAGTTGGACCATTGTGTCATTTAACGTTTGTGTTTCCTTGTTAATTTTTGTTTCGCTGATCTATCCATAGGTGTGAGTGGGGTATTAAAGTCTCCCGCTATTATTGCGTTATTGTTAATTTCCCTTTTCATTCTTGTTAGCATTTGCCTTACATATTGCGGTGCTCCTATGTTGGGTGCATATCTATTTATAATTGTTATATCTTCTTCTTGGAGTGATCCTTTGATCATTATGTAGTGTCTTTCTTTGTCTCTTTTCACAGCCTTTTTTTCAAAGTCTATTTTATCTTATATGAGTATTGTGACTCCTGCTTTCTTTTGGTCTTCATTTGCGTGAAATATTTTTTTTCCAGCCTTTCACTTTCAGGCTGTATGTGTCCCTTGTTTTGAGGTGGGTCTCTTGTAGACAGCATATATAGTGGTCTTGCTTTTGTATCCATTCAGCCAGTCTTTGTCTTCTGGTTGGGGCACTCAACCCATTTACATTTAAGGTAATTATTTATAAGAATGGTCCCGTTGCCATTTGCTTTGTTGTTTTGGGTTCTCTTTCATACAGCCTTTCTGCGTTTCCTGTCTAGAGAAGATCCTTTAGCATTTGTTGAAGAGCTGGTTTGGTGGTGCTGAATTCTCTCAACTTTTGCTTGTCTGTAAAGCTTTTGAATTCTCCTTCATATCTGAATGACATCCTTGCTGGGCACAGTAATCTGGGTTGTAGGTTATTCTCTTTCATTACTTTAAGTGTGTTCTGCCTTTCCTTCTGGCCTGAAGAGTTTCTATTGAAAGATCAGCTGTTATCCTTATGGGAATCCCTTTGTGTGTTATTTGTTGTTTCTCCCTTGCTGCTTTTAATATTTGTTCTTTGTGTTTGATCTTTGTTAATTTGACTAATATGTGTCTTGGGGTGTTTCGCCTTGGATTTATCCTGTTTGGGACTCTCTGGGTTTCTTGGACTTGTGTCACTATTTCCTTCCCCATTTTAGGGAAGTTTTCAGCTATTATCTCCTTGAGTATTTTCTCATGGCATTTCTTTTTGTCTTCTTCTTCTGGAACTCCAATGATTCGAATGTTTGGGCATTTCACATTGTCCCAGAGGTCCCTGAGGTTGTCCTCATTTCTTTTAATTCTTTTTTCTTTTTTCCTCTCTGCTAAATTTATTTCCACCATTTTATCTTCTACCTCACTTATCCTATCTTCTGCCTCCATTATTCTACTGTTGGTTCCCTCCAGAGTGTTTTTGATCTCATTTATTGCATTATTCATTTTTAATTGACTCTTTTTTTATTTCTTCTAAGTCCTTGTTAAACATTTCTTGCATCTTCTCAATCCTTGTCTCCAGGCTATTTATCTGTAACTCTAGTCTGTTTTCAATATTTTGGATCACTTTTATTATCATTATTCTAAATTCTTTTTCATGTAGATTCCTTATCTCCTCCTCTTTTGTTTGGCTTGGTGGGCATTTTTCATGTTCCTTTACCTGCTGGGTATTTCTCTGCCTTTTCATCTTATTTAGATTGCTGTGTTTTGGGTGGCCTTTCTGTATTCTGGTAGTCTGTGGCTCCTTTTTATTGTGGAGGTTTCTCCCAGTAGGTGGGGCTGGATGTTTGGCTTGTCAAGGTTTCCTGGTTAGGGAAGCTTGCATAGGTGTTCTGGTGGGTGGAGCTGGATTTCTTCTCTCTGGAATGCTATGGAGTGTCCAGTAGTGAGTTTTGAGATGGGTCTATGGGTTTGGTGTGACTTTGGGCAGCCTGTATATTGACACTCAGGGCTATGTTCCTGCGTTGCTGGAGAATTTGCGTGGTATGTCTTGCTCTGGAACTTATTGGCTCTTGGGTGGTGGTTGGTTTCAGTGTAGGTATGGAGGCTTTTGGATGATCTCTTATTAATTAAGGTTCCCTGTGGTCAGGAGTTCTCTGGTGTTCTCAGGTTTTGGGCTTAAGCATGTTGCCTCTGGCTTTCAGTCTTATTCTTCCAGTAGCCTCAAGACTTCTCCAACTATTCAGCACTGATAATAAAACTTCTAGGTTAATGGTGAAAGGATTCTCTACAGTGAGGGACACCCAGAGAGGTTCACAGAGTTCCATGAAGAAGAGGAGAGGGAGGAAGGAGATACAGGTGAGCAGGAGGAGAAAAAGGGGGGTTCAAGAGAAGAGAGACAGATCTAGGCAGTACTCTGTTCTCTAAGTGTTCTCTGCAGCCCAGAACACCCACAGAGATTCACAGAATTGGACTGAGAAGAGAAGGGGGAGGGAGGAAATAGAGGTGATCTGGGGGAGAAAAAGGAGAGTCAAAAGGGGGAGAGAGTGAATAAACCAGTAATCACACTCCTGAGTAAAAATGGGTACTGTAGGTTGGATTCTTAAATGTCCAAAATTAATATCAAATACTGAAAAACAAAGATTAAAAATCTAGAGTAGAGGTTAGACTCTTAAAAGCACAATATTAAAAAACAAGAAAAACAAAAAATTTAAGAAATATATATGAAGTTCGCTTTAAAAACAGGGTCCTTTTTTCCCCAAGGTTATAGTGGGTTATAAAAATGAAAATTAAGGACTAATAGAGGAGTAATAGAGGACTTAAAAAAAATGAAAGAAAAAAAATTTTAATTAAAAAAAATAGTAAAAATACATCTAGGAATTTCTCTGGAGCTCTTGCAGGCAGTGTGGGTTCGTTTCAGTTTCAGATAGTTCCTTGTTCCAGCTTACACTTCTCAGTATCTATAGGCCCCTTCCAGTGTAGTCGGTGTTAACTACAGGGATTTTAATCTGTTGCACCTGTCACTTCTGAAGCGGTTCCCTTTGTTTATTTGGCTTCTGTTTGCAGGTCTCTTCAGTGTCTAATTTCTGCCCTGACACAAGTGGGCGGAGGTGGTCTCTTGTTTAGGTTTGCTTGCTCAGTCGTGCTATGGGGAGGAAGGGGCACTGCAGACAAATATCACTGGCATGTGTGGGGAGAACTAGCAGTGTTCCAGTCACACTGGGTTTGCCCCCGCTCACGGCGTGTATGCTTTCCCCATCTACACTGCTCAGGCTCCAGGCTGCTCTACAGGGAGCAGGCCCTGAATTGCGTGCACTTCCCAGGCCTAAGCTGCTCAGGTTCAGGTTTTCGGGTACTCCACAAAGATGCAGACTCGGTTGGGCCTGCGTTTTGTGCCTTCCCCAGTCGGAGCAACTCAGGCAACCAGGAGCTTGACAAGCACACTCTCCCCAGGTGCAGTGCGCCTTATCCCCTCCTAGGTCCCAGCCTCAGTTTCCGGGCGTGCGGGTCGGGCGCGCCTGTGTCTCTTCTGGGAAGCTGATTTCTGGCTGCGACCCTCCCGGCGGATGTCAACCATCCATAATCTCATGAAGTCTTTGGTTAGAGACTGGAAACCTGTTTGCAGTTTGGTAGGGGATGCCGTCTCTGGGGCCAAGTTTGCCCCTTTTCCCTCCGCGCCGCCCCCCCCCCCCCCCCGCCCCGCCCCGCCTCGCCTCCTGCCTCCAGCGGGGGATGGGCCAGTCCACAGCCGGCTAGCTCTTCTGTGGTATTCGCTCAGTCCTTTGTTCTGGGAATGGGTGGGTAGTGCCTAAATTTAGGGCTTTTCCCAGGTTAATTCTCTTTCTCTTGCTATCCCACAGTGTAAGTTGCTATCGTTACCTCCCTCAGATTGCCCTCAGGGCTTTCAGACCCGGTTCTTACCCTAAGCAACATCGCCCACTCCTCTCCGTTCAGGCCCCACTTGCTGGTGGCGGATGTGAGCGTCTGGGATACTTTTCTGCTGGGAGTTGTTTTTAGGCCTGTAATCTGTGGGTTTTATTTATTTTTCCTCCCATTTAGGTTGCCCTCCGAGATTCAAAAACTTCCCCCAGACCCGCCAGTGAGAGGGTTTCCTGGTGTTTGGAAACTTTCTCTGTTAAGACTCCCTTCCCAGGATGGATCTCCATCCCTAACTCTATTGTCTCTCTTTTTATCTTTTATATTTTGTCCTACCTCCTTTCTAAGACAATGGGCTGCTTTTCTGGGTGTCTGATGTCCTCTGCTAGCTATCAGAAGTTGTTTTGTGGAGTTTGCTCAGCGTTCAAATAATCTTTCGATGAATTTGTGGGGGAGAAAGTGGTCTCCCCGTTCTATTCCTCTGCCATCTTAGCTCCCTCTCCTCCTCTTCACTTTTTGCCATAAGGGTGGTATCATCTGCATATCTGAGGTTATTGATATTTCTCCTGGCAATCTTGAGGTTAGTCTCGCAAAAATACAATATTAAAAGTACAAAACAAAAGCAACCACAAAAAGTATAAAAAATATATATATGAATTTTGCTTTAAAAATAGGGTCTTTTTTTGCAAGGTAATAGTAGGTTATAAAAATGAAAATTAAAGGAGTAATAAAGAACTTAAATATAAAACCATTAAAAATGATAATAGTAAAAATATATCTAGGAATTTCTCTGGAGCTTTTGTGGGCAGTGTGGGGTCAGTTCAGTTTCAGATAGTTCCTTGTTTCAGCTTATACTTCTTCTCAAGGTCTATAGGCCCCTTCCAATGCTTAGTCAATGTTAACTACAGGGTTTTAAATCTGTTCCACCTGTCACTTCCGGAGCGGTTCCCTCTTCTTTGTTTATTTTGGTTTCCTCTGTTTGCAAGTCTGTTCAGTATCTAATTTCCAACCTGATACAAGGGGTGAAGATAGTCACTTATTTAGGCTCACTTGTTCAGGTGTGTTCTTGGGAGGGAGGAACACTGCAAACAAATATCACTGACTTGTGTGGGGAGCGCTCGCAGTGTATGGGTCACACTGGGTTTGCCCTAGCTCAAGGCAGCATATTCTTTCCAGGTCTACACTGCTTAGGGTCCACTTTGCTCTGCAGGGGTACTGTTCAAAGCAGATGCTGCGTTTTGTGCACTTCCCAAGTCTAAGCTGCTCAGATTCAGGTTCTTGGACTCCGCAAGGGCACAGACTTGATTGGGCGTCCGTTTTGTGCCCTTCCCAGGTCTGAGCAGCTCAGGCGACCAGGTTCTTGGTGAGCACACTGTCCCAGGTGGGCCGTGCATCTCAATCACCTCCCCAGTCCTGGCCACTCACTTTCCTGGGTGCACCACGAGAGCACCATCTCAGGTGTGCCGTGTATCTCTTCTGGGGAGCTGACCTCTGGCTGCGACCCTCCTGGCAGATGTTAACCGTCCAGGTTCCCAGGAAGATGTGGTTAGAACTGGGAGCCTGCTCACAGTTTGGTGGAGGATGCTGGTCTCTGGAGCCTAGATTGCTCCTTGCCTTCCAGCTCTGGCTGTTGCACGCCTGCTTCTCTGCCTTCATTGGTGGGGATGGGCCTGTATGCAACCGGCTGGCTCTCCTTTGGTATTCACTCAATCCTTTGTTCTGTGAGCAGGGCAGGCTGCACATTAGGTTAGAGCCTTTCACGGGAAAGTTCTCTTTTTTATTTTCTCTCTCTCTCTCTGGCTATCCCACAGTTTCGTTGCTCTCTCACGTTAGCTCCCTCAGATTGTCCTCAGGGCATTCAGGCCAGGTCCTTATCCTAAAGCATGCAACCTGCACCTCCTTGTCCAGCCCCTGCTTGCTGGTGGTGGACGTGAGCATCTGGGCTACTTCTTTACTGGGAGTTGCAGTTAGGCGCGTATTCTGTTTTTTTTTTTTTTCCCCCTCCCGGTTGTGTTGCTCTCTGAGACTCCAAAACTTCCCACAGACCTGCCCGTGAGAGGGTTTCCTGCTGTGTGGAAACTTTTCTTCCTTCACAACTCCCTCCCCAGGATGGGTCTCCATCCCTAACTCTTTTGTCTCTCTTTTTGTCTTTTATATTTTGTCCTACCTCCTTTTGAAGAGAATGGGCTGCCTTTCTGGGTGCCTGGTGTCCTCCACCAGCATTCAGAAGTTGTTTTGTGGAAGTTGCTCAGCATTCAGATGATCTTTTGATGAATTTGTGGGGAAGAAAGTGGTCTTCCCGGATCTGGATGGGGAATATGTGTAAATCTATGGCTGATTCATATCAATGTATGACAAAAAAAAAATAATAATAATAAAATTAAAAAAAAAAAAAAAGAAAGTGGTCTTCCTGTCCTATTCCTCTGCCATCTTGGGACTGCCCCCTTATTTATATTTTTATTGAAGTACCATTGATTTAAAATGTTGCATTAGCTTTAGGTATACAGCAAAGTGATTCAGCTATATATATGTGTATATGTATATATTCAGCTACATATAAGTATATATATTCCTTTTCAGATTCTTGTTCCTCATAGATTATTATTAAAATGTTGAGTATAGTTCCCTGTACTATACGGTAGGTCTTTGTTGATTGTCTATTTATATATAGTAGAGTGCATAGTTTAATCCAAAACTACTTTTTATTTAAAATTTTAGAACTCATTGTTTTAAATTCCACCTTTGTTTCTTTTGTTAAATATATTTTTAAATGGAGCATAATTATGTTATAATGTTGTATTGATTTCTGCCATAAAACAAGGAGAATCAGCCATAAGTATACATATATTCCCTCTCTCTTGAGCATCCCTCCTACCCTCACCACATCCCACCACTCTAGGTTGTTAAAGAGCATCAGGCTGATGTGGATGAGCCTAGAACCTGTTATACAGAGTAAAGTAAGTAAGAAAGAGAAAAGCAAATATATTAACACACGTATATGGAATCTACTGATGAATCTATTTGCAGGGCAGGAATAGAGATATAGATATAGAGAATGGACTTATGGACACAGAGGGGGAAGGGAAGGGTGAGATGATTGGAAGAGTAGGATTGACGTATATATACTAGCATGTATAAAGTAGATAGCTAGTGGGAAGCTGCTGTATAGCATGGGGAGCTCAGCTCAGTGCTACTGGCCTTCTGCACAAGTTCTTCCAATAATTTATGCATGCAAGGCACTAACTTCTTCTAGTGCTATTGAAGGCTGAACAAAATAGCTTTTACAGCCTTTGGGACTACCATACAAGTGATACAGTCAACCCAAAGTTGCCACATCAGTGTAAAGTGATGTAAGTATGGGCATTACAAGAAAACATTGCTTGGATTTTTAGCTTTCCTGTCATCCTCCAGTGGCAGGTATCATGAAAAACATGATGGACTTTTAAGGGCTAGTGAGAGAACGTGGAGGGCAGTGGTCCTTCAAGCGGTCAAAAATACTGCCCGTGGTTTAGATTATATTAAATTCATGTCTTTATGGCATAACTCAACAATATTTAAATTTACAACAAATGAGGAGCTCAACCACAGAGACATTTCTATCTCTGCTTGTGTATGTATCCACACCAGACACAACCCACTTATTGTTTTCACTAACATGGAAACACAGGCACTGCTATGCATAGAAAAGAAACATTCACCTGGTACTTTTATCTTTTCTTTCTTCCTCATAGAAAATCCAGAGCTTAGGCACCTCCTTCTTGATCCTGATAAGAACCTGATGTGGATCAATGATTCTGAAACCATCCTTAGCCTGTGTTCATCATCATCTAGCATAAGCCAAGCAAAGTATCCACCGCTTTCTGGAGAAGGAGGTGACCTTATATGCCATCCATGTACTTTGGTCCACTGAAGACACTGTGGAAGCCAAGAGGTGGACCTAAACCACTCCCTGAACAGGTAACACCATATGAATACCCAGGGACAAGTCAGGTCCCCTACAGCTGGGTACAGGTGACCTCCAAGTTTAAGCCATACCCTATTATTATGCTCCGTCTCACCTGAGAATTTCCTACACTTGCCAGTGTTGACTCCATGTATATTGGTGGTTCACCCAGGCCTAGTAATGTACACTACTGTTGACAAGGTCTGTCTGGACACTGTACCACACACATATAACAGGGAGTCTTATAACACAAGTCAGATTGGAGACAATGGGAACCAGGCTGTTGTCTGTTCAGGCTGGTCAGTCCTACTACCATGACCCCAGATACCACCACTGAGGCTAGACCTTTTCCTGTCTCTTCTACTAGAGCAACACACATTCTGGCTAAACCAGACTCTTTGGATACAGCTTATGACTCAAAGATGCCTTGTAAACCCTCAGAGCCAGTTTTGACCTAGGATCAAATGAGACACACTGTTATTAAGTAGTGTCTTTAATCACATCGAGCCACTGTCTCTTGAGTCTTATTTGAGGAATGCCCAGAGATAGCATGCACCCAGTATTACAGCCAGGATGCTTGTGGTCAGTGCAGTCATATTAAAAGTGCAGTAACGCAGAGCCATACTAACAAAGTCTATGGGATTACAATCAGATAAAATTATAGCTCTTAGTAATCCCTGGCATGATGATGAATCTAAACCCTGCCAAAACATATACCTTTACAACTAATTGGTTTCGTTTTTATTTGTTATAATGATTATTTCTTTATGTAGTGCAAGTCCCATTTATTGAAGCTTGCACTGGAAAAAATTGCACTAAGTGACCGAGCACAGCTTAACCATGAATTTCCTTCCTGTTTGGGAACTTATATTTTAAATATATATACCCACACTTTATATACATATAAAGGAATGTATGCAACATAATACTCAGGAAAACCCATGTCTAAAGAGTCAGGAGCTTCATCCAGTTTGGGAATTCTTTCCTAACCTAACTCTTTTCCAAAACAAACTTCCAGATTTACATCACATTCAGTGGGAGGTGGCTCTTCAACAGCTGCAGCACTTACTGCCCACAGGAAACAATCATAGCTTTTGGGTGTGACAGCAAAGACAGTTCTCATGAAAACATATTTGATTCCATGGAGAAATCTAACCACAGTCATGTGGGAATTTTTCCATTCAAAATGACGGCTGAAGTGAAGTGTTAGTCGCCCTGTCGTATCTGACTCTTTGCGACCCCATGGACTCACATTAACAAAATCACACATAAATTTGCATGCATATTTATTCATACAGGGGGATGTTCTAATATTCCCTGTCTCACAGCAACATGCTGGCATTTATTAACACACGTATTTATCACACACATGTTCATAAATTCATGGACACACTTAAACATATGTACTCAAAGCTTCATGTTTACATATATGACAGTGATCATTCATTCATCTGCCAAATATAATCACATACACAAAGTCATTCACACATTCTGTCATACAGTGACACACTATCATCCTCCATCACAAATATAGTTTTACATGGTCACACACATTGAGACATTCACTCACACACACACACACTATATACTTGATGTTAATGTGCTCACACACTCAATAATCTTACACACACAAACATGCTACAGATTTATTCACATATATAGCTGCTCTCACATAAAATTGTTTTTACACATGTCCATTCTCACTCTCCCATTAAAATGCTCACATATGTGAATACCCACCGTTCATTCACTAAGATACTCAAGAATTCATACAAACACAAACTCACATATATACACATGTTCACACATCATTCAGTTGCATGAGTTTGCTCAGAAAATCACTTACACACTGGCAGATGTGTATTTTCTTTCATGTACACACCCACATATTCAATTATACATGTGCATTAACATACAAAAAATACATATACTGTTACTTACAAATATATTCTCACCTTATCATGCTACTCATACAATCAACCATGAATATCTTTACACATATATACACACACAAACACACTCTATCCCATACAAACAAATATCACACATTTACATATTTACACCCTCAAGTGAGGACACGCTTGTACAGTTATTCACGCTTTTTTTTGAGGCAAGGAAAGCGACTTTATTCAGAAAGCAGCTGATGGAGAAGATGGCAGGCTAGCACCTCAAAATAACCATCTTGTGGGTGTCTGGATGCCAGCTTCTTTTATAGATCAGAGAGAAAGAAGCAGTGAGGAACTAAAGACAAAAGGCAGAATAGAGAGTAAGAGGCAGTGGGGACGTAAAGTGAAAGGGTCTTCAGTCATGCAAAACGTCTCCAAGGGAATGGCCAGTCTTTGGAAGGGGTATGTGAATCTCTGTTTACAGATGGGAAGGGACAAATTACCTTTCTATGAGCTGAACAAAAGCAGTTTAGTTTACAGTCAAGCAGAGGGACAGGGTCCTCTGAGACAAGCTATTAAGTATGATTATAATAACAAAAGCAACGAAAAGCAAGTCCAAGAAACAGTTTCCAATATGGATTGAGAATTGACTTCCTCCCTGCAACAGTGTCACAGTCTCTCCCACAATCTTGTGGAAAAAAGGGGTGCTGACCATTCTGCTTAGTCAGATGGATCTTCCTGGGAGTGTCTGCCATCTTTGCCAGTGTTTTAAACACTGAGATTTGTCTTCTTTTTGTTCCTCTTTTGGAGTGTCTTATTTCACACCTGTAGACTTAGAAATACTGAACTTCAGATCCATGAGACAGCATCTCAGGTTAGGAAATTTAACACTTTTCTATGTGGGAAGATGCAAAAGTCAGGGCTCACTAAAATTATTTCCTTGGTATGTACCTCAGTCATCTGGGGCCTGTAATCCTGCATTCTCAGTTTCCTCAGGGTTCACCATAGGGAGTGGTTGTAGTGTGATGACTGCCAGGTGGCAGGCATTCCCACTCACTGGGGCTCACTGGCTCACATTGAAGGACACGGATTCCATTCCTCAGGTCTTCCCTTCTTGGTCATTGTTAGGTAGTTAGAATAGGGAAAAGGAGTCCAAAATGGCGGTGGCTAAAAGACAAGGAAGGGAAAAACCTGCAAAAATAGAACAGAGGAAGGTCAAAGGAAGGTCCGAGGACCGGAGTGAGGACTTCAGGTAGAACAGCGCTCCTGCCTAAGCCCAATTTGCATAGGACAGGCCCAGGGGGAAGAAAAAAACATATAAAAAGAGCCAAAGGGGTCTCGCTCTCTTTCTCTCTCTCTCTCTCCCACGCATGCATATGCTCTTTCTCTCTCTCTCTCTCTCTCTCTCTCCCTCTCCCTCTCTCACACTCTCCCATGAGTGCGTATGCTCTCCCTCTCTCTCTCTCCCCGCTGCCCGCGCGATGGGGTGCTTTTCTCTTTGCGTCTTTGGATCCACGTGCCCTCACGCCTCGAAGATGGATTTTCCTGCTATTATCTAAATAAATAGAGCTGTAACACTGAGCTGTAACACTGATTTATTTAAGAGCTATAACACAGTCTGTCCAAGACCCGAGAGTTGTGACCCGCTTTAATGTCCGTCACTCCAAATCTTTGTTGTGACGAGACAAAGAACCAAGGAGCACACGCTTGCCTGACAGT
Organism: Dama dama; assembly: GCF_033118175.1. Taxonomy (NCBI): domain Eukaryota; kingdom Metazoa; phylum Chordata; class Mammalia; order Artiodactyla; family Cervidae; genus Dama; species Dama dama. The sequence goes on along the minus strand of NC_083714.1, from coordinate 10,502,258 downwards.
CATGAATGACCATTATCTGGGAAACATTATGTGATCAACCTTTGTCCTGCAGTGCTGGGAGGCTCATCCTAGTTCAGGCAAACATTCTTGATATGCCACTCCAGGTGTTAAGTTTTGGACCAGGCCCCATCAATAATTAAAAATTCTCTGGATTTTAACTGCAATCTAGGAGACATTTCCCTTGTTGCCTTTTCCCTAGAATCATACTACTGCATGATTATTTTATGTTACAAATGTGATTTCCTCAAAACATTTAGCCATATAAGTTTTGTTGTAGGCCTAATTACACATTGGTTACTGCATGATACAATAATCTTATAAATTAAACAGGATATAAGTAATGCAGACAATGACATAGTAGAGCAGGGAGACCCAAGGCACACTTGGAAAACAAAGAACAAATTTAAACAGTGATTAATATAACTAGTTATAATCCAGTTGCAATAATAAAGTGACTAAAGGAGCCATAAGTGATTTAATGAGCTATCTGCAGTTTTTTTTTACTGGCCATACACACTCATGCATGGCTTAATCTTTGAGACAAACATATGTTACTCTCAGGATCAACCAGGTAGAGAGAAAAAGATAAATATTCCAAATAGCATAATCTACCAAATTATTACAAGTCATATTTAATTGAAAGAGAAGGTTTTTCTTACACCTGGAAAACAGATTTCAACCAATAGTGCTTTTGGATAGAAACCATAAAAATTGCAACCATATTTACCAGTTTACTTAGTTCTATGTAAGTCCTGGGTGTTCATTGGAAGGACTGATGCTGACGCTGAAACTCCAATACTTTGGCCACCTTATGCGAAGAGTTGACTCATTGGAATGAGTTGACTCATTGGAATGATGCTAGGAGGGATTGGGGGCAGGAGGAGAAGGGGACAACAGAGGATGAGATGGCTGGATGGCATCACCAACTCGATGGGCATGAGTTTGAGTAAACTCCAGGAGTTTGTGATGGACAGGGAGGCCTGGTGTGCTGCAATTCATGGGGTCACAAAGAGTCGGACACGACTGAGCGACTGAACTGAACTGAACTGAATCCATTTTGTTAACAGCTTTATGAAGTCATAACGTTTCTCAATAGAATTCTTTGATTTTTTACTCAGTTTACTATTATGTTTTGAAATTCAGAAACCTGTAGTTCTTTTTATAAATCTTCTTAAAGAGGAGGCATTTTTACAAAGGCATCTTAAACAAATTTCCCCTCACACATAGACACATGTACTCAGAAACACATGCTAATGCTCAACAGTCACACATATGATCTTAATCACATATATAGTCACAGTAAATATGTAAATTTATTCATATGTTAATTCCCCAGACTGCCTGGTTCCACATATGAGCATACATGTTCTCTACAGAAATTATTCTGCTCACATATTACATACTCACACATTCACTTGCATACAAGTTCACTGACATAGTCAAACACACCCATACAACAGTTATCTGACAGATAAATAATACTCATATATTGACTCAAAGGCATGAAAAAAGATACTTGTATACTCTGACACTCATAAAATTTGTTTACACATGTATTCACTCAAACTGGCTCACACATTAATTTACAGGGGCATAGTTATAATACCACTCATACATAAGACATTCATAAGTCACAGGTATACACACATGCTTTCATATATGCATGCACATGCAAATAGAAACATGCTTACACATTCACTTGTGAATGAACATGCTTCCAAACACACATATATTCACTCAAAGAAATACATTCTTCCATTAAGAAGCTCAAATTAATAAACACACTTGCAACAATCACTCACAGACATAAAAATGATGGAACATCTATTCACTCGAAAAAACGTGATCACAAATTTATCCCAAGACAAAGACATACGCTCACTTTCACAGATCCTGCACATGTATATACTCTCAAATCCTTCACACATGCAAATGAACACAAACAGAAACATACCCATTTTCATTACAAATAAACATTTTCACACTCATGAAGCTCACATATTCATACACACACACACACACACACACACACACACACACACAGAAGTATTTGCTCAAACAGTTAGTGAAAGGTTGTTGATGAACCACAAAAGATGCTGGGATTCTTGGCCTCCGGAGGAGAAGAATTCAATCCGGAGCCATAGAGGAGGCTTGATCGCTCAGAGCTTTTGTGTAATAAAGTTTTATTAAAGTATAAAAGAGACAGAGAAAGCTTCTGACAGAGACATCAGAAGGGGGCAGAAAGAGTGCCCCCCCCCCGCCAGTGTTAGCAAGGGAGTTATATACTCTCCAATTAGTTATTACAGTGAATCAAAAGAATATCTGGAGGTTGCAAAGATCTTACTAGACCTACTCCCACAATCCACATTTCAAGATAACAGGATTAGCCAGAAGGCCCTCAGGAAGGAGAAACTGTCCTCAAGCAGGATACATTGTTGCTATATAATCCTTAGTACATAGTCAAAACCTAGTTGTTTGTTGTGTAATCATCAGTTCCAGGCTTAAAGATAAAAATGTTTTATGTGACTAAGACTAAGGAATGTAGAGGGAAAAAAAAATTTGTCCTCTTCTCTTCCTTGAGAATTCCAGACCCCTCTCTCCTTGGGGACCCCCGGACTTCTTATCAACCTACCTAGGAATTGACTCTCTCATTAGCAACCCCATGCAGACTAGTATGCTTACACATTAACTCATCCACACAAGCAAACATCCATGTACAAATTAAAAAATTTAGTCATACACATGAATAGGTATAAATATGTATAAAGTGCTCAAATATACTAACAACACACTTAACCATGAATGTAGCTCACTCATCAACTTCAGACATGCACACACATTTATTTACTGACATGATCATTCTCTTAGGTTACTCACTAATGGATACACTTATATACTCACATATGCATGTTCATTCTCTCATTCAAACAAATATACTCCAACCACCATTTACACACATGAAATGCTCATACATTTACACACCGAAATATGCTCATATAACCACATACTCACTCATATATATCGACACTCATATATATCCTCATGTGTGTTCTTTAGTTTATGCTCACACACATTCACATATTCACTTAGAAACAAACATGGGTTAAAATTCACTTGAACACAGTCATTTACACATATTCACATACCCTGTCCCCAGTGCATATCAACATACTGTGTATATAACTTGATTACCATTCACTCATACATGTATGTGTATTCAAACATACAAGTAAACTTAGAAATTTACTCAAACACAAAATTGATAATATAAATGCACATGCAGTGTCACTAATGATAACATTCTCACAATTCACTCACTGAAAAGGGCATATAACAGATTAACTCATAGGCACATACATAGTCTCATATATTCTCTCTCTTACACAGACATGCTTGAAAATTCACTCGCATGAGCATGATAATGCATTCATTCACTCACATGAACACACTCACAAAATCACTGACACACTAGACAGAGTCGTTTGTACTTACATGTACAGACTCAACACTTCAACTTCCAAAAAATAACGTGATCATAAATGGAGCATGCTCATGTGTTCACTTGTACATGAAACTGCTCATACTTACAAATGCTTATACAATCACTACATAAATACACTCACACATGAACATGCTTATAAGATGAGCCCCATTCACTCACTGAATGCTTACAAATTTACTAACACACATGGACACACTTACATCCACATGTTCACATGTTCAATCCCACAGACTTACTCACACATTAATTTGCTTACATAAACATACCCACAGATTCATTCACACACATAGAACACACTCATACATGCTCATGTTCACTCACTGATACTTTCTGTCATTAATGTATATAAACACACATACAAATAAAGACATGTATTCAGTCACACATGTGAATCCCCATCTCAACATGATTATACACTCTAGTGCTAACACAATGAATCACACACATGTATTTAAAAACTCATTCACATATATACTCTTACATATAATGGTTTATACAAATCACATGTCCAGTCTAAATTCTATATTTACATACTTGTGCACAAACATCTGTGTGTTCTCTCACACACACATACCTGCTGTCACTAATGCATATACTTACAAATTTCCTAAAACAAATTCATGTTGATATGCAGAAATAACACATTCACTAACAGATACATCCTAAATTCTTACACACAAGTAGATACATGGATGCTACCACAAATGCACACATTCTCTCATTCACATGAATATGTTCACAAATTTATTCACATGTAAGACACACTCAGTATCTCACATGAACACACAAATCCTTACAAATTCACTTGTGAACACACTAACCCATGATTTTACCTTTTCTTTCAACACACTCACACATGTGGACACACTCACACGTTTCCACACATGAACATGCTGGTACTTTCACACAGAGAGACTGATACACTCACATTCACTCACACATGAATGAGCTCACACACAGACATACTTGCATATTCATTGAAACAAATGTGCTCACACATATAGTTACAATTTACCCAGATGTCAAGTTCACATGTTAACATGAATGGTCATAGACACATGTACATGTATATCAACTCAGTCACATACAAAAACATGCTCACATGCCGTCAGACACAGTGACCCACACTCAGTCACTTGCACACAGATAGGCTCACATACATTCATACCAACACATCTACTCTCATACATGAACACTCTGAAAATATCAGTCATACATTCATTCCCACTTGCACATGAATGTACACCTACAGACAATCACTCCCACATGAACACACTCATGCATTCAGTCACACAGAGGAGCACATTCTTACATTCATTCACACAAATGAACATACTCACATTAACATGTTTATATGTGCAAACATGCACACACATTCAGTCACACCTAGATACACTCACATCCAATCACAGGATGTTCACACAGTCATGTAAGCTAAGACATTGACATTAAATGACATGAACATGCTTACATGAAACTGATTCTATATTCCTTAACATGAAAGTGTCCTTATGTTAATCCATACATGACTGCCATCACATACATGACCATACACACACATTACCACACATTTCAGTATATTCACACAAATACTTACATGTTCATTCAGACATAAACCATATTCAAACATGTGCCTAATGAACATATTCATATTTTAATATGTTCAAACACACAAAAACCTCTCAAGTTTATTTACACAAAGGAAAATTTGACATATGTGTACATAATCATGTTCAGTCACACATATATACTCACTTAGATACTCATGAACAGATGAAGGCCTAAATACATAGACAAACAGAAATAAACATATTGATATATTCACTCATGAACTTGCTCACAAATGAATTCATGTGCACAGGCACACCCACATACACTTACAACTTCACTTAAAATTGTACATCATGGTCATGTATATAACCTTGCTTATACAGTCAGTTGCACTAATGAAAAATACATTAATACCTTCATGCACACCAACTTACTCATGCCTTAATTTACACACATGAACATGCTCACATATATACAAATACACACTCACATATAAATGAACACACAGATTCATGTTTTCACAAATACAAGCTTTAACATTTGCACGTTCACATGCTCACAACACAAATGTCTTCACATCATCACTTCCACACAAGGAACACACATTTAGTCATACACAAGCATCATCACATTTCCTCACAGAAAAGAACACATATATTACCATGCCCCTACATACAAGCATGCTTATATACTCATTAACACACACATGTTGCTATATTCACTTAACATTGCATTTCAATATGCACACACAGATGTGTGTATGTGTGTGTGTATACTCATGCATTTACTGACAAACTTGTTTGCACATTAGCTCAAGAAAAAATGTAGAAAAACAGAAATATAAAGCATACATTCACTCATAGTCATGAACATACATGATATGCTTACATTTTCATTCAAACACAGAAACATGATCAGATGTATATACTCACACAGTAATTTGCACACAGAGATGAACAAGTGCACATATACATACAGTGAACCTGATCACAAACTCACAAGTACACTCATTAACAGTCATGTACATGCATATTATCAACATTTACACATACACATACACTCATGCAATGACTCAAAAGCATATGTACACATTAAGAATCTGACACAAGTGAACATGGTTACACATTCACTCACAGGTGAACATGCTACCAGCATGAACATGCTTACAAATTCACTCATATGTATGAACACACAAACACACAAAAACACATTAACACACTGACATATGAACAGGCTCGATTCACTCGTACACAAAGAGATGCTCACATACTTCCACAGGTTACACATTCACTCAAATGAACATGCTCACAGATTTATTTCTATTCATAGACACTCTGTGGTTCCCAGGTGTTGCAGTGGTAAAGGACCTACCTGCCAGTGAAGAAGATGCAAGAGACACTGATTTGATCCCTGGGTTGGGAAGATTCCCTGGAGAAGGAAATGGGAACTCACTCCAGTACTCTTACCTGGAAAATTCCATGGATCAGAGGAGCCTGGTAGGCTGCATGGAGTCACAAATAGTCAGACAGGACTGAGGAATGAGCACACACACATAAACACACTGACACATGGACATATTCAAATACAGATATACTCAAGTTAACATGGTTATACATTCACTCACATACTCGAATATACCTCACGTACACTGTGTCATTCATACATTTACTTACATGCATGAGCATACTCATCCTAAAGTTGTTCACACAGTCATGTGTACAGACACTGTGACACATACAAGTATGGTTACAAGTTCCTTCATACACATAGACACCCTGACATCTAATAAATTTCACATAGACATGCTCACAGATACTTTGTGGTGACTAGCCACTCAAATCAACAGCATATTCTTCATATTTACACATTCACAGATTCACTAAGATACAAGAAACGCTCATATACATGCGCACCAGACTTAAATTCTCTAATACTGGAGCATATTCACAGACTGAAAACATATTCACCAATTTATTCATATATATAGACACATTTGGTCTTCCCTCATGGTTCAAATGGTAAAGAATGTGCTTGCAATGCAGGAGACCTGGGTTCAATCCCTGGCTTGGGAATATCCCCTGGACAAGGGAATGCCTACCCACTCCAGTATTCTAACCTGGAGAATTCCATGGACAATGGAGCCTTGTGGGCCACAGTCCATGGGGCCAGAAAGAGTCAGATGCATCTGAGCAACTAACACATTCACTTTCATGACGTGCTCCATCATTTACTTTCATAGATACACTCATGTAGCCATACACATTCCCTTATACAAAATGCTCACATGTCCACTAAGACATGAACATGCTTACAAATTCATTCACAGACAGACACATATATGCTCACAACAATACACTCAGATGCCCTTATATGTGCATATTAATATATTCAGAAAGAGGAGCATTTTCATGTATTTATGTGAATACAAATTTTCTCACAGGCATCACAAAGCTTATACCTACACACACAGATGACTCACATAAAAACACAAACACATACTCATATAATTTCCACAAAAATACTCACATATTAACAAGCTTACACAAATGAACAGTTACATACTCACTCATGCAAATTCCTTACATATACATTCCCTCAAACTAGCTCACACATTCACTTACACACATTCAAATATGATCCCAGTCATATACAATTCCCCATGTAGAAGATAAAAACAGCATCATACTTATATTCTCACAGGTGAATATGCTCACACTTACCATGAAGTTCCACATTTACAGATGTAGAAGTATTCAAGTGTACTCATATGCACACACTTGGAAATTAACTCACAGAAATACACCCCACTTTCACATGATCAAAAACAGGCATTCATCTCACATACATGAATATGCTAATATTCATGCAGACGGTCATACATTCACTCATTCATATGAAAAGTTCCATTTACTTCAACACACAAACTCATTTGAATAGGCTTCTATGCTCATTCTTACACATGTGGTTATATACATGCACAAGGTCACATTGACTGGCACAAACATGCTCTCACACTTGTTCACTCATAATAACTGCTCACACATTCGCTTGAATGTGATGACAAATTAAATCACAGTTATACTTACATCCATATACTCATAGTCACTCACATACACATTAACATGCTCAGAAGTAGGAATGTGCTCACACTCACCAAGACACTCTCACATTCACTCACAATCACACAAAATTCATTCAAGTATACTAATGTAGTTGAGTTTTGAGTGATGCAAGGGTTAGGGGTTCTGACCATGTGAATATGAATATATTTAACATATAATCTGCCATCACAATATAATGTTTCTGTGAATCCAGGGTTTTGTATGCATGGATTCAACTGATCATATACTGTGTAGTACTGTAGTATTTGCTATTGAAGAAATCTGCGTGTAAGTGGACCTGCACTGTTCAAACCCTATTGTTTAAGAGTCAGATGTACTTTTAAAATATCATACAAGGGAATTCTTTGGTAGTCCAGTGGTTAGTACTCAGCAGTATCACTGCTGTGGTCCCATGTTCATTACCTGGCTGGGGAACTAAGATCCTGCAACCTGCACAACATATGTGTGAAAGTCGCTCAGTTGAGTCTAATTCTTTGTGATCCCATGAACTGTAGCCCTTCAGGCTCCTCTGTTCAATGGATTTTCCAGGCAGGAATACTGGAGTGGGTTGCCATTTCCTTCTCTAGGAGATCTTCCAAACCCAGGGATAAAACCCGAGTGTTGCGCATTGCAGGCAGACTCTTTAACATTGGAGCCACCAGGGAAGCCCAACATGCCCCCCCCCCCCAAATATCAGACAAGTAAACAGGCTTAAATTTTTATACTCACACACAAACAAACATGGTAATATCCATGGATATGTCAGTTGTTCACTCATGCATATAATCCTATTAACACACTCATACTTGAAGAGGCTCACCCATTCATTTTCCCACACAGACACTGCTATATAAAGGAACCAAAGATGGCCTCATTTTACTTCTTTTACAGCAGGCTGTAACCCATTAGCTGAAAAGCCAGTGAGCATCAAACTCAGTTTTTACATACCAATTGGTTTAAACATTGGACTGGGTCAAAGAATTCGTTCAAATTTTCCATAACATCTTGCAGAAAAAATCCGAACAAACTTTTTGGCCAGTCCAGTGTATTCCAAACAAGCAGATTTTAATCCATTTAGAGTACTTCCATGGTGGTTCAGTGGTAAAGAATCCGCCTGCCAGTGCAGGAGCTGCAAGAGACTCAGGTTGGATCACTGAGTCAGAAAGATCCCCAGAGGGAAATGAGAAACCACTTCAGTAGTCTGCCTGGGAAATCCCACAGACAGAGAAGCTGGGCAGACTACAGTCCATGGGGTTGCAAAAGAGAGCGACACAACTTAGCAATGAAGAACAACAATGAAAATTGTTGTTTTTTCTCTACGAGTTGGGGCCAGAACACTGGAGCATTAGAGTGTGCTGCTCTCCAGGGGCTAATTGCCCTGAAGATTTGATGCACTGAACTGTGCCTTCTTTTCCCCTTCTATGATGTCAGCCAAGAACCCTCACTTCACCTTTGCCTCCCTTAGCTAAGGGAGGGGGGCAGACTGGGAGCCCAGTTTTCCATCCTGATGAGGCTCCAGAGCCCTATCATAAAATTCATTGGCTGACCCTTTTCCACCACTTTCAGAGGAGAGATGTACTGATTTACTGGGAGCCGAAGGATCTGGAAGTCACTCCCAGTCAACTATATCCTGATACCTCAAAGGTGTCCAGATCTTCCACGATTACCTTGGCAGTAAATTTACTCGTTTCAACCCACAAAGTAAGCTCTTGGGCATAAGTTCTTTAAAGGAAAAAGTAGATTTTGCATTTTTTACAGAGGGTAGGTGCAGGGTGAGGTGCCCCACACCGCCAACCCCTCTCCAAGTTCTCAAGCTGCCACAGACCTGGAGGTGGGCCTGAGCCAGGAATGACAACAGAGGCCAGAATGAGCAGAGAGTTTGGCAGTACCCATAAAGAGCAACAGTTATAACTGAACATGGAACAACTTACTGGTTCAAAATTGGGGAAGAAGCACATCAAGGCTGTAATCATCACACTGCTTGTTTAATTTATACACAGAGTACATATGTGAAATGCCAGGCTGGATGAATCACAAACTGGAATTAAGACTGATGGGAGAAATATCAACAACCTCAGATATGAAGATGGTATCATTAATGGCAGAAAGTCTTGATGAAGGTGAAAGAAGAGAGTGAAAATGCTGGTTTAAACTCATCATTCAAAAACCTAAGATCATGGCATCCAGTCCCATTACTTCATGGCACATAGATGAGGAAAAAGAAGAAACAGTGGTGATTTTTTTTCCCCTTTGGCTCCAAAATTATTGCAGACAGTGACTGCAGCCATGAAATTAAAAGATGCTCCTTGGAAGAAAGGCTATGAGAAACCTAGACAGTGTATTAAAAAGCAGAGACATTACTTTGCAGACAAAGGCCTGAGTAGCCAAAGCTATGGTTCTTCCAGTAGTCATGTATGGGTGTTAGAGTTGGATCATAAATAAAGCTGAAAAAAAAAAAAAAAGAAAGCTGAGCACTGAAGAATTGATGCTTTTGAATTGTGGTGCTGGAGAGAATCTTGAGAGTCCCTTGAACAGAAAGGAGATCCAACTAGTCCATCCTAAAGGAAATCAACCCTGCATATTCATTGGAAGGACTGATGCTGAAGCTGGAGCTCCAATACTTTGGCCACCTGATGGGAAAAGCAGACTCATTGGAAAAGACCCTGATGCTGGGAATGACTGAGGACAGGAGGAGTAGGGGGTGACAGAGGATGAGATGGTTGGATGGCACCACTGACTCAATGGATGTGAGTTTGAGCAAACTCCAGGAGATAGTGAAGAACAGGGAGTTTTGGCATGCTGGAGAAGGACATGGCAACCGACTCCAGTATTCTTGCCTGGAAAATCCCACAGACGGAGGAGCCTGGTAGGTTACAGTCCATGGGGTTGTGCAGAGTTGGACATGACTTAGCGACTTCACTTTCACTTTTCACTTTCACACATTGGAGAAGGAAATGGCAACCCACTCCAGTATTCTTGCCTGGAGAATCCCAGGGACAGAGGAGCCTGGTGGGCTGCTGTCTATGGGGTTGCACAGAGTCAGACACGACGAAGTGACTTAGCAGCAGCAGCAGTCCATGAGGTCGCAGAGTTGTACACGACTTGGCAATTGCACAACAATATGTATAAATACAAATCCCCAGTCCTTTCCCTAGAAAAGCGACTCAGCATCAGAATGGGGACACCTCTTAGCCAAGAGACTTTGGTAATAGGTTGGACTCAGAAGTCATTTATGAATCTACCGTATGACCATCCCAATTGAGCAGCTTCAGGGAAATCACATATGTATAGGAGAAGGGAATCAATCTTTAAACAAACCTCATATTCAGCAGTTGGGAACCAACTCCTATTCCCAGAACTTTAACGAAGGTCTTGAGTTGAAAGTAGTTTCAGAACATGCATTGCTCTGTTCCTCCCAAATAAACTCTCTTGAAATGAAGGCAAGATCATGTGTTTAACCACCCAGTTAGCCAAGCAGTGAACACCACAGAGAAGGAAAAGGTGGAGGGTCTCCATCAGTGACAAACTTTATTTTCTTGGGCTGGAAAATCACTGCAGACATTGACTACAGCCATGAAAGTAAAAGACACTTGCTCCTTGCAGGAAAAGCTATGACAAACCTAGAGAGCATATGAAAAAGCAGAGATATTATTTGCCAATAAAGGTCCATCTAGTCAAAGCTATGGTTTTCTCAGTAGACACGAATGGATGTGAAAATTGGACTGTAAAGAAGACTGAGCATGAAGAATCAATGCTTTTGAACTGTGGTGTTGAAGAAGACTCTTGAGAGTCCCTTGCACAGGAAGGAGATCAAACCAGTCAATGCTAAAGGAAATCAACCTTGCATGTTCATTGGAAGGACTAATGCTGAAGCTAAAGCTCCAATACTTTGGCCACCTGATGGGAAAAGTGGACTCATTGGAAAAGACCCTGATGCTGGGAAAGACTGAATGCAGGAGGAAAAGGGGATGACAAAGAACGAGATGGTTGGATGGCATCACTGACTCAATGGACATGAGTTTGAGCAAACTCCAGGAGATGGTGAAAGACAGAGAAACCTGGCATGCTGCAGTCCATGGGGTTACAAAGCATTGGATACGACTGAACAATTAAACAACAACAATAATATATATATTTTTTATTTTTCTGATTTAAAATGAACATATTTCTTTTCAAAACTAATGAAATGCAGAAATGTGTATATGTCAGAGAAAATATTTTTATATATTTTTAATGTTTTTCATCACAAGAAGTTTATTATTGATAATTTAGCTTATGTTCCCCAAATATATTTCTCTGTGTACAATATTATATAAATATTTTTTACATGGACATATCTTCTCTTCCAATTTTTGCTCACAGTGTATATATATATAGTATTTTTCATATATATTTATAGATGTATGTTTATGTATATATGCATATGGTGATATATGTGCACTCATATGTACTTGTATATAGACTTGTTTTTGTGATCTTGTTTTGTTTAATCTTTATATATTTGTGGTTCATGGTTCTCATCCAAATTTTTTTCATAACTATGAGTGACCCACTTTTACTAGTGAGATTTATTTATATTATATAATATAAAATATCTGGTCTAAAATATATTGTAAATAATTTGCCAATAATTTGATTTTCTTTATATGTGACATTTTCATTTGGAAGAGTTTCAGCCTTTTTTTCTAACTTCTCTTCAATAGCTCTAATAAAGTTTGTAACAGAGTTCAAAGCTTTTCTTGTGTCACATATCTAGTTTTGGTTGTCCTGGTGCCAATGATATGCTGATAGGGTACTCAAACAACCCTCTCTCCCATGTCTTGGTCTTGAAGATGATGGAGATGAAATCCACTCCCTGGATAGAGGGCCCCAGACACTGAAGTGTCCTGAGGGATTTATGTGGGGCTTAGGTTGAAGCAGAGGAAATTAACTTCCACGGAGGGAAGGAAATGATCATTTATAGATTATTTTAGGCCAGAAGCACTTTACATGGTTTCTCCTAAAAGCAAACACGTATTCAAATATTATGTGATCTAAAGTTATTTTCCATTTTACTCTGAGGCCTTCAAAGTTTGAATCTAGAATTCCCAGTGGACCTGTATTTGCTGCAACTCTATGTATTACTTATTTTTTCAGTCATAGCTGTACTACATTTAAATTTAGAAAATCCATGAAAACTACAGCAATTTCTTTGGTGGCACAGGAAAAAATAATTTAAAAATTGAAAAGATGGAAGACTACATTTCAAACGATATTACAGATTTTGTGCTTACATGAAGAACAAATAGGATTTCTGTTAATCAGCAGAGAAAAGGACAAAAGATGACTACAACTAATTCAACTCAGCTAAAAAGCAAGTGCTTTTCAATCAAGATCTGGAAAGATACCAAACCCTTAACTGAAGAAATGAAAATCTGAAGATGTCATAATAAACAAAACAATGAATTTGCATATAATTATTTATATAAATGAAAATTTTATTTTATTTTTTGCACCTTCAGTTCAGTTCAGTTCAGTCTCTCAGTTGTGTCTGACTCCTTGAGACCCCATGAACCACAGCATGCCAGGCCTCCCTGTCCATCACCAACTCCCGGAGTCCACACAAACCCATGTCCATTGAGTCGGTGATGCCATCCAACCATCTCATCCTCTGTCGTCCCCTTCTCCTCCTGCCCTCAATCTTTCCCAGCATCAGGGTCTTTTCAAATGAGTCGACTCTTCGCATCAGGTGGCCAAAGTATTGGAGTTTCAGCTTCAACATCAGTCCTACCAATGAACACCCAGGACTGATCTCCTTTAGGATGGACTGGTTGGATCTCCTTGCAGTCCAAGGGACTCTTAAGAGTCTTCTCCAACACCACAGTTCAAAAGAATCAATTCTTTGGTGCTCAGCTTTCTTTATAATCCAACTTTCACATTCATATATGACCAATGGAAAAACCATAGCCTTTGACTAGATGGACCTTTGTTGGCAAAGTAATATCTCTGCTTTTTAATATGCTGTCTAGGTTGGTCATAACTTTCCTTCTAAGGAGTAAGTGTCTTTTAATTTCATGGCTGCAGTTGCCATCTGCAGTGATTTTGGAGTCCAGAAAAATAAAGTCAGCCACTGTTTCCCCATCTATTTGCCATGAAGTGATGGGACCATATGCCATGATCTTAGTTTTCAGAATGTTGAGCTTTAAGCCAACTTTTTCACTCTCCTCTTTCACTTTCATCAAGAGGCTCTTTAGTTCTTCTTCACTTTCTGCCATAAGGGTGGTATCATCTGCATATCTGAGTTTACTGTTATTTTTCCTGTTAATCTTGATTCCAGCCTGTGCTTCCTCCAGTCCAGTGTTTCTCATGATGTACTCTGCATAGAAGTTAAATAAGCAGGGTGACGATATACAACCTTGTCATACTCCTTTTCCTATTTGGAACCAGTCTGTTGTTCCATGTTCAGTTCTAACTGTTTCTTCCTGACCTGCATACAGGTTTTTCAAGAGGCAGGTCAGGTGGTCTGGTATTCCCATCTCTTTCAGAATTTTCCACAGTTTATTGTGTTCCACACAGTCAAAGGCTTTGGTATAGTCAATAAAGTAGAAGTAGATATTTTTCTGGAACTCTTTTGCTTTTTCGATAATCCAGTGGATGTTGGCAATTTGATCTCTAGTTCCTCTGCCTTTTCTAAAACCAGCTTGAACATCTGGAAGTTCACGGTTCACGTATTGCTGAAGCCTGACTTGGAGAATTTTAAGCATCCTTTACTAGCATGTGAGATGAGTGCAATTGTGTGGTAGTTTGAGCATTCTTTGGCATTGCCTTTCTTTGGGATTGGAATGAAAAGTAACTTAGAAGATTACGATAATATGAACTGAGTGACTCATCACACCCCCACCCCACCCCACCCCACCTTCTGAAAACACACATACACAAAACACACCTTACCAGAAGAGAAACACTTCAGGAAAACATGCACCAATCCTTTTACATTGGATGTCTAGGGTATCTGTGAGTCATGGTGAAGTGATTATGTAGATGTAAAGTACAGAATCGTGTGAGTTTCTAAGAATATATTTTTAATGTTTCAAATTTTATAACTAGGCTAATTTGTCGAGAGGAACACTTGCAAATAACTAGTAACTAATTGACAGAAAAGTTCATATATTTACATGTTATAAAAATATTCATATGATAATGTTTCATAAAAAGTCAAAATTTTCATCTTTTGACTTGACGTTGTATCTGTGTATTCGTATGCATTTCTGCCTTACATTTTCCCTCACCTCAGATGTTCACACCCTCTTGTTCGGGTTTTCATCACCTCTCTCAGTCCTGGACTTCCTCTTTCAGGGCATAGAGAATAGAAAATATTGGAAAATTCCAGAAGATATTACAAATTCCAGAAAGTTCTGGTTCATGAATTGGAGCCCAGGCTTCTCCCTCCTTCTCTCTTTAGAAATCCATCTGATTTGAAGCTTTCAGAGCTACAGTTCTGGCTCTAAGAGAGGGGGGGGGTGGTTCAGACAGTAAATCTAGTGGTGGGGAGGTCCAGATGAACCTTTTCTTGCTTGCTTGACAGTCCTATGCTCACCTCCCACTGTGAGATCCTGTTCTTAGCAGGCCTGGGACTGGTATTTTTCCGTGGCCCAGGGGTTGGGGATGACTGCACTAGGGGATATCTGCCTACATTGATTATATATTTTTAAAGGAAAGGATATGTTTTAGCTTCTCCCCCCTCCACTGTCATTACAGTGACCCATCAAACTCTGTTTGGTATTTTCTTTATACTTTCAAGGTTTTTTGTTTGTTTGTTTGTTGTTATTGTTGTTTTCATATGATCCTCTGGAATGTGTTAGATTTAATTTTAGCCATATGATTATTTTTAGAATGGTCGGGTACTTTGCATAAACTTCAGAAAACCCCCTATATTGCACCAAATATTTAGTAAAGCTATGCTTCAACAAGTTATCTTCCATTCCGTGGAGTTCAGTTTCTGCCTGTTTCTCCCAGTAGCATCTGAATGACCCTAGACAAGTGCAGCACCTCAGTAAGCCTCAGCAACCTGGGAAAGCCGGTGATCCTGGTATCAGAGTCCCCTTGTGAGGAATACATGAAAGAACAGATGCAATGTAGCAAGGACAGAGAGTTTCCTACTGCTGGCCCTCCCAGTTCTCTGGGTCTGCAGAATGAAGGAACACAATGTAATGTAGCTAATGCAGAATCTGGCATAGAGAGTTCTCTGTGTTTGTAGCTGTAAGTATCAAGATCCCCTAAGCCTCCAGATTCTACTTGGCCTCCTCTGAAGGGGAGGTACTGTTGGAAAGAGTTCCCTGTATGTTAGGCTGGTAGCAAACTCAGAGGGCAGTAATTACAGGAAGTTTAGTCTCCTCTGACTCCCAGGGCTCTCCTCCTTTATGCCCTTGGGGAAGGGACTTCCTGTAAGGACTCCATCTTTCGTGACCCTGAGAGTTTGGGGCCTGCTGTCTCCTTGCTTGCCAGCGTTCCTTGATATTCTCCAAACCTCCAGCTCCAGACCCACACAGTCCCTTCTAGAGCAGCCTGTGAGGACAGTGGTGACAGATCTCTGCTTTCAGGCCATTCCATGGGTGAGTTGGTCTGTGTGAGAGCGTCTCTTCAGATTGTCACAGAGCAGGAAGAGTTCTGGGTTCCTTACCCCATTCCAACCCACAGGACCCCAACCAGCTGACCCTCCTATAGAGAAAGCGGGGAGAGGGCCAAGGCTGATTAATTTCTACTCTGAGGAAATGGGCCACGTGGGCTCGGACACCCATCTTCATCCCACACGGAAAATATCCCATCGTATGGATTTTTTCCCCTATTTAAGGAAAAAACCTGAGTCATGTAGCTTAGGGCTTGGAGAAGGGGGATGGTAACCTAGATGAAGGGTGGGGTTCGTAGAAACTACCATTCTTTGGATTAATAATAGAGGTGGAAGAGTAAGAAAATCCACCATTACTACTTCTATTAGAAGAATAGAATCTTCTAATAGAATCTTCTAACTAGCAAGGGTAAATTGTATTAGTCTATAGACACTTCTTGAAGCTTGCTTTATTTTCCAGTATATGATTGATTCTGCAACATTCCATCTGAGTTCCTATGTATATGGGTGGTTCTATATCAATTAAATTAATTTGTTAGTATATTTGTCATATTTAAAAATCTTCACCATCTAGCTTAGTTTTTTTTTTAATTTGCCACTTCATTTGTCACTAGGTGAGCTGTGTTACAGTTTCCCACTGTGACTTTTGTTTTGTCCATTCTCTATTTCTGTCAGTACTAGTTTTCAATATTTTGGTTTTGAATTAAGGCATGCATTTAGAATTTTGTGTTAATATCTTCTTACAGCATTGCCTCTGTTAGCATAAGAAAATCTCTTTCTCTTGTAATTTTTTTTTTTTTCTTAAAGTCTACATTTTCTTTTGGTATAATATGGTTACACCAGCTTTCTGTAGGCTCATGTGGAAAAGGTATACATTTTGCCATTTTTAATTTTCAAATTTTCTAGATGATTAAATTTTGCATGTGTCTCTTTTCAAGAGTATTTGATGGAAGGTTTCTTCTCCCATCTGATAACAGCCTTTTATCTGTTTGTTGCTTTGGTTTTTTTTTTTTTTTTTAGTAATATTTAGTCTGAATCTTTTAATGTAAAAAAAGATGTAATTTGGTTTACATATGTCATATTAATGTATATATACATATGTATTTTCCTCTTCTAAATTCCTTTGAAATGATTAATATTTTATAACTATGAAATTATTACTACATGTGGCTAGATAAACATTCTTTTGCCATTCTTGTAGTAGTTATCCGTCAGATTACAATGGATATTTTTGCTATTTCATAGTCTAATATTAGCTAATTAAATAAAATTATTTTAAAACTGCTTTAAAACTGCTGGGAGAATTATGGGACCTTGAGACACTTTGATTCTGTATACTGCCTCCAAACATATTGTCACATGTTTTCATTCTCCCTATATTTAAATTCCCAGAAGAAATTAGAATCATTGTGTTATATAGTCAGTACTCATTTAAAGTTGCTCACATATTCACAGATGGCATTAGGCTTTCTTTCCTGTATCTATGTGACTCCACCTGGGAAGTTATTTCTTCTGCCTGAAAAATAACATATAAATTTTCTTTTAGTTTGAATCTTTTGACCACAAATTTTCTGAGTTATTGTTGCATGATGATGAAATGAACGCAGTTTCTTTTAAAAATATTTTTCCTTAAAAAATACTTTTAATCCGATTAATATTGCTATCTTCTGTTGATATCTTGCTACTTTTGGAAACTTTTCAACCAAGTTCTCATCAGCTACCATTTCTCCACTGTCTTCCTCTCCTCCTCTCTGGCACTCACATTAACTGTGTATTAGGTATACTCCTTGCATCACCTGTAATTCTCTACACTTCTCTTTTGATATTCTCCATATTATATCTCTCCAGACTCCATTCTGGATCTTTTCATCAGACTTATCATTCATTTCTCTAATTTTTCCTTCAGGGATGCAGATCACCTTTGACCTTTGAACTATCGCACTATGGTAGATTTAAGGGTATGTTTTAATGTCCCCCCAGAGCAGAGCAGAGAACTGAGACTTGGGGATGAAATGCCACTTGTCCCAGGTCGCTTAGCCTGGACCAAGTAGATCAAAGTCTAACATCACAGACTGTACTCTAGATCCAGACCTCAGTGCCTGTTTTCCTCTTGGCTGTGACTGCTCCCTACCTCTCATTTCCTGAAAAGTGGAGCCAGAGTGAAGTCTTCTACCTTTTTTTTTTTTTTAGCATGAGATGCATTTCTGTTTATCACAAAGTCAGTGATAATTTTTCTTTAGCCATGATATTTACTGAGGACTTCTGGTACTGGGACCACTGATATGTTGTTGTCAATTTTAGAGCACACCAATAAAGTGAACCCTTTACAAAGAAGAGCACCAAGCTGGGGTGTTTACCGAAGACGATACACCTATTGGTCTGAACAGGTCATTTCCCAGCAGCAGCAAGACAGAGATTCAGAAGAAAGTGATGCTTGTATGGACAACCAAGCAAGAGAGTAAGTGACCAGTCACCATGGCTGACATGTACCAACCAGTGAACAACAAAATCTTGTAGTTAAACCAGTCATTTTTCTATCCAACCTGAAAGATTGAGGAATACTTGATGAGGTTAATGCTTGAGCAATAATCATTGTAGCTCTGGTATCATGTGGGAAAATGTAGAGAAGACTTTCCAAGCCTATATGGACCACTTTCGTCTCTCCACTTCCCCACAGTGCTCGCTGTGAACTTCCATCCCATCATTGGAGAAGTAGTTTTCAGAAACAAGACCAAATGCATATTTACATGGAGACAAAACAAAAGCCTCCAGAAAAAAGAATGGGGAGAAACAGACAGGATGAGACCTTGGGGAGCTGGTTCAAGATCATAGTGAGTATCTTGGCTAAATGGACCTAATATGTAGAAGATGAGAGAGAGAGTCAGGTTGGATTTGTGTAGAGATGCTGGGAATTTTTCTGGGGCAGTGGTGTTGGTAATCTGTCTTGTTCTTACTAGGAGCTATCTTCCTAGATCATCTAAGGGTGAGTTCAGAGAAGCAATAGAAAGGAAATAGATTGCCTGCAAGGAGGAGCATGGGAGAGGTTGACTAAAAGCAAAAGAGGAAACCTACTGCCAAGGAGCTGGAACACTTCACACCAGATCACGTGTTTGGCTCAAGCTGAGTGTGGGAAGAGGTTGAGTCTCTCGGGTCCATGTCAGAGTGACAGGCCAAGTCTACCTCATATGGATCTCTTGGAAATTAATAAAAGGAAGTACATGTGAAACATATTAAGTCGACTTATTCAGGAAGAGTGTTTGAATGAAAAGAAAGTTATATAGAAAATCCATGTCTAGTAAAAAAAAAAAAAAAGTTAAGATAACAGATATTGTCCTAACTTTAAAAATGATTTAAGCCTGAAAAAAAGGTACTATATCAAGACACAGTTGGGTCTTACATTAACCGTAGATTTCTTTGTATCCATTCTCTTTCCCATTTGTTCTCTGGTTCCTAGATTCCCTTTGGTATAAAATATGATGAGAAGTGGCTGCTGAATTTGATTCAGAAGCAAAGCAGTGTCCCCTTCATTGCATTCGAAGTAATACAGGACATGGAGATGATGAGACGAAATGGGGTAAGTGGCAGGCCCAGAAAGGAAATGGCCCTGGTCTCATATTCTGTTTTCCTGTCACTCTCCCTACAGTTTCACTATGAGAAAATGCAGGCCCAGTTCTTTGTAGAGAATGCCAACATTGCCTGTGCATTGAAGAATATCAATGGCAAGATTTTCAATGAGATTAATGAAAAGGTGTGTGTCAAGGGCATGATCAGGCCTGACTAGGGACAAGAGGGCAGGGGAGGGGCATGGTCTTGCTTGATCCCATGCACAGATTTCCTAGAGCTTAACCAGCCCTTCCTGTGTTCTCTACAGATATTTATCTTGGTTGAACCCTGTGAGTCACCCCAGTCTGTGCAGAAGGTGCTGACGTTTGAAAAGGTGGAGCAGATAAAGGTAATGCAGACTAAGCATAAACTGTGCACTCACAGCCAGACCCACTGCTCCCCTCCGTTCACCCTCAGACTCAGAGCCACTGAACCCCATCCCTAACTCTGCAGCTGACCATGAACAAACCATAGGATGCCTGCCAGCAATCTCTTGACATCCAGAGACTCTGCTTTGGCCCTGGTATGGCTACAGCAGTAATTGTAGGGCAGGTGAGGGTAGAGGGTCTGTCTGGGTAGAGCACTCAGAGATGATATCATGGGGAGGGGTTGGTGCTGGAGGTGTACCATCTGGGACCCTCTCAGCCTCTGTATCCCTTGTCCTGGCTTCCTGGAGACTTGATGACCTGTGATATTGGAATGACACAGAACTGTAGAAATGGCATGGTTGTTTCCCTGCACATCCTTCCAGGGATCAGGCCCATGGTGAGGACTTAGGCCCAATGTTGGGACCGATGGTGAGGGAGGGAGCGATTAGGTAGAAGAGGCAGATATGTCTCAGGTATTCCCTTTGGGGTCCTCATTCCCTTTCCTCATCATAGTTTTCGCCCTTGGACCTAAGCAACAAGAAACCCTACCTGCTGGATGGCCTGTCCACAATTATGAGGAATGCTTCCAACGCCCAGAACTTGAACATCTCCAACACTGAGGTGAGGTGGGGCACCCAGATCCTCCCTTGAAAGGAAGGTAGGAGGGTTCATGGGGTGGTAACAGATGAGGGGAAGTGGATTTGTAGGGAAAGGAAGGTATGGATGAAGAGATATCTGGTAGATGTGGGTTTTACTCATAATTCCAGGTGAAGGCTGAAGGGCAGATGGACAAGGGTCAGCAGCTGGAACCAGAAGGGATATGTGCAGACAGAAATGCCGTGTGCACCAACTTCCCTGATAAGTCAACCAACATAAGGTCACTCTCTGCCTTGTCTCTGCATCCCTATTTCTCTCTCATCTCTCCCCTCTTCCCTCCACTCCCTCTCCCTACCTCCTGAGCCCCACCTTGCTCACCTCCCTAACATAACACCTGGTTATCCCTGAGGTTTGTTCTGACTTGACAGAGTGTCAGACAACCTGTGATATAGCAAAGCACTGGGGTCTCCCCCCATTCCCTGTTCTCTGCATAGCCTTCAGTGGGCCCGTGAGGAAGGAAGGAAGGGAGGGAAGGCAGGCCTGGCAGACTGAATTTGAGGTGTTGGTCCTTGTGGCACTGGAGAAGGGAGTCAGGACAGTCTGGCTGGGAGCTAACCAGGAGAAAGGAGATGGAGGAGGGAGTGGTAGGAAGGAGTGGAGGGAACAGTCTCCCTCTAGGTCAGTCCATGGAGTGGTGACCAGGGCCCTGGAATGCTAAGATACTGGGTTCTGTGGGGGGCACACAGGGCTGTGATTGCTGTGAGTGACTTGCTCCAATGAG
Source organism: Dama dama (assembly GCF_033118175.1). NCBI lineage: Eukaryota > Metazoa > Chordata > Mammalia > Artiodactyla > Cervidae > Dama > Dama dama. The sequence continues at coordinate 10,480,150 of NC_083714.1, read as the reverse complement.
GAGGGTCATCTCCACAGTTTCACTGACTTTTCTCTTTTGTCTTGATTTTGGCAACACCATCCTGGAATTGTTCCCTAGGTTACTAAGCTTGGTAAGTGCATTCCTTGATCACAGACTCCACTAAATAGCATCGACAGTGCCCTCAAACTACTCTGAAACATGTTAGGAACTGTCCACATTCTATTTTTGAACCTGACCCTTAAATGTCCTGTGGGAGGGAGGTGTACCATTCTCTGTGAGAGTCTGAAAAAGCTCTGGATCTTCTTCAGCCTTGTACGCCATAGGCTTTGGGGAAACCATGAAGATAATTGAAAATGTAGTCCTGCCACTGGCATTTCCAGGACCCTTTCTCCTCTGACCTCAGACCCCCACCCCATCCTGGGCCCATCCTTTTCCCTGATCATCCAACACCACATCCTGGACTGCACTGCTGACTTCTTCTTCCCTCCTTCAGGATGGCCAGGAGACACTCTCAGGTTCTAAGCGTGCTATTGAAGTTCCCAAGTTCTTATCAATGTGCAAGGTGAGCATATTGGATCCAGCAGGGTCCTAGGTGGTACATGAGGGTGTGTCAGCCCTTGTCCTGAGGACTGTTTTGATTGCAGGGAAGTTTCTTTGGATTTGATCAGGTGAACAGTCAAATCCTGCAATTCCTGCAGGAGTAAGTACCCCTGGGAATCTGAACAAGGGGAGGTCTAGGAAAGGGTGACCACCCAAACTCCAGACCAGAGAGATAGATTGTACTCACTGCTTCCCTCAGGTATTACTTGATTCATGACTATGGAGATCGCCAGGGACTCCTGGATTTTTATCACGAGGAGGCCTGCTTCTTCCTAACGATTCCATTCCACCCCAAGGACTCAGGATTGTGAGTATCACAGCCTAGACTCCTCCCCCAGGCTGTGTGGTTCCCCAGCAGATGCAGGCCAGCTCCTGCTGACACCTATGATGGCTAGACTACCACCCAAGCTTCCTCTGTGTCTCCTAGAAGCAGCATGCGCCTGTACTTCAAGGACAAGAGGAATACAGAGAAGCTCAAGGACCCAAGTGAGTGTGTGGTGGGAAAGCTAGGTGGGAAGTGCTGTGAGGGGGCCAATCATAGCATCCATGGTGTGGCTGCCCTGACCTTCCCTTTCTTCCTCTCCCCCACAGACCTGCGTGTCCAAATGCTGAAACACACAAAACATGACATTGTGCATGCCCTCTGTGCATTGCCCAAAACTCAGCATGACTTCAGCTCCTTCATGGTGGACATGTGTTTCCAGACGGTGAGTACCTGCTCCTCCGTTGGTAGTGGGAGGCAGGAAGCCACTGGCGGGGAAGAGGTTGAGGGGTGACTGAGTACCTGGTCTCTTGCCTATTAGGAAACCATGCTCTGTTTCTCTGTCAGTGGGGTGTTCAAGGAAGGTGAGTATGTGCAGCCCGCTCCCCCTAGATGCCACACTGCTCTCTCACCTGGTCAGGCTCCCTCCCACCAGAACTCTTCCTTCCAGATTCTCCCCTTCCCCTCCCCGACCTCACCTCCCCCCACCCCTGCCAGCCCTCAGTCTTCCCACAGACAACCCAGGTCTTAACTGGGTCCATGTCTGCCCTGCCCACCCTGGGCATTAGGGACACAGGCTGTGGAGTTTGGTGGCTGCCATACCAGATCCTTACACTGAGAACCTGGGCTACTACTTAACCTCACAGTTTCCTCATAATATCCATCTCTTCGGCAACGGAGAAAAATGCATCCCATGAACTTGTGAAGTGGTTGTCATGGGGACATGTCACTGGGAGCAGACATCTCCTACAGTTGCCTTCCCCATTCCTGACACCCAGGCTCCCCAAGTGAACAGCTGTCCCCTCAGCATGAGTGTCAAGTCAGACCCTGACTCGGGAATGATGTGGGAGCCTGTAAACACGTGGGGCTCTAAGGGGTATTCTTGCTTATTGTTTGTTTTTTGTTGTTGAAGTGGAAGGAAGTTCTCAGGGCTGTGTGCATGCCTTCACCAGGACCTTCATCACTACTCCCATCAGCTCTTCCAGGTGAGAGCCATGTTGTGGGCAGGATGGCCCATCCAGCCTGGGCTCAGGGCCCTGGGCATGTGGTGATGCAGATCTTAGGCTGACTCAGTAGTGTGGAAAGCCAGCAGGGAGATCCAAGGACCAGTCTAGCCTAGTGGTTAGGAGTAGCATGGGCTCTGGAATCAGCACATGGGTTCTCTCCTTGAGCCAATGCTCACTCTCTGTGTGACCTTGGTCAAGTCACATGATCTGTCTGTGACTCAGTGTCTTCTTCTGAAAATGGGGATCAGACTGTACACCCCTGTACTGCTGTGTACTGGGTTACTGTTCAGGGTAAATGTGAAGTTGTCCCTGGGTTGGGGATCAGCCTGTTCATTGAGTGAAGCTGGTAGAAAATCTCTCTGAAGGTGAGCTCTGTGTGAGGGGCAGAGGAACCAGTCAAGGAGCCTGGGTACAGACACAGGAGGGTATGGAAGGGATCTGGTTGCTGAATGTTAGTGGGAGCAGTCAGGATTGGGGTGCAGGTGGTCCATCCATAAATTGTCCACATGTGCACTTTTCCTCCAGTCTTTGTATAGTGAATGACGAGCTGTTTGTGAGGGAAGCCAGTCCCAGTGAAGCTCAGCGTCTGCATTCTCCATCACAGTGCCTGCACTGTCGACCACTTTCATGTTCCACCTCTCCCCTGAGTAGCATGAAATGGTGTGGGCTTTCTCCTCCCAGTGTGGAATCACCTCTAATAGTCTCAGAAGTGACTGCCGGGTTTGCATGGAGTTGGGAGGGAACTGAGAGGAGTGGACGAATAATTAATGGGAACTTGAAGGTAAATTGTTTTCCTTGTTTATTTCAGTTATTTTAACCTGGAACATTTCATTCTTGGTACATAGTAAGCTTCTAGTTGTTTTGAGCAGGCTTGAATCATTTTTGTGAGTTTGGTGAATCCTGCACCTGTCTGTATAGACAATTGGGTTTTCAGGCACTTTTATCTTGATGCACTGTGCCTGAGGTTCATTCCACTCTTTATGTCACAGTAGATGTCTAGTGGGGAGCAGGGAAAATCATTGTTCCACAACATACCACCCAAAGGTACCCCTTTAAAGTTTTCATCTTTATTATGTCTTCCTTGAAGTTTGCTTATGTAGGTATATACATATTTGTGTGTGTGTGTGTATATATATATATATTTGTGTATTTATTTGTGTATTTATCTACAGAAAATGAGATCTCGTTCTGAGAGAGAAAAGGAAACCAGAGACAGAAATGAAGAGAAAGAGAGGCATGTGGTTGAATGGGGAAGTGAAGTCCAAGGATTGATTACTTAATCTTCAATGCCTTGAAACTTGAGCAAGATTAAAAGTTAATGTGAAGGAGCCATCCCATCTCATTTTTTACCCTTAAATTTGCCCATGTACACATTTTCTTTCTTAACCTCTTATTTCTACTGCGGAGTAAAGAGCTATTTCAAATGGAATAGTGTAAATTTTTTTTTCATTTATTTTTATTAGTTGGAGGCTAAATACTCCACAACATTGCAGTGGGTTCTGTCACACATTGACATGAATCAGCCATGGAATAGTGTAAATTTTAAGCCCAATATATATTGAGTTATTAGTGAATGAAAGAATGGACCAGTGTATTTCAATGAAATGGTAGTACTTTTAGTTTTTTGTCTCGCATGGAGGCAGCAGATATTGGAAATTCTGGTGTGACATGGCTGGATGTTGCATGATCTGATGCCCCCTCTGCAGTGTTGAATGAGAGACAGGTCCAGAATTTTCCTATCAGTGTAATAACATAAGGAGCAGTCCAGGAGCAGCAGTTAGGCAACACCACAGCTTACTGCCCTGTTGCCATCTCTCACTGAAATCACCAGGTGAGTCAAAGGCAAGCCTGTCTTCCCAGCGTAGGGACTGGATCAGAGTTTGCTCACAGGTATGATGTTGGGTGCCTCTTAGGAGCTTCTGAGTCTCCCAAGAGACTAGAGTTCCTTCTCTCTTTAGAACTTTGAACTCCAGCCACATCAGAGAGACTTTGCTTCCTTTCTAATGATATCTACTTTCTCATTAGGTGAACCATGAGAAATGACAGTGCCTGCCTTAGCCCCAGGCTTTCTCACTCACTCCTCAGGACAGCTCTGTGTTAGAGATGAGTCCCATTTCACAGACAGAGCTCCTCCTCTTATAGCTTCTATCACCTGTCCAGATAAGCAGGAACTTGGGGTGAGGTTCTGTCCCTTGCCTTCTCTGGAGGACAATAGAACAGCCTCCCTTTTAGACTGTGGGCTGGAGCAATGGTCACTTTGCTCTCCCATGATATAACAGGCTCAAGGGGTACTCCCTCAAAAGCCCCTATTGATGAATATGATACTGCACATACATGTGCACATGCATTCATTACCTAAGAAAAGAATTCATTATGTTCAGTTTCATGAGGAGATGAATTAGAATTAAACTGAATTGCCAGCATATCTACGTGTGTGTGTGCATGTGTGTGTATCATCGGGCTGTGTATAGAAAATGTATAAGGTCATTGCTTACAAAAACACAGTATGTTGGGTAAATATGTGGAGATGACATACCTCTGAGAGAAAGACATTTCCTTCTTTACCTCGGAGTCCCCCTTCCCTAGGGTGCAGGACAACTTTTGAGGACTGGGGATAATAGAGTATCATTTGCATGTGGAAGCCCTTTAAGAATCAAGTCTGGAAGGTTCCACAGGGGGAACTTTTCTGATACCCAGAAGCAAAGAGCTGGGAGATAGCAATGGAAGGGCAGCTATGGTGGCCTTCAGTGGAGCAGGAGCTGATCATGGCAGAGTGCTTCAGCTAGGCACCTCCCTGGTAGCCCGCACGTCACCACTGTCTGCAGCTGAGAACCAGGAATGCTATTGGGTAAGAATCTTCCTTGGGTCATTAGAGGAAGGGCACAGGGCCAGGCACCCAGGGAGAGCCCAAAGCTTGTCTGCATCCCTCACCTCCACACTGTGTTCACTTCCTAGATACTCCACTCTCAGTTGGGTTCATCCCTAACTTCTTGCTAATTACCACCGCCATCATTCATATTTTGGCTGAGTAGTAAGAAAAATACACATAAATACACATAAAACTGAAAAAAACCCACAAAAATGATAAAAGATACCAAGCACACATATTAGATAAATCACTAATTTATCAAAGTAAATCAATCAGCACATAATGGTTCCCAACATCAAATCCTGGTCTTCTGACCAGGTTCTGCCTGGCTTTGCCCATCACCTCTGTTTCTAAGGTGAGTGTACTTCTGTGTTAGGACTGAGGCCAACACAGGTAAGGGACTCAGTCCAGGTCCTGTGGTCAGTTGATGACTCTGGAACTGGACATTTGCTTGATGACTTCTGTCTAGCTGACCTGTGCCTATTTTCTGCTCTCCTGTACTAATCCTTCCTTGGGGGTTCAGTAAGAAGTTACTCCTGGTCAAACTAGAATTTGAAAAAGGACACCAGAAAGTGTGAGGAAATAGGAATTGATGAGATGGAACCAACATTTACTTGATGCTACATTTCCAGACACTTTTTCAAATATTCTATTTAAGAGGACACAGGCAGAAACGTTCTGAGGTGGTGCTAGTGGTAAAAAAAACCTACTTCCCAATGCAGATAGACATAAGAGACTGGGTTTGATCCCTGGGTCAGGAAGATACCCTGGAGAAGGAAATGGCAACCCACCCAGTATTCTTGCCTGGAGAATCCCATGGACAAAGGAGCCTGGTGGGCTGCAGTCCTTAGGGTTGCACAGAGATAGACACAACTGAAGCGACTTAGCATGCACACACAAGATGCAAGGTGGGCCAGAAGTAATACATCTCAAAGTCCTGTTGTGTATGAGCTGTTCTTTGAGGTTTTCTCCTTTTCTTCTAACAAGTCTAGAAGTAGGCAGCTGTAGTCCTCTTGTACAGATGGTCAACCTCAGACTGATGGAGAATGTAAAATTTCCAGGGTCAGATATCTACCCTTTGCCCTCTGCACAGGCCAACCAGCAGCTCCATTTTAGATGATGGATTTCCAGGGCTTAAAGACTGATAGTGGAAAACTCACCTGATGTAGAATCTAGGTTGTATCATGCTCCCCACTGGACATGAAGATGATAACGGGGACGAAGTCCTACTCCCTGGGCCAGGAGGAATGGCTGTGGCGGCCACAATGATAAGCTGATTCCTGAGGTGCTGAACTGAACCCAGGAGGCAGCACAAGCTGTTACTCTTTGTAAAGAGGACCTGAATTGTAGGATAGCAACATGTTCACAACTAGTATATGAAATCTGTTTTACATTTTATCTCATTCAGCCCTAATCTCTTTTCAACGCCAATATGCACTTAACAAACAGTGAGAAAGAGTTTTTTTTGTGTGTGAATTTTTTAAATTGAGATACAGCTGATGTAAAGCATTATTTTCAGGTGTACAGTAAAGCAATTTGGATATATATATATATATATATGCATTTTAGATTATTGTCCATATATTATTATAAATTAATCACTATAATGTCTGTACCTTACTGCAACTCCTTATTGGTTATCGCTTTTGTGTATAAAATTTTGTATCTGTTAACCCCAAATTCCTGTTAATTAATTCCTGTCCCTCTCCACTCCCTATCCCCTTTGGTAATCATAAGCTCAGTTTGTCTGTCTGTGAGTCTGTTTCTGTATTGAATATAGATTCATTTGTATTATTTTTAAGATTCAACATATAAATAATATCATATAATATTTACTTTCTCTTTCTGACTTACTTGACTATAGTATTCTCTAGGTCTGTCTATGCTGCTGCAAATGGTAATATTTCATTCTTTTATGGCTGAGTGATGGTCCACTGTTTATGTGTGTATGTGTGTGTGTGTGTGTATCATATCACATATTCTTAAGCTAGTCATCTGTTGATGGGTACTTGTGTTGTTTGAGTGTCTTGGTTACTGTAAATGGTGCTGCTATGAATGACAGTTTTCTTTTTTTCCTGGTTATGTACCCAGAAGTGGAAATTCTGGATCCTATGGTAGCTATATTTGTAGCTTTTTCAGGTACTTCCATACCATTCTCCATAGTGGCTGCACCAATTTAATTCCCACCCATAGTGTATCAAGGCCCCTTTTCTCCACACCCTCTCCAGAATTTATTATTTGTAGACTTTTTATGATAGCCAGTCTGACCCATGTGAGGCATAACCCCATTGTGGTTTTGATTTGCATTTCCCTAATATTTACTTGGGCTTTCCTGGTGGCTCAGAGGTTAAAGTGTCTGCCTGCAATGTGGGAGACCTGGGTTCGATCCCTGGGTCAGGAAGATCCCCTGGAGAAGGAAATGGCAACCTGCTCCAGTATCCTTGCCTGGAAAATCTCATGGACAGAGGAGCCTGGTGGGCTGCAGTCCATGGGGTCGCAAAGAGTCGGGCAGGACTGAGTGACTAACACTTACTTACTTACTTAATATTTACTTATGTTGAGCCTCTTTTCCAATTCCTCTTGGACCTCTGCATCTCTTTGGAAAAATATTTAGATCTTCTCCCCATTTTTTCATTTTGTTGTTTACCTTTTGTTATAGAGTTGTGTATTTTGGGTATTAAATCCTTGACAGTCATGACATTTCAAATATTTTTCTCTCATCCCATAAGTTGTCATTTCATTTTGTTGATGGCTTCCTTTGCTGTGCAAACCATTTTAAATTTTGTTAGGTTCCATTTGTTTATGTTTGTTTTAATTTATTTTGCCTTGGGAGACTGATCTAAGAAGATATTGCTATGATTTTTTGTCAGAGTGTTTGGCTTCTGTTCTCAGAATTCTAAGAGTTTATGGTGTCTTTAAACCATTTTGAGTTTATGTTTGTATATGGTGTGAGGGGGTGTTCTAATTTCACTGATTTACATGTAGCTGTCCAGTTTTTCCAGCACCACTTGTTGGAGAGACTGTCTTTTCTCCATTGTATATTCTTGCCTCCTTTGTTGAAGATTAATTGACCATAGGTGCATGGGTTTGGGCTTCCCAGGTGGCGCTAGAGGTGAAGAATCCGTGGGTTCAATCCCTGGGTCAGGAAGATGCCCTCCAAGAGGGCATGGCAACCCACTCCAGTATTCTTGCCTGGAGAATCCAAGGGCAGAGGAGCCTGGTGGGCTACAGTCCATGGGGTTGCAAAGAGTCGGACATGACTAAAGCAACTTCGCACATAGGCACACACTCGTGGGATTATTTCTGTCCATTGATACATATGTCTGCTTTTGTTCCAGTATCGAGTGGCTTTGATGACTGTAGTTTCCTAGTATAGCCTGAAGTCTGGGAGGGTTATGTCTCAAGCTTTGTTCCTTAACTCAGGATTGCTTTGGTAATTCTGAGTCTTTTTGTAGTCCTATATAGATTTTTGAAATGTTTGTTCTAGTTCTGTGAAAATGTAACAGGTTTTTTGATAAGGATTGCATTAAATCTGTTGTTATCTTTGGGAAGTATAGACATGTTTATAATATTAAGTGTTCAGATCTAAGATCATGGGATATCTTTTAAATTCTTCAAATTTTCTTCCATTTATTTTATCAAGGTTTAGAGTTTTTATGTCTTGGTTAAGTTTATTCTTAGGTATTTTTGATGGCATTTTAAATGGAATTGTTTTTTTTTTTTTTGCATTCTCTTTCTGATAATTCTTTATTAGTGTAATAGAATGCAATAGATTCCTATATAATAATCTTCTATCCTGCTACCTTGCTCAGTTCATTTCAGGGAACAGAATGTAAAAGTTAAGTAACATGACCTAGGAAACAGCTTTATTAACTACTACTTCAGGATTCATAAACTGGAGTTACAAAAATGATTCAGCATTCCCCATTTTATACTTTAACTGACATTCGACATCCCAGGAAGCATCATTATCCAGTTGTTCTTTTCAAAACAATGTGAAGTACATGCAAAACGCTAAAACTCATTACGAAGGATTAGATATCCTCTGCATAACAACATTAAAAGATGTGTAAACACCTGGAAGATATTATATTCATGTATAGGTTTATTTCTTAAATAGAGTAGGTCAATGTAGGACCTATAGTAGGTCCTACAGTAGAGTAGGTCCTATAGTAGAGTAGGACCTATAGAGTAGGTCAAAGATATCAAGAGCACATAAAAACACTTGAAAAGAAAAAAAAAAACTATGTAAATAAGTAAGAACTAAATCATATTAAGTGAACAGGATAGTCATGATGTACCAAAAATATGATGCTTTTTTTTGCAAAGAATATATATCAGCATGGCTGTATGAGTGTGATTAAATATGTTACTGTATTACATGCAGAGAAAAATCTGGAAAGTAGGCACCAAGAAATTAAGAGAAACTCGTGTCTCTATTTTTTTCAAATGTGTTAAACAAAGAGAAGTATTAATTGGTGACTTATCAACATATTAAGAGAAAGTTTTGTAAAACAGGTTTATCAACAGCTGAGTCACAAAATAATAGTGTAGAAATACATTCACTGACGTAAGGATTAAACAGATCTCTTTAATGATTATTCAGTGAATATGCATTGTCAAAGATAGAGGATGTTTTTATTTTATAACGTTGCATTTCTAGGGTGTTTTCAATATGTAATTTACTGAATAAAATGTTGAAAATACAAAAAATTGCACCCTGATAGCAGATATAATGTTCATATATTCATTGTTTCAGAAGGAGATGAAAACAATGTATTTGACAGTTTTCTGTTTGTGTGTGTATTTATATCTGTTTCTTGTCTCAAACTGTTTATACCAATTATTCATACACTAGCTCATGCAGCTTTCTACTCAGTTCACTAAGAGGCTGGATTTCCAGTCCCAGGGCTTGAAGATCCCAGCTTGGGCATAAACACAGAAGGATTGCTGCCAGTGTGAAGTCTAGAAATCTTGGTCTGTAGGAGAGAATCCCTTCAATTCCACAGCTCTTTCCATCCCCCATCCTTTGCCAAACCCCCAGTTCAGACACTCATACCTGCAGTTCTGACTCTGTTCACCAGGAGGCAGCACTCTCCATTTTCTACACATTTTTCTTTCTCTCCCTCAATGAAAAGACATCCTTTTTTTTTCAAAGTAAAAAGTTTCCTAAAAAACAGAAATAGGTACAAGGGGACCTTAAGTTTCTTTGAAAATTCAGATGTGCATAAAAAGACTAAAAGGATATGTGTGTAGTTTATCTGTACTGTGTGTGTACTATGTGCCAGGAACTGTCAGTCAAATTCCTTATCTGCATCTCAGCCTCTCTCTCTTCATCCGCAGACCTGCATAACTGGAAATGCCTATAGGAAACATGATGGACGTTAGTGGCCATCCCTTGGGGATGGGGATACATCCCTCATCCCTTTGACTTCAGACTTCATTCTAAGCAAGATGAGTCTGATCTTGACTTTGAGTCCCAGAAACCATCATGGAAACAAGAAATGATGTAGCTGAGTGGGAGAGCTTGTAATGCAGGAGACTGTGGCATCTTCTAACTCAAATCTCTGTCCTTTTGCATAGGACTAATAGGCTATTTATTACCTTTTCTGACTGGGCATTGCTTAGAGAGTCAAGGATGAGGTGATCAGCGTTGGTTTCAGTTTTGCTTCTTCTCACCAGATCCAGCTGGAGGTTTCCCTTTCTTTTGTTCTGTCAAAATGGTACACTTTGGAATTGGTTTTGAATTTATTATCTCTAAGGAGATAAGAGGGTGGTTCTATCCATTTAGTCATCTGACAAGTCCATTTGAGATGACACGGAATTCCTGCTTCATAAAGATGTTCTCTGCCACTCAGGGGGAGCCTGGTATGTACCCACAAGGGATGGAAAAGAGTAGAGACTGAGCTATGAAGACAAACACAGGATGAAGACTCTGGTCCAAATGCCCAACTCTCTTGACTTAGTGAAGTGGTGTTCCCAGATTTCTCACATGATGGTCACTTGTTTTCTGGGTTCCTCTTACACCTGACACTCTAATATGGTCCCTTTCTCTCTCTCCTGGCCACAAATGTACACCCACAGTAAATTCCTCTATAAGCTCATACTTGGGAAAAATTTTCCAAAGTTGACTTCAAATCCAGAGGCAGTAAGAGAAAACCCTGGTAACACTTGATTCCATTAAAAATTGCATGGTGAAAAATCTCATAAGCAAAGTAAAGTGAAAAGTTACACATTGGGGAAAATATACAACTTATGTAACTAACAAAGTTTATCTACTTGTAGTAGAAAGATTATGAAAAAGAAAAGGCAAATTAGAACATTCTGAAGGAGAAAGCACACTAGATACAAAGAAATACTTCCCGAAAAAATGCTCCTTAAACATGTTAAAAACTGTTCAACCTAACTCTTAAGAGATGCAAAGAGAAAAAAATCAGGATACCTCTTCTAATCATTTACATAGTCTGTGAAGAAATAGGGAGACATGTACATTTTTGCTGGTGGTAATGTGACATGATACAATTCCTAACCAGGGTATTTGTTATGATGTAAGGAAATTACCAGAGTACTTACCCTTGGAATCAGCAGTGTCTTTTCTAAGAATCTACCCTAAAGTAACAATGTAAAAAGAAAAAAAGACACAAGCTCAAAGTCTTTCCTTCCAGAACAATTCATAAGATTTTAAGATAAGAAACAAGATATATACACCAACAGGGAGCTGGTTGAATAAACTGTGGTCCATCTACATCCAAAAGACCTATATAGCTATAAAAACCAGTAAGACTCTCTTTCTGTATTGCTATGGAGTCAACGCCAGGATATAATGTTCAGTGATATAAAAAACAGGTGCAAAAAAGTGTGCAGAGCTGCTGCTGTCCAATAGGGTAGCCACTAGCCTCAAGTAACTACTTACAGTAAATTAAATTAAAATTACATGACATTAAGAATCAGTCACAGTTGCCACGTTTTAGTAGCTAAATGTTCAATTCCTGAATAAGCCTCTGTTAGTTAACGGTTGGTGTGTTGAAGAGCAGAATACAGAATGTTCCCGTATCCACAGAAATCTCTATTGAATAGCTCTGAAGTAAAATATAACAACTTTTACATACAAAAGGGGGTGAAAACAAATGTGTGTTATATTTTTTTATATTCTCTAAACTGTACAGTTATACAAATGATGATAAAAATGTGTACCTATAAGAGGACAGAAGAGCAGCCCAAGATGCATGACAATGATGTAGAGTCTCTAAATATGAGACGTAAGTTTACTGGCTCTATTCACTGAAAAGGGCAAGAAACACTGACCAATCCAGTAGCAATCAGCAATGGTAGTCTCTGCACTGAATTCTCTAAACACATTTCCCACTAAAAGGAACCAGGCTTACTGGAGAAATGCCTGATTTCTGGTCTAGGTAAGGATTTTACAAGGTGAGTGTGGACTGAACTCTCATAACAGAAATTATATCAAAAAGAATCATAACTGAAGGGCTCCCATTGGCCAAAGATAGAAAAATTTGAACATCAAAAACATTAATAATTGTAATGCACTAAAACACCTTAAATATAGGAATATCTATGAGCTCTAACATGTATCACACTCTTTAAAAAATCCAGAAAAACCAACACACTGCTCACCTTTGAGAGGTGTAGGGAAAAAACTCATTTTTGAAAGTGGAAATATTGTCAATGAATTGTATATTCACCTGGCCTTTCCTGTGCATATTACACCTATGCATAGTTAACAAGGGATGGATTCTTTTATGAAAGAATTATAGTTAATACATGCAGAAGAAATTGAAGAATTTGTACATCCTGTTTTTCAACCTTTTATGAAATGTAGTTCTAAGCAATGATCTTTAGAGGCTGCAAAAATGATGTGAGAATTAGATGGGAAATTTTATAATGACTGCATCACAGTATCTCATAATTTGCCTTTCCTCACTTGCAAAATGGAAATAATTATATCCATATTAGACAATTATTGTAAGGAGCAAATATCTCAAGTGCATCTGCTAAAGGATACATATAGTGCTAAATAAGTATTAATAGTCTTATTTCATACCTGACCTTCCTTCAAAGGAGATTCCCTTGTATGATCCAAATAGTATCAGGAGACAATAATGTGAAAATATTACATGGAAGAGAAATGCATATATTTTCACTGTGTATTCACTTCAGTGTCATTTTTCTGTGCTAGAGTCATTTTTCAGATAATTTCAAAAAAATGGAAAACTGACTGTAGCATTTGTATTGGGTCTATAAAGGAAAACCATTGGTCCATTTCACATTATTTCATATACTTTCCCATACCACTTTTAATGGTCTGTGTCAATTTCATAAGAATAATGTGTGTACTCAGATGAACTTATCTGTGAAACAGAAACAATCTGACAGACAGCAGATTTGTGGTTACCAAGGTGTGGTGTGGGGAGGGATGAATTGGGAGCTTGGGAGTAGCAGATGCAAACTATTATATGTAGAATGGATAAGCAACAGGACCTACTGTATAGCCCAGGTAACTAAATTCAATATTCTGTGGCAAACCATAATGGAAAATAAGATAAAAATAATATAGATGTATAACTGAATCACTTTGCTGTACAGCAGAAATTAACATAACATTGTAAGTCAACTAGACTTCAATAATATTCAGTTCAGTCACTCAGTCGTGTCCAACTCTTTGCGACCCATGGACTGCAGCACCTCAGGCTTCTCTGTCCATCACAAACTCCCAGACTGTGCTCAAACTCATGTCCATTGAGTCGGTGATGCCATCCAACCATCTTATCCTCTGTCATCCCCTTCTCCTCCTGCCTTCAATCTTTCCCAGCATCAGGGTCTTATCCAATGAGTCAGTTCTTCGCATCAGGTAGCCAAAGTATTGGAGTTCCAGCTTCAGTATCAGTCCTTCCAATGAATATTCAGGACTGATCTCCTTTAGGATGGACTGGTTGGATCGCCTTGCACTCCAAGGGACTGTCAAGAGTCTTCTCCAACACCACAGTTCAAAAGCATCAATTCTTCAGCTCTCAGCTTTCTTTATGGTCCAACTCTCACATCCATACATGACTACTGGAAGAAACATAGCCTTGACTAGATGGACCTTTGTCGGTAATGTAATGTCTCTGCTTTTTAATATGCTGTATGTTTGTTATAGCTTTTCTTCCAAGGAGCAGGTGCCTTTTAATTTCATGGCTGCAGTCACCACCTGCAGTGATTTTGGTGCCCCCCAAAATAAAGTCTATCACTGATTCCATTGTTTCTCCATCTATTTGCCATGAAGTGATAGGACTGGATGCCATGATCCTCATTTTCTGAATGTTGAATTTTAAGCCAGCTTTTTCACTCTCCTCTTTCAGTTTCATCAAGAGGATCTTTAGTTACTCTTTGCTTTCTGCTGTAAGGGTGGTATCATATGCATATCTGAGGTTATTGATATTTTACCTGGCAATTTTTTTTTCAGCTTGTGCTTCATCCAGACCAGCATTTCCCATGATGTACTCTGCATATAAGTTAAATAAGCTGGGTGACAACATGCATCCTTTCCCAATTTGGAACCAGTCTGTTCTTCCATGTCCTGTTCTAACTGTTGCCTCTTGACCTGCATACAGATTTCTCAGGAGGCAGGTAAGGTAGTCTGGTATTCCCACCTCTTAAAGAATTTTCCACAGTTCGTTGTGATCCACACAGAAAAAGATTTTGGCATTGTCAGTAAAGTGGAAGTGGATGTTTTTCTGGAACTCTCGCTTTTTCTGTGATCCAACGGATGTTGGCAATTTGATCTCTGGTTTCTCTGCCTTTTCTAAATCCAGCTTGAACATCTGGAAGTTCCAATTTGTCTACTGTTGAAGCCTGGCTTGGCCAATTTTGAGCATTACTTTGCTAGCATGTGAGATGAGTGCAATTGTGTGGTAGTTTGAACATTCTTTGGCATTGCCTTTCTTTGGGATTGGAATGAAAAATGACCTTTTCATGGCCACTGCTGAGTTTTGCAAATTTGCCAGCATACTGAGTGCAGCACTTTCACAGCATCATCTTTTAGGATTTGAAATAGCTCAGGTGGAATCCCATCACCTCCACTAGCTTTGTTCGTAGTGATGCTTCCCAAGGCCCACCTGACCTCGCACTCCAGGATGTCTGGCTCCAGGTGAGTGATCACACCATCGTGCCTATCTGGGTCATGAAGATCTCTTTCGTACAGTTCTTCTGTGTATTCTTGCCACATCTTCTTAATATCTTCTGCTTCTGTTAGGTCCATACCATTTCTGTCCTTTATTGTGCACATCTTTGCATGAAATGTTCCCTTGGTGTCTCTAATTTTCTTGAAGAGATCTCTAGTCTATCCCATTCTATTGTTTTCCTCTATTTCTTTGCATTGATCACTGAGGAAGGCTTTCTTATCTCTCCTTGCTATTCTTTGGAACTCTGCATTCAAATGGTTATAACTTTCCTCTTCTCCTTTGCCTTTCACTTCTCTTCTTTTCTCAGCTATTTGTAAAGCCTCCTCAGACAACCATTTTGCCTTTCTTTTTCTTGGGGATGGTCTTGATCACTGCCTCCTGTACAATGTCACAAACCTCTGTCCATAGTTCTTCAGGCACTCTGTCTATCAGATCTAATCCCTTGAATCTATTTGTCACTTCCACTGTAAAATCATAAGGGATTTGAATTTAGGTCATACCTGCATGGTCTAGTGGTTTCCCCTACTTTCTTCAATTTAAGTCTGAATTTGGCAATAAGGAGTTCATGATCTGAGTCACAGTCAGTTCCTGGTCTTGTTTTTGCTGACTGTATAGTGCTTCTCCATCTTCGGCTGCAAAGAATATAGTCAATCTGATTTCGGTATTGACCATCTGGTGATGTCCATGTGTAGCGTCTTCGCTTCTGTTGTTGGAAGAGGATGTTTGCTATGACCAGTGTGTTCTCTTGACAAAACTCTTTAAACCTTTGCCCTGTTTCATTTTGTACTTCAAAGCCAGACTTGCCTATTACTCCAGGTATCTCTTGACTTCCTACTTTTGCATTCCAGTCCCTTGTGATGAAAAGGACATATTTTTGGGTGTTAGTTCTAGAAGGTCTTGTAGGTCATCATAGAACCATTCAACTTCAGCTTCTTTGACATTAGTGGTTGGAGCATAGACTTGTATTACTGTGATATTAAATGATTTGCCTTGGAAATGAACAGAGATGTCGTTTTTGAGACTGCACCCAAGTACTACCTTTCGAACTCTTTTTTTGACTATCAGGGCTACTCTGTTTCTTCTAAGGGATTCTTGCCCACAGTAGTAGATATAATAGTCATCTGAATTAAATTCACCCATTCCAGTCCATTTCAATTTACTGATTCCTAAAATGTAGATGTTCACTCTTGTCATCTCCTGTTTGACTACTTCCAATTTACCTTGTTTCATGAACCTAACATTCCAGGTTCCTATGCAATATTGCTCTTTACAGCACCCGACTTTACTTCCATCACCAATCACATCCACAACTGGGCATTGTTTTCCCTTTGGCTCTGTCTCTTCATTGCTTCTGGAGTTATTTATCCACTGATCTCCAGTAGCATACTGGGCACTACCAACCTGGGGAGTTCGTCTTTCAGTGTCATATCCTTTTTGCCTTTTCATACTGTTCATGGGGTTCTCAAGGCAAGAACACTGAAGTGGTTTGCAGTTCCCTTCTCCAGTGGACCATATTTTGTCAAAACTCTCCACCATGACCTGTCCATCTTGGGTGGCCCTACACGGCAGGGCTCATAGTTTCATTGTTATACAAGGCTGTGATCCATGTGATCAGTTTGGTTAGTTTTCTGTCATTGTGGCTATCATTCTGTCTGTCCTGTGATGGATGAGGAGAAGAGGCTTGTGGAAGCTTCCTGATGGGAGGGACTGGTTGTAGGGAAATCTAGGTCTTGCTCTGATGGGTGGGCCATGCTCAGAAAATATTAATATTAATAGAAGAATAACATGTACTGTAATCCAGCAAGAATGGACTTGCAGAAGAACACTGCAATAAATCATGAGGTGCCAGGCTTATCATAGGTTCTTGGGTAAGTCATTTACACCATGCTGGCCAATTTTGGGGGGGCTTCCCTGTTGGCTCAGCAGTAAAGCATTCACCTGCAATGCAGGAGATGCAGGAGACTGGGGTTAGATCCCTGGGTGGGGAAGAGGCCATGGAGAAGGAAATGGCAACCCACTCCAGTATTCTTGCCTGGAAAGTTCCATGGACAGAGGAACCTGGCAGGCTATAGTCCACAGGGTCACAAAGAGTTGGACACAAGGCCAGTTTTTTGGATAAAACTCCTCAGATGTAGAAATTAATGAAATACTGTCTAGGAAAGCACTTTTGAGACCTTAGGTGGAATACAAGGACCTGTCATTTCTACATACTTTCCAATATGCACTTTGAATATTATCATAGTCTGTGTTGAATGAATTTAGTATACATAAGTACTTACATTACTTTGCACTTGAAATGCCATTTGTGAATAGTCTTAAGATGGCTAGAACTGAAAATTTATATATTAGGGAGGACCTCTGACCCAGAAAACCACAGGGACTTGTCTGTTGTGAATGCATACATTTTTCTACATGCATTTTCTACAACATTCTTAGACGGTAGAATAATAGATCTTCACAATATTTTGGAAAACAATAATGTACAGAGGTTAAGCAACTTGCGTAGGGGTCATCCTTTTATTAAGAGGGAAAGCAGAGATTGACACCCTATATTTCCAAGCACAGATTGCATGATGCTCAGGTAGACCTCACACCACATTCAAGTAAGTCTAACTTTCTTGCTGATCTGTGACAGTTCTGAAATCTATCTTCACTTCTGATGCCAGACTGAGAATCCTGCCTGCAAGTCAGTGAACATCATTTACTTTGATTTCCTATTCTGTAGACAAAAGGGAATGTGATTAATAAAACAGAGGGATATGTGTTATACTAAGGATGAGTAATTGAAGGAACAGACTCCAAATGCATGAAAATCAAATGTGCCTGGATTCATTAATACATATTGACAAATCAGCCTGTGAGAAGATTGTGCTAATTGAAATCTCCACCAGCAATATTAGACATATTAGCATATGGGATTTCCCATATGCACACCCACACTGGGAATTCTCAATATAATTGAGATATTACATTTGAAAAGCATGAAGATAGAAATTCTGTTATTATTATCGTATTTAATTGAGCAGTAATGTTAGCTAAAAGAATCCCTAGTATGTCAAATACCTGCTAATCACCATTTTCATTAGTGATTAATGCAAAAGTCTCTAGCGATACATGCAGCCTAACAAACAATGAGTGATGGCCACATCAGGTGGTAGGTTTCCTAGGGCTGATGGCTGTATGTAGGCTCCAGGTTGTGTGTGTGTGTATGGATCTGGGGGCTCCCAATGACACTGTGTTTCCCTGGAAAGAGGTTGAGAATATCTCTCTGTGATATATGTTGAGTTCAGTATTAGAGAGGAGTTGAATCTGCTCATTCTCAAGTCTTTCTAAATGGCACACAGCTAGACCATAACATGCTTCTGAGCACACAGTAGTCTCTTTCCCCAGATGGAAGGCAAGCCTGTCTGCACTCACCTGCTCAGGTCAGGGATGGATCCTTCCAGGACGTAAGGTATGGCTGTCTGACTAAATCTACTTCTGAGCACTGAAATTGAGGGCTCCCATTTTGCAGCCTCAATTGCAGAGTCTTGAGGAGCTATATCCTCTCAACCACCCACCACACAGGTTCAGTCATCTGCCTGAGGAGTTCCACACTCATGGATAAAAATCCTTAAATTCTTATCATATCTTTGACACACTGGAAGAATCCATCTATTCTTCCATTCATATATTTGACAGGCATTAGGAAGAAACTCCGTCACTCTTTGGGTAACTCTTAGGCTTATCCAGAATAGAAACAAAGAAGTAAGATGTGGGAAGCCTGGTGTGGTACATTGAGATGTTAATCTAAGAAAAAATGAATCCTTCTTATTAAGATCTCAACCTGCTCAAGTGTCCTATAAATGGTGATTTTTACAACATCATTTAATGCTGTGAGCCTCTGTCCACATCTCTAGTTCCTGACCTTTTTTCATATATATTCTGCACTACGAAGCCAAAGATCTACAATGAACTCTTGATACTCAATTCACATCCCCTAGCCTCCCCTCCAACTCAGTCTTCATCTCTAAACTAATGAGGAAATCCCTCCACTCTTCCACTGAAATTTATCTTGCCAAAATCAACAGCCATCTTTCTGTCACATTATACATCATGAGTTATGAAAGGCTTGTTCAAATGGAAGCAGAGGTTTTCCTACCCAAGATACAATTAATTTGCTTGTCTATTGACAAGGATTACATTGAAACTGATGCTATCAGTTACCTAAAATTTAGAATTATAAAACATCTTCCATGGAGATCAAGTCAGACAATGGGGAAGTGTGAGCTACAGACAATAGTCTTTCAAATGAAGTGTAGATTGTCCCCAACATGTCTCACACTTTTGCATCATTGAAAGGGATTTTACAAATAGGTCTACAGCAGGATGAAAATCTTTTTTAGGGTCACCTCACTAGATTCTGTCTTACCTGTCTCTTTTTCTTTCCCTCAAGGTATTTCCAATTATGGAATGAAATCATCTGAAATTACAATGACTCATATGCTGAGGTCCTGTGATTACACTTGTAGTTCCTTTTCAAGAGAAATAAATACATGTCAACATAAAAGCTTGTAGAAACTCTTCATAAGACCATTTTTCAAATAGCCAAAAAGTGGAAACAAATCAAATGTCTATCAACAAGTAAAATTTGGCATAGCCATATAGCAAATTATGATTTAGCCATGAAACCAATGAAACACTGGTCCATGGACAGCATATATGATCCTTGAAGCCCTTATGCAAAGTGGACAAACTCATACATAAAAAGACCAAACAGCATAGGGTTCAATGTATAGGAAATGTTCAAAATAGGCAATCCATAGAGACAGAAAACAAATCAGTGTTCACCTGTGACAAAGTATGGGTACATGAATTTACTCTTTTCAAGGATTATGGGAATTTGGGGAACTACGGAGAAACCTAAAATTCAGTTATGGTGATGGTTGCATGCATTTACTAAAAATCATCACACAGTACTCTTAAAATGGGTGAACTTCATTGCTTGAAATTTTAGCCAAGGAAAACTGTTTAAAATATGACATTGTATATTGTACAACATCTGCTTTTGTACCAGAGTAAGAAGCAAATTTATTAAGATTTTAGTAAATTATTAAGATGGTGGAGTAGAAGGATGTGTACTCATCTTCTTCTGTGAGATCTCCAAAACTACAACTCGCTGTTGAACAACCGTCAACAGGATAATGTTGGATCCCACCAAAAAAAAGATACTCCACATCCAAGGGCAAAGGAGAAGCCCCAGCAAGATGGTAGGAGGGGTGAAGTCACATTTAGAATCAAACACCATGCCCGCCAGAGACACTCAGATGGCTCAAACAAACCTTGTGTGCACCAGGAGAAAGAGACCCCACAGAGACTGAACCAGAACTTTGTATGAATATCTCCTGCAGAGGTACGAGTCAGCTGTGGCCTACTGCAGGGGCAGGGGCTCTGGGTGCAGCAGACCTGGGTATAACCTAAGCCTTTTTGGAGGAGGTTGCCATTAACCCCACCATAGAGCTGCCAGAACTTACACAGGACTGGGGAAACAGTCTTGGATGGCACAAACAAAACCTTGTGCACACCAGGACCCAGGAGAAAGGAGCAGTGACCCCACAAGAGACTGACCTAGACTTGGCCATAAGTGTCCAGGAGTCTCCAGCAGAGATGTGGGTCAGTGGTGGCCTGCTGAAGGGTCAAGGGCACTGAGTGCAACAGTGCATGCATGGGAATTTTAAAATGATGTCACCATTATCTTCATTACTTCCACCATAGTTTTGCCTCAGGTCAAACAACAGCGAGGGAACACAGCCCCACCCATCAACAGAAAATTGGATTAAAGATTTACTGAGCATGGCTCTGACCACCAGAAAAGACCCAGTTTCCCCCTCTCTTATCCTTATCCATCAGAGAGCGGACAGAATGAAAACCACAATCACCAAAAACTAACCAAACTGATTACTGGACCACAGCCTTGTCTTACTCAATGAAACTGTGAGCCATGCTACAGTAGGGCTACCCAAGACAGATGGTCATGGTGGAGAGCTCTGACAAAATGTTGTCCACTGGAGAAGGGAATGGAAAACCACTTCAGTATTCTTGCCTTGAGGACTCCATGAACACTATGAAAAGGCAAAAAGATAGAACACTGAAAGATGAACTCCACAGGTTGGTGGGTGTCTAATATGCTACTGGAGATCAGTGGAGAAATAACTCCAGAAAGAATGAAGAGATGGAGCCAAAGAAAAACAACACCCAGTTGTGGATGCGACTGGTGATGGAAGCAAAGTCTGATGCTATAAAGAGCAGTGTTACATAGGAATCAAACTTGCCGGGAGAAATACCAATAACCTCAGATGTGCAGATGACACCACCCTTATGACAGAAAAAGAAGAGGAGCTAAAGATCCTCTTAATGAAAGTGCAAGAGGAGAGGGAAAAATTTGGCTTAAAACTCAACATTCAGAAAACTAAGATCATGGCATCTGGTCCCATCACTTCATGGCAAGTAGTGGGAAACAATGAAAACAGTGATAGACTTTATTTTCTTGCACTCCAAAATTACTGCAGATGGTGACTGCAGCCATGAAATTAAAAGACAATTGCTCCTTGGAAGAAAAGCTATCACCAACCTAGACAGCATATTAAAAAGCAGAGACATTACTTTGCCAACAAAGGTCCGTCTAGTCAAGGCTATGTTTTTTCCAGTAGTCATGTATGGGTGTGAGAGTTGGATCATAAAGAAAGCTGAGCACTGAAGAACTGATGCTTTAGAACTGTAGTGTTGGAGAAGAGTCTTGAGAGTCCCTTGGACTGCAAGGCAGTCAAGCCAGTCAATCCTAAAGGAAATCAGTCTGAATATTCCATTGGAAGGATTGATGCTGAAGCTGAAACTCCAATACTTTGGCCATCTGGTGGGGAGAACTAACTCATTTGAAATGACTCTGATGCTGGAAAAGATTGATGCTGGGAGAAGGGGATGACAGAAGATGAGATGGTTGGATGTCATCATTGTTTCGATGGACACGAGTTTGAGTAAGCTCCGGGAGTGGACAGGGAAGCCTGATGTGCTGCAGTTCATAGGATTGCAACAAGTTGAACACAACTGAGTGACTGAACTGAACTTAACGGAGAAGCAAATTTCATTCAGGATATAGTTTAGGATAGTGATAGGAGTTGGTTATAAGGATTGCCATTCTGATAATTTCCTTCCTATCATCTCAGCCTGGGTTTAGGAAGGGAGGGCAAAGGAGTAGCAAGGTCATGAAGAGGTTGAAAGAAACAGAAGAAAGTGTGGTTGTCAGTGAGTGCAGGCACACACATGCATGCATAGATACACTGACACTCACGTCATACATATTCCTACATCTACCAGGTTGGGTAGATTCTAAGACTCTCACAAGACAGTTGCTGTGCTCAAAGAGGACACATACAGCTACGAGTGCAAATAGTCACATGAATCCTTATCTGTTCCTTTCTGCACTGTTCAATCTCACCCACAAAACATTGACAATAGGGAATATAGGAAACATTAAATTTCAAATAACGTGAAGTTGTGAGAATCGATTCTATCACATCCATAGGATGGAATTCTAGTCATGTAGCAAAATTGTTATAATGAAAACAAAAGAGAGTATTTGCTGCTTTTCAGATTAGCAATGATTCACATTATTTCTAAAACTTGTAGAAACAGAAATTTTCATATAGCACTGTTAGAAATACAAAATAATATTTTTTCAATGTTGTATTCATAAAAAATAGTTTTCTTAGTTTGAAAAAACACTTGAGGAACTTATGAAAATGCTTACTAAGATATCTGCAGGTATATGAACAAGAATGTTAAGTATGCTATTATTTGCAATAGAAAACATGGTAAAGGAATTATATGCACATCAGTACTGGAAAAGTGAATTTTGGAGCATCCAAATTGACACAGGCTGGGATCTGGGACCTGTGCTTCAGTGCTTTAACTTGCACCTGGCATACCTTGCTTCGAACAAGAAAATACAGAGAAAATGGATAGGACTAAAAATAACTGGGTGCATGTGCAGTTGTGACAAATTCTGGACAAAAGATCCAAATAGACCAAGTAACTGGTACAAAAAGCTCAGCTTCTCTGTTCACTGGTGTCAAAACAAATTTCAGAGACAGAGTTTTGGGTGAAGTAGAAAAGGAGAGCTTTATTCCTCTGCTAGGCAAAGGGGGACACAGTGGGCTAATGCCCTCAAAACCAAGTGTTCTCAAATTGGGTAGATCGTGACAAGTTTTATAGTAAAAGAGGGCGTGATCAGTTCCTGGACACTGTTCTGATGGGTTGGTGGTGAAATCAATAAGCATCAACATCATCAGTCTTGAGGTTTAACTGGTCTGGGGTCTACATGCTTGTGGACAGCATACCATAATTTCAGTATGACCTGTCCATCTTGGGTGCCATTGCACAGCATGTCTCATAGCTTCATTGAGTTACTAAAGCCCCTTCACCACGACAAGGCTGTGATCCATGAAGCAGAACACCACCTAAGAGGAGGCCAAAACACCAAAGCAATCCCTCTGGCTTGACCCCTGAACACATCCCTACCCTCCTCCCAAATAAAGAATGAGCTGGCCACACCTCTGGGAGTGGGGAGCAGCAAGCAAGGGAATCTGTTGTTTGTTCTCACTCCCCGCTGCAGCCATAGGGGCCCCAATAAAGCCATGCCTGTATTTCATATCTGGTGTCTAGTCAACTTTATTGATTGGGAAAGGCCTAGAACCCTGGTCAATAACAATGTGATGCAACAGTTTGTTGATATAAAAGAAAAAGTGACATTTAGTTTTCAAGAAACTAAAATATTATTGTAGATATTAATTCCCATGGAAATATGTTCACAATAAGTGATAAAGCAGGTTAAAATATTTATTGCTGTTGCTGTTCAGTTGCCCAGTCATGTCCAACTCTTTGTGACTCCATGGATTGCAGCATGCCAGGCCTCCCTGTCCCTCACCATCTCCTGGAGTTTGCCCAAGTTCATGTTCATTGCATTGGTGATCCCATCCAGCCATCTCATCCTCTTACGCTCCCTTCTCCTTCTGCCCTAAACCTTTCCCAGCATCAGGGGCTTTTCCAATGAGTCAGCTGTTTGCATCAGATGACCAAAATACTGGAGTTTCAGCTTCAGCATCAGCCCTTCCAATGAATATTCAGGGTTGATTTCCCTTGAGACTGACTGGTTTGATCTCCTTGCTGTTCAAGGGACTTTCAGGAGTCTTCTCCAGCACCACAGTTCGAAGGCATCAATTCTTTGGCATTCAGCCTTCTTAACGGTCCAGCTCTCACAACTATACGTGACCACTGGGAAGACCATAGCCTTGACTAACAGACCTTTGTTGGCAGAGTAATGTCTCTGCTTTTCAACACACTGTCTAGGTTTGTCATCGCTTTCGTGGCAAGAAGCAAAATCTCCTGATTTCATGGCTGCAGTCACCGTCCGCAGTGATTTTAGAGCCCAAGAAGAGGAAATCTGTCACTGCTTCCAGCCTTTCCCCTTCTATTTGCCATGCAGTAATGGGGCCAGATGCCATGATCTTAGTTTGTTTGTTTGTTTGTCTTTTAATAGTCTTAAGCTGGCTGTTTCACTCTTCTTCACCCTCATCAAGAGACTCCTTAGTTCCTCTTCACTTTCTACCATTAGAGTGGATCATATTTATAAATGACAAGAATCTATTTTTGCTTATAGAGGGGTATACCTCTTTATCCAGAAAGCTTTAAAAAAAAAAACAAATACTATTTGTTAAAACATAAAAGTGGTCCTGTTGTTGAAATCACATAGAGCTTTCCACTCAACATAGGAAGAGGCTGCACTTTCTGTCTAGATACTTCAGTATCCCTGCATCAAGTCTGCGTCCCTTTTCTACACAGACTTCCTGAAAGTTCTCTGGGTTTAGGCCACAGCCCTTCCCTCCCACTTTCTAGCTCAGTGATGTTCAAGCTGCAGTTCAGTGTACTGTCACAAGGTGGCACCATCCTACCGCCACAGTCACATTTCTCTATAAAGACTTCAGTTCAAAAATACCATCCTCTTCTTCAAATGGACGGAGGAGCCTGGTAGGCTACAGTCCATGGGGTGGCAAAGAGTCGGAGACGACTTCATGACTTCACTTTCACTTTCACTTCTTCAAAAGCCAGCCTATATACCTATGTACATAATGACTAATTTTGTCTAAAAACTTGTTAGAGGTAAGAGAAGAGTGTAAAAGAAAATACTCAGCACTTGCACATGAAGACAAAACACCAGGTCGCAATAGCTTGGTGGCTGTGGCCAGCTGTTGAAGGGTTTGGTAAGACTGGTGGGAGGTGCAAGAGAGAAGGGGATCCAGAGTGGGGGTCTTGCTGGCTCTGTCCAGTGTCATGGGCAGGGTATGACATACAGGGAGTGGGAGAAGGTCTGGGAAGACTACGGGGTGGGTGGTGATGGAGGGTGAACACCCTGCTGTCTGGGAGTGACCCCCATCTTGAAGTGTGGACACTTCAACCTACACTTACGAAGGAAGGAGATACCTCAATGACTTCGATGTTCTTTTCAGGAAAACAGCAGGTGGGACTGCTTTACTTATATATATATATAAGCTTTACAAACATAATTAATCCCTTAGTAAATAAAACATTCCAGGATCATCTTCTGCTTAGCACATGGTGCTCATTTTCTTTGTAAAAGAAAAATGGAGATGGGAGCCGCCTTGTGGTCAGAGACATAATTGCAGTTCTGTGACTCAGAACAGGGGTCTCGCAAAGGAGAGGGAGGAGGAAGTTAGAGATGTGGGTAAATGGTTTTAGCCAGGGTTTTCCAGAATTTTTCACTTACTGGGAGCAGTTTCTCTGTATCTTCCATTTTTTGGCATATCTAAATCTGAGATCGGAATCAATCTCTAGTCAGACCTGAAGAGAAAGCTAGATTTGTTAAGGTGGTATTTATAAGCTATTTTGACACTCAATTGTTAAGTGGCCTCTGACTCTTTGCTACCCCATGAACTGCAGCAGGCCAGGTTTCTCTGTCCCTCACTATCTCCCTGAGTTTATTCATACTTATGTCCATTGAATCAGTGATGGTATCTAAACATCTCAGTCTCTGCTATGCCCTTCTACTCTTGCCCTCAATCTTTCCCAGCATAAGAGTTATTTCCAATGAGTCAGGTCTTAAAATCAAATGGCCAGAGTCCTAGAGCTCAGCTTCAGCATCAGTCCGTCCAATGAATATTCAGGGTTGATTTCCTTTAGGATTGATTGTTTTTATCTCCTTGCTGTCCAAGGAACTCTCAAGAGTCTTCTCTAGCACCACAGTTAAAGAGCATCAATTTTTTTTTGTCACTCAGCCTTCTTTATGGTCCAACTCCCACATCTGCGCATGACTACTGAAAACATCATCATTTTGACTATATGAAACTTTGTCAGCAAAATGATGTCTCTGCTTTTTTAATGCACCTTCTAGGTTTGTCATAGCTTTTCTTCCAAGGAGCAAGCATCTTTTAATTTCATGGTTGCAGTCACCACATGCAGTGATTTTGGAGCTGAAGAAAATAAAATCTGTTACTTTTCCCACTTTTCCCCCAACTATTTGCCATGAAGTAATGGGACGGGATGTCATGATCTTTGTTTTTTTTTTTAATGTTGAGTTTTAAACCAGCTTTTTCACTCTTCTTTTTCAACCTCATGTAAAGGCTCTTTAGTTCCTCTTTGCTTTCTGCCATTAGAGTGCTATCATCTGCATATCTGAGGTTATTGATATTTCTCCCAGAAATCTTGATTCCAGCTTGTGATTCATCCAGCCTGGCATTTTGCATGATGTACTATGCATTTAAGGTAAATAAGCAGGGTGACAAAATACAGCCTTGACATACTCCTTTACCAATTTTTGACTTCCTTCATATTAATTTTTAAACTTGTTCAAACTTCATGGCATTGAGGATTTTTAGAAATATTTATTTATCTATTTGGCTCTGCTGGGTCATAGATGGGGCATGTGAACTCTTAGTTGTGGCACGCAAAGTCTTAGCTATGGCACAAGGGATCTATTTCTCAGACCAGGGTTCAAACCCAGGCCTCCAGCATTGAGTCTTAGTCACTGGGCCATCTGAGAAGTTTTGGAATTGAAGATTAAAAAAAAAAAAACCCTCTCAGGGCTTCTAATACCTATGCAGGCACAGGGGCCTCTCTCTCCTTTCCTCTCTCTCCCTCTTTGCCTTCAAAATATAACTTCGCCAGAGAGTTTTCTACATGCCCTATTAACATCAGAAAGTTTTCAGCATTCCCGGTAAACATTCCTCATTCTCACCAACCCCTTATCTCACTGCACTGTCAGTTATACTCCCATGATTTCAAAGAACTTGCTCTCACCAAGGTCACAAGCCACCCATTTGTCCATAGGTCCAGATATTTTGTAGAAGTATTTACATATTATTACTTTAAAAAATTTATTAATTTTTTGTTGAAGGATACTTGCTTTACAGAATTTTGCTGTTTTCTGTCAAACCACAACATGAATCAGCCATAGGTATACATATTTTCCATCCCTTTTGAACCTCCCTCCCATCATCCTCCCCATCCCACCCCTCCAGAGCCCCTGTTTCAGTTTCCTGAGCCATACAGCAAATTCCCGTTGGCTATCAATTTTACATATGGTAGTGTAAGTTTCCTTGTTACTCTTTCCATACATCTCAACCTCTCCTTCCCTCTCCCCATGTCCCTAAGGTTACTCTCTATGTCTGTTTCTCCATTGTTGCCCTGTAAATAAATTCTTCAGTACCATTTTTTTCTAGATTCCATATATATGCATTAGAAGATGGTATTTATCTTTCTCTTTCTGACTCACTTCACTCTGTATAATAGGTTCTAGGTTCATCCAACTAATGAGAACTGACTCAAATGTGTTCTTTTTATGACTGAGTAATATTCCATTGTGTATATGTGCCACAACTTCTTTATCCATTCATCTGTTAATGGGCATCTAGGTTGCTTCCATGTTCTAGCTATTGTAAATAGTGCTGCAATTAACAATGGGATACATGTCTCTCTTTCAATTTTGGTTTCCTCAGGGTATATGCCTAGGGGTGGGATTGCTGGGTCATATGGTGGTTTTAGTCCTAGCTTTTTAAGGAATCTCCATACCATCTTCCATAGTGGCTTATCAATTTACATTCCCACCAACAGTGCAAGAGGGTTCCCTTTCCTCCACACCCTCTCCAGAATTTATTGTTTTTAGAATTTTTGATGAGGGTCATTCTGACCGGTGTGAGATGATCTCATTGTAGTTTTGATTTGCATTTCTTTAATAATGAGTGATGTTGAGCATCTTTTCATGTGTTTGTTAGCCATCTATATGTCTTCTTTGGAGAAATGTCTGTTTAGGTCTTTTCCCCACTTTTTGATTGGGTTGTTTGTTTTTCTGGTATTGAGTTTTATGAGCCACTTGTATATTTTGGAAATTAATCCTTTGTCAGTTGTTTCATTTGCTATTATTTTCACCCATTCTGAGGGTTGTCTTTTCACCTTCCTTATAGTTTCCTTTGCTGTGCAAAAGCTTTTAAGTTTTATCAGGTCCCACTTGTTTATTCTTGTTTTTATTTCCATTATTCTAGGAGGTGGGTCCTAGAGGATCTTGCTTTGATTTATGTCATACAATGTTCTGCTTATGTTTTCCTCTAAGAGTTTTATAGTTTTTGGTCTTACCTTTAGAGTTTTGAGTTTATCTGTGTGTATGGTGTTAGGAAGTGTTCTAATTTCATTCTTATACATATAGCTGTCCAGTTTTCCCAGCAACATTTATTGAAGAGGCTGTCTCTGCCCTGTTGTATATTCTTGCCTCCTTTGTCAAAAATAAGGTACCCATAGGTGCATGGGTTTATTTCTGGGCTTTCTATCTTGTTCCATTGGTCTGTATTTCTGTTGTAGTGCCAGTACCATACTGTCTTGATGACTGTAGCTTTGTAGTATAATCTGAAGTCAGGAAGGTTGATTCCTCCAGCTCCATTCTTCTTTCTCAAGACTGCTTTGGCTATTCTGGATCTTTTTCATATGTTTCCATATGAACTGTGAAATTTTTTTGTTTTAGTTCTGTGAAAAATGCCATTGGTAATGTGATAGGGATCATGTTAAACCTGTAGATTGCCTCTGGTAGTATAGTCATTTTCACAATATTGATTCTTCCTACCCAGGAACATGGACTATCTCTCCATCTGTTTATGTCATCTTTGATTTCTTTCATTAGTATCTTATAATTTTCTGTATACAGTTCTTTTGTCTCCTTAGGTAAGTTTATTCCTAGATATTTACTTCTTTTTGTTGCAATGGTGAATGGAATTGATTCCTTAATTTCCCTTTCTGATTTTTCATTGTTAGTATATAGAAATGTAAGTGATTTCTGTGTATTGATTTTGTATCCTGCAACTTTGCTAAATTCCCTGATTAGCTCTAGTAATTTTCTGATACTATCTTTAGGGTTTTCTATGTACAGTATCATGTCATCTGCAGACAGTGAGAGCTTTACTTCATTTCCAATCTCGATTCCTTTTATTTCTTTTTCTTCTCTGATTGCTGTAACTAGGACTTCCAGAACTATGTTGAATAACAGTGGCAAAAGTGGACGCCCTTGTCTTGTTCCTGATCTTAGGGAGAGTACTTTCAGTTTTTCGCCATTGAGAACAATGTTTGCTGTAGGCTTATCATATATGGGCTTTACTATGTTGAGGTAGGTTCCTTCTATGCCCATTTTTTGAAGGGTTTTTTTTTTCTCTCTCTCTCTCTTTTTATTCCCCATCCCGATCCCCCCTCCCACCTCCCTCTCCACCCGATTCCTCTGGGTCTTCCCAGTGCACCAGGCCCGAGCACTTGTCTCATGCATCCCACCTGGGCTGGTGATCTGTTTCACCATAGATAATATACATGCTGTTCTTTCAAAACATCCCACCCTCACCTTCTCCCACAGAGTTCAAAAGTCTGTTCTGTACTTCTGTGTCTCTTTTTCTATTTTGCATATAGGGTTATCGTTACCATGTTTCTAAATTCCATATATATGTGTTAGTATGCTGTAATGTTCTTTATCTTTCTGGCTTACTTCACTCTGTATAATGGGCTCTAGTTTCATCCATCTCATTAGAACTGATTCAAATGTATTCTTTTTAACAGCTGAGTAATATTCCATGGTGCATATGTACCACAGCTTCCTTATCCATTCATCTGCTGATGGGCATATAGGTTGCTTCCATGTCCTGGCTATTATAAACAGTGCTGCAATGAACATTGGGGTGCACGTTTCTCTTTCAGATCTGGTTTCCTCAGTGTGTATGCCCAGAAGTGGGATTGCTGGGTCATATGGCAGTTCTATTTCCAGTTTTTTAAAGAAATCTCCACACTGTTTTCCATAGCGGCTGTACTAGTTTGCATTCCCACCAACAGTGTAAGAGGGTTCCCTTTTCTCCACACCCTCTCCAGCATTTATTGCTTGTAGACTTTTGGATAGCAGCCATCCTGACTGGCGTGTAATGGTACCTCATTGTGGTTTTGATTTGCATTTCTCTGATAACGAGTGATGTTGAGCATCTTTTCATGTGTTTGTTAGCCATCTGTATGTCTTCTTTGAAGAAATGTCTGTTTAGTTCTTTGGCCCATTTTTTGACTGGGTCATTTATTTTTCTGGAATTGAGCTTCAAGAGTTGCTTGTATATTTTTGAGATTAATCCTTTGTCTGTTTCTTCATTTGCTATTATTTTCTCCCAATCTGAGGGCTGTCTTTTCACCTTACTTATAGTTTCCTTTGTTGTGCAAAAGCTTTTAAGTTTCATTAGGTCCCATTTGTTTATTTTTGCTTTCATTTCCAATATTCTGGGAGGTGGGTCATAGAGGATCTTGCTGTGATTTATGTCGGAGAGTGTTTTGCCTATGTTCTCCTCTAGGAGTTTTATGGTTTCTGGTCTTACATTTAGATCTTTAATCCATTTTGAGTTTATTTTTGTGTATGGCGTTAGAAAGTGTTCTAGTTTCATTCTTTTACAAGTGGTTGACCAGTTTTCCCAGCACCACTTGTTAAAGAGGTTGTCTTTTTTCCATTGTATATCCTTGCCTCCTTTGTCGAAGATAAGGTGTCCACAGGTTCATGGATTTATCTCTGGGCTTTCTATTCTGTTCCATTGATCTATATTTCTGTCTTTGTGCCAGTACCATACTGTCTTGATGACTGTGGCTTTGTAGTAGAGTCTGAAGTCAGGCAGATTGATTCCTCCAGTTCCATTCTTCTTTCTCAAGATTACTTTGGCTATTCGAGGTTTTTTGTATTTCCATACAAATTGTGAAATTATTTGAAGGGTTTTAATCATAAATGGGTGCTGAATTTTGTCAAAGGCTTTTTCTGCATCTATTGAGATAATCATATGGTTTTTATCTTTCAGTTTCTTAATATGGTGTATCACATTGATTGATTTGCATATAGTGAAGAATCTTTGCATCCCTGGAATAAACCCAGCTTGAGCATGTTGTATGAGCTTGTTGATGTGTTGCTGAATTCTGTTTGCTAAAATTCTGTTGAGGATTTTTGCATCTATGTTCATCAATGATATTGGCCTGTAGTTTTCTTTTTTGTGTTGTCTTTGTCTGGTTTGGTATCAGGGTGATGGTGGCCTCCTAGAATGTCTTTGGAAGTATTCCTTCCTCTGCAATTTTTTGAAAGAGTTTTAGAAGGATAGGCTTTAGCTTTTCTCTAATACAATTTTCCTGTGAAGCCATCTGGTCCTGGGCTTTTGCTTTTTTGAAATATTTTTGATCACAGCTTCAATTTCAGTGCTTGTAATTGGGTTGTTCATAATTTCTATTTCTTCCTGGTTCAGTCTTGGAAGATTGAACTCTTCAAGACTCTGTCCATTTCTTCCAGGTTATCTATTTTATTGCCATATAGTTTTTCATAATAGTCTCTTATAATCCTTTGTATTTCTGCATTGTTTGCTGTAACCTCTTGTTTTTCATTTCTAATTTTGTTGATTTGATTCTTCTCTCTTTTTTTCTTGATGAGTCTGGCTAAGGGTTTGTCGATTTTGTTTATCTTCTCACAGAACCAGCTTCTAGTTTTATTAACTTTTACTATTGTTTCTTTCATTTCTTTTTCATTTATCTCTGCTCAGATCTTTATGATTTCTTCCCTTCTAATTTTTTGGGTTCTTTTATTCTTCTTTTTCCAATTGTTTTAGGTGTAACGTTAGGCTGTCTATTTGATTCTTATCTTGAGGTAGGATTGTATTGCTATAAACTTCCCTCTTAGGACTGCTTTTGCTGCATCACATAGGCTTTGGCTTGTGATGTTTTTGTCATTTGTTTCTAGAATTTTTTTTGATTTCCCTTTTGATTTCTTCAATAACCTGTTGGTTATTTAGAAACGTATTGTTTAATCTCCATGTGTTTGTGTTTCTTGCAGTTTTTTCTTACAATTGATATCTAGTCTCATAGCACTGTAGTCAAAGAAGATGCTTGATATGATTTTGATATGATTTAAATTTTCTTAAATTTACTGAGGTTTGATTTGTGACCCAAGATGTGGTCTACCCTGGAGAATGTTCCGTGTGCATTTGGGAAGAAGGTGCATTCTTCTGCATTTGGATGGAATGTCCTGAAAATATCAATGAGATCCATCTCACCCAATGTATCATTTAAGACTTGTGTTTACTTATTAATTTTCTGTTTTGATGGTCTCTCCATTGGTGTGAGTGGGGTGTTAAAGTCTCCTACTATTATTGTGTTACTGTCAATTGCTCCTTTTATGTCTGTTAGTGTTTATCTTATGTATTGAGGTGTTCCTATGTTGGGTGCATAGCTATTTACAATTGTTATGTCTTCCTCTTGGATTGATCCCTTGATCATTATGTAGTGTCTTTCCTTATCTCTTGTAATATTCTTTATCTTAAGGTCTATTTTGTTTGATGTGAGGATTGCCACTTCAGCTTTCTTTTGCTTCCCATTTACATGGAATATATTTTTCCATCCTCTCACTTTCAGTCTATACATTTCTTGAGGTCTGAAGTGGGTTTCTTGTAGACAGAATATATATGGGTCTTGTTTTTGTATCCATTCAGCCAGTCTGTGTCTTTTGGTTGGAGCGTTTAATCCATTTACATTTAAAGTAATTATTGATATATATGTTCTTATTGCCATTTTTTATTGTTTTGGGTTGATTTTGTAGATCTTTCTTTCTTCTGTTGTATTTCTTGACTGTATGTCTGTTTAACATTTGTTGTAAAGCTGGTTTGGTGGTGCTGAATTCTCTTAACGTTTGCTTGTGTGAAAAGCTTTTTATTTCTCCACCAATTTTGAATGAGATCCTTGCTGGGTACAGTAATCTTGGTTGTAGATTTTTCCCTTTCAGTACCTTAAATATATTCTGCCATTCCCTTCTGGCCTGCAGAGTTTCTGCTGAAAGGTCAGCTGTTAAGCATATGAGGTTTCCCTTGTATATTACTTGTTGCTTCTCTCTTGCTGCTTTTAATATTCTTTCTTTGTGTTTAGTCTTTGTTAGTATGTGTCTTGGCATGTTTCTCCTTGGGTTTATCCTGTATGGGACTCTTTGTGCCTCTTGGACTTGATTGACTATTTCCTTTTTCATGTTGGGGAAATTTTCAACTATAATGTCTTCAAAAATTTTCTCATAGCCTTTCTTTTTCTCTTCTTCCTCTTGGACCCCTATAATTTGAATGTTGGTACATTTGGTATGGTCCCAGATGACTCTGAGACTGTCCTCAGTTTTCATTCTTTATACTTTGCTCTTCAGAAGTTATTTACACCATTTTATCTTCCAGCTCACTGATTCGTTCTTCTACTTCAGATATTCTGCTATTGATTCCTTCCAGAGTATTTTTAATTTCAGTAATTGTTTTGTTTGTCTTTGTATGTTTATTCTTTAATTCTTCTAGGTCTTTGTAATTGATTCTTGCATTTTCTCCATTTTGTTTTCAAGATTTTTGATCATCTTTACTATCATTATTCTAAATTCCTTTTCAGGTAGTTTGCCTATTTCCTCTTCATTTATTTGGACTTCTGTGTTTCTGGTTTGTTCCTTCATTTGTGCAGTATTTCTCTGCCTTTTCTTTCTTTTTTTAAAGTTATTCTGTTTGAGGTCTCCTTTTCCCAGGCTTCAAGGAGAGTTGAACTCTTTCCTTGAAGAAGGTTGAATTCTTTATTCTTTTTAGTTTCTGCCCTCCTAAGGTTGGTCCAGTGGTTTGTGTGAGCTTTGTATAGGGTGGGATTTATGCTGAGTTTTTGTTTGTTTGTTTTTTTCCTCTGATGGGCAAGGCTGAGTGAGGTGGTAATCCTGTCTGCTGATGATTGGGTTTGTATTTTTTTGTGTTGTTGTATTTTTGTTGTTTAGATGAGGTGTCCTGCACAGGGTGCTACTGGTGGTTGGGTGATGCTGGGTCTTGTATTCAAGTGGTTTCCTTTGTGTGAGTTCTCACTATTTGATACTCCCTGTGGTATTTCTCTGGTAGTCTAGAGTCTTGGAGTCAGTGCTCCCACTCCAAAGGCTCAAGGTTTGATCTCTAGTCAGGAATGAAGATTCCACAAGTGGTTTGTTACGGCATTAAGTGAGTTTAAAACAAATATTCAAAAATGAGAAACCAAAGATGAACCCCAGAAAAACGGCAGTTACAAAATCAGGCAAATAATAGTTAAAATAATGGAATATACACATATACATATACACCCATGGGCAAAGTGAAAACAGCCCAACAAAAATAAAGTACAGCAGATTGATCTGGAGAATATAGGAAATCAAAAACTATATATACCAGTTAAGAAGAAAACTAACTTAAGCACAAACTGGAAAACAAAACTAAAGCAAAGTGCCAAGTGGGGAATAAAGCAACGAGAACAAAACTAACAAATATGTTGAGAGGAAAGGAAAGAAAGAAAGAATAGATATACGAAGTTAAGTAGAAGTAAATGAAGAGATTTATATACATTAAAGATTAACTGCAAGGGGAAAAGAACAGTATGAAAGGCAAACAAAAGAATAAATATAGAAAAATATAACAGGTTTAAAAAAATTAAAAATTAAAGTTATAAAAAAGAGAAAAGAGTAACACCAGAAGAAGAAAGAAAAAAAGGAGGGGGGGGGAACAAAAGGAAAACTCCACAGAACTGCAAAAGCCCAATGTAGAGGCAGAGGTTTATAACAACAACAGAAAATGTGACTGCATATACACATATACATATACATCCATAAGCAAAATCAAAACAGTTCAACAAAAATAAAGTATAATAGATTGACCCAGCGAACAAAGAAAACCAAAAATTATATCTACCAGAACAAAACTAATTAAAGCACAAACTGGAAAACAAAACTAAGGCAAGGTGCCAATTGGGGAATAAAGCAATGAAAATAAAACTAACAAATACGTTGAGAGGAAAGGAGAGAAAGAAAAGAAAGAAAGAATAGATATGCAAAGTTAAATAGATGTAGATAAAGATTTATTTACATTAAAGATTAACAGCAAGGGGAGAAGAACAGTAGGCAAAACAAACGAAGGAATAAATGTAGAAAAATAATAATAGGTTTAAAAAATTAAAATTTAAAACTAAGAAGAAAAGAAAAAAAAAAAATAAAAAAGAGGAAAACTCCACAGAACTGCAGAAGCCCAAAGTAGAGGCAGAGGTTTGTGACAATAATAAAAAATGTGACTGGGGAAAAAGAAAGCTCAGAAGCTTAATTGGGCTTCTTAGTGCCAATAAAATTGACAACTACAACAGGCGGGGAGGGAAGGGAAAAGAAAAAAGAAAAAAATCCAAAAGAATCTATAGAACAAGTCAAAAAATAAGAATAATAAATGTTTTTCTTGAGTCACTACTGTCCTTTCCCTCGCTGGGAATCACAGTCCACCTTACCTCCCTAGGATGCCCTCCAACCCTGTGCTGATCTCTGGACCTGCTGTGGGGGCTGCTCAGATTCTAATCTGGTCCTACTCCTGTGTGTTCTTGCCTCCAATGTCCACAGTTATCAGAGCTAGTGCGTTTTCTTTTGTTGGCACTCTCATTGGCCTTTTATATATTCCATAGACACAGAGTCTGCTTAGTTGATCATGTGAATTGAATCTGCAGCTTGTACAGCTGGTGGGAAGGTTTTGGATCATCTTCCTTAGCCACCCTGCCCCTGGGTTTCAGTTGTGGTTTTATTTCCACCTCTACATGTGGGTTGTCCACTGGGGTTTAGCTCCTGAGGCTTCCCTGGAGGGCTTGGGTTTGTCCCTGTGAGGGCCAGGTGTGGAGGTGGTGCAGCTGCTTGGGTCACAGGGGTTCTGGCAGCACCAGGTACTCAGGGGGGTTGACGGCTAGGGCAGTAGGAAATATAGTGCTCTAGAAGGGTATGGAAATCAGTATTGGCCAATATGCTCCAGTGTTCTTGCCTGGAGAGCCCCCTCTCTGACAGAGAAGCCCTGCAGGCCACAGTCTACAGGGTCGCAAAGAGTCGGACACAACTGAAGGGACCCCGCATGTATAAACACAAGACTTTTTTTTTTTTTTTTTTTTGCCTGTGGCAGCTCTGCCCCAGCGAGAGATGAGCGTGAAGGTGGTGCAGCTGCTTGGCTTGCAGGAACCCTGGTGGCGCCAAGTGTGCAGGGACACGGACTGCCTCTGCTGCAGGAGTTATGGTCCTATCAGAGTCTTTTTTCAAGCCTCTTGTAGCTGGCAATCAGAAGGCCTCTTTGGCCAGTCTTTCTCTGTAGCTCCGCCCATTCAGGCACTTAGAGGGCTCCCTTGCCTGGGGTCCTTCTCTGTTGTTCAGTGTGTCAGGCACTTAGAGGGGTCCCTCTGACTGGGGTACTGCTCTGTAGATTGGCACATCAGGCACTTAAAGGGACACCCTGGGTGGGGTCCTACTCTGTACCTCAGAGCGTCAGGTGTTTGATGGGCTAGCCTCTCTACTGTTCTTCTGCCAATGCTGGCTTGTGGGGAGAGAGAGGCTATGGTGATAGCTCCACCCGCTACACTGACTCAGCAGTATTGCCTTGCTTCCACGGCTGCCTGGCTTTCCTCCACTGGCATTTCCCACCACGATCTCCTCCCTCACATCCTCTCAATCCATCTCTCTGCAGTCAACAGCAGCCCTCGCCCTGGGATTGCTCCACAATCCCTTAGATCCAGCTCCCAGCCATTGCCCCTTCCAGGAGACCAGCATTCCTGCCCAGAGTGTGTATGGTTGGAGCTTGGACTGTCTGATTCTTATTCCATTTAGGCTGCTACAGATCAGCCATTTCACTCTCAGCCTTAAATCTTTCTCCTCTGACTCAGACAATTGCCCCATTGTGCTTCAGTTCCCTCACCCGCCAAGGGCAGGTCCAGTCCAACTAACACTCCTGTTTTTTCCCCTAGTTCCTTCATCCTACCGAATTTTGCATGTTTCTATATATTCTTTTCCATTGCTTAGGTACTCCTGTCTGCTCTCAGCTGGTGTTCTGCATGCACTTCTGTGTCTGAAGGTGTATTCCTGATGGAGAGAGATGTACTCCACATCCGCCTAATCCTCTGCCATCTTATTCTCCCTGTCCATAATATTACTTTTAATGACCACCTGACATAAGCATGTTTGAGCAGACTACTCCTGTCAATTAACAGCTAATCTTTGCCAGTTTCCCAGACTCTGGAAGCAAAAGGCAAAGGAGAAAAGGAAAGAACTTTGAATACAGATTTCCAAAGAATAGCAAGAAGAGATAAGAAAGCCTTCCTAAGTGATCAGTGTGAAGAAATAGAGGAAAACAATAGAATGGGAAAGATTAGAGATCTCTTAAAGAAAAATTAGAGATACCAAGGGAATATTTCTTGCAAAGATGTGCACAATAAGGGACAGAAACAGCCTGGACCTAATAGAAGCAGAAGATATTAAGAAGAGGTGGCAAGAATACACAGAAGAACTCTACAAAAAAGATCTTCATGACCCAGATAACCATGATGGTGTGATCACTCACCTAGAGCCAGACATCCTGGAATGCGAAGTCTAGTGGGCCCTAGGAAGCATCACTAAAAACAAAGCTTGTGGAAGTGATGGAATTCCAGCTGAGTTATTTCAAATCCTAAAAGATGATGCTGTGAAAGTGCTGCACTAAATATGCCAGCAAGTTTGGAAAACAGCAGTGGCTACAGGACTGGAAAAGGTCAGTTTTCATTCCAATCCCTAAGAAAGGCAATGCCATGGAATGTTCAAACTACCACACAATTGCACTCATCTCACACGCTACCAAAGTAAAGCTGAAAATTCTCCACACTAGGCTTTAACACTACGTGAACTGAGAACTTCCAGATGTTCAAGCTGGATCTAGAAAAGGCAGAGGAACCAGAGATCAAATTGCCAACATCCATTGGATCATAGAAAAAGCAAGAAAATTCCCGAAAAACATCTACTTCTGCTTCATTTACTACACTAAAGCCTTTGACTGTGTGAATCACAACAAACTGGAAAATTCTTCAAGAGTTGGGAATACCATAACACCTTAACTGCCTCTTGAGAAATCTGTATGCAGGTCAAGAAGAAACAGTTAGAACTGGACATGGAACAACAGACTGGTTCCAAATTGGGAAAAGAGTACATCGAGGCTGTATATTGTCACCTTTCTTATTTAACTTATATGCAGAGTACATGATGGGAAATGCCCAACTGGATGAACTAACTGACTGACAGACTCTGGAGCATGAGGTACTTAAAGTTGGCCATTAGTGTTTCTACTCTCACTTTTATTAATAAGTTGGCCTATATTGATATTTCTTCATAGAAAGAAGTTTTATGAAGCTATAAATAGGCTATTACTTCATTGCTATTCTTATGTATAAACAGTTATGTTTATATAGTAAAACAGCTCAAAAATAAATATTATAGATACTGAACTGTTAAGAACCCTTCTCCATAAGTAATGGGCTTTTATGGGTTTTTAATGATGTTTTCCTAAATGCATTTTTCAATTTTTCTACAATGAGTGTGTTTTAGATTTGTAAGTGAAAATCACCCTAATGAATAAATATACATCCCCAGTCCTTTCCATAGAAAAGTGACTCAGCATCAGAACAGGGACACCTCTAACCTAAGGGACTTAGGTAATAGGGTGGACCCAGGAGTCATTTATGAATCCACCATATGACCATCCCAATTGAGCAGCTTCAGGGAAATCACATGGGTAACAGAAGGGAATCTGTCTCTAAATAAACGTTCCATTCAACAGGTAGGAAGTGTCTCCACTTTCCAGGATTTTAACTAAGGTCTTGAGTTGAAAGTAGTTTCACAACATGCATCTCTCTGTCCTTTCCAAATAAACTCTTGAAATGAAGGCAAACTCATGGGTTTAACCACTCAGTTAGCCAAGCAGCTACCACCATGGAGAAAGGAAAGATTGAGAGTCTCCATGAAATCGCCCAGCTCCACAGCATCCAGAGGGGAAAATGTTCAAAGGGCAGGTTTCAGAGGAAATTTTAGTCCCAGGATCATTCAGACAAAGTCCCCAGACACAGTCCACACAGGTAAATGAAAACACCTTTGAAGTACCTTCCTTGGGCAACTAAAAATAACCAAAGGAAAGGAAAATATACACATGCCCAACACTTGTAATACAAAATTAGATCACATTCATGATATGAGACATCCATAAAGTCACCAAAAGGTTTGAGTGTTAGTCTGGACACAGGAAAACTCTCTCCCTGTATCACTGCCTTTTTTGACCAGGTTGTGGCTGCATCAGATTTTAGCTCTGCAGAAATGGAAAGTGTACAAAAGCAATACATAAAAGATAGTGTAGGTGAATGCTAAATTTTGGGTTAGCTTGTCATGGCAGTGCTGTGATACACCTCACTGAGCTGATGAAAGGCATTGAGACAACAAAGGATGAGAAAAGCCTGAGTGATCTCAGAGATGATGTAGAGATGGAACAAACCAGAGTGTGGGGAAAGCTAACAGGTGGACAGAGTGTTCTGGTTAGGAATGTGACACCAGGAGGCAGGTAGGACCTCACTGGCAGATGAAGTCCATGGGACCTGGGGTCAGAGAAACTAAAGAGGGTGTATGGTCTCCAGAAAGTGTGGGGGAATCCCTTAGTCATGAATCCTTCTCCTTTATGTCTGCTTCCTACTTTAAAGGAGGTTTAGGGAACTGAGTATCAGCTCAATTTCCCTACTCTCAGTGGACCTGGTCCTTCTCTGCCCTGTAGGCCAGTGAAAGAAGCATGGGGCACTTTACTCCTTACCAATGTTGTACACCATATCAGTGTATAAAGGGGGTGGGTAGTGTCCCATGGAAGCAAATATGGTCCTTCCCCAATCAGCCCTACAGCTGGATGGCCTCAGATCCCTGGAGTGCCCCATCAGTTACATCTGAGCCTCCATTCTTCACTCCAGTCAGGGTGGACTCCAAATGAAAAGATACTCTCCATCATATGTCATCAAGGAAGAGCAAATTAAAACAATGAGATGCCACTACACATCTATTAGAATGACCAAACACCAGAACTCTGACAATACCAAACACAAGGATGTGAAGCAACAGGAACTCGTTCATTGCTGGTGGGACTGAAAAATGGAACCACTTTAGAAGACAGTTTGGTGGTTTCTTAAAAAATGAAACCTCCTCTTACCATATGATCCAGCAATCTTGCTCCTTGGTATGTACTCATGGGAGTTGAAAACTTACTTTCACACAAAAACCTGCACATACTGCAGCTTTACTCATAATGGCCAAAACCTGGAAGCAACTAAGATGACCTTTACTAGGTGAATGGATAAATAAACTGTGGCACATCCAGACAATGGGATATTATTTGTAACTAAAAAGGAATGAGCTATCAAGCTATAAAAACATGGAAGAACCTTAAATGCATACCACTAAGTGAAAGAAGCCAATATGAAAAGGCTACATACTGTGTGATTCTAACTATATGACATCTTAGAAACAGTAAAACTATGGAGACAATAAAAAGATCACTGGTTGCCAGGGGCTAGAATAGGGAGAGGGAATAACTGGTAGAGAATCTGGAGGGGGGGCACTTATGTGGTGGCTCAGATTGTAAAGAATCTGACTGCAATGCAGGAGTCCCAGGTTTGATCTCTGGGTTGGGAAGATCCCCTGGAGAAAGGAATGACTACCCACTCCAGTATTCTTGCCTGGAGAATTCCATGGACAGAGGAGTCTCGCAGGCTACAGTCCATGGGGTCGCAAAGAGTTGGAAACTACTGAGCAACTAACACTTTCACTTTTCAGAGTAACTTTAGGGCCTACTACTCTGCATGATACTATAATAGTGGAGACATGTCATTACACATTTCTCCACATCCATAAAATATACAAGAATGAACTCTGATGTAAACTATGGGCTTTGTGTAATAATGATATGTTAAATATAGGTTCATCAATTATAACAAATGATCCACTCTGGTGAGTAATGTTGATAATGGGGCTACAAATGTGTAGGGGCACTGGGTATATGAGAATTCTCTGTACTTCTCTGTCAGTTTTTGCTATGTACTTAAAACCACTCTATGAAATAAACTCTATTGAAAACAATAAATTTTAAAAATATAATACTTTTTTGCTGATTCCATGCATTGAAAAGATCAAGAAACAGTGACCAACCTAGTATCAGTATGTACCTCTACTACCATGACTGAATCCTGAATTCATGACTGAATCTAATATCATTTCCCACTCAAAGAAACCAGACTTTTCTGAAGAAATGATTTAGTGACTGAATGACAATTTTTCAACCTTTACTGAAATGCAGAATTAGGCAATGATCTTCAGAGACTGCATAAAACATGAGGTGAAGAGCACATGGGAAATTTTATAATGGATCAATCAGGCTGACAGTACTCCAATTCACAGTGATCAATTTTAATGTCACACGAGGAGAGATGACCAGACACAATGAATCTCATGGTGGAATACTATAGGAATAAACAATAGCACATCTAAGGAACTTTTGCCAAAAAGCCTACTCTGAACAAGCCTCTAAACCTAATTATCAACTTAAGGACAACAGAGGTCAGAGGAACAAAATAAGCAATACCATAAAGATATAATTAGCAAAATCCAAAATCCACACTCTATAGGACAAAAGATACAGTTTATTCAGCACATAAATTAGAAGGTTGAAAAAATGAGGATGGACCTTCTTTAGATTAAAAAACTTAATACTTCAGAGAGAGTTAAAGAGAAATTAAAACAGAGAAATTAAAATTAAAACCACAAAAAGATACCACTAAGTGCCCTCCAGGACAACAAAACTGAAAAAGATGAAAAATACCATGTGTCAACAAGGATTTGCAGTAAGTAGAATTCTCTCACACTTTATAAGGGGTATAGATCTGAACAACCACTTTGAAAAACTGCTTGAGTTCTACTGAACTCAAAGTATTCTTACCTATGACTTAAAAATGCCACTCTTTGGTATATGTTCAGAAGTGAAAATATTAATAAATGTTAATAAAAAGATGTATAAATGAACATTCATAGTACTATTATTCATAATAATTAAAAATATATAAATCCCCTAGATACCTATATTGTAAAATATCCACATGATATAATACTATACAGTAATGAGAATGAATGATCTAGAACTGTAGACAACAATAATGTAAATCACACACATGTATATTATGTTGATTAAAAGAAGCCATACTCAAGAGTACATGCTGCAGGTTTCCAAAAATTTTTTCTCTGGTCTCACCTATCAGACCATCCCTGCTTCCTAACCAGTAAAACCCAGAGCACAGAGCAATGTG
Organism: Dama dama; assembly: GCF_033118175.1. Classification (NCBI taxonomy): domain Eukaryota; kingdom Metazoa; phylum Chordata; class Mammalia; order Artiodactyla; family Cervidae; genus Dama; species Dama dama. The sequence goes on along the minus strand of NC_083714.1, from coordinate 10,437,313 downwards.
ATTCTCATCTAAAAAGCACCTTGAGTTCATAAAAGGGGAAATAATTTATCTTGGATGTACAAGTAATTATTTTAACATTCAAGCTATATAATGCATAGGAACTACAGTGATTATTCCCTTTTAACTTGCTGTTATAATTATTGCCCTTGACAGAAGACATAAATATGCATTTCTCCAAAGACATAGAGAGGGTCAAAAAGCACATGAAAAGATGTTCAACATTGTTAATTATTAGAGAAAGGTGGCTCAGAGGTTAAAGCATCTGCCTGCAATGCGGGAGACCTGGGTTTGATCCCTGGGTTGGGAAGATCCCCTGGAGAAGGAAATGGCAACCCACTCCAGTATTCTTGTCTGGAGAATCCATCATGGACAGAGGAGTCTGGTGGGCTACAGTCCACCGTGTTGCAAAGAGTTGGACACGGCTGAGTGACTTCACTCACTCACTCAAATCAAAACTACAATGAGGTATCACCTCATTCTGGTCAGAATGGCCATCATCAAAAAGTAAACAATAAACGCTGCAAAGGGTATGGAGAAAAGGGAATCCTCCTACACTGTTGGGGGAAATGTAAATTGGTACAGCCAATTTGGAGGTTCCTTAAGAAACTAAAAAAAAAAGCTACTATCTGATCTTTCTATCCCACTCCTGGGCATATATCCAGAGAAAACCATAAGTCAAAAAGATACAGGCACCCCAATGTTCACTGTAGCACCATTTACAATAGCCAAGTTATAGAAGCAACTTAAATGTCCATAGACAAATGTATAGATAAAGAGGATGTGGTACGTATTACAATGGAATACTACTCAGCCTTAAAAAAGAATGAAATAATGCCATTTGCAGCAACATGGATGAACCTAGAGATTATCAAACTAAGTGAAGTAAGTCAAACAGAGAAAAACAAATGCCATATGATATCACTTATATGTGGAATCTAAAATATGATATAAATGAACTGATTTACAAAACAGAAACAGACTCACAAACACAGAAAACAAACTTATAGTTACCAAAGGGGATGGGGGGGAGAAAAATAAATTAAGAGTTTGTGATTAGCAGATACGAACTACTGTATATAAAACAGATAAACAATAAGATCCTACTATATAGCACAGGGAACCATATTCAATATCTTATAATAAACCATAATGGAAAAGAATGTGAAAAAATATACATATATGTGTGTGTATATATGTATATATACACACACAATCACTTTGTTGTACCTCAGAAACTAACACAACATTGTAAATCAACTATACTTCAATAAAAATATAAATAAATAATGATGGTTCCTGTAAAACATTCTCTCCTTGACCAAACTCTAGTCAGATTCCTCTGAGCTCTCTTCTGAACCAGGCCTGAACCTGGACAATAGTTGCAAACAAAAAACTGACATAGTTTCTAACTAAAGGCTGCATTCCTAAGATGACCTTAAATTCCCTTAAAGTGGATTGCCTAAGAACACTCAAGTCTTTCAGAACAATTTACTGTTTGTTCCAGCCAATGCCTGAGGAGAGGACCTTGTCTCCCAGCCTTTGTGGGAGGGTAGAAATCTAACTTGAATAAGTATGCCTTAGAAACCCAGATGGGTTTCACATGAACACCTCCCTTCCTGCTTTTTTGTAAATTTTTAGTTCCCTGGCTATACTGGCCCCTATTCACCCCTCTCCCTTTTCCCTCATATTCCCTTTGAAAAGCCTAGTCACCTCTGTACAAATTGAAGTTGGAGTCAGCTCACACTGGACTCTTTTATAATAATATATTACTGTCATAATAATATATTACTGATTAAAATATGTCCTTACCACTTTAACTAGGGTCTGGTTTTGTTTATCTTTGCATGCTTTTTTTTCGCATAGTCATTACCTTTTCATTAAATAAATACCATCTGGTACATGGCAAAATGCCTAATGAAGCATAGTTTCTACCCAAAGAGATATGGATGGCTCTAACCTAACATCATCCATTGTGGGCTGACATGGTTCAACAAATATTTTTCTTCTCCCTAAGAGTCTTAGCTAGGAGTATGGGCTTTGGAGACCGGCTAGGTCCAAACTGCTATTCTTCCACTTACAAACTGTGTGAGTCTGAATACTTTTACTTCACCTTATAGTCACTCAATTGCCTCATGTATAAAAACTGGGATTGTGCAGTACTTACTGTAGAAGACAAAATGTTTCTAAACAATATTGCTTTGTGTTTTGGTTTTTACAAGCATAAATGGTCCCTAATACCAATATTTAAAAAAATTCTACTGGGCTTCCCAGATGGCTCAGCAGTAAAGAATCTGCCTGCCAGTGCAGGAGATGCGGGTTCAATCCCAGGGTCAGGAAGATCCCCTGGAGAAGGAAATGGCAGCCCACTCCAGTATTCTTGCCTGTGAAATCCCATGGACAGAGGAGCCTGGTGGGCTACAGTCTGTGGGGTTGCAAAAGAGTCTGACATGACTTAGCAACTAAACAACAACAACAAAAATTCTACTGTGTAGCAGAGATATTGGGATATCTGACTTTCTGTGATCTTAGTAGATTGAAAGAACCACTCAGCACTTCAGTTGTTTTCCTCATTCTATAAAATGGGTAAAACAGTCATCCCTACATCAAAGGTTGCTGCTTTGAGAACTGAATTAATATATAAAAATCCTTGAAACAATGCTAGGCACACAATAACAGCTCAATAAATGCAAGCTTATTTAAACAAATACAATACAGATCTTTTTATAGTTTTATCATTTATGTGTATATTTAATAAAGTTTAATAGTCTTACAACTGAATTCTATCCATCAAAAGAGATTTTGTATATCATTAATTTTCACTGTCACCAATGGTGGATACCTAATTATCATAAGAATGTCTTCAATTACTTGGAATAACTGATCTCAGGAAACACCATTACCATTTCTGTACATGACTAAACATAAATCCAAGGCCTCATTCAGGATCCTGTGTTATCCTCACATATCCCACCACCCCAACACACAGCCACTGCAGGTCCCTCCTACCCTACCTCCAGCACACCCTGTCCAGGCCACCTGTCCTCTGCATACCACTGCAGCTCAGGGCCAATCCACCCTCGTCTCTGCCCTGGACCCTGCAAGATTCTCCTAGTGGTTATTCCCTTCAGCTCTCCCATACCTGTCCAGTCCATTCCCCACACAGCAGCCAGAGTCACCTTGTGAGTACATGAATCACAGCTTGTCACTCCCTCCCTCTAACCCTTCACCCTCAGGATGAACTCCAAACTCCTTACATGTTCCACACCATGTGGCTGCTGTCTGCCCTTGACCTCATCTCCTACCATCTGCACTTGTCTGCCAGGCTCCACCCACTGGACCTTGTCCTCTGCTCCTGGAACCAACAGTGCCACGCACTCGATGGGGTGAGTGACCCAAAGGCCTGCCCAGGCCTGGTTTCCTTTTGTTGTTCAGGACTTAACTCAAATGTCACTTCCTGAGAAAGAGATTCACTGACAACCCCTCCATTATAATCTCCGTGCCACTCATTTTTTACTCTATTTATGTGTTTATTTTCCTCAAAGCACTCATCCCCATATAGAATTATCCCACTTACTGGTTTACCTGCTTACTGCCAGTTTCCCCAAACTAGAATAAAACTCTAGAGACCTTGCCTGTCTTATTCTTTTTGCTGCGTCCCCAGTGCCTATTTCAGTGCTTCACATATAAATCTCTGCATAAATATTACTTGCATGAAGGAATTGTTACCTATTTGAGATACAGGAGCAGGGGCAGATATTTAAGACTGAGGTACAGGACAAGTTGGCAAGGGCATAAGACATTAAATGATGCAGAATTTTAAGAAGTGTTTGTTGGAAATCTGCAGCAGAGCTGTTTAAAATCGGATGAATACAGAAACACTGGAAATATTCTTCAAAATGTAGGTACCTCTCATTCTACCTCCCTGGTTTTAATTCAGTAGACCTAGGGTGGGGTACAGGAATCTGGGATTTTAATAAGTACCCCCAAGTGAGTTTAATGAAGTGTTTTGAGGATCCCATTTGGATAATTCCTGACCCAAACAGCTAACATCTGTGTAGCATTAATTTAATGCCCAACATGGGACTTCCATGGCAGTCCAGCAGTAAAGCCTCAGTGCTTCCAATGCAGGGGATGTGGGTTCAATATCCAGTTGAGGAACTAAGATCCCACGTGCTGTATGGCTTAAAAAAGATAATTTAATGTATACCATGCAAAATTCTAATATATATGGGGTGTATCTGTTAATATAGTACACTGGTCCTTCCCTCCCACCTACAATCACAGGTTGCTTTCCCACATGGGTTCATACCTAAACTTCACAATACTCCTGGGTGGTCAGAAGCATTGGGTACTGTTATCCTGTTGTATAGAAGACAATGGAGGGAAGACTGGTGACTTACCTAAAGTGTCCCAATGATGGGATCCAATCTCTTCACTCTTGCTCCAGGAACCTGTCTAGCAGACTCAACATCACAACTGGTTCTTTCTACTGGATCTTGTTTCTGGGGCTCAGTGTTCACATCCTTCTGTGATGTCCTACTTTAAGGAAGAATAAGGAGATAAGACAGTACATGGAATAGAGAGGAAAGTGAGAAGAAGGGAAAGCACATGAAATGCACGGGAAGGAGCTCAGGATGTGTTTGCCTGCTGACCCCTCTCATTCCCCTGGAAGCTGTGCAGTGATGCTTTTCCTCCACACACAGCAGTGACACTGAAGCTCTCACATCATGGACATGTACCCTTATCCCTGTTTATGTTACATGTCCAAGTATTCTCTCCAGTAGTCATGCTATTATGGAAATGTCAAAGGCATCACACTAAACAGAATGAAGGAGGTAATGTTGGAGTGGAGAAATACAATTTGGTGAGGGCCTAATAGACGCCACATGCTGAAGGTTGTAATTATCAGACTTCTCAGTTCTACAAAGGGATGCTCTGAGGTGGAGAATCATAATTTTCTTTCTACAGATTAGGAGATACTCAGGCTCAGAGAGAAAAGTACATGTTCAAAGAATTCTAAGGAGGCATCAAATGGACACAGAAGCCAACTTAAAGGGGCCTCTGCTGGCCAATTCTGGGACAATTTGAGCATCAAAATAAATAATTACAGCACCAAATGGTAGACCTTTGAGCAAAATAGGATAATCTATGAGTCATACTTATATAAACAAAAAAATAGAGAAAAGAGAAAGCTCTACCTCCAGTCAAATTTCAGTGAACAAATCTGAAAGGAATGAGGTAATCAGAAAAGCAACACTTGACAACTATAATAGTAATAAATAATTCAGGTTAGAATTATAAAATGATGTTCAATCTGCATCAAATCCCACAGCAGTCACTAAGTCACCATGGTAACAATGCTCGCCAAGTGAAGCCAGCAAACAAACAGCAACCAATTTGGATCCAAATATGTGACAGGAAGTTAAAAGGACTGACATGACCACAGCATTAACCTCGTTTTCCTTCCAATAAAAATTCCTCGCAGCTTCTCCAATATACATATACATACAAACATACATGCTCATATACATATGTGCTTTCTCCTTCTGTCTGTTTCACTACTGGAGAACCCAGGAATTCACTGAGGAAGACTTGCTGGGCCACAAAAAAGAAAAAACCCACAAATAGACTGGTTCAATTTTAACCACATGCTTGACAATTGAAAGCTGCCATAATTATTTTATTTCAGTCGCTGATTTTTCTGGAGATGTCCTGTAGAATTATCTCTGACATCTTCTTCCTTAGTTTCAGCACATTGCCAATAACATCTAAAAGCTGATAAAGAAACACAGTCAAAAGCATGTTACACATCAGGTAGTTTTTATATCCTAGAGTAGCCTGTTCTTTCAACCAAAAAGTTCCTGCAATGGCTATTATGAAACATTTGGCTGCTGACAGTTCAGTGAAAATACAATAACTGGAAATTTTATTTACAAAGTAGTGTTCTTTACAATAGCATCAAAAAGTCTGAAATACTTATGAATAACTTGTTCAAAAATGTGCAAGATCTGTTCACTGAACACTATAAAACATTGCTCAGAAAAATTAAAGAAACTTAAATAAATGGAGAGACAACTGTCTTTATGGATCAAAAGATGTAGTATTGTTAAGATGGTACTTCTCCCAAATTGGTCTATATATTCAGTGTAATCCCAATAAAAATCCTAGAAAATATTTTTTAAAAGAAATTTATTGGCAAATTCTGAAGTTAATTTGGAAATACAGAGGTCGTGGACTATGAAAAACAACTTTGAGAAAAGAAGAATAAGGTTGAAGGATGAAGACTCCAAGATTTCTGAAGACTCACTATAAACCTACAGTAATCAAGGAAGTGTGGTATTAGAATTAATGTAGACAAACAGATTGAAGGAAAATAATAAAGTATTCAGAAATAGATGCAAACATATATGGAGAACTTATTTTTGAAAACAAGCAAAGGCAATCCAGTGGAGAAATGATAGTCTTATCAACAAAAGGTGCTGGGACAAGTGGATATCATATATACAAATATAAAGAGTGATTCACATATCACATAATACATGAATGTCCACTCAAAATGCATCAGAGACCCAAATATAACCTAAAGTTTTCAACCTTCTAGAGGAAACATAGGAGAAAATCCTTGTGACCTTGGGTTAGGTGAAGATTTCACAGACACCGAAACTATAATCCATAAGCAAACCAATACATAAAACTGGACTTCAAGTTAAAAACTGCCCTTTCTAAGATACTATTCAGAGAATGAAAAGTCAAGGCATTGATTGGGAGAAAATATGTGCAAATTATATATCTGACAAAGCATCTGTATCCAGAATACAGAAAAAAGTCATTTAAGAAGCAAAAAAGACACTACAAAAAATAAATGGGGAAAATTTTTGAATAAAAATTTCACCAAAGAAGATACAGAAACAGCAAATAAGCACATGAAAATATGCTCAATATCATTAGAGAATTGTAAATTAAAACTACAATCTGATACCACTACATTCACATGAGAATGGCTGAAATTAAAAAGACTGACCATCCCAAGCACTGGCAAGGTTGAGGAGAATGGAACTCTCACAAAGTGTCTGAGGGAATGAAAAATGGTATAACCAGTTTGGCAGTTTCTTAACAATGTTAATCTTAAATCTACCATATGATCCAGACACTGCACTCTTTAAGTATTTACCTGAAAGAAAGTAAACATATGTCCATGCAAAAACTTATACACAAATATTCACTGAAGATTTAATTTAGAAAACAAGAGCAAATTTCAAACAAATCACAGTATATCCGTATACTGGGATGTGTGCGTGTGTGCATGCTGTCACTTCAGTCACCTCTGACTCTTTATAACTTGCCAGGCTCCTCTGTCCATGGGATTCTCCAGGTAAGAATACTGGAGTGGGTTGCCATTCCCTTCTCCAGGGAATTTTCCTGACCCAGGGATCGAACCCACGGCTCCTGCATTACAGGCAGATTCTTTACCACTGAGTCATGGAGGAAGCTCATACTAGGACACTACTCATCAATAAAGAAGAATGAACTATTGATACATGCAACAAAATGGATACATCTAAAACAAACAGGTTGAATGAAAGAAACCAGACCAACCAAAACCAACTGACCAAAAAAAAGAAAGAAAAAGAAAATCCTTTATGATTCCATTTGAATAAAATTCCAGGATATGAAAAGTAATCTATAGTGAGAGATCAGTGGTTGCCTGGGTACACTGCAGGGGGAGGAGGAGGGAGGCCAGATAATAAAGAGCTGAAATTATTATGTACTGGGAAGGTAAACATATCTACATTTAAGATTACATGGTTATTTTAGCAGATCAATAAGACACTCTAAAGTAATTGTTTAAATATATAAATTCTTAAAGCTGAGCTGAAAGCTGAGGATAGTGCTAAGTTGTGTCCAGCTCTTTTGATCCCATGAACTATAGCCTGCCAGTAAAAGATATTTTTAACTAACATTTGGAAATTTTCTGGCTTCTTAAGACTTTTCATTATAGAATAGATAAAGAATGCAGCTTCCAGGGAATAAACTATATTACAATCTCAAATCACTAGGAAGAGTTTCTAACCAAATGCATATTTCAACAACCGCCTGAGAGAAACATGGTGATCACTGAATAATATTTACCCAGCGAAAACAATTTAGGTATATTTATTCCAAACCCATGCTAAAGATCAAGTTCCTCCCTCAGGTTGGGTAAATAATTGCTTTCAAACAAAAGAAGACATCGTTAATAGACTTCAAGGGCTGCTATAAAGCATTAGCTGCTGAAGAAATTAAATGCCACCTGCTAACCTTTTTCTTCCATCATGAGATCAAAGTAGCTTCTTTACTTTTAGGCCAGTTTGTGAGCCTTAGCCATCCCACAACATACTTTTATCCTACCTATGAACTCACTTGTCAGGTATCATATCTAATTGAAGATGTGAAGTTTTGGGGTCTCCCGAGGACTGCTGCCCTTGAACCTGGAGTAGAAGCTCCGTCAGCCATCAGGACACTGATTCTCAGAACCTGTCTCCTTCAGACACCTGATATGAGCAAGGCCACCAGCATGAGGGCTGCACAGGGAGAGGCACATCCAGCAATCACCACAGTTTACCGGTGTAACTGTGTGCCCTGCACCATGCTAGGCACTGGGTTAATGACAATGACACTGAAACAACTGGGTAGTGATCATAACAACCAGATGTTACAATGAACTTCCCACCACGGCCTTTTTCTTCTCCTTTTCTCGTCTATCTCTTAACAACAAAGAGGAAAAGGAATAAAAATGCCTGAATTCATACAGACGTTCATGATCCCACAATAACTACAGGGCCATTGGCTTGTGAAAGTGAAAGTCACTCAGTCGTGTCCAACTCTTTGCGACCCCATGGACTATACAGTCCATGGAATTCTCCAGGACAGAATACTGGAGTGGGTAACCTTTCCCTTCTCCAGGAGGTCTTCCCAACCCAGGGATCAAACCCAGGTCTCCCTCATTGTGGGCAGATTCTTTACAAGCTGAGCCACAAGGGAAGCCCGAATGCAGAGCACTTTTGCTCTTTATGTTGTCACCAGAGAAATAAAGGCAATATAGACTGGGAGCCAGGTGGTGGTGGAACTCTGCCCAAGCTATTCTAACAAAGCAAATGCCTGTCATCAGGAATTTTGCATTCTTTAAAATGAGATAAGGTGAAAGTATCATCAATATCCCATGGAGGGTTCTTGGAGGTGAACTAGCCCTTGCAGGGTCAATGTGTAAAATCACAGGCCATGCTAAGCAGTTAGCCATCTGTGGCAGAAAACTAAGAGACTGACTGTAATCATGTGACTGAATTATCGAGGAACACACAAAATAAATGTCATTAGGCAATTTAGGAATTATTTCAAGAAAGCAGGCCTAGAATATTAGTTATTTAGTAGGCAGAAACTTGGGCTTCCCAGGTGACCCTAGTGGTAAAGAACATGCCTGCCAATGCAGGAGATGTAAGAGACATAGATTCAATCCCAGGAGAATCCCAAGAACTGAATAGCCTGGTGGGCTACAGTCCATAAGGTTGCAAAGAGTCAGACATGACACAAGTGACTTAGCATGATGCATAAGGCAGAAACTTAGTCTATTGGGCCATACATTGGTTTGTCCTGGGGAATTCTGATCCTCCATTCTCATTAATTTCTTCCATATGATGGGACATCCATGACCAAAGCACTTCTAGCCTTTCTATATACTCATTTCTTCTCTATCACAGGAACAACTTACCTAATTAGTGAGATTGGAAGGAGAAGTAATTGCACAGCTCAGGTCCGCTTCCTTCAAAACTCTTGGTGGTGAGTTGCCCTTATGGAGCTCACATTCTGCTCTGCCCAGTTGTAAGGTGGTCTCACAACTGGCCCAAAGTTCTCCTCTTTCTGTGTCTGGCTGTCTCCCAATTATTCCTATGGCCTTGCTCCAAAATGTCTGGCCAGGCACAGATGGGAGATGCCTGACAACCAGAATGGTACAACAGGAAACACAGATACCGAAGCGTATGCCCTGGTTGTTGGCTCATCCAGCAAGCTCTCAGTTTCTACCTGTTTATGTTTGCAGTGCCATCACTCTACCCCACAGCAATGAAAGTGAAAGTTGATCAGTCATGTCCAACTCTTTGTGACCCCATGGACTGTACAGTCCATGGAATTATCCAGGCCAGAATACTGGAGTGGGTAGTCTTTCCTTTATCCAGGGGATCTTCCCAACCCAAGGATCAAACCCAGGTCTCCCACATTGCAGGCGGATTCTTTACCAGCTGAGCCACAATGGAAGCCCATACATAACACAAATATATATTTTCCAAGTGAGACTAAGAGGGGTGAGGTGACTTACAGGCATAAACAGTTACTCCAGGGAAGTCTCCTGTCTCTCTTGTTCCAGTGTCTTGTGTCCTGTCTGGCAGATATAGTATTAGACTTTGATCTCACTTTTCAGGACCTCAAAGAAAATACTAGTTTCCTATGTAAAACAAGAGGGTAAGCTAAGGGGAAAGGAAAACATGGGGAACAAGGTAGGTGGTGACTTCATTCCCTTACTCCAGTCTCCATTCATGGGGTACATGACTCAATTGAATGGAAATGATATAGACACCTTCTTTTCTTCCCCAGCCCCATCAGGGCACTTATTCCACCACATAAAAGAGCAATGCATGCATGCGTGCTAAGTTCAGTCATGTCTGACTCTTTGTGACCCTATTGACTGTAGCTTGCCAGTCTCCTCTGTCTATGGGATTCTCCAGACAAGAATGCTTGAGTGGATAGCTATTCCCTCCTCCAAGGGATCTTCCAGACCCAGGGATCGAATCCATGTCTCTTGAATCTTCTGCATTGGTAGGCAGATTCTTTACCACTGCACCACCTGGGAAGCCCAAAATGACATTGAGTCACAGTCAAAATAGAAATATGTGATTATTTTCCTTCTCTCCACCTGCTCTCCAGATCATGCTGCCCTTCAAATATATCACATCTGTAGTTCACATTCTCCTGCCCCTTCCACTTCTAGGAGGGTAAAGCTCCACCAGATTCCTGACTCTCAGCAGATCCGTCCTCAAAAAGTGTGAGTCCCTCTTCCTTTTCCCTTTGAACACATGACTCAGCTTCTGTCTTCACAGAAGCTTCTGTGCTATCTTCACAGGCCGATTGAGGCTGGAAGGGAATGAGACCAAGGCCCCAAGTCAGATAGTGACTGCACTGTCCTCACATTCCCAGGGCACTTGATGTCTCCTGATGAGCATCTTTCTGATCCTGGTGGAGCCATCACTCCAGGAGAGCAGAGTGGTGGCAGGATCCTCCTTTGGGAGAAGGCTGTTTCTAGGCAAGAGTTAGAACTCATAGCTTCTGTTCAGTTCCAACAGTTTTAGACATACAGAGACTTAGTCACAGAGTAAGGTTGTTCATGTGGTATATTCTCTTAACGGAATTAATTTAGGTCTTCTGGCAAAGTGAAGGGAGCTGCCTCTGATGAGGGCCAGACAAAGGGTTTCTGAGAAATGACCTTCTCTCCCAGAGACTAATTGGAGAGGAGGGAGGAAAGAGGACCCCTGGATGAGTTCTCCCCTTGAAGGCCCTGGTGGACAAATAATCCCATGTCTAGCATAATACACCCAAAACAAGAGTAAGGATTTATGGTGGATCCCAGAAGGAGACAATTACATGTGACAAAGCAGTGACTGGACACTTTTGATGAATGCTGCAACATTTCTTTTCCCATCTGATAATACTGGCAGAAAAGAATCACAAGTCATTTTTTCAGTATGACATGGGAAACACCAGATAACTTAGTTAGTGAATAAAGTTTCCAGGGAAACTAGCAGTAGTTCTTCCACCCAAGGCTGAAGTGGAAACCAAGCTCTGAGTGCTAGGGTAATAATGAAAGTTTCAGAGAGGGAAAAAGAGATGGGTAATAATGAAGCCACCCCATTACCAGGTCAACAGCCATTGAACTCCTCTGGTCATACCCCCTTTAAGCCTCTTGCCCAAATCATCTATCTGTGAACTTAGACTGGATGAAAGAGGCAATAACAACCCAGAGAATTTGTAACTGTGGGATGGCTCCTCTTCTGACACCTAAAAATTATGAACTTCTCAATGTTGGAAAAGTGAAGAGAGGATCTTCTCAGTGAAAACCTATCCATTACAATGGGCAATTGGTCTGACATGATTCCTTATCACTGTTTCATGTTGCAGCTGATTCTCTCTCTTCTACTCATTACATTAGCATCCCGCATGGCCTTTCAAATCTGGAAACAACTTTGGGTAACTTGACTCCAGGAGGTGCAGCTTCTCTATGATGAAAAATTCTCAAACTCCATTGGTATCTTCAACTCTCAGAAGAAAAGAACAAAGAACAGGCATAAAGAGAAGGTCATATAATCCATTACCATCACCTTTTGGTATTGAATAACTGGCTCTCGCTTGTCTCAAAGGACCATGGATTTCCACGCCATATGAAAAAAGAACAAAAAATATAAAAATCAGCAAATTTCCTTGTCTATGTGTCTGCATTTTTTTGTCATTATCGCCTGAAATTTCTCATCTTGTACAGGTTTTGTAAGTGAGCTTTACTGTACATGTGTGCTAAGTCGCTTCAGTTGTGTCCGACTCCATGGACTGTAGCCTGCCAGGCTCCTATATCCATGGGATTCTCTGGGCAGGAATACTGGAGTAGGTTGCCATTTCCTTCTCCAGGGGATCTTCCCAACCCAGAGATCGAACCTGTGTCTCTTATGTCTCTCTTGCATCATCTAATCCTCAGCACAAGTCTACAAGGTAGGTTTTATACCAGCTTTTATACCTTTTATACCTGTTTTACCAAAAAGGAAGTGGAGCCTGAAGGAGTTTGTCTGTAGCACAAATGCATTCAAGCATTTGTTTGAATGCTTTTGAATATTCCATGTTTACTCAAAAATAATTATTCTGCTGTTGTTAGTTGGATTATTCTACAAATTTCAATTAGTATGTACATATAATCATTGAAATCATTTCAATCTTTTTACTGTCTTCATAATTTTGCCTTTTCCAGAATGTCGTATAGTTGGAATCATACAGTATGGAGCCTTTACAGTTTGTCTTCTGTCACTCAGAAATACACATTTAAGTTTCCTCTAAATCTTTTCATGACTTGAGAGTTCATGTATTTTTATTGTTGAATAATATTCCATTTATGGATGAACCCTAGTTTGTTTATCCATTTATCTATTGAAGGACATCTTGGTTGCTTCCACATTTTGGCAATTATAAACTGCTATAAATATTTGTGTGAAGCTTTTTTTGTGTTAATATTCGGGTTTTTATACCCTTAATTTTTTTGTCTACTTGCTCTATTAATTACTGAGCGAGAAGCACTGACATCTACAACTATAATTTCAGATTTGTCTACGTATATTTTCAGTATTAGGATTTGCTTTAAGCATTCTGAAGCATATTATTGGGTGCAGCATATTTAGGATTTCTATGACCTTTTGACACATTAATCTAGCATTATAAAAAACATCTTTGTTTTTCTGAAGTAATATTCCTTGTTCTGAAATATACTTTATATAATGGTAATATAATGACAAGCCTTAGCATTTTTCTTAATATACATTTCTACCCATTGAATTTAGCCTATATCTGTCTTTATATTTAAAGTCTATTTCTGGGACTTCCCAGGTGGTTCAGTGGTTAAGAATCCACCCTGCAATGTGGGGGATGTGGGTTTAATCTCTGGGCAGGGAACTAAGATCCCATATACTGTGCAGCAACTAAACTTGAAAGCAGCAACTAAGACCTGATGCAGCCAAATAAATAAATAATTTTTTTAAAATAAAGTCTATTTCTTATACAGCATATGTTTGGGTCCTGCTTTTTCATCCAATCAGACAAGTTAACATTGTAATTGGAATGTTCACAATGGTTATGTTTAATGTAATTTTCAAAACAATTTGATTCAAATTTGATATTTTGCTGTTTTCTATTTGTGTCTCTTTTTGAATTTCTCTTTTCCTGCCTTCATTTGAATTACTTGACCATTTTTAGTAATTTATGTTATTTCTTCTGTTGACTTATTAGTACACATTGTTTTATTTTTACTAGTTTTGGTGGAATTTGCACACTGTATTTTTAACTTCTATCTACTTTTAAACACTGATTTTAGCACTTCATATATAAATGTAAGAATCTTACAGTAATCGTATTTTATTTTATTCTCCCTTATTGTGGTATTTTTGTAATGTATTTTACTGGTACATATCATATAAATTCCATAATGTATTTATCTTATTTTCAGTAAGTTCAGTAGCTCAGTCGTTTCCGACTCTTTGCAACCCCATGAGCCACAGCACACCATGCCTCCCTGTCCATCACCAACTCCCGAAGTCCACACAAACCCATGTCCATTGAGTCGGTGATGTCATCCAACCATCCCATCCTCTGTCGTCCCCTTCTCCTCCTGCCCTCAATCTTTCCCAGCATCAGGGTCTTTTCAAATGAGTCAGCTCTTCGCATCAGGTGGCCAAAGTATTGGAATTTCAGCTTCAAAATCAGTCCTTCCCAAGAACACCCAGGACTGATCTCCTTTAGGATGGACTGGTTGGATCTCCTTGCAGTCCAAGGGACTCTCAAGAGTCTTCTCCAACACCACAGTTCAAAAGCACCAATTCTTCAGTGCTCAGCTTTCTTTATAGTCCAACTTTCACATCCATATATGACCACTGGAAAAACCATATCCTTGACTAGACGGACCTTTGTTGACAAAGTAATGTCTCTGCTTTTTAACATGCTATCTTATTTTAGTTTTTTAAAAAATATTTAAAACTGAGGAAAATTATATTTACTTACCTATTTACCATATTCGGTGTTCTTTCTCCTTTGCCCAGATTCAATGTTCCATCTGGCATTCTTCCCCTCAGTCTGAAGTACATTTTTAAAAATACTTCTTATATTGCTAGTCAACTGGTAACAAACTCTCTCAGACTTTGTTAGCATTCAAAGAAATATTTAAAGAAATATGAATAACCTCAGATAAGCAGATGACACCACCCTTACGGCAGAAAGCTAAGAGGAACTAAAGAGTCTCTTGATGAAAGTGAAAAAGGAGAGTGAAAAAGTTGGCTTAAAACTCAACATTCAAAAAACTAAGACCATGCCATCTGGTCCCATCACTTCACGGCAAATAGATGGAGAAACAATGGAAACAGTGACAGACTTTATTTTCTTGGGCTCCAAAAGGACTGCAGATGGTGACAGCAGCCATGAAATTAAAAGATGCTCCTTGGAAGAAAAGTTATGACCAACATAGATAGCATATTAAAAAGCAGAGACATTACTTTGCCAACAAAGGTTCATCTAGTCAAAGCTACGGTCTTTCCAGTAGTCATGTCTGGATATGAGAGTTGGACCATAAAGAAGGCTGAGTGTTGAAGAATTGATGCTTTTGAACTGTGGTGTTGGAGAAGACTCTTGAGAGTCCCTTGGACTGCAAGGAGATCCAACCAGTCAATCCTAAAGGAAATCAGTCCTGAATATTCATTGAAAGGACTGATGCTGAAGCCGAAGCTCCAATACTTTGGCCACCTGATGGGAAGAACTGACTCACTTGAAAAGACCCTGCTGCTGGGCAAGATTGAAGGCAGGAGGAGAAGGGTACGACAGAGGATGAGATGGTCAGATGGCATCACCGACTCCATGGACATGAGTTTGAGCAAGCTTCAGGAGTTGGTGATGGACAAGGAAGCCTGGCGTGCTGCAGTCCATGGGGTCGCAAAGAGTCTGACATGACTGAACAACTGAACTGACTGAAAGTATTTTATTATTATTTGCAAGGATATTTACAGAGAATAGCAAATTAGTTTGACAGTTTTAATTTTTTTAGTACTTCAAACATGACTCAGTCATATTCTGGCTTACACAATTTCTGATAAGTAAACCTTACATGGTGATTTTTACATTTGTTTTTCTTTCTGTTTGTCATTTATCTCCAGCTGCTTTTAAGATTTTCTTTTTATTACTAGTTTTCAGATATTTTGTCATTATATGCTTTGGCGTGGCCTTATTTGTTTTTCTGGCTTGGCTTCATTGAGATTCTTGAATCTTTGAGTTTTCAGTTTTCCTTAAATTTGGAAAACATTCTGCCATTATTTTTTTCAAATATTTTTTATTGTTCCCTAATTATAGATATATTAGACATCTTGGTATTGCCCCACAGATCACTGAGGAAACTCTTGATAGTTTCTGCTCCTAGGGCTGTCAACTCAATGAGCTTTCAAAGAGTGTCAGGTCTACCATTAATCTCAACAAATACTATTTTCATTCAAAGCTTCACTTGGGAGCCTTTATATCTGCCATTTAACTCCTCATTATAATAATATTTTCCTTTAATCCTTGGGCATATTTATAATAGCTGTTTTAAGTCTTTGGATGTTAACCTCACCTTGGATGCTGCTATAATTTCTGTTTTGTTTATATTGAATATTTATCTCTCTTAATTATTGGTCATAATTTCCTACTGCTTTTGTATTACTAGTAACTTTTTATTAAATGCTGAACATTGTGAATTTTATGTGGTTAAATATTGGGATGATGTTTTCTTCTTTTAAAGAATGCAGGATTTTGTTCTGGGAGGCAGATTGTCTTAACTCTTGTGGATTTTCTTTAAACTTTATCAGGCATGTTTACCGCAGGTTTTACTCTAGTGTTAATTTATTACTACTACGAAAATATTTTTCTTCTGAGGACTGTACTGAATGCTCCTGGTATTTACTTTTGTGAGTGTGCTCAGTTGTGTCCGACTCTTTGCTGCCCCATGGATTGTAGCCCTTCAGGCTCATCTGTCCATAGAATTTTCCAGACAACAATACCGGAGTGGGTTGCCATTTCCTCCTCCAGAGGATCTTCCCAACCCAGGGATCGAACCTGTGTCTCTGGCATCTCCTGCATTGGCAGACAAATTCTTTACCAGTAGCACCACTTGGGAAAGCCAGTATTCGGAAAGACTGCAATTTGGCTAATGAGAACTGAATTATTCCCCACCTGTGCAAGCTCTGGAAATGTTTCAAACTTCAGTTCCCCAGTTATTCAATAGTTGTTATTCATTGTGTTCTATATATATGATAAGGTCAAATATGTTAAGAATTTTGTAGAATCTTTGAGGTCCTTACTGATATTTTTTGATAATACTATTATTTACCAAAAATGCTTTGTATTATTCCTTCTCACTATAATTATGCATTTTATACTTGTTCTGTTATTCTGATTTTTTCCTTTATGTCTTTAGGCGCATATAAATAATTAGAATTCCATCTAGTGGATTGAACTTTTCTCTTTATTAAATGTCTCTTTTTATCTATATAATTATCAATTGCCTTGAATTCAACCTTGTTTGATATTTAAAAATCAGTATCTGCATTCTTATAGATACAATTTACAAAATATACCTTTTAGCATTCTCTTAGGTTCACCCATTCTTTGTTCTTATATTCAATGTGAATCTTATGTAACCATCTCATAGTTGTATTTTACTGGAATACTGAAGGGCTGAGTGGAGATTTAGACCCAAGTAGAAGTGAGAAGTTCTAACACTTGGACTCAGAACCTGAGCTATATCACTTCCCTGAATATTACAAGTCCTCTCTCTTTCCAGTCTCTATGTTCTCTTTGGCAGATCCTATTCATTTCTGCATTTGCCACTACAATTCCATATGTCAAGCCCAAACTACTCTTTGGTCCTGTAGATTTTTATGCGAACTTTAATGGAACTCTCCTGAATGTCTCAAACTTACCTCAATCTCAGCAGGTCAAAATATGTTCCACCATTAAGATTAACCCTATTTCTCAGTCTCAGGTTTCCTGCTCAGTGGTGTTCAAAGTGCAGTGCTGGCTCTGGTCACAAAGGTGACCCTTTTAAGTTTCTTCAGTAGACAGCCAAATTTGCTAAAAGAGAAAAAGAAATCTGTCATTATTTTAAAAAACAAGTTAGGGAATATTCTTTACATCATACCTATTCACTTTTGAAAATGTGTATGAATCACAAACATTGACAAAATCTACTTGGCATATTTATTTCCCATGAAATATACATTCATACAACTAATGCCTTTCTTCAATTGCTGACAGGTGTTTCAATTTTTCTACTCAATAGCTTTTCTCTGGGTCCTAGTTTATACTTCTACATAGTTTCTTCCTTTTTTTTTTCAATTATAAGATGCATTTGATTTTTTTAATTTCTTTAATTTTTTTCCATTTATTTTTATTAGTTGGAGGCTAATTACTTTACAATATTGTAGTGGTTTTTGTCATACATTGACATGAATCAACCATGGATTTACATGTATTCCCCATCCCAATCCCCCTTCTCACCTCGCTCTCCACCTGATTCCTCTGGGTCTTCCCAGTGCACCAGGCCCGAGCACTTGTCTCATGCATCCAACCTGGGCTGGTGATCTGTTTCACCATAGATAATAACATGTTTCGATGCTGTTCTCTCAAAACATCCCACCCTTGCCTTCTCTCACAGAGTCCAAAATTCTCTTCTGTACATCTGTGTCTCTTTTTCTGTTTTGCATATAGGGTTATCATTACCATATTTCTAAATTCCATATATATGTGTTAGTATACTGTAATGGTCTTTATCTTTCTGGCTTACTTCACTCTGTATAATGGGCTCCAGTTTCATCCATCTCATTAGAACTGATTCAAATGAATTCTTTTGAGTAATATTCCATGGTGTATATGTACCACAGCTTCCTTATCCATTCATCTGCTGATGGGCATCTAGGTTGCTTCCATGTCCTGGCTATTATAAACAGTGCTGCGATGAACATTGGGGTGCATATGTCTCTTTCAGATCTGGTTTCCTCGGTGTGTATGCCCAGAAGTGGGATTGCTGGGTCATATGGCAGTTCTATTTCCAGTTTTTTTAAGAAATCTCCACACTGTTTTCCATAGCGGCTGTACTAGTTTGCATTCCCACCAACAGTGTAAGAGGGTTCCGTTTTCTCCACACCCTCTCCAGCATTTATTGCTTGTAGACTTTTGGATAGCAGCCATCCTGACTGGTGTGTAATGGTACCTCATTGTGGTTTTGATTTGCATTTCTCTAATAATGAGTGATGTTGAGCATCTTTTCATGTGTTTGTTAGCCATCTGTATGTCTTCTTTGGAGAAATGTCTGTTTAGTTCTTTGGCCCATTTTTTGATTGGGTCATTTATTTTTCTGGAATTGAGCTTCAGGAGTTGCTTGTATATTTTTGAGATTAATCCTTTGTCTGTTGCTTTGTTTGCTATTATTTTCTCCCAATCTGAGGGCTGTCTTTTCACCTTACTTATAGTTTCCTTTGTTGTGCAAAAGCTTTTAAGTTTCATTAGGTCTCATTTGTTTATTTTTGCTTTTATTTCCAATATTCTGGGAGGTGGGTCATAGAGGATCTTGCTGTGATTTATGTCAGAGAGTGTTTTGCCTATGTTCTCCTCTAGGAGGTTTATAGTCTCTGGTCTTACATTTAGATCTTTAATCCATTTTGAGTTTATTTTTGTGTATGGTGTTAGAAAGTGTTCTAGTTTCATTCTTTTACAAGTGGTTGACCAGTTTCCAAGCACCACTTGTTAAAGAGGTTGTCTTTATCCTTGCCTCCTTTGTCGAAGATAAGGTGTCCACAGGTTCATGGATTTATCTCTGGGCTTTCTATTCTGTTACATTGATTATATTATATTTCTGTCTTTGTGCCAGTACCATACTGTCTTGATGACTGTGGCTTTGTAGTAGAGACTGAAGTCAGGCAGGTTGATTCCTCCAGTTCCATTCTTCTTTCTCAAGATTACTTTGGCTATTCGAGGGTTTTTGTATTTCCATACAAATTGTGAAATTATTTGTTCTAGATCTGTGAAAAATACCGTTGGTAGCTTGATAGGGATTGCATTGAATCTATAGATTGCTTTGGGTAGAATAGCCATTTTGACAATATTGATTCTTCCAATCCATGAACACAGTATGTTTCTCCCTCTGTTTGTGTCCTCTTTGATTTCTTTCATCAGTGTTTTATAGTTTTCTATGTATAGGTCTTTTGTTTCTTTAGGTAGATATACTCCTAAGTATTTTATTCTTTTTGTTGCAATGGTGAATGGTATTGTTTCCTTAATTTCTCTTTCTGTTTCCTCATTGTTAGTGTATAGGAATGCAAGGGATTTCTGTGTGTCAATTTTATATCCTGCAATTTTACTATATTCATTGATTAGCTCTAGTAATTTTCTGGTAGAGTCTTTAGGGTTTTCTATGTAGAGGATCATGTCATCTGCAAACAGTGAGAGTTTCACTTCTTCTTTTCCTATCTGGATTCCTTTTACTTCTTTTTCTGCTCTGATTGCTGTGGCCAAAACTTCCAAAACTATGTTGAATAGTAGTGGTGAGTGTGGGCACCTTTGTCTTCTTCCTGATTTCAGGGGAAATGCTTTCAATTTTTCACCATTGAGGGTAATGCTTGCTGTGGCTTTGTCACATATAGCTTTTATTATGTTGAGGTATGTTCCTTCTATTCCTGCTTTCTGGAGAGTTTTTACTTCTGCATAGTTTCTTTTCTCTCTAATATCATCTTCCTCACAAGTTGGACTTACCATGATTACCTCTCAAGTCCTCAACATTAAGGACTTTGATTTTTTCCTTTTGCTTATTTTCCTTTTTGGTTCCCAACATCAATAGCCTGATTATCTCCACTATACCTACTCTTGGGCTTCCCTAATAGCTCAGTTGGTAAAGAATCCGCCTGCAATACAGGAGACCCAGGTTCCATTCCTGGATCAGGAAGATCCTCTAGAGAAGGGATAAGCTACCCACTCCAGTATTCTTGGGCTTCTCTTGTGGCTCAGCTGGTAAAGAATCCGCCTGCAATATCAGAGACCTGGGTTTGATCCCTGGGTTGGGAAAAATCCCCTGAAGAAGGGAAAGGCTATCCACTCCAGTATTCTGACCTGGAGAATTCCATGGACTGTATAGCCCATGGGGTTTCAAAGAGTCAGACACGACTGAGCCACTTTCACCTTCACTTCACTTCACCTCATACCCAGTTTCATTCAGTGTGAGGGAAAACATGTCTCTCTTTAGAAGAACCAATTGGATTGGAATTCACTACTATTAAAATATCTTTAAAAATTACATTATTTTTAAATTATATTTAAGAAAATAGGTGGCCGTTTCAATCACTGCTTTAATGGATTTATTATTTGTTTTATGAGATGCTGAGAGCACTGGTTCTGGACCCAACATTTTGAGCTATATCTTGACTTTACAACTTACTAGTTGTACAATTTTAGGTAATTTGCTTAATCACTATGTGTCTCAACTTCTTCCCATGTAAAATGGGTACATTGATAGTACAGCCCTCACAGATTTCTTCTGAGGAATGGATTGATTAGTACCTGTAAATAGCTGAAGACACTGTCTCAAATATGGTACACACTAAAAGTAGTGCTATGTTATGAATATTGGATTAGTATCATAATTTTTTGTGTAGTCCAAATTAACCTGATGACATATTCAGAATTGCTTTAATGGCAATAATATCATAACTGCACAAGAAAATTAAAATCTAAAAGCCTGACACTGAAATAAATAACAGAAAAATTACATTTTATTACACATCCATTTCCATATGTCATTATTGGTGAATTCCTTTATGACTTTTTCTACTTTTATATGCACATTCCCGTATATATTTTATACCTTAGCTTTTTTTTATTATTAGAGTATCTGCAACATACACCATTTATTCAGAAATACCTTTTTAAGAAAAATAAACTGATCACATAACATATATTTTATGATGTATCCCAATGTGAGAAATGTTGAAATTTTAAAAAAATTGATCCTAACATAGAATAAGACAATTTAGGTCATATGATATATGCAGTTAGGATCTCTGGCATTTTGATGCCTTTCTCTAGGCACGTTTGTATTCCATATAATTGTATTTCCACCATACTTCTGGTGGTTCTCAGGTGTTAGTGTGCATTAAAATCTCTCAGAGGAGCATGATAATAATGTGTGTTTTGGGGCCCAGTTGGAAGTGGATTTGACTCATGAAATCTGGACAGTACCAAAGTCTGTATTATTAGCAAGATTCTGAAGCAAGTAGTCTTTGGGAAATGCTTCAAAAAATTACTGATACATACTGACAAGGACTCCCTCTTGGACCAAAATTTTACTCAGGCTTCTCTGGCTTTGTCTTCAATGAGGCCTTGTCCTTGGTTCTGGTTTTGGCCTGCTAAGTCCAGTTTTAGCAAGAAATTCTGGTTAGGCAATTTATCAAGAATTCTCCCAACCTTGATATCTAATCAAGCTTGATACATAACCAAGTTCCTTTTCATAATTTTTCATCCTTTCCTGCACCTTTCCCATTGACCATAAATCCCTACCTGTCCCTGTCGTACTTACAGCTGAGTTTAATTTCTCTCCCCTATTGCAATAGTT
This sequence comes from Dama dama, assembly GCF_033118175.1. Taxonomy (NCBI): domain Eukaryota; kingdom Metazoa; phylum Chordata; class Mammalia; order Artiodactyla; family Cervidae; genus Dama; species Dama dama. The sequence continues at coordinate 10,414,863 of NC_083714.1, read as the reverse complement.
TTGATCCTTATTACAATAATCTTGAGTAAAGTATTTCTTGCTGTTTTTAATAGGTAAAAGGAAGTTTTCTTTTACAATATAACAGAAAATTTTTGTTCATGTTTTAATTTGCTGTGTCATACTACCCCTGCTAGGCTCCTTGGGAAAGTCAAGTCTTTGACTCTAGAGAAATGAAGTGACTTGCCTGTTATTCTTTAGTCATGGGTAGAATTAGGCTAAGGACTTAAGAATCCACACAGTCATAATGGCTACTTTAAACATTTATTCAAGATATATCAGAATTTCTGCTCCTGACCAGGATAAAGTAACTTAGAGTGTTTCATTCTGAAACAAACAAATTGCCTTTCATTCTATGAATGAACTGTTCAAGACATTCTAAGAACTGTCCTGTTCAAGACACAGGACTTTAAGCAACAGAAGTCAGTGATCCCTAGAAGACTGGGAACAAATGAGATAATTCTTATGATTGCCCCAGCCTACTTCCTGAAGAAAGTTTTCAGGCCACAGTGTAGAAAGTGAGAATCCATGGAGAGCCTGGTGGTATCCTACAGATTAGGATAAGAAGGGAATCTGGGGAAGCCAAGGTGGCTAGAGATTGCAAGACAGAGTACCAAAAAGGAAACAGCCCACAGAGAAAAAGTTTTGGAGATTTACAGAGAGTCTCCCTTGACTACAGAGAAGGCAATGGCACCCCACTCCAGTACTCTTGCTGGGAAAATCCCATGGAAGGAGGAGCCTGGTGGGCTGCAATCCATGGGGTCGCTAAGAGTTGGACACAGCTGAGTGACTTCACTTTCACTTTTCACTTTTGTGTATTGGAGAAGGAAATGACAACCCACACTACTGTTCTTGCCTGGAGAATCCCAGGGACAGGGGAGCCTGGTGGGCTGCCGTCTATGGGATTGCACAGAGTCAGACGCGACTGAAGCCACTTAGCAGCAGCAGCAGCCCTTGACTATCTATCTGAGTACTAATTACACACCTGTGAGCAAATGATCCCAGATCAGGAAAAGAATCACCCAAAAGGATTAAAGAGAATAATTTCTTAAGTACACACAAGTTTGGACATAGTGCCTGCTCCTACCAGTCAGATTTGAAGATCTCATAATTCACAGGACATCAGAAAGAGTGTTTGGAAGAGTTTTTCATCATTAATGGGGTACAATTAATCCTAAACTAAACACTACTTTGTTTTCATCTTACAAAGGTTAAAATAAAAACCTAAAAAGATCAAACTGTTTACAAGTAACTTAGCTGTGTTCCAGAGTAAAAACCGTCATATTTACAGGGATACAAAACTATGTAGCACTCAAGAGGTAAAACTCACAATACCTGGTATCCAGTCAACAATTGCCAGGTCAGCAAAGAGTCAGGAAAATCTAACCCATCATGAGGAGAAAAGAAATCAATCGATCAAAACTGACCAAGAAAAGATAAAGATGGTACAATAGACAAAGACATTAAAATAGATATAACTGCACTATCTATGTTCAAGAAGCTGGAGGAAAGACTGAAGATGTTTAGTAGAGACATGGAATACAAAAAATATTAAAAAAAAAAAGACCCAAATTGAACATCTAGAGATTAAAAACTACAATGTCTGAAATGAAAAATATGTTAGATGGGGTTAATGGCAGATTAGATGTTACAGAAGAAAAGATTAGTGAGTTTGAAGACATAGGAATAAAAACAATTCAAAATGAAATGCAGAGAGAAAAGACTTTAAAAATGAATAGATCTCAATTCCATACCCCTATTTTTACAGCACAAAGAATTATAGCCATTACCTTATAATAACTTTGAATGGAGTATAATCTGTAAAAATACTGAATCACTATGCTGTGCACCTGAAGCTAACATAATATTGTAAATCAGTTGTGAAATGAAAGTCGCTCAGTCGTGTCTGACTCTTTGCAACCCCATGGACTATACAGTCCATGGAATTCTCCGGGCCAGAATACTGGAGTGGGTAGTCGTTCCCTTCTCCAGGGGATCTTCCCAACCCATGGATCAAACCCAGGTCCCCCGCATTTCAGGCAGATTCTTTACCAGCTGAGGCACAAATTGTACTTCAATTTAAGAAATGAACAAGCATTACTGAGTTGTGGGACAACTATATTGATAATCACTTTAAATGAAAATTGTCTAAGCTCTCTAATGACATGATAGAGATCGTCAGAGTGAATAAAAAGCAAGACTGAGCCCTTAATATCTGAATGTTATGGAGAAGAGAGGGCTTGTTGCACACACAACAAACCATAGACACATACTGAGAAAAAGAATTTTTTTTTTCTAAAAATATACAACATACCATGGTCCAAGCATCATTAAGATAGTACTCACCTAAGCTAGTACAATTCTAAGTCAGGTAGAGGATCTTTATGCACAACTCTGTAAGAGACAAACTGGGACACTGAGGTGTCCAGAGAAATCTGTAATAATGGAGGGTGGAGGTGGCTCACCACAGCAGAGGAATGGAGTGGGCTTTGTGACACTCAGTTTGGATGCTACTTCCAGCAATGGAGCGGAATCTGAGGGACTTGGATTCTGCCTGTGCCAGCTCACATGCTCTTTACCTATTTTGGTTCTGACAGCAGCCATGGAAATTATTATCTCCATTTTACTAATAAATAGAGTGAAATAACTGAGGCATTGTCATAGTAAAAACCACTGTTTATATTGCTAGCTTCTTCCCACGTGGCTCAGGGGTAAAGAATCTGCCTGCAATGCAGGAGATGCCTCTTGCACCGGATACACAGGTTCAATCCCTGGCTCAGGAAGATCCCTTGAGAAGGAAATGGCAACCCACTCCAGATTTCTTGCCTGGGGAATCCCATGGACAGAGATGCCTGGCAGGCTACAATCCATGGAGTCCCAAAAGAGCTGGACACAACTTAGTGACTAAACAACATATTGCTAACTAAATGATTCAAAAGTATTTTGAAATTCATTATTCTTGTTTGTTGATGCTTTTTCAACAAGTTTTTCACTGTCTTTAAGTTGACTGATACATTTAGTTTGCTTCCTCTTGTTTTTTTTTTTTTTGGCCATGCAGCATGTGAGATCTTAGTTCCGGACCAGAGATCAAACCTGTGCCCTCTGTGGTGGAAGTGCAGAATCTTAAGCATTAGACAACCCAGGAATTCCTGCTTCCTCTTTTAAAAATCAGACTTTAATCAGAGATTAAGTAATACTTGCTAATTTAGGAAAACTAGATAAAAACTTTACACATGTAATTTCAGTAAAGGAAACATGGTGTTGAAAGCAAGATTTAAAATTTGTCTTCTTAATATAGTTTATCTTCTGTTCCAAAGCAACAACAACAAAACCACTTTAGGAGGCATATTTTACAATCAGAAACATAATAATGCTCTTTCCATTTGTGGGAACTAAATGGAAAATATTTTCCATTGGCTACATGGGAAAGAGTAAATTTCTAAACAGGCTAATCATAACTTTTAAAACAATGTTTGAGCAAAAATTAAAAATACAAATAAATGTTAAGATTTTCAAATTTATAGAGATGCCTTATTTATTTAGTTATGTATGTTTATATTACTTAGAAAGCATTTTGACTGGTTACACAAGACAGCAACTACATTTCATGCTATATGCATGAAAATTTTAAAATGAGATCATTCTAAACAAAATCAGCACATTTATTATATGAAATACGTGATATTAGGGAAGGAGACAGGGAATAGACACAGGATTTTGTCCATTTCATTCCTGTAATCAGTCCTTTTTCTACTCACAAGACAACTTTTAAATTTCATATAGAAATAAATTAGTTCTATTAACTAAATGTATTCATGTAATGTTCCCAAATTTGCCCACTGAGAGTGGACCTGCTGAAACATGACTGTTATTTTCAGTTTTGAAAAACAGGAGCTAATTGAAAGTTTTTATTTTCTTGGGCTCCAAAATCACTGCAGATGGTGACTGCAGCCATGAAATTAAAAGATGCTTGCTCCTTGGAAGAAAAGCATGATAAACCTAGACAGTGTATTAAAAAGTGGAGATATCACTCTGCTGGCAAAGGTCCATATAATCAAAGGTATAATTTTTCCAGTAGTCATGTACAGATGTCGGAGTTGGACCATAAAGAAGGCTGAGCACCAAAGAATTGATGTTTTCAAACTGTGGTTCTGAAGAAGACCCTTGAGAGTCCCTAGGACTGCAAGGAGATCAAACCACTCAATCCTAAAGGAAATCAAGCCTGAATATTCATTGGAAGGACTGATGCTGAAGCTCCAATACTTTGGCCACCTAATGCAAAGAGTGGACTTGTTGGAAAAGACACTGATGCTGGGAAAGATTGAAGGCAGGAGGAAAAGGGAGTGACAGGCATGAGGTGGTTGGATGGCATCATCAATTTATGGACATGAGTTTGAGCAAACTCTGGGAGATTAGTGAAGGACAGGGAAGCCTAGCATGCTGGAGTGCTGCAGTCCATGGTTTTGCAGAGTCAGACATGACTGAGTGACTGAACAACAACTGAAAGTAGGTCAAATATGATCCAATTAGCTTTGAAGAGTGGTGAGAAGACATAAAAAATAAACATAACAAGTTAAACGTGTCTCCTTGGCAGGGGCTGTGAAAGAGGCAATATTTCTCTTAAGAGATCTAATTGTGATTAAGTTTAATCATGAGTGGTTTAATTATGACTAAACCTGGTTTAATCATGACTAGCATAGGATGATAATAAAAAATTTTACAATTTTTGTAAATTGTACTTTCTTTGGATAGTTGGATTATGGTTTTGTTTATATTTTTCTTTATATTTCTGCATAATCCAAATATGTCTAATCACCTTGTATTACACAAATAATTATAGAAAGTATTTCATCTTCAAATGTTTCTCATAGAAACTTTTAAAACGAGTGTAAAGAAATAAACAACTCACAAAGACCCAATGTTAATTGTTGTTATAAAAAAATTGCTAAAAGCTTTAATAATAATAAAGTGCATTATTATGTTATTAAATATCTACATCAGACACTGCTGGAAATTGAGCTCCAGGGTAATTAAGACAAAAGCATTGTTACAAAAGGGCACAGGCTTGCACAGAAAAGATAATGCCTAATTTATTTAATAGTTATATAATTATTATTAATAATAAACTATAATAGTGCATTAACTTAACAGGATATTTGGAAAGGTAAAAAAAAAAACAGTACTGGTTTAGCAACAAGGTCCTTCTGAACAGCGCAGGGAACTATATTCAATATCTTGTGATAAACCATAATGGAAAAAGAATATGAAAAAAGAATGTAAAAAAAGGTACTGGTTTAAATATAGACATACATTGTTTGATGCAATTCCAATTTTGGAAAGATTAAAATTTGGAAAGGTACATTCCTTGTGAAATTAAATAAGCAAATCAGATCACAATGTTTGTAAAATGGTGTCACCACTGTCAGTGTTTCTCCATGCCTATGCTGGCAAAACTCAGATGCATCAGAATCACCTGCATGTGTGCTCAATCGTGTCCAACTTTTTGTGGCCCCATGGACTATAGCCCACCAGGCTCCTCTGTCCATGGAATTCTCCAGGCAAGACTACTGGAGTGGGTTGGTTGCCATTTCCTTCTCCAGGGAATATGCCCAACCCAGGGATCAATCCCACAGCTCCTCCATTAGCAGGCGGGTTCTTTTACTGTTGAGCCACCAGGGAAGCAGAATCACCCGAGGAACTGTCAAAACAGTAGTTAATGATCAGGTGATTCAAGGAATGACAAGGGGTTGGGACTGGGAAGGCACCCAAGTGAAAGCATTTTTTAACATTTCCTTCAGGTGATTGAGCTTCCCTGATAGCTCAGTTGAAAAAGAATCCGCCTGCAATGCAAGAGACCCTGGTTCAATTCCAGGGTTGGGAAGATCTACTGGAGAAGGGATAGGCTACCCACTCCAGTATTCTTGGGCTTCCCTTGTGGCTCAGCTGGTAAAGAATCTGCCTGCAATTGGGAGACCTGGGTTCGATCCCTGGGCTTGGAAGATCCACTGAAGGAAAAGGCTACCCACTCCAGTATTCTGGCCTGGAGAATTCCATGGACTGTGTAGTCCATGGGGTCACAGAGAGTTGGACATGACTGAGCCACTTTCACTTTTCACTAGGCCACTTAATTAAGGACAGTCACTTAGGAACAATGTTGAGCCAGTTTCTGAACTCTATTAATGAATCAGTTAAAATAATTAAATATCTGTTGGAGCTTTCCATGTGGCGCTAGTGGTAAGAACCTGCTTGCCAATGCAAAAGACGTAAGAGTTGTGGGTTCGATCCCTGGGTCAGGAAGATTCCCTGAAGAAGGGCATGGCAACCCACTCCAGTATTCTTGCCTAGAGAAACCCATGGACAGAGTAAAACCAAAAGGGTCTTGTTCAGAACCAACGTTAAGAACAAGAACTATGGGAATGGTACTCACTGGTAAATGTAACTCCAAAGTGTGGGAGCCTTCTCCCACAACTTTTATAGAAGTCAAAGGGGGGATTTATCTCACCAGGGACTACAGAGAGATCAGTGGGCTTTTGTTAGCTTGTGGACTCCAGCATATCGGCAACATGAACTGAACAGTGACAGTGATGACACAATTTTACAAACATTGTGATCTGATTTGCTTATTTAATTTCACAAGGAATGTACCTTTCCAAATTTTAATCTTTCCAAAATTGGAATTGCATCAAACAATGTATGTCTGTATTTAAACCAGTACCTTTTTTTACATTCTTTTTTCATATTCTTTTTCCATTATGGTTTATCACAGGATATTGAAATAGGAGCCAGCAGAAGGGGAAAAATGCCCAACTGACATGCCAGTAATCAGGAACGTAGGGGTACTGCAAATATGACTGGAATGACAGAGTGGAACCCACCTATTTTTCCTCTTGTGAGCCTGGGTGAAAACTCCCCTTAGTAGTGCCCAAGGATCTGATGAGAGTCAGAGTCCTGTTAAATACTGAGGAGTTGCATAGGAGGCAGGCCAACAGTTCCACACCTTATGTATTTCATTTGGCAGCCCTCTAAGGCAGACATTATTTATCCCATTTCACAGAAGAGAAGACTGACTCTTTACAGGAATGTATCTGTAATAAAGGGAGGGTTTACTTTCAATTAAGACTGGAAGATACTTAAAGTTCACTTTTCTTTAAGTTTGCTGAACCAGTAATTATGTTCATTCACAGATTCATTGAAAAACTGTTCTCAATGCTTCTAAAAATCCCAGATAATAAATGAAAAGAAGTCACGTATTATCCAACCCAGAGAAATGTGCTCCAATTACCATCCTGGGATATGTGATTTCAGATTTTTGAAGGGTTCATGTATTTTTTTTTCTTTAATGAGACAATGATAAATGTGTAAATTGCTTTTTAATTACTTTATTAACTTTACATTTTTCCATGCAAATGGGTGAAACTTTACTGTTGACAGAAACTTAGATTGGGTGCCAAGGCAATCTGCAGTTAGAAGCTGGTAACACAGAACCCACCTGACACACTGAAATTACATAAGGTTCACAGCAAACGGATCAGTAAAGGCATTATCAGGAAAATGCAAGGAAAAACAGAACAACAGTGGAAATCACAGTATTAATCTCATGGAAATGGCAGGAGTCAAGGCATAAGGCAAAATTCGTCATGATGGTCATGGTGATTAGAGAGCTCCCCCATAAGGATACGCAGACAATTCCTCAACTGCAGCTCCCTAAGTTTTCTCCTGATTTCTCTCATCTCCTCCATGAATATTTCCATATCGTCTCCCTCTCCACCCATCCCATCATTGACCTGCCTATTGGGTATGACCCATCGGAAATTAGGGGCAAGTCGGCGAGCCTGTCCCCGTCTATGATTTCTTTCTGGCTGGTGGCCTTCGCCCCCTCCCAAAGGGCGGTCTTCCTCTCCGTTCTGCACGGGTTGCTCCATTTCTTCGTTTTCCTGGTGGATATTAGCCATGATGAGATTTTTTCCCCCCTGTTATTTTTCTTTGAACAACAAGTAAGACAAAGGCAAGGTGAGAGACTGAATGCTTGGTGCACTGACCAGCAGGATTCAGAGTCCTGATAGCAAAGATTAAAAAAAAAATTTTTTTTCCCACAACAGGCGCTTCGTGCGCCTTCTGGGGAGCCTTCAATTTGACCTCTTTCCCAGCTCTCTCCTTTTTCCTCCCTCCCTCACACCCAAAGCCCACCATTTTTCTTTTCCCAGGATTCTTTCCCAGAGCGCAGCAGGCACCAAAATGGAGGACGGGGCATGGGGTCTGGGTGAATTAGCAAGGAATCTCAGGCTGGGCTATGGACCAGTCCCTTCCTCCCCTGCACAGTTCCCGGCACTGACCTGGGCCTATCCTCGCTGTCTCCTGCTCCTTCCGATCCTCGCCACGAGTGCGCAGCCGCCACACTTAGTTCGGCAGACCTGCAAAGGGCCAGGGTGGGGGCAGGAGGCTGCTGCAGCTGGGCTCTTGGCACCTTCCCGACCCCGCGTCCCCCACTCCCACCAACCCCCCTTTCCGCGCCTGGCCGCCCCGAGCCCCCCGCCCCCACCCTCAGGTGCCCCCATCCCCGCCCCGCTCCCAGGTTCACTATTGCCTTGCAGGAACTCAGGGATGATTTCCCATCGCTCTGAGTTGCTTTCCTGCCTTCCCTGGAACCCTGCACCCCTGCACCCCCCCACCCCAGGGGGCCACTATTTCTGTTCCCAGGAAAGCCGGGGTGTGGAGAAGGCTGGCCCGGACTCGTCGCGCTGAACCCCTGTGCTGGCCTTTGGGGTTGGCTGGCAGCTGCCTCCCTGGCGTCAGCGCGCGGCCCCGGAGCCCTTACCTGCTCCGCTTGCCGCGGGCCCGATGCCAACCCGCCGTGCGCGGGGGAGCGGGAAGCTGGTACCCAGACAGAAGTGACGACTGCACCGAAGGCTGCGTCGCTCTGCAGCTCTAGATCACGTGAGCACCCCCACGTCACCGCCGAGCTCGCCCCCAACTCCGGCGGCCAGTGCAGCAGGAGCGCCCCACTTCCGCCTCGTGCACCGGCACGGACAACCACCTCCGCCTGTTTGTGCGCTGGGTCACAGCGCGCACCTCCCTGTCAATCAATCATCTCGTTCTTCTCCAATCTGACTGCCCACGAGTGGCATCACTTCCCTGGTGTTGGAGTTTGCATTTCTCTGGTTATAAGGGAGGGTCTACAACACCTTCTACCCGCTCTCCGCCCCTAGGCCTTGGCGTTGGTTTTTTTGCTCTCTTTCCTCTTCTCACTGACCAAAGCCTTTCCCCACCCCGCCCCGCCATTGCCCACCAAGTGCCCGGAATTCATACTCTTATAGGACATTTAGGTTGAAGGTTAGGGTGGGGAGGGAGCAAGAAACTTGTCAGACAGAGAGGCGAGAAGGTAGAGTGGGTTGTATATATCCTTCCTAATAATTTCTCTTTATTTCTTTTTTTAAAAAAGTCAGCATGCCATCAAAAAATTAAAAATTACAAGGTTTCATTTTTTAAAGAAATGCTGCATCCTGTGGAAAGAAAAAGCCTAATTGTTTGATTTTGTTTGTTCACCGGTACCACTCAGAAAATATTTTCTTTGGACTCCACCACACAACATCAACAACATTTTGGAAACATTTTATTTTGAAATCTTCTTTTGAAAAAATACAAGTATCTTCCTGAATACAGTTGTTTTCAAAATGATCTGTAAAGTAAATCTTGAGGTTGAAGTCCAGTTGTCAGACCTTGACCATTTTATGTAAATTTATGTGATGTTTTTGATACCATAGTCTTTGGAGGAAAGGAGCCTTTAAAAAAAAAGGAGGCTGTTTATTTTCTGCTTTCCTTTCCAAACTTGGGAAGGCATTCCTACACATACTTCCTTAGAGTGATCTCAGAAATTAAGTATACAACTGGTAAAAGTTAGTTCCAAAGACATGTTTTTTTGTAATGTGAATGTTTCCAAAAAATATTAGAAATAGGCATGGGGTATGTGAAGCAATTAAACTTGAAACTCATTTTGAGTATAACTGTTCATTTTTTCAACTTGAAATAACTGAAAACTATTTTTAAAAATCATGGTTACAAAATAGAGATGCCTTTAGGAAAATGGCATTATTATTTAAAAATATTAAGTGTTGGTTGTGTCCAAGGAACCAAAAGAGTTATATGTACTGAGGCCAGACGGGCCAGGCAAATGCTAACTGCTTCTAGTTTTGCTCAGGGGCTTCAGTTGTGTCTGACTCTTCGAGACCTCTTGAACTGTAGCCTGCCAGGCTCCTCTGTCCATGGGATTATCCGGGCAAGAATACTGGAGTGTGTTGCTATTTCCTCCTCCAGGGAATCTTCTCAACCCAGGGACTGAACCTGTCTCTCTTGCGTCACCTACATTGGCAAGTGGATTCTTTACCACTATGCCATCTGGGAAGCCCTTTGGCTCCAAAAGCCTATGTAATCTCCCACCCTGCTAAACTAGCTGGGACACTGAATAAAGGAAGAGTATATGCCTACTGCATATGTAGTTTGAAATATATAAAATTATGTATATATGCATGCATGCTCAGTCATGTCTGACTCTTTTTGACCTCATGGACATGTCGAAACAATGACAACCTCATGGACTTCTCATGGAGCCTGCCAGGCTCCTCAGTCCATGGGGTTTTCCAGGCAAGAATACTGGAGTGGGTTGCCTTGCCCTCCTTCCTCCAGGGGATCTTTTTGACCCAGGGATAGAACCCATATCTCCTGCATTACAGGTGGATTCTTTACTGCTGAGCCACTGGGGAAGCCCATGTATCTATCTATCTATCTGACATATATGTGTGTTATATATATATATATACACACATATATATTTCACATATATATATACTAATTTTAGAGATATAAAGAAATATTGATATATTGCTCCAAAAGCTCAAATTAAAAGTAATTGTCTTTTAAAGGAATGCTAGTGATTCCTGAATTCTCTCTCACAATTAACAACTCTTCATATAGGTAGCTCTATTAATGATACCCATTGGAATCATGCCGATTAGAGGCATGAGTTGTGGTATCAGACATGTCTGGATTTAAATCATGTTTCTGCTACTTGTACTGATGTATGACTTTGGGTCAGTTACTTATCAGGGTCTCTGTGCTTCCTCTGTGAAACAGGGATTATTAGAAGTAAATCACATATTTCAAGTAAGTACCATAGAGCCTAAAGAATCATCAGTGAAAGTTGATTCATTACTTTTTTTTTTTTTTTTTTACTATTATTAGATGGTTTCTAACAAGGTTTAAAGAGTGGGCAAAGCATAGTTCTGTTCTTAGCTAGATACACTTGTCTTTAAAATCTGTGAGGGTCCCAAACTCATCTGCTGTCTTCTACTTTGCAAAGTCAGTGACTTACAGAATTCTTTGTACCAAGTAGGTGATTGGTGAATGTCGGGAGCCATTATGGGAGGTCCCGCCCGTGACGAGGTCATGAAGAAAATACCTGGCAGGCAAGGCCGTCCGGGACCCCATCCATGACGAGGTCACGAGGAAAATACCTGACAGGCAAGGCTGTCTAGGATAAGGGACCCTCCAGTTGGCCTCAGCCTCTACCCTACCCTATATCCTCCCCCCTTTTTTGCTGTTGTTCTTGTTTGCCCTGCTGCGGATTCTTGTGTTGCCTGCCGAGAGCTCTCCTGCTCCTCTTTCACTGAATGAAGACCAACTTAAAACCTTAATTAATAAATCTCCTGGACACTGGTACCCTATGAAGGAGCCAGGGATGAAGGAAATGCTTCAATTCAAACCCTTTTGCTGGCATTCTGGCTTATTTCATAAATGTGTGCTCTCATTGCACAAAATGTTCATGATTGTTCTAAACATCCTAAGCACAGTACGCTAACAAAAGAAACTATTAAGCATAGGTCCCTCTGCGGGGTGAAAAAAGCCCCACAAATATTATAGCCACATATACACCTAATAGAAAATAGTTTAGATAGAGATCAGCTGGTGACTTCTTGCAGGTAATTAACTTTTAGACTAAGAGCCTGTTTTGTGCCATATCTGCTGTTTTTGCAATCCTTTGCATTTCTGTTCCATGAAAATGTAATCCTATCTAGTTCCCTTGGAGATGACACCTAATAGAAAGAATATAGATTAACCACAAAAAAGACAGGGTCGGCTACTGAAGTTGCTTAAAGTTGCACCAGGTGCAAACCATAAATTGTCAACAGGCCTGAAAGCCAAAAGATATTATACATAGAGATTAACCTTAAAAAAGGCCCTAATAGGCACAGAGCCCTTTGGGGGGTGAGGAAGCCCTATTAGAAAATACAAAAAATATTGTTTTATTTATTTATTTATTTATTATTAGTTGGAGGCTAATTACTTCACAACATTTCAGTGGGTTTTGTCATACATTGATATGAATAAGCCATGGATTTACACGTATTCCCCATCCCGATCCCTGCTCCCACCTCACTCTCCACCCGATTCCTCTGGGTCTTCCCAGTGCACCAGGCCCAAGCACTTGTCTCATGCATCCCACCTGGGCTGGTGATCTGTTTCACCATAGATAGTATACATGCTGTTCTTTGAAATATGCCACCCTCACATTCTCCCACAGAGTTCAAAAGTTTGTTCTGTATTTCTGTGTCTCTTTTTCTGTTTTGCATATAGGGTTATCGTTACCATCTTTCTAAATTCCATATATATGTGTTAGTATGCTGTAATGGTCTTTATCTTTCTGGCTTACTTCACTCTGTATAAGGGGCTCCAGCTTCATCCATCTCATTAGGACTGGTTCAAATGAATTCTTTTTAATGGCTGAGTAATATTCCATGGTGTATATGTACCACAGCTTCCTTATCCATTCATCTGCTGATGGGCATCTAGGTTGCTTCCATGTCCTGGCTATTATAAACAGTGCTGCGATGAACATTGGGGTGCACGTGTCTCTTTCAGATCTGGTTTCCTCAGTGTGTATGCCCAGAAGTGGGATTGCTGGGTCATATGGCAGTTCTATTTCCAGTTTTTTAAGAAATCTCCACACTGTTTTCCATAGGGGCTGTACTAGTTTGCATTCCCACCAACAGTGTAAGAGGGTTCCGTTTTCTCCACACCCTCTCCAGCATTTATTGCTTGTAGACTTTTGGATAGCAGCCATCCTGACTGGCGTGTAATGGTACCTCAGTGTGGTTTTGATTTGCATTTCTCTAATAATGAGTGATGTTGAGCATCTTTTCATGTGTTTGCTAGCCATCTGTATGTCTTCTTTGGAGAAATGTCTGTTTAGTTCTTTGGCCCATTTTTTGATTGGGTCATTTATTTTTCTGGAATTGAGCTTCAGGAGTTGCTTGTATATTTTTGAGATTAATCCTTTGTCTGTTTCTTCATTTGCTATTATTTTCTCCCAATCTGAGGGCTGTCTTTTCACCTTACTTATAGTTTCCTTTGTAGTGCAAAAGCTTTTAAGTTTCATTAGGTCCCATTTGTTTATTTTTGCTTTTATTTCCAATATTCTGGGAGGTGGGTCATAGAGGATCTTGCTGTGATTTATGTCGGAGAGTGTTTTGCCTATGTTCTCCTCTAGGAGTTTTATAGTCTCTGGTCTTACATTTAGATCTTTAATCCATTTTGAGTTTATTTTTGTGTATGGTGTTAGAAAGTGTTCTAGTTTCATTCTTTTACAAGTGGTTGACCAGTTTTCCCAGCCCCACTTGTTAAAGAGGTTGTCTTTTTTCCATTGTATATCCTTGCCTCCTTTGTCAAAGATAAGGTGTCCATAGGTTCGTGGATTTATCTCTGGGCTTTCTATTCTGTTCCATTGATCTATATTTCTGTCTTTGTGCCAGTACCATACTGTCTTGATGACTGTGGCTTTGTAGTAGAGTCTGAAGTCAGGCAGGTTGATTCCTCCAGCTCCATTCTTCTTTCTCAAGATTACTTTGGCTATTCGAGGTTTTTTGTATTTCCATACAAATTGTGAAATTATTTGGTCTAGTTCTGTGAAAAATACCATTGGTAGCTTGATAGGGATTGCATTGAATCTATAGATTGCTTTGGGTAGAATAGCCATTTTGACAATATTGATTCTTCCAATCCATGAACACGGTATGTTTCTCCATCTGTTTGTGTCCTCTTTGATTTCTTTCATCAGTGTTTTATAGTTTTCTATGTATAGGTCTTTTGTTTCTTTAGGTAGATATACTCCTAAGTATTTTATTCTTTTTGTTGCAATGGTGAATGGTATTGTTTCCTTAATTTCTCTTTCTGTTTTTTCATTGTTAGTATATAGGAATGCAAGGGATTTCTGTGTGTTAATTTTATATCCTGCAACTTTACTATATTCATTGATTAGCTCTAGTAATTTTCTGGTAGAGTCTTTAGGGTTTTCTATGTAGAGGATCATGTCATCTGCAAACAGTGAGAGTTTCACTTCTTCTTTTCCTATCTGGATTCCTTTTACTTCTTTTTCTGCTCTGATTGCTGTGGCCAAAACTTCCAACACTATGTTGAATAGTAGTGGTGAGAGTGGGCACCCTTGTCTTGTTCCTGATGTCAGGGGAAATGCTTTCAACTTTTCACCATTGAGGGTGATGCTTGCTGTGGGTTTGTCATATATAGCTTTTATTATGTTGAGGTATGTTCCTTCTATTCCTGCTTTTTGGAGAGTTTTAATCGTAAATGAGTGTTGAATTTTGTCAAAGGCTTTCTCTGCATCTATTGAGATAATCGTATGGTTTTTATCTTTCAATTTGTTAATGTGGTGTATTACATTGATTGATTTGCGGATATTAAAGAATCCTTGCATTCCTGGGATAAAGCCCACTTGGTTGTTTTAAAAGTGGTTATTAGATCAACGTTTGATTGATGTTAATGTGCTGAGGTTGTGCAGTGGAAACTATTGTTAATATAGTTAAAGATAGAATAAAATAAGAGTTTAGCCCTAGTGTAAAAACAATAAAATAATTGTTAATTTTACCCGGGAGTGCTAAACAGGGGCTGCCTCACCGGAGCTGCAGAGTCTTTGTGTGCTAAACTTTTTAGATAAATTTAGCTAAGAATTTCTGCAAAAAGACTGACTTTTATGTTAACAAGATTGTATTTCTATTATGTTGCAACCTGCTGTACCATGAGACTGCCACTTTTCTGTTTTCTGCTAACCTCAAGGCCAGAAGATAAGGTACAAAAAATCTATGGGAAAAGACTCTCGTAAATAAAAAATATACAGAGAACACCTGGTTTCGTGAGGGACAAGCTGATGTAATGTTAAACTGAGTCTGTATGCTTATCTGCCCCTTAGAAATGTACCAACTTAGGGTATAAAGGCTACGGTGAAAAATAAAACAACTGCCAGACTCTGCTGCATATTCCTGGTTTGGTCTCTTTCTTTCTCTCTCTCTCCCCCTCGCAGACTTAGCCCTATCAAGGCCAGTCCTACGTGTCTCTCTCTCGCCGACACCGTTCATCCTGAGGGTTCCCCTGGATCCTGCTGGGGCTGGACCCCGGTAGTTGAATATTTGTTGACTGATATATCCACTATTGAGTTAATGGGGCTTCCCAGGTGGCACTAGTGGTAAAGAATCCGCCAGCTAGTGCAGGAAACATGAGACAATCCCTGAGTCAGGAAGATCCCCTGGAGAAGGAAATGGCAACCCACTCCCATGGACAGAGGAATCCCATGGACAGAGGAGCTTGGCGGTTACAGTCCATAGGGTCACAAGGAGTCCAACACAACTGAAACGACTTAGCATGCAGCATGCATACTGAGGCTAATAGGTTGCTCTTCATTCAGGGGACTATATTTACAGCAATATAGAAAAACTTTTATGAAAATTAGAAATTACCTAGAAAGAATCCCCTGAAAGTAGGCAAATTGCTATGACATAACCATTGAATGGCCTCCTCAGATGATGCTTGTGGTAAAGAACCCGCCTGCCAATGCAGGAGATGTAAGAGATGCAGGTTCAATCCCCGGGTTGTGAAGATCCCTGGAGGAGGGCATGGCAACTCAATCCAGTATCCTTGCCTGGAGAATCCCATGGACAGAGGATCCTGGTGGGCTGTAGTTTATGGGGTCACAAAGAGTCAGACATGACTGAGAGACTGAGCACACATGCAACCATTGAATACAAAATTTGAAAAGTAGATTTTTGGTTCTCTCAGTGGCTCAATTTTTTGCTATTATCTTTTTGATCCATCTTGGATTAGTCTTTTGCTTGAAACCACCAAATTTTCTTGGATGAAAACATGCTTTTGTGTATTTTTCCAAGATTAGAGTTTATGCTACATGGGATGTTGGTTGTAATGAAGTGATGTTTTACAGATAGGTGAACTATGGCTGATTCATGTTGATGTTTGACAGAAAGAAAACAAAATTCTGTAAAACAATTATGCTTCAATTAAAATAAATTAGTTAAAAATAATAAAGATAGGTGAAATTTGTCCTTGTAATGATGTTGTCTTCACTAAGGTGTTGAGGTGTTGATTGAGATCTTTTCTTGTCCTTGGTGTTTTCTGAGGAGTTGAAAGTAGATAACAACCTGTTGAGAACAAAATTTTTTTAAATTTCTAAGGCTGAGTTGGAAGGATGTAAGAGTCTTAGTTTGGAACTCATGTGCCCTGAAAGACAGAGAGGGTGAAGAGTAGTGTAGTACTGGGAAGGAGGAACCTGTGTTCATGTTTGGGGAAGTGCAGTATTTGTGAAAAGAACCTATTTCCTTTCCTTATCTCCTATAATTATAGTGGAACCAGCCACTTGATCGGTTTCCTTCACCAAAGCCAAGGAGATGGGACCCCAAAAGAATAGTACATAAAGTTTAGGGATATCTACAAGATGTTCAGTTCAGTTCAGTCCCTCAGTCATGTCCAACTCTTTGCAACTCCATGGACTGGCACACCAGGCTTCCCTGTCCATCACCAATTCCCAGAGGTTGCTCAAACTTATGTCCATGGAGTCAATGATGCCATCCAACCATCTCATCTTCTGTTGTCCCCTTCTCCTGCCTTCAATCTTTCCTAGCATCAGGGTCTTTTCCAATGAGTCAATTCTTCCCATCACTTGTTAAGGTTCACTTATTCCTCTGCTGGATATCTGCATTACCATTGGGATTTTGAGCTACCTAGATGCCATGGGAGCCTGGAAAGAACATTTTTGAAAGATGATGTTGTGGTGTGGCCAGGTAGAGAAAGGGCTAAGATTAATCCCCTACCAAAGT
Organism: Dama dama; assembly: GCF_033118175.1. Classification (NCBI taxonomy): domain Eukaryota; kingdom Metazoa; phylum Chordata; class Mammalia; order Artiodactyla; family Cervidae; genus Dama; species Dama dama. Next base: position 10,397,698 of record NC_083714.1, on the reverse strand, counting down.
TCCCAATTCTGGATAAGCATGAAAAATAAATCCTACCATGCTTACAAGTTCTAGAGTTGGAAAGAGGGGAGTTATTGAGATATAGATTTACCAGAAACTGATACAGACTAGGACAAAGAGACCTATGAATTATAGGAATTCCATGTGAGGGTTATGAGGTAAGAGTCACATACAAGATATGGCCCAGTCTTCCAAGGAAACACTTGAAAGGGAGATGCTTGGATGTGAGTCCTTAGCAGCAGGTTCTCTAGAAATCAAGCTTGAGCTTCAGTGATGATTAATTATGTGGGATAGCAATCTTACCCTCGGTATTCACATAAAGAGTTGTCTTTATATCCCTCTTCTTCAAACTGTCAAGTCATTTGCGTAAACCAGGGAAAAGGGTGTGATTGTTAATTTTATGTATCCAAAAGGCCATTGGATGCCCATATATCTGACTGAATAATATTTCTGAGTGTGTCTGTGAGGATGTTTCTAGAAAAGTTTAGCATTTGAATTGGTAAACTGAGTAAAGCAGATGGTCTTCCCCAATGCAGGTAGACATCATCTAATACCACTGAGGGCCTAAATAAAACAGAAAAGCAGAAGGTCGAATTCACTCTCTGTCTGATTGCTTGAGCCGGTACTTTGATCTTCTCCTGCCTTTGGTGTTCCTGGTTCTCAGGACTTCTAATTCAGACTGGCACCTACATGTTAGCTCTCCAACACTCAGGCTTTTAAAGTACACCACTGGCTTTCTTGGCTCTCCAGCTTGTAGACAGCACATCATGGAACTTCCCAGGCTACATAATCATGTAAGCTTATAGGCTTACAGTCAGTCTATAGACCTTATAATTGGTAACTGATAGATAGATAGACTCTAGATAGAAAATTAGGTCTCCTAGAGGGATGAGGAGGATTCTGAATCAAAAGTGATATCAGTGTTTTAAAATACATAGAACCAAGATGCAAATTGGTATATATAGAATGAATAAGCAATAAGGCCTTGCTGTACAGCACAGGGAACTATATTCAATACCTTGTGATAAACCACAATGGAAAAGAATATGCAAAAGAATGTATGTAATATATATGTATAGCTGAGCCACTTTGTTTCACATCAGTAATTAACACAACATTGTAATTCAACTATATTTCAAGAAAAAATAAACTTTAAAAAGACATAGACCAAACCTTTAACAGTTTAACTGAAATATTTTAATAAGCAAAAATAACTGAAAAGTTGGGGAACAGGACTGAGCTACAATTAAAGAAGCTTATTATCCAGTAGAAAGTGGAGGGTGGGGATAATAGAGCACTGTTGAGGAGCTATTGGAAAAATAAGACTCTTTTGTGATTTTGCCTCAACTAGCTACCTTTCAATCAAACTGTGGTGATATCAGGTTAATATTCTATCAGAGGCAACTCATTTTTGCTGAGATCTTTTTGCATATTGCCATGATATATAGCTCACATGTATTTGGCTGGAAAGGTACCCAGTTGGATTGTAGTTATTGTCCTGTTTTCCTCTCATTGTACTCTCATGGGTGAGTGCAAGGATTGAAAGCAGATAGTCTGGCACATGGTGGGCTCTGTGGGTGTGGATATCTCTGTTCCTGCCTAGAATGGTTCTCTATGGGTCATTCCAATGCTTCAGTGCTTCAGTCTTATTGTGCTTCTCTCTTTTTTCCTAAATGTAAGCACATATTAACAAATTGAAGCCAGATATTAAAAATCTAGGAAATTATGCCTACTTTAGCTTCCCAATAAGCTATGGCCATTATAATTTTGATGCCAAGAACTTTGAAGAACTGAGAACAGACGTGATAAAATTTTAAAGATGTTACTTTAAGAATTTGGAACATTTGAAAGATAATGTATTCAATATTTCATTCAAGAAATCTTGTATTATATAATTACAAAGCCATAAGGCTAAGACATCTGAGTGTGAAATCAACAAATATTCAGGACCTCACTATCTATTAAAGATCCACGGGATTTCCCAGGCAAGAATACTAGAGTGGGTTGCTGTTTCCTTCTCTAGGGCATCTCCCTGATCCAGGGATCAAACCCACATCTCCTGCTTGGCAGGTGGTTTCTTTACCACTGAACCATGAGGGAAACCCCAAGTTTATCTATAACTAAACAGTAAGCTAACACATACTCTGTCTCACACACACACACACACTCACACACTCCTCCCTTCCTCCGTTCCTCCTCTCCGTGTTACACCCCTGCCCCAGTTCCTGAGTCAGGGGCTACTTTTCCCACCATGAATCTAGGACTTAGGCATTGTAGCATGACAGTATCTTGAGCCATATTTTACACTTAGAGACTTACGTCTGGTGACTTGATGACCCCTTCCTGCACTCCCACTCCTCCCTCATCCCTTCCCATTTATTGTACTTGTCCTCATATTTGAGATTAAAAATGTTTTTCTAATGCTGGACATCAAGTGGTGATTACCTCTATCTTCTAAATTATCTCAGAGGACAAGGTATTCTTTTTGTAAGTAGAAGGGAAAAATCATTAATTATTTTTCTTTTAAATTCAGGCTATGAAATAGTATATATAGAATTATCCTAGTTTCCTTAAAAATACATAGTGATGAAAATGAAATAAAACAGCACTTACATAAATGCTGGTATATATCAAAAAGTGTTGTATATGTATATTCATTATTCATTTTATTCTCCTCCAAATTCTATGAGGTAGGTGCTAATATCATCCCCTATTTTACAAATAATAGTATTGTAGGACAGCAAGGCTATGCAACAGATAAGAAGTGGTAGAACAGGAATTCAAACACATACAGTTTAGTTCTTAGAGTCCATGTTCTTGCCCTCTACTCAGTTTCATTTATTAATAAGTCCCAGACTTCCCTGGTGGTCTAGTAGTTGAGAATCTGCCAGCCAGTGCCAGGGACAGAGGTTTGATCCCTGATCCAGGAAGATCTCACACACCATGAAGCAGTTAAGCCCATGTACCACAACTACTGAACCTGCATGCTGCAACTACTGAGGCTCATGCACCTAGAGCTTATGCTCTGCAGTAAGAGAAGCCACTGTAATGAGAAGCCCATGCACCACAATGAAGAGTAGCCCCTGCTCTCTGTAGCTAGAGAAAGCCCACGTGCAGCAACAAAGACCCAATGCAGCCAAAACATAATAAATTAAATAAATAAATAATTTTTAAAAGTCCCAAATCTATTTCTCATTCTTTCTTTTATCCATCTATTATTTGAGGCCTTTTCTGTGGCAGGCACTGCCTGCCCATTTCACATCTCAATCTCAGTACTGTATTTACATTTCTGATTTCTAGGACACAGTTCTTTCCATTTAATTAAAATGTCAGAAATATACCTTTCATTCAATCATAATTTATTAAGCATCTACTATGCTCTAGGCCCTGGAGATATAAAAAGCAATAAGACAGATACAACCTTCATATTGCTATGTAGCACATAGTTTAGTGAGAGGAAACAAGGAGAGTGCGATAAGTACTGAAGGGGAGATTACAGCACTGAGTAAGAGGACCTAACTCAGTTGCCAGTGAAGTCTTCCAGGAAGAAGGAATGTCTAGGAGGTCAATTTCTGCTATGACAATGTGAGGATCTCTGTGGATCTGCTTTCCTGTGAAACTAGTGAAATTCATTAAAAAAAAAAAAAACAAGCAAAACAATTTAAAGGCTTTAGAAAGGTTTTAAGGGAAACCATTAAGTGGAAAACTATTCAAGAAAATCTATAAAAACTTCACAAGAAATATGAGTCTGTGGTATTTGAACCTAGACCTCTCCCTTTTCCCTTTACATTACATTTGTAATATAATGTAAATGTAAATAAAGGAAGCAAAATTGCACTCCTAACTATCAGCCAAGAACACAGGATATCCTCTTCCTGCAGCTCACAGCCATGGTGATTTCTTTCTCAGAAGAGGAGTATATCAGTATTTCTTATCCTGTTTCAACTACTGAGATTGTGAGGTTAGGCTCCAGGTGAGTGCAATTGAGAGGAACCAGCCCTCACTAATAGAATGGAAATTGTCCTGTGGGTATGGTACCACTGAGAATACTGGGGTCCTTATCACTCTTGGTTTGGCTGTAAGGTGTGGTTCCACACTATGAGAAGCAAGGTGAGAGAACATCAGGCTGTTGTTTCCTTTCTGCCTACTTTAACACATCAGGTACTAAAGCACAAGTGTCATTCAAAGATAAAAGTGCTGTTGTCTCCACCCCCAGATCCAGAGCCCTGGCTCAGAGATTTTGCCTGGGGAGAGAAGAAAGTCATGAATCATATAGGTGCTAAAATTTCCCCAATGGAACTTACTTTATTTGCAACAAAGCATGGAGGCATTCAAGCCAAAGTTGCTCTAAAAACAGAATGGTTGTTGTGGAGGCAATTGGGAAGTGATTCAGGGGTTTGGTGAAGATACCAGGTAGCCGTAAGCTGGCTAGATTGTTTTAAAAAGTCAGGTAACATTCTTTTAAAGGGAAAGACAGTACCCTTCAGAGAACTACGAGGAAAAACATCTTCCCTAGCAGAAGGCAAATTAAAAAGTTTGCAGTTGTTCATTTCACTGGGTAATAGTTTGCATTTGGAGAGTGAGGGCTCAAAGCCTGTCTTTTCCACTTCCAGGCTTAGGCAAATAAATACCATGAAGTATTTTTATACACGAAGTCTCTTTATCTCTACTTCTTTAGTTGGGACAGGATGATGAGAGAGGTGTTGGGATTGCATATTGTCCTTCCCGCAGGTCAGCTAGGCTCTGATAAAACTCAATTCAGTTCAGTTCAGTCACTCAGTCATGTCCGACTCTTTGCGACCCCATGAATTGCAGCACGCCAGGCCTCCCTGTCCATCACCACCTCCTGGAGTTTATTCAAACTCATGTCCAACGAGTCAGTGATGCCATCCAGCCATCTCATCCTCTGTCGGCCCCTTCTCCTCCTGCCCCCAATCCCTCCCAGCATCAGGGTCTTTTCCAATGAGTCAACTCTTCGCATAAGGTGGCCAAAGTATTGGAGTTTCAGCTTCAGCATCAGTCCTTCCAATGAACACCCAGGACTGATCTCCCCTAGGATGGACTGGTTGGATCTCCTTGCAGTCCAAGGGACTCTCAAGAGTCTTCTCCAACACCATAGCTCAAAAACATCAATTTTTCAGCACTCAGCTTTCTTCACAGTCCAACTCTCACATCCATACATGACCACTGGAAAAACCATAGCCTTGACTAGATGGACCTTTGTTGGCCAAGTAATGTCTCTGCTTTTTAATATGCTATCTAGGTTGGTCATAACTTTCCTTCCAAGGAATAAGCGTCTTTTAATTTCATGGCTGCAATCACCATCTGCAGTGATTTTGGAGCCCCCAAAAATAAAGTCTGACACTGTTTCCACTGTTTCCCCATCTATTTGCCATGAAGTGATGAGACCAGATGCCATGATCTTAGTTTTCTGAATGTTGAACTTTAAGCCAACTTTTTCACTCTCCTCTTTCACTTTCATCAAGAGGCTTTTTAGTTCCTCTTCACTTTCTGCCATAAGGGTGGTGTCATCTGCATATCTGAGGTTATTGATATTTCTCCCCACAATCTTGATTCCAGCTTGTGCTTCTTCCAGCCCAGCGTTTCTCATGATGTACTCTGCATAGAAGTTAAACAAGCAGGGTGACAATATACAGCCTTGACATACTCCTTTTTCTATTTGGAACCAGTCTGTTGTTCCATGTCCGTTCTAACTGTTGCTTCCTGACCTGCATATAGGTTCCTCAAGAGGCAAGTCAGGTGGTCTGGTATTCCCATCTCTTTCAGAATTTTCTACAGCTTATTGTGATCCACACAAAGATTTTGATATAGTCAATAAAGCAGAAATAGATGTTTTTCTGGAACTCTCTTGCTTTTTCGATGATCCAGCAGATGTTGGCAATTTGATCTCTGGTTCCTCTGCCTTTTCTAAAACCACCTTGAACATCTGGAAGTTCACAGTTCATGTATTGCTGAAGCCTGGCTTGGAGAATTTTGACCGGGAGCTGACTGTGGCTCAGATCATGAACTCCTTATTGCCAAATTCAGACTTAAATTGAAGAAAGTAGGGAAAACCACTAGACCATTCAGGTATGACCTAAATCAAATCCCTTATGACTATACAGTGGAAGTGAGAAATAGATATAAGGGACTAGATATGATAGGCAGAGTGCCTGATGAACTATGAACGGAGGTTCATGACATTGTACAGGAGACAGGGATCAAGACCATCCCCATGGAAAAGAAATGCAAAAAGGCAAAATGGTTGTCTGAGGAGGCCTTACAAATAGCTGTGAAAAGAAAAGAAGTGAAAGGCGAAGGAGAAAATTCTAATTAGACTCTGGTAAAAAATAGTTCTTCTTGACTATTAAGAAGAATAGAACACTCTGGGTACACTTAAAAATGCCTACTTTCCCTTTCCCCTTCCAGAAGGACAAAGAGGTTTTCTCTAATATTCACTGTGAAAAGCTCATAGGTCTCTAAAAGTGTGAGCGCACCCCTTAAATTGGGCCTCTCTGGAGTTTTAAATCTCAGACTTGTCCACATTGAGCTTCTAGCAATTCGTAAACTATAGTTTAGGTTTTCCTATATCAGTACTGGTTCCTGGGGAAGTTTCTGTTTATAGATTTTACTCTAGCAAATTGTGATTCTGTGTATCTGCCTGTCTGCCACCTGTCTGGAGCAGGGATTTGCTTTGTGACTTCAATCATTTAATGGATCTAAGAGGAGTTCTTGATTCTCAGTTTATTCACCTCTTTACTTATTGTTACAATAGAGTAACTACTTCTAAGTTTTTTCCATGCCAAACAAAAAACTGGAAGCAAGAGGGAATTTAATGATAAAAGAGTTAACATATAAGTAATATATGACAATTATAAATATATATGCCCCTAATAACAGAGGACCAAAATGTATGAAGCAGAAACTGACAATAAAAAAGGGAGAAATAGATAATTCAATAGTAATAGTTGGAGACTTTAATAACCCACTTTTCATAATAAATAGATCAATTTGGCAGAAGATCAACCAGGAAATAGAAGATGTTAGAACACCATGCACCAACTAGACCTAATAGACGTATAGAATACGCCACCCAACAACAGCAAAATACATATTTTTCTCAAGTGCACATTGAACATTCTCCATGGTAGACCATGTAATAGGCCATAAAACAACCCTCAATAAATTTAAATGATTAGAAGTTAGTTATAGAAGATATGTTCTCTGACCACACTGAAATAAAATTTCATATCAACAACAGAAAAAAATTTAGGAAATTCACAAATATCTGGAAATTAAGCAAAACACTCCTAAATAGCCAATGCATTAAAGAACATTTGTTCTTTGGATATCTGAAAATGCTTTGAAATTAAAGAAAAATGAAACATAGAATACAGCATACCAGAACTTATGGTGTGGAACTTTGGTATTTAGAAACACAATGTACTCAAAATGATGGGATAGAGCTAAACTTGTATAAAGGGAAATATATAGCTTTAAATGCCTGTATTTAAAAAAGAAGAAAGATCTCAAATCAACATCCTAACTTTCCACCTTAAGATACTGGGAAAGAAGAGCAAACTAAGCATAAAGCAAGCAAAAGGAAGGAAATAATAATAATTAGAGCAGAAATTGATGTAATGGAAAATAGAGAATAGAGAAAACTAATGAAACCAAAGCAGATTCTTTGAAAAGATCAACAATGTTGACAAATCTTCAGCTAGACTGATGAGACAGAGGGTGAGAGGGAAAGAGAGAAATGTGTGTCAAGTTACTAGAATTGGAAATGAAAGAGGGGTTGGTATTACTGACCTTATAGATATGAAAAAAGATTATAAATGAATAATATGAAATATTACATGCCCTTATATTAGATAACAGAAGAAATGGACAAATTCCTAGAAAAACACAAACTACCAAAACTATCTCAAGAATAAATAAACCATCTGAATACACCTATAACAAATGAAGAGATTGAATTAGTAATACATTTTTTAAAACTACCCACGAATAAAATTCTAGGCCACATGGCTTCACTGCTGAATTCTATCAAATATTTAAGGAAGAATCCTTCACAAATTCTTCAAAACAAACAAAAACAAACAAACAAACAAAACAGAAAAGGAAACACTTATCCTCTTATTTTGTGAGACCAGTATTACCCTGATACAAAATCCAGACAAAGATATGACAAGAAAAAACTACAAACCAGTATTGCTTATGAATATGGATGCAAAAATCCCCCAACAAGATACTAGGAAAACAAATCTAGAAACATATAAAAACAATTATACATTATGACCAAAAGAGGTTTATCCCAAAATGCAAGCATGATTTAACATCCCCAAACCAGGAATTCCCTAAGCATAATAAAAGTTATTACAAAAACCCTCCATGGACATTATGTGCTGTGCTGTGCTTAGCCTCTCAGTCATGTCTGACTCTTTGCAACTGCATGGAGTGTATGTAGCCTGCCAGGCTCCTCTGTCCATGGGGATTCTCCAGGCAAGAATACTGAAATAGGTTGCCATGCCTTCCTCCAGGGTATCTTCCTAACCCAGGGATCAAACTCAGGTCTCCCACACTGCAGGCAGATTCTTTACCATCTGAGCCACCAGGGAAGTCCAAGAATACTGAAGTGGGCAGCCTCTCCCTTCTCCAGGGGATCTTTCTGACCCAGGTATCGAACCAGGGTCTCCTGCATTGCAGGTGGATTCTTTACCAGCTGAGCTACCAGGGAAGCCCCCCACTGACATTACACTTAATGCTAAAACAATGAATATCTTTTCCCTATTATTAGGAGCAAAAACAAAGATATGTGCTGTCACCATTTCTATCCAACATTACAACTGGAGGTTCTAGCCAAGAGAGTTAGGCAAGAAAAAGAAATAAAAGGCATCCAGATCGAAAAATAAGAATTAGAACTATATTTCCAGATGACATAATCTGATGTATAGAAAGTCTTATGGAATCCACTGATAAACTAACAAAACAAACAATTCAGCAAGGTTGCAAGATGTAAGATGAATATACAAAGATATTTCAATACAACCATATTTCTATACACTTATAATGAACAATCAGAACAAGATAATTAAGAAAACAATTCTACTTATAAAAGTATCAAAAAGACTGAGATATTTAGAAATACATTTAATAAGGGAAGCACAAAATCGATACTCTGAAAACTGCAAACTACTATTGAAATTAAAGAAGAAAATTAAATGATGCCATTAAGAAATTAAAGAAGATGCAATTAAATGGGAAAAAAATCCCATGTTCATGAATTGAAAATTTTAATAGTGTTAAAATGGTAATGCTTCCCAAATTGATATATAGATTCAATGCAATCCCCTTCATAATCCCAGCTGATTTCTTTGTAGAAATTGACAAGCTTATTCTAAAATTCATATGCATTGCAAGGGACCCTAAATAGCCAAAACAACCTTGGAAATGAATAAAATAGGAGGACTCATGTTTCCTGGTTGCAGAATTGCTTCAAAGCAATGGTAATCAAAGCAGTGTCATCCTGTCACATGATAGACATATAGGTCAATAGGACTGAATTGAGAGTCCAGAAATAAAATTATGTTTCAGCTGATTTTTGACAAGGATGCCAAGACCATTCAATGGGAAAAAATAGTCCTTTCACAAATAGTCCTGGACCAACTAGACAGCCATTTGCAAACTAATGAAATGAGACCCTTATCTCATACCATATACAAAAAATTAACTAGAAATAGATTAGAGATTTCTAATCTAATCTATTTCTAAATGTAAGATTTAAAATGATACAACTCTTAGGGGAAAAATATATAGGGACAAATCTTCACGATCTTGACACCAAAAGAATGAGCAGAAAAATAAAAAATATATATTACTCTTCATCTAAACTAAAATTTGGAGGGCATCAAAGTATACCATCAGGACTTCCCTGGTGGCACAGTGGATAAGAATCTGCCTGCCAATCAGGGGACACAGGCTCAATCCCTCCTCTGGGAAGATTCTACATGCCACAGAGCAACTAGGCCTGGCACCAGGACTACTGAGCCCATGCTCTAGAGCCTGCAAGCTACACCTTCTGAGCCTGCTTCCTGCAACTACTTAAGCCTGTGCACATAGAGCCGGTGCTCCACAATAAAAGAAACCACTGCAGTGAGAAGCCTGTGCACTGCAACCGAGAGTGGCCCCCACTCACTACAACTAGATAAAGTCCACCCAAAGCAACAAAGACCCAGCTCAGCCAAAACTAAATACATAAAATAAATAATTTTCTAAAAGTATACCATCAGGAAAGTAAAAAGATAACCCACAGAATGGGAAAAAATATGTACAAATCATGTATCCATGGGATTTATATTCAGAGTATATAAAAACTCTTACAGCCAGACTCATCAAGAAACAAAGGGAGAAAAATCAAATCAACAAAATTAGAAATGAAAACGGAGAGATCACAACAGACAACACAGAAATACAAAGGATCATAAGAAACTATATCATATATATATATCAGCACTATATGCAAATAAAATGGACAAATTGGAAGAAATGGATAAATTCTTAGATAAGTACAACTTTCCAAAAATGAACCAGGAAGAAATAGAAAACCTTAACAGACCCATCACAAGCACGGAAATTGAAACTGTAATCAGAAACCTTCGAACAAACAAAAGCCCAGGACAAGATGGCTTCACAGCTGAATTCTACCAAAAATTTAGAGAAGAGCTAAACCTATCTTACTCAAACTCTTCCAGAAAATTGCAGATGAAGGTAAGCTTACAAACTCATTCTATGAGGCCACCGTCACCCTAATACCAAAACCTGACAAAGATGCCACAAAAAAAGAAAACCACAGGCCAATATCACTGATGAACATAGACGCAAATACCCATAACAAAATTCTAGCAAACAGAATCCAACAACATATTTAAAAGATCATACATCATGACCAAGTAGGCTTTATCCCAGGGATGCAAGGATTCTTCAATATCTGCAAATCAATCAATGTCATACACCACATTAACAAATTGAAACATAAAAACCATATGATTATCTCAATAGATGCAGAGAAAGCCTTTGACAAAATTCAACATCCATTTATGATAAAAACCCTCCAGAAAGCAGGAATAGAAGGAACATACCTCAACATAATAAAAGCTATATATGACAAACCCTCAGCAAACATTATCCTCAATAGTGAAAAATTGAAAGCATTTCCCCTAAAGTCAGGAACAAGGCAAGGGTGCCCACTCTCACCACTACTATTCAAAATAGTTTTGGAAGTTTTGGCCACAGCAATCAGAGCAGAAAAAGAAATAAAAGGAATCCAGATTGGAAAAGAAGAAGTAAAACTCTCACTGTTTGCAGATGACATGATCCTCAACATAGAAAATCCTGAAGACTCCACCAGAAAATTATTAGAGCTAATCAATGAATATAGTAAAGTTGCAGGATATAAAATTAACACACAGAAATCCCTTGCATTCCTATGCACTAACAATGAGAAAACAGAGAAATTAAGGAAACAATTCCATTCACCATTGCAACAAAAAGAATAAAATACTTAGGAGTATATCTACCTAAAGAAACAAAAGACCTACATATAGAAAACTATAAAACACTCATGAAAGAAATCAAAGAGGACACAAATAGATGGAGAAATATACCATGTTCATGGACCAGAAGAATCAATATAGTGAAAATGACTATTCTACCAAAAGCAATCTATAGATTCAATGCAATCCTTATCAAGCTACCAATGGTATTTTTCACAGAACTAGAACAAATAATTTCACAATTTGTATGGAAATACAAAAACCCTCGAATAGCCAAAGCAATCTTGAGAAAGAAGAATGGAACTGGAGGAATCAACCTGCCTGACTTCAGTCTCTACTACAAAGCCACAGTCATCAAGACAGTGTGCTACTGGCACAAAGACAGAAATATAGATCAATGGAACAAAATAGAAAGCCCAGAGATAAATCCACGCACCTATGGACAACTTGTCTTTGACAAAGGAGGCAAGACTATACAATGGAGAAAAGGCAATCTCTTTAACAAGTGGTGCTGGGAAAACTGGTCAACCACTTGTAAAAGAATGAAACTAGAACACTTTCTAACACCATACACAAAAATAAACTCAAAATGGATTAAAGATCTAAATGTAAGACAAGAAACTACTAAACTCCTAGATGAAAACATAGGCAAAACACTCTCCTACATAAACCACAGCAGGATCCTCTATCACCCACCTCCTGGAATATTGGAAATAAAAGCAAAAATAAACAAATGGGACCTAGTTAAAATTAAAAGCTTAAAAATAAATAAATAAATAAATAAATAAAATTAAAAGCTTTTGCACAACAACGGAAACTATAGGCAAGGTGAAAAGACAGCCTTCATAATGGGAGAAAATAATAGCAAATGAAGCAATGGACAAAGAATTAATCTCACAAATATACAAGCAACTCCTGCAGCTCAATTCCAGAAAAATAAAAGACCCATTCAAAAAGCGGGCCAAAGAACTAAACAGACATTTCTCTAAAGAAGACATACAGATGGCTAACAAACACATGAAAAAATGCTCAACATCACTCATTATCAGAGAAATGCAAATCAAAACCTCAATGAGGTACCATTACACGCCAGTCAGAATGGCTGCTATCCAAAAGTCTACAAGCAATAAATGCTGGAGAGGGTGTGGAGAAAAGGGAACCCTCTTACACTGTTGGTGGGAATGCAAACTAGTACAGCCACTGTGGAGAACAGTGTGGAGATTCCTTAAAAAACTGGACATAGAACTGCCATATGACCCAATCCCGCTGCTGGGCATACACACTGAGGAAACCAGAATTGAAAGAGACACGTGTACCCCAATGTTCATCGCAGCACTGTTTATAATAGCCAGGACATGGAAGCAACCTAGATGTCCATCAGCAGATGAATGGATAAGAAAGTTGTGGTACATATACACAATGGACTATTACTCAACCATTAAAAAGAATACATTTGAATCAGTTCTAATGAGGTGGATGAAACTGGAGCCTATTATACAGAGTGTAATAAGCCAGAAAGAAAAACACCAATACAGTATATTAACGCATATATATGGAATTTAGAAAGAAGGTAACGATAACCCTGTATGCGAGACAGCAAGAGAGACACAGATGTATTGAACAGTCTTTTGGACTCTGTGGGAGAGAGCGAGGATGGGATGATATGGGAGAATGGCATTGAAACATGTAAAATATCATATGCGAAACGAATCACAATTCTAGGTTTGATGCATGATACAGGGTGCTCAGGGCTGGTGCAATGGGATGACCCAGAGGGATGGGATGGGGAGGGAGGTGGGAGGGGCGTTCAGGATGGGGAATACATGTACACTCATGGCAGATTCAAGTCAGTGTATGGCAAAACCAATATAATATTGTAAAGTAAAATTAATTAATTAATTTAAAAAATCAATTGGTAAAAAAAAAAAACAAAACTCTTACAACTCAATAATAAAAAGGCAAATATCCCAATTAAAAATGGGCAAAGGATCTGAATAGACATTTCTCCTAGTAATATATACTAGTTGCCAATAAGCACATGGAGAGATGCTCAATATCATCAACCATCAGAGAAATGTAAATCCAAACCACAATAAGATATCACTCACCTCTGCTAAAGTGGCTACAGTCAAAAAGTCAGAAAATAAAGTGTTGTCAAGGATATGGGCAAATTGGAACCCTTACACACTGCTGGTAAGTATACAGCAGTATACACAATGAAGGTAAAATGGTCAGCCAGTTTAGAAAACAATATGGCAGTTCCTGAAACAAATAAGCATAGGGTTACTGTATGACACAGCAATTCAATTGCTAGATATCTACCCTAGAGAAATAAGTACATTATGTCTGCACAAAACTTGTACATAAATCTATATAGCAACATTATCCATAACAAGCAAAAGATGAAAACAGCCCATATATCCATCAATGGACTAATGGATAAACAAAATGTTCATATCCATACAACAGAATATTGTTCAGCCATAAAAAGAAATTAATACATGGCGCACAATGGACTAACCTTGAAAACATATGCTAAGTGAGAAAAGCCAATAATAAAAGACCACATTTTATGAGTCCATTCTTATGAAATGTCCAGGAAAAGGAAATCTATAGAGACAGAGAATAGGTTAATGTTTACTTCCCTTGTGGCTCAGCTAGTAAAGAATTTGCCTGCAATTTGGGAGACCTGGGTTCGATCCCTGGGTTGGGAAGATCCCCTGGAGAAGGGAATGACTACCCACTCCAGTTTTCTGGTCTGGAGAATTCCATGGATTGTATAGTCCATGGTGTCACAAAGAGTTGGACACAACTGAGTGACTTTCACTTTCACTTACTTTCACTTAGGGCTGAAGGGATAGAGGCGTGGGGGCAGGATCATTGCTAAGGTATGGTATTTCTCTTTGATATGAAAATGTACACTAAAAACTATTGACTTGTACACTTAATTGTATGGTGTGTGAATTATATCTCAATAAAAACTGTTTTAAAAGAAGTAACATCTATTCTGGGATAACGAGTAGGAGCTTTAAGGAAATGATGGGAATCCATTTAGCAGTGTTGCTGTTGTTGTTGTTAGTATTTATTAAATACCAACTGTTGCAGAGTAGAGATATTAGGAGTGAGGGCTTTGACCTTAGGCAGGTGTTCCATTTAATAGCTGGGTGACCTTGGCTGAGACACATAATCTCTCTAAGCCTTGCTTCCTTTTCTGTTAAATAGTAGGTTAATAGCATAACATCTGGAAAAGGACTCAGAATTCGTGGAAGGGAAGGACTTTGTGTAAGTACAAGAAACTATTTTGACATGCAAGGATACATGCAAGGATACATGTTACAATGCAAGGATAATAGAATGGTCTATTAGGAGAAATTTTTAAAAAGTTCCTTAAACAATGAGGTAGCAAGAGGCCTGATGAGATATCAAGATATCACTTTGAAAGACACAATCCCTCCCTTTAGTGAGCTGAAGGGCTTTATGTTGGCATTTGTGAGTATGTGTATGTATGTGTGTGCTGTGCTAAGTTGCTTCAGTTGTGTCTGACTCTTTGCGATACCATCGGCTGTAGCCTATCAGGCTCCTCTGTCCAAGGGATTCTCCAGGCAAGAATACTGGAATGGGCTGCCATTTCCTTCTCCAGGGGATCTTCCTGACCCAGGGATCAAACCTGCGTCTCTTACATCTCCTGCACTGGCAAGCAGGTTCTTTGCCACTAGCGCCACCTGTATATATTATACTTAACCTCCTGTCCTTCATTTTTCTTTTAATAATGCATGGTGAACATATAGTACATATGGAGCTACCTCATCCTTGCAAATGGATTCTTTACCTATAGTGTACTGAAAATATTAAGGGGATGTTTAAGCAAAATATTTGAATGGACATTTCTCAAAGTAAGATGTTTAAATGACCAATAGTACATGAAAAGATGTTCCATACTCAAGTAAATTATCTAGCAAATGATGCAGCTGTTTTTTTCTGAAGCTCTTGCAAAACACTGGTGTCAAAATATCAAATGATTGATTTGGGATACCATTATGTGCAAAAGTTTCCTTCTCCCTCAAAACTTTCCCTATAGAGGGAACAGACCAGCTTTTCTCCTAGCTTTTGGCTTTTCCTTTTATAGAGACAGTAACGATTATATATGTAAAGGATCTGGGGCTGACTTACAAATACACACACACACTCCTGTCAATTTCTCAGTGAAAAATTTTGCAGAATATTTTTCCTGTCATTAGCATCTTGATAAATCCATGGTTTTTGCTCCTTTATTTCTTTAATTTTGTGTGTCACAGTAGCTATGTCTTACTGTAACTTTAAAGTTCCTCATAGATTATTTACTTGTGGTTTCTTAGGTGATGCTCTTTTCATTCAGTTAATTAGGATTCATTCAAAGTCCTATGTATTTAAGTAAAAATTAGAATTACAAATTTCCTGTTTATAGTATATAGTATTATAATGCATTATCTGCTTTAACTTGGAATTATAAATCAAAATTTGTGATGTTAGGAAAGGCTTACCATTCACATTAAGATTTTTTGCACAGAGAAAAGTGTTACTGGGAGAGGCAATCTGCCTTGAGTCCTGAGCATCCTTGTATGTTCTTAAGGCCCTGACCACTCTTTATGCAGGCAGGCCATTTCTCAGAGTTTATTTGCAGCAAGCAATTTGAGGCATGAAGTAATATGTTTCCCTTTCTGTGGACACAGCAGGCTTGCTTTTGCTTACTATGAAAGCAGTGAATTCTCCAAACTGTGGGCATCTTTCCTAGAACACGGTGCATTGCATGTGCCATCATCCATGATGGGCTGTGTGAGCTCGTGGGACTTGAGGATCATGGGGAACTAGTACAAACCAAAATGAAGCCAAGGCTACTGCTTTTACCATGGGTAATAATGTCCTTAGGACTGGGATTCTAGTGCCATTTGCAATAGCAAAAGCAGGTGAAACAGCAGCAGGTTAATATTAACTTGTTAATTTGTAGATAAGGTAAAATCTCAGATTGCACCCCTCTTGACAGGTGTTTCCAGATATTATTCTCTAAATCAATTATACTGGGGCAATATTTCCAGTCTTCTCAGGTGCCTCAGTGGTAAAGAATCCACCTGCCAATGCAGGAGACCTGGGTTCAATCCCTGGGTTGGGAAGATCTCCTGGAGAAGGGAATGGCTATCTACTCCAGTATTCTTGCCTGGAGAATTCCATGGACAGAGGAACCTGGCAGGCTACATTCCATGGGGTTGCAAAAGAGTGACAACAGCATTACCCACTAGGATAACTTTTGCCGTATCTATGTATCATCTTTGCTATTAACATAGTATTCTACTTCATGTTTGTCTTCAAACTGACTCACTTATTTAATTTGAATATTTTTTGCAAAGGAAATTTGGGTACTTTTTTGAAAAGGAAACTTTATAGCACTGCCTTAATCTAAACTATCATCATTTGCCTTAAAGATTTATTAATATACACTCAAATAAATACATGAATATGTGTGTGCATGCTAAGTTGCTTCAGTAGTGTCTGACTCTTTGTGACCCCATGGACTCCAGCCCACCAGGCTCCTCTGTCCATGGCATTCTCCAGGCAAGAATACTGGACTGGGTTGCCATTCTCTCCTCCAGGATCTTCCCAACCCAGGAATTGAACCCACATCTCTTATGTCTCCTGCATTGGCAAGCAGGTTCTTTATCACTAATGCCACCTGGGAAGCCCTAAATACATGGATATTACAACTTAAAATAATTGTGTTATTATCTGAAATCATCTCCAGTAGGCCCTTCTACCTTAATCCCAAGTTATCTGATTACCTCCAGAGTAGTCATTGTTGGGACAAAGACTATCACAACCAATGTTTTTAGTTAGTGACTTTTGAAATTTTACATTTTTCCTTTAAAAAGTTCCCATCAAGCCCTTTTGTGAGGGAAAAAAAAGGAATAAAGGAAGTCTAGTGCTCTGACCTGCAATGGGACGGACAGTTATCCTCCAGGTATGCATGTCCAGGACAGCCTGGAGAGTTGGTGCCTGCTGCAGGCTGGAGCAGAGAAACCAATGTCATATCATCTTGGAGAGGGGTGTGCCTTGGGGGAGTCCTTCCATGTCCTGCCACAGTGCCACTCCTCAGTGCCAAGGGGCTGGATTCAACCAGTCTTATAATGTTGGCAAGTGAGTTCCTGGACCTTCACCTTCATCCATCAAGCTGCCGTAACCTTGAAGAATGGTCTGAAGTGATTAACTGCTCCCAAAATGAGCATCACAGAGGAAAAATAATACACTGTTGGTAAAACTGTGATCCACAGATACACATATAGTTATGAAAATCTGGATGCAGATATAAATAAACAGTAAGTCTTACCCAGCACTTTCATACATTTCCAATAAAGAATGGGAATATCACAAAATCTGACTTGAGCCTCCCTTTAAAACTTACACAAGTCTAAGGGTATCTTTTGAGTTGGTGAGGAGGCCTGCCACCAGTTTTTTGGGAGAGATCACTCACCCTAAGGAAATGAAACTCAGGAAGATAAACCAATCTTTAGACTCAGAAGCAACCCTGACTAAAGCATAATGTCTCTTATTCAGACTTATTTTCTGGTCCCACCCCTAAACAGACCCATTGTGTCTGAGTCCTATAGGGAAGAGGGGTTCTTTGATTCAAATCCCAAAGTTGCCATGGTATCAGTAAGATATCACAGCCCAAGTGGCCTTGCATAAACATCTATCTAAACTGAAGAGATGGGCATTCTCCCCACTTCTGTAGAGCTCAGACTGGAGAATCAAGCGGGTTCCAAAGAAATATGTTGGGCTTCACTATTTGAGATTTCTAGCACATTAGCAGTGTTAGGGGGCTGAGAGGTACAGAATCTGAATGAAGGGGCAGAAATATCCAGTACACGTGGTAGTATCAAGGGGAGGGGCATAGAAGGTTGGGCAGGCACAGGAGAGAAAAACAAAGGTGGTACCCACCTAACAGCTGTCTGGATTTTTTCTTAAGCACAGGTGAGGACTAACCTTCTCCCTCCAAAATACCTAAAACAAATCTCTTAGGATTTGGCATCCTACATGGGCATATGGGAATAAAAGCTTGTCAAATATAGCTCACAGTCAGTACCTTATTTGGTCCTTATGAGATCCCAGAAAGATCATTATTATCTCCATACTGCAAATGAGAAAAGATATAAAATTTATTTTTCTAGCTAAGAGGTCTGGTGGTAATTTGGAGTTCACATTTACTTCTAAAATTCTGCTAATAAATATTATGTCTCAATGCCTTTAGAAACATACTAACTACTGTTGGTTACTCCTTTTTTTGTTATAAAACTTTTATTATTTTTAACAATAATGTGTGTACATTCTAGGAATAAGGAAAAATACAAATAAGCTGAATTTAAAAAATCACTCATAATCCTACCACTGACTATATTTTTTGTCTTTCATCCTTCACATATTCTTCTGTGTATATATGGAATATACAAATGTACCTTTCCCTTTCAAAAATATGATATTCACATATTACTTAGTAACTTTTTTACATTTTATATCCTGTCAGGAATCTCTTTTTGTACAAATGAGTAAAGCTCTCCTATTAAAAGGCAAAGACTTGTAGATTGGTTTGAAATAAACAATGAGATGCATCTAAAACCACTAATAGCAACAAGTTAAAAGCAGAAAGATGGACAGAGATATACAGGACAACAAAAAAAGAAAGTAATGTCAACATCAGAAAAAATAGAAATCAAGGTAAACTACATTAAATAGGGGTAAGGATGGTTTCGATTAACCTTCCAACGCATCACTGTAAGTTTGTTTCTGACTCTCCTTATCTCATCAATTTCATTCACATTTCTAAACACATCTTCCTTGCTTAAATGCCTGTTGTGTATATCTTCTTTAAATTCCTGGAGAGACTGAATCAGTCTTTCTCTAAAAGTTTCTTCTGTTTTTTCCTCCTCCTCTTGCTTTTCCTCAGGCTTTGGTACTTCTTCAAGTTTTGGTTCATTCTCATTTTCTGTTTTTTCTTCAATTTTTTGACAGGGTTTCATCTTGTGTCTCCCTTTCTTTCCCTCTTCCTTTCTTTTCTTCTACTTATTCTTATTTGAAAACAACTACTTCTAGGAAGCAAGAAGGATATGTCAGCCATCAGGGTTTCCCTGAGCCTACCATTCTCACCTCCATTTCTACCTCTTCATCTCCCTTGTCCCTCCCTCCAGCCTTTTCCAAGGTTCTTCTCAACCATTTCTTCCACACAAGGCAGAACGCAAGACCTTCCTAGAACACAGTAAGCTGGGAGAAGATGGGTGTGGGGGAAGAACATAGGGGCCCGCGACCTCAGTCCCTCCTTTGCCCACCTCCACTCCAGGGGTCTTCATAATATTTCCCTCATCTTCTCATCCGATCACTTTTCTTCCCGGCCTTTTCAGAACAGCAGACCTGCAGACCAACGGGAAACGGGAAGGGGGGGGGGGGATAAGAGTAGGGGTGGGGCGAGCGCTCCGCGGACTGATCAACACCGCGCACTTTTCCTGTTAAGGTTCTCGGTTATGGAAACTTTTCCATCCTCTGTTTCCCTCATTTCTCTCCCTCTCAATAGTGCCAGTTAGCTCGAATTTTCCATCAGACAGGGAGTCGGAAAAGCAGATTTCCAAACTATCGCTAAAAATGGGGGTTGGGGGTGGGAGGAGGGGAGGTGTTGGGAAAGCGGTCTTAGGTGGCAGAGGATGATTATTTTTAAACTATCACAGGTGTCCTTGTCCTTCTCCAGGGACCCCTAGTCCCTTTCCCAAGGGTCATCATTTCCTGCAGACCTGGAGGTGGGAGGTGGAGAGATGGACTTTTCCAGGGCTTCCTTAAATCTCTGCTTCTAGGCCATCCCCACCCTCGAAATCCCCAGGCAGCATCTATTTTGCCACCAACCTGAAAAATTTCAGCCAGTAGACTCCTTCTCCTTCCCCACCGTTGGCCCCACCGGCTACCGCTGCTGAAGGAAGCTGGTACCCAAACAGGAACAAGGACCAGTCTAGCAGGACTTCTGCACACGTCGACTCGTGGTCACATGAGGTCTACGTCACCAGTGATCTCTGGCCCTCAATTTCCACTCCCACCAAAAGCGGGGCAGATATGGGCCAGTCCTCTGCTCCATCCCCACTTGTACATTTGGCCCTGTCCATCTTTTTTGCCTATCCCAGAGGGGGAAAATGTTATTTGCCTTTCTCTGATTACTAGGGAGGGGCTCCATTTTTTTCTGGAGCTACTAAACTTTTCTACTTTTCCAAGAATTCTTTTTTCTTGCCTTCTGCTCCCAGGATTAAGAACACTAACCTACATCCATTGCCCCTGCCCCAGTCTCCATTTCATCTGCAATCTGGTCCTTGGCTGTTGTGGAATAGGCTTGGTTTGGCAGTGGGTTGTTTCTTAAAAAAAAAAAAAAAAGAGCTGAGTGGGGGATGCCTGGGACAGAAGTATTATTTTTAATGTAGTTTTAATTTTAGTACTTTTCTGTTGGGGTATAGCCCCAAATCCTTTCTTTTATTATGCTAATAGCTCCCTTGCCCTACTTGCCAGCCTATAGAAAACTTCCATTTTATACAACCCCTGACAGTGCCCCGGTAGCTGCTAGAGGGGTTGCTGCCCTATTCTTGAATTGTTGTATAAAGACAATTAGTTCCTCACATTTATTCAGCTGAGTTTTGTTTTTCCAGTTACTTTTAAAAAAATATAGAACAGTATTAAGTAAAGTGAAAAACTACATTAAAAATATTGCTAAAAGGTTTTGGTGTTAAAAAAGTAAAGATAAATTTTTAAATAAATAAATAAAAGGATTATTTTTAGATAAGGATAATTTTTTGGGAGGGAAGAGGAAGGGATGAGCTTCCCAGGTGGCCCAGTGGTCAAGAATTTGCCTGCTATATATATGGAATCTAGAAAAATGGTACTGAAGAATTTATTTATAGGGCAGCAATGGAGAAACAGACATAGAGAATAGACTTATGGACATGGGGAGAGGGGAGGAGAGGGTGAGATGTATGGAAAGAGTAACATGGAAACTTACATTACCATACGTAAAATAGATAGCCAATGTGAATTTGCTGTATGGTTCAGGAAACTAAAATGGGCTCTGTATCAACCTAAAGAGATGGGATGGGGAGGGAGATGGGAGGGAGCTTCAAGAGGGAGGGATCATATGCATACCCTAGGCTGATTCATGTTGAGGTTTGACAAAATAACAAAATTCTGTACAGCAATTATCTGTCAGGAAGCATTTAACAAGAGGCTTCCTGTGTGCTGTTTTGGATCTGTCAGGAACTCTCTGGCCCTTATTAATTCCTAATTAAGAGGAGAGGCACGCCTTTCCCGGGGCTGAGGAAGCCAGGCATTTCTCATTACGGTGGTAAGTACCCTCTTCCTTTTTATGAGTCATACGGTAAAAGGTGACTGCAACTCTCTCTTTGATAGGGATGTCTTGCGTTTTCTAAGTCTGGAATTTTAATCTTTATCTTTGCTGAGAATAATCACCTTGTAAAACAGTAAATATGTACACACCATGTTGATTAAAACACCTTTGCTCCATCAGAGCTTGGGTCCCCATGTCTTTCTTTCTATTCTTTCTTTCTTTCCTTCTCTCTCTCTTTCAGGCTAATTCCTTGGAGCGCGGAGGCCCGCTGAGCTCACTTTCTTGCCTGGGCTTCTAAGACCCTCTCGAGAAAGCGCACTGCGCCTCCACCCACTGGAGAGGGCGCTGGGTGCCTACGTGCAGCAGCGCGAGCCCTAAGAATAGGGCTTTCTGCATAAATCAGGGGATATCAACCTCTTTCTCTCTCTTACTTTCTTATCGTCGACTCTGGACCACCAGGTTCCGGTCCATTAAAGGACCAACAATTATCCTTCAATAATAAAATAAAATAAAAAAGAATCTTCCTGCCAATGCAGGAGATGCAAGAGAGGTGGGTTTGATCCCTCAGTTGGAAATGACAACCCACTATAGTATTCTTGCCTAGAAAATCCCATGGACAGAGGACCCTGGTGGGCTACAGTCCATGGATTTGTATAGAGTCTGGCATGAGCAGAGGAAGGGAGCAGCGAAGGTTTTATGAAGCAGATTACTTCTCTTTTAGGGTGATGGAGAGGGCATATGTGACATTACCTTACTGTTGCTTGACCAGAAAATTCCAGGCTGGTTGATTTAAGATTGCATTTCTGGGAAGAGGCTGAAACTGCAATTAGGTGAGATATTAAGTCTAGGTTTGGTGTCATTGGCTTTAGCACAAGAGATGAAGTTTGGGGTTTGTGGTTTTGTTTTGTTTTTTAACAAATTCATGTCTTTTTATAGTTGGAAAAAGCAAAGGCAGAATTACTTCAGTTAAACGAGTTAGTATGTGTACAGTCCTGAGAATAGTGCCTGGCATATGATAAGTGCTTTAGAAGTGCAAACTATTATTATATTTATATTTAAAAAAATAATTATATTAGGATTTCATTTGGGGAAGAGGATTCAAGATGAAAAAAAAATCATGTTTGACTCCAGAGTCTTGGTGGTGATATTTGCCAGGAAGTAGTCAGTTTGGTCCTCTGGATGCTGTCTTCCCCAGGTAGCGAAGAGCCAATGAGCAAGAAGATATACCAACCTGGAACCTTCACTTCTATCCTTCTAGACTATGTTCTAGATACCTAGGACCCTAGAGTATCCTGCCCAAAGGACCTGGAGTGGAAACGCAAGACTTGCTTATGCCTCTTCTTCAGGTCTATCTTCTTGAGAGTGAGCCCTATCCCCTGTGGGTTCACCCTAGGGTGAATACCCAAGAATGGATTTACAGGCTCAAAGGGAATGCATATTTAAGTACTTAGCAATTGCCTAGGAACAAAAGGGCTTCCCTGGAGGCTCAGACCATAAAGAATCTGTCTGCAGTGCTTGAGACCTGGGTTGATTCCTGGGCTGAGAAGGTTCCCTGGAGAATGAAATGACTACACATTTCAATATTCTTGCCTGGAGGATTCCATGGACAGAAGAGCCTGGTAGACTACTGTTCATGGGATCACAAAGAGTTGGACACGACCGAGCAACTAACACTTTCACTTTCAAGAACTATCCAGAAAGGTTGACCAATTCAGATTCTATAACCTGGAAATAAGTGAGAAAGTCCTTGGGGGTAG
The DNA here is from genome assembly GCF_033118175.1 of Dama dama. NCBI lineage: Eukaryota > Metazoa > Chordata > Mammalia > Artiodactyla > Cervidae > Dama > Dama dama. Next base: position 10,373,996 of record NC_083714.1, on the reverse strand, counting down.
TGCAGAGCTTGTCAAAAAGTGCTTTCACTGAACCTGCTTTCAGACAATAGCGACTGTCAATAGACATAAATACCCAGAAAGAGTATTTATGAACAATGAGCCTGACCCAGCAAGGAAACTTAAAACAGGCCAGGGTAACAGTAAGGACATGGGGTCAGGATACAATCAGACTAGTCTCTTTCCTTCCCACCCTCCGTCTAGATCCTGCCAACCCTGTGAGGCCTAGGTCAAGGTCTTTTACTTCCATGAGGCTTCCTCTGACTATTTTGGGCTAACTGGCCTTTGCCTTCTCTGAGCTCCTATTGACCTGGCAGTCAACCCTTTCCATAAGCCCTTTCTCTGAAAGGTCTCATATGATGGGGATTCTGCTTTTCCAGCCATATCATCTATTCACAGGTGTTTTTGAAACTATAGAATAGTGTATGAATGTGAACTAGATTTATCGTGGTGATCACTTTGCCATATATACAAATATTGAATCACCATGTTTTACACCTGAAACTAATATAGTGTTATATGTCATTTATGTGCTCAGTTGTGCTCAGTTGCTTCAGTCTTGTACAGCTGCTTGCAATCCTAAAAGATGATGCTGTGAAAGTGCTTCACTCAATATGCCAGCAAATTTGGAAAACTCAGCAGTGGCCACAGGAATGGAAAAGGTCAGTTTTCATTCCAATCCCAAAGAAAGGCAATGCCAAAGAATGCTCAAACTACCACACAATTGCACTCATCTTACATGCTAGCAAAGTAATGCTCAAAATTCTCCAAGCCAGGCTTCAAAAGTATGTGAACTATGAACTTCCAGATGTTCAAGCTGGATTTATAAAGGCAGAGGAACCAGAGATCAAATTGCCAACATCCACTGGAGTATCGTGAATGTGATATTCAGATGAAAGTGAAAGAGGAGAGTGAAAAAGTTAACTTAAAGCTCAACGTTCAGAAAATTAAGATCATGGCATCTTAATTTGCCATCACTTCATGGCAAATAGATGGGGAAACATAGAAACAGTGGCTGACTTTATTTTTCTGGGCTCCAAAATCACTCCAGATGGTGACTGCAGCCACGAAATTAAAAGATACTTAAGCCTTGGAAGGAAAGTTATGACCAACCTAGGCAGCATATTAAAAAGCAGAGACATTACTTTGCCAACAAAGGTCCGTCTAGTCAAGGCTATGTTTTTTCCAGTGGTCATGTATGGATGTGAGAGTTGGACTATAAGCAAAGCTGAGCACTGAAGAATTGATGCTTTTGAACTGTGGTGTTGGAGAAGATTCTTGAGAGAGTCCCTTGGACTGTAAGGAGATCCAACCAGTCTATCCGAAAGGAGATCAGTCCTGGGTGTTCATTGGAAGGACTTGATGTTGAAGCTGAAACTCCAATACTTTGGCCACCTGATGTGAAGAGCTGACTCATTTGAGAAGACTCTGATGCTGGGAAATATAGAGGGCAGAATGAGAAGGGGATGACAAAGGATGATATGGTATCACTGACTCGATGGACATGGGTTTGGGTGGACTCCGGGAGTTGGTGATGGACAGGGAGGCCTGGCGTGCTGTGGTTCATGGGGTTGCAAAGAGTCGGACATGACTGAGTGACTGAACTGCACTGAACTGGATTACTGAAAAAGCAAGAGAGTTCCAGAAAAACATCTACTTCTGCTTTATTGACTCTGCCAAAACCTTTGACTATGTGGATCACAACAAACTGTGGAACATTCTTAAAGAGATGGGAATACCAGACCACCTGATCTGCCTCCTGAGAAGTACGGAGGTCAAGAAGCAACAGTTAGAACTGGGCATGGAACAACATACTGGTTCCAAATTGGGAAAGGAGTACATCAAGGTTGTATATTGTCATCCTGATTATTTAACTTATATGCAGGGTACATCATACAAACTGCTGGGCTGGATGAAGGACAAGCTGGAATCAAGATTTCCAGGAGAAATATCAATAACCTTAAATATGCAGATGACACCACCCTCATGGCAGAAAGTAAAGAGGAACTAAAGAGCCTCTTGATGAAAGTGAAAGACGAGAGTGAAAAAGTTGTCTTAAAACTCAACATTCAAAAAATAAACATCATGGCATCCGGTCCCATCACTTCATGGCAAATATATGGGAAAACAATGGAAACACTGACAGACTTTATTTTCTTGGGCTCCAGAATGACTGCAGATGGTGACTGCAGCCATGAAATTAAAAGATGCTCCTTGGAAGATAAACTATGACCAACCTAGACAGATTACAAAAAGTAGAGACATTACTCTGCCAACAAAGATCCATCTAGTCAAGGCTATGTTTTTTTTTTCCCAGTAGTCATGTATGGATGTGAGAGTTGGACTGTAAAGAAAGCTGAATGCTGAAAAATTGATGGTTTTGAACTCTGGTGTTGGAGAAGACTCTTGGGAGCCCCTTGGACTTGCAAGATCAAACCAATCAATCCTAAAGGAAATCAACCCTGAATGTTCACTGGAAGGACTGGTGCTGAAGCTGAAACTCCAATACTTTGGCCACCTGATGCGAAGAACTGACTCATTGGCAAAGACCCTGATGCTGGGAAAGATTGAAGGCAGGAAGAGAAGGGGACGACAGAGGATAAGATGGTTGGGTGGCATCACCGACTTGATGGACATGAGTTTGAGGAAGCTCTGGGAGTTGGTGATGGACAGGGAAGCCTGGCGTGCTGCAGTTCCATGGGGTCGCAAAGAATTGGACATGATTGAGCGACTGAACTGAAGTGAGAGAAGACTAGGATCCTAAGGGGATCTGAGAATTGACAGCCAGTTTTGAATGGAACTCTGGGAGCCAGGACCTGAGCACTATAGTGTTTTACTATTAACTTGGCTCAGCTTTGGACTCAGTCTCTTCTCCCTCCCCCTCATATCTCCTTCTCCTCCTTTGTCTTGTCTCTACTTCATAGCTTCATTTTCCCCATCATGTTGCCCTGCTAATGTATAGGCTTTCTCAGGTTCCTAAGGTACAAACCATCTTCCCACAAAAGTGCATGTGCCCCACTAGCCCAGACTTGTACAAATTTGCACAGAATTTCAGGTAGTCCACAGACTTCCCTTCTTGAGAGCACCTGATCTAAGTTAATTAATATGGTTAGTGGGTGAGAGTTCTTTGGAAGTCTGGCTGAAGAGCCACCTAGGTGGGGATGGACTGGCAGGCAGCAACCCTTCTGCAAGGCTAGACTTCTTCTGGGTTTCCTGGAGGTAAAGAGGCCAGAGGTGAGAGGCCTAGCAGGCTGCATCCCTCTGACAAGACACAACTGAACTAACTCACATTTATAAAGATTAAAACTCCTCAAAGTGGAAGAGAGAGATCATTTTTCTAAAACAAACAAAAATAAGACATTTACTAGGCTCTACATGGGTTAATTTGCTGAACCTCTAAAATGTGGATTTCTTTTAGAAAAAGTTAGGTTTAAAAATTTCAAACTAATTCACCTGATTTTTAAAAACTATTTGAGAAGTATCACCAGAATTATTCTTTTTTTGTCTTTTTTTTTTATTAGTTGGAGGCTAATTACTTCACAACATTTCAGTGGGTTTTGTCATACATTGATATGAATCAGCCATGGATTTACACGTATTCCCCATCCCGATCCCCGCTCCCACCTCCCTCTCCACCCGATTCCTCTGGGTCTTCCCAGTGCACCAGGCCAGAGCACTTGTCTCATGCATCCCACCTGGGCTGGTGATCTGTTTCACCATAGATAGTATACATGCTGTTCTTTTGAAATATCGCACCCTCACATTCTCCCACAGAGTTCAAAAGTCTGTTCTGTATTTCTGTGTCTCTTTTTCTGTTTTGCATATAGGGTTATCGTTACCATCTTTCTAAATTCCATATATATGTGTTAGTATGCTGTAATGGTCTTTATCTTTCTGGCTTACTTCACTCTGTATAAGGGGCTCCAGCTTCATCCATCTCATTAGGACTGGTTCAAATGAATTCTTTTTAATGGCTGAGTAATATTCCATGGTGTATATGTACCACAGCTTCCTTATCCATTCATCTGCTGATGGGCATCTAGGTTGCTTCCATGTCCTGGCTATTATAAACAGTGCTGCGATGAACATTGGGGTGCACGTGTCTCTTTCAGATCTGGTTTCCTCAATGTGTATGCCCAGAAGTGGGATTGCTGGGTCATATGGCAGTTCTATTTCCAGTTTTTTAAGAAATCTCCACACTGTTTTCCATAGGGGCTGTACTAGTTTGCATTCCCACCAACAGTGTAAGAGGGTTCCGTTTTCTCTACACCCTCTCCAGCATTTATTGCTTGTAGACTTTTGGATAGCAGCCATCCTGACTGGCGTGTAATGGTGCCTCATTGTGGTTTTGATTTGCATTTCTCTGATAATGAGAGATGTTGAGCATCTTTTCATGTGTTTGTTAGCCATCTGTATGTCTTCTTTGGAGAAATGTCTGTTTAGTTCTTTGGCCCATTTTTTGATTGGGTCATTTATTTTTCTGGAATTGAGCTTCAGGAGTTGCTTGTATATTTTTGAGATTAATCCTTTGTTTCTTCATTTGCTATTATTTTCTCCCAATCTGAGGGCTGTCTTTTCACCTTACTTATAGTTTCCTTTGTAGTGCAGAAGCTTTTAAGTTTCATTAGGTCCCATTTGTTTAGTTTTGCTTTTATTTCCAATATTCTGGGAGGTGTGTCATAGAGGATCTTGCTGTGATTTATGTCGGAGAGTGTTTTGCCTATGTTCTCCTCTAGGAGTTTTATAGTCTCTGGTCTTACATTTAGATCTTTAATCCATTTTGAGTTTATTTTTGTGTATGGTGTTAGAAAGTGTTCTAGTTTCATTCTTTTACAAGTGGTTGACCAGTTTTCCCAGCCCCACTTGTTAAAGAGGTTGTCTTTTTTCCATTGTATATCCTTGCCTCCTTTGTCAAAGATAAGGTGTCCATAGGTTCGTGGATTTATCTCTGGGCTTTCTATTCTGTTCCATTGATCTATATTTCTGTCTTTGTGCCAGTACCATACTGTCTTGATCACTGTGGCTTTGTAGTAGAGCCTGAAGTCAGGCAGGTTGATTCCTCCAGCTCCATTCTTCTTTCTCAAGATTACTTTGGCTATTCGAGGTTTTTTGTATTTCCATACAAATTGTGAAATTATTTGGTCTAGTTCTGTGAAAAATACCATTGGTAGCTTGATAGGGATTGCATTGAATCTATAAACTGCTTTGGGTAGAATAGCCATTTTGACAATATTGATTCTTCCAATCCATGAACACGGTATGTTTCTCCATCTGTTTGTGTCCTCTTTGATTTCTTTCATCAGTGTTTTATAGTTTTCTATGTATAGGTCTTCTGTTTCTTTAGGTAGATATACTCCTAAGTATTTTATTCTTTTTGTTGCAATGGTGAATGGTATTGTTTCCTTAATTTCTCTTTCTGTTTTTTCATTGTTAGTATATAGGAATGCAAGGGATTTCTGTGTGTTAATTTTATATCCTGCAACTTTACTATATTCATTGATTAGCTCTAGTAATTTTCTGGTAGAATCTTTAGGGTTTTCTATGTAGAGGATCATGTCATCTGCAAACAGTGAGAGTTTCACTTCTTCTTTTCCTATCTGGATTCCTTTTACTTCTTTTTCTGCTCTGATTGCTGTGGCCAAAACTTCCAACACTATGTTGAATAGTAGTGGTGAGAGTGGGCACCCTTGTCTTGTTCCTGATTTCAGGGGAAATGCTTTCAACTTTTCACCATTGAGGGTGATACTTGCTGTGGGTTTGTCATATATAGCTTTTATTATGTTGAGGTATGTTCCTTCTATTCCTGCTTTTTGGAGAGTTTTAATCATAAATGAGTGTTGAATTTTGTCAAAGGCTTTCTCTGCATCTATTGAGATAATCATATGGTTTTTATCTTTCAATTTGTTAATGTGGTGTATTACATTGATTGATTTGTGGATATTAAAGAATCCTTGCATTCCTGGGATAAAGCCCACTTGGTCATGGTGTATGATTTTTTTAATATGTTGTTGGATTCTGTTTGCTAGAATTTTGTTAAGGATTTTTGCATCTATGTTCATCAGTGATATTGGCCTGTAATTTTCTTTTTTTGTGGCATCTTTGTCTGGTTTTGAAATTAGGGTGGTGGTGGCCTCATAGAATGAGTTTGTAAGCTTACCTTCATCTGCAACTTTCTGGAAGAGTTTGAGTAAGATAGGTGTTAGCTCTTCTCTAAATTTTTGGTAGAATTCAGCTGTGAAGCCATCTGGCCCTGGGCTTTTGTTTGCTGGAAGATTTTTGATTACAGTTTCGATTTCCTTGCTTGTGATGGGTCTGTTAAGATCTTCTATTTCTTCCTGGTTCAGTTTTGGAAAGTTTTACTTTTCTAAGAATTTGTCCATTTCATCCAAGTTTTCCATTTTATTGGCATAGAGCTGCTGGTAGTAGTCTCTTATGATCCTTTGTATTTCAGTGTTGTTTGTTGTGATCTCTCCATTTTCATTTCTAATTTTGTTAATTTGGTTCTTCTCTCTTTGTTTCTTAATGAGTCTTGCTAATGGTTTGTCATTTTTGTTTATTTTTTCAAAAAACCAGCTTTTAGCTTTGTTGATTTTCGCTATGGTCTCTTTAGTTTCTTTTGCATTTATTTCTGCCCTGATTTTTAAGATTTCTTTCCTTCTGCTAACCCTGGGGTTCTTCATTTCTTCCTTCTCTAATTGCTTTAGGTGTAGAGTTAGGTTATTTATTTGGTTTTTTTCTTGTTTCTTGATGTAAGCCTGTAATTCTATGAACCTTCCCCTTAGCACTGCTTTTACAGTGTCCCATAGGTTTTGGGTTGTTGTGTTTTCATTTTCATTCATTTCTATACATATTTTGATTTCTTTTTTGATTTCTTCTATGATTTGTTGGTTATTCAGAAGCGTGTTATTTAGCCTCCATATGTTTGAAGTTTTAACAATTTTTTTCCTGTAATTGAGATCTATTCTTACTGCACTGTGGTCAGAAAAGATGACTGGAATGATTTCAATTTTTTTGAATTTTCCAAGACCAGATTTATGGCCCAGGATGTGATCTGTTCTGGAGAAGGTTCCGCGTGCACTTGAGAAAAAGTTGAAGTTGATTGTTTTGGGGTGAAATGTCCTATAGATATCAATTAGGTCTAGCTGGTCCATTGTGTCATTTAAGGTTTGTGTTTCCTTGTTAATTTTCTGTTTAGTTGATCTATCCATAGTTGTGAGTGGGGTATTAAAGTCTCCCACTATTATTGTGTTACTATTAATTTCCTCTTTCATACTCGTTAGTGTTTGCCATACATATTGCGGTGCTCCTACATTGGGTGCATATATATTTATAATTGTTATATCTTCTTCTTTGATTGATCCTTTGATCATTATGTAGTGTCCTTCTTTGTCTCTTTTCACATCCTTTATTTGAAAGTCTATTTTATCTGATATGAGTATTGCGACTCCTGCTTTCTTTTGGTCTCCGTTTGCATGAAATATCTTTTTCCAGCCCTTCACTTTTAGTCTGTATGTGTCTCTTGTTTTGAGGTGGGTCTCTTGTAGACAGCATACATAGGGGTCTTATTTTTGTATCTATTCAGCCAATCTTTGTCTTTTGGTTGGGGCATTCAACCCATTTACATTTAGGGTAATTATTGATAGGTGTGGTCCCGTTGCCATTTACTTTGTTGTTTTGGGTTCACGTTTATACAACCTTTCTGCATTTCCTGTCTAGAGAAGATCCTTTAGCATTTGTTGAAGTGCTGGTTTGGTGGTGCTGAATTCTCTCAGCTTTTGCTTATCTGTAAAGCTTTTAAATTCTCCTTCATATCTGAATGAGATCCTTGCTGGATACAGTAATCTAGGTTGTAGGTTATTCTCTTTCATTCCTTTCAGTACGTCCTGCCATTCCCTTCTGGCCTGGAGGGTTTCTATTGATAGATCAGCTGTTATCCTTATGGGAATCCCTTTGTGTGTTATTTGTTGTTTTTCCCTTGCTGCTTTTAATATTTGTTCTTTGTGTTTGATCTTTGTTAATTTGATTAATATGTGTCTTGGGGTGTTTCGCCTTGGGTTTATCCTGTTTGGGACTCTCTGGGTTTCTTGGACTTGGGTGGCTATTTCCTTCCCCATTTTAGGGAAGTTTTCAGCTATTATCTCCTCGAGTATTTTCTCATGCCCTTTCTTTTTGTCTTCTTCTTCTGGAACTCCAGTGATTCGAATGTTGGGGCGTTTCACAGTGTCCCAGAGGTCCCTGAGGTTGTCCTCATTTCTTTTGATCCTTTTTTCTTTTTTCCTCACTGTTTCATTTATTTCCACCATTTTATCTTCTACCTCACTTATCCTATCTTCTGTCTCCATTATTCTACTCTTGGTTCCCTCCAGAGTGTTTTTGATCTCATTTATTGCATTATTCATTTTTAATTGACTCTTTTTTATTTCTTCTAGGTCTTTATTAAACATTTCTTGTATCTTTTCAATCTTTGTCTCCAGGCTATTTATCTGTAACTCCATTTTGTTTTCAAGATTTTGGATCATTTTTATTATCATTATTCTAAATTCTTTTTCAGGTAGATTCCCTATCTTCTCCTCTTTTGTTTGACTTGGTGGGCATTTTTCATGTTCCTTTACCTGTTGGGTATTTCTTTGCCTTTTCATCTTGTTTAGATTGCTGTATCTGGAGTGGGCTTTCTGTATTCTGGAGGTCTGTGGTTCCTTTTTATTGTGGAGGATTTATCCAGTGGGTTGGGTTAGACGATTGGCTTGTCAAGGTTTCCTGGTTAGGGAAGCTTGCATCAGTGTTCTGGTGCGTGGAACTTGATTTCTTCTCTTTGGAGAGCAATGGAATGCCCAGTAATGAGCTCAGGCCTCTGCACACAGCACCAAGCTGAGGACTCCGTACAGACATTAGGCACCAGGAGCTCAGGTCTGAAGAGCCAGGCCAAGGCCTCTGCCTGGGCTGCCCCGTGAGCAAGAGAAACCAGACCAAGCACAAAGGAAAAGAAGAAAAGGGCTGTATAGTTGGAGAAGTCCTGAGACTACAGGAAGAATAAAACTGAAATCCAGAGGCAGGAGACTTAAGCCCAAAACCTGAGAACCCCAGAAAACTCCTGACTACATGGAACTTTAAGTAATAAGTGACTGTCCAAAAGCCTTCATACCTACACTGAAACCAACCACCACCCAAGAGCCAATAAGTTTTAGAGCAAGACATACCACGCAAATTCCCCAGCAACGCAGGAACATAGCCCTGAACATCAACATACAGGCTGCCCAAGGTCACACCTAACACATAGACCCATCTCAGAATCATTCTTTAAATGATAAACATGACCAAGTTATGAAGAATTTCCTATTTAGTAGAAAATCTTATTTTTATTGTGTTACTTTACTCTCCAAAGAGTATGTCTTAAAGATTGTGAATAATTAACATGTTTTTAAAAACTGCTCTTTCTTTTGTAGCTGATGGAAAATATTTTCTATTTGATACATGTTAATTTAGCCAAATAATAAAGCACTACAACGAAAAGAGAAATCTGAGGATAAATACCCATATTCTTCCTCCCCTGCAAATGTAAGTACTGTATTTCTGAAATGTAAAAACAAAGCATTTAAAATTAAAAAATTGTAATGTGAACATACACAGAAGAAAGATAATGTTCCATTTTCAACTTCCAGCACTCTTTCCTGATACCAGCTTTCTGGCCATTTAGGTGCAGGAAAGGGCTTCAGGGGAAAAGAATACCAGGAGAGGAGGTTCTGAGGAGCAGGTTGAGGAGAGGTTAGAACAAGGAAAGGGCTAATCTGACAGGAATTTTAAGTGGCCTCTCCCTTATGATTGTATGCTAAGTTACTTCAGTCATGTCTGATTCTTTGCATCCCTATAGACTATAGTTCGCCAAGCTCCTCTGGGATTCTCCAGTCAAGAATACAGGAGTGGGTTGCCATGCCTTCATGCAGGGGATCTTCCCTACTGAGGGATCGAACCCTCTTCTCTTAAGCCACCCATGTCAGCTTACATTGGTAGGTGGGTTCTTTACTGCTAGGGCCACCTGGGAAGTGCCCCCTCGCCCATTATTGGAGAAAGCCAAATAGTACATCTGGCTTCTTGAAATGCTGAGGTGGAAAAATAGACATTCCAGATCCATGGTGACAGGAGGATCAGGGGATGAGGGTTCCTGCTGCCCAGTTTGAATGGGAAGGAGGATCAGGAACCTGAACTCTTTTGGTGTTTTAGGGGAAGGACACTGACTGAAACTGCCCATCCTGGCCAGGCACCATAGTAACCATTTGCATGTTGTTTTAGGACAGGAGGTCCTGGTAAGGAACATGGAACTAATAAGCCACCAACAACTGAAAGAGTTTGGGAAAGATCAAAAGGAGACACCACATGTCCAACCACCTCCCAGAATCCTCTCTGGCATCCATCTTGGTTGAACAAGGCTTGCACCACCAGGAAGGACTCTCAGTCAGAATGATTGGTTAAAGACAACCCGGAAACTAATCCCATCACCATAAAACCTGAGACTGCCAGCCAGAACTGGCAGAGCAGTTCTCCTGGGTTCCCTTACCCTACTGCTCTCCACCCCAGCGCCCTTTCCAATAAAACCTCTTGCTTTGTCAGCAAGTGTGTCTCCTCGGACAACTCATTTCTGAGTGTTAGAACCAGAGCCCACTTTCAGGCCCTGGAAGGAGTGCCCTTTACTGCAACAGTGTCACTAGAGGGAGTCTACCTGGGCCCAAATCTCTTTTTTCCTGTCTCTTGTATCCTCTGAGTCGAGATTCCTCTTGGCAGAGGAGGAAAAGCTTCTGGTCAAGGAATGCGGGGCAGGGAAGGGGAGGGACGAGGGCATGGGGGAAGCAATGGTCCAGGAACACTGTAAGTTTGTGTTCTGACTGAAGCTTCCTGGGGTAACCCTGGCACCAGGATGGCTGGGGACTGAGGGCCGAATCCTTAAATGGATCAGAGTCTGCTTTCTGGTCACAGCTTCCTTACCCAAAGTCTATTTTGGGTGATACTGGGGGCAAGTAGTTTCAGTTCAGTTCAGTTCAGTAACTCAGTTGTGTCTGACTCTTTGCGACCCCATGGACTGCAGCACGCCAGGCCTCCCTGTCCATCACCAACTCCAGAGCTTCCTCAAACTCATGCCCATTGAGTCGGTGATGCCATCCAACCAACTCATCCTCTGTCATCCCCTTCTCCTCCAGCCTTCAATCTTTCCCAGCATCAGGGTTTTTTCCCGAGGAGTCAGTTCTTTGCATCAGATGGCCAAAGTATTGGAGTTTCAGCTTCAGCATCGGTCCTTCCAGTGAACACTCAGGACTGATCTCCTTTCGGTTGGACTGGTTGGATCTCCTTGCAGTCCAAGGGACTCTCAAGAATCTTCTCCAACACAGCAGTTCAAAAGCATCAATTCTTCCATGCTCAGGTTTCTTTATAGTCCAACTCTCACATCCATACATGACTACTGGAAAAACCATAGCTTTGACTAGATGGACCTTTGTTGGCAAAGTAATGTCTCTGCTTTTTGTATGCTAAGTTGGTCATAGCTTTTCTTCTTATGAGTACATAAGTATGGGAATATGCTGGAAAGGGTTCCACTCAACCCCTGCTCCCCGTGTCCCATGCCCATTTTGGAGTGCGGAAATGAATCACAGGAGGAGGAAACAAAGACACACAGAGAGTGAGTTTTATTTTAAATAGTCACCCCTCTTCCACCATTGGGGGTATTTAAGAGGAGGTGTACCAAAAGTTGAGGATGGCTATGGATAAGGAGGGACAAAGTTGGGAAATACAGTGCTGGGAGAGGCCGGGAAGGGCCCGGCAGGGGCAGATCCACACTGAGTTTTTGCTATGGCACCTACCGCTTCCCCGACCCCAACCATCAGGTGCGAGGGTCCTCGAGTCAGGACCAAGCACCTCGCGCGCCTGGCAGCGAGAATGCGGAGGCGGCAGAGACAGCAAAGATAGGCTCAATCTATGCGGGGGACAGTGGGGGGAGGTGCGGGAACAGAGCTCAATCTGAGGCTCCCCTACGGAGCTTCCCTTTTTGTGCCTTCAGAAGCCTGGGGAAGGATCTACGTAAAGGAAAAAAATGGTGAGTTTAAAAGGGCGTAGGGAAGAGAAGCGAGCGGGAAGACGGAGCTCCATCTGGAGGCCTCCTGGAGGGCGCACTAGTTCTCTCATGTGGGAAAAACAGAATTTCAGAAACCACAGAAATCTAAACCTTGAAAGGCCTATAGTAGGACCTCTGTCCTCGGTGCTGATCTTTGTCTCAAGCATTCAGTTCTTTCTTTTGCCTTTTGTCTCCTACAAGTAATGGAGTCCAAAGAGGAATAAGGGCGGGGGTGGGGTGGGGTGGGATCTCAACACGGAAAAGGATCCCTTGGGGGGAAAAAGACACAAAAGGAAGGGATCCTGCCCCTGTGCTGAATGGAGAGGAAGCTCTGGGAGGGAATGAAAGCCAGAAGCCTGAAGGCAATATTAGGGGGACTTGGGCTCTGCTTTCCCAGGATTTTAGGCTTGTAAATAACGTGATAGGGATGCAGATGATACGGAAATATTCACGGAAGAGATGAGAGAGTTTAACTCAGGGCCCTGAAGTTTAAGTACAGTCCATCTAGGTTTAATAGGACCACCGTGGAGGGCTTCTCAGGTGGTGCTAGTAGTAAAGAACCCACCTGCCAATGTGGGAGATAAGAGATGCAGGTTCGATCCCTAAGTTGGGAAGATCTCCTGGAGAAGAAAGTGGTAACCCACTCCAGTATTCTTGCCTGGAGAATCCCATGAGCAGAGGAGCCTGGAGGGCTATGGTCCATAGGGTCATGAAGAGTTGGATGCTACTGAAGCTACTTAGCATGGGTGCAGGACCACCCTCATCATCATGATGAATTTTTCCTTATGCCTTGAATACTGAGGTTTTCTCTGAGGTTAATACTTTTCAATCTTGTTTTCTGTTTATTTGCCTTTTCTTGGTGTAATTTTACTTATTCAGTTGCTTCAAAAACCACTACAATATTGTAAAGTAATTAGCCTCCAACTAATAAAAATAAATGGAAAAAAAAGAATAGATGGTAAAAAAAACTTTGAATACTATCAGCATCTATTTGAATTCTATTTGAATTCAAACCAAATCAACAAGCTTTTCTTTGTCAGCAGAGGTGTTTTCACTCATTTGAATAGAAACATGTTCATTGTGTGTTTCAAAAGTGAAAAAAAGTTAGAAAGCAGTGAGTAAATTTATCACTTTCATTTTAATGCTTATATATTTATGTATTACATATATTAACAATGAGGCAAATATATATACTAAAATGTGAGTGTTTATCTTTAGATGGCATAATTGTGAATGATTTAATTTCTTTCTCTGTGATAACTGTATTTTCCCCAAATTTGTATTTATCACTTGTGCCCTTAAGTGTAATAAAAGTAATTAAAGTAATGTGTCAATTAGCTTTTTAAACTTGTTAAAAGAACAAAATAAAATACATTTCAAGGGTGTATTTTTTTTAGAATTTCTTTTTTAGCAATAAAACCCTGGTATTTATTACCCTGACATTCCCTTAAAGGGTATCATCTTTGAAAAGGGAATACTCTTTGCATCCCAAGGCCTCTGAGTGGATCAGATGAGGTACTGTATGTGTGATCTTTGTTGGTTTGGGCCCTACCCAACTCCCTTGCTCTTTCCAAACCCCAAATTCCAGTGATATTTAGGGAGGGCTGAGGGATATCTTACCTATGCCCAAGAACAATTTAAGGCAACTGAGAAGTAGGTTCCACCCTCCTCTGGATACTGCCATGTCTTCTAGACCCTACTGTCATTTCTTCTTTGTTTTGTTTTTTTTCCCCTTCTGCTGACAGTGGTTGAGGTGTTGGATTCCTCAAGATGACAAAGCCTTCCTGATTTCTAGGAGATCATTGTTACACTTATGAAGGTGGATACTACACAAATGTGCCTCAGCAGATAAAATCTTAACTGAGGTTTTAGTAAAAACAGGCTTTCCTATTTTATTTATAGGTCCTCTGCTCTCTAGGGACTCAGACATGATTCTGTTTGGGTGGAGAGCTCTGGGTTAAAACATGAATATGAGATTTCATTAATAACATAAATGATGAATGAAATAAAATGATGAATTGAACACTTAGAGTCAGCCACTTATTATCTTAATTATAATAAGGACTGTATTTATTTTCTACTAGTGAAATTTTGTAAGAATAATCTCCAGATGGTGACAACATTGACTTTTTCTGCCTGCCACAATATTTCCAGAGATGACTTCTCTCTCAGGATGCTCTACAGTCTCTCACAGAAAAAAGTCTGGGCAGACCCGTTCACTAGGGCAACAGATATATAAATTACAGAGATATTCACCTTTTTGATCAAAACTATGTAACATTCCCCAAAGCTGATATTATCACTACATGAAAAGAGTTTAAAATATTTTGTAAGATTAAAAAAAAAATCCTAAAAGTGTTAGCAATAACTCCTCTGCAGGACTGTGCCATTCTCTTAGCACATACAGTTTCTTTATCACTCATATTCTGAATGTCTATTACAATGTTTGCCATATTGTAAATGTTGAATAAATGTTTAATATAGCCATTTTGACTCTGTGGGGATCCTCAAGTCCTTTACCTAAAGGTAAAGAACTTGCTGTTCTTGACTAAAGAACAGCAAGTAAGTTATTTCATTTCTCTAGAGGCAAAGACATGCATTTCTTAAGGAGCCTAGTAGAGACTGACATGATGCATGCTCAGTGTCTGACTCTTTGCAACCCTGTGGGGCTATAGCCCATTAGGCTTCTCTGTCCATAGGATTCTTCAGGTAACAATACTGAAGTGGTTTGCCATGCCCTCCTCCAGGGGATCTTCCCAACCCAGGGATCGAACCCACATCTGCCTGCATTGCAGGCAGATTCTTTACCCACTGAGTCACCAGGAAGCCCAGTAGAGACCAGATGACATGCTAAATCAAAACACAAATAATTTCTCACACAGACTACATGCTTTAAAATTTCCTATTTTAACAGAGAAGAACAAACCTGACTCAATATTGGATCTGTTCCTTTACCTCTAACTTTTGTCCTCTGTTGCTTGTGCTTAGTCATGCTTGCTCCGAACCTTTGTAAAGGAATGTTGCCTGTAGCCTGAAATATACATTACCGTTCTTTCTCAAGTCTCTGCCTCCCAGGCTTGACCTTTAAAGGTCTAACACTTTCTATTCATATAGAAATAAAAGTTGTAGAACAGAGAATAACATTTGTCTTGTTGGAGGTTTACAGGAATATTGTGACCAGACCTACCTGGATAGCTGCAAGAACAAAGTATTATTACATCCCCTCTGGGGTCTGGTGGGCACCAATAAGTTTGAAACAAACAACCACAACCTCTCTCCTCTTTGTATAAAGGAAGTCTGAATTCTAACTCTGGTAAGAGGGTTCTTTGGGACACTAGTCGACCATCTTATTGGTCTGCTGGCTTTCCAAATAAGGTCGCTATTCTTTGCCCCAATACCTTGTCTCTTAATTTATTGACCTGGTCTGTGGAAGCAGTAAGAGCTTGGACTTGATAACACTCTGTCTTGCTAATAATGTAAATTTTGGCACCCTCCCCTGGATTACATGAATCAAACACATATTTCAGCTGGGCCCCAGAACATGTATTATTAACATGATTTTGATCATGTACTAACACTGGAGAACCACTGGTAGTATAGTGGAAACAATTATATTAAGCACTGCCTTAGTTCATTTGGGCTACAATAACAATACCACAGAATGGATGGATTAAATAACAGAAATTTATTTTTCCCTGTTCAGGGGCAAGAAGTCCAGGGTCAAGACACTGGCAGGTTTGGTTTTTGGAAAGGGCCAACTTCCTGATTCATAGACTGCAATATCCTTTGTGTGTTCTCATATTTTGGAAAAAGCAAGGGAGATTTCTGGAGTGTTTTTTTTTTTTATAGTAGCACTAATCCCATTCATAAAAGCTCCATCAACCTCCATTTAACATCACAGCGGGGATATATTTCAACATATGAATTTCAAGGGGATACAAAAAGACTTGTAGAAAAAGACTACAAGGAAGTACATCAAAATATCAAGGATTATAGCAATGCATATATCATATGACCTAAATTGTTTTATTCTATGTTAGGATCAATGTTCTTAGAATCTTTCAACATTTCTCACATTGGAATATATCATAAAATACATGTGTAGGTTTTATGTGATAATGTTATTTTTTCTTAAAAAAAGGTGTTACTGAATCAATAGTGTATGTTGCTAATGCTGTAATCTAATAATCAAGAAAGTAAGGTGCATAAATATATATTGGAATGTACATAACATACACAATAGAAAAGATCATAAAGAAATTCACCACAAAAGACATTTGGGAATGGATGTGTGATAAAAGGTAATTTTTCTATTGTTATTTACTTCAACATCAAAGTTTTAGATGTTAATTTTTTGTACAGTTATAATATTATTACCATTAAAGCAATTCTAAATATATATATATATATATATACACATATATATATATGTCATCATGTTAATTTAGACTACACAGAAAATGATGGTAATAATAAAAATATTCATAACATACTTTTAATGTACACCATATTCAAGACAGTGTTATCAGCTATTTACAGGTACTAATCAATCCATTTCTCATAAGGAATCTGTGAGGGCTGTACTATCAATGTACCCATTTTACATAGGAGGAAATTGAAGCATATAGACATTAAGCAAATTACTTAAAATTGTACAGCTAGTAAGTTGTAAACCCAGGATATAGCCCAGAATCAGTGCTCTCAGTTTCTCAATAAAACACATAATAAATCCATTAAAGCAATGATTGGAACTGCTGCCTATTTTCTTAAATATAATTTCAAAATTATATATTTTTTAGATATTTTAGTACTGGCAAATTCCAATCCTATTGTTTCTTCTAAAGGGAGCCATGTTTCCCTCTCATTGGATAAAACTGGGGATGGGGGAGATAATCAGGCTGTTGATGCTGGGAACCAAAAAGGAAACAAAACAAAAGGGAAAAAAATGGAGTCCCTAATATTGAGGACTTGAGAGGTAATCATAGTAAGTCCAACTTGTGAGGAAGATGAAATTAGGGAGAACAGAAACTATGCAGAAATATAAACTAGGACACAGAGAAAAGCTATTAAGTAGAAATTTAAGACAGCTGTCAGCAATGGGTAAAAAGAGGCATTAGTTGCATGAATGCAGATTTCGTGAGAAAGAAATGTGCCAAGTAGATTTTGTCTGTGTTTGTGATTCATACACATTTTCAGAAGTGAATAGGTATTGTGAGGTAAAGAATATCCCCTAACTTGTTTTTTTTTTTTTTAAATAATGGCAGATTTATTTTTCTCTTTTAACAAAATTTGAATGTCTATGAGGAAACTTAAAAAGTAGAGTACAGGGTCACCTTGTGACCAGAACTAACATTGTAACTCGAAAATCACTGAGCAGGAAACCTGAAACAGAGAAACAGTGTGAACTTAGTTGCTCAGTCCTGTCCGACTCTTTGCAACCTCATGGACAGAGTTAATCTCAATTAGTGAAACAAATTTGGACATGTTGAGACTGAGGTAAGTTTGGGACATTCAGGAGGAGAGTTCCACTTGAGATTGGACAAAAATCTGTAGGGCCAAAGAGTAGTTTCGGCTAGACATGTGAAATTGTAGTAAATGGGATCTGCCAAGGAGAGCATGGAGACAGAAGAGAGAGGACTTGCAGTATTCAGGGAAGTAATATAGCTCAGGCTCTAAGAGTCCAAGTGTTAAAACTTGTCACTTTTAGTTGGGTTTAAATCTCCACTCTGCCCCTCAGTGTTCCAGTAAAAAGATTTATGAGATGGTTCTATAAGATTCACATTGAATATAAGAACAAAGAATGGGTGAACCTAAGAGAATACTGAAAGGTATATTATGCAAATTATCTATAAGAACACTGATACTGCTGTTTAAATATTAAACAAGGTAGAATTCAAGGCAATGGACATTCATACAGATAAAAAAGGACATTTACTAGGTATACTATTTATTTATATGCACCTAAAGACATAAAGCAAAAAATAAAGATCAGAATAACAGCACAAAGAAAAATACATGATTGCAATAAGAAAGTATAATGTAAGTTTCTTATTAACTAATAGTATAATCAGAAAAACATTAGTGAAAATATCAAAACTGTACCCATAATAGCCCAGGATAGCTCAGCTGCTAAGATTCCAGGCATTGGAACCAAATCCACACTCTATCTCTTACTAGCTTTGTGACTTGCTTTTTTATATCATAAACTCCCTTCTTAAATTATGTGAACTAGAGTCTCCTCTCAATCACAGATACACCTTGAAGAATTAGTACATCCTCCTCCACACACATCAGTTCAGTTCAGTCGCTCAGTCGTGTCTGACTCATTGTGACCCGATGGACTGCAGCACGCCAGGCTTCCCTGTCCATCACCAACTCCCAGAGCCTACTCAAACTCATGTCCATTGAGTCAGTGATGTCATCCAACCATCTCATCCTCTGTCGTTCCCTTCTCCTCCCACCTTCAATCTTTCCCACCATCAGGGTCTTTTCAAATGAGTCAGTTAGTCACATCAGGGGGCCAAAGTATTGGAGTTTCAGCTTCAGCATCAGTCCCTCCAATGAATATTCAGGGTTGATTTCCTTTAGGATGGACTGGTTGGATCTCTTTGTTGTCCAAGGGACTCTCAAGAGTCTTCTCCAACACCACAGTTCAAAAGCAACAATTCTTTGGCGGTCAGCTTTTTTTATGGTCCAACTCTCACATCCATACATGACTACTGGAAAAACCATAGCTTTGACTAGAGGGACCTTTGTTGACAAAGTAATTTATCTGCTTTTTAATATGCTGTCTAGGTTGGTCATAACTTTTCTTCCAAGGAGCAAGCATTTTTTAATTTCATGGCTGCAGTCACCATCTGCAGTTATTTTGGAGCCCCTCAAAATAAAGTCTGTCACTGTTTCCATTGTTTCCCCATCCATTTACCATGAAGTGATGGGACCAGATGCCATGATCGTAGTTTTCTGAATGTTGAGTTTTAAGCCAGCTTTTCACTATCCTCTTTCACTTTCATCACAAGACTCTTTAGTTCTTCGATTTCTGCCATAAGTGTGGTGTCATATGCATATCTGCTTAGGTGTGGTGTCATCTACATATCTGAGGTTATTGATATTTCTCCTGGCAATCTTGATTCCAGCTTGTGCTTCATCCAGTCCAGCATTTCGCATGATGTACTCTACATATAAGTTAAATAAGTAGGGTGACAATATACAGCCTTGACGTACTACTTTACCAATTTGGAACCAGTCCACTGTTCCATGTCCAGTTCTAACTGTTGCTTCTTGACCTCTATACAGAGTTCTCAAGAGGCAGGTCAGGTGGTCTGGTATTCCCATCTCTTTAAGAATTTCCCACAGTTTGTTGTGATCCACACAGTCAAAGACTTTGGCATTGTCAATAAAACAGAAGTAGATGTTTTTCTGGAACTCTCGCTTTTTCTGTGATCCAACGGATGTTGGCAATTTGATCTCTGGTTCCTCTGCCTTTTCTAAACCCAGCTTGAACATCTGGAATTTCACAGTTCACATACTGACTTGGAGAATTTTGAGCACTACTTTGCTAGCATTTGAGATGAGTGCAATTGTGTGGTAGTTTGAGCATTCTTTGGCATTGCCTTTCTTTGGGATTGGAATGAAAACTGACCTTTTCCAGTCCTGTGACCACTGCTGAGTTTTCCAAGTTTGCTGGCATATTGAGTGAAGCACTTTCACAGCATCATCTCCACTAGCTTTGTTCATAGTGATGCTTCCTAAGGCCCACTTAACTTTGCATTCCAGGATGTCTGGCTCTAGGTGAGTGATCACACCATCGTGGTTATCTGGGTCATTAAGATCCTTTCTGTATAGTTGTTCTATGTATTCTTGCCACCTCTTCTTAATATCTTCTGCCTGTGTTAGCGCCATACTATTTCTGTCCTTTATTGTGTCCAGCTTTGAATGAAATGTTCCCTTGGTATCTCTAATTTTTTTAAGAGATCTCTAGTCTTTCCCATTCTATTGTTTTCCTCTATTTTTTCACACTGATCACTGAGGAAGTCTTTCTTATCTCTCCTTGCTATTCTTTGGAACTCTGCATTCAAATGGGTATATCTTTCCTTTTCTCCTTTGCCTTTTGTTTCTCTTCTTTTCACAGCTATTTGTAAGACCTCTTCAGACAACCATTTTGCCTTTTTACATTTCTTTTTCTTGGGGATGGTCTTGATCACTGCCTCCTGTACAATGTCACAAACCTCTGTCCATAGTTCTTCAGGCACTCGGTCTATCAGATCTAATCCCTTGAATCTATTCACTGTATAGATTCCCTTGAATCTAGTCACTTCCACTGTATAATCATAAGGGATTTGATTTAGGTCATACCTAAATGGTCTAGT
Source organism: Dama dama (assembly GCF_033118175.1). Lineage (NCBI taxonomy): Eukaryota > Metazoa > Chordata > Mammalia > Artiodactyla > Cervidae > Dama > Dama dama. The sequence continues at coordinate 10,353,533 of NC_083714.1, read as the reverse complement.
AGTTTTCCCTACTTTCTTCAATTTAATCCTGAATTTTGCAATAAGAAGCTCATGATCTGAGCCACAGCTCCAGGTCTTGTTTTTTGCTGACTGTATAGAACTTCTCTATCTTTGGCTGCAAAGAATATAATCAATCTGATTTTGGTATTGACCATCTGGTGATGTCCGTGTTATCTCTTGTATTGTTGAAAGAGGGTGTTTGCTATGACCAGTGCGTTCTCTTGGCAAAACTGTTAGCCTTTGCTCTGCTTCATTTTGTAGTCCAAGACTAAACTTGCCTGTTTCTCCAGATATCTGTTGACTTCCTACCATTGCATTCCAGTTCCCTGTGATGAAAAGGACATCTTTTCTGGTGTCAGTTCTAGAAGGTCTTGTAGGTCTTCACAGAACCATTCAAGTCCAGCTTCTCCGGCATTAGTGGTCAGGGCATAGACTTGGATTACTGTGATATTGAATGGTTTGCCTTGGAAATGAACAGAGATCATTTTGTAGTTTTTGAGATTGCACCCAAGTACTGCATTTTGGACTCTTGTTGACTTTGAAGGCTATTCCATTTCTTCTAAGGGATTCTTGCCCACAGTAGTAGATATAATGGTCATCTGAATTATATTCACCAATTCCTGTCCATTGTAGTTTACTGATTCCTAAAATGTCAATGTTCACTCTTGCCATCTCCTGCTTGACCATGTGCAATTTACCTTGGTTCATGGACCTAACATTCCATGTTCCTATGCAATATTGTTCTTTACAGCATCGGCCTTTCACCACCAGGCACATCCATAACTGAGTGTGATTTCCACTTTGGCCCACCTCTTCATTCTTTCTGTAGCTATTTCTCCATTTTCCCCAGTGGCATATTGGACTCCTACTGACCTGGGGGCTCATCTCTCAGTGTCATATCATTTTGCATTTTCATCCTTTTCATACTGTTCATGAGGTTCTCGAGGCAAGAATACTGAAGTGGTTTGTCATTCCCTTCTCCAGTGGACCACGTTTTGTCAGAACTCTCCACCATGACCCATGCATCTTACCCAAATGTCATGTAGTTGGAATCATACAGTTTGTAGCACTTTTAGACTGGCTTTCCTTCACTTAGTAATACGCATTTAAGACTCCTCCATGTCTTCATGGTTTGATGGCTCATTCGTTTTTAGTTCTGAATAAGATTCCACTGTCTGGATGTACCACCGTTTATTTATCCATTCACCTAGTAAAAATCATCTTGGTTGCTTCCAGGTTTTGACAATTACAGAGAAAACTTCTACAAACACCTGTGTCCAGATTTTTATATAGACATAAGTTTTCAGCTCCTTTGTGTACATACCACGGAGCATGATTGCTGGATCATATGGTAAAAGGATGTTTACTTTTAAAGAAACTGCCAGTATTCCAAAGTGGTTAAACCATTTTTCAACCCCATCAGCAATGAATGAGAGTTCTTATTGTTCCACATCCTTGCCAGCAATTGGTGTTGTCAATGTTGTAGATTTTGATCTTTTTAATAAGTGTGCAGTATATCTTGTTTTAATTTGCATTTTGATGATGACTTAGGATGTGGAGCATTTTTTCATATACTTATCTTTAGCTCGTCCTTGGCAAGGTGTCTGTTAAGGGCTTTGGCCCATTTTAAAATCATGTTTTTTGTTTTCTTATTATTGAATTTTAAGAATTCTTTGTATAGTTTGGATAATGGTCTTTTCTCAGTTGTGTTTTCTGCAAATGTTTTCTCCCAGTCTGTGGCTTGTCTTCTAATTCTCTTGATACTGTTTTTGCAGAGCAGTTTTTTATTTTAATGAAGTCCATCTTGTCAAGTATTTCATGTATCATGGTTTTGGTGTAATACCTAAAAAGTCATTGCCATGCCCAATATCCAACGTCATCTAGATTTTCTCCTATGTTACCTTCTAGTAGTTTGATAATTTTATATTTTACATTTACGTCTGTGATGCATTTTGAGTTAATTTTTATGAAGGGTGTAAGATCTGTGTCTACATTCATTCTTTTGCATGTAGATGTGCAGTTGTTACAGTACTACTTTTTGAAGAGATTCTCTTTGCTCCATTGTATTGTCTTTGCTCCTTTCTCAAATGTCAATTGACTACATTTATGTGGGTCTGTTTCTGAGCTCTCTTATTCTGTTCCATTCATCTAGTCTTCTCTCATTTGCAAATACCACACTATCATGATTACTTTAGATTTATGGTAAGAGTTGCACTTCTGTTGTAGTCATTGATGCCAGTCTTTCAATTTCATTGTTCTTCAATATTGTGGTGGCTATTTTGGGTCTTTTACCTCTCCTTATAAACCTTTGACTATTTTGTAATCTCCACGGAATAACTTGCTGGAATGTTGATTGGGATATAACTTTTTAATATGCCTCTAGAACTAGTTTTTCTACCTAACTCTCCTACAGTTACACACATTTAAGCTACCACTGTTTCCCATCTAAATAAATAATGCCAATATAATTTTACATGCCAAATCAGAAACCTGGGTGTTATCCTTTACTTTTATTCCCTCGCTTCCCTCAATCTCATCAATAACCAGTTCCTGAGAATTCACCCTTCTAATTATCTTTCACCTCTGCCTACTTTTTTCCAAACCTACTACCTGTTATACTGCCACAGTTCACTTTCAAGATACTCAATTATATTTTTCCTGGAATACTATGGAATGTTATTTGCTGACATTCCTACATTATATATTGTTCCTGTTTAATTGATTTATTTTTCAAATATGAAATCTTATAAAAATCACTGTTATTTAATATCTTATTTCTACTTTCTCCCGTAACCATATGAAATAGGTACTTTTGGAAGAATATTTTTTTAAGAGGTTGATGTAGTGGGGCAGAAACCACCACCTTCACCAAGGTAAAAAGGAACTTTGAGTTACTTATTTATATATAAGCTTTTAGCAGCTTACACAGCCTTGTTACCATGGAATACTGAGAGGATAGACAGTAAGTGCAATCTTTGGGTACACTTGGGGACCCAAGAGCTTATGTGGGACAACTACTGTAAAAGATGAAAATTATGCATAAATTCATTTATTTAAATTCATTTCAGTTTCAATTCAAATCACAAGAAATCTGTTTTGGAACTTGAAAATGTTGCTTGAAAATTCCTCTGAATTATAAATACACATACATATACAAATACACAAATTGATGAAAACAAACAGTAAAAGCAAACTCCACTGCCAGATAGATTAAGAATATTTTTTTAAGTGACTGCCCAAGAATAGAGAAAAAGCTAAGGAATACCATTGGAAGGTTGATATAGGCTGAGAAACAACTTGACTTTTAGAATATAATAAAGATAACCTTTCAAATTCAGCAAAGAAAAGCTGGTAATTTTAAAAACTGCACATTTCTTTATACTATTTTGACTTGGACACCAGCCAATCCATATGGTCCTCAGTCCCAGACTTTTCAGCCTAAAGAACATAAGTTCACTGCTACCCTCATCCTCATCAGGGGTTGTCATTAAATGAATACATATATGCATTACATAGTATGGCCATTAAAATATAAATGTGCAGGAGCTGATAAACAAGTCTCATCAGTCCATAAGAAGGACACATGGAATGATAGGTAGATTGGGAAGCTAGAATCCCAGCCTTGATACACTCCAGGGTTCAAAAGTATTACCTAAATTCCATATATATGTGTTAGTATACTGTATTGATATTTTTCTTTTTGGCTTACTTCACTCTGTATAATAGGGTCAATAAATAAATTAATTAATTTAAAAAAGTATTACCTAAAAACTTTGAACCTCAGTTTTTTATCTGTAAAATTAGAACAATATCTGTAACATAGGTATAAATCTGGGGATCTAAATGTAGAAAACACGAACGCAAAGCACTTTGTTTCTATCACTGAGACAGGTTTAAGAGGACACAACTGACCTGTTGGCAATGATTTTCTGTTAAGTAGGTAAAACCTATTGACACGAGCATATTTAGAGAATGATTTTGGACTAAAAGGTGAAGGTCAAAAGTAGTTTAGAGAAAGTGGCAGTCTTCATGAGCTGAGGTAGTCTGAAAAGACTAGAGATCAAAAAGGTTTTTAATACAGTCTTGGTGATGTGAAGGGAATAGTCTCATGCATTGCTGATGCCACTGTAAATTGGTACAAACTCTTAGGAGAAAAATTTGGAAATATTTCTAATAATGAAAATGCATATAATTTTGTATTGAGGTGAAATTCACATAAAATAAAATTATTTTAAGTGTGCAATTCAGTGGCATTTAGTATGCTCACAAAGCTGCACAAATGTCACTTCTATCTAGCCCCAAAACTTTTTCCTTACTCCCAAAGGATATCTTTTTTTTTTTTTTTTTTAAGCAGGAGTGAATGTTTACTGGACATAGGCAATTAACAATGTTGTGATAGCTTCAGGTGGACAGCAAAGGGACTCAGCCCCACATACACATGTATCCACTCTCCCCGACACTCCCCTCCCATCTGGGCTACTACATAACATTGAGCAGAGTTCCCTGTGCTGTACAGTAGATCCTTGTTGGTTATCCACTTGTTTATTTATTTTTTTCATTTATTTTTATTAGTTGGAGGCTAATTACTTCACAACATTGCAGTGGGTTTTGTCATACATTGACATGAATCAGCCATGGAGTTACATGTGTTCCCCATCCCGGTCCCCCCTCCCACCTCCCTCTCCACCCGATTCCTCTGGGTCTTCCCAGTGCACCAGGCCCAAGCACTTGTCTCATGCATCCCACCTGGGCTGATGATCTGTTTCCCTATAGATAATATACATGCTGTTCTCTCGAAACATCCCACCCTCGCCTTCTCCCACAGAGTCCAAAAGTCTGTTCTGTATTTCTGTGTCTCTTTTTCTGTTTTGCATATAGGGTTATCATTACCATCTTTCTAAATTCCATATATATGTGTTAGTATGCTGTAATGATCTTTATCTTTCTGGCTTACTTCACTCTGTATAATGGGCTCCAGTTTCATCCATCTCATTAGAACTGATTCAAATGAATTCTTTTTAACAGCTGAGTAATATTCCGTGGTGTATATGTACCACGGCTTCCTTAGCCATTCATCTGCTGATGGGCATCTAGGTTGCTTCCATGTCCTGGCTATTATAAACAGTGCTGCGATGAACATTGGGGTCCACGTGTCTCTTTCAGATCTGGTTTCCTCAGTGTGTATGCCCAGAAGTGGTATTGCTGGGTCATATGGCAGTTCTATTTCCAGTTTTTTAAGAAATCTGCCTTACTCTTTTTACTTTAAAATTTTCCTAGAGATGCTTCAAAAAAGAATCTCATTCTTTTTAATGACTATGTAGTTTTGTTAGACAGAGGATAGTTTATTTGATCTTTACCTCCTGATGACTTGGGCTATTTCCAATATTTTGACTTGCCTCAGCACCCTGGGGAAATAGGTGGTGAAGCTTACAGAGTTGTGTCCTGGTGCACAAGGTTCTGTTTGTGCCCTTCCTGAGTCTATTTCCCAGTCCTGTGTAAGTTCTGGCTGGTCTATGGTGGGGTTAATGGCAACCTCCTCCAAGAGGGCTTATGCCATACCCAAGTCTGCTGCACCCAGGGCCCCTGCCCCTGCGGCAGTCCATTGCTGACCCGTACCTACACGGGAGACACTCAAACCCAGTTCTGTCTCAGTCTATGTGGGGTCTCTGGGTCCTGGTGCACACAAGGTTTGTTTGAGCCCTCTGAGTGTCTCTGGCGGAGATGGGATTTGATTTTAAATGCGAATTCGCCCCTCCACCGTCTCGCTGGGGCTTCTGTGCCCTTGGACGTGAGGTATCTCCTCAAAGTCTCTCCAGTGCCAACCATCTTGCTGGGCTTCTCTGACCTTGGACGTGGGGTATCTCCTCAAGGCCACTCCAGAGCCGCACAGCCATGGAAAGCAGTATTGGCCAACATGCTCCTGTATTCTTGCCTGGAGAAATCTGCTCCCTGACAGAGAAGCCTGGCAGGCCACAGTCTCCAGGGTCCCAAAGAGTAAGACACTACCAGAGCAACCCCATGTGCAGAGGCACAAGACTTTTTTTGCCTGTGGCAGCTCTGCCCCAGTGAGAGTTGACCGTGACGGTGGCACAGCTGCTTGGCTTGCAGGGACTCTGGCAGCACCAAGTGTGCAGGGACATGGACTGCCTCCACTGCAGGAGTTATGGCCTTATCAGAGTCTTTTTTTGAGCCTCTTGTAGCTGACGATCAGAAGGCCTCTTTGGCCAGTCTTTCTCCGTAGCTCCACCCATTCAAGCACTTAGAGGGATTCCTTACCTGGGGACCTTCTCTGTTGTTTGGCTCATCAGGCACATATAGCAGCCACCCCACCCCCACCCCACCCCGCCTGGGGTCCTACTCTGCAGATTGGCACACCACAACTTAAATGCACACCCTGGGTGGGGTCCTACTCTATAGTTCAGTGTGTCAGGTGCTTGCTGGGCCAGCCTCTCTATTGTTCATCTGCCAATGCTGGCACTGTGAGGAGAGAGAGGCTATGGTGATAGCTCCACCCCCAAACGTGACTCAGCAGTATCACCTAGCTTCCATGACTGCCTGGCTTTCCTCCACAGGCACTTCCCACCACAGTCCCCTCCCTCACATCCCCTTGATCAGTCTCTCCACAGTCAACAGCAGCCCTCACTTTGGGGTTGTTCCACAATCTCTAAACTCCAGCTACCAGCCACTGCACCTTCCAGGGGATCTGCATCCCAGTCTTGGGTATGTATGGTTGCAAGGACTGTCTGATTCTCATTCCATTTAGGCTGCCACAGATCAGCTGTTTCACTCTCAGCCTTAAATGTTTCTCCTCTGACTCAGACAATTGCCCTGATGTGGGGATTGGACCCTTGCTTCAGTTCCCCCACCTGCCGAGGGCAAGTCCAGTCCTACTAACACTCCTGTTTTTTCCCCTAGTTCCTTCATCCTACCAAGGTTTGGGTGGGTCTATATATTATTTTCCACTGGTCAATGACTTCTGTCCACTCTCAGTCATGTTCTGCATGTACTTCTGCATCTGAAGGTGTATTCCTGATGTATCCGTGGAGAGAGATGTACTCCATGTCCACCTATTCCTCTGCCATCTTGTTCTCCTGTATGAATTTTTAAAACAATTTCAAAAACCAGGAAATTAGAAAATTGAAATGTGTGTGAAATTTTTGTTTTGCCATTTCTGTACTATGTATCAGCCCCCATTTATATATTTAAATGTTTGATTAACTAGGATATGTGGAAAATATGTAAATAAACTGGGATAAGTGGGGAAAGTATAATAGAGGTAGTGGATGGGTATATCAGTTTCTTCACTTTATCTATTGCATATCACACATAAACTGCTTCTGAAGAACTCCATAGTACACTTTGGGAGAATGAAAATAAACTGGGAAATGAAATTGCTAGGGAAATAATTTAGAACTTACTGAACCCTGTCATGACTGACCTAGAGAAAACACTAGAGTTGGGGTCAAGAGGTTTGAATTTTGTAGATCCTCCTAGCTTTTCTCTCATTGTTTTGCTGAAAGTCACATCCTTCACAGATTTCTACATCCAATAACGGTGGTACTGATAAACTCTTTTTAACTTTAAAAATTGTATGGATGTATTCATGAGTTGCAATATTATATTTGTTCAGGGTTACAACGTAGTGATTCAGTTGTTTTATATATTATACTCTGTTTACATTTATTATTAGATAATTGGTGAATTTCTCTGTGCTGTACAGCATATCCTTGTTGCTTAAAGTTCAAAATGAATAGTTTAAAATATAATGAAATATTAAGTTCTAATGAAAACCATTGTAAATTACAAAAGACTGAAATTCAGAGTGCTTTCTCTCTCTCCAAGGATGTAGTAAGCTTGAAATCAATCTTTTAAAAAAGAAATAGGAGAATAGAATTATGGACATGGGGAAAGGGGAGGAGAGGGTGAGATGTATGGAAAGAGTAACATGGAAACTTACATTACCATATGTAAAAAGATAGCCAATGGGAATTGGCTGTATGGCTCATTGCTGTATGGCTCAAGAAACTCAAACAGGGGCTCTGTATCAGCCTAGAGGGATGGGACAGGGAGGGAGATGGGAGGGAGTTCCAAAAGGGAGGAGATATAGGTATATCCTAGGTTGATTCATGTTGAGGTTTGACAGAAAACAGAAAAATTCTGTAAAGCAATAATCCTTCAATTTAAAAATTAATTAATTAAAAAATAAAAACTATCTCAAACACAAATAAAAAGAATAGGAAAATCAACAACAACTTTGAAATTCAGCAATAAACTTATAGAAATAAAAATGTCAATGCACCAAGAAGAAAATACAATGGACATTAAATTCAGTAAATATTATCATAAGCAATAGCAGTCAAATACTGGAGGTAGAAGAAGGAGTCATCTTATTTCTCTTAATTGCTGAATATCCTCCTCCTTCTTAATTTGATGCAAGGAGCTAGAGACATGTCCCACAACAAGAAATGGATGCATGCATGTGCGCTAAGTCTCTTCAGTTGTGTCCGACTCTTTGTGACTCTATGAACTGTGGCCCACCAGGCTCCTCTGTCCCTGGGAATTATCCAGGAAAGAATACTGGAGTGGATTTCCATGCCCTCCTCCAGGGAACCTTCTCCATCTAGGGACAGAACCTGGGTCTCCTGTGTCTCCTGCATTGCAGGCAGGTTCTTTACTACCAGCACCACCTGGGAAGACCCAAGAAATGGATGTGCGCATGCTAAGCCACTTCAGTCGTGTCTGACTCTATGGATTGTAGCCCACTAGGCTCCTCTGTCCATGGGACTTTCCAGCAAGAATACTGGAGTGGGTTGCCATGACTTTCTCCAGGGCATCTTCCCAATCCAGGGAATGAATCCATGGCTCTTACATTTCCCACATAAGGCAGGTTCTTTACCACTAGCACCACCTGGGATGCCCAAGAAATGGATGCCTGTACTTAAATCGCCACAGTTAAAAGCAAGTGCTTGAATGGAAAAATATCAGGGAAACTATCACCCCACGTTCCCGCTCCACCTCTAGGCTGAGTGTCACAGGAAGGTTGTTATTTGTTCAGCCCTCCTCACTCCACCATATGTTTGGCCAATTGCTTTGGCTCATGGGCTACCAGTCCCTCATTGGCTGCTACTGTGGAGACTATGGCTACATTCACTGTCACTGGACCATCCCATCAACCCCGAAAGTTTGTAATTCAGTCAGGATTTTTGTTTTGTTTTGTTTTTTTAAAAACAAAATGTTCTAGGTTGCAAACAAAATACAAGATCAGAGAAATCTGGATAAGGTAATTTCAGAAGATATGGTGCTTAATTCCAGAACTTTAGAATTTAAGAAAATAAGAATTTTACACTGTGTTTGAGTCCTATTTTACACATGGAAGTGAATTGGGATTGAAGGAATAGAATGGGTAAGTGTGATTTTTATATCTGCTACTGCTGGTGCAGTGATAAAGAATCCGACTGCCAATGCAAGAGATGAAAGAGACAGGGCTTCTATCCTTTGGTCAGAAAGAAGCCCTGGAGTAGGATATGGCAACCCAGTTCAGTATTTTTGCTTGGAACATTTCATGGAGAGAGGAGCCTGGCGGGCTCCTGTCCATCGGGTCAGAAAGAGTCCGACATGACTGAGTGACTGAGCACACATATACACATACACTGCTCTTTGTGTGCATGCGCGCTACCTTGCTTCAGTGGTGCCCGACTCTTTGCAGACCCTATGGACTGTAGCCCACCAGGCTCCTCTGTCCATGGGATTCTCCAGGAAAGAATACTGGAGAGGGTTGCCATGCCCTCCTCCCAGGGATCTTTTTGAGCCAGGGATAGAACCTGCCTCTCCTGTGACTCCTGCACTGCAGGCGGATTCTTTACTGCTGGGCCACCCGGGAAGACCACACTGTTTTTTATCGGTTGCTATACCCCATATAAATGACACCTAAATCTAGATGGGAGAATGAAAATGAAAAAGGCCAATGAAACTTTTAGGGAGAGAATTTTGACCATAAAGATCCCTAAAATCGCTGAGAAACCATGAATAGGAATAACCATTTAGGAAAGTGACGAGTTGCAACACCTTAAGAAAAAGGTACATGATTTTCCATCGAACAAATGGCACAACCGACACATATTGAAGCCAAGTTAATGAGGTCTTATTATTTTCTTTAGGGGTAGAAATGCTTTGAATATGCATTATAGGGCCTAAGGGGAGAACCCTTAAGTCTGGGTTGCGACAGATAGTTCTGAGGCAGTTCATTTGTGGGTGATGTATCTGATGACCGATTTGGTGGCCGCGGACACGGCATACTTGCCCATCTCCCCAGGCAACAGAAGACGCACAGCTGTCTGGATGTCCTCACTCATGATGGTACAGCGCTTGCTGGAGCGGGTCAGGCGCCCGGCCTCTTCGGCAATCCGCTCAAACATATCCTTCACGAAGGAGTCCATGATGTTTAACGTTTCGCGGGAAACACTCAGGCCTGTGTGCACTTGCTTCAGCACCCGGGGGAAATAGGTGGCAAAGCTTACAGACTTGTTCAGACGGTAGGAGTGGCCACGGCGACGGCGACAGCAACGGCGACGGCGACGGCAACGGCGACGGCGACGGCGACGGCGGCCCTTAGCTGTCTTCTTCTTTGCCTTTCTTGGCTCGTCATCACAGGGCTCTGGTGTGGAGAACTCGGAGATCTCCATTTCGGAGGTGCAGGTTTCTTTAGTGACCAGGCTTTCCTCAGAGTTCTCAGAGGATGGTTCAGCCATGGCAGAGCCACCACTCCCCACAGGTCAGAGGGAAGAACAATGAGGCGGTTGAAGGCCGTTGGCCGAGTTTATAAGCCCTGCTTGCTCTGACGTCACAGACACTGTCCCTATCTGATTGGATGAAATGCCAAGGCAGGCCTGTTACTATGGCAGCCCATGTAACTTCTCACTGGATGTCCCACCTCCCAACTCCTGCCGTGCCCCTTGCCCACGTTTAACCCCCAGTCAGCCAAACTCAGTGAAAGTCACCTAAGTTGAAAAATGAAATAATCAGTTAGAGCTTCCTGAGAGAGTATGACTGACCTCCATATCTCAAACTCTTTCAGGCACCAGAGTGACTCAGGTCACTTGGTGGACATTTTACTCCAACACAGAACCTTCTCCTGATTGAAGCAGGAGCAGAATGTCCTGGCTTCCTCAGCAGAGTGCTCCTGAAAATCATAGGAATTAATTGACCAGCTATTATCTCCAAAATTTATCAAAACTAGTGATCAGTATGAAGAGAATGACAAAATCCCACTCTCCAAATACAGAACACAAACAGAAATAGGAATACTTACACATACATACTAAAAATATTTAACATTTTGCAAATTTTAAATTGTTTTCTCAAACATTATTTAAGTCCCCCAAGTACCACACATATTGGAATTTATTAATGATTTATAGTGGTTATTTCTCAAAAAATGATCACTCTTATTGCTGAAAAGCCTCCAGGATGAGAGAAAACGAATAAAAAAAAAGAGAAATAAAACACCTAGGAATAAACGTACCTAAGGTGGTGAAAGACCTGTACTTAGAAAAAATAATACCCTGATCAAAGAAAGTGAAGATAGTACAAACAGAGGGAAAGGTTTACCTTGATTATGGATTAGAAGAATTGATATTGTTAAAATAAACATGCTATCCAAGGCAATCCACATACTCAATGCAACTGCTATGAAAAGACCAGGGCATTTTCCACAAAGCTAGAACAGACAATTTTAAATTTTGTATGGAAAGATGAAAGACCCTGAATCTCCAAAACCATCTTAAGGAAGAAGATCAGAACTGGAGGAATCAGGTTCCCTGACTTTGAACTATATCAGGAAACTACATTAATCCAATCAGTATAGTATTGGCACAAAAGCAGGCATGTGGAACAGAAGAGAGAGCCCAGAAATAAACCTATGTGCTTATGGTCAATTAATCTATAATAAAAAAGACAAGAGTATACAGTGGAGAGAAGACAGTCTCTTCAATAAGTGGTGCTGGGATAATTGGATAGCTACATGTGATAAAGTAAAATCAGAACATTCTCTAACAGCTTATACAAAAATAAACTCAAAATGGACTAAAGACCTAAATATAATACATATATTATGTAGGAAGTCATTTTAAGAAACAGAATCCATTAGATATATTAATGACCTGTGTTTCTTTCACATTTGTAAATTCAGAAATTAAATGAACACATCAGTTATAAAAAAAAACATTAAAAATACAAAACAATTGGGTTTTGAAGAGATAACTGGGACCTCAAAGGTCTCTGATAGACAGGAAATCTACAATGGAGAAAGGAAAAGCAATTTGATATTGAAGATTGGAAGGGGGAGTAACACTAGTAATTATTCACTTCAGTTGATGATTGAGGAAATAAGAGCCTAGTGAGCAATCACCTTGCAATGTTGTGGTTCACTGTAAAGGCAAAAGAAGGCAAATGGCTTCACGACTGAGTTAACAATTGCAAGTCTCAACTCACGGATGATGGTGTTGATAGGATAGGCATACCCCATTCAGAAACCTTTTCAACATTAGCATTGTTTATGGATTCACTTATAAAGAGGACCCCAACACAGCATAGAAGTTAAGTGCAACAAAAAATTCAGGAAAAAAAACTCATTTCACACTGCCTAGAATCAGAAGTTTCTACCCTAATTCATTCAGATGATCTAATGTCATTCTTTTTCAGCCCTTATTCTCTTCTTTTTGAAGTGGAAAACCTTCATTATTTTCAGCTTAACATCATAGGTATGGTGAGGACATTCAGTCAGAGAAGCTAAAAAGTTCACATTGACTCCATGTCAGCCAAGGAAGGACTCAAAACTGGTAGCCACAGTCACTGAGCCACCCTACAGCGAGGTTATCCTGACTAAACCAATAATGGTCTTCCTGGGGTGTTCAGGTCTGGTAACAGTAGAGTAAGAATTATGATTATTTATCTACTTTATTGTTCATTTTATAAACTTAATTAAGATCATTTAAATATTATGTAAGTATTAGAAAATGGCCAAATAGTAAAGAATCCACTTGCAATGCAGGAGACTCAGGTTCAATCCCTGGGTCTGGAAGATCCCCTGGAGTAGGCAATGGAATCCCACTTCAGTGTTCTTGCCTGGAAAATTCCACGGACAGAAGAGCGAGGCAGGCTACAGTCCATGGAGTCACAAAGAGTCGGACACGACTGAGCGACTGACACTTTCAACACTTTCAAGTATTCTAGAGCTCCTGTACAAAATGCTAGTGATTGGGTCAATTAAACACATTTATTTATTGTCTCATACTTGCGGAGGCTCCAAGTCCAAATCAAGGTTTCATCTGAGTTGGATCTTATGCAAGGTGTGAATGCATAAGAGGCCTCCATTACTGGCCACTTTCCTTGGCTTGTAAATATCTGAAATTTCCCTATATCTCCCCACATTTTCTTTCCTATATGTATGTATCTATGTCTTATTTTCCCTTTTTATATGGCTATAACTCATTTGGATTAAGACCTACTCTAATGAACGTATTTTAACTTGATTACTTGGTAAATACTCTATCTCCAAATATGATCACATACGAACACATATGAGTGTTTATGGCATAGATACATTAATTTTAGAGGCACAAAATCAACCCATAGGAGATATGCATTTTGAACTAATTATAGGCATATCGCCTGCCTCTTCCATCTCATTAAGAGAACACTGGTGACCACTTATGAGAAACAAGGTGGCCCCACCACAGTCATTTTCACAATTCTGTGAATGTTCAGTAATTTCATTTTAGTATTTGATTTCTTCTTCCCTCTGTGAGGGAGAAGATAGTCTGTCATTCTCAATTGTTACAAAGTATTCGTTACACCTACAGTTGTAATTATTTCCTATTGTGTAGGACATAAGAGCCTGTAAAGTACACCACTCTCAGCCAAACACTGAGATAAAATCCTGATAATTCAGGAAATCAAATTTTCCTGAGCCCTTCAGGAAAGGGACAGGGCTCTACAGGACAGAAAAGAAACAAAACAAAACAGAAGACCTTCTTTAAACTGGCAGAACCTCATGAGATAAATAAAAAGAATTAAGGTCCTGGGGCAAGATACTAGAGAGAGCCTCCCTTAGTAGTAGAGGTATGAAGTGGACAGTACTTATTCCATAACGGGCGATGAAGGTCTGTACTTTTTGGTCCAATATGGAAGAATTCTGACAAGCTATTATACCTCCAGGTCTCTCTTTGGTCAATGCAGTAAATATTTAGGATAAATGAGACTCATTGCCAAAAATATTATTTAGTATTTTGTGGAAAATTAGAGAAATCTTATGAGAGAATTTTTTTAAAAGAATATGATTCCCAAGGAGGCCAGGAAAATCTTCCACCAAAGCAATGTTAAGAAAATATCTCTAGGTGGGACCTTGAGATGATCGTAGACAGCCTGAATATAACTTTGGAAATGAAAAGCTAATTTCAGAGCCATTGCATTTTTGAAAAGGGAACTCTAGACCCACAGGAAAGAGACAGTATTTCACAGAATTATTTCATTTCTATTGTGCTCATTGTTGTTGCTTTCAATATCCCCATATTTACCTATGTGACATACGAATATTTTTCCAAGCAATTTTTGTCCATTGCTATTATGTGTGAATTCCTGTTAAGAAACCTAACCCACTAGCATATTTTTATTGGGCTAGGTGTGTTTTACATATAGTGAATCCAATAATCAAATGCAGGCATTAGGAAACCAGTTTTACACCTGCACCATGCAGGCCTTGAAGACAGAAGTGCATGAGTGACTAACACTTGACACCTAGGAAGGAGGGAGGGACAATGGGGTTCAATGTTGAAGACCAAGAGGGGAAATGAGCATATATAATTGTTCACTTCAGAGGGTGATTGAAGAAAACAGCCACCTAATGAATAATCATGATCGAATGGTGTTGGCTATTGCACATACAAGTTAGGACAAGGGTTTTCTGCTTAAATAGCAAACTATAAGTTTAAACCCTAGGGAAACAGTTCAAATTTTTTTCAACATAATCTGTATGATAGTAAGCCAGAAAGATAAAGAACATTACAGCATACTAACACATATATATGGAATTTAGAAAGATGGTAATGATAACCCTATATGCAAAACAGAAAAAGAGACACAGATGTACAGAACAGACTTTTGGACTCTGTGGGAGAAGGCGAGGGTGGGATGTTTCGAGAGAACAGCATGAATATTATCTATAGTGAAACAGATCACCAGCCCAGGTGGGATGCATGAGACAAGTGCTCGGGCCTGGTGCACTGGGAAGACCCAGAGGGAGCGGGTAGAGAGGGAGGTGGGAGGGGGGGATCGGGATGGGGAATACATGTAAAACCATGGCTGATTCATATCAATGTATGACAAAACCCACTGAAATGTTGTGAAGTAATTAGCCTCCAACTAATAAAAATAAATGAAAAACAAACAAACAAACAAACAAACAAACAAAAAATAGTAGGGCAGTAAGTGTAATTTTATAACATTTAGTTAAAATGTATACTAAAATATATAAATTTTTAGGTGGATAGCTGTCAAACTGATGAGTGTTTGTGGAGAAGGGATTGAAATTGGATTAAGGTGTAGTTAAAGCAGTATGTTAAGATTAACAAGGCTATCTCACTGACTTCGTCAAGATGTTAAGATGTGGCTGCTCAGTCATGTCTGACTCTGTGACAGCATGGACTATTGCTCACCAGGCTCGTCTGTCCATGGGATTAGGCAAGAATACTGGAGTAGGTTGCCATTTTCTCCTCCAGGGGATCTTCCTGACTCACTGACTTTAAAATTGTTTATTATTCCTTCATGTCAGTTCATGAGAGTTATTGGCTCTCCAGCTTGGCTCTCCTCCATTGATTGTTTGGGTATCTAACCTGCATTCATCTCACAGTTCTATGTGTTCCAGATAGCATACATTGTTTCCAAGGGTACTGAAAGGAGTGTGGAGAGGCCACCCTGCATTGTTTATAAGCCTTAGATTTATCTTATATTACATTTGATGGCCCCAACATATGTGCAAGGAAATCTGGAAAAAGTAAAAGAACACAATTTTTTTTTTTTTCGTTTTGGCCTTGCTACTCACCTTGCTGGGTCTTAGTTCCCCTACCAGGGACTGAACCCCAATTCCTCACAGGAAAAATGCAGAGTCCTAACCACTGGACCACCAGAGAATTCCCAGAACATGTACTTTCTGATCAGGCAGTTTTACTTTCCAGAATCTATTCTACAGAAATAAAAGCACCAGTAGTTTGAATATATGTACAAGCATGCTCATGGCAGGTAGCAATTCTTTTAGTGGGCAAAATATAGAAATAGCTTGAATGCTAATTAACAGGAGAATAGTTTGAATAACACAAATTATATTCACACTATAGAAAATAGATTAATTGCATTTGTATTCACTGACCTTTGGAACATCCTATAAGACTTCTAAGCTGAAATGAGGGGACACAAAGTAAATGTATAACTCAAAGTCATATGAAGACATAAACAACAATGGTAGAGATAGCTATATAGCTAAATACAAAAGCAAATAGTTTTGCATATTTGGTTTATAACTTCTCTTTTTCTTCTATATGACTTAAAAGACTAATGCACAAAACAATAACTGTAAAGTTAATGTTCATACATAACCATAGACTCTATTTCAGGTGAGCTGTACAGGAGTCTTCCTATAATCAGAGAGCCTACTAGTTTATAATTCATAATTAAGAGCTCCTGAAAGTCATAATGTAACATTATAATATTTAGCTAAAATACAAAACAGAAATATATAAATTTTTAGATGCATATCCATAAAACTGACAAGTGTTTAATTGTGGGAAGGAAATTGAAATTGAATGTGTGGTTAAAGCAACTTATATTAAGGTGAACTAGGTAATTAATTACTTGTGACAATAGCAACATAAAGATATATAATGTCTTTACTCAGCAATATTCACTGTAAGAATCTCATTCTGGGCTGATTCATGTCAATGAATGGCAAAACCACTACAATACTGTAAAGTAATTAGCCTCCAATTAAAATTAAAAAAAAAAGGAATCTCATTCTTTTTAACTACCATGTACTTTTCTTGGTATGTAGCTAGACAACAATTTATTTGACCTTTTCCTTTTGATGAGTTAGCTATTTCTAATATCTTGGCTTTTACAATGTCACAATAAACATCCATCCAAGCATTCTGTGTATATATCATCTATGTCAGATATATATCATGTATCTCTAATATAACACAAAGCAGTGGAATTTTATGTAATATGGTATATACATATTTTTACAGATTTTTTTATTTTTTCCTTTCCATTTGCAAAAGCTATTGGGGCATTAGAGATATTTTCCTGTTATCTGTCATGCTATTGCAAATATTCTTCTTCCAGGCTATTTCTTGTTTTCAGATATTTATATTTTTTTCCTTAGCAACCTTTGGATTTACTTTCATGCTTAAGAAGATAATCACAACACAAGACTATATAAGTTTTTCTTAATTTTCATTGCAATATTTTATTTGTATTTTTCACATTTTCATCTTTAAATCTACCTGGGATGTATTTTTGTGTATGTGGCTAGTAGGAATCTATATTCATTTTCTTCTGATTGGATAGTCCAGGTAGTTGATTCTTAGGTTAAAAAAGCTCCCTGAAAATCTATGAAATCTTTAAATAAAAATTCTCATAGCTAAAAATTTGCTCACTGCTCTGATTTTTTCTTTCTTTCTTTCTTTTATTTTATTATTTCTTTAGGACAAAGTCTAAGCAGTAGCATTTGTGAGACATGGAGCATGCAAAGTATAGAGCTTTTGGTACTTACTGTGAATGGAAGCAAAAAATATGGATATAGCAATTTACTCTCTCAGTGAGTATGAAAATGCCTACATAATAAATCTGAGTATTGTAAGTAAACATTTGTCTATTTAATAGAGATAGCAACTTGTTTTTATTTTATTCATTTTCATTTGTCTTCAAAGGTGATTGACAATTTCTTTTATCATGTCTGTTTATTTTAGTTTTTTGTGACACAAGTAATCCACACATACACACACACATATATATAATTCATTTTTGGAAAATGAGAAGATGCAGATAGGTAAAAAAATAAAATACAGATAACACAGCAATTCACTGCTAACCTTTTGTTATATAATAATTCAGACTTTTTTGGTATTATGACATATATAAATGTACATGTAAGATATACATAGATAGGTATATCTATATATCATTTTTGCAATATTATTTTCACTTTACAATATACAATGAGCACCTTCCCATGCAAACAAATGAAACAACTCTGTTAAATGAGTGAGATCAGGTGAAAAGATGAAATGTTGGTAACAAGAGTCACACGTAAAACACTGAAGGATTGGAATAAAATAGTAGCAAATATTTCGCAAGAAAACGCAGACAAAAGGAACCAATGCTGCAGTATTAGTAGCAGAAAATAGTTGAATTCAGGGGAGAAGTGTATTAAATGGGATATGGATGGTCCTGAGAATGCCTACGGTTAGAAAGCAGAGCCCTACATTTCTTTCTCAGACCCCTTATCTCTTCCAAATGCCTTTCCATCTCATCTCCCTCTCTTGTCATTTCTTCATCCTTAAAATGCTAAAGTCTATGTCCTCTTTAAATTCCTCGAGAGACTGAAGCAGCCTTTGCCTAAAATTTCCTTCTGTTTGCTGGCGTTGGAACTCTCCATCGAGTGCTCTTCCTGTCTCTTTGGCACATTGCACTTGGGCTTTCCTTCATTTTCTTTGCAGGATTTTTGCATGATGTAGTGATTTCTTGCTTAAGTCCAGGGAGAAAATGTAAGTAAGATTGCTTCACTTCTTTTGATTCAACCTTGTCAGTTTCTCTTTGAAGCTGGTTACTTGCCTGATAGCCTACCCCTGCTACACTGGTCCAGCCCTCCTGAAATTCGAGATGCTGCCCCTTCCTCTCCCACCCCTTCTCCGCCTCCTTTCTCCTCCTTCAGCAACCCACCATCAAGCAGACAAGGCTAATGGCCTCTGATGGGCGGGAGAAGGGGAGCAGACAGGGAGGTGAGCTGTGAGGCTGCAAATTTAACCCAGCTCTCCACCTTTCCAACTCCCACCCTCAGAGACCGCTGTCTGAGTGCCTCCCTCATACTGACCAGAGACGGTTTGGGATAGTTTCCTTCTCTTTTTCTTGCCTCGAGAGATCTGTGAACACAGACCCTCAGACCTGCTGGCAGAAAGGAAGGAGTGGGGAGTTGGTTCTCTGTGAATCAACCAGCCCCAGAGACAACACATTATTATCTTGAATCCAGGATCCTCATCACTGTTGTTGCCCCCAGTTTCCTACCTCCTGTTTCCCCTCCTGTTCCTATCCTTTCCTACTGGATCTCTGTGCCACCCCCACCTTGCATCCCTCACCCTCAGGCCTAGTCCTACCAGGGCCATTGTCCCCTCACTCCCCACTTCACTGCATCCCTCACTAGCAGTCAATGAGACGAACTGTTTTCACATTATCTCTAAATTTCTCTGTCTCCACCTCAGGGTTCCAGCCTTTCTCCACACACCAGCCCACGCCTCATTTCCTTCAACAGAGTTGGGTAAAGAAAAGAAGAAAACAGGGAAATCTTACCAGTGTGAGGGAAGCTGATTATTTCTAAACTACCACTAAACTTCTGGGTGTCTCTCAAGAGACTTCTATCTACTCCAGCCCCACCCTCCTTCAAAAATACAATTATCTCCACGGGGGGGTTGGGGAAAGCAGTCCTAGACCTTCTCCAGTACTAGATTCAGCCACTACCACCCCAAGAGTTCCAGTGGTTCACTCACACCAACCTGCTGGGATTTAAAGATTTTATGTCCTCTTTCTCTTGGTCACAAGCAGGAACGCCTGCAGGGCAGTAAGTAGCTGGTAACCAGAGGAGAAAGAAGCCCAGAAATATAGGGACTTCATGCCAGCTCCTGATCACGTGAGGATTATGTCATCCTCCAACTCTGGTCCCCATTTCCCCTCCCACCAGCTGTGCTGGAGAAGTAGAGCAGCTTACCAACACCCCCCACTCCCACCAGGCCCTGTCATTCATTTTTGTCACTGCTAATTCCAGAGGTCAAAAGGGGCCCCTTCTCCCTGTAGTTGTAATTTGCCTGTCTCTGATTACCATAGTCATATTAACAATTGTTACTTTTTAAATGGTTGTATTGGAGAGAGAAGATTATTCATCCTCTTCTAAACTACAAGAACAGAAAGGTAGCCGTCTTCCTTTCACCCACCCTCTCCTCAGTCACTAACAGCCACCATTTTCCTTTCACTTCAATTCTTGCAACCAAATTGGAGGGGATGGGGTAAATTAAGGAAGGAAGTAATGAGTGGGATCATGGTTTGTAGTTTTGTTCTGATAATTTCCTATTCTTCCCCCAATAAACATATTATATTCCTTTAATAATCAGAAATACAGTAACAATACATGCATTTAAGAAAAAAGATTCACGATAAGGGATAAAAAGACCCAGCCATCTGTTTCTGTTGCTGAGTCATAAGAAATGTAGAATCTCCAAGCAGACACATTTTTGGAAGCTTAAAATGTACAGGACAACTAGAGGCTACACTTCTGAGGCCCTCCTGAGTATGTGGAAGCCTTTTCATTAGGCGAGCTCCTGATTCCATAATGCTACACACCTCGCCCTTAGATTTTCAGATCTCAAAAGTCAGTCATAAAATTTTACTACTTTGATCTCAGTATCATGCCTTCTCTCTCCCAGTTTGTACCATGCCCTTTTATCTCCCTTAATACTGTGTTTAAAAGATCCCACCTTTCCTCAGAACTCTTATTTAGAATCCGATAGATTTTCATTTCTCCCATACATCTCTATCTTATTTATGTTTCTTTGGACCTTACTCTGGAGAAAGAAATGGCAACCCACTCCAGTATTTTTGCCTGGAAAATCCCATGGACAGAAGAGCCTGACGGGCTATAGTCCATGGGACACAAAACAGTCGAACATGACTTAATGACTAAACAACAACAACAAAGACCTTACTCAGTCACATTGGGGAATTAGAAGCACTAACAGAAACTGGCCCCATTTAGTCAATTATCACACAAAAGTTTTTGTTGATAAGACTTTTGGTACTAATCAGTGAATCTGTTGTTGATTGGTTAGCTTGAAATATATGCAACAGAAAGAGGGATTTTTTTAAATGTTATTTACTTATTTATTTATTTTTGGCCATGCTGTGCAGCTTGTAGGATTTTAGTTCCCTGACCAGGGGTTGAACCTGGGTCCTCCCAGGCAGTATGGAGTCCTAACCACTGGAACACCAGGGAATTCCTAGAGATGTGTTCTTAATATTTGTTTTTAGGAAAACAGTGGCTCATCATAAATGCAAAGTTGCGACCAACCATTTTGAGGTAAATAGTTCCAAAAACTATTTAAGAGGAGAAAGAAAAGAGATCTTTAAAAGAGTGGGGCATTGTTGTCACGGTTATTAAGGAATGGTTACTTGTGATCTGTTGGTGGGGTGGAGAAGTCCTGAAGCCTCTGTAAACAGCTTTTTCATGCAGATCATTGAATTTGTGGGGCTCTTTTTTCCAGTTTGAAAGCAGTCTCTCTTTGTTAACTGACCAGATTACAAAAATGAAAACAAATACCATAGTTCAGGGCTTCCCAGGTGGTGCTAGTGGTGAAGAACCCACCTGCTAATGCAGGTGATTTAAGAAGCACAGATTTGACCCCTGGGTCAGGAAGATCCCCTGGAGGAGGGCATGGAAACCCACTCCAGTATTCTTGCCTGGAGAATCCCATGGACAGAGGAACCTGGCAGGCTGTGATCCATAGGGTTGCATAGAGTCAGACACGACTGAAGTGACTTAGCACACACAGCACCATAGTTCATCCTTCTAATAAGCCTGTTTTTCTGGTATTCTCTATCATTAGTATCTCTACCTTCTATAAAATGCATGTGTGGCAAGTCACTTCAGTTGTGTCTGACTCTTTGTGACACAATGGCCTGTAGCCCCACCAGGGTCCTCTGTCCATGGGATTCTCCAGGCAAGAATAGTGGAGTGAATTGCCATTTCCTTCTCCAGGGGATCTTCCTGACTCAGAGGTCAAACCCATGTCTCTTATGTCCCCTGCATTGGCAGGTGGGTTCTTTACCAGTAGCGCCACCTGGGAAGCCCACAGTAAATAGTGCACATAGAATTTTAACTAAGGTATTCAGACTCCAGGTTTCCCAGGTGGAGCTAGTGGTTGAGAACTTGCCTGCCAATGCAGGATGCATAAGAGACATGGGTTCAATCCCTGGGTCAGGAAGATCCTCTGGAGAATGGCACAGCAGCCCCCTCTAGTGTTCTTGCCTGGAGAATCCCATGGACAGAGGAGCTGGCAGGCTATGGTCCATAGGGTCACAAAGAGTCAGACATGACTGAAGCAAATTAGTATGCATGCACATTCAAACTCCAGGGGTGGCACGTGATGAAAGTAAATTCTATCCCTTTTTCATGGATGAAAGGAAGAGCATAGTTCTATCCTCTTTTAAACTGAGTGGAGGTGGAGGCTCTAAGAGAATTACATGCAGAGAAAGATCTGCAAGAAGAAGGTACAGAACTGGTGTACAGTTCTTAGTTGTTCTTGTTGCTTAGTCACTAAGTTGTGTCTGACTCTGTGAGCCCATAGACTGCAGCATGCCAGACTACCATGTCCTCCACTACCTCCTGGAGTTTGCTCAAATTCATGTCTGTTGAGTTGGTGATACCATCTAACTATCTCATCCTCTGCCACCTCCTTTTGCTTTCAATCTTTCCCAGCATCAGGGTCTTTTCCAATGAGTCAGTTTTTCACATCACATGGCCAAAGTATTAGAGCTTCAGCTTCAACATAATTCCTTCCAGTGAGTGTTCAGAATCAATTTGCTTTAGAACTGACTAGTTTGATCTCCTTGCAGTCCAAGGGACTCTCAAGAGTCTTCTCCAGCACCACAGTTCAAAAGCATCAATTCTTTGGCGCTCAGCTTTCTTTATGGTCCAACTCTCACATCCATACATGACTACTGGAAAAAAAAAACATAACTTGTTACTACTTATTCTGTTGATCTAAAAGAGATAGCAGAGTGAAGACAGAGACATAATGTACACTCACCTTTGTTGTGGCAAGGATGGGTGAATATTTCTGTGTGTTAGGTAGACACCAAGCTGACTTGCTGGTTCCTTTTTCAATATGGCTTTACACAGGGTGAGGGGACTCTGTAAGTAAATTGTCCAGAATTGTGCAAAATATGCTAAAATAAGGGCTTCCTAGGTGGTGCTAGTGGTAAAGAACCCACCTGCTGATGCAAGAGATGTAAGAGACACAGGTTCGATCCCTGGGTGGGGAAGACCCCCTGGAGGAGGGCATGGCAACCTGCTCCAGTAATCTTGCCTGGAGAATCCCATGGACAAAGGACCCTGGCAAGCTACAGTCCATAGGTCTATGCCAGCTACAGACCCTGGCATAGCTACAGTCCACTCTTCGTGTCGCAAAGAGTCAGACACAACTGAAGCAACTTAACATGCACACATCCATGCTAAAAATAAAACAAATGACAGAAATGATAGACAAACTGGAATCAGGCATATCCTCTGCCTTGAAGAACTAGATAATGAACAAATACATCAAATAACTACAATGTTTTCAGACTCTATACAATTGGCCGCACAAGGGTGTGGTTCCTGAGAAAAGAGAAGCAATTAAGGTAAGCCCTATGATTGCTTTGGATTTTGACTAAAGGCATCCTATGGATGGTGGGTGGCATAAAGAAGAGGAGTGTTTGCTTTCCTGAGTTGACAAGAAAGATATTGGAGGTAGAGGTGGCTGAAGTTTGTGAGGAAGAATACCAAAGATAAGGGATTAGTACACAAAGACATTCTCCAAAAGTCTTTAAAAAGCTTCCCTCGAGTCCATTGCTATATATTAAGCTGCACATACATAAAGTGAAACTTCACGAAACTGGGCAAAGAATGACAAGTGAGTTACAAACCAGACATAAAAGTCCACATATTGTATGATCATATTTATATTAAATATCCATAATATGCAAATCAATAGAAACAAAAAGCAAATGAATGTTTTCCAGGGGCTAAGGGAAGAATGGAGATCAGAGTGCTTAAGAGGGCTGGGATTTCCTTTTGGGATGAAGAAAATATTCTGGAGCTAGATGGTGTTGATAACTGTACACTTATAAGTGTACTAAAATACATTGAATTCTACAGTTAAAAATGTTTAAAGGTGTGCCCAGTGGTTAGAAGTGGAGTAGAGAGACGCTGAACTCCCCTCCTCCCACAGGCACAACCAAATCACAACTATTTACAGAGCAACTATCTATGACAAGAACCTGAAGACTAACAGAAAAGATTTTCCACAACTAAAGATATAAAGCAGAGAAGGCAATGGTGACCCACTCCAGTACTCTTGCCTGGAAAATCCCATGGACAAAGGAGCCTGGTAGGCTGCAGTCCATGGGGTCTCGAAGAGTTGGACACGACTGAGCGACTTCACTTTCACTTTTCAGTTTCATGCATTGGAGAAGGAAATGGCAACCCACTCCAGTGTTCTTGCATGGAGAATCCCAGGGACGGAGGAGCCTGGTAGGCTGCCGTCTATGGGGTCGCATAGAGTCGGACATGACTGAAGTGACTTAGCCACAGCAGCAGCAAAGATATAAAGCAGGAACCACAGTGAGACAGGTAGGAGGGGTGGAAACATGTACACATATATAGTAAAGACCCACACCCCTGGGTAGGTAACTCACAAATGAAAAGATAATCACAATTGCAAAGGGTCTCCCCAGGGAGTAAAGAGTCCAAGCTCCATATCAGATTCTGTAATCCAGAGTTGCTGCACTATGAAGGCAAGTCCCTAGAAAATCTTTGAAAGCCAGTGGAACTTGTGTGCAGGAGAACTAGAGGGCTGTAAGAAACAGAAATTCTGTTCTTAAAGGGTGCACACAAAATCTAATGTGCTCCAAGTCATAGTGCAGAGGCAATAATTTGAAAGGTGCTTGGTTTGGACTCACTTGCTGATCTTAGCGAGCCTCCCAGAGAGGCAGGAGGAAACTGAGACTCCCTCTGGGCCATATATGCTGGTGGTAGCCATTTTGGGGAGCTCCTTCTACCACAAGGACACTGATATTGGCAAGTGCCATTTTGGAGTCCTCTTTCTAGCTTATAGAAATAGGAGCTTACCTACCCACCAGCAAGTTGGCATCAGTTTCAGGACCTCCAGCTCCATAGCCTGCTGCCCCAAGACCCAGCCCCACCACCAAGCAGATTGGCAACCATGATAGAAGGCAGAGCCTGGCAACCAACTGGGCTAGGGAACCCCATCTACCACTGTGCCCACAGTAGTCCTCTCCACCACAATAGAAGAGCCCATGTAGCCCACACAGTGGGCATCTCTGGAGCATATAGCTCTGGTGACCAAAAGGGAGTATGGTATTGGGCCAAATAGGACATCTCCTACATAAGACTACTTTTCCAAGATGAGGCAATATAACCAACTGCCCAATATATAGAAATGAAAACAGAGAATTAGGCCAAATGAGGAGTTAAAGGAATATATTTCAAATGAAGAAACAAGACAAAACCCCAAGAGAAGAAATGAACAAAATGGAGATAATCTATCTACCCAATAAAGAGTTCAAGGTAATGATCATAAAGATGATCACTGAATTCAGGAGAATGGATGAGCACAGTAAGAATTTCAAAAAAGAGTTTAAAAATACAAAGAATCAAACAGAACTGAACACTGCAATAACTGAAATAAAAAATAGAGTAGAAGGAATCAACAGAAGGTTAGACTATGCACAAGAATGGATCAGAGAACTGAAAGACAGCAGTGGAAATCACATAAGCTGAATGGAAAAAAGGAAATTTTTTTTTTTTAGAAAATGAGGATAGTTTGAGGACAAAATCAAACATAATAATATCTTTATATAAATACATAAAGCAAATATTAACAAGCACAAAGGGAAAATTGACAGTAACACAGTAATATTGGGGGATTTTAACACCCTAATTATATCATGGCACAGATCATTCAGACAGAAAATCTATGAGGAAATACTGGCCTTAAATGTCACATTAGACCATGTGAATTTGATGGATATATGTAGAGCATTCCATCCAAAAGCAATGAAATACACATTCTTTTCAAATGCACATGAAACATTCTCCAAGATAGATCACAGGCTAGGCCAAAAAACAAGTCAATAAATTTTAAAAGATTGAAAACATATCTAACATCTTTTCTGACCACAGCTATATAAAGGTAGAAATCAAGCACAAGAAAAAAAACTGCAAAACCCACAAATACATCAAGGCTAAACAACATGCTACCAAACAGACAAATAAGTAAGTTAAAAAATAGCTGGAGACAAGTGAAAATGGAAATACAATGATTTCAAACCGAATGGGACACTGCAAAAGTCAATCTAAGAGGGTAGTTTATAGCAGCACAAGCTTACCTTAGAAAACAAACAAACAAACAAAAAAACCCTCAAGGAAACACTCTAACCTTACATGTAAAGCAACTAGAAAAAGAAAAACAAAGCCCAAAGTTACTAGAAAGAAAGAAATAAAACAGATCAGAGTAGAAATAAATGAAATAGAGACTAAAAATCCCAAGAAAAGATCAATAAAACTAACAGCTGGGACTTTGAAAAGACAAACAAAATTAATAAGTCTATAGCCAGATGTATCAAGAAAGAAGGCCTAAATAAAATAAAAAAATGAAAGAGAAGTTACAACCAATGTTGTAGAAATAAATACAAAGGATTATAAGAGATTGCTGTGAATAATTACATGCCAATAAAATGTACAGCCTAGAAGAAATAGATAAATTCTTAGAACTATCCAATCTCCGAAGGTTGAATCAGGAAGAAATAGAAAATATGAAGGGATCAATTACCAGTCATGAAACTGAATCAGTAAAAAAACAAAACCAAAAACCCCAACAAACTAAAGTGCAGGGCCAGATGACTTCATAGGTCAAGTCTAACAAATATTTAAAGGAGAGTTAAAACCTATCTTTCTCAAACTATTTGAAAAAATTAGAGGAAAGAGTACTTCTGAACTCAGTCTATGAGTCCAGCATCACCCTGATACAAAAATTAGACAGAAACCATTAAAAAGTATATTACAGACCAATATCACTGACAAACATAAATGGAAAAATCCTCAACAAAATATTAGCAAACTGAATTCAATAATACTTAAAAGGTTCATGCACCATGATCAAGTGAGATTTATCCCAGGGATGAAAGGATGGTTCACTGTCTGTAAATCAATCAAGATGATACTCCACATTAAAAATTGAAGAATAAAAATCATATATGGCAACCCACTGCAGTATTCTTGCCTGAAAAATTCTATGGACAGAGGAGCCTGGGGGGTTATAGGGTTATAGGATTGCAAAGAGTCAGACATGACCGAACAACTACACACATCAATAGATGCAGAAAAAGCTTTTGACAAAATTCAATATGCATTTATAATAAAAAAATCTCAACAAAGTAGGCATATAGGGAACATTCTTTAACATAATAAGGACTACATATGACTAACTTTGCAGCCAACATCATTTTCAATGTTGAAAAGCTGAAAGCATTTCCTCTAAGATCAAGAACAAGACAAGGATGCCCACTCTCACCACTTTTATTTGATATAGTGTTGGAAGCCCCAGCTACAGCTATTACACAATAAAGGAATTAACATTGGAAAGGAAGAAATAAAGCTGTCACTCTTTGCAGGTGACTTGATACTATATGTAGAAAATACTAAAGATGCCATGAAAAATTATTAGAACTATAAATAAAATCAATAAACTTGCAGGGTGCAAAATAAATATACAGAAAACTGTTGTATTTCTATATACTAAGAAAGAAATTTAAAAAATGTGTTTACATGCATCAAAAAGAATAAAATGCCTAGGACTATATCTAACCAAACAGGTTAAAGACATGTACTTAGAAAATGACAAGATGTTGATGAAAGAAATTTAAGATGACACGAATGGAAAGATATCCCATGTTCATGTATTAGAAGAATTAATATTGTTGAAATTACCATACTTCCCAAGGCAATCTACAGAGTCGATGCAATCCCTATCAAAATCCCATAAATCACAGCAAGATCCTCTATGACCCACATCCCAGAATATTGGAAATAAAAGCAAAAGTAAACAAGTGGGACCTATTAAACTTAAAAGCTTTTTTATAGAAAATTATAAAACACTCATGAAAGAAATCAAAGAGGACACAAACAGATGGAGAAATATACCGTGTTCATGGATTGGAAGAATCAATATTGTCAAAATGACTTTACTACCCAAAGCAATCTATAGATTCAATGCAATCCCTATCAAGCTACCAACGGTATTTTTCACAGAACTAGAACAAATAATTTCACAATTTGTATGGAAATACAAAAAACCTCGAATAGCCAAAGTAATCTTGAGAAAGAGGAATGGAACTGGAGGAATCAACCTGCCTGACTTCAGACTCTACTACAAAGCCACAGTCATCAAGACAGTGTGCTACTGGCACAAAGACAGAAATATAGATCAATGGAACAGAATAGAAAGCCCAGAGATAAATCCATGAACCTATGGACACCTTATCTTTGAAAAAGGAGGCAAGGATATACAATGGAAAAAAGACAACCTCTTTAACAAGTGGTGCTGGGAAAACTGGTCAACCACTTGTAAAAGAATGAAACTAGAACACTTTCTAACACCATACACAAAAATAAACTCAAAATGGATTAAAGATCTAAATGTAAGACCAGAAACTATAAAACTCCTAGAGGAGAACATAGGCAAAACACTCTCTGACATAAATCACAGCAGGATCCTCTATGACCCACCTCCCAGAATAATGGAAATAAAAGCAAAAATAAACAAATGGGGCCTAATGAAACTTAAAAGCTTTTGCACAACAAAGGAAACTATAAGCAAGGTGAAAAGACAGCCCTCAGATTGGGAGAAAATAATAGCAAACAAAGCAACAGACAAAGGATTAATCTCAAAAATACACAAGCAACTCCTGAGGCTCAATTCCAGAAAAATAAATGACCCAGTCAAAAAATGGGCCAAAGAACTAAACAGACATTTCTCCAAAGAAGACATACAGATGGCTAACAAACACATGACAAGATGCTCAACATCACTCATTATCAGAGAAATGCAAATCCAAACCACAATGAGGTACCATTACACGCCAGTCAGGATGGCTGCTATCCAAAAGTCCCACTTTTGGGCATACATACCGAGGAAACCAGATCTGAAAGAGACACATGCACCCCAATGTTCATCGCATCACTGTTTATAATAGCCAGGACATGGAAGCAACCTAGATGTCCATCAGCAGACGAATGGATAAGGAAGCTGTGGTACATATACACCATGGAATATTACTCAGCCATTAAAAAGAATTCATTTGAATCGGTTCTAATGAGATGGATGAAATTGGAGCCCATTATACAGAGTGAAATAAGCTAGAAAGATAAAGACCAATACAGTATACTAACACATATATATGGAATTTAGAAAGATGGTAACAATAACCCTATATGCAGGACAGAAAAAGAGACACAGATATACAGAACAGACTTTTAGAGTCTGTGGGAGAAGGCGAGGGTGGGATGTTCTGAGAGAATAGCATTGAAACAAGTATACTAGCAAGGGTGAAACAGATCACCAGCCCAGGTTGGGTGCATGAGACAAGTGCTCGGGGTTGGTACACTGGGAAGACCCAGAGGGATCGGGTGGAGAGATGGGAGGGGGGATCAGGACGGGGAATACATGTAAATCCATGGCTGCTTCATGTCAATGTATGGGAAAAACCACTACAATATTGTAAAGTAATTAGCCTCCAACTAATAAAAATAAATGGAAAAAAAATAGTCCACATTAAAAAAAAAAAACACTTTAAAAATATTAAAAGGGAATTGTTTGCCTACCATTTTGTCTTTCCTCCTTCCTGTGTCCTAGAACTCAGATGAAGAATAAAGGCAAAAAAAAAAAAAAAAAAAAAAGACAAAAATAAATAAAATAAAAAATAAAAAGATTTTGAAGGGGAAAAAAAAGAATAAAGACAACGCTCTTAGAGATAGCAGAGCAACAGGATAGAAGGCACCTGACTTCATATAGCAGACAAATTCACCTGCCCAAAAGTTCCTTTCTATCTCTAGACTATTTTGTATGAGAGAAATACACTTCCCTCTTATTTGAACCATTGTATTTTGGGGGTCTCTATTACAGTGGTTTATCTTGTATCTTAAACTTGTGAAGAGGGTGATAGATTTTCTGTGTGGAAAGGAAGAATTTTTCCATATCACTTTTTTCTGAAGCATGAAAAAATGTGGCTAAAATGAATTAATAATATATGTTGTGCTTGTTTCCTAGTTTGTTATTTGCTATGTTTATTTCTGGTGGTTTTATGTATAGAAATTGCTTGTTTTAATATTGACTATATAAGAATATTCAGAAATAAGGATTCATTATATTTTATTCATTACAGTTAATGTTTATATGTATATGCATATAGATTAATATTACAATCCCATTGAGTGTGTTATTTTTAATCTACTTTTCTATTATTTAAAGTGTAAATCATGAAAAGCATTCTTTATCATCAAATATACTTTTACAGTGTATTTTTATTGTTTACTAGAACTCAGTTATGTAGATAGGCAATGACTTGTTTAAGCCTAATAATCTACGTTTGTATATTTTGTTTTTTCAACAAAAAAGAACATCTTTATGTGCAACTCTTTCTACACATGTTTATTTTTTTCTGTAGAATAGAATGTAAAAAATTAAGTGACTGTATCAGACAATATGGACATTTCTTATAATAATTACTGTCAAATAGTTCTCCAGGAAGAATTACCAAATCATAGATAAACTATAAGTTCCTATTGTATAGGACAGGGAGCTACATTCAATACATTGTGATAAACCAAAATGGAAAAGTATGTGAAAAAGAATGTATATGTAAATATATATATATATGTATGTATAATGGAATAACTTTACTATACAGTAGAAATTAATACAACACTGTAAATCAACTTTACTTCAATAAAATAAATTTTTAAAAAGAATGTACAAAGTTACATATCCACCAATAGTGTGCAAATTTTTTTTAACAGTTTACTATGAGAAGAATGATGTAGGTTTGTTTGGCATTTAAGGAATTTCTTAATAGAGTAAAAAATACATATGTAAAATGTCCAAATTATAAATATGTAGCTCAGTAAAATTTTACAAACTAGAACCATTTAACAAACATTAAAACAAAACAAAAAAGCCAGAACATTAACAACACTGTAGAAATTCCATTCCCGTCATTACCCAAAAGTGCCCAGCATCATAGATAGCAATGCCTGTGTCAAAATCCATACAAATTCAAATACATTCCTCTTTTTCACTCTGGCTTTATTTCAATATTTCAATATTATGTTTGTGAGATCCATACATATTATGTATAGTTGTAATTTGCACATTTTTTATTGCTGAATAATATTCCACTGTTTAAATACACAGTTAAGCAATACATTTTCCTAATGAAGAACATTTGGATACTTGCTAATTTTGGCAATTTAAAAAGTGCTATTATGGGCTTCTTTGGTAGCTCAGACAGTAAAGAATCTGTCTGCAATGCGGGAGACCTGGGTTCGATCCCTGGGTCAGGAAGGTCCCCTGGAGAAGGGAATGGCAACCCACTCCAGTATTCTTGCCTGGAAAAATCCCACAGACAGAGGAGCCTGGTGGACTACAGTCCATGGGTTCACAAAGAGTCAAACATGACTAAGCAACTAACACAGATTATGAACATGTGTGTAAATGTTGTTTGGTAAAACAATGCACACTTTTTATTATGGGTATATCTAGAATGAGAGTACTGGGTCTTAGAGTATACATATGCTTACCTTTATGTATTTTTCAAACAGTTTTCCAAAGTGTTAATACCAGCTCTAATTGTACTTGTAAAACACTTGTACACTTGCTTTTTTGTCTTTATTAGCTTAGACATTCTGGGTGGCATTTAGCAGTATCACATTTTGGTTTTAATTTGCATTTCTCTGCACACTAATGAAATTGAGCACATTTTCACAAATGTATTAGACATTTGGATATTCTGATTTTTGAGCTGTTATTTTAAGGTGTTCACTCATTTTTCTATTGGATTGGATTTTTCTTATTCATTTGTAAAAGTTATTTATACTCTATAGATACAAATCACTTCTCAGATATATGTTACAAAAACATTTTCCTAGTTTGGGGCTTGCTTCTTTATTCTTTTGATGATATCTTTTGACGAATAGAAGTTTCTGATATTAAAAAATACAATTTGTAATATTTTTGAATCCTTGTTATTAGTCTTTTTTGTGTCCTTTTCAAGAACACTGCCTACTCCAAAGTCACAAAGACGACTTCCTGTGTACTTTGCGTTAGAACAGTATTTCTACCTTTCTCATTTAGATCTGCAATCCATTGGGAGTTTATTTTTGTGTATTACTTAAGGTAGAGTTAACAAACTTTTTTCACACATGGATATTCAACTGATCTGCTATGACTTAAAAAAAATCCTTATCTACTTCACTGTCATCTTTGCCATAAATCAAGGATAGTATGTGTAGGTAAGTTTCACATGTGTGTGTGTGTGTGTGTGCATGAATGAATATATATATGTTAATATTTGAGACAATATCATACTATTTCTTCACTATAGCATTGTATTAAGCTTGCTATCTTGTATGGAAATCTTGGAGTGCTCTTCTTCAAAGTTGTCTTGGTTATATTTGGTTCTTTATTTACATTTTCACATACAAAGCTGGGATTCTGCTTGTCAACAGAAAAATAATCTGCTGAGATTTTATATGGATTGCATTGAATTTATGGATCAATTTTGCAATAATTGACAACTTTAAAATATTGTCTTCCAATCCATATTTCTACACTTATTTAGGTCTTCTTTAATGTTTTTCAAAATTATATTATAATTTTCAGTGTAGAGGTCTTGCAAGTATTTAATTAGGCTTTTCCTATTTGACTTTTAGTCACCTTTATTCAGTATAATTTACATACAATAAGATACATAGGCATTTTAATTATACAGTTCAATGATTTCAACAAACATTGCCAGTGGAGTCACTACCCCATCAAGATAGAGAACATTTCCCTCAGCTGAGAAAGCTCTGTTATGCCCCTTTTACAGTCAGAAAAATCACAAGTTTCAAGTCAGGCAAACATTGTTTTAATTAAATTTACATCAATATAATTTAGTTTTGCCTGTTCTCAGTTCAGTTCAGTCACTCAGTCATGTCCGACTCTTTGTGACCCTATGGGCTGCAGCATGCCAGGCTTCCCTGTCCATCACCAACTCCTGGAACATGCAGAAGATCATGTCCGTTGAGTTGGTGATGCCATCCAACCAACTCATCCTCTGTCATCCCCTTCTCCTCCTGCCTTCAATCTTTCCCAGCATCAGGGTATTTTCCAAGGACTCAGTTCTTCGCATCAGGTGGCCAAAGTATTGGAGCTTCAGCTTCAGCATCAGTCCTTCCAATGAATATTCAGGACTGATTTCCTTTAGGATGGACTGGTTAGATCTTGTAGTCCAAGGGACTCACCAAGAGTCTTCGGTCCAATAGCACAGTTCATAAGCATCAATTCTTCGGCACTGAGCTTTCTTTGTTGTCCAACTCTCACATCCATAACATGACTACTGGAAAAACTATAGCTTTGACTAGACTGACCTTTGTTGGTAAAGTAATGTCTCTGCTCTTTAATATGCTGTCTAGGTTGGTCATAGCTTTTCTTCCAAGGAGCAAGTGTCTTAATTTCATGGCTGCAGTCACTATCTGCAGTGATCTTGGAGCCCAAGAAAATAAAGTCTGTCACTGTTTTCATTGTTTCCCCATCTATTTGCCATGAAGTGATGGGACCAGATGCCATGATCTTCATTTCCTGAATGTTGAGTTTTAAGCCTGATTTTTCACTCTCCTCTTTCACTTTCATCAAGAAGCTCTTAGTTTTTCTTTGCTTGATGTCAGAAGGGTGGTGTCATCTGCATATCTAAGGTTATTGATATTTCTCCGGGCAATCTTGATTCCAGCTTATGCTTCATCCAGCCCAGCATTTTGCATGATGTACTCTGCATATACGTTAAATAAGCAGGGTGACAATATACAGTCTTGACGTACTCCTTTCCCAATTTGGAACCAGTTTGTTGTTCCATGTCCAGTTCTAATTGTTGTTTCTCGACCTGTATACATATTGCCTTTTCTAGAACTTTATATAAATGGAATCATGCAGAATGCACTATTTTATATCTAGTAACTCTCCCTACATATGATATTTTTTCAGATGCATCTCTGTCATTGCTTGTACCAGTACTTTGTCCCTTTCTATGGCTTCAAAGTATTCTAATGCATGAATGAATCACAATTTTTTAATTCATTTCTTGATGGACTTTTGGATTGTATCCATTTAGGGGCTATAATTAATGGAATTGCTATGAGCATTCCTGTGCAAGTTTTTCTGAGGAAATATATTTTAAATTCTGTTTGGGAAAATTCCTAAGAGTGGAATTTCCAGGACATATGGTTAAGTGTAAGTCTAACTTTTCAAGAAACTGTTAAAATCTGTCAAGGTGATTGAACTTCTTACCAGCAGTGAATGAGAATCCCAGTTGTCCGTATCCTCAAAAATGCTTAAGATTGTCAGACTTAAATTTTAGCTACTCTGATGAGTATGTGGTGATATTTTATTCTGTATTTTTTTTTTACATTTTCTTGATGATTGAGGTTGAGCATCATTCTATGAGCTCATTGGTAATTGATATATGTACTTTTGTGAGATTTTTGTTCATTCTGATCATCTTTGTTTTTTTTAAATTTTCATATATTATTTATTTTGATCATTTTTAATTGCATTGCTACCTTCTTTTTAAATTTGAGTCCTTTATACATCTTCTGGATATAAACCTTTTGTTGGTTACACATATTATAAATATTTTCTCCCAGCTTCCCATTTCATCTTTTAACCATATCTTTCAAAAAGTAGAAGTTTTTAATTTTGGTAAGTCCAGTGTCTGTATACTCCACTATCTGTACAATTACATTGTAAGTCTAGAACTTAGATAACACAATTTTCCAGATTTGTGTTTTTCTTTTCAAAATTATTTTGCCTGTTCTAGGCCCTTTGCGTTTCCATATAAATTTGGGGGGAGGGTAAGTTTGTCAATTTTGGAGAATGAAATGGCAACCCATTCAAGCATTCTTGCCTGGGAAACATCGTGGACAGAGGTGCCTGGTGGGTTATAGTCCACGGGGTCACAAAGAGTCGGACATGACTTAGCAACTAAACAAAAACAAAGTTTATCAATTTATATGAAGTTGCTGCTGCAAGTATGATTTTGACAGCACTAAATTTATGGTGCTTTAGTTGCTAAGTCTGTCCGACTCTTGCCACCCCATGGACTGTAGCCCACCAGGCTCCTCTCTCCATGGGATTCTCCAGGTAAGACTACTGGAGTAGGTTGCCATTTCCTTCTCCAAGGGATCTTCCCCATCCAGGAATGGAAGCCAGGTCTCCCACATTGCAGGCAGATTCTTTACCACCTGAGCTACAAGGGAGGCATTGAATTTATAGATCAATTTAAAGAGAATTAATATCTTAACAGTACTGAATTTCTTGATCAAGGACCATGGTTTATCTTCACATTCATTTTGATTTTAGCTTTTTTCGGTGGTATTTTGTAGTTTTCAGTGTATGAGTTTTCTTCATGTTTTCTTAAATTTATCCCAATTCCAATTGTTCATTGCTAGCATACAGGATCACAACTGAGTTTCTGTATAACTACAAGTGTGCTAAATTAAATTCTTAGTTCTACAGTAGGTTTATTGTAGATGCCTCAGGAATTTATCAACATATGATCATGCGGTTTGCAAACAGACATACTTACTGCCTTTTGAATCAGAAATTTGTGACAGAGTTTCTGCTGTTCTTTTAGCTCTGAAAAACAAACAAGCCTCTGCTGTGCTACACACTTATTGGCTCACTTCATGGAAGGGCCTCATGAATCTAGGGGACCCTCAGAAGAGGAAGCATCAGCTGCCCTGTCCTTTTCTAAGTTCTAAAAATGTAGCTGCCTGTAGAGTCTATATTTACATAACGACTTAGCAGAAGAAACAGGTGGTTGGTTTCTTTTCACCAAACTTTAACCCCTTTTCAAATAAAAACCACGATGTATTTCCTTTTTAAAAAGTACATTGACTCTTGTTTAAAATAAAGGGAAGGGAACAAAACACAGAGATATTAAGAATTTTTCAAAATCCAGACTCCTAGGCTCTTTTCCAGACCTAATTCTTCTATCCGTTTTAGTGGAGGAAAAGAGACTGGAAGCAAAGACAGCAGGTGGAAGGAGTGTCCTGGGAACAAGAGGGAAAACTCAAGTCTTCAGCAGAGAAGTCGGCCTGGCCATCGGCCCCCTGGGAAGGTACTGCCCTTCCGAGGCCAAAAGAGAAAGACCCAGGAACAAATGAAGAAAGGAGAGCTCTGACGCCGGCTCCTGGACAAGTGTCACGGGGCCGGGTGGTGGGCGGCGGGGTGGGTGGGTAAGAGTGGGTGCAAGGGGAGGTGTCCCTGCTGGCTTTGAGAGACCCCCGCTCGGGGCAGGAGGGGTGGGGTGAGGGCGTGGCCTTCCGCGGTGACGAATGCCCCACGTGACCGGGCGGCGCCGTCTTGCACGCCCAGCTCTTGCGTCAGACCCGACTGTCCCCCCGCTCGCTTCTTGGTACCTGCTCCGCCTGGCCCTGAGGGGAGTGCGGGCCGGGGCGGCCCCCAAGAGTGGCAGGCACGAGGGGAGCAGGTAAGGGACCCGGAGTGGGGTCCGCAAAGGTGGCGTGGGCGAGCGGACGCGGCCTGTGGACCCTTTCTCGGGGGGCCTGTTGCCCCGGAGTGGAGACTGCAGCTCCCCCCCCCCCACCCCCCCCCCCGCGGCCCAGCATTTGGCCGCCGAAAGCTGCAGTCCTTTCCGGGAGCTGAGATTGGGGACGGGCCGGAAGACCTTGGGGCAATAGCCCCTTGCGAACACCTGCCTCTCGCACCGTAGCAAGCTTTCCCCACAGCCCCGCCCCACCCCCGATCTTCTCGGGGTAGAAAAAATGGTGGTCGGTGCCGGGTGTTGGGGCTGGGAAGGGGGAGGCTGAGCATGGGAGCGGGGCACACTGGGTGGGGGTAGCTGGGGGTAGGGGATCCGGGGCCGGGAGGGAGCCGAGCGCCCGGCTGCAGCAGCCTCCTGCCCCCACCCCGACCCTCTGCAGGTCTGCGAGTCGGAAGTGTTTCGGCGGCACACTTGCAGCAAGAATCGGGAGGAGCAGGAGACAGCAAGGATAGGCCCAGGTCGGTGCGAGGGACAGTTGGGCGGTGGGGGGAACGCGGGGGAAAACCCTAAGACTCCAAATGCTCCCTGCAACCCCGTCCTCCATTTTGATGCCTGCAGAGACCTGGGCCTGGATCGGCAGGGAAAATGGTGGGTTTGGGGCGCGGGACGGGGGGAGTGCTCGGACTGGGGGCCCCCTAGAGGGCGTAGGAGGCCTCTCAGGTGGGAAAAGGAAAATTTGAAAAGCCTTTGACCACCAAAACTGGGAATATTGAGAGGTGCGTAGTAGGGCCTCTGTCCTCGGTGCTGATCATTCCACCCAGAAAATAGTCCCTGTTGCATCTTTTGTCTCCTAGGAGCAATGGCGTCCAAAGAGGAGCAAGCAGTAAAAAATCGCAACATGGAAGATGCCAACCAGGAGAATGAAAAAAAAGATGAAAAGGATCAAGATGCTAATAAAAGAGAACCTATGGCCCTCCTTTTGGGTGCTAGTGAATATTCTGTACCTAGAGGAATTCGTAGGCGGTTCCGTGTTAGGCAGCCCATAATACATTATAGATGGGACGTGACTCAGAGGCTTGGAGAGCCACAGGCGAGGATGAGAGAAGATAATATGGAAAGGATTGGGGAGGAGGTGAGGCAGCTGATGGAAAAGCTGAGGGAAAAGCAGTTGAGTCATAGTCTGCGGGCAGTTAGCACTGACCCCCCTTACCATGAGCATCATGATGAGTTTTGCCTTATGCCTTGAATCCTGATGTTTTCCGTGAAGTTAGGAGACACTTACTTCCTAAACTTACATGTTCTTGACTTACCTTTGTTGTAAACGTTTTGGTGTTAAACTTGTTTCTTGCGTGTTTCCTATTACCAGCTTCTAATTGTTGTGTTTTTGACCCAGTCTCTAAGTTTCTGTCAGCAGGAAAGTTTTAACTGTTGCATGGAGAAATGTTCATTATATATTGTGAATTAATAAAAGTTTAAAAAAGCATTTTTCCCGTAAAATCGTATATGTTTTGTATACGAACACACCATCTAAGAATATATAAAGTAAAAGTATCTATTATCTATTTATGGTAGAACTATGAATAATTTTAATTTTCTTATCTTTATTTTCTCCCTCTTTGTTTGTCTGCATTGGAAAATTCCCAAATGATACTGATTGGAGTACTAGATCTTACCTTTTCAGTATCACATTCACAGATAATTTCTTGTGTTTTTCACAGAAATGGAAAGCCATGTTCATTGCCTATCATATTTATCAATTTAGAACTGTCAAAGGGCATCCTCATTTTAAAGATTTGAGGTCCTGGTGACTCACATGTTACACCCTCCATGTACTAATTTTTTTTTCTTTTTGGCCATGTTTTTCAGCTTGTGGGATCTTAGTTCTCTGACCATAGATTGAACTGGGGCTGCAGCAGTGAAAGTGCCAAGTCCTAACCACTGGACTGCCAGGGAACTCCCTCCATTTTCTCAGTTTTCAAAACATTAAGGAAAAGTATTAAGGAAAGAGCTTGTTGACCACCTGATGAAAGTAATGTGAGCACTTCTAAGTACTTATGACAAAATCTTGTTTTTAGGTTACCTCAATCTCTTAATTAGAAGTATAAACCTAATAATGATGAGACATACCTCTTTAAAAATCATAATGTTTCTCAGCAAGATGAATATAATAATCACCTCCCAAACCTTTTGTGTGCACTTGATGAGGCAATAAGTCTGTAAGCTTTCTTTAAGCTCTTAACTGCCACTGGGAGATGCATGACCCAACCCTTTAGATACTACCTTCAGTTATTTGAGGGAAGTTCCCAAAGCCGAGTTATCCCTATACTTACAAACAAGTTCAATAGGCTAAAGGGTAAGTAGGTACTTCCATTCCTCTGCTGTTGTGCCCCATTTCCACCTTCTTCCCAGGTTGTTGATGTACAAGGGGTCCTTAAGGTGAGAAAGTCCTACTATGTCTCCGGAATTCCAAATGAATCCTCACTCTGTTCCATAAACTGCATAAATCCCTTCTCTCTGTTATGCTTCCTGGAAAGACCCTGTCTTTCCCAAGTGCCTTCCCAAGAAATCTCCCTGTTTATGATACTATGCAAGATGTGTGAGGGAACAGCTCACTTAATTTGAGAAAGTCCCTCCTCACATCACCCTAGTGAAACCTATGAAAGTAAAAAATTATCCTATGTTGAGTCCACGGGGACGCAAGGAATCGGACATGACTAAGTGATTGAACAACAATACTGAGTTAGACTCCAGGAGATCATGTCAGTGAATTCAGGAGATAACCAAATGTGGAGATCTTTATGAGAAGATTGATTGGGAGGACTATTGGGTTAGTGTCTCCAAAGAAAATGAAATTGCCATGCAGTGTGCTAAGTAGGTGAAATACATATGTATGAAGAGAGTCTTCTGTGGAAATAAACTTAGAAGTTAGGATTCTAGAATGCTTGGCAAACCATAGCCCATGAGCCAAATCTAGCCTCCTGCTTATTTTTTTTTTGGCCAATGAGCTAAGAATAAATTTTACATTTTTTAGTGGTTGAAAAATATTTTGTGACATGTAAAAATTCAAATGTTGATATCCATAAAGCTTTATTGGAATACAGACATATTTATTAATTTATATATTATCTATGGTTGGTTTTGGCTTACAGTGGCAGAAATGAGTAGCTGTGAAGAGATGGTATGGCCCATCTCTTTGTAAAGCCTGCGTACTTATTTGGCCCTAATAGAGAAAGTTTGGTTGGTTGTTGCCGGAGCTTCTTACATGGAGCCTAACCACTCACATACTACACCATTAGATACCCTTTCATATCCAAACACTCTGTTAAGAGCCAAGGGAAGGTGGTTTACAGCATTCTGTCCAGAGACTAGAATCCTAAACTCATCCTTCTCTGAGGCTGACAGGGCACCTTGGATCTACCTATACACAAAGAGATGTACACCTGTACACCTATACCCCCCGCTCTAGAATATAGCATCGCAATAGAACTTACAAATCCAAAGGGGAAAGTGGCTAGGCAGGTGAAAATGGCATGTAACACAGCAAACCCCAGACATCATGAATTGGATGCCTAATCAATTTCAAAGCCCTTCCTCCTCTAGGTGCTTGAGACACAAGGTATGAGACAGAAATTTATAAAGAGAAAGGCTAAAGTTGAAAAGACAGGAAAACAAATGAACAGAGAGGCTTATGCCCATCAGACTTCTCACTCTTTTTCTTCTTTTTTTAAACTGTATATTTTTGGCCACACCATGCCACATTCAGGGTCTTAGTTTCCCCAACCAGGAATTGAACCCACACCCCCTGCAGTGGAAGCACGGAGTATTAACCACTGAACTGTCAGGGAAGTCTTTTAGACTTATCAGTCTTGACTGCCAATGTTTGCACCAACTTCTATGGAAAACAGAAGCATTTTCTTGGCCTAAGGATATTCAGCATTTCCTTCATGAAGAGAAATTGGAAGCTCATGTGTGAGTGAATTTATAGTATATATTTGATAGAAGGTTAGACATGCATATACCCCCAAAACTGTACGTCTCTTTGTATACAGGTAGATCCAAGGTGCTCTCTCAGCCTCAGAGAAGGATGAGTTTAGGATTCTAGTCTCTTGACAGAATGCTTGCTGTTAACCACCTTCTCTTAGCTCTTAACAGAGTGTTTGGATCTGAAAGGGCATCTAATGGTGTAGTATGTGAGTGGTCAGGCTCCATGTAAGATGCTCAGGCAACAAACAACCAGCAGAAAGTGACCAAAAGACAATAAGGAAACTGGGCATGGAGTTCCCTTGAAGGAAACAGCCATATCTAAGACCTGGTTGTATTTGCCTATTGACATCATTTCTATGTGGCAAGCTTCCTTTTCTCCCTCAGTGGCCATTCTTCACAAAGTTCAGTTCAGTTCAGTCGCTCAGTCATGTCCGACCCTTTGCGACCCCATGAATCACAGCACGCCAGGCCTCCCTGTCCATCACCAACTCCCGGAGTTTACTCAAACTCATGCCCATCGAGTCGGTGATGCCATCCAGCCATCTCATCCTCTGTCGTCCCCTTCTCCTCCTGCCCCCAATCCCTCCCAGAATCAGGGTCTTTTCCAATGAGTCAACTCTTCGCATGAGGTGGCCAAAGTATTGAAGTTTCAGGTTCAGCATCAGTCCTTCCAATGAACATCCAGGACTGATCTCCTTCAGGATGGACTGGTTGGATCTCCTTGCAGTCCAAGGGACTCTCATGAGTCTTCTCCAACACCACAGTTCAAAAGCATCAATTTTTCGGTGCTCAGCTTTCTTTATAGTCCAACTCTCACATCCACACATGACCACTGGAAAAACCATAACCTTGACCAGACGGACCTTTGTTGGCAAAGTAATGTCTCTGATTTTTAATATACTATCTAGGTTGGTCATAACTTTCCTTCCAAGGAGTAAGCGTCTTTTAATTTCATGGCTGCAGTCACCATCCGCAGTGATTTTGGAGCCCCCAAAAATAAAGTCTGACACTTTTTCCACTGTCTCCCCATCTATTTCCCATGAGGTGATGGGACCAGATGCCATGATCTTAAGTTTTCTGAATGTTGAGCTTTAAGCCAACTTTTTCACTCTCCTCTTTCACTTTCATTAAGCCATAATGGTGGTGTCATCTGCATATCTGAGGTTATTGATATTTCTCCCGGCAATCTTGATTCCAGATTGTGCTTCTTCCAGACCAACGTTTCTCATGATGTACTCTGCATAGAAGTTAAATAAGCAGGGTAACAATATACAGCCTTGACGTACTCCTTTTCCTATTTGGAACCAGTCTGTTTTTCCATGTCCAGTTCTAACTGTTGCTTCCTGACCTGCATACAGGTTTCTCAAGAGGCAGGTCAGGTGGTCTGGTATTCCCATCTCCTTCAGAATTTTCCACAGTTTATTATGATCCACACAGTCAAAGGCTTTGGCATAGTCAATAAAGCAGAAATAGATGTTTTTCTGGAACTCTCTTGCTTTTTCGATGATCCATCGGATATTGGCAATTTGATCTCTGGTTCCTCTGCCTTTTCTAAAACCACAAAAGGGATAGACAAATTCTTCTCATAGATACCTAAAAAATCTAGCAAAGAGAAGACAGTGAGATTAGAGAGTGTGCCCTTTGTTATCAAAGAAAAGGGTGTTCAAAAAAGTTTTGAGAGGTAGCTATGGATTGGGTCATTGAAATTTTAGTATACCATGTATATCTAGTAGATATCTGATGAATGAAAAACTAAGTAAGTATAGATTTAGTGTTTGTCAGCAAATGACCAACAAGGATACATGTTTGAATCCTTATGCATTTCAATAAAATTTAAATAATAATGTTGATAATATAATGTTTGAATACAAATAATTGCTGGATTTTTTTTCTTAAAAAAATAAAATCTATTGAAGGAAATTCGGACAATAAACTTAAGGGCCACCTTGTGACCAAAGAAAGCTATGCAGTTTGAATTTTCTAGCCAGAGGCAGAGCAAGAATAGTGTACAAACACTGGACTCTTTCAGCAAGTCCAGATACACATGAAATGCACTTTGGTTAGAAGTGAAAACAAGTCCTGAAAAATTAACCATCATTTGAAACATCAAGCCACATTTATGCTTCAAATGAAAATAGAGTAACAGGGACTGGATTTACTTCCCTATAACTGAAAAAAACAAAAATGTGGACAAAATATATAAAACAATAATTGTCAGTTACTGAACATTAGACAGTGGAGGGAAAAGTTCTCTGAGAGTGGGGTAACAATATGAGCCTTCAAATTGCCCCCAACTTACTATGTATTATAGGATTTACAACACATGTAGGAGTGAAATGTATGTCAATAGTAGTACAAAGGCCAGGAGGTGGGGAATAGGCGTACACAATTTTAAAGTTCTTATTCTATACCTTAATATCACTTGAAGGTAGATTCTGAAATGTTAAAAATGTATATTACCAAAATAGATAAAATGGAATCTTCAGAATACACAAGAAAATGTTGGAGGGAAAAGAGAAAAAAAAGAGCAGATGTGACAAATGGAAACAAATGGCAAGATAGTTGATTAAGATTCAAACATGTCAATACCAATAATCACTTTAATGTAAATGGTCTAAAGACCTCAATTATAAAGCAGATATTATCAGACTGTATAGAAAAAGAAGACATAAATATATGCTGCCTATAAGGCCCTTATTTTAAATTTAAAGATACAAATTGATTATAAGAAAAAAAATGGAAAAAGATGAACAAGCTTAACACCAATCAGAACAGGGCTTGAGTGGCTATAATGATATCAGTTTTGATATATTTCAGAGAAAAGAATAATACCCTGACAGGTTACAGTCCATGGGGCCACAGAGTTGGACACGACTGAGTGATTAACACTAATATATCATGATCATAGAATGTCATTACATAATTTTAAGTGGTAAGTTTGTCAAGAGGACATAAAAATAATAAATATTCACATATTACAGTGCTTCATGTAAATTGGTAAAATGATAAAATTTTATCATTTTTAAATTGATAAAAATGCAAGGATAAAAAGAAAAATCCCAATTACAATCATAGATTTCAACACCTTCTCTAAAATACTGATAGAACAAGTAGACAGAAAAACAGCAAGTACATATGACTTGAACAACACTGTGAACCAATTTACCTAGTTGACAATTGTAGAACTTGCCACCAACAACAGTACATTTGTTTCACATGCACGTGGAATATTGACCAAGATAATCCATATACAGGACCATAAAATACGCCTCAGTAATGTTAACAGGATTCAAATCATAAAATATATACTGAACACAATAGAATTAAACAAGAAACTAATGACAGATCTCTGAAAATTCCCCTAATATTTAAATTAATGTGAAACAATACAGATCTAAATAGCTCAAAGAAGAAGTTAAAAAGGGGAATTATAAGATACTTTGAATTGAGTGAAAATGAAAACTAATCATATAATAATTTGTGATACAGCAAAAGTAGTACTTGGAAAATTTTATAGTATAAACACTTGTATTGGAATAGAAGAAAGCCCTACAGTTGTTCAATAAATGGAAATTTTATTTAAAATACTTCCTCTGATGGAAACTATAGGTCAAGAT
Organism: Dama dama; assembly: GCF_033118175.1. Classification (NCBI taxonomy): domain Eukaryota; kingdom Metazoa; phylum Chordata; class Mammalia; order Artiodactyla; family Cervidae; genus Dama; species Dama dama. Next base: position 10,309,023 of record NC_083714.1, on the reverse strand, counting down.
GGCTTTAGTGGTAATTCTACCTATCGTTTAAAGATGCATGCATGCATGGTCAGTAGCTTCAATCATGTCTGACTCTTTGCAACCCTATGAACAGTAGCCCACCAGGCTCCTGTGTCCACAGGATTCTCCTCACAAGAATACTGGAGTGGGTTGCCATGCTCTTATTCAGAGGATCTTCCTGACCCAGGGACCAAACCCTTGTCTCCTGCATCTCCTGCACTGCAGGCAGATTCTTTACCATTGAGCCCCCTGGGAGGCCCCATTTAAAGATGACAGAACACCAAGTCTATGCCAAATCCTCAGAAAACTGAAGCAGAGAGAATACTTCCAACTCATTCTACAAGGTTAGAATTATCCAGATAACTAATCAGACAATTATATTACAAGGAAAGATAACTAAAACCAATATCCTTCATGGACACATATGTAAAAATTCTTAACAAAACTTTAGCAAAATCTAGTTCAATTATTGGACTTGGAAGAAAACCTATGACCAACCTAGACAGCATATTAAAAAGCACAGACATTACTTTACCAACAAAGGTCCGTCTAGTTTTCCAGTTGTCATGTATGGATGTGAGAGTTGGACTATAAAGAAAGCTGAGCCCCGAAGAATTGGTGCTTTTGAACTGTGGTGTTGGAGAAGACTCTTGAGAGTCCCTTGGACTGCAAGGAGAGCCAACCGGCCAATTCTAAAGGAAATCAGTCCTGAATATTCATTGGAAGGACTGATGCTAAAGCTGAAGTTCCAATACTTTGGCCACCTGATTCGAACTGACTCATTGGAAAATACCCTGATGCTGGGAAAGACTGAAGGCGGGAGGAGAAGGGGACGAGAGATGGTTGGATGGCATCACCGACACGACGGACATGAGTTTTAGTAGGCTCCGGGAGTTGGTGATGGACAGGGAAGCCTGGCGTGCTGCAGTCCATCGGGTAGCAAAGAGTCGGACATGACTGAGCGACTGAACTGAACTGAAATGAGTTCAATTATATATAAAAATTACAATACAACATCACCAAGTAAGGTTTATCCTGAGGATTAAAAGCAGGGTTAGTATTTGAAAATCATAATTCACCATATTGACATAAAAAAGAAAGAATAAACATATGATCATCTTAAGTGAGAATGAAAAAAAACTGCTAAAATTTAGAAACTGATTACTGATTAATACATTAAGGACCAGAGATACATTAATATGTCTTTTGTTACCTGAATGTTATTGACTGGAGATGTTTCGATATTCACTTACATAACAAATTGCTGGCCACAGGCATTAACTTTTGCAAAAATCCCCCCATCAATAATGTGTTAAAATACTCAGCAATGAGGTCTAGAAGAGACCTTCCTCAACCTGATACATCTATGAAAAACTTACAAAATGATATGTGCCTACAGGCTAAATGTTTCCCCCTTAAGACAAGAAACAAGGCAAAAATGGACATTTTTACTAATTAGAATCAACACTGTACTAGAAGTTCTAGCCAATACAGTAAGAAAAAGAAATAAAAGTAATACAAATTGCAGAAGAAAAAAAATAGAAATATCTTTATTCATAGAAGACAAAATTGTCCATGTAGAAAATGCTATGTAATATACTAGAAACTACTAGAGCTAATAAGTGAGTTTAGAAAAGTTTCAGAATACAAGATCAATATACAAATATATTTCTAGTTTTCTGAGACTGCCATGACAAATTACCATAAACTTGGTGACTTAAAAAAACTGAGATTTATTCTCTCACAGGTCAGTACGCCAGAGTCCATATCAAAATATCACTAGTACTAAGTTCTCTCTGAAGGTTCTAGGGAACAAAATCCTTCCTTATCTCTTCCAGTTCCAGTGACCCTAGACATTCTTTGGCTTGTGGCAGCAACTACAATTTCTGCTTCTCCTCTGTGTATCCTTTCTGTCTCTTCTGAGGACATGTTCTTTGGATTTAGGGCCCATCATGATTCAGTGTGATATCACTCAATTCTTAATTATACCTGCAGAGACCCTATTTTCAAATAAGGTCACATTCCGAAGTGCTGAGTGAACATGAATTTTAAGGAAAAATATTCAGCTCTCTACAAGTAATGAGTAGCCAGAATAAAATTTAAAACAATGTCATTTACAGTAATATCACAAATACAAATTATTTAGGGTTAAATTTGACAACAGATTTTCAGGATCTGCACATTGAAAACTACAAAACATTCATGACAAATTAAACCCCAGCAATTTTTAATACAAATTGACAATCTGATTCTAAAATTTATATTAAAAAATCCAAAGAACTGAGAATAGTCCAGATGATTTTGAGAAGAGGAACATTTCTGAGACCTTAGACTACCTTCTTACAAGACTATTATAAAGGTACTGTAATAGAGCAGTGTTGTATCAGCATAAATATAGACAAATTGATCAATACAAAAAAGCCAAGAAACAGACTCATATATATGCTTTTGACAAAGATTCTGAGGCAATTTGATGGTAGAATAGGCACTCTTTTCCATAACTGGTGTTGGAACTAGTTTCAATTGACATTTTATTAATGATCATGATCACGATCACCACCACATCATCATCATTAGAAAAACTTTATCTCACATCATATAAAAAGTTGAGTCAAACTTGTCAAAGACCGAAATATAAGGTAAAACATAAAATTTACAGAAGAAAACACAGGAGAAACTCTAACACTTTCAGTATGTAAAAAAAATTTAAATTAGAATTAAAAAAAACTCTAATAGAAAACAAATCAATATATTGGACTTCATCAAAATGTAACCTTTCTCATCAAAAGACATTTTGATTCTCAGAGATGGATAGAGACAAACTGTTAGAAGTCCTAAGATTTCTCTCTATAACAATAAATAACGACACATGCTAAGAGAGTACAAGTGTCTTGCCGTATATCTGAGAAGCTGCAGGACCATAATTAAACTTGAGCTGGATTTCAGTTTTACTGACAGCAAAAAACTGACCTGCAGTTCTGGATAAATAGAGCTGTCCCATCCCTTCCACACCTTTAATCTTACAACTGAAAAACCAAAATAGACAGTCAGTTAGTTCAGTCTCTCATTCATGTCCAACTCTCCATGACCCCATGAACTGCAGCATGCCAGGTTTCCCTGTCCTTCACCATCTCCAGGAGTTTGCTCAAATTTATGTCTATTGAGTCAGTGATGCCATCCGATCATCTCATCCTCTGTTGTCCCCTTCTCCTCCTGCCTGCAGTCTTTCTCAGCATCAGGGTCTTTTCCAATGAATCAGCTCTTCACATTAGGTGGCCAAAGTATTGGAGCTTCAGCATCAGCATCAGTCCTTCCAAAGAATATTCAGGACTGATTTGCTTTAGGATTGACTGGTTTGACCTCCTTGCAGTCCAAGGGACTCTCAAGAGTCTTCTCCAAAACCATAGTTCAGAAGCATCAATTCTTTGGTGCTCAGCTTTCTTTATGGTCCAGCTCTCTCATCCATACATGAAATATAGCCTTGACTATAAGGACCTTTGCTGGCAAAATAATGTCTCTGTTTTTTAATGTGCTGTCTAGGTTGGTCATAACTTTTCTTGTAAGGATCTAGTGCCTTTTAATTTCATGGCTGCAATCACCATCTGTAGTGATTTTGGAGCCCAAGAAAATAAAGTCTGTCATGGTTTCCATTGTTTCCCCATCTATTTGCAATGAAGTGATGGGACCAGATCCCATGATCTTCATTTTTTGAATGTTGAATTTTAAGCCAGCTTTTTCACTCTCCTCTTTCACTTTCATCAAGAGGCTCTTTAGTTTTTCTTCGCTTTCTACCATAAGGGTGGTGTCATCTGCATATCTGAGGTTATTGATATTTCTCCCAGCAATCTTGATTCCAGCTTGTGCTTCATCCAGCGTGGGATTTCACATGATATACTCTGCATATAAGTTAAATAAGCAGGATGAAAGTATATAGTCTTGCTGTTCTCCTTTCCCAATTTGAAACCAGTCTGTTGTTCCATGTCCAGTTCTAACTGTTGCTTCTTGACCTGCATACAGATTTCTCAGGAGGCAGGTAAGGTGGTCTAACCCTTACTTTTAGAATTCTCCACAGTTTGTTGTGATCCACACAGTCAAAGGCTTTAGCGTAGTTACTGAAGCAGAGGTAGATGATTTTCTGGAATTCTCTTGCTTTTTCTATGATCCAACGGATGTTGGCAATTTGATCTCTGGTTTCTCTGCCTTTTCTAAATCCAGCTTGAACATCTGGAAGTTCTTGGGTCATTTACTGTTGAAGCCTTGCTTGGAGAATTTTGAGCAGTACTTTGCTAGCGTATGACGTGAATGCAATTGTGCAGTAGTTTGAACATTCTTTGGCATTGCCTTTCTTTGGGATTGCAATGAAAACTGATCTTTTCCAGTCCTGCAGCCACAGCTGAGTTTCCCAAATTTGCTGGCACATTGAGTGCAGCACTTTCACAGCATCATCTTTTAGGATTTAAAATAGCTCAGCTGGAATTACATCACCTCCACTAGCTTTGCTCGTAGTGATGCTTCCCAAGGCCCACTTGTCTTCAGACTCCAGGATGTCTGGCTCTAGGTGAGTGATCACACCACTGTGGTTATCTGGGTCATGAAGATCTTTTTTGTATAGTTGTTCTGTGTATTCTTGCCACCTTTTTAAAAATACCTTCTGCTTCTGTTAGGTCTATACCATTTCTGTCTTTTATTGTGCCCATCTTTGCATGAAATATTCTCTTGGTATCTCTAATTTTCTCTAATTTTTTTTTATAAAACATGGTCCACTGGAGAAGGGAATGGCAAACCACTTCAGCATTCTTGCCCTGAGAACTCCACGAATAGTATGAAAAGGCAAAAATATATGACAGCTAAAGATGAACTCCCCAAGGTGGTAGGTGTCCAACATGCTACTGGAGAAGAGTGAAGAAATAGCTCCAGAAAGGATGAAGAGGCTGAGCCAAAGCAAAAACAATGCCCAGTTGTGGATGTGACTTGTGATGGAAGTTAAGTCCAATGCTGTGAAGAACAATATTGCATAGGAACTTGGTCCATGAATCAAGGTAAATTGGAAGTGGTCAAACAGTAGATGGCAAGAGTGAATATCAACGTTTTAGGACTCAGTGAACTAAAATGGACTGGAATGGGTGAATTTAATTCATATGATCATACATTTACTACTGTGGGCAAGAATCCCTTAGAAGAAGGAGTAGCCCTCATAGTTAACAAAAGAGTCCAAAATGCAGTATTGGGTGCAATCTAAAAAATGAGAGAATGATCTCAGTGTGTTTCCAAGGCAAACCATTCAATATCACAGTAATCCAAGTCTATGCCCTAACCACTAATGCCAAAGAAGCTGAAGGCGAACAGTTCTATGAAGACCTACAAGACCTTCTGGAACTAACACCAAAAAAAGATGTCCTTTTCATCATAGGAGACTGGGCTGTAAAAGTAGGAAGTCAAGAGATACCTGGAGTAACAGGCAAGTACTCCTCTTGGACTACAAAATGAAGCAGGGCAAAAGCTAACAGAGTTTTGCCAAGAGAATGCACTGGTCAAAGCAAACACTCTCTTTCAAAAACACAAGAGATGACTCTACACATGGACATCACCAGATGGTCAATACCAAAATCAGACTGATTATATTCTTTGCAGCCAAAGGTGGATAAGCTGTATATAGTCAGTAAAAACAAGACTGGGAGCTGACTGTGGCTCAGATCATGAACTCCTTATTGCAAAATTCAGGATTAAATTGAAGAAAGTAGGGAAAACCACTAGACCATTCAGGTATGACCTAAATCAAGACTCTTATGATTATACAGTGAAGGTGACAAATAGATTCAAGGGATTAGATCTAATAGAGTGCCTAAAGAACTACAGATGGAGGTTCATAACATTGTACAGGAGGCTGTGATCAAAACAATCCCTAAGAAAATGAAATGCAAAAGGGCAAAATGATTGTCTGAGGAGGCCTTACCAATAGCTGAGAAAAGAAGAGAAACAAAAGGCAAAGGAGAAAAGGAAAGATATACCCATCTGAATGCAGCATTCCAAAGAACAGCAAGTAGAGATAAGAAAGCCTTCTTCAGTGATCATCGCAAAGAAATAGAGGAAAACAAAAGAATGGGAAAATTAGAGATCTCTTCATAAAAACCATAGACATATCCTAACAAAAAGCACATGATAACACTGGAAGATAGAGATACAAAGGTGGACTGACTGGAGATCTTGGGTTCTCAAGGAATTCAAGAAAAGTATATTAAACCTTGACTAATGTGTCAAGGAAGAAACCATAAGAGAATTTAGAAAATTCAAGATAAATGAAAATGAAGACACATTATACCACAATTTATGGGTGACAGTGAATATAGAGTTTAGAGGGAAATTACAGCTATAAACACTTACATTAAAAAAGAAAAAAGATCTCACATGAAAAGCTGACTTCATACATCAAGTATAAAAAGAAGAGTAAATTAAACCCAAAGTTATTAAAAGGAATGAAATAATAAAGATGAGAGTAGAGACAAATATAATAGAGACTAGAAAAGCAATAGAGAAAAAATAAAAGTTAGTTCTTCAAAGAATCAATAAAAAAAGAAAAAAAATCTCCAAAATTTAAAAATCTCTAGCTAGGTTGAATAGAGAAAAAAAGAGAATATCTATAGGCTTAAAATTGGCTGATTCATATCAATGTATGACAAAACCCACTGAAATGTTGTGAAGTAATTAGCCTCCAACTAATTAAAAAAAATTAAATTACAGAGGAGATATTATGACTAATTTTACAGATATAAAAAGGATTATAAGACAGGACTATGAACAATTGTTATGTCAACAAATTGAATAACCTGGATGAAACAGACAAATTCCTAGAAGCTCATAACCTACCAGGACTGAATACTGAAGAAATATAAAATATGTGCAGAACAATAATGAGTAAGGAGACTGAATCAATAATCAAAAACTCTCAACAAAGAAAAGAGCAGGATAGGATGGTGTCTCTGGTAAATTATACCAAATATTAAAAAACAAACAAACAAATAAACACCAATCTTTTTGAAATGCTTCCAGAAAACTGAAGAGCAGGAAACACTCTATAACTCATTCTACCAGGCCAGCTAAAGCCAGAAAAAGACACTGAAAGAAATGAAAACTACAGACCAATAACTCATACAGATATTTATTCAAAAATACTAGAAAACAGAATTCAACAGTACATTAGGATTATACACCATGACCAAGTGGACTTTATTCCTGGATATAAGTACTGCTCAAAATAGTGAAAGTCACTCAGTCGTGTCCGACTGTTTGTGACCCCATGGACTGTCCATAGGGATTCTCCAGGCAAGAACACTGGAGTGAGTTGCCATGCCCTCCTCCAGAGGATCTTCCCAACCCAGGGATAGAACCCAGGTCTTCTGCATTGCAGGCAGATTCTTTACTCGCTGAGCCACCAGAAAAGCCCTGTTCAACATATAAAAACACATTAATGTAATAAACCACATTAAGAAAGGGAAGGAAAAAAAATTATCTCAATGGATTCAGGAAAGACATTTGACAAAATTCAACACTCTGCCCTTTCATGATAAAAACACTCAGCAAACTAAGAATAGAAGGAAACTACCTCAACATAATAGATGCCTTCTATGAAAAGCTCACAACTAACACCATACCCAGTTGGTGAAAGATTGAAAACCTTTCATTTAAGATCAGAAATGAGAGAAGGATGTCACCTTCATCACTTCTACTCAACACAGTGATGGAAGGCATAGTCCAAGCACCATGAGGTGAGAAAAAAAAATCCATACTGGAAAGGAAGAAGAAAATATCTCTGTACTCAGATGACATGATCTTATAGATTGAAAACCCTGAAGAGTCCTCAATAAAACTGTTAGAATTAATAAATAAATTTAGCAAAGTTGCAGGTACAAAATCAATGCATAAAAATGGGTTGTGTCTCTATACACCAACTGTGAACAATCTGAAAAGCAAATTAATACTCTTTTTGATAGCATTAAAAGAATAAACTATTTTGGTATAAAATTAAGCAAGGGTGAAAAACACTTTGACACTGAAAAAAAATATAAAATAGGAGTAAATTTTACGTTCATGGAATGGAAGACAGTATTGTTAAGATGTCAGTACTAGCCAAAATAATTTATAGATTCAGTGCAATCCTTATCAAAATTTCAACGATGTTTTACTCAGGTACAGAAAAACCTGTCTTAAAATTCATATGGAATCTCAAGTGACCCTAAATAGCCAAAACAACCCTGAAATTGAAGAACAAATTTGGAGGACTCACTGTAAAGTTATATAATCAGTGTCATTCTGTTATAAAGACAGATCGGGATGGGGAATACATGTAAATCCATGGCTGATTCATGTCAATGTATGACAAAAACCACTACAATATTGTAAAGTAATTAGCCTCCAACCAATAAAAATAAATGAAAAAGAAAAGACAGATCAATGGGCTAGAATACCAAATAATTCTCATATGTAAGTCAAATGAATTTTGACAAGAGTGCCAAGATCATTCAGTGGGGAAAGACTTCCCACCAGCCACTAAGATCAGAGTCCCAGCAATGCCTGTGTGCTACCTTTCTTAAGATATTAACAAATTGGACACAATAAATTTATTACTTTTCTTCCTTTGATTCTAGTGATTTTATTTTGTCTTGAGTTCATCGTTTATTTAGCACATGACCCTGGTATATGTTTTGCTCACTGCCAAAACGTATACACATCTCTACTCCTATGTCTGAAGGGAAATCTTATAGAGGTTATTACTATTAATGCCACTATAAAAATTAATGGAGATTATTGCTTTCCTCAGGAAGAAACTACCTCCTAGAACACTCCTCAAGTACCTAGAAAGAGGACTTCCCACTTCTTAGCACCTTATCCTACTCCCCAACTCCAACTTTCTATCACTATCTCCTGTTTTATGTCTCTGACCATGGACACAACTACTTCTTCTCTTTAGCTATAAATACTACTAACTTTTTCTATATATTTTACTAAACTATCAGTTTATACCCTCCAACAATATAACTATTGGATTTGTCACCAAGATATTTTTGTCATAAAAATATATAATTATACTTATAACACTCTTCAAGTCTACCAAAAATATTGTTAGAGACCTTGAAAACTTCAGATTTGTTTTCTTGGCTAATGCCATATAAATAAGGAATTTGGTTATGGTTGGTCTACAAAGACTCTTTATTCTTCTATTTGTTTTCCTCCTTTTAATTCTCACAATAAAATGTTTTCTATGCTATTTAGGGCAAATTATTTCCTACTCTCTGCAAATATCCTCTACTACTTGGGCCACTCAAATACCCCAAATAATCAAGCTTAAAACAGAAGTCAAGACATCAAAGAGTAAATTGCAGTTTTTTTTGTAAAAATGCCTTTTGATCCATTCAAGTGATAGTGTATTATGCCCTGCCATCAAAAGAATCTTTGAATCTTATAAATTCATATATAAAAATTAACTCAAACCATAAAAAATTAATTCAAAATGAACCAAAGACCTAAATACATGAGCCAAAACTTTAAAACTCTTAGAAGAAAACAATGTGATAAATCTTCATGTCCTTGGAGTTGGCAATAAATTCTTAGATATGACATTAAAAGCATGAATAACAAAAGAAAAACAGATAAATTGGACTTCATAAAAATTTAAAACTTCAGTGAATCAAAGGACACTATCAAAAAGTGAAGACAATCTAGAATATATGAAAATTTTCTGCAATTCAACAACAAAAAGACAGCCCAATTAAAAATAAGCAAAGGACTTAAATAGATATGTCTCTAGAGAAGGTATGTAAATATCCAATGAGCACATGAAAGGATGCTCAATTTCATCAGTCATTAGGAAAATGCAAATCAAAGCTACTTCTCACCAGCTAGGATTATAGGAATAAAAAATGGAAATTAACAATTGTTTTGGAGAATGTGGAGAAATTGTAACCCTCATACATTGCTGGTAGGAATGCAGAATATTGCAGCCACTATGGAAAACAGTTTGGCAGTTCCTCAAATAGACATAGAAACATAGAATTACCATATGACCTAGCAACTCCATTCCTAGGCATATACTCAAAAGAAATAAAAACACATATCCACATAAAAAAACATACCTAAATGTTTAAGGCAGCACTAGTCACAATTTTCAAAAGGTGGAAACAACCCAGATATCCATCAATGTTTGAATGGATAAACAAAATATGATATAGACATAAAATGAAGTATATTCAGCTATAAAAAGAAATGAAATACTGTACATGCTGCAATGTGGATGAACCTTGAAAAAATTATGCTAAGTGAAAGAAGTCAGACATAAGAGGTCACACATGGCATGATTCCATTTATATAAAATATTCCATAGAATCAGGAGGTAGATTAGTTGTTGCTAAGGACTAGGGAAAAGGGAGAATTGGGAGTGATTGTTTAATGGGTATGGAATTGATGACAATGTTTTGGAACTAGATAGAGGTGATAGATTCACAACATTATGAGTGTACTGTATGCCACTGAGTTGTACACATTAAAATGGTTAACCATTAATGTTAATTTCTCCTGAGAAATAGTCCTATTTGAAAAAAGATGTATGTGAAAATATATTTTCTAGGTCAATTGACCTTCCTTCATTTTTTACATTACCCCATTTGAGCATTTGAAGAAAGTAATAGATACTATCCTTGTCAAAAGTACACACCCAGTAATATCCTACACACACACACATACATGCACATCATTTTGAACATTATTCCAGGGAGTTCTTTAGTTAAGAATGCCTGAACCCAAGGAGTAAGAGCTCTCCTTTAACATAGCTCTGCTGCTATTTGTCTCTTCCTGTCTCATTCCCAAGTAGCTGCTTCTCCTCTGTCTTTTCTCAACCTCATAGCTCCTGCTTCTTCATGATGCCAACCAGTTCATGTCTCAGGATTTCTGAGGTTGCTAGGATACAGATCTTCTTTTCATAAGTCTACACATTTTACTACCTTTTAAACATATGCAACCTTGCCTATTACTTCAGGTGGTTCACAGACTCCCTCAGTTGAAAACACCTGGTCCAGTCAATCAGTATGGTTGGCTTATCAGAATTCTGACACTGGTCTAAATCTGGCTGAGAGGATGCCAGGGTGGGTGTGGACTGGCAGGCAGCAACCCTGCTGATTGGCTAGGCTCCTGCAAGATGCCCTGGAAGTAAAGATAATAGAGTTGAAAGACCCAGCATGCTGCATCTCCCTAGTTAGGTGGTAGGCAGCAGATAGACAGAATCAAGGAAATTTCCACTTGGGCACTGGGAATAATGGCAGACAACAAGCAGGTATGGAGGCTTTCCCCACAACAATCACTTCTACAGGCCTTATGGAAACCCTCTGCTGCAGGGATCTAGAAGGGATCTGTTTTGGTCTCCAATTGTCAGAACAGCATTCCCATCTCTGCTGGAATTGAATAATCTCTGTGGGAATTTGGGGGAGGGAGGGGAGGAGCCAAAAGCATTTATTGAAATCACCATCTTGGTCACTTCTCCATGTATATTTTTGGAGTAAGCAACAGTCAGGTAGGGCAGGGAAGATCAGCCCATGTTCGGCACCCCTCAAATGCTCTACTGCCTTTGTGCATGGTTAAACCTCTGAATGAAATAGCCATAGGCCAGATTTTCAAGACTGATATTGTGTTAGGCATCACGTACCAGCAGGTGCACTTAGCACTCAGCTATTGTTTGGGAACATTAAATACATGGATTTTTCAGTAGAACATGACATTTATGAAAACTAAAAAAAATTATTTTATATGTAGCCAACCAAATCTACTTTCTATATAATAAAAATTAATATTAGAAACTTAACTTGCTCTCAGAATTTGGGGATCTTGTTTTTTTCTTCTATGTTAAACATGTTCTTTTCCCAAATGAAAAGAGCTTTATTTAACTTATAAGAATAACTCATGCTCTGAGGAATACATTAAGTAAAACTGAAAAAACAATTATTTAGAAGAAAAGAAAATCACTGTTTCAACTACCTGCTTCCCTACCTGCCAATCCACCCTGTACTTATTATGTGAAGACAGAAGGAGTGACAACCAGTGTCAGAGTAGAGAAGTAGGAGGGGACAGGCGCTTTGAAATCAAAGGAGAGAAAGAAATTCTTCAGAAACGTACCAGTGGGGCCAGTAGCCCTGGGAGAAGATATGGCCACTGATAAGGCAGCACAAATATATACCATGGGGAGCAGGGGCCCCATTTGACCTCTGTGATTAGTCATGATCAAAATGAGGACAGGGCCTCAGGCAGTGAAGGAAGGGGACTGAAGGAGGGTGAGCTGGGAGGGGGCAAGTGAAGGGAGGAAGTGGGCTGACTTCTGACGCACTTATTGCAGGAGGAAGGAGAACTAGGGATTCGAGCCCACTGGTGACACTCCTTCCTGTGATCCAGAGCTGACGCCTGCAGAAGTCCCTCTCCTCCAGGTATCAGCTCCCTATTTCGTGGAGGAAGATAGATTTCAGATTGGGGGTCAGAGGGGACAATTGCCCAATAGTCCCACAGGTCACAGGTTGGTACCAGCCAGAGCAGGGGTTGGGGGGAGACTTGAGGTAGGGATAGTAACAGAAATAGAGGCTACACAGGATCCAGTCTGCTTTCCAGATGCACCCCTGTTCATTCTCCCACCCCTATTCATTTTTGTGCAGAAAACTGTATGAGTGTTGGGGGAGAGGTCCAGGTATCACTTATTTCCCTAGTTAAGGACTGGCTTATGGCAGCAAGGCTTCCCTGGTAGCTCAGCTGGTAAAGAATCTGCCTGCAATGCAGGAGACCCTGGTTCAATTCCTGGGTCAGGAATCTCCTCTGGAGAAGGGACAGGCTACCCACTCCAGTATTCTTAGGGTTCCCTGGTGGTTCAGACGGTAAAGATTCTGCCTGTAATGCAGGAGACATGGGTTGAGAAGATCCCCTGGAGAAGGGAATGGCTACCCACTCCAATATTCTTGCCTGGAGAAGCCCATAGAGAGGAGCCTGGTGGGCTACAGTCCTTGGGGTCACAAAGAGTCAGACATGACTGAGTGACTTTCCCTTTATGGGAGCAAGAAATTTGAGAAGGAAGCATCTCCCTGAAATGGTCACAAAATCACTGCCGTTTGTGGATCCCTGGGGGTGGGGGTGGCAAAAGGCAAAGACCAGAGCAGGTTCAGGACTGGATTCTCTCTACCCCTTCCCTGATGTTCATACATTTGGTGCAAGAGACAGAGGACTTGGTGGGAGGAGATAGAGAAGGGCCAGAAGATGAGAATGGGTACCATTTGGGATCTCCTAGGAGGCAGTTTATCAGGGACATTTGAGGAGGGAGGAGGGAGGGGAGGGGGATGGAGAGGAAATGGTCTGATCCCTCCAGGATGGAGGGAAGAGGACAAAGCCTGGGAACCCAAAATGGGGAGGCAGACCCCTTTGCAAAGGGGCCGAGACTGTTCTTCTTCATATTTGATCCATTTTGGAAAAGAGGGAGAGGGGAATAAGGGTGAGGGGAGGAAGAGAGGTTCTAAAGAGGAGGGGGACAGAGGTTCAGTCTGGAAAGCAGCTCCCTATAGGGCAGGAGAGGCTTCTGAACTAGTGAGGGTCAAGAGGAGGTAACATGGACCAAAATTTTAACTGAGTTTGGAAATAATTTATCTCTTGCATTGCAGGAAAATGTGGTCTTTCTGTGTATGCGGAGAGGGAGGGCATGGCAGGAAGGCTCTGGACATTTCTTCCCAGCTCCATGACTCTACCATCACCAATTTTCAGAATGAGTGATGGGTTCATTCTATCTGGGTGTCCAGGGGTGGGGGTTTGGAGGGCAGAGACCTGAGCACAGCTTGCTCTGTCTTCTGAACATTAATGCCCTGGACCTCACAAGAAAAAGTGAGATAGAAATTTGGAAGGAAGATTGGAAAACATAGAAATACTTTGGAAACAATCTCTCTCTGCCATTTCTCATGGCAAAAAGAAAAACAGAGGCTGTTAGGGAGGGACTGTAGAGGGGGAACAGTGAAGCAAGGGAAAGGGCAAGGGGATGGCAGGAGCTGGAAAGTTTTGACAAGCAGTGGGAAAAGAATCAGTTTCCCCAGTGGCTCAGTGGTAAAGAATCTACCTGCAATGCTTGGTTGGGAAGATCCTCTGGAAGAGGACATGATAACCCACTCCAGTACTCTTGTCTGAGCAATCCCATGGACAGAAGAGCCTGGTGGGCTACAGTCCATAAGGTCACAAAGAGTCGGACATGACTGAAGCAACTGAGCATGTATGCAAGGGAAAAGAATCAGTATCCCCTTGCCAGTCATTCACTTCTCAATCCCTCATGCATCATCTGTCTCCTGTCTCTCTATAGATCTTCAGGTCTGTGGTTGTAGGCACCAACCCAGACAAGGAAAGGAAAGACCTGAAGTACCAGTGCAGGTCAGTGGGAGAGGGCAACTGCCCCAGAACCCCTGGAAGTAGGAGTTCCTAAAGCCTGAGTGAAGTTGGGGAGGCCACTATCTGCCACCCCTCCTCCAAGACTCTCTATTCCAGTCTCAGAATACATGGCCTTTGTCAGGACCCTAAGGGAGCATGGTGTTTTATCGTTAGTGAGGACAGAGGGGAGAACAAGGAAGTGAGAGTTGGTAGGCATGGTATCTATGAAGCCCTTGAAGATATCAGAGTATCTCTGAAATCTGAGAACTGGCCATTGTTCAGTTGTATCTGCAATTCTAGAAGTCTTACAACTGTAGACAAGAGGAAAAAGAAACTGGACAGAATTCTTGCAGGTCAGTCTAAGTCGGGGACCACCAGGTTAAAACTGTTATGGGCATAGTCAAGACCAGAGCAAAGTTTAGGGACAAATCTGCTCTTATGGACTTATCAGCATAGCTCACTTAAATGTAGGGAGAAATACTTATGGAAGTATCTGCAAGGCGGGCTCATGTAAATATGTGTGCCAACCTTGCAGACACAGGGAAAGAAAGGAGAAAATATATGGGCGGGAGTGCACCTGAAAGTTGGGATAGGCTGATAAAGATCCTAAATCATAGAGGCAACTATTTATCAGGACCTGTATTTCACCACCTAAATCCTGTCTACTTGGTCTCCATTTTGTCTCCTAGGACAGGCAAAGGAGGGCAAATCTCAACATGGAGAAGGTCTACAGAGAAAATGAAGGAAAGCCAGAAAATGAAGGAAACTTAGACAATGAGGGAAGGCCAGAAGATGAAGTACAGCCTGAAAATGAAGGAGAGTCAAACGAGAAAGAAAAGCTGGAAGTGGAGAGGAAGTCAGAACAGGAACCAGAGGTCCAGAATGAGAGGAAACCAGACAATGAGAGACAACCAGCAGATGAGGGAAAGCAAGAAAAGCAGGCAAGTCTGAAGTTGAGGGAAACCCACTCAGAGAGGGCAAGTCGGAATCCCAGGCAAAGCCAGAGAGACAATTTCACACTGCTGAAAAGCGCCCTGCTGAAGATTATGTGCCCTGGAAGGCAAAAAGAAAAACGGACAGGAGGACAGAGGATTCCCCCACAGACTGCAGATTCTCTGGGTTGTGGCAGTAGAGGAGATTATCTTTTCATCTGTTCTTTCCCCACTAAAGAATACAGATGACTTTTTGTCATAAAATAATTAATAAAAGATTTAAAAAATAGGAAGGTACATATAAAGTGAGTTTATGAAATTAGGGGATACACTTAAAATTCCTGTTGTCAGGATGTGAAATGATGTGTGAAACACATTATCTCTGGGGCTTGAAGCTGGAAGAATCAACTTGGCAGTTATTATAGATTCACTGCTATAGAAAACAGTCTTGTGATTTGTGAATTGGGGATAAAACTTGCCTTCCAGGGCTATGGAAATGATCAGATGATACACTGACTGTGTAAGCTGTGTTGGGCTGGCTCCTATGCTCTCCCTTTCACTAACAAGACCAGAACTCCATCAGATGTTTAGGAGGGGGCTGGGTGAGGTCTCAAGTATGTCCATAAGTAAATTCAGACAGCTGATAGGTGGGTGCCACTCTCCACTGGTTAATGCTGTGCCTGAAGCACACTCTACCTCTTCTCATGGGTTCTGTATTCTCTTAAGTGCCCCACTGCTGCTGATGCAGTGAACTCCTCAAGATAACACAGCTCCTTTGATTTCTTGAGAGTCCCTAGTGAGTTACACCCCACTATGTTCCCTACTGGCTTCCCAGATGGTGCTAGTGGTAAATAATCCACCTGCAAGTGCAGAAGACATACGAGACATGGGTTTGATCCCTGGGTTGGGAAGATCCCCTGGACAAGGGCATGACAAGCCACTCCAGTATTCTCGCCTAGAGAATCCACATGGATAAAGGAGCCTGGTGGGCTAAAGTCCATAGGGTTGCAATGAGTCAGACACAACTGAAGCAACTAAGCATGTACACATGCTCATGTTCCCTACTGAACTATGGAGAAAGTCCCTCTTCTCACATTCAGTTCAGTTCATTCACTCAGTCATGTCCGACTTTGCAACCCCATGGACTGAAGCACACCAGGCTTCCCTGTCCAGCACCAACTCCCAGAGCTTGCTCAAACTCATGTCTATCGAGTCGGTGATGCCATCAAATCATTTCATTCTCTGTCGTCCCCTTCTCCTAATGCCTTCAATCTTTCCCAGCATCAGGGTCTTTTCTAATGAGTCAGTTCTTCGCCTCAGGTGGCCAAAATATCAGAGCTTCAGCTTCAGCATCAGTCCTTCCAATGAATATTTAGGACTGATTTGCTTTAAGATTGACTGGTTTGATCTCCCTGCAGTCCAAGGGACTCTCAAGAATCTTGTCCAACAACACAGTTCAAAACTGAAGAAGCATCAGTTCTTCAGCACTCAGCCTTCTTTATGGTCCAGCTCTCTCATCCACACGTGACTACTGGAAAAACCATAGCTTTGACTATAAGGATCTTTGTTGGCAAAGTAATGTCTCTGCTTTTTAAAATGCTGTCTAGGTTGGTCATAGCTTTTCTTCTAAGGATCTAGTGCCTTTTAATTTCATGGCTGCAATCACCATCTGCAGTGATTTTTGGAGGCCAAGAAAATAAAGTCTGTCATGGTTTCCATTGTTTCCCCATCTATTTGCCATGGAGTGATGGGACCAGATGCCATGATCTTCATTTTTTGAATGTTGAGTTTTAAGCCAGCTTTTTCACTCTCCTCTTTCACTTTCATCAAGAGGCTCTTTAGTTCCTCTTTACTTTCTGCCGTAATGGTGGTGTCATCTGCATATCTGAAGTTATTGACATTTCTCCCAGCAATCTTGAATCCAGCTTGTGCTTCATCCAGCCTGGCATTTCTCATGATGTACTCTGCATATAAGATAGATAAGCAGGGTGACAATATACAGCCTTGACTTACTCTTTCCTCAATTTGGAACCAGTCCATTGTTCCATGTCGGGTTCTAACTGTTGCTTCTTGACTTGCATACAGGTTTCTCAAGAGGC
Source organism: Dama dama (assembly GCF_033118175.1). Classification (NCBI taxonomy): domain Eukaryota; kingdom Metazoa; phylum Chordata; class Mammalia; order Artiodactyla; family Cervidae; genus Dama; species Dama dama. The sequence goes on along the minus strand of NC_083714.1, from coordinate 10,291,571 downwards.
AGGTCAGGTGGTCTGGTATTCCCATCTCTTGAACAGTTTTCCACAGTTTTCCCCCCTCAATTTGGGCTTTTCCTTTATGGGACAAGTCAGTTTGTTTGATTGGGGTACCTTGTTGGAGAGGGAAATTATTGTTGGACTCTACCTGATTTAGAACCAGTTCATTGGGAACTAGTTCATTGGTTTTGTTTTAGTTTTGTGTGCATTGATGCTAGAATTTGTTTGAGACTTTTGTGTTGGAATTTGCATTTTTTTGTGTTTTGGTATTATCAAATTTATAAAAATGGGAAATATTGAATCTATCCCAAATATATGGGCCATATATAAGATATGTTAAGATCAAAAGAGTGATGGTCCCTGAATGGGTCCCCCAAGTATTATATGATCTTGCAGTTAGAATTGTTTTGCAAAAGAGCAGGCAAAAAATATGAGATTCTACAGGTAGACACTTTTATGCTATTTCATCAGGAGGAGAAGAAATCAGAGGGTTGCCCCCTTATGGTATAGCAGTCTGAAAGGAAACCCAAGGGAGAACCTGTTCTACAAGGAGAAGAGAGAGGAAATGAGAATGGAGACATTTATTTCAAAACTTAAAACCCCCTCCAGGCTATCCAGCTTTCCCACTGGCTGAACAGGCTGCACTGGCAGTTTTTCCAACTGCCCCTCGCCATGCCACCAACATATTCACTCCTTTCACCACCTCCTGTTTCCCCTACCCATGAAAATCAAGTAGAAGTTTCTAGGTTCACCCCCAGAGCACAGGGCCCTGGCTTAGCATCACTGTCTAAGGCCTTGGATGGACTTGAGGTGTCCAATTCTAATTTCCCCACAGGCGTCCTGGGTAACTTTGACAGTGGGGAACAAGTTGATTGACTTTCTAATAGATATCACTCCCCAAACCTTCCCTATTTATTTTAAGAGGCTTGTAAGTATTAAACATAGAGGAAATAAAGTTATCCTAGGAGAAACTTCCCTATACAATGGAGATGCAAATGTTCTATCTGATCTTCTCAGGAGCCCTCATCTTTGCCATACTTTTAAGATGCAAAATTTGAAAAGATGGTAAAGTAATTTAGAAACTAATTTGTTAAGGGTAAATAGAAATTCCAACTGTGTTTCTATAAATATTTGGTCATTCAGACAAGTGAGCTTGACTTGTTCCATCTTCCAGAAACCTAACTTTAATCCAACCACTTTTGTAAACTGATGGGTTTTACATTTCTGTACCTCAGGGCTGAAACTGTGAAATGAGAGCTATGAGGTCTCCCTGTTTGCTTCTGTGTTTGCATGTGTCTCTGTCTTTGGATAACATTGCTAAGGTTGATTTGTGGATGAGCTTACAAACCAAACAATTCTAAGTATAAGAAAAATTAAGAGCTAAATGAGTTTCAGTTTCACTTGAACTGGGAAACGTTCAATATTGAATTAATACCTGGCATTAACATTTAAATTTATTGATCCAATTAATATAGATCTGTCTTCAAAGTCATTAACATTAAGTATAATTACTTTAACTGCATTTAGATTTAGTACAAGTTAAACGAAATCTTGTTGTATCTGTTGCAAATTTGTCAGCAAGAAAAATAACTTGATATGTTGAAACTTTAAAGTAAATATAAACAAAATAAGAGCTTTTAGGTAAACTCTATAAGAATAATTATGTTTTAAAAATCACCTAAAATAGTCTCTCTAGATTTTGGTAACTATTACTTGCCTTTTGGTTTTCACTAGAAATTAAGGTTTTCAAGAGTCAGGGATTTTAAATTAAATATATAATTAGAGCTACTGAAAATAGTATTTCAGTATGTGTTTTTTGTTAGGAAGGTATAAGGAACAGAACTACATTTTACTGAGAAAGTTTTATACATGGTCAGGATTAACAAAATTTAGATTGAAGTTAACTAAGTAAATGGATTTTGATAAGTTAACATGAGACTAGAATTTGATCTCTCTGTTAGAAGTGCTCCTTTTTGATAACAGATTATATGAGCTTCTGTGCCCTCAGGTGATCCATGTTTGTTTTCTTTTAATCATTTTGTGACTTTAGTTAAATGAATAAGTATTGTTTCACAGTGACCTATGATCCTGTTGTGTTTAAAAGCTGTTTGGTATTTTTTGACAAAACTTCCCAAGTCAAATTATAAGGAAGCTCCTTTGACCTCTAGCTAACTTTGGGATGCTTCAAAGGGCCCCCTGAAACACCCCAGAGAGAGATACTAAATTAGTTTAGTTCACTCGGTATGTTAGATTACATGTGAAGTGTTGTCAAAAGAGTAAATCTTCTTAGGTTATATTGTATGGTAAATGCTATAGGTATTCTAGAGATTATACGGAGTTCCTAAAATTCTGATACATCCTGGTAAAATTATCAAGCATAATTCTAGCTATTATCTGAAAATGTTATAACCAAGTTACTTTGTCAGTTGCATTATAATCAAATTTAAATGTGCCTTCTTAAGTCTTTTGTCATTATAGACCGTTACGGTTTCACTATGATGCCACTACAAAAATGCTTCCTTTGCAAGATTTATAAAAAGGACTTTTGGATAAATACAAGTCTCTGATATTCAGACCATAATCCTGAACTGAGTAAGAAACTGAAGAATTCTAATGGGAGATCTAATGGCTTTATAACCTGTCAACAGAAGGAATTAGTTACACAGGACTGTGTGAACTGGTGAATATGCTTATAATATTTATGGTTTCTGTCTGAAAAATTACTGGCTTAATTCTATGTCTTTCCAAGGGGAAAGTTTTCCTTACACTAATTATGACTTGTAATTTGGTAAATTATTACCATTGTAAACAGAATTGAAACATTTATCTTTTTCTGTCTACCTGGTTGATCCTGCCAGTAGCATATGCTTGTATCAAAGATTAAGCCATGCATGTCTAAGTACACAGGGCTGGTACTGTGGATGGCTCATTAAATGAGCTATGGTTCCTTTGGTCACTTATAACAACTGAATTACAGCTAGTTACACTAATCATTGTTTTAATTTGCTCTTTGTTTCCAAATTTTTTCTGCTTTGTGTCTCCGTGCTGTACTATGTCCTTGTCAATGTTATTAGCTGCATTACTTATATCCTATTTTATCAGATTGTTGTTTCTCTCAGTACCCAGTGTGTAACCAGGACTCCAGCAAAACTTCTATGGCTGACAAAAAGAATTCTTGTTATATTTGTTGCAAATTTGTCAGCAAGAAAAATAACTTGATATTTTGAAACTTTAAAGTAAATATAAACAAAATAAGAGCTTTTAGGTAAACTCTATAAGAATAATTATGTTTTAAAAATCATCTAAAATAGTCTCTCTGGATTTTGGTGGGGAGGCTATGTTCTGGTGGGGAAATTTGTTTTTCACAGGGGTACATGATAGAAATTCTGAAACTAATTTAACTATATACTAGAGTTAATTAAATATGTGAATAAATTATGCATAAAGGAGAACCAGGTTTCTCACTGTCAGAGATAGAAATTAAAAATAAAAAATAAGAGGAGAGAAAGCTAAATGGATATGTGTAGTAATGGATTACAGTCACATGTATTAGTATGAACTTGTGTGTCTTTATATCATTTGCATCTATAGAGATACAAATAGCTATAGATATACATGATAAATAAATGCAGAGATTGTATATATACAGTTTGATATTACAAACATGCATCTCCTTGCTCTATCAGCTAAGAAATTTGAGAAGCAATGACACCCAAGTAGCAACCAGAATACCCTGCACTCAGATCTTAATTACTAAATATGATTATCCAATAAAATTAACCAAGACTCCTCAGAGAAATGGCTGATTATTGGACTGGGAAAAGGATAAAACCAGATGAACCTGGAAGATATTATAGTACCAGAAAGCAAGGAAGCAGAAAAAGGATAAAGGTATGCCAACCTGAAAGAGCTTCCAATTGTCAAGGCTAGAAAATTTGGACAAACCCCCCCCGCCAAATGACTGTATTGTGTTATAACCCTGAAGACTTAAAAATCCATGTGTCACACTGATAGGAACAAATAATCATATGAATAAGTAAATGGGGGGAGGATCTTTCTTACATAATAATTTCAAATATTAAATGTAGAAGGAAATGAGGGATATGAAAAGTTACCCTCAGAACATCACAGTAATAATTTTTGCAGGCAAATCCACAGAATGTTTGCACAGTCTCAAGTTATCTGACCCCAAATATTTATCAGTTACTGTGGTTGTTTTCAGACATATCCACAAACACTTTGATGTTCCTCCCTCCAGGAGGTAGAGTTTAATTCCCTTCCTCTCTAATATGGGCTAGACTTAGTAACTTGCTTCCAAACAAATAGAATATGAAAAGAGAAAAATAGTAATTTTACAAGTGGAGAAACCCAGCATTCATCTTAATCAAACGATCAAAGTTAACCTCACCAGTGCTCGCTTTGGCAGCACATATACTAAAAGTGGAACGATACAGAGAAGATTAGCATGGCCCCTGCGCAAGGATGACATGCAAATTTGTGAAGCGTTTCATATTTTTCTGAAAGAGACACGTGTACCCCAATGTTCATCACAGCACTGTTTATAATAGCCAGGACATGGAAGCAACCTAGATATCCATCAGCAGATGAATGAATAAGAAAGCTATGGTACATACACACAATGGAATATTACTCAGCCATTAAAAAAGAATACATTTGAATCAGTTCTCACGAGATGGATGAAACGAGCCCATTATACAGAGTGAAGCCAGAAAGATAAACACCAATACAGTATACTAACGCATATATATGGAATTTAAAAAGATGGTAACGATAACCCTATATGCAGGACAGAAAGAGACACAGATGTATATAACAGACTTTTGGACTCTATGGGAGAAGGCAAGGGTGGGATGATCTGAGAGAATAGCACTGAAACATGTATACTATCAAGTGTGAAACAGATCGCCAGCCCAGGTCGGGTGCATGAGACAAGTGCTCAGGGCTGGTGCACTGGGAAGACCCAGAGGGATGGGATGGGGAGGGAGGTGGGAGGGGGGGATCAGGATAGGGAACACATGTAAAATCATGACTGATTCACGTCAACGTATGGCAAAAACCACTACAATATTGCAAAGTAATTAGCCTCCAACTAATAAAAATAAATGAAAAAAAAAAAGCTAACCTCACCAGTGATTAGTCATGCTGATGTCATGTAACCCTGACATTGTGATAAAAAGGACACTTTCCCCAAATTAATAACAGCCATTGTGATTATAAGAAAACATAAGATAAATCCAAATTGAGGACCATTTTACAAAATACCTCACTCTTTAGAAGTGTCAAGGTTATGAAAAACAAGGAAAGACTGAGAAACTGTCATAGAATAAAGAGACATATTGACCAAATGCAACATTGTGTCCTGGATTGAATCCTGGGACAAGAAAAGGATAGCAGTGAAAAATCTGGAGAAATCGGAATAATTCTGTAATTTAGTTAACAGTACTGCACAAATGTTCATTTGTTTTTTTTTATAAATGTACCACAATTATTAGGCAAAGCAGGATGTAGGGTTTACAGAAATGCTTTGTACTATCTTTCAAACACTTCTTTAGAACTAAAATTATTTCAAAACAAAAAGTTTAAAAAATAAACCAGACTGAGTTTCAAGAACCCAAAACAAAACTCTCTTAATGAATGAAAGCGATTGAATAGTTGAGAAAACAAACTGAAACATAATTGAACAAATTCATTATTCAGTGAGAACAGGAAGATTTGACAGACCACAGCTGACAGCAATTACTAGAAAAAATAAAATTATTCTACGATTATACCAGAAAATTAGAACTACTTAATAAATTCATTGCCTGCATATACATATATGTATGCATTATGTGTTTGTGTGTGGAACAGTACTCTTTAAATACTGTTCTGCCACTTTCTTCACTCAAAAATATGACTTCAATATAATTTTCTGTCACTGCATGTGCATTATTTCATTACTTTTTATTTCTGCACAACTTCCACAGTATGGATAATTAATTTAACCATTCTCTTCTGAGTGAAAATTTAAATCATTTCTGCCACCTTGAACTTTCATCACTGGAGTGGTTACAAAGTTGAACCAGGTAAGGTTTTTTGTTCTAATGGTCTTACAGATAAATAAAGGATACAAAGTAGAAAGTCAAAAAACCAGGGGGAAAGCCTTAGGATAGGTAAATAGAATGCCTCAAGGATAAGGTAGCACAGGCAACTAAGGCAGAATCAAGAGGTCAGCAAAGAAACTTTCTTTCCACCGTAAACTTAATTTTTAAAAGCACCCAGAGAAAAACAACAGCACTCTCCCCAACAACTCTGTTTTTTGCCACAGGAAAAAGTTGCCTGGTCTAAGCTGTAGTATGGCTGAAATGTGCCTCCCTGCAACCCAGCAACATGCTCCACATAGATGTGAACCTCAAGGCTTAAGCAAAGCAATCTCAAGAATCTAGTTGAGGTGGGTCTTGGGCATTCTGTCACATAGTAAGAAAGTCTAAGCAGACCAACTCAAGGATTCCTATGACTGTGATCAACACAGATACCATGGGGACATATGAAATGGCAGTGGTTATGACACAGCATTTCAGGTTCACAGTAATTCATAAGCATTATGCCCTTGATAATTAGAAACTCTTGGCTACAATAATCTACAATGTTTGTAGCATTTGGCTGAGAGTTCAGGAAAGCGGACAGTATTATCTGGAAGAGATGAAAAGTTGTGCTTCAAATTATGTTCATTTGCTTGGATGCAGCAAATGTCTATTTTGAAGAGGTTTTGGATCTTGTGAAACTTATGCATGCCAAATTCCCAAAAGTGAAGGAACACAGTGACAGGAGGGATGGTAGATGACTTTACTTTCTGGGTTTTTTTTTGTTGTTGTGTTGTTCTTTTCTTTTTTTTGAGTTTACTTTCTGAAGCAGAGACATACAATCTACGTAGAAATCTGCTTGGGCACTGTGTGCACCACTCACATTAGAACATGAGTGGATTCATGCTCAGTTGAGCAAAGTGATGAAATATGTTGGTCTACTTGCACTCCAGAAGGGTTTATCATCTCAGACGGCAGCCGCTTCAGTCCATGCTCTGTAGACAAACCTTTGGATCTGCAGCAGATTTAGCCATGCCGGGAGGGATGTTTTCAAGCCATAGACAGCATACTAGAGAAATGAGGGAGAGAAACAGCCATCTCAAGCTCTTCTATGGGATAAGCTTTGAAAGAACAATAAGAAATATGCAGAAGGAGTTGTTGAATTCAGAGCTTCAGAAAATAACTTCTAAAGGGAGCATAGAAAACAATATTCTAGATGTCATAAGCTTGTATATGAGCTCCTTTCTCCTCCCCTCACACCACTGGAAAGGCTGTGGACTTTGGAGCTATCCCTACGGCTCTCTTGGTGCACAAAAACAGAATATTGATTGGGTCAGAGGGGCAGGGTGTCTACTCTCCAGAACTCACGTCTTCTTTATTTAAATCAATGTGTACCCCCTTTTCTTTCCTTTTTAAAAATAGTTTTTAACTGACTATAATGCTCTTTGTTTCCAAAAATCTTACATTTAAAAGCTACTGTGATTAACTTAATTTAAAAGTAGCTGAGGCAAAAATATACAATGGAGAAAAGACAATCTATTTAACAAGTGATGCTGGGAAAACTGGTCAACCACCTGTAAAAGAATTAAACTAAACACTTTCTAACACCATACACACACACACACAAACTCAAAATGGATTAAAGATATAAATGTAAGACCAGAAACTATAAAACTCCCAGAGGAAAACATAGGCAAAACACTCTCTGACATAAATCACAGCAAGATCCTCTATGACCCACCTCCCAGAATAATGGAAATAAAAGCAAAAATAAACAAATGGGACCTAATTAAACTTAAAAGCTTTTGCACAATGAAGGAGACTATAAGCAAGGTAAAAAGAAAGCCTTCAGAATGGGAGAAAATAATAGCAATCTAAGCAATGGACAAAGAATTACCTCCAAAATACACAAGCAGCTCATGCAGCTCAATACCAGAAAAATAAATGACCCAATCAAAAAATGGGCCAAAGAACTAAACAGACATTTCTCTAAAGAAGACATACAGATGGCTAACCAACACATGAAAAGATACTCAACATCACTCATTATCAGAGAAATGCAAATCAAAACCACACTGAGGTACCATCTCACACTGGTCAGAATGGCTGCTATCAAAAAGTCTACAAACAATAAATGCTGGAGAGGGTGTGAAGAAAAGAGAACCCTCTTACACTGTTGGTGGGAAGGCAAACTAGTACAGCCACTATGGAGAACTGTGCAGATTCCTTAAAAAACTGGAAATAGAACTGTCATACAACCCAGCAATTCCACTGCTGGGCATACACACTGAGGAAATCAGAATTGAAAGAGTCATGTGTACCCCATGTTTATTGCAGCACCGTTTACAATAGCTAGGAAATGGAAGCAACCTGGATGTCCATCAGCAGACGAATGGGTAAGAAAGTGTTGGTAATATACACAATGGAATATTACTCAGCTATAAAAAAGAACAGTTCTAATGAGATGGATGAATCTGGAGCCAGATTCAGAGTTAAGTAAGTCAGAAAGAAAAACACCAATACAGTATATTAATACATCTATATGGAATTTAGAAAGATGGTAATGATGGCCCTATATGCAAGACAGCAAAAGAGACACAGATGTAAAGAAACAGATTTTTGGACACAAGGCACTCAAAGCTGGTACACTGGGACAACCCAGAGGGATGGGACGGGGAGGGAGATGGGGGAGGGTTCAGGACGAGGTGGGGGGACACATGTACACCTGTGGCTGATTTATGTCAATGTATGGCAAAATCCACCACAATATTGTAAAGTAAGTAGCCTCCAATTAAAATAAATTAATTAAAATTAAAAAAAATAAAAGTAGCTGAGTGCTCTATTGATGTACTGAAATTGCTCAAGGACAAAGATGAAGGTGAAGGCATGTACCATCTGGCTCTTGGTCAGGTGTGCACCAGTGAGCTGACTGATCTCTCTCATATGACTTTTAGGAAAACAGGGCAATATCCTCTGTCAGTAGCTCCATAAAAATGGTGTTAGGGTTGTTCTGACTACTCATAAGCAGAATAAACAGAGGAGGAGACAATGACATTTCTGCTCCAGTTTTGTGCAAGCAGGGAAGGTTCATCTGTGAGCCAACTGGCATACAGCTCCTTCTGAATCTCTGAAATTTCTGGGAGATGCACTGTTTAAAATCCCAATAGCCAGTCAAGCAGCTTGAGAGCTGGAGCCTGCCCCCACTCCCCATTAGCAACCCACATCTGAATATCTGCCTGGTTAGATAACCCCACCCAACATACACACAAATACACAGGAAAGGGGAAAGGTACAAGGCAACCTTTGCTGAGGGCAATATGAGGGGTGCAGACCCTATGTGCAGCACTGACAGGGGAGGGAGAGCTCACTTCCAGCTGGGGAGGCTTTTTAGAGGCTGGGTGATGGAGCTAGGTCCCTAAGAATGAGCAGAACCAGGATCTAGGAAGGAGAGGGGTGCAATCAGGAGGAAGAAAATGGGGTGCAAGGACAAAGAGAGAGAAGAAAGCACACGGGCACAGTGAATGAGAGTTGCTTTTGGATGGGGCAGAAAAGTAGATGACAAGTGTGGCTCAATTCTGATCAACAGTGAAGGTCAGGATGAGAAAAGCAGGATAGACCTCACAGATGGGTTGCCATCCAGAGCCTTTGAGCAGGAGAATGACAAGTTGAAAATAACGAAGAGTGAAGTTTAATTTGACAGAAATGTGCAAAGTAAATTGAGAAGGGACAAGGAGGTGTGAAGGTAGACAGATCAGATAAAAGGTTACCCTAACAGTCTGGTTTGAAGCAATCAGGTCCTAACCCTGTACACAAATGTTTACAGCAACTCTTTTCATTATTACTCAAAACTTGGAAGAACAAAAATTTACCCTACTGAGGGTAAATGGACAAATAAACTGGAACATATTTATACAAAATACTAATCAGTAAAAAGAAAAAAATGGGTTATTAATGCATGAAACAACTTAAATGATGAATCTCTAAGGCATTATGCTGAGTGAATGAAGCCTGTTTCTAAATGTGACATATTGTAGATTTCATTTACATAACATTCTGAAAAAGAGAAAATGATAGATGAGAGGTTGCCAGAGTTCATGGAAGGGGGTAAGGTATGACTGCACTAGGAAGTTTTTTTTGGGGGGGTGAATGAACTGTATCCTGACTATGGTGGTAGTTCCACAAATATATACATTTCTTAAATTTCATAGAACTGTATACCCAAAACAAGGTTAATTTCACTATATGATAATAATTTTTTTAAAATATCCATTTCCCCCATTAAATATAAGGGAAATATTTTGTGGTAATGGTTACCTCTTTATAATTCAATAGCTATATTTATATTAAATACTCTCCCTTGAATAATAGGAAATGTATCTCTCAACTGTGGAATAAATAATTCATGCTTAAATATAAATTGTGAAACATAAAAACAACAAAAATACTTCTTCCAACCCTGCTTTCTCTGTGGTGGGCTCTGTCTTTGGCTACCACATCCCACCGTGACCATCCTAGATAAGAAACCCCTCTTTGCCTCTTTCCCTGACTCTCCAGCTGGCTCCACTGGTCAGACTGCCATTCCCAGTACCAACATACCTCCAAGTACCAGTGGATGCTGGGTTGCAGGAATATCAGTTTCCTCTTTTAACCAATATTTTTACAGCAATGATGTTCTCTCTGCTTTCTGATTATAATAATTACATACGTTGCTCATGGAACAAACTGATACCAGAATACCTCGAGAGTGGCCTGCATGAATGAAAATTCCACTGCTAAAAAGCCTCACACCAAACTATCAGAACTCACCAGGAACTCTCTCCTTTCTGTATTCTAAGAGCGTGTGAGAGTTATTTTCCAATACATTTTTTTTTGAGATCCAAATTAAAGTAGACTCCATGGAAAGGAGGCTTTCCTATAGATTTACCTGATTAGCAAGACACTGAATCCTACAGAGGTCATAAGAAGAGGAAGCCTGAAGCCTCTACTTAAAACTCAACCAGAAGCCACAGAAGCAACAGTCCTCACAAATGGTCAGACATCTAACACTTTACAACGTGAGTTTAACCAGAAAGAGAAGAATTAGTGGATTACTTACATAAAACTGCTAACAAGAGAAAACTGGGCCTCTTCCCACCGATTAATTTGGCGTCAGTTTTAAAAGGTGCTGTTTTAATAAGATTTAAAAAAACCTTTTCTAACACATCAATATGTTGTGAAAACTGTCATTTCATTTGCAGCTATCAGAAAATTTTTCCAAAGTTTTAAAAATTGATGTAACTAATTTGTCTTCCATATTGTGTCAAGTATTGCTTATGTGGCATTTCTTTTTTAAACATCATTTTTAAAGAGTAAGCTTATTGTTTAAAACATTAAAGCAGAAAACTATTTAAGAGAACTAGTAAAAAAAAAAAAATCCCACACTCTCACTCCCAGGTTCTTTTCTAGCCGCCCTTCTGCCCCGATCTACCACCTTCGCCCATTTTAATGCTAGACAGAACTCCAAGGGAAATGGTGGACTGTAGGATCTTGGGGGGAGGAGAGGAGGTGAAATTGGAAGCAGGAGAGAGATGATTCCCCAAAGAAGGAGAAATTGTCTATTCACCCCGAGAGGCTGATTCTCCCTGGTAACCCGAGAAAGACGAAGAGAAACTGCAGGAAGAAGATACCAGTTTTATTGTCTCTGATTGGCAAATATGGAAAAAAAAAAAAAAAGATTGACAGTATCAAATGGAGGGAACGCAGGGGGCGGGCTGCAGTGTTAAATGGGAGGAGTAACCGAGGACTCGAGCTCATTGATGACGCGACCCTCACGTGACCAGGAGTCGACGTGTGCAGAAGTCCTTATAGTCCAGGGCCTGTTTCCCAGGAGCAGCTCCCTATAGCTGGAGGAGGAGAAAAGTGCCCCGGATCCTTTCAGGTCAGTATAAAGCTGGGCGCTGCCTTCGGGACCCTGGGGTCTAGGAGTCAGATAGCAGAAACCAAGCATAGCCGGTACTACTTTCCTAACACCACGGTTCCGCTAAACTTCCATTTTTGTGCAGGAAATTTTGGGCAGTTTGGGGGTGGAGAGGGAGAAGGGTAGCTAATTGAGGACCCCAAGAGAGACACAGAAACAATTTAGAAACAACTTGAGTCGCTCACTCCCTGTCTGAAGGGAACGGGTGGGCACCGGGGAGGGAGGGCGGGGTTGCCTTAAAAAGATCGCGAGGATGAGGACGTGGGGAAACTTTAGACGAATAAGGCCTAGAATCGTTAAAGGGACCAGTGATTCAGGTACTGACCTCCTTACCAAGCACTCTTGTCGGTCTGCAGGACTCTTGGTCTTTGGGGAGCGACCCCAAATCGACTGAGGGAAGAGGGAGGAAAATTCCCTGGATCCCTGCAGGTCAGTGTAAAGGTGCAGTTGCCTCCTGTTCCTGGGGGTGGGGGTGGGGGTGGGGGTGGGGGTGTGAGTGCGGATGACACCGAAGCCCATCCTGGGGTCACTGTAGCCTCTCCCCATCCGGATGAAGCGCCAGAGGCCTGTTCAGAGCCTGCAGCGGAAATGGGGCGGGGGAGGGGGGAGACTGGAGAGACGTGGAAGGGGGAGGGGAGGCCAGAGACTGGACCAGCCGGTCTCAGGTGAGAGGTAGGAGGTTGGAATGGCTTGGGAAAGCCTAAAAGGGCGGGAGTGTTGGAGACAGGAGGCGAGGGAGGGGTTAATTGCTTCCGCGCTGCTCCCTGCTCCTGTTTCGGTGCTAGGAGAGGCCTGTAGCAGGGCCTGCTGGGAAATGGTGGGCTGGAGCGGGAGGAGAGAAGATGGAGCTGGAGCGGGAGGGGGAGGGGGAGAGAGGGGCGGAGCCAGGGGAGTTCAGAGCCTGAGGATCTAGCCTTTTCTAGTTGGAAAACTTTGACAGTTAGAGACCTAAGTGAGAAGAAGCCAATATCTATGGAAACCCATACTCTAGCTGCTGGTTCATTTGCCTTGTATCTGGTTGTTTTGTTTCCTTGTTTTCCAGGGTTAATTTATTCAAAAGAAATTGAAAAATACTCAACATGCAAAAGTCTTGTGGAGAAAATGAAAGAAAACCACAGAACATGCCAAAGGCTGAGGAAGACCGCCCTTTGGAGGCTGTACCACAGGAGGCAGAAAGAAATCCTCAACCTTCTGAAGAAGGTGTAAGCCAGGAAGCAGAAGGAAACCTTAGAGGAGGGCTGACTCAGCCTGGTCAGGGATATAAAGAGGACACTCCCGTTAGGCATTTGGACCCTGAAGAAATGATAAGAGGAGCAGATGAGTTGGAAAGGCTTAGGGAAGAGATAAGAAGAGTAAGAAACAAGTTTGTGATGATGCATTGGAAGCAAAGACATTCACGCAGCCGTCCTTATCCCGTGTGCTTTAGGCCTTGAATTCTTTTTTTGTCCGATATTAAAATCTTGCCCCAGCTTTCTGTTAGCATTTTCTGATGAATCTGTGACTTTTGCTTTATTTTTAATCATCTGGTGGAGTTTTGTTTTAGGTAGTTTCCTTGTTTTCAGCATCTGCATTTTGTATTTTGACACATTCTCTAGGTCTATTTTTCGATTGGGAAATTTCACACATATGCATGAAAATATGTTCATTCCATATTGTAAAACATAACAGGTTACAAAGCAGTATATTTAGTACCAGCTCACATATGTAGGAGAAAGTCTCAAATTGTGTGTGTGCGTGCGTGTGTATACATACATGCATATATCAGAAATCTAACTGTGCTTGTTTCTGTGTGCTGTTTTTTTTCTTTTTGCTTATATGTATTTTTTAATGAACACATCACACACACAAAGAGAATTAAATTTTTTTTATTAATTAAGAGTCAATCAGATAATTTGCAACCAGCTTATAAGGGCAATGGGGGCACCTAAACTCTTGATGAAAGAACTATTAAAAAAATGTAAACCTCGAAATACCTCTGGATCTCTTAGCCAGAGGAATAAAACTGGCAATTATTACAGATACACTTGCTTAAGACTTGATCTTTTCATGGGAAAACACCTGTCTCACAGGGCTGGTGTGGGGAAGAAATGAGGTGACTGAGCTGTGCTTGGTGGGCTCTTGTTCCCCACCTATGCATATATAGAACCCCAACCCATTGCAGAACATCAGTTTTGAGGGAGGGTCCTGGTGTGACTCAACCCGTGCTCAGGAACAAGTCCAATAGGCAGGGAGGTGGGGGCTTCCATGCCAGGCCTCTGCTGTCAAGCCCCACCCTGGGTCCTGCCGTGCCTGCTTGGCACTGGAGTCCTCCAGTGCCAAAACCCCACTGAGTTTCCTGGTGTCCCCAGTGGATTGAACCCCCACTCTTCTAAATCTTCTCTCTGCTTCATAATGATGTTTAACACAGTGGGAGGACTTCCCAGGTGGCTGAGTAGTAAAGAATCCGCTTCCAATGCAGGAGACACAGGTTCAATCCCTGGGTCCCTGAGTCGGGAAGATCCCCTGGAGAAGGAAATGGCAACCCACTCCAGTATTCTTGCCTGAAAAATCCTATGGACAGAGGAGCCTGGTGGGTTGTAGTTCAGGGGGTCACAAAGGGTCAGACATGACAGTGACTAAACAACAAAAACAGTGGGGGTCTGTTCCAGGATTGCATGGGCCACAGTGTGATGCAGAATTCTTAGCAATAGTCCCATCCAGTTTCAACCACAGGATACCTCATCCATAGGAGTCAGACATGATGAGTCCATTTTGGGAATTGGACTAGAGTTCAAATTTGAGTAAAAGATGCCACTCTATAGTCAGAGTTGCTGCCTTAAGTCTAAAAACTGAAGTTTTGTCTTCTTTCGTGGGGCGATCTCTCCCTGAAGGCGCCTGGCAGTCCTGTCCTACTGGTTCAGAAGACTCAGAATATGTGTAAATTGCAAAAAGTAATATAGGAAACAGATGTAAGGGAACAGTTCCCTTCACTCCATCCCATCCCCATTTGATATGTGGAAAAAAAAAACTTGAAAGGTAAAAACTTTATAAATACACTTAAAGTAGAATGGCTACTATGTAAATATTAGAAATTATATTTTCCCTACAGAATAAAGACTATCTTTTCCTTCTGATAGCCACACATACTTGTGACACATCATGTTTCAATATTTAATTGATTTTTTTTATTTAATTGGTTTTCTGATTGATTTTTGCTAGGGAGCCAGTTGTTGTTTAGTTACTAAATTGCGTCCAGCTGTTTTTCGACCCCATGGACTGTAGCCCACCAGGCTCCTCTGTCCATGGGATTTTTCAGGCAAGAATATTGGAGTAGGTTGCCATTTCCTTCTCCAGGGGATCTTCCCAACCCAGGGATTGAACCTGCATTGCAGGTGGATTATTTACTGCTGAGCCACTAGGTTTGTCCAAATTCTGTCATTGACTCAATAATCTTCCACAAGTCCTTTTATCGTTCTAGTATTATGACAAGCAATTCCAGGAAGAAACAGTTAATGGAATGGATTGCACTTCAAATGTTTTATCAAAGCCTTGGATAATTACCTGCATCAGAATCACCTGGGGAGCATCTTTAAAATACTGATTTCTGGGCCCCACCTAAGAGTCACTATCTGGAGGTGGGCTGTGGAAGTTTCAGTTAACAACTTGTTGGTCAGGCTGGATTCTGGCTGGAGTGAGATGAAGGTCCAGGAACTCACTTGCCAACATTATAAGACTGGTTGAATCCAGCCCCCTGGCACTGAGGGGTGGCGCTGGGACAGGATGTAGAAGGGCTCCAGCAAGGCACATCCCTCTTCAGGATGGTCTGACATTGGTTTCTCTGCTCCAGTCTGCAGCAGGTACCAGACTTTTCTAGACTGATGGCCAGGCTGTCCTGGACATGAGTACCTGGAGGATCACTGTCCCCATTGCAGGTCAGAGCACTAGACTTCCTTTCTTCCCTTTTTCCTTCACAAGGAGGCTTGATGGGAGCTTTTTTTTTTTTTAACTGTTTGAAAAACTTCATTTTTTTTATGGAAAAGCATTTTATTTTAAATATAGCTGTGTGTACTTGTCAATCCCAAACTCCTAATCTATCCCTTCCCCCAACTCTGCCCTCTGATAACAAGTCTGTTCTCTAAGTCTGTGAATCTGGGTTTTTTTTTTTTTTTTTTGGTGTAAGTAAGTTCATTTGTATCATTTTTTTTAAAGGCTCCACATATAAGCCATATCATATATTTGCCTTTCTCTGTCTGACTTCATTTAGTATGATAATCTCCAAATCCATTCATGTTGCTGCAAATGGCATGGCATTATTTCATTCTTTTTAATGGAGTAATATTCCATTGTACATACCTCAGCATAATAAAGGCCGTATACAACAAACCTACATCATACTCAATGGTGAAAAGCTGAAAGCATTTTCTCTAAGATCAGGAATAAGACAAGGATGTCTACTCTCTCCACTTTTATTCAACATAGTTTTGGAAGTCCTAGCCATGGCAATCAGACAAGGAAAAGAAATAAAAATAATCCAAATTGGAAAAGAAGAAGTAAAACTGTCACTGTTTGCAGATGACATACACACGTAGAAAGTCCTACAGATGCTATCAGGAAATGACTAGAACTCATCAATGAGTCTGGTAAAGTTTCAGGATACATAATTAATAACAGAAATCTCTTGAATACCTATACACGAACAACAAAATATCAGAAAGAGAAATTAAGGAATCAATCCCATTTACCATCACAGCAAAAAGAATAAGATACATAGGAATATATCTACTTAAGGATGGGAACTTTTAAAGGGAAAAAGACTTCAAAATTCAGTAACTGAAAACATTGGTTTTGATAATCTTTGGCTAAGGGGGATAGGTCTTAAACAAGATCTGCCTCATGCCTCTCCCACCCACCTTGCTCAGACTTCCAGAAGGGCCTCTGTTGTGTCCGCCTGTTTGGGGCTTCCCTGGTGGCTCAGTGGTAAAGAATCTGCCTGAAATGGAGGAGACCTGGGTTCAATCCTTGGGTTTGGAAGATCCCTTGGAGAAGGGAATGGCAACCCACTCCATGGACAGAGGAGCCTGGCAAGCTACAGTCCATGGGTCACAAAGAGTCAGACAGAACTGAGCACATGCAGCTCTGAGTTGTACTGCCTTTAGTTCTGTGTGTGGCTGATGCGGTGCTTCTGATGTCTGCATGGGTCCAGATCCAGAGACAGAGGAGAGCCCAGGCGGAGGAAGCTTGCAAAGGCACATGGCCCTACTGCTCAGGAGAAAATGATTGTTGCCTCCTGTTTAAACAACCACGTGCACTATAGTCCTAGCCCACAACTTGGGAACCAGGGTAGTCAAATTATGAACCGGCATGAAGATACTTTTGCAGGCATTGATGGTGGAGGAAGCAATGCCATTGTGACCGTTGTTCTTTAGGTCTGTCATCTGAGAAATCAATACTGCTTTTCCTGGTTGGGCAATAAGATGAAGATGAAATTGGCTTTAGGAATGGCAACATGGTTAAGCACATGACTTTGCTGTACTGTGCTCCGCTAAGTTGTTTCAGTCATGTCTGACTCTTTGCAACCCTATGGACTGTAGCCCGCCAGGCTCCTCTGTCCATGGGATTATCTAGGCAAGAATATTGGAGTGGGTTGCCATGCCCTCCTCCAGGGAATCTTCCCGACCCAGGAATCCAACTCTTGTCTCTTCTGTCTCCTGCATTGGCAGGTGCATTCTTTACCACTAGCACCACCTCAGGTTCCAATCTGGACTCTTCTTACAGTATGTGACCTTGCATAAATCCTTTCTTGGAGACCCGTGGGGTCCCCAGACATAAAACTCTTGGATCAAAGATAAAAGTTCCTCTCCATTAGCATCATTGCTTTTATCATAATTATCATCATCATCACCATCATGATAAAGGGATAGTACTGAGTGAATACCCAGTGGATTCCTGTTGGGCACATATCTCATACTGTGAAGGCTTGTAACAATCTGTGGCCAAGCCTTGGAAATCTATCCTCTGAATGGGTGGACACAGTATAGTCCAAAACTACTGGCTAGTTTTGAATCCTCTACTAATAAGAAGTGTGAAGACAGATTGGTTCATTCATCTGCAGAATGAGTATAACCCACAAGATTGTTATGGGAAGCAAATGCATAAAACTATGAAATTCCCGGCATATAATAGGCTTTCAGACAATGTTAGATCTTTGATCATCATTATCATGTGTTGTCATCATCATTATCATCAGATGATGTTCAGTTCAGTTCAGTTCAGTCACTCAGTCGTGTCTGACTCTTTGCAACTCCATGAACCGCAGCACGCCAGGCCTCCCTATCCATCACCAACTCCTGGAGTTTACTCAAACTCATACCCATCGAGTTGGTGATGCCATCCAGCCATCTCATCCTCTGTCGTCCCCTTCTCCTCCTGCCCTCAATCCCTCCCAGCATCAGGGTCTTTTCCAATGAGTCAACTCTTCGCATAGGTGGCCAAAGTATTGGAGTTTCAGCTTCAGCATCAGTCCTTCCAATAAACAACCAGGACTGATTTCCTTTAGGATGGACTGGTTGGATCTCCTTGCAGTCCAAGGGACTCTCAAGAGTCTTCTCCAACACCACAGTTCAAAAACATCAATTCTTTGGCGCTCAGCTTTCTTCACAGTCCAACTCTCGCATCCATACATGACTACCGGAAAAACCACAGCCTTGACTAGATGAACCTCTGTTGACAAAGTAATGTCTCTGCTTTTTAATATGCTGTCTAGGTTGGTCATAACTTTCCTTCCAAGGAGTAAGTGTCTTTTAATTTCATGGCTGCAATCACCATCTGCAGTGATTCTGGAGCCCCCCAAAATAAAGTCAGCCACTGTTTCCACTGTTTCCCCATCTATTTGCCATGAAGTGATGGGACCAGATGCCATGATCTTAGTTTTCTGAATGTTGAGCTTTAAGCCAACTTTTTCCACTCTCCTCTTTCACTTTCATCAAGAGGCTTTTTAGTTCCTCTTCACTTTCTGACATAAGGGTGGTGTCATCTGCATATCTGAGGTTATTGATATTTCTCCCAGCAATCTTGATTCCAGCTTGTGCTTCTTCCAGCCCAGTGTTTCTCATGATATACTCTGCATACAAGTTAAATAAGCAGGGTGACAATATACAGCCTTGACGTACTCCTTTTCCTATTTAGAACCAGTCTGTTGTCCCATGTCCAGTTCTAACTGTTGCTTCCTGACCTGCATACAGGTTTCTCAAGAGGCAGGTTGGGTGGTCTGGTATTCCTGTTACTTTAAGAATTTTCCACAGTTTATTGTGATCCACACAGTCAAAGGCTTTGGCATAGTCAATAAAGCAGAAATAGATGTTTTTCTGGAACTCTCTTGCTTTTTCAATGATCCAACAGATGTTCGCAATTTGATCTCTGGTTCCTCTGCCTTTTCTAAAACCAGCATGAACATCTGGAAGTTCACAGTTCACATATTGCTGAAGACTGGTTTGGAGAATTTTGAGCATTACTTTACTAGAGTGTGAGATGAGTGCAATTGTGCAGTAGTTTGAGCATTCTTTGGAATTGCCTTTCTTTGGATTGGAGTGAAAACTGATCTTTTCCAGTCCTGTGGCCACTGCTGAGTTTTCCAAATTTGCTGGCATATTGAGTGCAGCACATTGACAGCATCATTTTTTAGGATTTGAAATAGCTTAGCCGGAATTCCACCACCTCCACTTGCTTTGTTCATAGTGATGATTCCTAAGGCCCACTTGACTTCACATTCCAGGCTGTCTGGCTCTAGGTGAGTGATCACAGGTGATGTCGAGTAATACTCAAATTAGAACCCAAAACATCTGTGCTTCTTTGACTCCACAACACGTTTCTAAAGCAAAAGTCTGTGCTTGTTCCTCTCATCCAACCTTTTCCCTTGCCTAATAGAAACAAATAGTACATAAACTAAATGCAGTACGTGCCATTCATTTGGATTTATAAAAGAAATAAATCATTTACGGACTCTGGTGCCATTTCTCTATTGTACGATGAGAAAAAATTCCCTCCACATTTCCATTGTATTTAGTTATGTGCCAGAACATGTGAAATCATGAGGAAAATCTTAATGTCATGAATTACAAAGTATAATCTAGAAATGCATCATTGGCATGAAAAGCTGTTCCTTACATATTGTTTTATGAAAAAGACAGCTGCAAAACACACATAGGTTAAAGATAAATATCAAGACATTTGAAGTGAATATTTCTAGATGACGTTAATATTGGAAATTGCAACTTCATCTTTATCCTTCTCTGTGTTTCCAATTTTAACTTTTTCAATGAGCATGTGCAGTTTTTATAATTAGAAAAAAAGTCATGAAGGTGAAAATAGTAAAATTATGTTTTTCCTTTCATTTTAGTTGAAATAGGGGCTATTGGATCTTGAAGTTCCTCATTTGCTTTCTGTTCCCTCTTACTTCTGAGAAGTACCTGGTATAAGTGTCAGAACTCTGTGGATCCTGGCTGAGAAGCTTCCCCTCTCTATGCTACCTCCTCGCCATTCTATCTTGTTAGCTAAATTTATGCTGTATTTCTATTTTTGGTCACAGGTGGCATTTCATAATTATTGATGCTTTCTAAATATTCTCCTGTTAAAATGATCTTAATTTTTCAAAAATGGCAATAAACCAAACTTTCAAAGAACATTATTAAATGAATTCCTAATTCTGCTTTTAAAATATACAGGTATAAAAAATATAGGAAGGATATACCCTCAGTTGAATTTGCTAGAGACTCACAAATTTACATTTCATTTATTTATTCATTTAACAAATATTTACTGGTTGCCTACTATGTGTCAGCCAAAATAAATTTATCCTTCTCAGCATCTCAGACTTTTCTCCTGAGACTCTATTTTCAACTGCCTGATGATAATGACCATTTGGACTAAGACAAAACATTATCCAACCATATGGGCATAACCCTGCATAAACACATACTCATCACTTTTGACCAGTTTATCCTTTAATCCTGGAGGCTAACCATGTAATGTGGAGACAGTATGAAAACACAGGAAAAGTGAGGAATTAAAGTCAGAAAAACTTTTGCAGTAATAGCTCTTATTTCAAAATGTGTAACTGATCAAAAGAATTCTTGGTTAGGCAAGAAGTGGAATAATAATATTGTTCAAATGCAAGACATATCTATACCAACTACAGTTGAGAGTCATAATAGCCATTGTACATTTGACAACCGTTGATGTAGGTGATTTCCAAGGTCTGCT
Source organism: Dama dama (assembly GCF_033118175.1). Taxonomy (NCBI): domain Eukaryota; kingdom Metazoa; phylum Chordata; class Mammalia; order Artiodactyla; family Cervidae; genus Dama; species Dama dama. Next base: position 10,270,301 of record NC_083714.1, on the reverse strand, counting down.
CCTTTTCTCCTTAATGTTTATCAAGCTCTTGCTAAGAGCCCTGGCCCTTGGCTAGTTCCTGAGACACAGCAGTGAACAAAAAGTTCCTGCCTTATTGATGCTTATATTACGATTTACACACTTAAAAAAATTGAGACAAAATTTGTGTACAGTGAAATTCACAGATCTTAAGTGTACACAATTGAGTGTAAAATAGGACATTTTCATTACTCTAAAAAGTTTCCTGTTCTCTTCTCAGGCCCCCTCCCACCACAGGTAATCATTCAGTTTATTTCTATCAATTTATATTAGTTTTGTCTGTTGTAGAATTTCATATAAATGGAATCATACAGCATGCACTCTTTGGTGTTTAACATCTTTCACTCATTTTACTTGATATAATGTTTTTTAGATTCATCCTTATAGTTGTGTGTATTGGCAATTGATTCTTTTTTTTTCTATTTTTACTTTATTTATTTTTTTAATTTATTTTTTTATTAGTTGGAGGCTAATTACTTCACAACATTTCAGTGGGTTTTGTCATACATTGATATGAATCAGCCATAGATTTACACGTATTCCCCATCCCGATGCCCCCTCCCACCTCCCTCTCCACCCAATTCCTCTGGGTCTTCCCAGTGCACCAGGCCCGAGCACTTGTCTCATGCATCCCACCTGGGCTGGTGATCTGTTTCACGATAGATAGTATGGCAATTGATTCTTTTGAAATTATTGCTGGATAGATTTCTGATTCTTTGTGACCGTATGGACTGTAGCCCACCAGGCTCCTCTGTCCATGGGATTCTCCAGGCAAGAATACTGTAGTCGGTTGCCATGCCCTCCTCCAGGGTATCTTCCCAACCCAGGGATCAAACCTGTGTCTCTTACGTGTCCTATATTGGTAGAGGAGTTCTTTCCCACTATCTCCACCTGGGAAACAGTCAATGCCTTGAAAGAAGGCTAGAGAACTGTTCACAATTAAAAGAGATTAGAAGACATCATAACTAAATGTGATGTTTGAATAAGGACTATAGTTTAGATAACAGTATTAAAGCAATGCTAAATTTCCTGAATGTGATCATTGTATTGTGGTTGTTTAGGAGACTGTCCTTGTTCTTAGGAGACAAAATGCTGAAGTATTATAAAGTCTGTTAGCTTAGTCTAACTTAGTCTAGCTTAGTCTATTAGCTTAGAATATTAATAGCTTAGTGTTGAAAAAAAAGAAAGAAAAAATATATATTTCTCTCTCAAGAAAGAGAAAGAAAATATGTATATATATTTCTCTCTCTTGAAAAAGAGATGGCAGTTAGCAAAATATTAATTGGTGAGTCTAAGCTAGATGAAGGATTAAGAGTATAGGGGCATTCACTCTATTATTCTTGAAATATTTTACAGGTTTGAATTTTTTAAAATAAGAAGTTGATGGTGGGGCTTTCCTGGTGGTTCAGTGGTTAAGACTCAATGCTTCCACTGCAGGGGGCGTGGATTTCCCTAATCAAGGAACTAAGATCCTGCATGTCATGTGGCACAGTCACACAAAAAAAGTTCTTGGTAGTGGTGGTGGGGGGAAGAAGAGATATCTTATCAGTCCTCCAGAATAAAAGGTGGCAGAATGAGAATCTAGAATCAAGATTGATGAATTTAGTTATCTTTAAGCATGAGGTATGTCAGTTAAAGAAAAGTAACTTAAAAGTTGTGAGTTTTATTCAGAGACCTTACTGAGGATGATAGGCCAAAGAAATAGCCTCTCAGATAGTTCTGAGGAACTGTTCTGAAGAGGTAAGAGAGGAGCCAGGATATATAGGAGATTTTGCTGAAAAACAAAACATGTAGTCAAACATCAAAACATTACTGCTAATTGCAACAAGACAAGACAAAACAAATTCAGACATTTCAAGTTAATGATTTTAGTGCTTTCCTATGTATGGGAAGATGTAAGAATCCGGGCTCATAGAAATTGTTCCTCAGATACAAATCCCAATTATCTAGGGCCTATATCTTGTTAGCCTTTTCCATCCTGAATTCCCCTCACGGTGCACTGTTGAGAGGTGGCTGCACAGGGCTTGTTGGCAGCAACATTCTTTGTTTATTGAAGTGACAGGAGACATTCTTTGTCCACAGGTGTGACAGGTTATACAAACAACTTTAGTGGAACACAAAGACAGGGATAACAGGCTGAACTCTGCTTCTGCAATAGTATAAGAAATCATTCCATAAGTCAACTTGTTGGGACAGACCACCACATGTCACCAAAACTTTTTGTGAGAGTTAAAATAGCAATATCTATACACCATGGATATGATCACACTCCTGTAGGAGGAAGAGAGCTAGTGACTTGAGAACATTTATATATTCAGTTAAAGTGGACTAGGAGCATCCGTAGGGTTAAGACAAAAAGAAGCATGTAGTTGAATAAGAAAAACTAATAGTATTATATCAGATCTTAATGTGGAAAGACCATGTGAACTGCTTTGCCAGCAATGAAAGTATCAAAAAGAGAGAGAGTCACAGGGATCAAGGTTAGCCCTGTTCCATTAAACCCCCATCCAGTACAGGAGGAAAGCAGTGGTCAGGAACTCCAGAGCAATTATTCAGAGAGTGAATGGAAGGAAATGTAGGGATGCTCGGAATGGAGTAATAGGGTATGAGGATGTAGCAAGGATGAGAGTAGAGCAAAAGAAGTAGAGTAGAGTAGAGCAAAAGCAAGAGTAACATAATCCGTATTTACACAAGACCCGAAGATTCAGACTACAAATATGCCAGAGCTATAGTATAGTAGTTTCTCAGGACATAAAGTTGCCTAGCAAGAGCCACATTTTACTTTTACTCCAATCTTCTAAGCATTACACAAATGGGTGCATCTCCAAAGACAGCTAAAAGTTGCCATGAGAATACATGAAAATGTTCTCTCCATGTTAGGTTCTTCTTGCCTTTGAGAATTCTGCAAAAGCAGATTAAGAATTTCCCAAAGATATGCTAACTTCATAGGGCTGTCTTAAGGATTATTTAATGTGACATCTTCCTGTATATATGGAATTCTATAACCATCCTATTATGGGATGGGGCAATTCTTCAGGTGTTGAGTGTGAAATAAAATTCATATTTTATGGCAAGACAATAAAAATTTAAACATAATTTTTTTTGCCTTTTGGCCTCCTCTCTCCCCACTGCTGTGTTTTGTGTATCTACATTATGGATTGCCCAAACATCCCCATCGACAGAAATACCTTCTCATCCATAAAGAGCAACATTCTCCTAGAACCAACAAGATAGCTCCTTAAAGGATAACATTCCTTCTTGATCTAATAAGGGGCCATGACAACCCATGACCCACTACTCACTTTGTACACTTAGATCTGGGTTGTGTAAACTGTCAATAATATGTCATGTAATGTACAGCCCTCTGTCTTGAAAACATGCATAACCGCACTTTGACCTCTTAATGGTGAACAGTTCTCAAAGCTTTCTGAGAGGCTGTTCCTTAGTTATAATCCTCAATTTGGCTCAGATAAAAATTTCCATTTCTTTCTTAGATGGACTGGCTAATTTTTCGTCAACAGGAGGACAGAAAGGAGGCGGTTACATTAGTTTAAAGGAGGATAAGCAGCAGGTGTTGGTGACTGATTGCATGGGGGAGACACTAAGAGAAAGTCTAGCATGGAGAACTGGTTGAATCCTGATGCCATTAATTTAGCTATAGACCCCAGAGAGAGATTTGGCAGTAGAGAGAGAAGAACTGAGAAAACACTTAGTTTAGGGTAGGACATTTGGGTGGAAAATCCAAAAGTAAAGTAAAGTAGATAAAATAATGTGGAGCTCAAAAGAGAGATATAGGCTAGAGACACAGCTTTAGGAGTCAATGCTTATGTGAAAGTAAAAATCATAAGATTATTTGAACATTGATGTACATGTATAACTGAGTCACTTTTCTGTACACCTGAAACTAACACAACATTGTTAATCAACAATACTCCAATATAAAATTAAAAGCTAAAAAAGAAAAAAAAATTAAAAATTTAAAAAAAAAAAGATTATTTGAACATTGTTGCAGGCTGAACAATGTTCCTCAGTGGTATCTAGGTCTTAAATCCCTGAAAAATTTGAATTTCATGAAACATGAATTTCACCTTAAATGGTAAAAAGGACTTGGCTGATGTGAATGAGTAACAACCTAAATGGAAAAAGAATTTGAAAAAGAATAGATACATATTTATGTATAGCTGAATCACTTGGCTGTACACCTGAAACTATCACATTGTTAATCAACTATGTGTGTGCATGCCAAGTCACTTCAGTTGTGTCTGACTTTTTGTGGCGCTATGGACTGTAGCCTGCCAGTCTCCTCTGTCCATGGGATTAGGCAAAAATACTCGAGTGGGTTGCCATGCTCTCCTCCAGGGATCTTCCCGACTCAGGGATCGAACCCGCATCTCTTATGTCTCCTGCATTGGCAGGCGAGTTCTTTACCACTAATGCCACCTGGGAAGCCATAATCAACTATACTCCAATATAAAATGAAAAGTTTTTAAAAAGATCTTGAGATGGGGAAATAATCCTAGATTATTCAGGTGGCGTCTAAGATGCAATTGCAAGTGTCCTTGTAAAGGGAGGCACAGGGAGAATTGACTTTAGAATATGGAAACAGAAATTGTGGAGGTGCAACTACAAGCCAAAGATATCTGGCAGCCCACAAAAGCTGGAGCCTTCAGAAGGAACCAGCCCTGCCAACACCTTTAGTTTAGTCCTGTAAAACCGAAAATTTGGAGTTCTGATCTCCAGGACTTTAAGAGAATACATTGCTGTCATTTTAAGTCACTAAGTTTGTGGTAATTTGTTACAGTAGCAATAGACAACTAATAAAAATATTTAGAGAATAACAAAAAAAGGTCCATGAAATAACTGTTGTTGTTTAGTCACTCACTCATGTTTGACTCTTGTGCAACCCCATGGACTATAGCCCACCAGGCTTCTCTGTCCATGGGATTTTCCAGGCGAGGATATTGGAAATGGTTGTCATTTTCTTCTCCAGGGGCATCTTCCTGACCCAAGGATCAAACCCACATCTCCTGCATTGGCAGACAGATTCTTTATCACTGAGCCACCTGGGGAGCCCAAAAGAACTGTAAGGGACACCAGTATTTCAGGGGCCTACAATATAACTTATTGGCTATGACCATAAGTGGTGGTGTCAAGCAGATCTGGATTCAAATTCAACTCTTCACTTAAGAGCTGTGTGACTCTGGGTGAGTTTAAAAAACTATATACCTAAGTTACCCTGTCTGTAAAATTGGGACAATAATACAATGTATCTCAAAGGACATTGTTGAGGATTAGAGGTGAATATCCAGTCAATGTACCTGGTACATTAAATACTTCATAGACGGTAGTTTTCAAGAGCCACATGTATAAGCATGATTTATAGCTATTATTGTGTACTTTGTTTTTAATGTGAAGATGAGCCAAACCTCGAGAGTTGTATTAGATTGTCCAGCTCAGTTTAGCAATGTAAGAGACTATATGAGGCTTGATGCCAAGGTCTGCACTTTTTAAAAAATTTATTTATTTATTTTAATTGGAAGATAGTTACAATATTGTGATGGTTTTTGCCATGCATCAACATGACTTGGCCATTGGTTTACATGTGTCCCCACCCCCATCCTGAACTTCCTCCCACCTCCTACCCTACCCCATTCCTCTACAAGGCCTGCACTTTTAATAAAGAATGTATCCATCTGGACTGCAGTATGTGTATATGTGTGTTGCATACGTGTATACCCAGGTGGCACTAGTGGTAAAGAACCCACCTGCCAATGCAGGAGTCATAAAGAAACGTGGGTTCAATTCCTGGGTGTGGAAGATCTCCTGGAGGAAGGCATGGCAACCCACTCCAGTATTAATGCCTGGAGAATCCCATGGAGAGAGGAGTCAATGGGTTCTCAAAGAGTTGGACATATTAGCACAGCACACATACATTGGGAACAAACAGGTGAAAATACAGCTTGTTGAGGATGTGAGATGGCACAAAAATTTTTTTCTGCTTTAATAGTTACTTAATGACTGTGACAATGACACCGCATTCTCTATTAAGGTCGCTCTCTCCTTCCTCATCATTTACATAGAAGTGAATTATGGTTACAAAGTTAATAAATTACCTCTTTCAAGGAACATAAACTTGAAATGTTTTTCAAATCCCTTGGTTCTTTCTGAAGTTTCTAAAGTAAGCGGGTGCAGTGTTAATAATCTCAAAAAAAAAAAACCACCCTTTCCTCTTCTTAAATAAAGTTAGCTTTATGGCATTTATGATCTGAAAAGGAAACTACGCAGAAAAAATCTTGAGAATTAGTAAAAGTCACACTTTAGATCCCTGCTACCTTGCATAACAAAAGCAAGGTACTTGGTGGGCATTGATGCCTGGGGGGAAAAGGTAAGAGGCGGAAGGGAGATGATAGGAGAGGCAAAGGACATAAAAGCAGAAAAGGCCAAGGCCTGATGGAAGTAGTGATGGGGAATGGATGGAGGTCTTCATTAGTAACCAGAGAAGGGCAAACTCCAACCAAAGTGATGCCACTTGTAGTTCCTCAGATTGGTGGGGATGGGAATGAATGACAGGGCAGTGTTCTGACAAGGGCTCCCTGCATAGATGGGTGGAAGGAGGGGGAGTGTGTATGTGGCAAGAGTGAGGTAGGGGTTCCTGCTGCACAGCCTGCCAGCTGAGAGATGGGTAGGGGCCCTTGGAGCCATTTGTGTGTTGGGGGGGTGGTTGGCAAGCTCAGTAATGATGCAAGGGCTTCCTGTGACCAGGAGCCAAGGTGGGCATATGTCCCTCTAGTTCAGGTCTTTTTTTCTGCAGTATTCACTCCCCTGGCTGGCATCTAGCCAAGAGAGGGAGGGGGATGAACACACTTCCTCAGAACAAAGCAGGTCTGTGTGAGCAATTGGACCAGGAATTCTGCATTTGTCATGGCATGCAGGAGTGTGGAGGCAAAGGAGGACAAATATTGAAGTTGGTTTGGGCCTGTTTCACTGAGACCTCGTTAACTTCTCGGAAGAAAAATGATGGGCTTCAGGATGGAGAAGAGAAGGCTGAAGAAGAATGGTCAGGGAGGGAACACAGAGACTTGAGAATAGTTTGGAAATAATCTGTTGCTTTTATACCCTGTCTACAGAGAAGTGGTGTATAAACATGGAGATGACCCTTGAAATGAAGAGGGAGAAGGTAAAACAAATGGTCATGTAAGGGCACACAGTGCATTAACAAAGGCAAACAAATATTTAAAATGAATTCTCTATTCCAATTTGGAGGCATTTAATGGCTGGGAATAGGGGAGAGGCAGGGCAGGAAGGGGTGTTTTGAGACTTGAGGGTATGGGGTAGGCCAATCTTGAATGAGACCCTTGTCTAGAGTACTGGTCTATCCACCAAGCAGTTCCATACCACACTCTCTCTCATCTGTTTGCAGGTCCAAACGTCCATTAGGCATGTCTCAGTCCAAGAAGGGAAAAAGGAGGAAACTGCTTGTGATTGGGGCAGGTAGATATGACACAGTGCTCTGGGCTGGAATCCCTGGTGGTGGTGTGGTAAAGGAGTGGATATGGTCCAGGATATAACTAGGACTTCACATTGCTTCTACCTGCCCTTCATTCAGTAAAAGAAGAGACTCATAGAAAAGACTAAAGGGGAAATTGTTGAACGAGACTGAGGGAATCTAGAGGTGCTCTTTGGGTATGGAAGAACGGCAAGAACCTGAAAAAAATAGAAAAGTGAATTACAGGATGAGAGGGAATTTTACACTCTTTTCCTTGATTCAATAAAGCAGATGGGTGATGGAATGGACAACACAATAGAAAGATGTCTGGAAGAGACAAAAAAGATTAAGAAAAAAATTTATAGTAATGCATTGGAAGCAATGATAGTCCAGGAAGCAGCCACATTCCATTCAATTCTTTTTGCTTTGAATTTTTTTTTTTTTTTTTACCTATATAGTTAGAGCCTGACTTATATTTTTGATAGGGCCTCCCTTGTGGCTCAGCTGGTAAAGAATCCACCTGCAATGCAGGAGACCTAGGTTCGATCCCTGGGTTGGTAAGATCCCCTGGAGAAGAGAAAGGCTATCCACTCCAGTATACTGGCCTGGAGAATCCTGTGGACTGTATAGTCCTTGGGGCTGCAAAGAGTCAGACATGACTGAGCAACTTTCACTTTATTTTTGGTTGCATTCTCTAGTTATAATTGTGCTCATGTTATTTTAAAAATTCTGATGTTACTGGTTTTATTTTTATTGAAGTATAGTTGAATTACAATGTATTAATTGTGATTAACTGTACTAATTAACTAGTTAACTGTAATTAACTGTACTGCTATATGGCAAAGTGACTCAGTTACACATATGTATACATTCTTTTTCATATTATTTTCCATTATGATTTAACACAGGATATTGAGTACAGTTCCCTGTGCTATACAGTAGGACCTTGTTGTTTATCCATTCTATATATACCAGTTAGCAACTGCTAATTCCAAACTCCTAATCCAACTGTCTCCCACCATCTTCCCCTTGGCAACCACCAGTCTATTCTTTATGTCCCTGATTCTGTTTCTGTTTCATAGATAGGTTCATTTGTGTCATATTTTAGATTGCACATATAAGTGATATCATATGGTATTTGTTTTTGTTTTTCTTTTTCTGACTTACTTCACTTAGTATGATAATCTCTAGTTGCATCCATGTTGCTGCAAATATCATTATTTCATTCTTTTTAATGGCTATATAATATTTCATTGTACATATGTACCACATCTTTGTCCATTCACCTGTCAATGGACATTTAGGTTGTTTCCATGTCTTGGCAACTGTGAATAGTGCTGCTATGAACATAGGGGTGCATGTATCTTTTTTAATTATAGTTTTTTTCTGGATACATGCCTAATAGTGGGATTGCTGAATCATATGTTAAGTCTATTTTTACTTTTCTGAGGAACATCCATATAGTTTTCCATAGTGACTGCACCAACTTACACTCACACCATCAGTGTAGGAGGGTTCCCTTTTCTCCACACTCTCTCCAGCATTTGTTATTTGTAGATTTTTTAATGATGGCCCTTTTTTGGAGAAAAAGGAACCCTCCTACACTGATGGTGGGAACGTAAGTTGGTGCAATCACTGTGGAAAACAATATGGAGATTCCTCAGAAAACTAAAAATAGAATTAATGTATGATCCAGCAATCCCATTCTCCAGCACCATGGTTCAAAAGCATCAATTCATTGGCACTCAGCCCTCTTTATGGTCCAACTCTCCACATCCATACATGACTACTGAAAAAACCATAGCTTTGACTAGATGGACTTTTGTTGGCAAAGTGACGTCTCTGCTTTTTAATATGCTGTCTAGGTTGGTCAGAGTTTTCCTTCCAAGGAGCCAGCGTCTTTTAATTTCAAGGCTGCAGTCACCATCAGCAGAGATTTTGGAGCCCAAGAAAATAAAATCTGTCACTCTTTCCACTTTTTCCCTCCATCTCCCTTCCCAGAAGTTCATCCTGTTTGGTGGAACAGTTACAAATGTGCTTGGAAAATTCCCACTTAGAAAAGCATAGAGAAAGGTAATATATAATGACTCTTTATTGGTTCTCAGGTCTGTTCTGATTGAGCACTTCTTACAACCCTAACGCCTAAAGCAGTGTTTTTCATACCTTAGAGCACATCATAATCACTTGGCAGACTTGTAGACACAGATGGTTGGGCCCTACCTTCAGAGCTCTGATTCAGTCTGGAGTGAGGGGTGAAAATTTGCAATTTTAACAAGTTACTAGGTGATGCTGATGCTCTGGCCATTACACTTTAAGAACTACTGACCTCCAATAGTAGTTGGTAGCCATTCAATACATTTGTTAAATAAATGATTGAAATAAATTAATCTTAACAACAAGTATTTGAAATACATTAGAAGTACTTTTTACAAACAGGGCATCTGGGGGACAAAGAAGTGAAGTGAATTGTGCAAGGTAAGAATTGTACCCAATTTTCTTATATCTAAAGTCATGGTTCTTCTAACTTAAGGTTGCCAGGGGGAAGGGATAGTTAGGGAGCTTGGGATGGATATGTACATGCTGCTATATTTAAAATGGTTAACCAACAAGGACCTACTGTATAGCACATTGAACTCTGCTCAATGTTATGTGGGAGCCTGGATTTGGGGGAGAATGAATACATGTAAATGTATGACTGAGTCTGTTGTCTGTTTACCTGAAACTATCACAACACTGTTAATCAGCTATGTTGCTGCTGCTGCTTAGTCGCTTAGTCATGTCCAACTCTGTGCGACCCCATAGATGGCAGCCCACCAGGCTCCCCTGTCCCAGGGATTCTCCAGGCAAGAACACTGGAGTGGGTTGCCATTTCCTTCTCCAATGCATGAAAGTGAAAAGTGAAAATGAAGTTGCTCAGTCGTGTCTGACTCTTAGCGACCCCATGGACTGCAGCCTACCAGGCTCATTCGTCCATGGGATTTTCCAGGCAAGAGTACTGGAGTGGGTTGCCATTGCCCTCTCCATTAAACAGCTGTACCCCAACACAAAATAAAAGGTTTTTTTTTTTTTTTTTTAAGAAGGTAAAAAAAAATAAAGTTGCGATTCTTAACAACTATGTTTTGCTATGGCCTCTGGGTCAATTTAATGGTTTTAACTTTAAGATATTAGAAAAGTTATTACCACACTCCAGTGTTTGGATGTTTTTCCTATTAGCATTGTTCAATTTTTTTTTCTTTTTCTGCTATATGCATTACTGTAATCAGAAAATTCCATAAAAGTATCATAAATGCCTTAAAACAAAATAATATCATAAAGTATGTTAAAAACACATATAAACAATGCAATGCAATATTTACAACATGTATTACAGATTTGGAGTTCTTCATAATATTTGGGTGGCTCTTACAACTCAATAGCAAAATGGACTTGGATATGAATGGAAAATTCAGAGTAAGGGAAACATAAAGGGCCAATAAACAAATGGAAACTCAGCTAACAACAGAAAAAATACAAATGAGAACAAAAAAAAAATCCTTCCTTTGTCTAATCAAATCATAAAAATTAAAAAGGCTGATAAGATTCTGTGTTTGTCTGGGTGTCAGTAAATAGAACTATCATATGCTGTGGGTAGGAATGATAATAAGCACAACCTTTACGAAGTAGGGTTTGTATACAGATGTCAATTAGAACAATAATGATAATATTGAAATTTGAAAACAACACAAATATACATGAGGAGAGCAGACTGGTTCGACACATTATGATACACATACTGACAAGGAATACAGGCATACTGTGCAGATATTTTTTGGCTTGGTTCCAGACCACCACAATAAAGGGAATATTGCATAAAATTCATCACACTGGTTTCCCAGTGCATATAAAAGTTATGCTTACACTATACTGTAGTCTCTTAAGTATGTAATAGTATTATGTCTAAACAAAGTATGTACCTTAATTTACAAATACTTTATTGCTTAAAAAACATGAACTATCATTTGAGCCTTCAGTGGGTCACAGTAGTAACAGCTATGTTACTACTATGTTACTTACAGTAACAGTAGCAACATAGTAGTAACAGTAGTAAAGATTACTGATCACAAATCACTATAATAAATATAATAATAATGAAAAGTTTGAATATTAAAAGAATTACTAAAATGTGACGCAAAGACATGAGGTGAACAAATGTTAGAAAAACAGTGCCAATAGACTTGCTTGATGCATGATTGCCTCAAACCTTCAGTTTGTAAAAATACAGTGTCTTTGAATCACTGTAAATTGAGGTATGCCCTATAAAGATGTAAATATGTGAATGTATGTGTATATATGAATGAGTACCTATGTCTCTGTGTGTATCTATACATATACAAATATTGTCTAATTTTTTCCGCCCTAATTCTAATTCACTCTAGTTTTTCCTCCCAGAGAGCTTGGAAGCCCAGCACCCCAATAGCAATAAGCACAACTAGAGTCCATATCTTGTCTTCAAAATACTGTTATCCAATAAAAAGAACAAGGACTCTTTGGAGAAATGACTGATTACATGGACAGGGCAGATAAAGAATACGATGGGCCCAGAACATTTTGCTGTGCCAGAAAGCAAAGTGCTCAGAAAATGACGGGAGGGGAGCATACCAAAAGGACACAAAGGTCAGTCTGAAAAGGCTCTTTACAAACCTGATAAGATAGAAAACAGAACAGCTACACTTCTGTGATATTCCTGCCAAATATGCATAACCTGAATCCACTTAAGAAGAAATATTAAGCAAAGCCAAATGGAGGGGCAATGTAAAAAATAACTGAGCTATAATGTTGTGAGAGCCAAAGAAATTTGAGGGCATATTTTATACTGAAGGAGAATAGACGTGACAACTAAATGCAACTGGTGATTCTGAACTGGATCCTTTTGCCATTGTTAAAATAACTGCTAAAAACCTACTGGGATCTGAGTTTAGATGATAGTAACATATCAATGTTAATTTTCTATTTTGATAATTGTATTTTGGTTGTGCTGGAAAATGTCTGTTTGTGGGAAATGTGCACTGAAGATGCTTGGGGTTATATTTATTTTCTGTTGCTGTGTAATATGTTACCATGAGCTTTACAGCTTAAAACAATGCTTGTTTATTAGCTCACAGTTCTGTAGGTCAGTAGTCTGGGAGGTCTTGGCTAGTTCTCTGTTTAGGTCTCATGAAGCTGACATCAAGATGTCAACTGTCCCGTGCTCTTATTTATCTGGGTGATCAGGGGAAGAAGACCCTTAGAAGCTTATTTGGGTTGGTGGCAGAACTCAATTATTAATATTTTGTACTGGTAGGACTTATTTCCCCATCTCCTTGCTGGCTTTTGACAGAGGGTTGCTCTCAACTCCTAGAGGTTTCTCTCTGTCCTTGCATTTGGCTCCTGACATCTTTAGAGCGCCAATAGTGATGCATCCAAGCCTTATTATGCTTCCAAATTCTCTGACTTCCCCTTCTGCCAAAGGCCATATAAAACTTTCTCCTTTTAAAGAGCTTGTGTGATTAAATTAGCCCCACCTGAATGATCTCCATTTTTCCATATATGTAACATAATGGTAGGAGATGAAAGTCATAAGGGCCCTCTTCAAATTTTGTGTACCGTGGGGTTAATGGGGTCTCAGGCTGGCATTACTGTCAAATAATTCAGGAAAAATAATTCTCTGTACAGCTTTTGCAATTTTTCTTTAAGTTTGTGATTTTTCTTCAAATTAAAAGTAAACATAAAGATTTATACAGTGCAGTTCTGGTCCCAGGTAAGATAGAATAAACACTTTCTAACTCTGCAGCCCTGAACAGAGCTGCAAAAAACCAGAGACAGTGTGTGGTGCAGCTATTTGAATTCTCTGTAAAGGAAATATTAAATGGCAGATGTACTGGTGAAGAATACCAGAATCTGAAGTACTCTCAAGTGGATAGATGTAAACAAGACCCAAAATTTCATGACATTATATTCAATGTCCAATATACAAACCAAACTCACTCAGCATATAAGAAACCATGAAAATCTCAAAAAGTATGTGGAAAGGCAATCAACAGACACCAATGATAGGATGCTATCTGTAAATATTTGCTAGTCTTTTAAGCAACTATTATAAAAGTGCTCAAAAGAGCCATCACCCTTGAAAAAATAATTAAAACAGAAATTTATCAGCAAAGAAATAAATATAAAAAAGAACTTAATGGAAGTTTTAGAACTGCAAAATGCAATAACTAAATTTTAAAACTGACACAATAGATTTAATGCAAATAGGGAGATAACAGAGGAAAGAGATAGCTAATTGGAACATAAATCAATAGATATTGTCCAATTTGAACAGCACTCAAGATAAAATAGATAAACTCAATAACCCTACAACTATTAAAGAAATCAAGTTCATGGTTTAAAAACACCCAAAAACAAAACTCTACGCCTAGATGGTTACACTGGCAAATTCTACCAAACATTTAAAGAAGAAACAGCACCAATAGAACACACTCACTTCCAGAAAATAGAATATGTCATAGGCAGAATGATGATTCTCCAAATATCCACACCCTAATCGCTGGAACCTATGAATATGTTATGCTACATGGCAAATGGGACTTTGCTGATTTGATTAAGAGTTTGGACCTTGAGATGAAGAGATTGCCCTCATTATCCATGTGAGTCAAATCTAATCTTTAAACACAGAGAACATTTCCTATCTAGGTCAGAGAGATGAGATAGAAGGAGAAAGAGAAATTGAAAATGTGACAAGCACTTTACCAGCCATTGTTGATTTTGAAGATGGAGAAAGAGTCATGAGCCAAAATGTACGGTTGGCTTCTGGAAGCTGGGAATGACCTTTAGCTGACAGACAATAAGAAAACGGGGATCTCAGTCCTACAAGCACAAGGAACTGAATTCTGCCAACAGTGTTTGAGGAAAGAAACAGATATTCCCCTAGGAATACAGCTCTGCTGACATCTTGATTTTTGGCAGGTGAGGCCTATGAACCAGATAATTGTAAGGTAATATCTTTGTATTGTATAAAGCTCTAAATTTGTGGCAATTTCTTATGACAGCAATTGAAAACTAATACAGATAAGGAAAAAATACACTCCAACTCATTTTGCAAAGGCAACATCACTCTGATAACAAACCAAAGAAATATACTATGAATAAAGAAAAGTAAGACCAATATCTCATATTACCAAATTAAGTTTCTCAATATAGAGAAAGAACAATCTACTGCAACCAAGTGGGATTTATCCCCAAAATGAAAGGTTAATTCAACAGTTGAAAATCAAGCAACACAATCCACTGCATTAAAAACCCAAAGAAGAAAAACCACATGAGCATACCATAGATGCAAGAAATTTTTTGACAAATACAATATCTATTAATGATTAAAATTGTGAATAGAAATCAACATCCATAACCTGATAAAAGGCTTCTATGAAATCCTCCAGCTAACATACTTAATGCTGAGGGACCAAATATTTTCTCTCAAGACTGGGAACAAAGCAAGGATATCCACTCTCAGCACTTTTATTCAACATCATAATGGAAGTCTTATTCTATACAACAGGAAAAAGGCAAATAAATAAATAAATAAAAGACATAGAAATTTTAAAATAAATTTTTTCCCATATTTGTGGATGACATTATTGTCTATGAATAAAATCCCAAGAAACATATATTGGAAAAGAAATAAAACCAAAACAACTGGACATGAATAACTAAAATATGGACTTCAGCACGTGCCTCACAACTTATAGAAAAGTAACTCAAAATGTTAATGGTAATTTACATTTAAATATATAAAAATGAATTAAATATAAATGAAAGAATAATGTAAATCATAAAATGGAGATGCAAGACATAAGAAAATAAAGATGAACTCCCCAGATCAGTAGGTGTCCAATATGCTACTGGAGAAGAGTGGAAAAATAGATCCAGAAGGAATGAAGAGACTGAGCCAAAGCGGAAGTATCGGCCCAGTTGTGGATGTGTTTGGTGGCAAAAGTAAAGTCTGATGCTATAAAGAACAATATTGCATGGGAACCTGGAATGTGAGGTTCATGAATCAAGGTAAATTGGAAGTGGTCATACAAGAGATGGCAAGAGGGAACCATCAACAGTTTAGGAAACAGTGAACTAAAATGGATGGGAATGGACAAATTTAATTCAGACCATTATGTCTGGAGTAGCCCTCAGAGTCAACAAAAGAGTCCAAAATGCAGTACTGGGTGCAATTTCAAAAATGACAGAATGATCTCAATTTGTTTCCAAGGCAAACCATTCAATATCACAGTAATCCAAGTCTATGCCCCAATCGCTAATGCCGAAGAAGCTGAAGGTGAATGGTTCTATGAAGACCTACAATATCTTCTAGAACTAACACCAAAAAAAAAAAAAATGTATTTTTCATCATAGGGGACTGGAATGCAAAAGAAGGAAGTCAAGATACCTGGAGTAACAGGCAAGTACTCCTCTTGGACTACGAAATGAAGCAGGGCAAAGGCTAACAGAGTTTTGCCAAGAGAATGCACTGATCATAGCAAACACTCTCTTCCAACAACACAAGAAATGACTTTACACATGGACATCACCAGATGGTCAATACTGAAATCAGACTGATTATATTCTTTGCAGCTGCAGATGGAAAAGCTCTATATAGTCAGCAAAAACAAGACCAGAAGGTGACTGTGGCTCAGATCATGAACTCCTTATTGCAAAATTCAGACTTAAATTGAAGAAAGTAGGGAAAACCACTAGACCATTCAGTTCAGTTCAGTGGCTCAGTCATGTCCGACTCTTTGCAACCCCATGAATCACAGCACACCAGGCCTCCCTGTCCATCACAAACTCCTGGAGTTTACTCAAACACATGTCCATCGAGTCAGTGATGCCATCCAGCCATCTCATCCTCTGTCGTCCCCTTCTCCTCCTGCCCCCAATCCCTCCCACCATCAGGGCCTTTTCCAATGAGTCCACTCTTCGCATGAGGTGGCCAAAGTATTGGAGTTTCAGCATCAGCTGAAACATCAGCTACAGCATCAGTCCTTCCAATGAACACCCAGGACTGATTTTCTTTAGGATGGACTGGTTGGATCTCCTTGCAGCCCAAGGGACTCTCAAGAGTCATCTCCAACATCAAAAGCATCAATTTTTCAGCTCTCAGCTTTCTTCACAGTCCAATTCTTACATCCATACATGACCACTGGAAAAACCATAGCCTTGACAAGACAGACCTTTGTTGGCAAAGTAATGTCTCTGCTTTTTAATATGCTGTCTAGGTTGGTCATAACTTTCCTTCCAAGAAGAAAGCGTCTTTTAATTTCATGGCTGCAATCACCATCTGCAGTGATTTTGGAGCCCAAAAAAATAAAGTCTGGCACTGTTTCCACTGTTTCCCCATCTATTTGCCATGAAGTGATGGGACCAGATGCCATGATCATAGTTTTCTGAATGTTGAGCTTTAAGCCAACTTTTTCACTCATCATTTTCACTTTCATCAAGAGGCTTTTTAGTTCCTCTTCACTTTCTGCCATAAGGGTGGTGTCATATGCATATCTGAGATTATTGATATTTCTCCCGGCAATCTTGATTCCAGCTTGTGCTTCTTCCAGCCCAGCGTTTCTCAAGATGTACTCAGCATATGAGTTAAATAAGCAGGGTGACAATATACAGCCTTGATGTACTCCTTTTCCTATTTGAAACCCGTCTGTTGTTCCATGTCCAGTTCTATCTGCTGCTTCCTGATCTGCCTATAGGTTTCTCAAGGGGCAGGTCAGATGGTTTGGTATGCCCATCTCTTTCAGAATTTTCCACAGTTTATTCAGGTATGACCTAAATAAAATCCTTTATGATTTTACAGTGGAAGTGGCGAATAGATTCAAGGGATTGGATCTGATAGACAGAGTGCCTGAAGAACTATGGACAGAGATTCATAACACTGCACAGAAGGCAATGATCAAAATCATCCCCAAGAAAAAGAAATGCAAAAAGGCAAAATGGTTGTCTGAGGAGGCCTTACAAATAGCTGAAAAAAGAGGAGAAGCAAAAGGCAAAGGAGAAGAGGAAAGATATAACCATCTGAATGCAGAGTTCTAAAGAATAGCAAGGAGAGATAAGAAAGCCTTCCTCAGTGATTAATGCAAAGAAATAAAGGAAAACAATATAATGGGAAAGACTAGAGATCTCTTCAAGAGAATTAGAGATACCAAGGGAACATTTCATGCAAAGATGGACACAATAAAGAACAGAAATGAAAAAAAAAAAAGAACAGAAATGGCATGGACCTAACAGAAGCAGAAGATATCAAGAAGAGGTGGCAAGAATACACAGAAGAACTGTACAAAAAATTCTTAATGACCCAGATAACCACAATGGTGTGATCACTCACCTAGAGCCAGACATCCTGGAATGTGAAGTCAAGTGGGCCTTAGAAAGCATCACTATGAGCAAAGCTAGTGGAGGTGATGGGATTCCACCTGAGCTATTTCAAATCCTAGAAGATGATGCTCTGAAAGTGCTGTACTAAATATGCTAGCAAATTTGCAAAACTCAGCAGTGGCCACAGGACTGGAAAAGGTCAGTTTTCATTCCAATTGCAAAGAAGAGCAATGTAAAAGAACGTTCAAACTACCCCACAAATGTACTCATTTCACTTGCTAACAAGGTAATGCTCAAAATCCATTAAGCTAGGCTGCAACAGTATGTGAACTGAGAACTTCCGGATGTTCAAGCTGGATTTAGAAAAGGCAGAGAGGAACCAGAGATCAAATTGCCAACATCCATTGGATCATAGAAAAACCAAGGGAATTCCAGAAAAACATCTATTTCTGCTTCATTGACTATGTTAAAGCCTTCACTGTGTGGATCACAACAAACTGTGGAAAATTCTTAAAGTGTTGAGAATACCAGACCACCTTACCTACCTCCTGTGAAACCTGTTTGCAGGTGAAGAAGCAACACCTAGAACCAGACATGGAACAATGTACTGGTTCCAAATTTGGAAAGGAGTACATCAAGGCTGTATATTGTCACCCTGCTTATTAACTTATATGCAAAGTACATCATGCAAAATGCCAGGTTGAATGGAACACAAGCTGGAATCAAGACTACCAGGAGAAATAACAACCTCAGATATGCAGATGACACTACCCTTATGGCAGAAAGTGAAGAAGAACTGAAGAGCCTCTTGATGAAGGTGAAAGAGGAGAGTGAAAAGCTGGCTTAAAGCTCAGCATTCAAAAAACTAAGATCATGGCATCCAGTTCCATCATTTCTTGGCAAATAGATGTGGAAACACTGCAAACAGTGACAGACTTTATTTTCCTGGGCCCCAAAATCACTGCAGATAGTGACTACAGCCATGAAATTAAAAGATGCTTGCTCCTTGGAAGAAACTGAAAGTGAAAGTCGCTTAGTCATGTCCGACTTTTTGAGACGCCCATGGGGTATACAGTCCATGGAATTCTCCTGGTCAGAATACTGGAGTGGGTAGCCTTTCCCTTCTCCAGGGGATCTTCTCAACCCAGGGATCGAACCCAGGTCTCCCACATTAGCTATGACAAATCTAGACAGCATATTAAAAATTGGAGACATTACTTTGCCAACAAAGTTCCATATAGTCAAAGCTATGTTTTTTCCAGTAGTCATGTACGGATGTGAGAGTTGGACCATAAAGAAAGTTGAGCACTGAAAGACTGATTCTTTCCAACTGTGGTGTTGGAGAAGACTCTTGAGAGTCCCTTGGACTGCCAGGAGATCAAACCAGTCAATCCTTAAGGAAATCAATTCTAAATATTCATTGGAAGGACTGATGCTGAAGCTCAAGCTCCAGTAATTTGGCCACCTGAGGCAAAGAGTCGACTCACTGGAAAAGGACCTGATGCTGGCAAAGACTGAAGGCAGGAGGAGAAGGGGACGACAGAGGATTAGATGGTTGGATGGCATCACCTACTCGATGGACATGAATTTGAGCAAACTCCAGGAGATGGTGAAGGACAGGGAAACCTGGAGTGTTGCAGTCTATGGGGTCGAAAAAAGTCAGACAGGACTGAATGACTACACAACAACAAAGACAGAAGAAAATCTTCATAACTTCCAGGAGAAAAATATAGGAGAATATCTGTGATATACAGGTTTTGGCAATGAGTTTTCAGATATGACACCACAAGAAAATATGTATCAGTACGACATTGATAAAAATATGATAAATTGAACTTTATAAAAATGAAAACTTTTGGTCTATGAAAGACACTGTTAAAAAAGTAAAAAGGCAAACCATACTGCGTGAAAATATTTGCAGATCACATGTCTTATAGAATACTTATATTCTGAATATTTTAAGAACTCGCAAAACTCAGCAAAAGAAAACAATTCAATTAAAAATTGTCAATATAACTGGACTTCTCTGGTGTTTCAGTTGTTGAAAATTCACCTGCCAATGCAGGGGAGATGGGTTTGATCCCTGGTCCGGGAAGATTTTACATGCCAAAGGGCAACTGAGCCCACTCACAACAATTACTGAGCACATATACTGCAACTACTGAAGTCTGAGTGCCCTGGAGCCCATGCTCTGCAACAAGAGAAGCCACAGCACTGAGAAGCCCATGCACCACAACTAGAGAGTAGCCCTTGCTCACTACAACTAAGGAAAGCCTGTGTGCAGCAACCAAGACCCAGCACAGCCAAAAATAGACAAGGAAATAAACAGATACAATTTTTTAAAATTGTCAAAATGCCTGAAGTGACTTAACTGAAGGAGATATCCAAATGGCAAGAAAACATAAATGAAAAAATGCTCAATATTGAGAGTCATTAAGGAAATCCATATTAAAACCACAATGAGATACTAGTGTATACTTATTAGGATGGATAAAATTTTATAACCCTCCACAATTGCATATGGTGGTGAGAATATGAAAGAAGAACTCTCATGCATTGCTTTTGGGAATGCAAACTGATACAGCTATGTTATAAAACAAATTGGCAGTTTAATATAAAGTTGAATATATATTTACCACATGACTCAGTGAATTTCAAACTCATATTCAAACAAAAACCTGCACATGAATAATCATAGTAGCATTATTCATAGTCTCCAAAATCTGGGAATAATCCAGATGTTCTTCAACAGTTGAATATATAAATAAATATTGGCACATCTATAAAATGGAATACTACTCAGCAGTAAAAAGAAATGCACTTTTGTTTCGTGCAACAGCATGTATTCATATAAATTTTAAGTGCATTATACTAGTTGAATAAAGTCAGATACTAAAGGTTACATATTGTATGGTTACATTTATATGATGTACTAGAAAAGTTAAAATTATGGAATTAAAATCAAATCAATGAGGGAATTCCCTGATGGTCCAGTGGTTAGGACTCAGCACTTTCACTGCTGTGACCTGGGTTCAATCCCTGGTTGGGGAACTAAGGTGCCACAAGATGTGTGGCCAAAAAAAAAAATCAGATCAGTGGGCCACAGGGATTGGGGGTAATGAATGTGTTTGATAGCAAAGAGGCTACAAAAAGGAATTTTTAGGGTGGTAGAACTCTTCTATACATTATTATGGTGGTTAATGTGCATATGCAAACCCATAAAACCATACACCACAGAGTGACTTTGACCTATGCTAGTGCTTCTAAACTGGGAGTGATTTTGCCCATAAGGGGATATTTAGGAGTACCTGCAGACATTTTTTGTTCTCACACTGGGGAACTTGGTGCTGCTGGCACCCTAGTAGGTGGAGACTAGGAATACTGATAAACATCCAACAACTCACAGGACAACTACCCAAACAAAAGATGATCCAGCCCAAAATGTCAACAGTAACAAAGTTGAGAAAGCCTTCTACATGGAAACTTAAAAAATCAACTAGAATGTCAGGAGAATACAGGAAAGAGTATAGATGCATCTAACTGAATTACACATGTCTTAGTCTATTTGGGCTGCTATAATAAAACACCACAGGCTGGGGTAGCTTATAAACAACAGAAATTTATTTCTCACATTTCTGGAGGTTGGAAGTCAAAGATCAAGGTGCCAGCATGGTTGAGTTCTAATGAAGATTGTTTTCTGGGTTGTAGGTTGCCAATCTCACTGTGTCCTCACATGGTGGAAAGGATTAGGGAGCTCTCTGGGGTGTCTTTTATAAGGACACTAATTCCATCCATGAAAAGTCTGCCTTCATGACTGAGTACCTCCTAATACAATCACATTGCACATTAACATTTCAACAAATTAACTTTGGGGAGACACAAACATTCAGACCATAGCAAAATGTATGAAATCACTTCCTTGAAGTGGATAGGGAATAATGAAGATGACCTAAGTAACTTTAAGAAATGACGTTTGACAGGGTGGTAGTAGTGTTTAGTCACTAAGTCATATCTGACTCTTTTGCAACCCCATGGACCGTAAACTGCCAGGCTCCTCTGTCCATGGGATTTCCCAGGCTAGAAACCTGGAGAGAGTTGCCATTTTCTTCTCCAGCAGATCATCCCAACTGAGGGATTGAACTCACATGTCCTGCAGGTGAATTCTTTACCATTGAGCCACCAGGGAAACCCCTTGACTGGGTACTGCAAAGCAAAAGACAAAATTAACTGTATTCTAGTTGGTATATCTGTTTCAGAGTGTAGTATAGCAGTTTATTACATGTATAGCCGTGCATTGCCTGTGTATGAAGGTTAAACAAAGAAGTTTATATTATATGTTGTAGATAGTGGGAGCCAAGTTTCTCACGGCAGAGAAAGAAGTTGCAAAAAGGAAAGGATTTAGTGTCAGAGACATCAATATGAACTCGTGTGTGTGTGTGTGTGTGTGTGTGTGTGTGTGTGTGTGTGTGTATTAGTTCTGTCCACTGAGAGGGCCTAGACACAATGCTGCCCCATTAGCAATGAACACACATAGGGCACAGATCTTGGTTTCTAAATACCATTTTCTAATAAAAGGAACCATGACTCCTTGGAGAAATAGTTGATCCTAGGATCAGGGCAGGGAAAGTACAAGATGAACCTGGAATGTCTTGTAGTACTAGAAAGTAAAGAAGTGTTTTGTAAAGAATATGCAAATGTATTTGTTTTCCTTTACTGTGTAACAAATAACCATAAAAGTAGTGGCTTAAAACAGAAATCCAGGCAGGCTCAGCTGGATTCCTTGCTTAAGGTCTCAGAATGCTGAAATCAGGGTGGCAATAAGCTTGGACTCCTATCTGAAGGTTCTGAGAAAGAATCCACTTCTGGACTCATTCAGGTTGTTGGCTGAATTCAATTCATGAAATTAGAGGATTGTGGTCCCTGTTTCCTTCCTGGCTGTTTACTGAGGTTTTTTTTTTTTTTTTTCCCAGCTTCGAGAGACTCCTTATATTTCTTGGCTCTTGGTCACCTCCATTTTACAAACCCAGCAATGACAAATTGAATCAATCTCTTGCTTTGAATGTCCTCGACATCCTCTCCTTTCTTTTCTGCCTTCCTCTTCTGCCACCAGCTGGAGAAGGTTCTATGCTTTAACAGCTCATGTGATTTTACTCAGCAGATCAGGATAATCCAGGATCATCTCCCACTCTTAAAGTCAACTGATTGAGTGTTAAATTGTATCTGAAAAAATATCTCCTTACAACAATACCAAGATTTAGTATTTTTTTCTTTTATTTATTTATTAATTTATTTTTTATTAGTTGGAGGCTAATTACTTCACAACATTTCAGTGGGTTTTGTCATACATTGACATGAATCAGCCATAGATTTACACGTATTCCCCATCCCGATCCCTGCTCCCACCTCCCTCTCCACCCAATTCCTCTGGGTCTTCCCAGTGCACCAGGCCTGAGCACTTGTCTCATGCATCCCACCTGGGCTGGTGATCTGTTTCACTGTAGATAATATACATGCTGTTCTTTCGAAACATCCCACCCTCACCTTCTCCCACAGAGTTCAAAAGACTGTTCTGTACTTCTGTGTCTCTTTTTCTGTTTTGCATATAGGGTTATCGTTACCATCTTTCTAAATTCCATATATATGTGTTAGTATGCTCTAATGTTCTTTATCTTTCTGGCTTACTTCACTCTGTATAATGGGCTCCAGCTTCATCCATCTCATTAGAACTGATTCAAATGAATTCTTTTTAATGGCTGAGTAATATTCCATGGTGTATATGTACCATAACTTCCTTATCCATTCATCTGCTGATGGGCATCTAGGTTGCTTCCATGTCCTGGCTATTATAAACAGTGCTGCGATGAACACTGGGGTGCACGTGTCTCTTTCAGATCTGGTTTCCTCAGTGTGTATGCCCAGAAGTGGTATTGCTGGGTCATATGGCAGTTCTATTTCCAGTTTTTTAAGAAATCTCCACACTGTTTTCCATAGTGGCTGTACTAGTTTGCATTCCCACCAACAGTGTAAGAGGGTTCCCTTTTCTCCACACCCTCTCCAGCATTTATTGCTTGTAGACTTTTGGATAGCAGCCATCCTGACTGGTGTGTAATGGTACCTCATTGTGGTTTTGATTTGCATTTCTCCAAGATTAGTATTTTATTGAATAACTAAAGGACAGGAATCTTGAGGGGGAATATCTTTAAAATTCTGCCTAACACATTGGACATGTCAAAGGTACATGAGCCAATACCAAAGAGCTTCTAAAGGACAAAACTGGATCAATTTGAGAAAATCAGATGCTATTTGATTATATCACAAAGAATAAAACATCAAGGTAGCTCAGTGGTAAGGAATCTGCCTACAATGCAGGAGATGTGTGTTCAATCCCTGGGTCAGGAAGATCCCCTGGAGAAGGAAATGGCAACTCACTCCACTATTCTTGCCTGAGAAATCCCATGGATAGAGAAGCCTGGCAGGCTATAGTCCATGGGGTCACAAAAGAGTCGGACATGACTTAGCAACTAAACAACAACAGCAATACTGATATAAATGAATGAGTAAATAAATAAGGTAGGACTTACTTACAGAATAATTCCAAGTAATAAATGTAGGTGATATGAGGGACATAGAAAATCACCATTAGAATACCAAGGTAGTAATTTGATGCAGGTAAGACCCACTGATGAATGTTAAACCTAATGGGCAAAACTTTAAGGAAAATCAAGATATTTGCATAGCTTCAAAGTACCTCACCTCCAAATTTTAATTAATAATTGTGTTTATTTTTATACTCACAAATTTTTTGGTACTTCTTCCTCCAAGAGGTGAAGCTTAACCTCCCCCACCCCCACCCCATTCTATTGACTATGAGCTGGACTAGATGACTGATTTCTAAGAAACAGAGTATGGAAATGGAGAAATAGAAATTTACAGAGGAAAAACTTAGCTAAGGGATCAAAGTAAACACCACCACCAATAAGTCATGTTGATATCATATAATTTATACGAATGATAAAAAGAGCTATCAACTCTGTGGTTTTATTCCCCAAATCTCATAGTAATCCCAGTTATCATGAGAAAACATCAGACAAGTCCAAATTGAGGGCCATCCTACAAAACAGCTGGCAAGTACTCTTCAAAAGGTGTTAAGGTTATTAAAAAAATAAAATAATAAGGAACTGTCAGAGAATGTAGGAAAACGAGGAGACATGATGACTAAATACAATCAGTATCCTGGACCGAGCCTTGGCGGGGGGGAAGGACTTTGGGGAAAACTTAGTAACATTTGTATAATGTGTCTAGCTTAGTTAATGGTACTGAACTAATGTTAATTTCTTAATTTTAATAGGTGAAATATGTTAACTTAGGGGAATCTAAATGAAAGGTATGCAGGAACTCTCCTTACTACCTTTGCAACTCTTCTGTAGATGTAAAATTATTCCAAAGTGCAAAGTTAAGAAAGGATTATTAATTTACTTGGGCTTTTCTAGTGGTTCAGCTGGTAAAGAATCTGCCTACAATGTGGGAGACCTGGGTTCAATCCCTGGGTTGGAAGATACCCTGGAGAAGGGAAAGGCTACCCACTCCAGTATTCTGGTCTGCAGAATTCCATGGACTGTAAACCCCATGGGGTTGCAAAAAGTCAGACATGACTGAGTGACTTTCACTTAATTCTTGTGAGATTTCACAAATCCTTGTAGTCAATTTGCAAAATTTAATCAGAAGTCTCTCCTAAGTTTTTGATTTGCTATATACTACAAATCATACCTCATACCTCGAGGCACATCTCATTTAATTGTACTTTGCTTTATTGTGGTTTTTACAAATAGAAATTTTGTGGCAATCCTGTCTTGAGCAAAAAGTCTGTTGGTGACATTTTTGAAAGAGCATTTGCTTACTTTGTGTTTCTGTGTTACATCTTGGTAATTTTTGCAATATTTCAAACTTCTTATTGTTATATTTGTTACAGTGATTCATGATTGATGATCTTTGATGTTTCTATTGTAATTGTTTTGGTATTTTTTATTGATAATGTATTTTTATATTCAGATATGTATTTTTTAGACATAATGCTATGGCACACTTAATAGACTGCAGTACAATATAAACACATTGTGACTTGCTTTATTGTGATATTCACTTTATTGCTATTCTGGAACTGAACTTGCAATATCTCTGAGGTACGCTTGTAATGCTATTATAAACATTTGTGTACAGGTTTTGCAAACACATATTCAATTCTCTTGAGTATATACCTACAAGTGGAATTGCTAGGTTGAATGGTAGCTCGACATAGAACTTTTAGGAGGATTGCCACAATGCTTTCCATGGCAAGTGCATGATTACACTTTTCCACCAGCAATGTTTGAAGGTTATAGTTCTCCACATCCTTGCCAACACTTGGTACTGATTTTTTTGTTCAAGGTATCAGCAGGGCTGCATTCCTTACTGAGAATCCAGAGAATACATTTCTCTACTTTTTGAGCCTCTCAAGCCTGCCCACATTCCTTGGCTCAGAGCCCCTCTCCTCTATCTTTAAAGATAACACCACCAAACTGAGTTGTGCTCATGTTTCCACTTCTCTGTTTCTACTGTTTGCTTTTTTTTTTTTTTTGACAATAGCATTGCTAGTGGATGTGAAGTGCTGGAGGGGTACATCCCCAGTGGTTCTGTGCTTCTCTAACCTTTCTGCAGAAATTGGTCCTCCTGACTGATTTACTTCTGGACCAAATTCTGCCATTCACTTGGAAACAGTTGGCCTAACGGCATCCTTTTCAGATCTCTATCAGAAAGGATCTCAATTGGTTATTTACATGATGCTATACTCGACAAGTTGTGATGAATGTAGGAAACTTCCAAAAAGGAAAATGAGAGAGAAGGTATCTTGTGTGAAAGACTCAAGAGTTTTCAGCTTCTTTCAGTTTACAGAGACCCCAGGGGCTGGTTTAAGATGTTAGAAATACATCTTATAAGGTGACATTATTTCTTATATGTAAAACTAAAACAAGCTTCTCAAAGTAATAATTCTTAACACTACTTGTGGGTGATGAACAGATGCTTTTTATTCTATTCTTTTTAAAAAATTTCTTGTTGTGACCCACAAAACTGATTTCAAGAGCTATAATTTGCAGCAATTCTCACTATGAAGAACACTGGATTGAAGAATATTTGAGATGTCTTTCTGCTCTATTCTAAAAATTAACCAGTCTACATTGGAAAGACAAAAAAGCAAAACACAGAAAAACAGCCTCAGTCTTGCTGAGTCTGGTCTTCTTCAGCTCATTGTCAGTTAAAATAGTGAAATATTCTCCATTTCCAGATGACAATGTCCTACAGAAAAAGCCCCAAGTCAGACCCCCCCACCAAAATGTACAGCAGAAGGTAACCTTGGTACTTGGCATCTCAACTCCAGTACCCTCATCTGCCATTGTCCCTACCCTTTTTATAATCAGGCTACTTTAAGGTCTTATACTTTTCTAATGCTTTTGCCCAGTGAATTCAGGAAGTATTCATCATGTTATTACACTTACTTCGTTTATACTTAATGTGACATGATACACATATGTGTTCATGAAATATACATACAGCTTCCTTGGTGGCTCAGCTTGTAAAGAATCTGCCTGCAATGTGGGAGACCTGGGTTCGATCCCTGGGTTTGGAAGATCCCCCAGAGGAGGGCATGGCAACCCACTCCAGGATTCTTGTCTAGAGAATCCTCATGGGCAGAGGAGCCTGTCAGGCTGCAGTCCATAGGGTTGCAGTCAGATGACTGAGCGACTAAGTAGCGCTCTTGTTCTAAAGGATAGAAACCAGAGATCCCACATTCTCAAAGAGCTTCCCCCACTAAAGTATTTTTACGAAGATGGTGGACTCACACTCCTTGAAAACAGTAGGATATGCAAGAAGATCAAACCAGTCAATCCTAAAGAAAATCAACCCTGAATATTCATTGGAAGGACTGGTGCTGAAGCTGAAGCTCCAATACTTTGGCCACCTGATGCAAAGAGCCAACTCATTGGAAAAGACCCTAATGAGAAAGATTGAGGGCAGGAGGAGAAGGGGACAACAGAGAAGGAGATGGTTGGATGGCATCACTGACTCAATGGACATGAGTTTGAGCAAACTCAGGGAGATAGTGAAGGACAGGGAAGCCTGGCATGCTGCAGTTTATGGGATTGCAAAGAGTTGGACACAACTTAGCGACTAAACAACAGCAATAATGCATTCTTAAAGTCCTATCAGATACTGAATTATGAATATGATCCTTCCTGGTTGGTTGAGGACAAAAAATAACCAAAGACAATTGATATTTTGTGTCTAGGGAGCTAGAAGAGAAAACGTAACATTAAAAAAAATAAAACAAGGTGTGTAAGAGGAAGATTGCTTTTAAAACTGCTTTATTAATTTCATATTATGAAAAGAATACTTTTTCTTATAACTGAATGATATTGCCCTCCTGACAGAAAGTTATACAATGAGACAAAACAGTATTCAGTTAGAAACTGGTAAGTGGAAACACCAAAAGATTTACAGAAAAAGGTAACTCACAAAAACTACAAGCATGTAGAGCAGAGGCCACATTATTAACCTCAGGAAAACTCTTAACATTCAAGGTATAAGGCAAAATTCATAATGATTGTCAGGTTCAGGAGTTTGGTAGGGCACATGATGTCTCATCTGCTGCTTCTTAGTCTTTCTTTTGATTTCCATCATCTGCCCCACATGCTTTTCTACATTATCTCCCACTTCATTGTGATCAATATGCCTGTTGGGTATAGCCCACCGAAAATTAGGGACAAGTCGTCTAACCCATCCCAGCCTGATATTTCCTCCAGACTTCTGGACTTTGCCACCTCCCAGGTCGCGTGATTCCTCTCCAGTCTTCAAAGGGGCCTGGTCCCCTTCTTCGTTTTCCTGTTGGGCATCTTCCATGTTGAAACTTTCTATTGCTCGTTCCTCTTTGGAAGCCATTGCTCCTAGGAGACAAAAGATGCAACAAGGGACTATTTTCTGGGTGGAATGATCAGCACCGAGGACAGAGGCCCTACTATGCACCTCTCAATATTCCCAGTCCTGGTGGTCAAAGGCTTTTCAAATTTTCCTTTTCCCGCCTGAGAGGCCTCCTATGCCCTCTAGGAAGCCTCCAGTCCGAGCATTAACCCCCTCCCGCGCTCCAAAGCCCCCATTTTCCCTGCCGATCCAGGCCCAGGTCTCTGCAGGCACCAAAATGGAGGACGGGGTTGCAGGGAGCATTTGGAGTCTTAGGGTTTTCCCCACGTTCCCCCTCCCCCCCGCCACCTCCCAACTGTCCCTCGCACCGACCTGGGCCTATCCTTTCTGTCTCCTGCTCCTCCTGATTCTTGCTGCAAGTGCGCCGCCGCAACACTTCCGACTCGCAGACCTACAGAGGGTCGGGGTGGGGGCAGGGGGCTGCTGCAGCCGGGCGCTCGGCTCCTTCCGGGCCCTGCGTCCCCTACCCCCAGCTACCCCCACCCAGTGTGCCCCGCTCCCATGCTCAACCGCCCCCTTCCCAGTCCCCACACGCCGCGCCGACCAAAATTTTCTAACCCGAGAAGAACGGGGGCGGGGCAGGGGTGTGGGAAAAGCTCGCGATGGTGCGAGAAGCAGGTGTTAGCAAGGGCCTGCCGCCTTAAGGCCTCCCGGCCCGTTCCCCACCCCAGCCCCCGGGAAGGCCTACCGCTTTCCGCGGCCAAATGCCGGGTGTCGGGGCGGGGGCGGGGTGGCGTTGGAGCTGCAGTCTCCACTCCGAGGCAACGGACTCCCGAGTAGAGGTCCGCAGGCTGCGTCCGCTCGCCCGCGCCATCTTTGCGGACCCCACTCCGGGTCCCTTACCTGCTCCTCTCGCTTCTCCTCCTCTTAGGGGTCGTCCCCGGCCCGGGCTCCCTCGGGGCCACTAGGAGCAGGTACCAAGAGGCGAGGAGGCGACCGCCGGGTCTGACGCGAAAGCGGGGCGTGCAAGCAAGACTAGGCACTGGCCGGTCACGTGGGGCTTGTGTCGCCGCGGAAAGCCACGCCCTCGTCCCGCCCTTCCTGCCCCTCAGGGTCTCGCAGAGCCAGCGGTGCCTCGCAGAGCCTTTGGTGGTGCACACACACCTTCCGTTGCCCCTCACTCCTCACCACCACCACCCGCCGCCCTGTGACACTTGTCCAGGAGCCGGCCGCAGAACCCTCCTTTCTTCACGTGTTCTTGGGCCTTTCTTTGCCGGCCACCTAAGGGCAATATCTTCCCAGGGGCCGATAGCCATTCCCATTTCTCTTCTGAGGACTTGCCTTTTCCCTCCTCTGCACTCTGGATACACCCCTCCACCTGCCGGGATTTAGACACAGCATTTTAAAGGATGCTAAACCCCTCAACACTGAAGATAATCACACTTTAATGCAATATTCTAAAAAACAAAATTAATGCAAGAATATCTGTGATGAGCAAGGTGTCCCACACACTTCACTTCCAAGCTGTTATTCTCATTCATTCATGATTGTCTCAATCATTGTCTCAATCTTGGTCTCAATCATTCATCATGATTGTCCACCGTTTTCTTATTTTCTCCGTACGCAAATGCATGGGAGAGAGTGGGGAACAGGAAATGAGTCAAGGAGATGGTGTTGTTTCTAATTATTTTCATACTTTTTTGTTTTGTTCCTATTTTTGATTAAAAATTCCTTCTATTTATAGTTTACATTATCTTTTATTATGGAAAATTTCAAACATATGCAAAAATAGAACAGTATAATGAAAGACAATGTACTCATCACTGAGCGTACACAACAACTGAAAATGTATCGGGGCAACTCATGGCCAGTCTTATTTAATCTGTATCCCCTTACCCACTTTCCACCCTTAGAGATTATCTTTGAAGTAAATCCCAGACATATCACTTTGTGCACTTCTACAAGGACTCTTTTAATTACAATCATTATACTATTAACATGTGCTTAAGTTGCTTCAGTTGTGTCTGACTCTTTGTGACCCTATGGATCGTAGCCTTCCAGGCTCTTCTGTCCAGGGGATTCTCCAGGCATGAATACTGGAGTGTGTTGCCATGCCCTCCTCCAGGGAATCTTCCTGACCCAGGGATGGAATCCATGTCTCCTTCGTTGCCTGCACTGCAGGTGGATTCTTTACCAATAAGCCACTGGAGAAGCCCCTTGGCTATGACAATTTGATGGTACTGTGTCTTGGTGAGTGTATCCTGCTTTGTTTGTTGAGCTTCTTGGATGTGTGTATTTGTGATTTTCCTTGAATTTTAAAAGTTCTATCCATCATTTCTTCAAATAATCTTTCTTCCTTCTCTCTTTCTCTTTTTTCTTTCTTCTACTCAGACTGAGTAATAGACTTATCTTAAAGTTCCCTGATTCCTTCTTCTGCCTGTTTACATTTGATGTTGAACCTTGATAATGCATTTTTCATTTCCGCTATTGTACTTTTCAGCTTCAGGATTTCTGTTGGTTCCTATTTATAATTTTTTCCTGTTTATTGATATTCCCTATTTGGTGAGACATCATTTTCCTGGTTTATTTTAGTTCTTTATCCTTTACTATTTTGATCATATTAAAGACAGTTGATTTAAAGCTTTTGCCTAATAAGTCCAATCTCTGGGCTTTCTGAGGAATGTGCATGCTAAGTTGCTTCAGTCGTGCCTAACTCTTTGTGACCCCATGAACTGTAGCCCACAAGGCTCTTCTGTCCATGGGATTCTCCAGGCAAGAATACTGGAGTGGGTTGCCATGCCCTCCTCCAGGGTATCTTTCCGACCCAGGGATTGAACCCACATCTCTTATGTCTACCTGCATTGCCAGGCAAGTTCTTTACAACTAGCACCACCTGGGAAGCCCTTCTGGGGGACAGTTTCTACTAATTTTATTTTTCCTGTGAATAAGCCATATTTTATTTGCATGCCTCATAATTTGTTTCCTGTTGAAACTGGACATTTTGACTATTACCATGTGATGAAGGAGTCTTTGGGCCTAGAAAAGAAAACAACGGTCTCAAAGGCCCTTGCTGAATCATCTAACTTCAGAGAAGAGAAAACAGAACTTTAGGTCCCACCCTGATGCTCCAGGCTGGTTGCATCTATCTGGGACTTATCACCCCCTGTCCAAAAACCTTCCACCCCTACACCTGCCCAAAAGACTTATCACCCTCTGCCCAACTACAAATGCCATCTCAACTAAAGAATACCCCAAACATCCTGCCTGATTAACGTTTCCCTGATCGCTTCCACAAACCTCCCTATAAATATGGAGCCTCCCTGATCCCTCTCGGTGCTTAGTCTGGTCGTTAGGCTGACTGTTGCCCCTCCTTGCCTGAACAAAGGTAACCTACTTCTGTTGAGGTCGTCTTTCCTTTTTTGCCTTGGCCTGAACTGTATCTTACCTGTGATACCTCTGGGAATCATATTCTTCCCTCTCCCCTGGATTTGTTGTTGCTGGCCATTGTGATTTGTAGTTGAATTTTTGTTTAGAGATTTTTCAAAACTGTTTTTGTAAAGTCTTCATCCTTTATCATGTGTGTCCACTGAAGTCTGTGTTGCCTAAACTTAGTGATCAGCTGGTGTTTGGACAGTTTATATAAATACCTGGAGTCAATAAAAGTTAAGAAGAAAAAAGAGGAAACACTCTTCCAAGTCTTTGCTGATTGGTTCTTGCTGGGGAATTCATTCAGTGTTTAGCCAGGAAATTTACAACTCTCTTAGTTTTTACTTCCTACTTCAGACTTTCCCTGGGTGGCTCAGATGGTAAAGAGCCTGCCTGCAGTGTGGAAGACCCAGTTTCAATCCTCGGGTTGGGAAGATCCCCTGGAGAAGGAAATGGCAACGCACTTCAGCATTTTTGCCTGGAGAATCCCAAGGACAGAGGAGCTTGGTGGGCTACAGTCCGTGGGGTCGCAAAAAGTCAGACACAACTGAGTGACTAACACTTTCTTTTCTTTCAGAGTCTGAAGGACATCCGGAGGTGAAAGCTTGGGGTCTTCTCAGGCCTGTAAAGCACATTCCCATTCTGGGCATATGTGTGGCCTTCTTGATCCCCCTGTATATTAGAGAACTTTTAAAAGACCTTATTTCCCCACGTGTCTCCTTTCACAACCTCTTTCTCCCAGTTTTTTCATTACATTTATTGTTTATTCTGAGTTTTGTCCTTTGCCCTAGGCAGCTAGGGCAAATATCTGAGCCTTTAAATGCTTTTAGCAAAAACCACTTTACTCCTTCGGAAAGCTCTGAATCAGGCAAAACAAAGAGAAACATTCTGCCAGATGAGTTGAGATCCAGAGCCACAGTTCACTGAGAATAAACTCCATAATGCTCCTTCTGGTACTAGCAACCTTCACCAGTTGATCTGGGGTGTTGGGGATGACTACTTGGCAGTTTAAAATACCACAGCACTCTCATTGCAACACAGGAGCTTCTCTCTTCAACAGGTTTTCCCCTGGTAGATAACAAATGGAATATTTCCTGTCATATCAGTAAACAAAGGATGTCACAGTCATCAACAATTGTAGCCACCACTGAAGGTGAGCTGATGAACCCTGAGGGAACTCAGGGAGCAAAGAATACCTTCCATTTAGCAGCCATCAGACTGCAACCACTTCTTACTCTGAGCCCTGAGGAAACTCAGGATATGAAAACACAGGATACTGGCCCCAGATAGCTGAGGTGCACATCAGAGGAATGATTACAGTGAGTCCAGACTCTTGCATCTCCCCATACAGAGAAAAGCACTAAATTCTGTAACTTGACATATCTGGTTTCTCTAACTAACAGCAGTCTTTTGATGTTCCTGACTACCTGCTCTTTGTTGCAAAACTCTTATATATACTGGCTCCTCCTTCACTTCCTTGGAGCAGCAGTTTCTCAGAGCTATCTGGGATGCTGTCTCCCCAGCTGAAGCCCTCATTTTGCCCCAGATAAAACTTAACTCACACCTCCCATGTTGTGCATTTTTTTCTAAGGCAACATTGCTGTAGTTGTTTGTGTTTTTTATTTTTTTGTTTGTGTTTTTAAAAAATTAGATTCCAGTGTGATGCAAAAGTTTATTCTGACAGTTTTTGGTATGGACTCTGGATTTCTTATTACTCTGCCATTTTTGAGATGTCTTCTCTGTATGTTTTTAAACTCTCTACAATATATGTCAGCATGCAGTTTTCTTTCAAAATTAACCTAAGAAAGCAGTACAAGATTATGCTTGATTTTCAGTAATTTTAAAGTAGAATACTTGGTTAATTATAATGTTTGGTACTTTGTCACAAATAAATTTATATATTTGACTTGATTAAAAAACATGCTCTCTGGAATATACTTATGGGAATTTCATATTTCTAAATATGTTTAAAAGTTATTACAAGGTTAAAAATTATACATGAATATCAAAAATAAGTTTTGTTACCATTGTGAATAGTAAATATTTGGGTACTGTTTGAGTTCTTCTCAATTAAAAAAATTATTTCTATTCAAAACAAATTTACTTAAATTTTAAAGGTTACTAGTACATGTTTTCCCCATTTACCTCATGCTCTTACCATGTCTGGTTACAGGAGCCTTCCTTCCCTTAAGTCTCACAAAAATAATCAGGAAAAAAGATGAGTGAAAAAATAACTACACATGACAAAAGATCCAAAATGATAATGAAAGTGAAAGTGAAAGTTGCTCAGTCATGTCCGACCCTTTGTGACCCCATGAACCATACAGTCCGTGAAATTCTCCAGGCCAGAATACTGGAGTGGGTAGCTTTTCCTTTCTCCAGGGGATCTTCCCAACCCAGGGATTGAACCCAGATCTCCAGCACTGCAGGCAGATTCTTTACCAGCTGAGCCACAAGGGAAGCTCAAAAATGATAACAAAACATCATAATGAAATAGAATAAGTCATAGCAGCATTAAAAAACCCCATTTGTGCAACACGCTATTTCTAGTCATATGGAGATAGCACAAGATACAACCACACTTGCTCCATGAGCCAGACTGTAGAGTTATCCAGAAATTACCAACTCACAAAATGAAAGAAGGATTTGCATATTAAAACTCAGAGCTCTAATACTTGAAATATACCATGTAGACTTTGAGATTGAGGATCCATGTTATTAATGGTCAGTTGATTTTGCAAAAGCATCAACCTCATTTTTCAGCCATAATTGCAGAGACTGAAATGCAAGTTTTCTGACTCTGCATTAGGTATATTTCTCATCACACAAGTATACTTCTTAGTTCAATTCTCCACATCAGGGATTTCTGGGATAAAGTTACAATACAATATCCTTTAACATTCTCCCCTCTCCCCTAATAGGCAAAACGTGGCTTGCAAAGTAAACATCCTAGTGGGTTATATGCAGAGGGAAGCAGGGCATTACAAAAGGAGGGATAAGTCTAGTGAAGTGGGAGAGTTGACCTGTCCAAAGTGGATAGAACACATAAACAACCACTCCACAGGTTTCTTTTGTGGCTATCCTAGATAGAAAGACCCATGGTTGGGCCCACTCTAAAGAGGTTCATCCCAGGGGTAACATCTTGTAAAGGAAAGGGCACAGCTGAATTGGGAGACGAACACCTGGGCTCTTAATACTGGTTCTGTCATATGCTCACTGAAGACTCTTGATGTTCATATGTTGGGAGCTCCTTGGTGCCCATATTTGTCCACCTTTCCCTTTCATTCCACATTCTCTCCTTTGGCAGCCATCTCACCTATACTTATATCTTCAATCGCCATTCATCCACATATGATTTCTGTGTTTCCCTCTCTAGGTCAGTCTCTGATCTAAATATCTTGCTACATTCTTAATATTCCCACTTGGGTATACAAAAATATTGAAAAATTGAGATGGTTCATCATGTTCCCACCAGAAAGGATCCATTATACATTGCTCATCCCAGTTGATATCACTATCTGTCACACAGATAATCAGGTGAAACAACTGAGGATCACACTAACACCTTCTTCTATATCCCCCATCCAGCTCTCAAATCTTTCATGAGTTCATCTGTTTGTTCATTATTTCATATGTCCTTTTGTCTAGTAGAAAGAAGACTATTGCTGGCTCAAGGGAGAATGGGGATAATCAATCACACAATCAGAGTCCTAGAGTGATCCATTGCAATTAGAAGGGGCTACTTTAGGAAGTTTTTTTCACAGCAGGCAAAGTAGGGAGCATAGGTGGTGAGGCAGGTAAATTGGTATGTTTGGTGCTAGGGCCATTTAGATAATCTCTTCTGTGATAGCATCTACTTTTCCAAAGAAACAAGAAGCCAAAAGAGCAGTTAAAAATGTTGAGGTCTGAGAGAATGTTGAAGGTTTGTACACAGAATAGATTGTTGTGCCACAGGGTTCTCAGATACTGAGAAAGTATATTGACTATGGAAATGTGGTAAATTTGCCAGCTAGGCCTGAGTTCTTTTCCATATCTTACAATAGCTTCCCTTGTACTTTTTTTTCTCACAACTCTCCCTACTTTTTCCACCAGGTTCCAGCCACACTGGTTTTTATCTTTTTCTGGAACAAGTCATACTCACTCCCACTTCAGAGTATGCTATTCCTTAGGCTAATATCAAAAGATTGCATACACACTCAGCTCGTTCTTATCATCAAGGTCTCAGCTGAAATGTCACGTCCATAGCATGGCCTTCTCTAGTGACAAAACATGGTGCAGCTCCAGGGATCATCATGGACATTGTAGTCAAAGTAAGTGATGATCTTTAAAGTTGTCAAACTGGGTGACCCTGGAAATCCTTGACTGCTCTCTACATAAATGTTATTTTTGATCCCATTTCTCTGTTTTATTTTCTTCATGGCACTCCTTGCTCATTGAAATTATATTAGTTATTTTATGTGTATCCAAAAAATAATGGAAGCCCTATAAAGGGAGGGGCCTTTCCTGTCCTAAGCACCCAGTAAACAAGTGCTGCATGGTTCAGTTGTTACCTACCAGGTACACCGATACAGAAACAGATAAAGTTGAATGGCAAAATCAAATTCTTGAGTTCTAGACTCCAGGGAAAGTATTTAGCAGGTCTGGGTTAAGGTCTTAGAAGTTGCGATTTTAACAAGATCCCAGCTAATTCTTATAAAAGTGACCTGTGCCTCATGCTTGCTACTGCTGCTGCTGCTAAATCGCTCCAGTCGTGTCTGAGTCTGTGCGACCCCATAGATGGCAGCCCACCAGGCTCCCTTGTCCCTGGAGGGACAAGGCAAGAACACTGGAGTGGGTTGCCATTTCCTTCTCCAGTGCCTCATGCTTAGGCCAATGCATCTTTTAAAATGTTTCCCTCATTCTCAGACATAAATTGTGGCAATGTTTTCTTAGGTTGGTCACCCAAAGTAAAAGAAATAAAATAAAAATAAGCAAATGGGACCTGATCAAACTTATAAGCTTTTGCACAGCAAAGAAAACCATAAACAAAATGAAACAACAACCTACAGACTGGAAGAAAATCCTTGCAAATGATGTGACCAACAAGGGACTAACTTCTAAAATATACAAACAGCTCATACAAGTCAGTATCAAAACAAACAACTCAATCATAAAATGGGAAGAAGACCTAAATAGACATTTCTCCAAAGAAGACATTCAGATGGCCAATAGGCACATGAAAATTTGCTCAACATCGCTAATTGTTAAAGAAATGCAAATCAAAACTACAATGAGGTATCACCTCACACTGGTCAGAATGGCTATCACCAAAAAGTCTACAAACAATAAATGCTAGAAAGAGTGTGGAGAAAATGGAACCTTCCTACACTGTTGGTGGGAATGGAAATTGGTGCATGCTCTATGGAGAACAGTATGAAGGTTCCTTAAAAAAAAAAAAAAAGAGTTACCATATGATCCAGCAGCCCCACTCCTTGGCATATATCTGGAAAAGATGAAAACTCTTATTTGAAAAGATACATGCACCTGAATGTTCATAGCAGCACTATTTACAATAGTCAAGATATGGAAGAAACCTAAATGTCCATTGACAGATAAATGGATAAAGAAGATGTGGTACACATATACAATGGAATATTACTCAGCCATAAAAAATGAAATAATGTCATTTGCAGCAACAAGTATGAACCTAGAGATTATCATACTAAGTGAAGTAAGAGAGAGACATATATGATGTCACATGTAGAATCTAAAAAAATAGTACAAATGAAGTTATTTATAAAACAGAAACAGACTCACGGACATAGAAGACAAATTATGGTTACCAAAGGGAAAGTGGGGGGAGGGACAAATTGGGAGTATCAGACTAATAGATACAAACTACTATGTATAAAATAGATAAACAATAAGGATGATTGTATAGCACCGGGAGCTATATTCAATATCCTGTAGAAACCATAATGGAAAAGAACCTGAGACTTATTTGGATAAATCTCTGTACTTTGAATTCAGGGCACATGGTTCTATATATATGTATATGTATATGTATGTATATATATATATATATATATATATATATATATATATATATATATATTTGATTTAACAAGAATGTAAACATTTGCCTTTTGCAATCCCTTTTATTTTCACTTCTTTAAATTATTCATTGACTGATATAATATACAAAACATCAAATGAATATTTTGTACCTAGAAGGTGATGATGAATTTGTCCTGGTATTCTGAATGCTAACATTCCTGAGTGGCTAGGAGGACTCCATATTTTTATCTCATTTAATCAATGAGGCTGGTGGAAGGGAGTGGCCTCTCCAAAATGCCTTTATGATGAGAACTTCTAACTCTCATTTCAATGTTCTACTTAGCCAAGTCAGTATCACACTGTGTGCTTCCTTATCAGCTTCAGTGCCTTAAGATCAAAGTTCACAAACTTTTTTGATGTTAAATCTAAAAGTCAAAATAAGACAACTGGAGAGCTTTTTAAATAGGAGGGTAAGGGGAGATTTTCTTCTTCTACTCTGGACTTGACTGTAGATGATTCAATTAAATGGAAAGGATATAATGACATTCTTTCTCTAGGACTCCATCTGGCAGCCAATTCTACATAACAAATTGGCACAGAAACTCGTGTGGGCATGTGATGAATTTGTATGTTTATCCATTTATGCTGTTACATTTTCAAGAAATAGGGAATCCTCTAGTAGTCAAACTTTTCCATTCATGTTCAGGACATTTCTTTTAATAATGGAAGGGGCACTTTAGATCAGATGGAGAGAGACTTCTGCTTTACTAGGCAGGACTACACCCACTCTCAGCTGGAAGAAGTTACAGAAGAAAAAGACCTCTGCCCCAATTCCCAAGAAATATTTTGAGTATGAAGTCTCTCAGTGGGAAGTTGTTAAGGGTGACACACTGAAACCACCCACCCTGACCAGGCACCATAGTAACCACTTACATGAGTTATTTTATGACAGGAGGTCCTGGTAAGGAACACAGAACTAACAAGCCACCACCAACCAGAAAAATTCAGGAAATGTCAAAAAGAGATATCACATGTCCTACCACCTCCCAGAATCTTTCTCGCTGTCATCTATCTTGGCTGAGCAATGCGAGTGCCACCAGGAAGAACCCTGAATCAGAATGATTGGACAAAGAAAAGCTGGAAATTAATCCCATCATCATAAACCCAAGACTTTGAGCCACATGGCAGAGCAGTCTTCCTGGGGTCCTTTACCCTCCTGCTCTCCACCCAGGGGCCCCTTCCCAATAAAGTCTCTTGTTTTGTCACACACACACACAAAGAATGTAGGGGGCAAAGTAGGAATCAAAATGGCATCTTCTGAAGTGCCCCACTAGGTGCCCAACATTGGTACTTTTAAAATGAGGAAGGCTGAATGTCAGAGCAGTTAAATATCATTTTCAGGTCCCACATTTAAAAGGCTAAGATCATCTCTGCAAGGGTTGTCTGACTCTAGTGACCATGGTCACACCACTTGAACTTCTCTTCTATATGGTGACCTTGCAAGGATGAGGAATGAATGAGTTTATGCTTTCTGGGTAGGAAAATCTGTGCTGAGTGGTACAGGTTACCAGGGGATTTGTACTAATATTTATCTTCCTCCAATTGAAGATTTCTGATAGATACACAGGATTAGAGCTCATGTAAGAAGTCTGGGATGAAATGTGGATAGGATACCAGCAGATACCTAATACATGCATGGTAGCCATGTTCTATTTTACTCTTTCTTTTTTTATTTTTTACTTTTAATAGTTAAAAAAAATTTTAATTTATTTATTTTAATTGGAGGCTAATTACTTCACAATATTGTAGTGGTTTTGCCATACATTGACATGAATTAGCCATGGGTGTACATGTGTTCCCCATCTTGAACTCCCCTCCCACCTCCCTCCCCATCCCTCTGGGTCATCCCAGTGCACCAGCCCTGGGCACCCTGTCTCATGCATCGAATCTGGACTGGAGATCTGTTCCACATGTGATAATATACATGTTTCAATGCTATTCTCTCAAATCACCCCCTCCACCCCCACTTCTCCCACAGAATCCAAAAGACTGTTAAATACATCTGTGTCTGTTTTGCTGTCTCGCATATAGGGTTATTGCTACCATCTTTCTAAATTCCATTATATGCATAAGTTTACTGTATTTGGTGTTTTTCTTTCTGGCTTACTTCACTCTGTATAAAACTCTCACTGTTTGCAGATGACATGATCCTCTACATAGGAAACCCTAAGGACACCACCAGAAAATTACTAGAGCTAATCAATGAATATAGTAAAGTTGCAGGATATAAAATTAACACACAGAAATCCCTTGCATTCCTATACACTAATAATGAGAAAACAGAAAGAGAAATTAAGGAAACGATTCCTTTCACCATTGCATCAAAAAGAATAAAATACTTAGAAATATAGCTACCTAAAGAAACAAAAGACCTATATATAGAAAACTGTAAAACACTGCTGAAAGAAATCAAAGAGAACACAAATAGATGGAGAAATATACCATGTTCATGGACCAGAAGAATCAATATAGTGAAAATGAGTATATGACCCAAAGCAATCTATAGATTCAATGCAATCCCTATCAAGCTACCAACGAGATTCTTCACAGAACTAGAACAAATAATTTCACAATTTGTATGGAAATACAAAAACCCTCGAATAGCCAAAGTAATCTTGAGAAAGAAGAATGGAACTGGAGGAATCAACCTGCCTGACGTCAGGCTATACTACAAAGTTACAGTCATCAAGACAGTATGGTACTGGCACAAAGACAGAAATATAGATCAATGGAACAAAATAGAAAGCCCAGAGATAAATCCACACACCTATGGGCACCTTATCTTTGACAAAGGAGGCAAGACTATACAATGGAGAAAAGACAATCTCTTTAACAAGTGGTGCTGGAAAGCTGGTCATCCACTTGTAAAAGAATGAAACTAGAACACTTTCTAACACCATACACAAAAATAAACTCAAAATGGATTAAAGATCTAAATGTAAGACCAGAAATTATAAAACTCCTAGAGGAGAACATAGGCAAATCAGTCTCTGACATAAATCACAGAAGGATCTTCTATGACCCACTTCCCAGAGTAATGGAAATAAAAGCAAAAATAAACAAATGGGACCTAATGAAACTTAAAAGCTTTTGCACAATGAAGGAAACTATTTTACTCTTTCTGAGTCTGATTATTCTCTCTGCAAACTAAAGTTGCTGGACTAGGTAACTGGTAAGGTCCCTTTCTGCTCTTGTTTTTATAAGGGCTAAAGATGTCTACTTGGTAGTTTTTGTATGCGACAAAGTGAGTCAGAGTTCCTCATCAACACCCCATCCCTCCTTGTAAGCTGTACTTCTGCCATATGAGACTGTCTCCTGGCTGTGTACCCCAAACACACTGGGTACATTTCCTCTTCCATGTTCTTTGCATAGTCAAGAATATCCATATATGTATTCCACCTCCTCTCAACAATCCTACTCCTCCTGTACGATTTAGCTCAAAACTCATCTCCTTCCCTCATGATTCTTACTGGCCTTGCCT
Source organism: Dama dama (assembly GCF_033118175.1). Lineage (NCBI taxonomy): Eukaryota > Metazoa > Chordata > Mammalia > Artiodactyla > Cervidae > Dama > Dama dama. Next base: position 10,228,461 of record NC_083714.1, on the reverse strand, counting down.
GGCACACAGTATTTTCTCAAGAAGGACAAAACAAAAGAATGAGGCAAAAAAAAAAAAAAAAAAAAAAAAAAGAATGAGGCCATTGCAGTGAAGGCTTAATATTCTTAATGCATAAAAGCAATAAATATCAGGACATGTGGTTAATTGTATTGGTAACTAGGGAAATGGAGGTGAAAACAATAGAAAACAATATTTCAGAGTAATCAGTTGAGGAAGACTTATTTTAAAATTCTCTAAATACCAAAGTTCTGGGTTTTTTTTGGTTTTATTTTTTGTTTGTATGATACATGAATTGAGAATTTTCACCCATTGCTGGTGGTAGTTTAAAAAGGTAGAAACATTTGGGGGCATAATTTTATAATTTCAAGTAAATCTTATTCATATCCTAAGACTCAGATGTTTCATGCTTAGGCACATAACACCTGGAAACTCATATATACATACATACATATATTAATAAAACACTATATTACTTAAGGAGTGGGGCAAGTATTTTGTAATACTTTTTAAGGCCACATAGCTTGTTAAGAGGATTACTAGGATTCTAACCCTGATTTTTCTCACTCTACACTAGCATACTGACTCCCCCACAGATCGTTGCCTTTTGAGACTCAGGTTTGGATTTGTGTAAATTTATTTGATGTGAAAACCCTGGTAGAATCTTGCAGGTGTAAAGGACAGAACCACTAAGTAGGAGGTTGTACAAGTTTAGGGTTGAACAGAGAGAGAGAGGTGTGAAGTAAGAGTTTGAATTCAGGTCGCCAATGCCTGGCACATAGAAGTTGCCCATAAATATATAGTGAAAGGAGGAATGAAATATCAATATTGGAAAGATCAGTCTCTGACAGTGATCATATTTGTTTCCAACATTTTCTTAATTATATACAAGATAAAGCCTTGTTTTATACTTTCAGTTTTAGAATCTGCTTTTTAAAAATTAATTTTTAAAATGTTAATTGCTTTGACAATGTGAAATATGAACTTTGGGTGATAAAGTACATGTAGGTTTATTGACTGTAACAAATGTATAACTCTGAGGTGGAATATTGGTAGTAGTGTGGGGGGAATTGTGTGGGTGTGCAGGGGTATGGGGTGTATGGGAATACTCTGAACTCTCTGTACTGCTCAATTTTTCCTTGAATTTAAAGCTGATCTACAAAATAAAGTCTACTTAAACAAACAAAAATATTTATTGCTTTGGTTTTCCTTCCTTGCTAAAAGAAAGTGTTTTTGCTTCGAGAAAATTTAGAAATTAGAGGTCTTCATCAGCTGGTGACAAGGACTGAAATTGCAACTTGAATCTCATGGTTGAGAATAACAGATTAGGAAGGGGTGAGGGAGGACTAGGGTTCCCTTAAACTCATGTAACAGACTTTTCTAGATGTGAAATGCAGCACAAGACCCTGTGCTTCCATTGCTACTACCTATGCAGTCTCTGAGCCTCATGACAGACAGATCCTACCTGATCAGTAAAATTTGGGATGATGGTATACATAGTTTCTAATTTGCTTCCTCCCCTCTTCGTGATTAATTATGGACATATTTTCAGAAAAGTAAATCTCTCATTACAACAACAATTTGCAAATAAATTTAAGACCAGATTCCAATCTCCTGTTTTAAAATGTTATTTTTATTGTAATTACATAAGTAGTAAATTTTGGATGTAAGGTAAATTCAAACAACACAGAAATACATATAATGTCTATATTTTGCCACAGCCCTGGAGATATCCATTACTGTAGTTGGTGTATGTATAATTTATATATAATGTACACTATTTGAAGAGCTTTATAGAAATACCATTTTGTCGGAGAACATTCTCCACATACAGCCACCTGTAAATGCTGAATTCAGTGTTTACACATTGTCCTGGCAATGCAGAAGAATTAGAAAAACTAAAGATTGTTTATCATATTCATCAACTTTTAGGCCTTGAACCCTCTATTTTCTTTACTAGGCCCTACATTTTCAACATTAATACAAACTGGCTTATGTTTCTCTTTTCAATGAATAGATAAACAAATATACCAAAACCCCCGAAAAACCCTTCCCTACAAATCAGTATTCCTGAGCTACATCCTCCCCTCTCTTTTCATTTTCACAAACAACAAACTTCTCAAAACGCGGGGAACTATTAATATATTCACAGTCTCCACTTTCCAACTTCCCTGTCACTCCTCAGCCCACCCTTGTCTATTGCCTCTCCATTTAGCTCAAACTGTTCTTAACAAGGTCACCAATGGCATCATTGTTATAAAATCCAAAGGGGTTCCTTTCAGCCCATATCGATATAGGAGCCCATGTTTCTGATGAAAACAATACATGCTCTTTGTTTCACCTTGTTAAAAAAATCACAAACTTACAGAAAAGTTGCTGGTATAAAACAAAAGATCCTCTGCCCCACCCCCTTCTCTGGACCATAAGAGAGCAAGTTGCCAACACAATGCTGATGCTCTGTAGCTCCCAAATACTTTAGAGTGTATGTTTTAAAGACAAGAATATTCTCCTGTGTAACTAGAAGACAACCATCAAAATCAGGAAGTTATCATTAATAATAGTTATTACAAGCTAATCCTCAGACTCTGTTCAAGTTTTTCCAATGGTCTTAACAATATCCTTCATAGAAAAGGATACAGGACAGAATCTTAAATTGTCATGTCTCTTTAGTTTTCCACAGTCTAGCAAAGCTCCTCAGTTTTTTCTTGACCTTTGATGACCTCAACATTTTTGAAGACTGTGAGTCAGTTATTTTAAACACTTTCCTCCCTCTCTTCCCTTACAATGCTTATTGCCTTGAGACATTCAGAGCCACAATTCTATATCTGACCACCAGGGGTATTTGTCCACATTGACTACATTTTACAAAGGAAAAGCTATAATTTTCTTTTGTTCTTTCTTTCTTTTTCTACTCTTATTTCAGTGACTCATCAAATTGTTTACTATTTCCATTATACTTTTCAAGTCTGTTTTGTGTATGACTTCTCTGGCATGTGATTGATTTGAACCAACACTTCACCTAAGAAATTACATAAATGGCAAATAGGTACATGAAAAGATGATCAACATTATTAGTCAATATAGAAATGTAAATTAAAATTACAATGAGGCAACACTACACCCCCGTGTGAATGGCCAAAATTAAAAATAATGACTACACTAAGCACTGACGATATCGTGCTTGGAGGATTGAACTCTCATACACTGCTGATGGGAATGAAAAATGGTACAACCACTTCAGAACCAGTTTGGCAATTTCTCACAATATCGATCTTAAATTTGCCATATGCTCCAGCCGTTGAACCCCTAAGTATTTACCCTACAGGAAGAAAGCATGTGTCCATCTAAAGACTTAAATACAAATGTTCATACTGGTGTCATTTAAAAGAGCTTCATATTGGAAACAACCTCATATCCATCACCAGATGAATGGATAAAACAAATTGTGATATATCCATATAACAGAATACCATTCAGCAATAAAAAGAAATTACCTATACAGGCAACAAATGAATAAATCTACAAATAGGCTGAATGAAACAAGCTAGAAAAAAGTACATTCTGTGCAATTCTATTTACATAAAATCATAAACAATGAAATTAATTAATAGAGACAGAAGTCTAGTGGTTTCCTGGGAATGGAAAAGATCCAGGGGAGGAAGTTTGAGGCCAGAGGCAGGTGGGTGGGGAGGTTACAAAGAGCCTCCTTTGTAGTGTTATTTTCATGATATAGACATGAGGTAGGAGGTAGATGGACTCCCCACCACCCAGGAAAAGTAATTTAAGTTCCTTCCTTGTGGACAAAACCTCCAAATTATCAATAGCAGAACAATTGAGAGAGGAGGCTGGGCCCTACCCAGATAAGAAGTAAAAGACCACATATTATTCATTCTTTCTCCTTCAGAGGCACAGGTCAGTAGTGGCCTGCCACAGGGACAGGGTTTCTGGATGCAGCAGACCTGGGAAGTGCAGTGTGGCATGAGTCCTCTTCAAGGAGGTCACCATTAGCTCCACTATAGAGCCACCAAGCAGATGACCCACAAACTGGAGACAAATTATACCAAAGAAGTTCTCACACTGTTGCAAAAGTTCTAGGGCCCACAACAGATTTCCCAAACTGGGGATGCAGTAAAAGGACTGAGAACTCCCAGGAAATTTGACTTTGAAGGCCAGTGGGATTTGATTACAGAACTTCCCTAGGACTGGGGACACAGACTTTTGGAGGGCACAACAAAACCTTGTGTGCACCAGGACTCAGGAGAAAGGAGCAGTGACCCCACAAGAGACTGAGGCAGACTTGCCTGTGTGTGTCCAGAGTCTCTGGTGGAGGCATGGGTCGACAGTGGCCTGCTGCACAGTCAGGGGCATGAACTACAACAGTCCTGGGAGCTGTGGTGTGCTGGCATAAGTCCTTTTGAAGGAGGTTGCCATTACAGCATTACCCCTACCATAGCTTGGCCTCAGGACAAACTACAGGTAGGGAACACAGCTCTACCCAGCAGCAGAAATTGGATTAAAGATTTACTGATCATGGCTTTGCCCAGCAGAGGAAGACCCAGTATTCCACACAGCTAGTCCCTCCCATCAGCAAGCTTGCACAAGCCTATTATCCTCATCCATCAGAGGGAAGACAATATGGAAACCACAATCACAGAAAACTAATCAAACTGATCATTTGGATCACAGCCTTGTCTAACTGAATGAAACTATGAGCCATGTTGTGTAGAGCCTCCCAAGACAGACAGGTCATGGTGGAGAGTTCTGACAAAACATGGTCCACTGGAGAAGGGAATGGCAAACCACTTCACCATTCTTCCTTGAGAACCCCATGAACAGTATGAAAAGGCAAAAAGATATGACACTGAAAGATGAACTCCCCTAGTCAGTACAGAGGAGAGTGCAGAAATAGCTCCAGAAGAAAAGAAGAGGATGAGCCAAAGCAGAAAAAAATGCCCTGTTGTGGATATGTCTGGTGGTGAAAGTAGAGTCTGATGCTGAAAAAACAATATTGCATAGGCACTGAGAATTTGAGGTCCATGAATGAAGGTTAATTGCAAGTGGTCAAACAGGAGATGGCAAGAGTGAACATTGACAGTTTAGGGATCAGTGAACTAAAATGCATGGGAATGGGTGAATTTACAAATGGGAACCCCTTATGATTATACAGTGGAAGTGACAAATAGATTCAAGGGATTAGATCTGATAGAGTGCCTGAAGAGCTATGGATGGAGGTTTGTGACATTTTATAGGAGGTGGCAATCAAGACAATCCCCAAGATAAAGAAATGCAAAAAGGCAAAACGGTTGTCTGAGAAGGGCTTACAAATCGTTGAGAAAAGAAGAGAAGTGAAAGGCAAAAGAGAAAAGGAGAGATACATCCATCTGAATGCAGAGTTCCAAAGAATAGCAAGAAGAGATAAGAAAGCCTTCTTCAGTGATCAATGCAAAGAATTAGAGGAAAACAATAGAATGGGAAATACTAGAGATCTCTTCAAGAAAATTAGAGATATCAAGGGAACATTTCATGCAAAGATGGACACAATAAAGGCATGGACCTAACAGAAGCAGAAGATATTAAGAAGAGGTTGCAAGAATACACAGATGACCTATACAAAAAAGATCTTAATGATTCAGATAACCATGATGGGGTGATCACTCACCTAGAGCCAGACTTCCCAGAGTGTGAAGTTAAGTGGGCCTTAGGAAGCATCACTATGGACAAAGCTAGTGGAGGTAATGGAATTCCAGCAGAGCTATTTCAAATCCTAAAAGATGACGCTGTGAAAGTGTTGCACTCCATATGCCAGCAAATTTGGAAAACTCAGCAGTGGCCACAGGACTGGAAAAGGTCAGCTTTCCTTCCAATCACAAAAAAGGGCAATGTCAAAGGATGTTTGAACTACCACACAATTGCACTCATCTCACATGCTAGCAAAGTAATGCTCAAAATTCTCCAAGCCAGACTTCAACAGTTCATGAACTGTGAACTTCAAGATGTTCAAGCTGGATTTAGAAAAGGCAGAGGAACCAGAGATCAAATAGCCAACATCTGTTGGATCATAGAAAAATTATCAAAGAGAATTCCAGGAAAACATCTACTTCTGCTTTATTGACTATGCCAAAGCCTTTGACTATGTGGATCACAACAAACTGTGGAAAATTCTTAAAGAGACGGGAATACCTGGCCATCTTATTTGCCTCCTGAGAAGCCTGTATGCAGGTCAAGAAGCAACAGTTAGAACCGGACATGGAACAATGGACTGGTTCCAAATCGGGAAAGGAGTATATCAAGGCTCTATATTGTCACCCTGTTAATTGAATTTATATGCAGCGTACATCATGCGAAATGCCAGGCTGGATGAAGCATCAGCTGAAATGAAGATTGCTGGGAGAAATATCAATAAACTCAGTTATGCAGATAACACCACCCTTATGGCAGATAGCGAAGAGTAACTAAGGAGTCTCTTGATGAAAATGAAAGAGAAGCATGAAAAATCTTCCTTAAAACTCAACATTCAAAATACTAAGATCATGGCATCCAGTCCCATCACTTCATGGCAGATATACGGGGAAAGAATGGAAGCAGTGACAGACTTTATTTTCTTGGGTTCAAAAATCACTGCAGATGGTGACCATGACATTAAAAGATGCTTGTTCCTTGGAAGAAGAGCTCTGACAATCCTAGACAGCATATTAAAAAGCAGCAACATTACTTTGCTGACAAAGGTCCTTATAGTCCAAGTTATGGTTTTTCCAATAGTCATCTATGGGTGTGAGAGTTGGACCATAAAGAAAGCAGAGCACCAAATAATTGATGCTTTTGAACTGTGGTGTTGGAGAAGACTTTTGAGAGTCCCTTGGACTGCAAGGAGGTCAAACCAGTCAATCCTAAAGGAAATCAGTCCTGAATATTCATTGGAACGACTAGTGCTAAAGCTGAAGTTTCAATACTTTTGTCACCTGATGGGAAGAACTGATTCATTAGAAAAGACCCTGATGCTGGCAAAGATTGAAGGCAGGAGGAGAAGGGGATGACAGAGGATGAGATGGTTGGATGGCATCACTGACGTGATGGACATGAGTTTGAGCAAACTCTGGGAGATAGTAATGGACAGGGAAGCCTGGTTTGCTGCAGTCCATGGGGTTGCAAAGAGTTGGACATGACTGAGGGACTGAACTGAGCTGAACTGAAGATGGGCCTCAGGACTACTACAAAGCAAGTAGCTGCTAATGGAATGACATTCCACTTGTTAAATCTCTTTCCCATGAGATCAAAGTACCTTCTCTACTTTTAGGCTAGAATCTCACAGGAGCTATTTCTTTTCATTTTCTTAAAATATTTATTTATTTTTGATTGTGCTGGGTCTTCATTGCTTCACTCAGGCTTTCTCTAGTTGCAGAGAACTAGGGCTACTCTTTGTTGCAGGGCATGGGCTTCTCATTGTGGTGGCTTCTCTTGTTGTAGAGCACAGGTTGTAGAGTGCACAGACTTCAGTAGTTACTGCACATGTGTTCAGTAATTTTGGCTCCTTGGCTCCATAGCTCAGGCTCAGTAGTTGTGGCACTTGGGCTTAGGTGCCCCATGGCATATGGGATCTTCCCATACCAGGAATCGAACCATTGTTCCTTGCATTACAAGGCAGATTCTTAACTGCTGGACCACCAGGGAAGCCCTGGAACCATTTCATAACATGCTTTCATCCAGATCTATGAACTCACTAGAGCCGGATGTCATATTCCTCCATGGAGTAAAGCATTGGGGTCTCCAGAGGACCATTGCCCTTGAACCTGGAGTAGAAGCTCCATCAGCCATCAGGACACAGGTCCTCAGAACCTCCCTCCTTCAGACACCTGATATAAGCAAGGCCATCAGCATGAGGAACCCCCTCCAGTACTCTTGTCTGGAATATTCCATGGATGGGGGAGCCTGGTAGGCTACAGTCCATGGGGTCTCAAAGAGTCAGACAGGACTGAGCGACTTCACTTTCTTTCTATAGTTTCTTTTGGAGAAGGAAATGGCAACCCCTCCAGTGTTCTTGCCTGGAGAATCCCATGGACAGAGGGGCCTGGTGGGCTATGGTCTATGGGGTTGCAAAGAGTCAGACATGACTAAGCAACACACACACACACACACACACACACACACACACACACATCAGCATGAGAGCTGCACAAGGAAAGACACATCCAGCAATCACCATGGTTTACCAGTGTAACTGCGTGCCCTGCACCATGCTAGGCACTGGGTTAGTTGACAATTACACTGAAACAACTGGGTAGTGATTGTAACAACCAGATATTACAATGAGCTTCCCACCATGGCCTTTTCCTTCTCCTTTCCTCATCTATCCCTTAACAACAAAGTTGAAAAGGAGTAAGAAGTGGCCTGACTTCATACAGACGTTCATGATCCCGCAATAACCACAGGGCCATAGGCTTACTCATGTGTTACCAATGAATGTTCTCAGCGTTCCTGTGGGGAAAGCATTCTTATCCCCATTTTACAGAGGGAAAAACTGAGGCTCAGAGAGAGTCGCTACCTGTCTCACCTCCCGCGCCTTAAGGAGGAAAGTGGCTCCAAGACACCCCTGGCGCAGGACGCCACACTCACTGGAGCCGGGCGGGACCCCAGAGCTTTACCTATGAGACAGCGGGACACCGAGCCCCAAAGCGGGAAAGCGGCGGCTTGAATGCGGATCCCTTTGTCTCCCCACACCCCAGGGCGATCCAGCACCCCCTGCCGGGCCCCACACCCTCAACTGAGTCCCAAACACCTGAAGACTGAACCTGTGGTACTCCTCAGGTTACACGTCTCCGCAGAAAAGTCGTCACGGTCGCCAAATTTACGTCAGGTTTCCATGGCAACGGCGAAAAGCAGGCTAGTCCGCCACATCCGGAAATGCCTTTTCACCCTCCTTCACCACCCTGAACTTTGGTGAAAGCAGAGCACATTAGCTTTGGCTGCCACCAGAAAAAGCGTACTAATTAGATGCACTTGACTGGGATCAGGGAAACTGGCAAACTCCAGGAGGAGAGTGGACCCAGAGAGGTATCCTGGGGTTCTTAGAGATGGGCTAACCCTCAGAAGGTTAACAGCTGTCATCTGTGGTAGCACATTCAGAGAATGCTTATAATCACGTGACTGAACAATCTAGGAACTGGGAAAGATGTCATTTAATGAAACATTCAGAGGTGCTTCAGGGAGGCAGACCTAGAATAATATAATCATTTAATAGGCAGAAAGAAACCCGGTCGATTCCCTATACAATTGGTTTCTCTTTGGGAAATTTTTATTATCCATTCCTGATATTTTCTTCCATGAGGAGGGACATCCATGACCAAAACACTTCTAGCTTCTCTATAATTCACTTCTCTACTGTGGGAATCACTTATCTGATTAGTGGCTTTGGAAGGAGGAACATACAGCCCAGACCCTTTCCCTTCAAAACTCTTGAAGCAAGCTGCCTTTATGGACCACATATTTGCTTTGCTCTCAGGGGTGTGTCCACAGCTCTTCTCTTCTCTGAGTATTGGTGGCTCCCCAACTAGTCCTATGATCTGTTACAGAATGTTTGTGTCTTTAAGGGGTTCCCCAAATACACCCTTTCTCCACATCTGGGTTCTGACCCAAGAACTATGACAAAAGAATAAAAAGAACATCAATTCTATTACTTATAAAGGTGATATTGGGGAAAATGGTTTAGATTTGTAGGCAATTGAGCCTCCTTTTAATGAACCCCAGAATCGTACTGACTTGACCAACTAAAAGTGCTTCATGAGGACTTCCATGGTGGTCCAGCAGTTTACAATCTGCCTGCCAATCCAGGAGACACAGGTACAATCCCTGGTCTGGGAAGATTCCACGTGCCACCGGGCGACTAAGCCCAATCACCACAACTACTGAGCCCATGCACCAGGGAGCACTAGAGCCTGAGCTCTGCAACAAGAGAAACAACCATAATGAGAAGACTGTGCACTGCAACTAGAGAGTAGTCCCCCCCTCCCCTGCTGCAACTACAGAAAGTCTTCTTTAGGAAGACCCAGTGCAGCAAACAAACAAACAAACAAACAAAAAACAAACCCAAAAAATACAACTGTTTCAAAAAGGAAGACCCAGTGCAACAAACAAACAAACAAACAAACAAAAAACAAACCCCAAAAATACAACTGTTTCAATTGCAGCAAGTAAGTTTTTTAAAAAGTGCTTCATGAGACAGTCATAAAGGCCAAACACTACAATGTAGAGCTATCTGCTGCTGGTGAAGAAGCTCTGTCTCTATGTGTTCAAGGAAAGTAACTTTTTTGCCAAAGGTCATCCCAGTAGCAAGAGAGTGTTTCAGGAAACAACCTTTGACAATCATTTTTCAAAGTGAGTAAACACCCCTAGTTCTGACTACATACTCACCAAGCAACTTTTTGAGGATATGATGCTCCATGGGTTCATGGAGCCAATTGTAGTAACAAACACAGGAGATTGCATTGGAGGCTCCTCTTGTGGAGGGGGATTGGAAGTAGGTTCTAAATCGCAAGAGTAGGGTGAAAAACATGCATCACGAAAATTTCCTGTGGAAATCCTTTCAAGAAGAAATGGAAATATTCAGAGATCGATACCCACATATAAACCGGCATGCAATCTATAGCCAAAACTATAATGAAGTCCTACCAAGCCTTCAAGAATCAGTGAATCCATATCCTAGTCAATGATTCCAGACCACAGGAAAAAAGTACACCCAAAATGTATGTTTTGGATATTCATTTTTACTTAATAAATTCCCCCAAATAATAGTCATTTATTATCTCTCAGGATTCAGTATGTTGATTTGGTTCAGTTGAGTGATTTTTGCCCTACATGATGTCTGTCACTCAGGCTCACAGTCATCTGGAGGTGTCATTTGGCTGGGACATCCAAGAAAGGGTACTCACATGGATGATTGGTGCTGATTATCTTCTGGGGGGCTCAACGGGGACTGTTAAACTCACAGTATCCTACCCCAGGGTGTCCTGATTTAGCAAATAAAAATAAAGGACACCAAGTTAAATTTCAGTTCCAGATAAATAAAATCACATTATATTTGGCATACTTTTGCTAAAAATCATTCTTTAGTTCTCTGGAATTCAAATTTAATTGGGTGTCCTGATTTTATCAGGCAATCTGACACAAGGAGAGCTTTGTGGAGGAGAACCAAGGTGCTGGTAGTGAGGTATGGCTGTCTTGCCTTCATGATGTGTGTGACAAAAAAGCATGGGCTGCTCACCAGAAACAGGTGGCAGAGAGGTTTCCTCCCAAACCCAATGCCATAGTTAAGGATACAATCAGGAGCCTGGGCACCTTTTGTTGTGGGTGACAGATATGTACAAAATGTGTTAGGACACATACTGCTGCAGTGTTTATCTCTGTTCTCTCTATGTTTACCTTCCCTGCAGCAAGAGCCAGGCTTGATGCCCCTTCCCCTTGTCCCCAAGGAAGTTTGTGACAGGGCTGGGAGCAGAAGTTGTCTTACATCCACGTTTCTTCCATCCTTTGTAAAACCTTAAACTCAGTATGAGGATTGGGCTGTTTGTACCTGCTACAGAAGGGAGGGTTTCTGAGAGCCTGGAGAGGGAGAGGAAGAGAAATTTCTTCTACACAGGGATGAGATCTGAGATCTACAAGTCCCTCCAGTAGTAGGGACCTAGCACTACTCCATATCAATACTTGTGGTGGTTCTGTGGATGGTTCATCAAGGCTAGGAAAGCAGCAGTAAGAGAGATTTTCTCCTTTGAATCAAGGAGTCAGGGGATCTGAGGACACTGAGTCATCTATGTTGATGGTTCAACCCTGAGCAGTGTGGTCAGATGGGTCATGTTGGCAAGGGTCTACCCTGGCTGCCTCAGGAAGACAAGATCCCACAAGTGGAACTGCCTTGTCAGAGTACATACATTGAATATTTTCAGTAATTACTGTTTAGTTGACCTTTACAATCTACAATCTTTTTATAAGTATTTAGCACACACAACCATAAGACAAGAGAACCTGTTTTTGTAGATCTGAATCCATGATGGATTTTATGTTTTTATTGCATGCTAATTTGATATCCTGGTACTAAAATGTTAGATTATTTTAATCTTTCTTCATTTTATGTCCTTATAAGTGGCATATTTTGTATTTGTGCCCAAGAATATATCCTGGAATAATTCCAGAATTTGAAAGAAAATCTGATCAGTGAGTTTATGTTTATACTGCATCCTCTTTAAGTGGAAAATGTAGGGCTACAAGAACTTCATATACTACTGGTGGGGGACAGATTAGTACAACCTCTTTTCAGAAACATTGGCAACATCCATGAAAGAAGGAAAAGTAAGATCCCCATCAGCTGCTGCATTTTTGGACACTGACTGCAGAACATCTTGGGCACTCATGCTCTGGGAAATATGTGCAAAAATGGTCAAGGCCACACAGAGTCATATCAAAGCAGTCCCATAGTCACTTTATTAGAGAAATCTGAAAGAAAAAAACTACTATTTTCAGATTTAAAAGGAGGTTGCAAAAGGAATTTTCTCTAAGATGTGGGTGTGCTAAGTCACTTCAGTCGTATCTGACTCTTTGGGACCCCATGGACTTAGGCTGCCAGGCTCTTCTGTCCAAGAGATTCTCCATGCAAGAATACTAGAGTGGGTTGCCGTTTCCTTCTCTAGGGGATCTTCCCCACCCAGGGATGGAACCTGCATCTCTTATGTCTTCTGCATTGGCAGGCGGGTTCTTTACTACAGCACCACCTGGGAAGCCCAAGATAATACTTATATATTTATAGCTGAAACATTCACACAATTATATACCTTATATTATCCTCAAAACAACTCTGGGAGGATGGCATCATTATTCCCGTTGACAGATGACAAACTCAGATTCACTGATGGAAGATCAATCTTTCAGAGTCATCTTTTAAGGAAGAGGAATGAGATCTACCTCTTACGATCTCTAAAGGTCATCATCCAATGGTCTCCTTGACAGATGATGGTCTTCTAGAATTTAAAACTTGTAGTTTTATATGTTTCTAAACTATGCCCACTGAGGTAGTACTCACTCCCTATCCCCTCTCTTTGAAGAAGCTGATGGTGCAGATGAAATCCTAGTGCATAGTCATGTAGCGGGTAATGGATCTGCTGTCAAAATCAAGAGTTCGTTATTCCTGCCTCCTCTCTATGTGTACTCTTTTTTTATTTGGGGGCTCTATGGGAAACTGCTTCTCCCAATGTCCCTCTAAAAGGTAAACTAAGGGGCAGTAAAATGACTAGGAATTAAATAAATAGCTTGATGATCTTCTTCTTTCCCTCTGGATTCCTCAGTAAAGCCATCCTGCAATGCAGAAATGGCCTCAGGCTTGCTTTACTATGAAAGTGATGTTGCTGTTGTTTAGTCACTCAGTCGTGTCTGACTCTTTGCAACCCCATGGACTGCAGCACACCAGGTTTCCCTATCCTTCACTATCTCCCAGAGTTTGCTCAAACTCAGGTCCATTGAGTCAGTGATGTGATCCCACAGTCTCATCCTCTATCATCCCTATCTCCTGCCCTCAATCTTTCCCAGCATCAAGTCTTTTCTAGTGAGTTAGCTCTTCACATCAGGTGGCCAAAGTACTGGAGCTTCAGCCTCAGTATCAGTCCTTCGAATGAATATTGAGGGTTGATTTCCTTTAGGATTGACTGGCTTGATTGCCTGGCTGTCAAAGAGTCTCAAGAGTTTTCTCCAGAATCACAATTCAAAAGCGTCAATTCTTCGGTGCTCAGCCTTCTTTATGGTCCAACTCTCACATCCGTACATGACTACTGGAATAACCATAGCTTTGACTATATAAACCTTTTTTGGCAAAATATTGTCTCTGCTTTTTAACACACTATCTAGGTTTGTCATAGCTTTTCTTCCAAGGAGCAAGCATTTGTTAATTTCATGGGTGAAGTAACAGTCCACAGTGATTTTGGAGCCCCCCAAAATAAAGTCTGTCACTGTTTCCACTTTTCCCCCATCTACTTGCCATGAAGTGATGGGACCAGATTCCACAATGTTAGTTTTTTTGAATAGTGAGTTTTAAGCCAGCTTTTTCACTCTCCTCTTTCACCTTCATCAAGAGGTTCTTTAGTTCCTCTTTGCTTCCTGCTCTTAGGGTGATGTCATCTGCATATCTGCAGTTATTGATGGTTTCTTCCAGCATTCTTGATTCCAGTATGAGCTTCATCTAGCCTGGCATTTCCATGATGCACTCTGCATATAAATTAAATAAGCAGGGTGGTAATATACAGTCTTGAGGTACTCCTTTCCCAATTTTGAACCAGTTCGTTGTTTCATGTCTGGTTCTAACTATTGCTTCTTGACTCGCATACAGGTTTCTCGGGAGGCAGGTAAGATGATCTGGCATTCCCATATCTTTAAAAATTTTCCACAGTTTGTTGTGAGAACAACAATATGGCGGAATAGAAGGACGTATGCATCTTCTCCTGTGAGAACTCCAAAATTGCAACTCACTGCTGGACAACCATCACCAGGAGAATGTTGGATCCCACACACACACACACAAAGATACCCCACATCCAAAGGCAAAGGAGAAGCCACAACAAGATGGTAGGAGGGGCATAATTGCATTTAGAATCAAACCACAGAAAAAGAAGTAAAAGGAATTCAGATAGGAAAAGAAGAAGTGAAACTCTCGCTGTTTGCAGATGACATGATCCTCTACATAGAAAACCCTAAATACTCTACCAGAAAATTACTAGAGCTAATATAGTATAGTAAATATAGAATATAGTAAAGTTGCAGGATATAAAATTAACACACAGAAATCCCTTGCATTCCTATATACTAACAATGAGAAAACAGAAAGAGAAATTAAGGAAACAATACCATTCACCATTGCAACAAAAAGAATAAAATACTTAGGAGTATATCTACCTAAAGAAACAAAAGACCTGTACATAGAAAACTATAAAACACTGATGAAAGAAATCAAAGAGGACACAAACAGATGGAGAAATATACCGTGTTCATGGATTGGAAGAATCAATATTGTCAAAATGACTATACTACCCAAAGCAATCTATAGATTCAATGCAATCCCTATCAAGCTACCAACGGGATTCTTCACAGAACTAGAACAAATAATTTCACAATTTGTATGGAAATACAAAAACGCTCGAATAGCCAAAGTAATCTTGAGAAAGAATGGAACTGGAGGAATCAACCTGCCTGACTTTAGACTCTACTACAAAGCCACAGTCGTCAAGACAGTATGGTACTGGCACAAAGACAGAAATATAGATCAATGGAACAGAATAGAATCAAACCCCATACCCAGCAGACAAGTTCGGAGGGCTCAAACAAAACCTTGTGTGCACCAGGACCTGGGGGCCCCACAGAGACTGAGCCAGACCTGCCTTTGAGTGTATGCAGGTCTCCTGTGGAGGCATGGATCAGCAGTGGCCTGCTGCATGGACAGGGGCTCTGGCTGCAGCAGACCTGGGTCACCCAATGTTAGTCACCATAGAGCCACCAAGCAGATGACCCAGAAACTGCAGAACAATTATGCCAAAGAAATTCTCACACTGTTAATAAAGTTCTAGAATCAACAACAGTTTTCCCAACCTGGGGATCAGGCAAAGGGACTGTGATACCTCAGGGAATTTGAGTTTGGAGGCCAGTGGGAATTGATTACAGAATTTCCACAGGACTGGGGAAACAGCCTCCTGATGAAAGCAAAAGAGGAAAGTGAAAAATCTGCCTTAAATCTCAACATTCAAAAAATGAAGATCTTGGCATCTAGTCCCATCACTTCCTGGAAAATAAATGTGAAAACAATGGAAACGGTGATAGACTTTACTTTTTGGGTTCCAAAAATCACTGCAGATGATGACTGCAGCCATGAAATTCAAAGACTCTTGCTTCTTAGAAGAAAAGCTATGACAAACTTAGACAGCATATAAAAAAGCAGAGATATTACTTTACTGACAATGGTCCATATAGTCAAAGCTATGGTTTTTCCAATAGTCATGTATGGATTTGAGAGTTGGATCATAAAGTAAGCTGAGCACTGAAGAACTGATGCTTTTGAATTGATGCTTTTGAACTGTGGTGTTGAAGCTTCTTGAGAGTCCCTTGGACTGCAAGGAGATCAAACCAGTCAATCCTAAAGGACATCAGTCCTGAGCATTCATTTGAAAGACTGATGCTGAAGCTGAAGCTCCAATACTTTGGTCACCTGAAGCAAAGAACTGACTCATTAGGAAAGACCCTGATGCTGGCAAAGACTGAAGGCAGGGGATTACAGAGGATGAGATGGTTGGATGGCATCACCGACTCGATGGACATGAGTTTGAGCAAGCTCCGTGAGTTGGTGATTGTCAGGGAAGCCTGGTGTGCTGCAGTCCATGGGGTCACAAAGAGTCGGACACAACTGGGCAACTGAACTGAACTGAACTGAACTGAATAGAGTTAAAGAATTTAGTGTCAATAAAGTCAATAAAGCAGAAGTAGATGGTTTTCGGGAAATCTCTTGCTTTTTCTATGATCCAATCAATGTTGGCAATTTGGTCTCTGGTTCCTCTGCCTTTTCTAAATCCATTTTGCACTTCTGGAAGTTCTCAGTTCATGTACTTGAAGCCCAGCTTGAAAGATTTTGAGTGTTACCTTGTTAGCATGTGAGATACGTGCAGCTGTGTGGTCGTTTGAACATTCTTTGGCATTGTCTTTCTTTGGGATTGGAGGGAAAATTGAACTTTTCCTGTCCTGTGGCCATTTTTGAGTTTTCCAAATTAACTGGCATATTGAGTAGAGTGCTTTAACAGCAGCATCCTTTATGATTTGAAATATCTTAGCTGGAATTCCATCACCTCCACTAGCTGTGTTCCTAGTAATGCTGCCTAAGGCCCACTTGACTTTACCCCAGGGTGTCTGGTTCTAGGTGAGTGATCACACCATCATGGTTATCTCAGTCACAAAGACCTTTTTTTGTGTGCGGTTCTTTTCAATTCTTCTTAATATATTCTGCTTCTGTTAGGTTCAGGTTGTTTCTGTCCTTTATTGTGCCCATCTTTGCATAGAATGCTCCCTTGGTGTCTCTAGTTTTCTTGAAGAGTTCTCTAGTCTTTCCCATTCTATTGTCTTCCTCTATTTCTTTGCATTGTTCACTTAAGAAGGCTTTCTTATCACTCCTTGCTGTTCTTTGGAACTCTGCATTCAGATGGGCATATCTTTCCTTTTCTCCTTTGCCTTTTGCTTCTTTTCTTTTCTCAGCTATTTTTAAGGCCTTCTCAGGCAACCATTTTGCATTTCTTTTTCTTGGGGATGGTTTTGATCACTGCCATCTGTACAATGTTACTAACCTTTGTCTGTAATTTTTCAGGTACTCTGTCTACCAGTCTAATCCCTTGAATCTATTTGTCACTTTCATTGTATTATTAGAAGGGACTTGATTTAGGTCATATCTGAATGGCCTAGTGGTTTTCCCTTTTTTTTTTCAGTTTAAGTCTGAATATAATCTTGAAGAATTGATGGCTTTGAACTGTGGTCCTGGAGAAGACTCCTCAGAGTCCCTTGGAGAGCAAGGAGATCAAATCAGTTCATCTTAAGGGAAATAAACCCTGAATATTCATTGGAAGGACTGATGCTGAAGCTGAAACTCCAATACTTTGGCCAGTTGATGTGAAGAGCTGACTCATTGGGAAAGACCTTGATGCTGGAAAAGACTGAAGGCAAAAGAAGTTGGTAGCAGAGGATGAGATAGTTGGATTACTTCACTGACTCAATGGGTATGAATTTAAGCAAACTCCATGAGATGGTAAAGGACAGGGAATCCTGGTGTGCTGCAGTCCTTGGGGTCACAAAGAGTCAGACATGTCTTAGCAACTGAACAACAAAAACAAGAACAATAGGAAGTTAGGAGAAACTAAATAAAAGGGGAAAACTGCTTTTTAATATGTGCTTAGTCGTGTAATCTATATTTCACTAAAGATTTCCCCATTGAGTCCTGTAACCTCCAGAACATGTCTGAATCCTAATTTCTTTCAGTACTCACATTTCATTCTGTCCAGGATAGCAAATGTTTTAGATGTAATGAGCCGTACTGTTTTCCTTTTTTGTCCCCTCATTTATTTTTATTTGTTGGAGGCAAATTATTTTACAATATTGTAGTTGTTTTTGCCATACATGGACATGAATCAGCCATGGATTTACATGTGTTCTTCATTCTGAACCCCCCTCCCACCTCCCTCCCCATCCCATCCCTCTGGGTCATCCCAGTGTACCAGCCCTGAGCACTTGTCTCATGCATGTTAAAAACAGTATTACAAAATAATCATTAAATCTTGCTTGACAAGGCAGGAGTAAGTACTTACAAATTATATGGAGTGAGTTCTCATGATACGGAAGCATTCCCAGAGAAATTTTAGAATAACACATGAAAAAGATGTCCATTTCTTCACAGGGGATTGGAATGCAAAAGGAGGAAGTCAAGAGATACCTGGAGTACCAGGAAACTTCAGCCTTGGAGTACAAAATGAAGCTGAGCAAAGCCCAATAGAGTTTTGCCAAGAGAATGCACTAGTCATGGAAAACCCCCTCTTCCAACAGTACAAGAGATGACTCTACACATGGACATCACCAGACGGTCAATACCAAAATCAGACTGATAGTATTCTTTGCAGCCAAAGGGGGAGAAGTTCTATACAGTCAGCAAAAAAAGACCGGGAGCTGACTGTGGTTCAGATCATGAGTTCCTTAATGGAAAATTCAGGACTAAATGGAAGAAAGTAGGGAAAACACCTATGCCATTCAGCTATGATCTAAATCAATTCCCTTATGGTATACAGTGGAAGTAACAAATAGATTCAAGGGATTAGATCTGATAGAATGCCTGAAGAACTATGGATGGAGGTTCATAACATTTTACAGGAGATGCTGATCAAAACCATCCCCAAGGTAAAGAAGTGCAAAAAGGGAAAATGGTTGTCTGAGTAGGCCTTAAAAATAGCTGAGGAAAATATAGAAGTGAAAGGCAAAAGAGAAAAGGAAATGTAGAGTTCCAAAGAATAGCATCTGAAAGTAGAGTTCCAAAGAATAGAAAGGACAGATAAGAAAGCCTTCTTAAGTGGACAATGCAAAGAAATAGAGGAAAACAATAGAATGGGAAATACTAGAGATTACTTCAAGAAAACTGGAGAACCAAAGGAATATTTCATGCAAAGATGGGCACAATAAAGGACAGAAGTGGCAAGGGCCTAACAGAAGCAGAAGATATTAGGAATACAGAGAAGAACTGTCCAAAAATGGTCTTAATGCCGAATAACCACGATGGTGTGGTCATTCACCTAGACCGAGACTTCCTGGAATGTGAAGTCAAGTGGGCCTTAGGAAGCATTACTAAGAACAGAGCCAGTGGATGTGATGGGATTCCAGGTAAAGATGAATGCTCTTAAAGTGCTGCACTTAATAGGCCAGAAAATTTGGAAAACTCAGCAGTGGCCGCAGGATAGGTAAAGTTCAGTTTTCATTCCAATCTCAAAGAAGGACAATGCCAAAGAATGTACAAACTATGGTACAACTCTGCTCACTTCATATGCTAACAGGTGGCAATAGTGTAAAGAACCCGCCTGCCAGTGCAGGAGACATCAGCAAAACAGGTTCAATCCCTGGGTCAGGACGATCCCCTGGAGGAGGGCATGGCAATCCAATCCAGTATTCTTGCCTGGAGAATCCCTTGGACAGAGGGGCCTAGCAAGCCATGGTCCATAGTTTTGCAAAGAGTCAGACACAGTTGAAGCGACATAGTACAGGTGTTTTTCTGGAATCCCCTTGCTCTTTCTATAACCCAATGGATGTTGGCAATCTGAGCTCTGGTTCCTCTGCCATTTCTAAATCCATTTGTACATCTGGAAGTTTTCATTTCACATACTAATGAACCCTAGCTTGATGGATTTTGAGCATGACCTTGCTAGCTTGTGAAATGATCTCAATTGTATGGTAGTTTGAACATTCTTTGGCCATGGCCTTCTTTGGGATTGGAGTGAAAATTGACTTTTCCAGTCCTGTGGCCACTGCTGAGTTTTCCAAATTTGCTGATATGTTTCATGCAACACTTTAACAGTGTCATATTTTAGGATTTAAATAGCTCAGCTGGAATTCCATAACTTCCACTGGCTTTTCATAATCATGTTTCCTAAGGCCCAATTGACTTCACACTGCAGGATGTCTGGCTCTATGTGAGTAGCCACACCATCGTGGATTTCTGGGTCACTACTACCTTTTTTGTATAGTTCTTATGTGTGTTTGCCACTTCTTCTTAATCTCTTTTGCTTTTGTCAGGCCCTTGTATTTCCGTCTTTCATTGTGCCCATCCTTGCATAAAATGTTCCCTTAATATCTTGATTATCTTGAAGATGTCTCTAGTCTTTCCCATCCTATTGTTCTCTCTCTCTCTCTCTCTCTTTTTTTTTTCATTATTCACTTAAGAAGGCTTATCCAAGACACTCTATTTGTAGAAAAAAATGAAAAATGCATTTAGGAAAAAATCATTCAAAATCCCTGAAACCATCTTATTCATGGAGAAGAATTCCTAACAGTTGAGTATATATTTGCTTTTGAGACATTTTACTATATAAATATAATTGTTCTTCTTAGAGCATAGTAATGAGGTGATAGCCTACTTATCATTTTATACAACTGCTTTCTTTGGAGCAACACCAATGTGGGCTTCCTATGATATGCTAGTGGTAAAAGAACGCATCTGCCAGTGCAGGAGACCCGAGAAACAGGGATTCGATCCCTGGGTGGGGAAGATGACTTCGGGGAGGTCAGGGCAACCCATTTCAGTATTCTTGCCTGGAGAATCCCATGGACAAAGGAGTCTGGTGGCCTAGAGTCCATGGAATCACAAAGAGTCATGATATAGGCCCATGTAGTCATAAAAATGGGAATAGAAACATCAATAGCCAATTTAGGTATGATAATTCTAAAAACTGTTAATTAGTATTGCTGACTCCCTTGGTTCCCCACACTGTTGTAAGTGCTAAACCTGTAGTTTCTCATTAAAACCTCACCACAGTTTATGAGGAGGAGCTACACTTGCCCAACTTTAAACATCAGGGAAATGAAGCACATTGAGGGCAGGGCTAAGCAGTCACAAGACTAAGATGCGAACAGATTCTAGGTGGCTGCTGAGCCCCACATCTAACTAGTGCCCACTGCTACCTGATAAGACTCATTGTCATCAGGACACACAACGCTTTGGAAAACCATGCACAAAAACAAACTCAAAATGGACTAAAGACTTAAGTGTAGGCCAGAAATTACAAAACTCTTTAATGAAAACATAGGCAGAATATTCTATGCCAAAAATCGTAGCAAGATTCTCTTGGACCCACCTCCTAGAGTAATGGAAATAAAAGAAAAATTAACAAATACAATTTAATAAAACTTAAAAGCTTTTTCACAGCAAAGGAAACTATAAACAAAATGAAAAGACAACCCTCAGAATGGGAGAAAACAATTGCAAGCGAAAAAACTGACAAAGGATTAATCTCCAAAATATATAAGCTGCTCAGTCAGCTCAATATGAAAAAAACAAACAACCCAATCAAAAAAAAAAAAAAAGGCAGAAGATATAAACAATGTCTTCTGCAAAGAAGACATACAGATGGCCAATAAACACATGATAAGATGCTTCAACACTGCTCATTATTAGAGAAATGTAAATCAAAACTGCAACAAAGTACCACCACATACTAGTCAGAATGGCTATTATCAACAAATCTATAAACAATAAATGCTGGAGAAGATGTGGAGAAAAGGGAACCCTCTTGCACTTTTGGTGGGAATGTAAATTGATACAGCCACTGTGGGGAACAGTATGCACATTCCTGAGAAAAATTAGGAATAAAACTATTCGAGAAAGGAGGCAAGGATATACAATGGAAAAAAGACCACCTCTTTAACAAGTGGTGCTGGGAAAACTGGTCAACCACTTGTAAAAGAATGAAACTAGAACACTTTCTAACATCATACACAAAATTAAACTCAAAACGGATTAAAGATCTAAATGTAAGACCAGAAACTATAAAACTCCTAGAGGAGAACATAGGCAAAACACTCTCCGACATAAACCACAGCAGGATCCTTTATGACCCACCTCCAGGATATTGGAAATAAAAGCAAAAATAAACAAATGGGACCTAATTAAACTTAAAAGATTTTGCACAACAAAGGAAAGTATATGCAAGGTGAAAAGTCAGGCTTCAGAATAGGAGAAAATAATAGCAAACGAACCAACAGACAAAGGATTAATCTCAAAAATATACAAGCAACTCCTGCAGCTCAATTCCAGAAAAATAAATGACCCAATCAAAAAATGGGCCAAAGAACTAAACAGACATTTCTCCAAAGAAGATGTACAGATGGCTAACAAACACATGAAAAGATGCTCAACATTATCAGAGAAATGCAAATCCAAACCACAATGAGGTACCATTACACGCCAGTCAGGATGGCTGCTATCCAAAAGTCTACAAGCAATAAATGCTGGAGAGGGTGTGGAGAAAAGGGAACCCTCTTACAGTGTTGGTGGGAATGCAAACTAGTACATCCCCTATGGAGAAGAGTGTGTAGATTCCTTAAAAAACTGGAAATAGAACTGCCATATGACACAGCAATCCAACTCCTGGGCATACACACCGAGGAAACCAGAACTGAAAGAGACACGTGCACCCCAGTGTTCATCGCAACACTCTTTATAATTGCCAGGACATGGAAGCAACCTAGATGCCCATCAGCAGATGAATGGATAAGGAAGCTGTGGTACATATACACCATGGAATATCACTCAGCCATTAAAAAGAATTCATTTGAATCAGTTCTAATGAGATGGATGAAACTGGAGCCTATTATACAGAGTGAAGTAAGGCAGAGAGATAAAGACCAATACAGTATACTAACGCATATATATGGAATTTAAAAAGATGGTAACTATAACCCTATATGCAGGACAGAAAAAGAGACACAGATGTAAAGAACAGACTTTTGGACTCTGTGGGAGAAGGCGAGGGTGGGACGTTCTGAGAGAATAGCACTGAAACAAGTATACTATCAAGGGTGAAACAGATCACCAGCCCAGGTTGGATGCATGAGACAGGTGCTTAGGGCTGGTGCACTGGGAAGACCCAGAGGGATGGGATGGAGAGGGAGGCGGGAGGGGGGATCGAGATGGGGAACACATGTAAATCCATGGCTGATTCATGTCAATGTATGGCAAAAACCACTACAATATTGGAAAGTAATTAGCCTCCAACTAATAAAAATAAATGAAAAAAACAAAACAACAACAACAAAACTATCATATGACCCATCAATTCCACTCTTGGGCATATATCCTGAGAAACTCACAACTCAAAAAGAAACATGTACCCTGAGGTGTACTGCAGCACTATTTACAATAGGCAGGACACAGAAGCAACCTAGATGTGCATATACAGATGCATGGACAAAGAAGTAGTGGTACATATGTACAATGGAATACTACTCAGCAAAGGAACAAATTTGAGTCAGTCATAATGATGTGGATGAACCTAGAAACTGTTACACAGAGTGACGTAAGTCAGAAAGAGAAAAACAAATATAGTAAATTAAAGCATATATATGAAATCTAGAAAAATGATACTAATGAACATATTTGCAGGGAAGGAATGGAGAACCAGACATAGGGAACAGACTTGGGGACACAGCAGGGGAATGAGAGGGTGAGACGAATCACAAAAGTAGCACTGACATATATATATATACACATTACCACGTGTAAAAGACATAGCTAGTGAGAAGGTGCCATATAACACAGGGAACCCAGACTGGAGTTTGTATGAATAAAGGGGCAGGATGGGGGGAGGGGAGTGGAGACGGAGAGGATATATATATATAGTTACAACTGATTTGTTATGTTGTATGGCAGAAACCAGCACAACATTGTAATGCAATTATCCTCCATTTAAAAATTTAAACTGTCAAACTGAGGTCCAATATTTTCCTCCAATTTAATAACAAGAAACTTAAAGCATTGATATTCATAATTTTGGTTGTTATTGGAGGGGAATTTTCTTGTTATATGGAGGAAGGGACTTCCTCAACCTCTCATCTCTCTTCCTGTCTCTGAAAACTATTACTGTTCTAAAGGCTTTTCTAGGGATGTGGTAAGAATGTACTTGCTTCCCTGCCATTTCATGTTTTTAACATTTGCAAGAGCAATAGACATCTCTTTTAGGTAAAAAATAAATAACATAATAAACAGTGGAAAAGCAACATTTGCCCAAAACATACAACCCCCAAACACTTGCTGAATGTTTTTATCCGCATTTCATTGTTCAAGAATGCATTATATTCTTTCTTATGCAGGCATTTATATATTTATGCACGTAGGCATGTGTTTGTATACCTATCTACAAAAGGTAAGAGCTCATTTTAGTTTTTCAACCCTCCTATCACTACAGTGGGTTGACATATATCCTGAAAAAGACATGTCCAAACCGCAATCCCTGAACCTGTGATGAGACCATTTTGGGGAATAAGGTCTGTGACATGAAACTACGGATATTGACATGAAATCATCCTGTATTTAGAGTAGACTCTACAATGAATGATTGGTGTCCTGTAAGAAAAAGGAGAGAGGGAGAGCGTTGTGACCTCACTAGCCCTTTTGAGATTGCTACAGCACTGCCCCCAAGATTAGGCTTCCCTGATAGCTCCGTTCGTAAAGAATCCGCCTGCAATGTGGGAGACCTGGGTTCGATCCCTGGGTTGGGAAGATCCCCTGGAGAAGGGAAAGGCTACCCACTCCAGTATTCTGGCCTGGAGAATTTCACAGGGTCGCAAAGAGTCAGACACCCCTGAGCGACTTGCACTGCGCAAGAGAGAGGAGGGTCGGCTCAGAGCCCTGAGAGGTGCACAGGTGCGGTCGACCCCACAGCAAAGGTCAAACGGAAGTCCCTCTGCTGAGGCGGCATCCCGGAAGAAGCACTGGTCTTCGTGGAGTGGTGGCCTGGGGCCTGCGCACCTCAGCGGTCTCGGGCTTAGCTTCTCAGAACTAAGGGAGAAGCCTCACCTGGGAACAGGGAGGAATGGAACTTGGCGCCTGCCTTCTGCCTCACTAGAGAGCCCTGTGCCCACCACTGCCGTACTGCAACTGTTGTCAGTGCCTGGGGGCAGTCAACGTTCGTTTGCTTCCTTTTGGGATGCTTGTCTTTAACACGGACAAATACACCGCCTTCTGGGGTCGTACTGTTTACCTGGCCCACAGAACCTTTTTACTTAAAGACATTCCGGTGCTCTCAATCCTGGCATTCTGGTATTGATGTTGAATACACCTTATTAGCATATTACAATGGCTGTACCCAAAGGCACCATCCCTTCCTTGTTGGGATGCCCGTGCCACATCTGTGTGGAAATCCTCATTGAGCCTGTGACACTGCCTTGCAACCAATGCTCTGTAAAGCATGCTTCGAATCAACTGTGGAGAAGGCAAATTTGTGCTGTCCTTTCTGTTGCAGCCGGGTCTCTTCGTGGACTCGGTACCGCACCTGAAGAAATTCTCTTGTCAATATGGAACTGTGGGAGATAATTCAAAAACCCTAACCAGAGGAATGCTGGCTTAGAGTCTCTGGGCAACAATCAGAGGAAGTCGTTGATGACTCTCAGCCAGTTCGTCTATTAAGTCAACCTGGGGAATTTAGAAGAGAATATGAAGAGGAGAGAAGCAAGGTGGAGGCAGAGCGACAAGCCATTCAGGAGGAAGAAAACAAAGCCAGTGAAGAATACATACGGAGATTACTGGCAGAGGAGGAAGAAGAGGAAAAGAGACAGGCAGAAAAAAGGCTCAGAGAGATGGAAGAACAACTGAAAAGTGATGAAGCGCTGGCAAGAAGGCCAAGCCTTAATATGAGCAATGTCTGTGAGGAAAGCGTCTCGGCTTTCTGCTCGGATTCCAAAAAAATCTAATCCCGTCACAACCGAGTCACAAAGGAAAAGGAAGAGCAAACAAAAAAGCACTGGCGATATTCAAAAGAATTTGTCACTGAATTCTCAACTTGAGTCAGCGTCACAGTCTGAAGTCGTAGAAGAAGACAGGGAAACTTCCAGGTCCAAGGAAACTGACAGCAGTGATAGGGAGAAACCTACATGGCAAGACACAGAAATTGAGGAAGATGTGCCAGCACTTTCTCCTCAAATATGCCTTGAAGTTCAAAAGCGAGATGCAGAAGCTTCAGTGGAGTCACCTAGACCTCAGTTATGTGCCAGTGGTGGAGAATGGTACCTTGAAGGAAAAGTGAAAACCAAACAAAGCAGTCATGAAAGAGAGTCATGTGTCATCAGTCATGAAGAACCTAAAGCTGGAGTTTCCTCTTCTGGAGAAGCTGCAGTTAAGCCTTATGGTGAAACAGAGAGTGGATGTACAGTGTCAGATGTGACACAGACACTGAAAAATAACACAGTTGTGACAGAAAATGAGGAGCCTCGCCTCACCTGCTGACCAGTAAAGATATCTCCAGAGCAAAAAACCAGGAATCTTTGTCTGAAGCAGTCAGCAATCCATGCTGTTCTACAAAAAGAAGAAAAATGTTCCCCAAAGCTTCCTCAGACCAAGAGTAAACAAGCCCGCTTCATCCCAAAACTGATAGATTTGGAACGTCTATTTTTCGAGAGATATAAACAAGAAGAATAGGATGGGTTATTAGCATTGCAGCGTCAGAAAGAGGTGAATCAAGAACAAATGAGGCCAACCTGGCTAAAAGGATCCCCAGATGAATATCAGTTACGGGCTATGTCTTCACCTTCAGGCAAATTACTAAATGGACAGAGGGAGAATACCAAAGAGAGAAGCTTCAAAAGACAAACTGATCTAGAGCATCCAGTACCTCACAGAGCCTCAAAAAGTGAAAATTGGCACCCTTCTTTTAAGTTCCAGTTGTAACATTGTTCAGTTAATGCAAGAAAGTACCAAGTTCTACTATAGATAGTTGTACATAAAATGACTCATTCCCTGCAGCCTGGTAAGTCAAAGAAAAGTATTTTTCAGATGTTTCACAGATACACAAAGTAATGCTTGGGTAAGAAGAGTCTTTACAACCTAGTAAAGCTGGATTGTGAAGCTCTATCATAGATTCTTTATAAATTTTTCATTAGTGCTGCTCTGTGGGCACACTCATTGTCTCTGGTTAAAGGCCTGTGTGATTACAGGGGCAGAGTATATGGATGTGTTTCTGCCAAACCCAGTTGTAAGCAAGAGTTCTACTCCTTTCATTTTTTAATAACTGTGATGGACTAAGTTCAAGTTGACGGTCCTTATGGATTTAAAAATGCCTTGGCCAACTCCCAAGAAATCTTAATGTCCATGCATTTCCCCCAAGGTGCATATTTTAGTGCCTTTGAGCACTTCTTTGTCCTGACTAGTAATCAGAGCAACATTATAATATACCAAGTAACTAAGGAAGCCAGGTAGAGTTTAAAATCTGCTTTCTTGCAACTTTCTCATTACATTCTCAGAGCACTTGAAGTGTATCTTCCACAACACTAATTTCCATCTCTAGTTTAATTGCTTTCAGTATTACAGCATTTTCTTTGACTTCAAATGGGTTAAATCATGAAGTCAGAAAAATCAGACTTTTCTGGAAAATGATGACTTAGCTGAGAGAAAGGAGAGTTGGTGCAAAAGGAGTTAATCTTGGCTTGAGACTGAGTGGGTTAGACTGAGAATTTGGAAGTACTGGAACTGAGTGGATGATAGACAACTGGGTCCAGGATGGAGTAGCAGGTGGAGTTTGGCAATGTACTCTGTCCTGTCTTTTCTTTGCTAAATGACACAGAAAGCATGTGCATTTTACTGCTTTTCACACCATACTATGTAATCTGCTATTCCAAAACACAAAATGGGAATTTACTGTAGCAGAGTTATGTTGTAATATCCTGTGATGCAGAACCTGACTAAACATGTTGTTTCCTTACATTGCCATTTGTATTGATAATGACTCTTATTCGTGTTTATGCACAAAAATGGAAAGGATGATACTTGGATTTTGCCCTGTCTTATCCCTGAAAGTTAAATCAGAGAGCAGCAATTTCACTTGTGAAATTTAACTTAGAGACTGTTAAACTTTTATTTCATTAATATGAAAAACTTGGAGTGAAAAAACAACAGTTTTAACAGCATTTCTGCTGATGTCTAGTTTGCCATCCTTTTAAGGTAATAATACAATAAAATGTCCTAGAGCTAATAATTCTAGCTTAAGTTTGTCAATGGTTTTATACATTATTATCTTTTTTGCCTGCAAATTACATAACTGAAATTCTGTAATCTTTGCATACTTGATGACATATACTTCAGTATTGATTGGGTGATAATGGGTAGAATTCTGAAGCTAACTGAAACTTTAATTTCCCCTTTCTCATAAATGATTGTCCCCTGCGTGATGATTGTGCTGAAATGAAGTGTAGTTAGAAACTTACCAAATTTGTCTAAAATAGACTAAAATCTCTCTTTTCATCAAACCAATATTTTTTAAGACTACATTTTAAGGACTCCTTGAATTAGTTTTGTAATTACATCTTCCCAGAGTAGTCCATGACCAAAAAGGATATAAAACAGTGTAATGTATTTAGGATTTACATATGTAGCCACTTATTTTTCTGTGTAAAGTTTTCCTGAGTAATGTCTTTTTTAAGGTAAATTTTAATTTTTCAGTTACTCTTTCTGAAACTCCTACCATAAATGCATTTTTGTGATAAACTAGTAAATGTTTTCTGTCAGTCATTAGTGTATACTGATGCTTTTCCTCCCATTTTTATGGAAGAGATATGACAGTGTTTAATTTCTCAGGGAGTACTAAAACTGTGCAGAGCTTGAGAATCTGGAAATGAAAATAATTGTTAGAAAGAAAAAGAAGAGAAGGAGAGAGAGATGTCACACAGGCAAGAAGGCCATGTGAAGATGGAGGAGGAGATTGGGGCCCTTCTGCCACAAACCAAGGAGCTCCAGAAGCATTCAGACCGGAGAAGGGGCAAGAATGGATACTACCCCAGAGCATTTGGAAGAAGCATGGTCATGCCCAGCACCTTGATTTTGGGCTTTATGTCTCCAGAATTATGAGAGAATACATTTTTGACATTTCAGACAACATAGTTTGTGGAGTTTTGTTAAGCAGTCTTCAGTAGCATA
This sequence comes from Dama dama, assembly GCF_033118175.1. Taxonomy (NCBI): domain Eukaryota; kingdom Metazoa; phylum Chordata; class Mammalia; order Artiodactyla; family Cervidae; genus Dama; species Dama dama. The sequence continues at coordinate 10,199,255 of NC_083714.1, read as the reverse complement.
TTAGCTCACTAACAGCATCCCCAAATGTTCTTGTAAATAATCAGCACACTGCATTCTATATTCTTCATGCCTACTGTGAGAGAAATTGCAATGAAGATTTATAAGATGAAATATATATAGATAACGTCTCTCATTACCAAGGTTTTTAAATGTATTGTCACTTTTGGTGCTCACAGCATCCCTGTGAGGTAGTCATTTTTACTAAATCCCATTTTATAATAGGAAAACTAGAAAACAAAACAAAACAAAATGATAACTGAGGGACAGGGAGAAGAAGAACTTGGAGGAGAGGGAAGAGGTTACCCAAGAAAAATACAAAAGGTACGAAAGAGAGGCAGAAGTGTGTGTTGTTGTTTAGTTGCTCAGTCTTGTCCGACTCTTCTGTGACCTTGTGGAATGTAGCCCATCAGGCTCCTCTGTCCATGGGATTTCCCAGCCAAGGATGCTGGAGTGGGTTACCGTTTTCTTCTCCAGTGTCACGTCTATGCTGCTGCTGCTCAGTGTCCGACTCTGTGCGACCCCATAGACGGCAGCCCACAAGGCTCCCCTGTCCCTGGGATTCTCCAGGCAAGAACACTGGAGGGGGTTGCCATTTCCTTCTCCAGTGCATGAAAGTGAAAAGTGAAAGTGAATTCGCTCAGTCGTGCTCGACTCTTAGCGACCCCATGGACTGTAGCCCACCAGGCTCCTCCGTCCGTGGGATTTTCCAGGCAAGAGTACTGGAGTGGGTCACCATTGCCTTCTCCAGTGTCACCTCTGTGCTGCTGCTGCTAAGTCGCTTCAGTTGTGTCCGACTCTGTGCGACCCCATAGACAGCAGCCCACCAGGCTCCTCCATCCATGGGATTTTCCAGGCAAAAGTACCGGAGTGGGTCACCATTCCCTTTCCAGTGTCACCTCTATAGAACCCCGTAATTTAAAAAGAGGAGGAAGGGCTCACTGGAGTCATCAGAAACTCCTGAAAGAGGAGCTGGACCTGGGATAGTGGGCAGGACCTAAGGGGGCTAGATGGAAAGGAGGGGATAGGGAGTCCATCCTGACTGACGTGAAGAGTGGGGCTGCCAGGTGAGCAGACAGGGCTCAGAGGTAACTGATGGGACACTCCAGGGATTTGAGGCCATCCGGGTGTAGGACTGACTGGGGAAGGACCATAGTTGCTCCCATGGGACACTACACAGCCCCTTTATACACTAATACGGTGTACAACGTTGGTAAGGAGTAAAGCGCCCCGTGCTTCTGTCACTGGTCTACAGGGCAGAGAAGGACCAGGTCCACTGACAGTAGGGAAGCTGAGTTGATGCTAAGTTCCCAGAGTCTCCTTTAAAGTAGGAAGCAGGCATAAAGCAGAAGAATTCATGACTAAGGGGTCCCCCATACCTCCTGGAGACCATACACGCCCTTTAGTTTCTCTCTGACCCCAGGTCTCATGGACTCCATCTGCCAGTGAGGTCCTGTCTGCCTCCCGGGGTCACATTCCTAACCAGAACACTCTGTCCACCCGTTAGCTCTCCCCACACTCTGGTTTGTTCCATCTCTGCATCGTCCCTGAGATCACTCAGGCTTTTCTCCTCCTTTGTTACCTCAACCCCTTTCATCAGCTCAGTGAGGTGTATCACAACCCTGCTTTCCTTCACACCTATTATGATTTATTCCTTATAATGTTTCTTTGAAGAGTTCAATGAGTTACACTCAGAAGTTATATAGCTAAGAGACAACCAAGTGTAACACAAGGATTGATCTGAAGTCTTCACAGTGAAGACCATACAAAATCTCGTATTTCAAGGAAATAGGAAAAATGAACAAAAAGAACACTAGGCTCCTTTGGCTTCAGAATCTCAATAAAAAATAGCCTCAACAGTGAAATTGTAGGTGTTAACATATCATGGAAAACAGATCTTGTGCCAACATTAAAATTAACACCAGGCTTTTGTATAGATGGCATTTATTATAAACAGCAAAATATATATAATGTCTCAACTGTAAAACATTCATGTTAAAGTGTCTCTAACATGAGCTGCTTTAATATGTTGAGGCGAAAAAGTTTCAGAACATCACAGTGGAAGCAATCCAACACTGACAAACTCTAGTGATCAAAGACATTCTCTTTTAGTTTATGTAAAACAATTCATAATTACAGAGAGAATGTCCCAGTTGTGTATAGTAGGAGACAAGCCACTTTTCCAGACCAAAAGGCACTCAAGACTTGGGATGAAATGAGCTCTGATCCAATCCAGCCAAGTGGAGCTGGTTCCTTTAAAGCAGTGGTTACATATTCTTCAGCTTGAGCCCTCAAGGACAAAGGAAATCAGAAAACATTCCCTTCTCTTTAAACCTACCTTGGGCTTCCCAGGTGGCACAATGGTAAACAATCTACCTTCAAATGCAGGATACACAAGAGCCACAGGTTCGATTCCTGGGTTGGGAAGATCTCCTGGAGTAGGAAATGGCAACCCACTCCAGTACTCTTGCCTGGAAAATTTCATGGACAGAAGAGTCTGGCAGGCTACAGTCTATGGGGTCGCAAAGAACGGGACACAACTGTGTGTGCACGTGGGCATACGTGCGCACACACGTGCTCACACACACACACACACACACACACACACACACACACACACACACACTCATTTCACCCATACTGGTCAGTCTCATTGCTTTGGTCAAGTGAGTGGAAGGCAGTTCAGTTCCAGTTCAGAGCCACCATGTTCCCATGCAGAGGTGCCATGTGGATGATCCAGACTTCATATATTTCCTGAGAGCCTCTTGCCACACATCTTCATGAGGTGATCAAGACCATATACTTTGAGACTGCTTCCTGACTAGGCTCCTTTCATGACAGACACTGACAGTGCCATTCTTCATGGGGCCAAGTAGTTTTCCTTGGTCAACTCCCGAGTCCCCATGGCAAGGCAAGAGGAACTTGAGAACATTTGTTGCTGGAGTTTTGTGGGAGCATGAGAGAATATGTGAGAGTAAGTCTTCTTCACTCCAAAATCACTGAGTCTACTTCAGTGTGGTGCTGGACTTAACTAGCCCAACTCTTGTGCATTAGTTTTCCCCCCACACTTCCTTTTTTGTTTTTTGTTTTTTTCTATTTTGTCTTCATTTTGTTAAATGGCAGGTATTGGATCCCACCCTCAATGAAATAAAAACACTATATACTGGGGAAGACACATAGAGCAACATTTCTATCAGAAAATATAGGCTTGAAGAGCATGGCACTATAAATGCTTGCATGACCAGTCTCATGCTCAGGCCTGAAAGTTTAGCATCAATTTCTTTTTTTGCTTTTTTTAACCTTTAGAATTTAAACACAACTTTTGACATAGAACAATTCAACAGTAGTGAGTATAACCTTGAGTATCGATACTGTTGTGCAAATTGAAGGTGGGTGGTTTAGTCCAGAGCTGACCATCCTGCTATCAATCCATGGCACCTAACAGTACCTGCCATCACATTTGTTTATAACAACCCCTTCCTGTTTTGGTGTTAATGAGAAAACTGGTATCCTACTGCGATATTTGCTCTTGCTAAAACATCTAGTAATTGGTGTATGTAGCTAAATTTTCTGTTTCAAGGAATAAAGAAAATATTATCTTTTTCTAGAAGCTATTTCACAATTACCTGATTAGTAGAAATGTATGATAAAGCTTCTTCCCGGCAGATGGTGTCTGAGCATCCCATCAAATGACACAAGGGACAATACTGGCAATGAGAATCACACAGCTTCTTTAAAAACAAACATTGTGAAGATGAAGGTTAAATGAACAAGGGGGTCAAGGTCCTATTCATACCCTGGATTCTGTGCTAATTCTGAACAAATCACACCTTTTGTCCATGTGATGAAGTGAAGTGAAAGTCGCTCAGTCATGTCCGACTCTGTGACCCCATGGACTATACAGTCCATGGAATTCTCTAGGCCAGAATACTGGAGTGGGTAGCCTTTACCTTCTCCAGGGGATCTTCCCAACCCAGGGATCAAACTGAGGTCTCCCACAATGCAGGTGGCTTCTTTACCAACTGAGCTATCAGGAAGCCCGTCTATGTGATAATCGTACCCATTAGATTTCTGCGAATTTGTGGAGTTACAGGATTTTAAAACTAAGGCATTAAAAAAAAAAAAAAAAAAACTAAGGCATGTACAGGGTGAGGGATGTTCATAAATTGTAAATGACCATTCTACTCTGAAAAATTGATGTCATATGTTATTGGAGAAAGTAATTTTATTATGTTGGCAAGTAAAACCATGAATTCTATTAAAAAATTCCCTTCATGTTCAAAAGTTTTCTTTCATTAACATTGTAAGGGGAAAGTGGCAGGATGTGAGAACACAGCAGATCAGTAAGATGGGTGATGCAGCCCGGCCCAGGGCATCTGACCTCAGCCCCATCCTGATGTTTCGCCTGCACATTCTGTATTCTCATGAACAACAGAGGATTTTTCTTTTAGAAAGTTGCTCAGTCATGTCCGACTCTCTGCCACCATTCTCCAGGCTAGAATACTGGAGTGGGTAGTCTTTCTCTTCTCCAGGGGCTCTTCCCAACCCAGGTCTCCCGCATTGCAACAGCAGAGGATGGTGGCAGTGTCCTCAGTCTCACCCATTTCTTCCAAGAAATGAGACAGTGATGCCTTGAAGAGCATGTGTATGTTTTCTTAGATTGTGTTGCTTCTCCCCCTCTCCCATTCCTGGTAGAAGAAAACTCAGAAGATCTTTTGACTTGAATATTTGCCCATTTAGTAAAACTACACCGTCACCACATACTTTTATTTAAATATTTATTGATTTATTTATGGTTGCAATGAGTCTTCATTGCTGCACGCGGGCCTTCTCCAGTTGCAGCGAGCGGGGCCTACTCTCTAGTCGTGGTGCAGGAGATTCTCATTGCGGTGACTTCTCTTCTGGTGGAGGATGGGCTCTAGGCATGCAGGCTTCAGTCGTTGCAGCATATGGTCTCAGTAGTTGCAGTTCACAGGCTTTAGAGTGCTGGCACAGTAGTTATGTTGCATGGGCTTAGTTGTCCCACAGCATATGGTATCCTCCTGGACCAGGGATTGAACCCATGTCTCCTGCTTTAGCAGGTGGATTCTTTACCACTTAGCTACCAGGGAAGCCCACCAAATGATTTTTTAGATAAATTAAATGAAGACAATGCAGGATTCATTCACATGTAGCATCAACAGGTCCCATAGTTAAGCTTGACACATTCTCCCAAATGCCGATGCCATGCAGGGGCTGGTGGTTTTGAAGAGGTCCTGAACTACAGTTGAGGACAGTTGTGGACTGGTTCCTGTGACTGCATATTCCACTTCCAGATAACTTGGGCTTCTTGACCCCAAACAGCACATGCTGCCAACTTGGGCTCAAGTGGAACCCATGCTGATTCAAGGCTTGAGTTCTGGAATGCTCCAGAACCTGAAAGCAGAAAGTTTGTATTTCCTGAGGAACAGAGACAAGACACTATTTTGTCTTGGAAATGAATTTTCTTCCTTCTGGTTCTTTTCCTTCTTCCTATACCTTTCCTCCTGGCTCAGACGCAGCCAAGGTGGATGGGACCCCTTGCATTCTGCCTCCTTCTCCTGCTGCATGGAGCCATGCAACTGGGTGGGGGCCCCGAAGAGAAGAGGACCTTGGGCAGGCTGGACCTAGCTTTTGTGCACTTATTTCTGCAGAGTTAAATCTAACATCATGACCACTTCCCAAACAGAACTAAATTTGTTGACTCAACCACCCTCTCTTATGTTTGGGTAATTCTGTGCAGTAGGAGGCACATGGGTTATTCCCACCTTACTCAAATGTGCATTTTATTGTTGTCCATACTAACTGACCTTTTAAAACTGTGTTTAGTAGAATCTCTGCACAGGATTTCCCCTGGGATATTATAGTTTGTTTCTGTTAATAGAAATGTGTTATCTGTAGGAATGTGTTATCTGGAGATGTTCCTTCATACACAGTTGGCCCTATCACTTTGGATTCTTTTCTTGGTAGCTTTCATGCTTTACTGGGTGGGCCCACAATGCCCCTTTCATTTATCTTAAATTCATCTCTCTTCTAACCTCTTGAAGATCGGGATTAACAAAGATGCAAGGGATAATTCCTAGGCTTCCCTGAATCCTTTGACCTTAGAGAAAAAGTATTTAATAACCAGGGAATTGATCTGACAAAATTAGATAGGTGCTATTAGTACAGTTTGGAACATCTGGAAAGCATTACATTCAAATAGAGGTATGTTTTAAAGAGAAAAGATCATCGAGGCAAAAGTAACCAAATATCCAAGGAGGTGATGTTCACTTCCAAACTGCCTGTTTAGAATATGGAGAAAATGTGTATCCTTATCTGTCACTCATTCATTGATTCATACACTCATATTAGTAAATAATATGTGCCCCAAACAGCAGCAAGGGTCTGCATGCCCAGCTCTTTCCATTGGTGTGGTGAATAAAGTCCCTTTATCATCTACAATTTGTAGAATAAGAGGTTTTAAGTTTTCTTCTACATACATTGAAGCCACGTCAGTTAGTATTATACTGCTTTTTTTTTTTTTTAACCATGCTGCATGGCATGCAGAATCTTAGTTCCCCAACTAGGGATTAAACCCATGCTCCTTGCAGTGGAAGTGTGGAGTTTTACCCACTGAACCTCTGGGGACATCCCTGGTGTTATATTTTTTGCTTCTACTATTAAACAGAATTTGGAAATTTCAAGAGGAAAAGGAAAGTATTTAATAATATTTTGGGGCTGTTCTTCCTTCCATATGTTTCTAGATTTATTCTTTTACTAATTCCATTCTGTTACCTCTATTCATTCTTCAGGGTGTATCTGCTGGTGAAAACTTTTCCTTAGTCTTTCTTCATTTGAGAATGCCGTTTTAATCTCCAATAATTTCTGAAGGATAATTAAGCTAGATACAGGATTTGAGTTTGTCAATTCCTTTATTTCAGCACTTGGAAAATGTGCCACTTCCTTGTGGACTACATCATTTCTGATGAGAAATTCCTGTCCTTTATAGCACTTTTCTCCTATAGGTAATACACTGTGTTTCTTTCCTGGATTTCTAGATTTCTTTTGACTTTACTTTTCTGAGCTTTGACTATGATCTGTTTCTTCCAAAACTTCTTTAGATTTGTTCTGCTTTGGGTCCACTCAATTTCTTAAAAATATAGATTTAGGGACATATGTTGCCAACTAATTTATTTTTTTATAAATTATTTATTATTTATTTTATTTTTGGTTGCACTGGGTCTTTGTTTCTGTGTGTTGGCTTTCTCTAGTTGCAGTGAGTGGGGGCTACTCTCTAGTTCTGATGTGCAGGCTTCTCATTGTGGTGGCTTCTCTTGTTGCAAGCATGGGCTCTAGGCACACAGGCTTCAGTAGTTGCAGCTCATGGGCTCTAGAGTGTGAGCTCAGTAGTTGGGGTGCACAGGCTTAGTTGCTCCTCGGTATGTGGGTTCTTCCTCGACCAGGGATGGAAACTGTGTCCCCTGTATTGGCAGGCTGATTCGTAATCACTGGAACACCAGCGAAGTCCCTGGTCAATTAATTTATGACAAAAGGAACCAAGAATATACACTGGGGAAAGGACAGTCTCGTCAAGAAATGGTGTTGAGAAAATTAGACAACCACGTGCAAAATAATGAAACTTGACCAGTATCTTCAACCATACATAAAAATGAACTCAAAATGGGGTTAAAGACTTAAACATAAGACCTGAAGTCATTAAGCTCCTAGAAGAAAATAAGCAGTACTTCCCTTGACATAGATCTTGGCAGTGATTTTTTAATCTGATACCAAAGCAAAATCAACAAAAATAAATGGGACTACATCAAACTACAAAGCTTCTCCACAGCAAAGGAAACCATCAACAGAATTAAAAGACAACCTACTGAATGGGACAAAATGATTGCAAATATCTGATCAGAAACTAATGTCCAAAATATACAAAGAACACATACAGCTCAATAGCAAATAATAATAATCTAATTTAAAAATGGGCAGATCCGAACAGACATTTTTCCAAAAATACATACAGATGGCCAACAGGTACGTGAAAAGTTGTTAAACATTATTAATTGTTGTGGAAAGGCAAATCAAAACCAAAATGAGATATCACCTTACACTTGTTAGAATGACTGTTATTAAAAAAAGATAAGAAATAACAAGTGTCAGCAAAGATGTGGAGAAATTTGTGCACTGTTGATGGGAATATAAATAGGTGAAACCACTACGGTAAAACCACTTGAGGTTCGGGAAAAAATTGGAAAAAAAAAAAGAACTATCATATGACTTGGCAATTCCACTTCTGGGTATTATCCAAGGAAAATAAAAACAATAATCTGAAAAGGTATTTGCATTCTCATGTTCACTGCAGTATTATTTACAGTAGCAAAGATATGGAAACAACCTAAGTGTCCATCAATGTGTGAATGGATAAAGACAATGTGGTACATGTGTTTAATGGAGTGTTATTTGTCCATAAGAGAGAATAGAAACATTTTTGATTGGGATGACATGGATGGATCTTGAGGGCATAATGCTAAGTAATTCAAACAGAAACAAATACTGTTTGATCTCTTTTACCTAGAATCTAAAACAACAACCCACCCCCCGCCCCCCAAATCAAGCTCATACATAGAGTGAATAGTTTGGTAGTTGCAGTAGGTGAGGGCTGGGGGGGGGGGGGTTGGTGAGAAAAATGAAGAACTTCTTTTTAGCTTAAATAAATTGAATAAAGAATTGTTAATTAAAAGGGCAGGTTTAGATTTTTTGCCAGACTTGATGATTACTAGCCATTATTTTTTTTTTGTACAGTTCTGTGTATTCTTGCCACCTCTTCTTAAGATCTTCTGCTTCTGTTAGGTCCATACCGTTTCTGTCCTTTATCAAACCCATCTTTGCCTGAAATTTTCCTTTGATATCTCTAATTTTCTTGAAGAGATCTCTAGTCTTTCCCATTCTGTTGTTTTCCTTTATTTCTTTGCATTGATCTCTGAGGAAGGCTTTCTTATCTCTCCTTGCTATTCTTTGGAACTCTGCATTCAAAAGGGAATATCTTTCCTTTTCTCCTTTGCTTTTTGCTTCTCTTTTCACAGCTATTTGTAAGGCCTCTTCAGACAACCATTTTGCCTTATTGAATTTCTTTTCCATGGGGATGGTCTTGATCCCTGTCTCCTGTACAATGTCACGAACCTCCGTCCATAGTTCATCAGGCTCTCTGTCTATCAGATCTAGTCCTTTAAATCTATTTCTTACTTCCACTGTATATTCATAAGGGATTTGATTTAGGTCATACCTGAATGGTCTAGTGGTTTTCCCTGCTTTCTTCGATTTAAGTCTGAATTTGGCAATAAGGAGTTCATGATCTGAGCCACAGTCAGCTCCTGGTCTTGTTTTTGCTGATTGTATAGAGCTTCTCCATCTTTGGCTGCAAAGAATATAATCAATCTGATTTCAGTGTTGACCATCTGGTGATGTCCATGTGTAGAGTCTTCTCTTGTGTTGTTGGAAGAGGGTGTTTGCTATGACCAGTGCGTTCTCTTGGCAAAACTTTATTAGCTTTTGCCCTGCTTCATTCCGTACTCCAAGGCCAAATTTCCCAGTTACTCAAGGTGTTTCTTGACTTCCTACTTTTGCATTCCAGTCCCCTATAATGAAAAGGATATCTTTTTTGAGTGTTAGTTCTAAAAGGTCTTGTAGGTCTTCATAGAACCGTTCAACTTCAGCTTCTTCAGCGTTACTGGTTGGGGCATAGGCTTGGATTACTGTGATATTGAATGGTTTGCCTGGAAACGAACAGAGATCATTCTGTCGTTTTTGACATTGCATCCAAAACTGCATTTCAGACTCTTTTGTTGACCATGATGGCTACTCCATTCCTTCTAAGGGATTCCTGCCCACAGTGGTCAGGAATATAATGGTCATCTGAGTTAAATTCACCCATTCCAGTCCATTTTAGTTCGCTGATTCCTAGAATGTCGACATTCACTCTGGCCATCTCCTGTTTGACCACTTCCAATTTGCCTTGATTCATGGACCTAACATTCCAGGTTCCTATGCAATATTGCCCTTTACAGCATCGGACCTTGCTTCTTTCACGAGTCACATCCACAACTGGGTATGGTTTTTGCTTTGGCTTCATCCCTTCATTCTTTCTGGAGTTATTTCTCCACTGATCTCCAGTAGCATATTTGGCACGTACCGACCTGGGGAGTTCCTCTTTCAGTATCCTATCATTTTGCCTTTTCATACTGTTCATGGGGTTATCCAGGCAAGAATACTGAAGTGGTTTGCCATTCCCTTCTCCAGTGGACCACATTCTGTCAGTGAAGAGGAACTAAAAAGCCTCTTGATGAAAGTGAAAGAGGGGAGTGAAAAAGTTGGCTTAAAGCTTAACATTCAGAAAACTAAGATCATGGCATCTGGTCCCATCACCTCATGGGAAATAGATGGGGAGACAGTAGAAACAGTGGATGACTTTGTTTTTTTGGGTTCCAAAATCACTGCAGATGGTGACTGCAGCCATGAAGTTAAAAGATTTACTTTTACTTATGCTTACTCCTTGGAAGGAAAGTTATGACCAACCTAGATAGCATATTAAAAAGCAGAGACATTACTTTGCCAAGAAAGGTCCGTCTGGTCAAGGCTCTGGTTTTTCCAGTGGTCATGTATGGATGTGAGATTTGGACTATAAAGAAAGCTAAGTGCCGAAGAATTGATGCTTTTGAACTGTGGTGTTAGAGAAGACTCTTGAGAGTCCCTTGAACTGCAAGGAGATCCAACCAGTCCATCCTGAAGGAGATCAGTCCTGGGTGTTCATTGGAAGGACTGATGCTGAAGCTGAAACTCCAGTACTTTGGCCACCTCATGCGAAGAGTTGACTCATTGGAAAAGACCCTGATGCTGGGAGGGATTGGGGGCAGGAGGAGAAGGGGCCGACAGAGGATGAGATGGATGGATGGCATCACTGACTCGATGGGCATGAGTTTGAGTAAACTCCGGGAGTTGGTGATGGACAGGGAGGCCTGGTGTGCTGCAGTTCACGGGGTCGCAAAGAGTCGGACATGACTGAGCGACTGAACTGAACTGAGTCATTATTTTTCAAATCCATTTTCACCCATGCACTTTTTCTCCTCTCCTTCCAGAACAAAAATGAGAAGCATAGTATATCCTTTGTTAGATCAATGGATCCCTGAGGGTTTGTTCTTTTTTAAAATCCCTTTTCTCTTTGTTGTTCTCATTGTATAATCTCTAACATACTGTCTTCAAGTTCACAGATTCTTTTCTCTATTCTGCTCTTCAGTCTATCCATTGAGCTTTTTATTTATGTTTCAGTTCTAAAATTTCTAATTGGCTTTCTCTGTATCTTGTGTTTCTTTGTTGAGACTTGATTTTTTTTCATTTGTTTCAAGCTTATTTGTAAGTAATTTTTGAAACATTTTCATAAGGTTTACTTTAAATTCTTGATCAGATAATTCCAACATCCACATCATTTCAGTGTTGGTGTCTGTGAATTGTCTTTTTTCAATTTGAGATTTGTCTGGTTTTTGGATATTGTATCCAGATTTTGAATAATGTCATATGATACTCTGTATCTTATTTATTTTTTATTTATTATTTATTTGGCTGTGCCAGGTCCTCATATTGAAGCCCCTTTACATTATTAGAATAAGCTCCATAATATCATGTCTGTTTTTTATGTGCTGCTCAATTGTGTTTGCTAATATTTAAAAACATTCCTTCATATTCCTTTTATGCTTTTAGGGTGTAATTTAATTTTAATGAATTTTTTTGTTATTTTTTAAAATCAATTTTATACTTGCTTAATCATTTTACTTTTTTCTCTGCCCTTGGGGTCATTTAAGTAGCATTAAGATAATCTTACCTTCAAATTAGAACATTATCTAACACCATAAACAAAAATAAACTCAAGATGGATTAAAGACCTAAACCTAAGACCAGATAGTATAAAGGTCCTAGAGGAAAACACTTTTTGACATAAATCACAGTGACATTGTTACCAGCCAAAATCTTCTCTATTCACCAAAGCCAAATGAAAAATATGGAGACAGAGTCTAGAGGAAATAGAAAGGTGTCTTTTATTCTCAGCTTGCAAAGAAGGGAAGACAGTAGGTTCATGCCTCAAGAACTGTGATCCCCCCTCCATGAGGAACCTAGGGACTTATATAAGGCAAGGAAGGACTTGTCTTCAGGAGTCAGTGATGAAGAACAAAGGTGATAGGATCTTGATTTCTTCCTCTTGCGTTGTTTCAAAGACAGTCATAAACTGGTGTCAGTAACCCACTAATTGAGTCTGACAGTTCAGTGGCTCTGTGGCCTTCTTTCTGATATGTAGCTATAAGGGTAAATACCAGCTAGGGGATGTATTTAGCATAGCATCAATGAAAAAGAAGAGAAAATACAGGACAAAATCTGAATGTATAGAAGGTTTGTGGGAAGGAATCTTTTTTTAAAAATTATTTATTTATTTTACTTTACAACATTGTATTGGTTTTGCCATACATTGACTTGAATCTGCCATGGGTGTACATGTGTTCCCCATCCTGAACCCCCTCCCAACTCCCTCCCCATCCCACCCCTCTGGGTCATCCTAGTGCACCAGCCCCGAGCATCCTGTATCATGCATCGAACCTGGACTAGTGATTCGTTTCACACATGATAATTTACATGTTTCAATGCCATTCTCCCATATCATCCCACCCTCGCCCACTCCCACAGAATCCAAAAGACTGTTCAATACATCTGTGTCTCTCTTGCTGTCTCGCATACAGGGTTATCGTTACCATCTTTCTAAATTCCATATATATGCGTTAGTATACTGTATTGGTGTTTTTCTTTCTGGCTTACTTCACTCTGTATCATAGGCTCCAGTTTCATACACCTCATTAGAACTGATTTAAATGCATTCTTTTTAATGGCTGAGTAATATTCCATTGTGTATATGTACCACAGCTTTCTTATCCATTGATCTGCTGATGGGCATCTAGGTTGCGTCCATGTCCTGGCTATTGTAAGCAGTTCTGTGATGAACATTGAGGTACACGTGTCTCTTTCAGTTCTGGTTTCCTCGGTGTGTATGCCCAGGAGTGGGATTGCTGGGTCATATGGCAGTTCTATGTCCAGTTTTTTAAGGAATCTCCACACTGTTCTCCATAATGGTTGTACGAGTTTGCATTCCCACCAACAGTGTAAGAGGGTTCCCTTTTCTCCACACCCTCTCCAGCATTTATTGCTTGTACACTTCTGGATAACAGCCATTCTGACTGGCGTGTAATGGCACCTCATTGTGGGTTTGATTTGCATTTCTTAGATAATGAATGATGTTGAGCATCTTTTCATGTGTTTGTTAGCCATCTGTATGTCTTCTTTGGAGAAATGTCTGTTTAGTTCTTTGGCCCACTTTTTGACTGGGTCTTTTATTTTTCTGGAATTGAGCTGCAGGAGTTGTTTGTATATTTTCAAGAAAAGAATTGTATGCATGGTCAAGTTTGCTAAATTAGAATGAATTTATGTTTTTAAAGAACAAGTCAATATCAAAAGTACATTGGTATAAAGTCAGAATTTGGTTTTCTTTCTATTAAAAAGACTATTTTCTTGGACTATTGCTCTTATCTTGATAAGACATTAGGAGAGGTTTTTCTTTACCCTTTGGGTAGTCTGCCTGCTAAACAAAGATTTTATGTCTTACCAAACTGATTTCCAGTGCTTCATCTTCTCTTTACCAGGTCTTTGGTTTCTTGGGAGAACTGAGTCTTCTCAATATTGAAACTGTTCAATTTGCCTTCTGTATTTGCCTTAAAATCTACTGTCAATTTGGTTAAATAGACTTATTTATTTCATAATGGTCTATGATCTTATTTAATCAAATGTTCAAATCTTTTGAAATTTTTGACATCTCCTCAAAATCAAATTATAAATGGAGTCTTTTTAACCTTTAACTAACTTTGAGATTTCCCAGAAGACCTCTGGAAAATCTCAAAGGTCACCTGGTAAGATGTTAAAGACTTCCCTGTAACTCAAATGGTTAAGAATCTGCCTGCAGTGCAGGAGATGAGGGTTTGATCCCTGGGTCAGGAAGATCCTCTGAAGAAAGGAATGGCAGCCCATTCCAGTATTCTTGCCTGGAAAATCCCATGGACATAGAAGCCTGGTGGGCTACAGTCCATGGGTTCACAAAGAGTCAGACACGACTGAGTGACTAACACACACAAGATGTTAAGATAATTAGGTTTATTTGATATGGTTAAATACATGGGAAGGATTATCAAATAAGTGATACTAAACCTTCTTAGGTTATATTTGTATTGATACATGATTTTTAAAATTTATATTTATTTATTTATTTTGGTTGTACTGAGTCTTTGTTGCTGCACGTGGGCTTTCTCTAGTTGAGGAAAGCAGGTGCTACTCTTCATTGTGAAATAGTTAATAGTCAGGTAGGAAGGCCAGGGTCCCCAAGCAGCAGTAGGAAGCCAGCGTCTGCTTGTCTGCAAGTGGCTGACTTCTTTTTTTTTTCTATATTCCTTTGCTTGCACTCTAGCCATGTAGGAGGTTCCTTTTGATCCTCTGTTGCTATGACAACAGTTGGTCTGCTTAAACTAACTTTTCCCCAAACCTTGAGCTGCTAATTGCCCAACCAAGCAATACATCTGACTCATGGAAGTGTTTTTCTTAAGCTATGTTATTAAAACTTATGTATCTCATTTGGAGTCCTGTTTTCCTTCAAGACTTATGTCAATTGTTTTACGGATACAATATAGCTTGTCCAGAGAGATCTCCTCTGTAGACGACTCTCCTTGTTCTGATATGTATGTTGTGAGAGAGAAACCTGGTGTGACTCAGCTATGAGGTGTTTGGTATATCTGTGATCAACAGCTTGCTAACAAGCATAAGATGCCTTGCTAAAAATTGTCAAGGGGTTATCTTTTCTTCCCCATCTGATGTCTATATCAGAAGCTATCTCTATCCCTTTTATACTTTAATAAAACTTTGCCAAACAAAATCTCTGAGTGATTAAGCCTCGCCTCTGGCCCTAGATTGAAATCCTCTCCTCTGGAGGCCAAGAATCCTAGTGTCATTCACAGCTCACAGCCACAACCTTTCAGTTGCAGAGTATGAGATTCTCATATCAGTGGCTTCTTGTTGCTGAGCACAGGCTCTAGGCATTTGGCTTCAGTAGTTGCAGCGCATGGGCGTATTTGCTCTGCAGAATGTGGAATCTTCCTGGACCAGGGATCAAATCTGTGTCCCCTACATTGGCAGGTGGATTCTTATCCTCTGCACCACCAGAGAAGTCTGATATATGTTTTTAATATAAGTGTTCCAGAAATTGTACAGAAGTCCTAGAAATCCAATGTGTCCTGGAATGTTATCAGTCATAATTCCAGCTGTAATCTTAAAATGTTTTGTGTCACATAAATAACAAAATGTCGTAGTCAAATTCTTATAATGAATTCTCATCATTATGAGAGTTTACTTGCTGTGTTCTCTCAAAGGTCTTAGATGTATTTTCACAGGAACAAGATGAACAATGAGATAAATAGTAAAAATAATTCTTCCATGGACCTGATATCATAATCTATGAGTTTTCATGGTAAGACAGGAACAACTTTAATGGTGACTGAGAGTGGCACTAATACCAAAAGGTGGAGTTGTTAAAGTAATTAAACAAGGAATCCATTAGAGGTGGCCCTAACGCCATAATGGCCTATGTAAGAAAACCAAAATGTAAGCCTGTGAATACCTCAAGGTTGCAAAATCAAAAGCTAAAGACAGCCAACCACAAATAGTCAAGTGGGCTTTAAGCTCTTGCCAGCCAAATAATTTCTTTTCTTTGCTTTCATGCCTTCCCTAAGTAAGTCATTCTCTGAGCTCCTGTCAGCATGTGTGTGCATGCATGCTCAGGACTATATAGCCTGCCAAGCTCCTCTATCCATGGAATTTCCCTGGCAAGAATACTGAAGTGAGTTGCCATTTCCTCCTCCAGGAGATCTTCCTGAGCCAGGGATCGAACCTGCATCTCCGGCTTGGCAGTTAGATTCTTTACCACTGGAAAGCCCTAGCTCCTGTCAGTGGAGCACTCCTAATCACTTCCTGTTTGGTGCTCAATTAGAATCAATCTTTGTTCAATTAAACTCTTCTAAAAATTATAATATGCCACACTTTATCTTTTAACAGAATGTAAGAAAAGAAAAACAGTCTATTTACCCAGATATTTACCATCCTATTCATTTTTCTCTGCAAGTACAGTCATACTTCTGTCTGAAAGTAAATTCACCTTTCTTACAGTGCTATATGCTACCTTTTTTCACTAACAACACGAATTGAATGTCATCAAGTGTCAGTAAACAGTCATTTGCACCATAATTTCAGTGCTTACAAGAATACTAATGGCTCATAAAAATATGAAAGTATTCAAATTAGCTAGCATTTATTTTGGGTCAAGTAACATTTATTCTCAGAATTGTAGTGTGACATTTTTCATCTTTATTTTACAGATGAAGATACTTGAGAACTGGGAAGCTGAATACTTTGCCCAAGCTAACATACTTAGAAAGTGACACAAAATGGATTTGAACCCAAATAGCATGGTTTCAGAGCCTGTAATATTTAGGGTGATAAAAGTTGAGGCACAGAAGCACACAGATTAACTATCAAGTTTCAGCCACAGAAACCCAAACCGAAACACACTTGTACATACAAATTGTCAAAAATTGTACTCAGCTTCTTTTCTCTATAAATGAGTATTCTTTGGATATATTTCCAAAACACTAAAAATTTCAAGTATGTTATTTATATGTTAAAAAGTATTTTCCGTTTTCAAATTTTTATCTTAATGAATTTTCCTGTTTACGATATTTCAAACAATACAGAAATTATAACATAAATTTACCCAACTCTCCTTTCTACTTGATACTTGTCCTCTGACCCAGTGGTGTCCACTATCAATAGGTTGGTGCATGTTCTCCATATGTGTTTCTCTGTAGGTGAAACATTATCATAGTCAGAGATACAGAAAAATATTTATTCATATGTTTTCTTTTTCAATATAGAATCCCATTATTCATATTCTGCAACTTGTCTTTTTCCAATGAAAATAACAGCTTTTCATGTTTTCATATATTTTGTTAGCTAATATATTTTCAAATGTTACTTGACATACATATTGTCCTTTCCATGAATTCTCTGTTTATATTTGTACTAGTTATTGCTATGAAGTGTAGCAGAACATGTTACCCAAATATGCTTCTTTGGTGTAAGGAATATTTTGAGCTGATTATTTTAAGAAACAGCGGACACAAGAGAATCTCTGAAAACAGAGTAGAAGTTACCCTTTAGTAAGGAACATGTACATTTATCACAGAAATCTCCGTTAGTGTCTCCCTCTTTGTTCCTCGCTCTGAAGGAGGACCTTAAAACACATGGAAATGTTGTCTATGGAGAAGGCACTGACTTCAGTCTGCATAATAAACCTTACCCTTGTTAACCTTGCTTTTCTTGGTAACCTCTAATAACTAGCCTCTCCTCCCACCCCCAACATCTTTTTTTTTTTTTTTTTTGCCTTTGGCTGAAGATTGTATTTAAGGTGGTGGCATGAGCCATCACAAGGAATTCATTTCCCTGGGTATCCCCCCTGTGTACATGAGGCAAACATATATATATATATATTTAAAAATTAATTTATTTATTTTAATTGGAAGCTAAATACTTTACAATATTCTAGTGGTTTTTGCAATACATTGACATGAATCAGCCATGGGTGTACATGTGTTCCCCATCCTGAACCCCCCTCCCACCTCCCTCCCCATCCCATCCCTCAGGGTCATCCCAGTGCACTGGCTCTAAGTGCCCTGTCTCATCCACTGAACCTGGGCTGGTGATCTGTTTCACATATGGTAATATACATGATTCAATGCTTTTCTCTCAAACCATCCCACCCTTGCCTTCTCCCACAGAGTCCAAAAGTCTGTTCTTTACATCTGTGTCTCTTTTGCTGTCTCACATATAGGGTCATTGTTACCATCTTCCTAAATTCCATATATATACATTAATATACTGTATTAGTGTTTTTCTTTTTGGCTTACTTCACTTTGTATAACAGGCTCCAGTTTCATCCACCTCATTAGAACTGATTCAAATGAATTCTTTTTAAGCTAAGTAATATTCCATTGTGTATATGTACCACAGCTTCCTTATCCATTCATCTGCTGATGGGTATCTAGGTTGCTTCCATGTCCTGGCAATTATAAAGAGTGTTGTGATGAACATTGGGGTGCACGTGTCTCTTTCAGATCTGGTTTCCTCGGTGTGTATGCCCAGGAGTTGGATTGCTGGGCCATATGGCAGTTCTATGTCCAGTTTTTTAAGGAATCTCCACACTGTTCTCCATAGGGGCTGTACTAGTTTGCATTCCCACCAACACTGTAAGAGGGTTCCCTTTTCTCCACACTCTCTCCAGCATTTTTTGCTGTAGACTTTTGGATAGCAGCCATCCTGACTGGCGTGTAATAGTACCTCATTGTGGTTTGGATTTGCATTTCTCTGATAATGTTGAGCATTTTTCATGGGTTTGTTAGCCATCTGTATGTCTTCTTTGGAGAAATGTCTGTTTAGTTCTTTGGCCCATTTTTTAATTGGGTCTTTTATTTAATTTTCTGGAATTGAGTTGAAGGACTTGCTTGTATATTTTTGAGATTAATTATTTGTCAGTTGCTTCATTTGCTATCATTTTCTCCCATTCCGAATGCTGTCTTTTTACCTTGCTTTTAGTTTCCTTCATTGTGCAAAAGCTTTTAAGTTTAATTAGGTACCATTGTTTATTTTTGCTTTTATTTCCATTGCTCTGGGAGGTGGGTCATAGAGGATTCTGCCGTGACTTATGTTAGAGAGTGTTTGGCCCATGTTTTCCTCTAGGAGTTTTATAGTTTCTAGTCTTACATTTAGATCTTTAATCCACTTTGAGTTTATTTTTGTGTATGGTGTTAGAAAATGTTCTAGTTTCATTCTTTTACAAGTGGTTGACCAGTTTTCCAGCACCACTTGTTAAAGACATTATCTTTTCTCCACTGTATATTCTTGCCTCCTTTGTCAAAGATAAGGTGTCCATAGGTGTGTGGATTTATCTCTGGGCTTTCTATTTTGTTCCATTTATCTATATTTCTCTCTTTGTGCCAGGACCATTGTCTGTCTTGATGACTGTCTTGATGATTGTAGCTTTGTAGTATAGTCTGAAGTCAGGCAGGTTGATTCCTCCAGTTCCATTCTTCTTTCTCAAGATTGCTTTGGCTATTCGAGGTTTTTTGTATTTCCATACAAATTGTGAAATTATTTGTTCTACTTCTCTGAAAAATACTGTTGGTAGCTTGATAGGGATTGCACTGATTCTATAGATTGCTTTGGGTAGTATACTCATTTTCACTCTATTGATTCTTCTGATCCACGAACATGGTATATTTCTCCATCTATTTGTGTCATCTTTGATTTTTTTCATCAGTGTTTTATAGTTTTCTATATATAGGTCGTTTCTTTAGGTAGATTTATTTCTAAGTATTTTATTCTTTTCATTGCAATAGTGAATGGAATTGTTTCCTTAACTTCTCTGTTTTCTCACTGTTAGTGTATAGGGATGCAAGGGATTTCTGTGTGCTAATTTTATATCCTGCAACTTTACTATATTCATTGATTAGCTCTAGTAATTTTCTGGTGGAGTGTTTAGGGTTTTCTATGTAGAGGATCATGTCATCTGCAAACAGTGAGAGTTTTACTTCTTTTCCAATCTGGATTCCTTTTATTTCTTTTTCTTCTCTGATTGCTATGGCCAAAACTTCCAAAACTATGTTGAATAGTAGTGGTGAGAGTGGGCACCCTTGTATTGTTCCTCACTTTAGGGGAAATGCTTTCAAATTTTCACCATTGAGGATAATGTTTGCTGTGGGTTTATCATACATGGCTTTTATTATGTTGAGGTATGTTCCTTCTATGCCTGCTTTCTGAAGGGTTTTTTAAAAAAATCATAAATAGATGTTGAATTTTGTCATATTAATAAACTTCTGTTTGTTTTTCTCTTGCTAATATCTTTTATTACAGAGGATCTCAGCCAAGAACACTGAAGGGTAGAAGGGAAATTATTTTTCTTCCCCTACCATTTTGGCAACCATGCAGGGATTCATCGGGACATCCTATTTACTCTGGAGCCTACAGATGGGATCCTGAAAAACTGGCAGAAGCTGGCTAAGGGTAAGAATTCTTACCAAAGTCAGCTCTCCTGGATCTCTGTCTGTAGTGTCTTGTCAGGAGAGGGAGGGTAAAATTTTTACATTGTCTCTTCATTTCCAAATCCAATTGACAGGAGAAAAACATTTGTAATATTTAATTCTTTGAATTGTGATTGTGAATTTGGTTTCAGGTACCCACTGGCTATTGATCTTTTTCCTCCCAGCGACAGCCATCATTTTCCCATTTGTCCTGTTGTATGTTCTGAGAACTTGCCGTGGCTTTCTACCTGCCCAGGGCATATAGGTTGTCATTTCTTGTGTGTTCAGGTAACTTGAACGTCAGTTTGGAGGTTCTAAGATTATAGTCAGATAGAAATGTGGGTTGCACCCCACTTGCAGCTAGAGTCCTACTGACTGTTGCCTGCTCTTAGGGGGAATTGATCAAGTCTTTCTTTTGGCCAGCTTTAGGGGTGGTTCGCTCTGGACTTCGGAGGAATGAATCTTTTGTGCCCTCTTTAGGGACAACTTCTATACCCATGGTTAAGTCATAAAAGCCTTTGGTTTTCATTGAGTCACTTGATAGGTATACCTTTGGTTTAAAAGAAAAAAAAAGAGAAAAGATTTCAAAGGTGTTTAGTACTACCAGTAATATTTACTGTTTGTCCTGACTGAAACTTGATAATAAGATATGTGAAAGGATTTCTTTTTTAAAGGAGCTCTATGGTCAAAAGTTGGCCAAATTGGTGGGTGATGTTAAGAGCTAATAGTACCTTTTTATAGACTTTTCTCCTAAGCTGAAATGGAACTACATAGCCAGAGAAAAAGAAACATGCTGAAGCCTTTGTGGAGTGACTTGTTAAAACATTCTACGCACAGACCTCTAAATCTAGAACATAGGAATTCTTGATTTGCAACTCAGTTGGAAATTTCTCTGATGTAAAAACAATTGAAGATAATGTAGTTGGATGGGCAGGTAAGCCCCTTGCTAACATCCAAGTTGTAACCCAGTTCTTTGAGAGATTAAAAACAAACAAACAAAATTGTTCCTTTTTTATAAATTGAGTCTTTACAAGAACAGAAATGTGTCTCTTAAAGCAATTCAAAACCCACATATTTTTTTAAACCATCTCCAGATTTCTGGTATTCATCTCAAAATGCTTGCAGATAATTGTAAACAACTAGAACATTTGAGATAGAACTGTCTTGCATTTAAGATAAAGAATGACAATTCAAACAATAATTATCCTAGGCCTTTGATAATAGGCAAATATGCTCCAAAGCTCATCCTTGGAGAAAATTTACATCTTTTCTCAGTGCCTTTGAGATATAAACGTTCAACTCCATCTTTTCTAGGACCTGAGAGCCACCCTTTTAAAACGCAAACTTCAAGGAGGTGATTCTTGTCAGAAGTTAGAGAAATAAAGAGCTATTTGGAATCTAGACAAATGAAAAGCCTTAAAAGTCTTCTCTACAAATAGTAGTAAAAGCTTAGGCATCTAGAGCAGATAAGCTTAATTTTTTCCACAACTTGGATCCAACTGTTCTTTTATAAATTAGTGTTTTAAATTATTGTAAATAAATAAATAAATTATTGTAACTATATCATTGTTAAAATTTTTTAAATGACAGCTATCTCTCTAATTATCTGTATGTCTACATCTCTGTTAGAGATGTATGATTCTCCTCTACCTCTAAATGGTAAAAGATTTGTAAAAGATCTCTAATTAATTGGCTTTAAATAAGTGCTTATATAACTAAATATCCCTAAACTCTCAGAAATAGAATAGAGACTAACACAAATGTTTTTCAAGCTAACATGATCTGAGGTAATCTTCAGTAAAAGAAAAAAAAAAAAGCTAGTTTAAGTTCATTGAATTAATTAAGAGAGACATGTCTTCAGAGTTATCAACATTATATATAATACCAATACGCCTTTTATTTTGCCTAGATGTACTAGTAATAAATTCATGTTATCTCTTACAATATTTGTGATCAAAAAAATAACAAGATTATGGCTAGCTATTTAATGCCTTGTTAAAATTTCACGAGTGATCTAAACATATTTGTTAAGAGCAAGTGAATTAAAGAAATGTACATAAGATAAAAGTTTATAAAAGAACTTTCAAATGTAATTATGTTTTAGAATGTCTCCTTAAAAATAGTTTCCCAAATATTTTTAGTAACTTTCAACCTTAGAATTTTTGCTGGGTTAATTTATGGATATTCTTGGAATATCTAAAGCACTTCAAATATATTAATACACTGACACATTAATTGCTAAACATAAGTCTAGGTTTACCTACTTCTGTCCCCTTAGTAAAAATATTTTGGAACTTCCCTGGTGGTTCAGTGGCTAAGACTCTGAGCTCCCAATGCAGAGGGCCTGGGTTCATGTCCTGATCAGGGAACTAAATACTACATTCTGCATCTAAGACCCAGAGCAGTCAAATAAATAAATACTTAAAAAAATGTTTTGTGCCACATTGAAAGATTATACTGTGAGGAAGCTCATGCTTTTTGAAATTATCAAATGCATTAATAAATTTGCCAATCGATAGAAGGTTGGTATGGAAGAGTTCACAATTGCTTACTTCCTAGTTTTCACTATTGTTTATAACTTGTAAGCACCAAGAATTCTAATACATATAATTAAAACTACTAAAAATACTATGGACGATTATTTTATTTCTGTATGTAAGAAAAGTAGTATATTTGGAGATAAAAAAGGGTGTGAGGTATGGAGATTCATTTTTGCTAAAGGAAAAGGTAATTTTGTCCTAAATTTTTAATAGAACAACTGAGTGTTTCAGAATGAGAAAGAGGAGAATACCGGACAAACTAAATAGATATAGATGACCTAGCTATATTGCTTGTCATTACTGTTCCATTACTGCTCTATTATTTACATTAAATCCAGAGAGCATCTACTTTAAAGTGGGGGAGGGGGGAGGAAGTAAAGGAGAGAAAGTAAAGGAGCCAGAGTTGTCTCAAACTCATGTCCATCGAATCAGTGATGCCATCCAACCATCTCATCCTCTATCGTCCCCTTCTCCTCCTGCCTTCAATCTTTTCCAGTACCAGGGTCTTTTCCATCGAGTCAGATCTTTGCATCAGGTGGCCAAAGTATTGGAGCTTCAGCTTCAGCATCAGTCCTTCCAATGAATATTCAGGGTTGATTTTCTTTAGAATTAACTGCTTTCATCTCCTTGCAGTCCAAGGGACTCTCAGGAGTCTTCTCCAACACCACAGTTCAAAAGGATCAATTCTTCTAAGGTTTAAATAATAAGCTTTAACATCAATATTGTATCTATGTTAAAAGTTAATTTTCTTTCATCTGCTAAGAGGACAAGATTTTTGTGGACTGTTGGTCGACTCTAGATAAGAGATTGAGAAAGATTTTTCTGTACCTTTCAAATAATTTGCCTAGAAAAGTGATGGTTTCTGTCTTTCCAAAATAATTTCCTGTGGTTCACGTTGTCATTGTCATGTCTTGAAATAAGAAAACTGTCTTTTCAATAGTAAAAGAGCTAAGTTTTGCTCACAACTATGTAACTTTTTGTATTTGCTTTTAAAATCTTTTATTTTCACTTTGGTTAAATAGATAAAATTAAGTATTGTTCAATAATGATCTGTGATACTATTTAGTCAAATGTCCCATTCTCTTTATCTATAATCCCATGTTAATTGTGGGGACCTTAAGAAGAGAAAAATTCAGGATAGCAAATATAATTAGAAATCCTTAAAGTCTACTATTCATGGATAAGTCCTCTTAAGAGTTGACAGTGTATTTGTTTTCACAAATTTGTTATGCAAATATAACCTGTATATTTAAGATGAGCAATGAGATGATACCCTACATACAGTTATGTGAACTGCTTTTTCTACAAATGTCAATATTATGGAACTCAATTCAAGCCAATCAGTATAAGCCTACATAATAATAGAATAGCCTTGCACACTAATGGTCAATTTAGGTATAACAGTAATAAGAATGGTTAATATTATTGCTGACTCCTTCTGGCCCTACAATGTTGTAAATGCTAAACCTATACTTGGTCATTTAACTCTCACCATGTCCTATGAGGAGAAGCTATTGTTTCTGAACTGTAAGCATCAGATAACTGAGGCATGGTGAGGGCAGGGCTAACCAGTCACAAAATTAAGATGTGAACAGATTCTGGGTGGCCTCTGAGCCCCACCATCTAAACAGCATACCAGTGCTTCTCATTTGACTAGATCCTCAACCTCATCAAGGCATAGCAGAATAAAACTAATTAATGTCCCATTTTTTTCTCAGTTAACTAGGCAAAATTTGAAACAACTGATCTTAATTAGCATGGTTTGGAATTTGGAGATCTGTGTCTTGTTCCATTGTGGAAGGGACTCCTCCAACATTCTGTCTCCCCTCCTGTGCTTCAGAAATGTTCCCCTTCTAAAGTGGATAACTTTCCTGTGTTTGGGGCAGAAAATGCTTATGTTTCTCCAGCCTTTTTAATATTTTATAAATTGCAAGGGCAATAGGAATTTATTACAGCTAAAATTAGATGACATACAAAGGGAAATAAAATAATACCTCAAAGCCCACCATCTGAAGAAAAGTCCTTCTAATGTTTTCATCTATATTATATTCCTCCAGAATTATTCTTATGCAGGTATTATATATTTACAGATGTATGCATACATTTATATATTTATACAAAACATAAGGTCTCATCTTACATTTAATTTTGTAGCTTGCTTATGTCACTCTAGTGGGTTGAATTGTGTGCCCTCCAATATTTCCAAATCATAACACCCCCATGCCTTAGTTGGAAATAGGGTCTTTAATATTTAAGTTATGTAATATTTAATATTTAAGTTAAAGACCTCGAGAGATGACTGGATTTAGGACAGTTCCTAACCCCCAAGATTGGCATCCTTATAAGAGAAAAGAGGGAGATTGCACACACACAGGGAAGAAGGCCATGTGAAGACAGAGGCAGAGACTGAAGTTATGCTCCCATGAACCAAGAAAGCCAAGAGCCACAAGAAGCTGGAAGAGGAAAGAAGGAGACTCCTGTGGAAGCTTCAGAGGAAGTTTGGCCCTGCTACAACCTTGATTTCAGGTTTCTGGTCTCTAAAATGATAAGATAATGAATTTCTGTTGTTCTGAGTCATGAAGTTCCTGTTAATTAGTAACAGCAGCTCTAGGAAACTAACACAGTCGCTAACCATATACTTCAAATGTCATTGTGAATAAACATCACTCTGTATCCTGTTTTTGTGCCTGTGGGGATAGTAATGTGAATAAAGATATACATGAAAATTAAACATGGCTACATTTTAAAGTCCTAACAGTATTCCCCATATCAATTCATTTAATGGTCCGGGCACCCCTATGAGGTAGACACTATTGCTCGTCCCCATTTTGTAGATGAAAAGCTGAGGAAGAGAGAACTTGGCCTAGGGCTGCACATTTAGAGAACAGGACAGCCAGGGTTTGTACCTCACGCTCCAGAACCTGGGAAACAGTCAAAGATTTGTTTCAGTAACAGAAGCAGTCTGCATAAGCATGTGTACTTTGGTGGTGGTGGTTTAGTCGCTAAGTCGTGTCTGACTCTTTGTGACCCCATGGACTGTAGCCCGCCAGGCTCCTCTGTCCATGGGCGTCTCCAGGCAAGAATACTGGAGTGGGTTACCCTTTCCTCCTCCAGGGGATCATCCTGACACAGGAATTGAACCCTGGTCTCCTGCATTGCAGGCGGATTCTTTACTGACTGAGCCACCAGGGAAGCCCATGTACACTTTAGGGACTCATTAGAGAAATATTCATGTACTAACATATTTACCTAGTGACCTTGGTAAGAGCACGTCCACTGCAATTATGGGGACAGATTCAGTAGTACAGTGAGATAAGAGGTTAGTGGGAAGTGAAGAATGTTAACAAGACATGCAGAAAATGCTTTCTGGAACTTTGATTTTGAAGGACAGAGGAGAAAGGGGGAGAGAGGGAGAGAGAAGGTCTGTGATTAAATGGGGAAAAGAGATCCAAAGGGGAATTTTTTTTAACATCTTCAATTCGTTGAAAGTATAAAAGTTAACATGCAGGAGCCATGTCATCTCAGATTTAACCTCTGACAGGATATTTCCACTATAGAGTTAACGGGATACTTCTAATGAAGAGTATGGGTTTATGAGTGACTGGAAGAATGGATACTTGTCTATCAAAGCAATGGTAGTAATTTGTGGATTTTTGCCTCTAAGGGAGGCAGTATGTGGTTGAAATCCTGGTATGACATGATCTGAGGACCCCTGCCATGTTGAATGTGATACAGGTCTAGAATTTCTTACCAGTGTATTGACATAGGGAGCAGTCCAGGAGCAGAAGTTAGACAAACATCACAGCCCACTGTCCTGGTGCCATCTCTCATTGAGCTCACCAGGTGAGTCAAAGGCACTCCTGTCTTCCCAGCGTGGGGACTGGATTAGGATCAGCACACAGGTATTATGTGGAGCAGCTCTTAGGAGATTCTGTAACACCAAAAAATCAAGAGGACCTACTACCTCAAACCCTTCAAGTCAGCACTTGTCAGAGAGTTGTTTGCTCCCTTCCCCTAGATACTTGTAATCTCTGTAGGAGAATCAGTGAGAAATCACTTTTTGCAGTACCTTCCTTAGGACCAGGGCTCAGATAGACCCCACTGCTGTACCCTAACATTTAAAGGGCACTGAAGTCCCACCACGTGCCATACACTCTTGGCAGGTTTCCTCATTCACCCCTCAGGACAGCTCTGTGACAAAGGTATTGCGAGTCCCAGTCACAGATGCCCAAGATCATGGTGACAGAGCCTGGGTCACCTCTTCAGGTAAGTGTCAGGATGGGATGAGGTCCCATCCCTCACCCTCCCTGAGGACACAGAACAGCTGCCCTTTCAGAAGATGGGCTTTCAGGGCTGCAGAAATGGTCACACACCCCTGCTGTTGTCCCACAGTACTCACTCACCTACCCCATTGGGAGAGGAAGAGGACAGAGGAGATAAAATCCTGCCCCTACTGTCAGCTGACCTCAGTGTCCAGGCCACATGCATTGGCTCATCCCTGAAGAGAGGGGTGGGGCTCGGGCAGAAGCTCAGGTATTGCCCTTGAGACAGGTGATCTGGAGGGAAGGCAAGTGATATGTGTAGAAGTGTTTTAAGGAATTGTACTTTATATTTCATGTCCTTTAATCCTAGTGGCTATTCAAGTTACCCATTATGACCATTATTCAGAACAGAGTATTAACTTTGTGAGTGTGTTTGCTAAGTTGCTTCAGTTGTGTCTGATTCTTTGCGACCCTATAAACTGTAGCCCGCCAGGCCCCTCATGGGATTCTGCATGCAAGAATAGTAGAGTGGGTTGCCATTTCTCTCCTCCAGGGGAATCTTCCCAAGCCAGGGATGGAACCCATGTCTCCCACGTCTCCTGCATTGCAGGTGGATGCTTTACCGCTGAGCCACCAGATAAGCAAAAACAAGAATACTGGAGTGGGCTGCTATGCCTTCCTCCAGGACTGACTTTAGGGGATTTCAGTTAATCAGGGACACAGCTTTGTTATCTTCCGGATCAGTAGCTAACTCTGGAATTTCAGGGTTTTTATTTCCATTTTGCCTTGAAGCCCATCAGTTCAGTTCAGTTCAGTTCAGTTGCTCAGTTGTGTCTGACATTTTGCAACCCCTTGAACTGCAGTACGCCAGGGCTCCCTGTCCATCACCAAGTCCTGGAGTCCACCCAAACCCATGTCCATTGAGTCGGTGATGCCATCCAACCATCTTATCCTCTGTCATCTCCTTCTCCTCCTGCCCCATCAGTTCAGTTCAGTTCAGCTGCTCAGTCGTGTCTGACTATTTGCGACCCCATGAATCGCAGCACGCCAGGCCTCCCTGTCCATCACCAACTCTCGGAGATTACTCAAACTCATGTCCATCGAGTCGGTGATGCCATCCAACCATCTCATCCTCTGTCGGCCCCTTCTCCTCCTGCCCCCAATCCCTCCCAGCATCAGGGTCTTTTCCAATGAGTCAACTCTTCGCATCAGGTGGCCAAAGTATTGGAGTTTCAGCTTCAACATCAGTCCTTCCAATGAACACCCAGGACTGATCTCCTTTAGGATGGATTGGTTGGATCTCCCTGCAGTCCAAGGGACTCTCAAGAGTCTTCTCCAACACCACAGTTTAAAAGCATCAATTCTTTGGCACTCAGCTTTCTTCACAGTCCAACTCTCACATCCATACATGACCACTGGAAAAACAAGAGCCTTGACCAGACGGACCTTAGTTGGCAAAGTAATGTCTCTGCTTTTTAATATGCTATCTAGGTTGGTCATAACTTTCCTTCCAAGGAGTAAGC
Organism: Dama dama; assembly: GCF_033118175.1. Lineage (NCBI taxonomy): Eukaryota > Metazoa > Chordata > Mammalia > Artiodactyla > Cervidae > Dama > Dama dama. The sequence continues at coordinate 10,170,666 of NC_083714.1, read as the reverse complement.
GTCTTTTAATTTCATGGCTGCAATCACAATCTGCAGTGATTCTGGAGCCCAGAAAAACAAAGTCAGCCACTGTTTCCACTGTTTCCCCATCTATTTGCCATGAAGTGATGAGACTGGATGCCATGATCTTAGTTTTCTGAATGTTGACATTTAAGCCAACGTTTTCACTCTCCTCTTTCACTTTCATCAAGAGGCTTTTTAGTTCCTCTTCACTTTCTGCCATAAGGGTGGTGTCATCTGCATATCTGAGGTTATTATTTCTTCTGGCAATCTTGATTCCAGCTTGTGCTGCTTCCAGCCCAGCGTTTCTCATGATGTACTCTGCATACAAGTTAAATAAGCAGGGTGACAATATACAGCCTTGATGTACTCCTTTTCTTCTTTGGAGCCAGTCTGTTGTTCCATGTCCAGTTCTAACTGTTGCTTCCTGACCTGCATACAGGTGTCCCAAGAGGCAGGTCAGGTGGTCTGGTATTCCCATCTCTTTCAGAATTTTCCACAGTTTATTGTGATCCACACAGTCGAAGGCATTGGCATAGTCAATAAAGCAGAAATAGATGTTTTTCTGTAACTCTCTTGCTTTTTCGATGATCCATCGGATGTTGGCAATTTGATCTCTGGTTCCTCTGCCTTTTCTAAAACCAGGTTGAACATTTGGAAGTTCATGGTTCATGTATTGTTGAAGCCTGGCTTGGAGAATTTTGAGCATTACTTTACTAGCGTGTGAGATGAGTACAATTGTGCGGTAGTTTGAGCATTCTTTGGGATTGCCTTTCTTTGGGATAGAAATGAAAACTGACCTTTTCCAGTCCTGTGGCCACTGCTGCATTTTCCAAATTTGCTGGCACTTTCACAGCATCATCTTTCAGGATTTGAAATAGCTCAACTGGAAATCCATCACCTCCACTAGCTTTGTTCGTAGTGATGCTTCCTAAGGCCCACTTGACTTCACATTCCAGGATGTCCGGCTCTAGGTCAGTGATCACACCATTGTGATTATCTGGGTCGTGAAGATCTTTTTTGTACAGTTCTTCTCTGTATTCTTGCCACCTCTTCTTAATATCTTCTGATTCTGTTAGGTCCCTACCATTTCTGTCCTTTATCGAACCCATCTTTGCATGAAATGTTCCCTTGTTATCTCTAATTTTCTTGAAGAGATCTCTAGTCTTTCCCATTCTGTTGTTTTCCTCTATTTCTTTACATTGATCACTGAGGAAGGCTTTCTTATCTCTCCTTGTTATTGTTTGGAACTCTGCATTCAAATGGGAATATCTTTCCTTTTCTCCTTTGCTTTTTGCTTCTTTTCTTTTCACAGCTATCTGTAAGGCCTCCTCAGACAGCCATTTTGCTGTTTTGCCTTTCTTTTCCATGGGGATGCTCTTAATCCCTGTCTCCTGTACAATGTCAAGAACCTCCGTCCATAGTTCATCAGGCACTCTGTCTATCAGATATAGTTCCTTAATCCTATTTCTCACTTCCACTGTATATTCATAAGGGATTTGATTTAGGTCATACCTGAATCGGAGAAGGCAATGGCAACCCACTCCAGTACTCTTGACTGGAAAATCCCATGGATGGAGGAGCCTGGTAGGCTGCAGTCCATGGGGTCACTAAGAGTCGCACACGACTGAGCGACTTCACTTTCACTTTTCACGTTCATTCATTGGAGAAGGAAATGGCAACCCACTCCAGTGTTCTTGCCTGGAGAATCCCAGAGACGGGGGAGCCTCCTGGGCTGCCATCTATGGGGTCGCACAGAGTCAGACATGACTGAAGTGACTTAGCAACAGCAGTAGCATACCTGAATGGTCTAGTGGTTTTCCCTACTTTCTTCAATTTAAGTCTGAATTTGGCAATAAGGAGTTCATGATCTGAGCCACAGTCAGCTCCTGGTCTTGTTTTTGCTGACTGTATACAGCTTCTTCATCTTTGTCTGCAAAGAATATAAACAATCTGATTTCGGTGTTGACCATCTGGTGATGTCCATGTGTAGAGCCTTCTCTTGTGTTGTTGGAAGAGGGTGTTTGCTTTGACCAGTGTGTTCTCTTGGCAAAACTCTATTAGCCTTTGCCCTGCTTCGTTCCGTACTCCAAGGCCAAATTTTCCTGTTACTCCAGGTGTTTCTTGACTTCCTACTTTTGCATTCCAGTCCCCTATAATGAAAAGGACATCCTTTTTGGGTGTTAGTTCTAAAAGGTCTTGTAGGTCTTCATAGAACCGTTCAACTTCAGCTTCTTCAACATTACTGGGTCATAGGCTTGGATTACCATGGTATTGAATGGTTTGCCTTGGAAATGAACAGAGATCATTCTGCCGTTTTTGAGATTGCATCCAAGTACTGAATGTTGGACTCTTTCGTTGACCATGATGGCCACCCCATTTCTTCTAAGGATAAGGAGCAGTGGCTGCACTTTGCTGGAGCAGCTGTGAAGAGATACCCCACGTCCAAGGTAAGAGAAACCCAAGTAAAAGTGTAGGTGTTGTGAAAGGGCATCAGAGGGCAGACACACTGAATCCATAATCACAGAAAACTAGCCAATCTCATCACATGGACCACAGCCTTGTCTAACTCAATGAAACTAAGCCATGCCGTGGGGCCACCCAAGACGGTCGGGTCATGGTGGAGAGGTCTGACAGAATGTGGTCCACTGGAGAAGGGAATGGCAAACCACTTCAGTATCTTGCCTTGAGAACCCCATGAACAGTATGAAAAGGCAAAAAGATACGATACTGAAAGAGGAACTCCCCAGGTTGGTAGGTGCCCAATATGCTACTGGAGATCAGTGGAGAAATAACTCCAGAAAGAATGAAGGGATGTCACCAAAGCAAAAACAATACCCAGTTGTGGATGCGACTGGTGATAGAAGCAAGGTCAGATGCTGTAAAGGGCAATATTGCATAGGAACCTGGAATGTTAGGTCCATGAATCAAGGCAAATTGGAAGTGGTCAAACAGGAGACAGCAAGAGTAAACGTTGTCATTCTAGGAATCAGCAAACTAAAATGGACTGGAATGGGTGAATTTAACTCAGATGACCATTATATCTACTACTGTGGACAGGAATCCCTTAGAAGAAATGGAGTAGCCATCATGGTCCTGCCCCATAGAGAAGTATAAATGGTTTTGTCAGCCTTTACTCACATAGTTATGGACATTTAGACAGCTTCCTATATTTCCATTTTCCTTCCCTATTTCATGCAATCCTGCAGCAAATATCCTCTTACCAGCTTACTTTTGTACATATGTAAAAATTTCCCTGCCATCTTCCCTGGGGCTTGATTTCAATAAATTCTGTCATAAGGTGTCAGAGCATGCTCATTTCTTACCTACCTCTAAACTTTTGTTCATAATATTTACATTTATTTCTGATTGTGTTCTGTTTCCTTGACTTATGCTGAAGTTGAGCCTCCCCAACCCACCCCCCCATACATACAAGCCAGTTTTCAAATGTTTGTGAATTTTTGTTGGTTTTTGTTTTTTGTATATTTCGTATTTGTCAGATGATAGATAATGAAAGGATATTTAGGTGCTTTCACTAGCATTCCTTAAATTATTAGTGAGTTAGAACATATTTTTGTGATTATTGGCCATTTTAATTTCTTCATCTGTGAACTGTTTACACATTTTGTCCATTTTGGTATTTTGTCATAGGAGCTCTCCATGCATTCACTGATGCATGGACTTGTGATTTCAACGCATTTTTATTGGGTGAATATTATTTGCCAGACACTTTAGTGAAAATCCATGTCCTAGAAGATCTCTCTTCTGAGATCTAGATGCTTACACTCATTGAAAGTGTCCACCTGGAGAAAGAAAAGTATTAGTGGCCATCCATACATGCATGATTGTCAAGGAAAAAATACTCAGTTCAAAACACTTAACCCTAAGCTCTGACTCGCCACAAAGTAAAAAGGATGCAGTGTTTTACATGAGGAGGGCACTACCTCAGGATTAGTATTTCTCTGATCTCTACAGTTATGGTAGGATATTTTACATAATTCTTAGAAATTATATAATATTCTTAGAAATTATATAATTCTTAGAAATTATATAACATTTCTGAGTCTGCATTTTCTAATTTATAAAATGGAAACAGTTGTTCTGAGGAGCAAAAGAAGAAAATATATAAGGTGTCATACACAGCATATTGTACATAGGACACCAAATAGATGTTAGTTTCCCTCTTATCCCATACCCATCTTTCCTTTATAGGAGTGTCCCTTGACATAATCCAAATAGCATTACTCTATGATGACAATTGGAAAGATTAAGCAGAAGAGAAATGTATAAGTTTCCATTATGTATTAACTTCTGTGTCCTATCTCTTCGTTGGCGTAACTTGTCAATTAATTTAGGAAGAAGGAAACAATCACTGGACCAGCTCCATATGGTTTGAGAAAGAAACCACCAAAACCATCACCCCATGTCACTTTATTGTGTATACTTTCCCATTCCACTTTTTACCTTCTGTGTTAATTTCTCCAGAATAATATATGCAACATTATCCAGAAAGAGGTTTGCAAAGGAACACTGCAGTAGGATACTGGCACCAGGTACATCATCCACCTTTGGGTAAGTCATTTCCCCTATGCTGGCTGTTTTCCAGATAAAATCTATGAGATAGATATAGAGGTAAATGAGATCCCATTTAGGAAAGAGCCTTTCCTTTTGAGACCTTAGTTGAGAAGGAAGAAGCAGTGATTTCCAAATAATTACTTTCCAATCTTCAGCTCTTATCACACTCTATATCAGATGAACTCAGTAAGTCCTCATACTGTTTTGTAATTGAATGACCATTTATGCATGGTCATAGGATGATTGGAACTTAAAATTTGCAAAAAGCAGGATCCTTGACCTCAGGAAATGACAAAGAACTCAGCTTTCCTGAATGTGTACCATTTTTAATCTCATGTATTTTCCAAAACATTCTGGGGAGGCAGAGAATATGATTTCTACACCATTTTGTAGCTGGTGAAGTGATGATATACAGAGATTAGGTAACCTGGCTGGGGGTCATCCTGCTACTAAGAAGAGCAGAGACTAGTACCTTACATGTCCACACACAGACTGCATGAGTCTCAGCCACACATCAGGCCAAAATCAAGTAAATTTTGCTTTCCTGCTGACCTGTGCCACTTCTGTAATCTGCCTCTTCATTTCTGATTCCAGGATGCCAGGTGTGCCTATATTTTTCCAAGTCAGTAAACCTGATTAGACCTCAATTTCGTATTCTGTAAAATCTGGGGAGTGTGAAAAGAACACAGGCAAAATTTTGGAGGTGATGTATATATTTAGGACTTTGGTTTGGTGTTTATTATGAGTTTATGCACAGGTTCAAATTCAAGAATATATATATGTTAAGCATGTGTAATTTTTTGGCATATCAATTATACCTCAGTAAAGCTAAAGCAAAGAAACAAGGGACTATGTTTAAACTATTATAGGTATTTTTGAAAGCAGAGTCCCCAGACACCTATATGTCATAAGGAATATGCACTCTATAATAGAGGGACAATTCTCCTGTTGAGAATTAATACTTGAAGGAGCAGTCCCCAAATACAGAAAGACAGGAAGTGCACAGACTCTTTAATGGACACTGACAAATCAACCTGGAAAGACGTACTGATTGAGGGCCCCACCAGCTGTATCATAACGTGTAGGCTTCCCTTCATGCTGACCCACTGGAAATACTCCATAGTTTGTTGTTATGCTTTCTGATGTGATGAATGGAAAATCTATTGCCATCATTTTTACCTGCATATCAAGGTTATTGAAAATAAAAGCTTTCCTCCTATACAAGACTCTGTCAGTCATAACTGTCATTTTTTTTTTTTTTTTTTTACTGTAAATGGTTCTAGTTACACAGGAAGCCTAACAATGAGTGACAGTCACATAAGCCTACAGGTTCTCCTAATGCTACTGCCTGCTTGTAAGCTCCAGTTGTGTGTGTGTGTGTGTGTGTGTGTGTGTGTGTGTGTGTGTGTGTGTGGACTCTGGGGGCTCCCAGTGACAGTGTGTATCCCTGGAAAGAGGTTGAGAATATCTCTGTGATGTATGTTGAGTTCAGGATTAGAGAGGAGCTGGATCTGCTCATTCCCAAGTCTTTCTAAATGGCACACAGCTAGACCACAACGTGCTTCTGAGCAGACAGTAGTCCCTGTCTCCAGATGGAAGGCAAGCCTGTCTGCACTCACTTGCTCAGGTCAGGGACGGACCACTCCAGGACGTAAGGTATGGCAGTCTGACTAAATCTGCTGCTGAGCTCTGAAATTGAGGGCTCCCACCTTGCAGCCTCCACTCCAGTATTCTTGCCCAGAGAATCCTGTGGAGAGAGGAGCTTGGTGGGCTGCCGTCTATGGGGTCGCACAGAGTCGGACACGACTAAAGTGACTTAGCAGCAGCAACAGCAGCAGCAGCAGCAGCATCTTGCAGTCTCAGCTGCAGAGTCCTGATGAGCTATATCCTCTCAACCACCCAAGACACAGGTTCAGTCATCTCCCTGAGGAGTTCTACACTCATGGATAAAGATCCTTAAATTCTTATCACATCTATGACACACTGTGCAGCCATCTATTCTTCCATTCATATATTTGACAGGCATTAGGAAGAAACTCTACAAAACTCTTTGGGTAAGTCTTAGGCTTCTCCAGAACGGAAACAAGGAAGTAAGGCGTGAGAAGCCTGGTGTGGTACCTTGAGATGTTACATCTAAGAAGAGATGGATCCTTCTCATTAAGATCTCAACCTGAAAATGGGGAAGGAAATAGCCACCCAAGTCCAAGAAACCCAGAGAGTCCCAAACAGGATAAACCCAAGGCAAAACACCCCAAGACACATATTAATCAAATTAACAAAGATCAAACACAAAGAACAAATACTAAAAGCTGCAAGGGAGAAACAACAAATAACACACAAAGGGATTCCCATAAGGATAACAGCTGATCTATCAATAGAAACTCTCCAGGCCAGAAGGGACTGGCAGGACATACTTAAGGTAATGAAAGAGAATAACCTACAACCTAGATTACTGTATCCAGCAAGGATCTCATTCAGATATGAAGGAGAATTCAAAAGCTTTACAGACAAGCAAAAGCTGAGAGAATTCAGCACCACCAAACCAGCTCTTCAACAAATGCTAAAGGATCTCTAGACAGGAAATGCAGAAAGGTTGTATAAACGTGAACCCAAAACAACAAAGTAAATGGCAACGGGACCACACCTATCAATTACCTTAAATGTAAATGGGTTGAATGCTCCAACCAAAAGACAAAGATTGGCTGAATGGATACAAAAACAAGACCCCTATATATGCTGTCTACAAGAGACACACCTAAAAACAAGAGACACATACAGACTAAAAGTGAAGGGCTGGAAAAAAATATTTCACGCAAACAGAGACCAAAAGAAAGCAGGAGTCGCAATACTTATATCAGATAAAATAGACTTTCAAATAAAGGATGTGAAAAGAGACAAAGAAGGACACTACATAATGATCAAAGGATCAATCCAAGAAGAGGATATAACATTTATAAATATATATGCATCCAACATAGGAGCACCATAATATGTACGGCAAACACTAACGAGTATGAAAGAGGAAATTAATAGTAACACAATAATAGTGGGAGACTTTAATACCCCACTCACAACTATAGATAGATCAACTAAACAGAAAATTAACAAGGAAACACAAACCTTAAATGACACAATGGACCAGCTAGACCTAATTGATATCTATAGGACATTTCACCCCAAAACAATCAACTTCACCTTTTTCTCAAGTGCATACAGAACCTTCTCCAGAATAGATCACATCCTGGGCCATAAATCTGGTCTTGGTAAATTCAAAAAAACTGAAATCATTCCAGTCATCTTTTCTGACCACAGTGCAGTAAGATTAGATCTCAATTACAGGAAAAAAATTGTTAAAAATTCAAACATATGGAGGCTAAATAACATGCTTCTGAAAAACCAACAAATCATAGAAGAAATCTAAAAAGAAATCAAAATGTGCATAGAAATGAATGAAAATGAAAACACAACAACCCAAAACCTATGGGACACTGTAAAAGCAGTGCTAAGGGGAAGTTTCATAGCATTACAGGCTTACATCAAGAAACAAGAAAAAAACCAAATAAATAACCTAACTCTACACCTAAAGCAATTAGAGAAGGAAGAAATGAAGAACCCCAGAGTTAGCAGAAGGAAAGAAATCTTAAAAATTAGGGCAGAAATAAATGCAAAAGAAACTAAAGAGACCATAGCAAAAATCAACAAAGCTAAAAGCTGGTTTTTTGAAAAAATAAACAAAATTGACCAACCGTTAGCAAGACTCATTAAGAAACAAAGAGAGAAGAACCAAATTAACAAAATTAGAAATGAAAATGGAGAGATCACAACAGACAACACTGAAATACAAAGGATCATAAGAGACTACTACCAGCAGCTCTATGCCAATAAAATGGACAACTTGGAAGAAATGGACAAATTCTTAGAAAAGTATAACTTTCCAAAACTGAACCAGGAAGAAATAGAAGATCTTAACAGACCCATCACAAGCAAGGAAATCGAAACTATAATCAGAAATCTTCCAGCAAACAAAAGCCCAGGACCAGATAGCTTCACAGCTGAATTCTACCAAAAATTTAGAGAAGAGCTAACACCTATCTTACTCAAACTCTTCCAGGAAAGTGCAGAAGAAGGTAAACTTCCAAACTCATTCTATGAGGCCACCATCACCCTAATTCCAAAACCAGACAAAGATGCCACAAAAAAAGAAAACTACAGGCCAATATCACTGATGAACATAGATGCAAAAATCCTTAACAAAATTCTAGCAAACAGAATCCAACAGCATATTAAAAAAATCATACACCATGACCAAGTGGGCTTTATCCCAGGAATGCAAGGATTCTTTAATATCCACAAATCAATCAATGTAATACACCACATTAACAAATTGAAAGATAAAAACCATATGATTATCTCAATAGATGCAGAAAAAGCCTTTGACAAAATTCAATATCCATTTATGATAAAAGGAAAACTCTCCAGAAAGCAGGAACAGAAGGAACATACCTCAACATATTAAAAGCTATATATGACAAACCCACTGCAAACATTATCCTCAATGGTGTCAAATTGAAAGCATTTCCCTTAAAGTCAGGAACAAGACAAGAGTGCCTACTCTCACCACTACTATTCAACATAGTTTTGGAAGTGTTGGCCACAGCAATCAGAGCAGAAAAAGAAATAAAAGGAATCCAGATTGGAAAAGAAGAAGTAAAACTCTCACTGCTTGCAGATGACACGATCCTCTACATAGAAAACCCTAAAGACTCCACCAGAAAATTACTAGAGCTAATCAATGAATACAGTAATGTTGCAGGATATAAAATTAACACACAGAAATCCCTTGCATTCCTATACACTATCAATGAGAAAACAGAAAGAGAAATTAAGGAAACAATACCATTCACCATTGCAACAAAAAGAATAAAATACTTAGGAGTATATCTACCTAAAGAAACAAAAGACCTATACATAGAAAACTATAAAACACTGATGAAAGAAATCAAAGAGGACACAAATAGATGGAGAAATATACTGTGTTCATGGATTAGAAGAATCAATATTGTGAAAATGACTATACTACCCAAAGCAATCTATGGACTCAATGCAATCCCTATCAAGCTACCAACGGGATTCTTCACAGAACTAGAACAAATAATTTCACAAGTTGTATGGAAATACAAAAACCTCGAATAGCCAAAGAAATCTTCAGAAAGAAGAATGGAACTGGAGGAATCAACCTGACTGACTTCAGGCTCTACTACAAAGCCACAGTCATCAAGACAGTATGGTACTGGCACAAAGACAGAAATATAGATCAATGGAACAAAATAGAAAGCCCAGAGATAAACCCACGTACTTATGGACATCTTATCTTCGACAAAGGAGGCAAGGATATACAATGGAAAAAAGACAACCTCTTTAACAAGTGGGGCTGGGAAAACTGGTCAACCACTTGTAAAAGAATGAAACTAGAACACTTCATAACACCATACACAAAAATAAACTCAAAATGGATTAAAGATCTAAAGTAAGACCAGAAACTATAAAATTCCTAGAGGAGAACATAGGCAAAACACTCTCCAACATAAGTCACAGCAAGATCCACTATGACCCACCTCCCAGAATATTGGAAATAAAAGCAAAAATAAACAAATGGGACCTAATGAAACTTAAAAGCTTTTGCATAACAAAAGAAACTATAAGCAAGGTGAAAAGACAGCCTTCACAATGGGAGAAAATAATAACAAGCAAAGCAACAGACAAAGGATTAATCTCAAAAATATACAAGCAACTCCTGCAGCTCAATTCCAGAAAAATAAATGACCCAATCAAAAAATGGGCCAAAAAACTAAACAGACATTTCTCCAAAGAAGACATATAGATGGCTAACAAACCCATGAAAAGATGCTCAACATCACTCATTATCAGAGAAATGCAAATCCAAACCACAATGAGGTACCATTACACGCCAGTCAGGATGGCTGCTATCCAAAAGTCTACAAGCAATAAATGCTGGAGAGGGTGTGGAGAAAAGGGAACCCTCTTACACTGTTGGTGGGAATGCAAACTGAATAAGACATTTAAATATTAATATACAAATGGAAATCATTGTTAATAATAGTCAAAAGTGGAAACAACCTAAATAGTCACCAATTTGTGATTTAATAAATAAAATGTGGTATGTCATTTGCCAATAAAAAGGAATGAAGTACTGATATACGCTATAGCTTAGAGGAACCTTGAAAAATTTATGCCAAGTGAAAACCCGAATATGGAAAAGATCACGTATTATATGATCCCCTTTATATGAAATGGCCAGAAAGAGGCCATCAGTATAGCCATACCCAAGGAACTCCCCGCTTTCCATCCAGACTTCTAGAAAGCTCTGTCTGGTGAGTTTGCCCCTCTGTCCCACTTTCCTGTTCCCAAATGTTCAAGCTGAAGTTCAGACTTTTGTCACAAGGTGGAACCAACATACCTTGTTACCAGACTTCTGTGTCAGTTCAGTGGCTCAGTTCTGTCTGACTCTTTGTGATCCCATGGACTGCAGCACGCCTGGCTTCCCTGTCCATCACCAACTCCTGGAGCTTGCTCAAACTCATGTCCATCGAGTCGGTGATGCCATCCAACTATCTCATCCTCTGTCGTCCCCTCCTCTTCCTGCCTTCAATCTTTCCCAGCATCAGGGTCTTTGCAAATGAGTCCGTTTTTTGCATCAGGTGGCCAAAGTATTGGAGTTTCCACTTCAGCATCGGTCCTTCCAATGAATATCCAGGACTGATTTCCTTTAGGATTGACTGGTTTGATCTCCTTGCAGTCCAAGTGACTCTCAAGAGTCTTCTCCAACACCACAGTTCAAAATTATGGAGCTTATTATGGAGCTCCACATTATGGAGCTTATTCTAATAATGCAAAAGTGCTTCAATATGAGGACCTGGCAAAGCCAAATAAATAATAAATAAAAATTAAATAAGATACAGAGTGTCATATCACATTATTCAAAATCTGGATACAATATCCAAGAACCAGATAAATCTCAAATTGAAAGAAGGCAATCAACAGAGACCAACACAGAAATGACATGGATGTTGGAATTATCTGACCAGGAATTTAAAGTAGATCTTATAAAAATGTTTCAACAATTACTTACAAATATACTTGAAACAAATGAAAAAAAAATCAAGTCTCAGCAAAGAAACACAAGATACAGAGAAAACCAATTAGAAATTTTAGAACTGAAACATAAATTAAAAGCTCAATGGATAGACTGAAGAGCAGAATAGAGAAAAGAATCAGTGAACTTGAAGACAGCATGTTAGAGACTATACAGTCAGAACAACAAAGAGAAAAGGTATTATAAAAAAGAACAAAGTCTCAGGGACCCATTGATCTAACTAAGGATATGCTATGCTTCTCATTTTTGTTCTGGAAGGAGAGGAGAAAAAGTGCGTGGGTGAAAATGAATTTGAAAAATAAGGGCTAATAATCATCAAATCTGGCCAAAAATCTAAACTTACATTTTTAATTAAAATTCTTTACTCATTTTATTTAAGCTAAAAAAAGGTTTCCATTTTTCTAACCCCCCACCCCTCACCTATGGCAACCACCAAACTAGTCACTGTATATATCAGCTTGACTGGGGGGGGGGGTCGTTGTTTTAGATTCTACATAAAAGAGATCAAACAGTATTTATCTTTCTCTGTTTGAGTTACTTAGCATGATGCCCTCAAGATCCATCCGTGTTATCCCAAGCAAAAAGATCCTGTTCTTACTTATGGGCAAATAATATTCCATTAAATACATGTACCACATTGTCTTTATCCATTCACACACTGTGGATACTTAGGTTGTTTCCATATCTTCGCTACTATAAATAATACTGCAATGAACATGAGGATGCATAAACCTTTTCAAATTAGTGTTTTTATTTTCTTTAGATAAATACCCAGAAGTGGAACTGCCAGGTCATATGACAGTTCTCTCTCTCTCTCTCTCTCTTTTTTTTTTTTAATTTTCTTTGGAACCTCCAGACTGTTTTCCATAGTGGTTGCACCTATTTACATTCCCATCAACAGTGCACAAAGTTCTCCACATCCCTGCCAGCACTTGCTATTTACTGTCTTTTTAAATAACAGTCATTCTAACAAGTGTAAGGTGATATCTCATTTTGGTTTTGATTTGCCCTTCCCCAACAATTAATGTTTAACAACTTTTCATGTACCTGTTGGCCATCTGTATGTATTCTTTGGAAAAATGTCTGTTCAGATCTGTCCATTTTTTAATAGAATTATTATTAATATTTGCTATTGAGCTGTATGAGTTCTTTGTATATTATGGACATTAGCCCCTTATCAGATACTTGTAATTATTTTATCCCATTCAGTGGGTTGTCTTTTAATTCTGTTGATGGTTTCCTTTGCCATAAAGAAGCTTTGTAGTCTGATGTAGTCCCATTTATTTTTGTTGATTTTGCTTTGGTGTCAGATTAAAAAATCACTGCCAAGATCTATGTCAAGGGGTGTACTGTTTGTTTTCTTCTAGGAGTTTGAAGATTTCAGATCTTATGTTCAAGTCTTTAACCCCATTTTGAGTTCATTTTTATGTATGGTTGAAGATACTGGTCAAGTTTCATTATTTTGCACATGGTTGTCTAATTTTCTCAACACCATTTCTTGATGAGACTGTCCTTTCCCCAGTGTATATTCTTGGTTCCTTTTGTCATAAATTAATTGACCAGGGACTTCGCTGGTGTGCCAGTGATTACGAATCAGCCTGCCAATACAGGGGACACAGTTTCCATCCCTGGTTGAGGAAGACCCCACATACCGAGGAGCAACTAAGCCTGTGCACCTCAACTACTGAGCTCACACTCTAGAGCCCAAGAGCTGCAACTACTGAAGCCTGTGTGCCTAGAGCCCATGCTTGCAACAAGAGAAGCCACCACAATGAGAAGCCTGCACACCAGAATTAGAGAGTAGCCCCCACTCACTGCAACTAGAGAAAGCCCACACACAGCAACAAAGACTCAGTGCAACCAAAAATAAACAAATAAATAAAAAATAATAAATAATCTATAAAAATAAATTAGTTGATTACACATGTGTCTAAATCTATATTTTTAAGAAATTGAGTGGACCCAAAGCAGAGTACACCTAAAGATGTTTAGGAAAAGACACATCATAGTCAAAGCTCAGAAAAGTAAATACAAAAGGGAAATCAGGGAAAGAAACACAACCTACACTACCTATAGGAGAAAAGTGGTATATAAAGGACAGCAATTTCTTGTCAGAAATGATGTGGTCCACAAGGAAGTGCACATTTTCCAAGTGCTGAAATAAAGGAATTGACAACCTCAAAACCTGTATCTAGCTTAATTATCCTTCAGAAATTACTGGGGATTAAAAAGGGATTCTCAAGTGAAGAAAGATTAAGAAAAAGTTTTCACCAGCAGATACACCCTGAAGAGTGTGTAGAGGAAACAGAAAGGAATTAGTAAAAGAATAAATCTAGAAACATCTGGATGGAAGAACAGCCCCCAAAATATGATTAAATGCTTTCATTTTCCTCTTGAAATTTCCAAATTCTCTTTAATAGTAGAAGCAAAATATATAACACCAGGGATGTCCTCGGAGGTCCAGTGGTTAAAACTCCACACTTCCACTGCAAGGAGCATGGGTTTAATCCCCAGTTGGGGAAGTAAGATTCTGCATGCTATACAGTGTGGTAAAAAGCAAAACAAAACAAAAACGCAGTATGATACTAAAGGATGTTGTTTCAATGTATGTAGAGAAAAACTTAAAGTGTCTTGTTCTTCAAATTGTAGATGATGAAGGGACTTTATTGACCACACCAATGGAAAGAGCTGGGCATGCAGACTCTCACTGCTGTTTGGGGAACATATTATTTATTAATATGAATGTATAAGTCAATGAATGAATGACAGATAAGGATACACATTTTCTCCATATCCTAAACAGGCAGTTGGAAAGTTAACATTACCTCTTTGGATATTTGGTTACTTTGACTTCAATGACTTTTTCTTTCCTTAAAACATACCTCTATTTGAATGTGATGTTCCAAACTGTACTAACCCCTTCTATCTGATTTTGTCAGATCAATTCCCTTGTCATTAAATACTTCTTCTGTAAGGTCAAAGGACTCAGGGGAGCCTAGGAATTATCCCTTGCATCTTTGTTAATCCTGATCTTCAGGAGGTTGGCAGAGATATGAATTTAAGATAAAGGAAAGGGGCATTGTGGGCCCACCTGGTAAAGCATGAAAGCTACCTAGAAAAGAATCCAAAGTGACAGGGCCAACTGTGTATGAAGGAACCTCTCCAGATAATCCATTTCTATTAACAGAAACAAACTGTTATATCCCAGGGGAAATCCTGTGCAGAGATTCTACTAAACACAGTTTCAAAAGGTCAGTTAGTGTGGACAACAGTAAAATGCACATTTGAGTAAAATAGGGATAACCCATGTGCCTCCCACAGCACAGAATTACTCAAACATAAGGGGGGTGGTTGAGTCAACAAATGCAGTTCTGTTTGGGAAGTGGTCATGAGGTTGGATTTAACTCTGCAGAAATATGTGCACAAAAGCTAGGTCCAGCCTACCCAAGGTCCACTTCTCTTCAGGGCCCCCACCCAGTTGCATGGCTCCATGCAGCAGGAGAAGGAGGCAGAATGCAAGGGGTCCCATTTACCTTGGCTGCATCTGAGCCAGGAGGAAAGGTATAGGAAGAAGGAAAAGAACCAGAAGGAAGAAAATTCATTTCCAAGACAAAATAGTGTCTTGTCTCTCTTCCTCAGGAAATACAAACTTTCTGCTTTCAGGTTCTGGAGCATTCCAGAACTCAAGCCTTGAATCAGCATGGGCTCCACTTGAGCCCAAGTTGGCAGCATGTGTTGTTTGGGGGTCAAGAAGCCCAAGTTATCTGGAAGTGGAACTCACAGTCACAGAAACCAGTCCACAACTGTCCTCAACTGTAGTTCAGGATCTCTTCAAAACCACCAGCCCATGCATGGCAGCATAGGTTGGAAGAGTGTGTCAAGCTTAACTCTGGACCTATCGATGCTCCTATATGTAAATGAATCAATCATTGTCTTCATTTAATTTATCTAAAAAATCATTTGGTGGGCTTCCCTGGTGGCTCAGTGGTGAAGAATCCACCTGTCAATGCAGGACACACTGGTTCGATACATGGTCCAGGAAGATACCACATGCTGTGGGACAACTAAGCCCATGCAACATAACTACTGTGCCAGCACTCTAAAGCCTGTGAACTGCAACTACTGAGCCTATATACTGCAATGACTGAAGTCTGCATGCCTAGAGCCCATCCTCCGCCAGAAGAGAAGTCACCGTAATGAGAATCTCCTGCACCACCACTAGAGAGTAGGCCCCGCTCGCTGCAACTGGAGAAGGCCCGCGTGCAGCAATGAAGACTCATTGCAACCATAAATAAATCAATAAATATTTAAATAAAAAGTATGTGGTGATGGTGCAGTTTTACTAAATGGGCAAATATTCAAGTCAAAAGATCTTCTGAGTTTTCTTCTACCAGGAATGGGAGAGGGGGAGAAGCAACACAATCTAAGAAAACATACGCATGCTCTTCAAGGCACCACTGTCTCATTTCTTGGAAGAAATGGGTGAGACTGAGGAGACTGTCACCATCCTCTGCTGTTGCAATGCGGGAGACCCGGGTTCAGTCCCTGGGTTGGGAAGATCTCCTGGAGAAGGGAAAGACTACCCACCTCAGTATTCTAGCCTGGAGAATGGTGGCAAAGAGTCGGACATGACTGAGAAACTTTCAAAAAAAAAAAAATCCTCTGTTTTTCATGAGAATATAGAATGTGCAAGCGAAACATTAGGATGGGGCTGAGGTCAGAATGCCCTGGACCGGGCTGCATCATCCATCTTACTGATCTGCTGTGTTCTCACATCCTGCCACTTTCCCCTTACAATGTTAATGAAAGAAAACATTTGAACATGAAGGGATTTTTTTTAACAGAATTCATGGTTTTATTTGTCAAGATAATAAAATTACTTTCTCCAATAACATATGACATCAATTTTTCAGAGTAGAGTGGTCATTTACAATTTATGAACATCCCTCACCCTGCAGAAGATGGCAGAGGAAGAGGACGGGGAGACCACTTTCTCCCCCACAAATTCATCAAAAGAACATTTGAAAGTCGAGCAAATTCCACAGAACAACTTCTGAATGCTGGCAGAGGACATCAGGCACCCAGAAAGGCAGCCCATTGTCTTCAAAAGGAGGTAGGACAAAATATAAAAGATAAAAAGAGAGATAAAAGAGGTAGGGATGGAGATCCATCCCAGGAAAGGAGTCTTAAAAAAGAGAGAAGTTTCCGAACACCAGGAAACACTCTCTGGCAGGTCTGTGGCGAGCCGTGGAATCTCAGAGGGCAAAATATCCAGGAGGAAAAATAAATAATTAAAACCCACAGATTATGTGCCTTACAGCAACTCCCAGTGGAGCAGCAACCCAGACACTTGCATCCCCCGCTAGCAAGCGGGGGAGGGACAGGGAGGAGAAGGCTGCATTGCTTAGGGTAAGAACCGGGCCTGAATGTTCTGAGGGCAATCTGAGGAAACTAACCTGAGTTAACAACCCAGACTGTGGGAGAGCTATCCTGCAAAAAGGCGAAAAGCCCTAACCTAAGAGCCCACCAGGCACGCTCACAGAACAAAGGACTGAGCAGAGCTAGCCGGCTGTGAACCGGCCCATCCCCAGGCATATGAGGGCAGCCAGAGCCAGAAGGGGCCAATCGCGGCCCCAGAGAGGCATCCTACCAAACTGCAAGCAGACTTGTCTTCTAACCAAGACTTCTTGGGATTCTGGACAATCGACATCTGCCGGGAGGGTCGCAGCCAGAGACCAGCTCCCCAGAATAGACACACGGCACACCTGAGAAGGCATGCCCGTTGTACACCCAGAAAACCAAGCGGCTGGAACAGGGGAGGGGATAAGCCACAGCCTTCAACTGGGGGCGACTACACACGCCAAGCACTTGGTCACCTGAGCTGCTCGGACCTGGGACAGGTGCAAAACGCTGGCCCAACCAAGTCTGTGCCTTTGTGGAGTACCTGAGAACCTGAACCTGAGCAGCTTAGGCCTGGAAAGTGCATGCAAACCAGGGCCTGCATCAGACAGTTCCTGGGAGAGCAACCTAGAGTCTGAGCAGTGTAGACTGGGAAAGTACACACGCTGTGAGCGGGGTCAAACTCAGTGCAGCTGAAACACTGTGAGCACACGCCAGTGATATTTGTTTGCAGTGTTTCTCCCTCCCCAAAGCATGAGTGAGCAAGCGAGCCCTCCCCCTCCCAAAAAAAAAAAAAAAAAAAAAAAGTGACCACCACTGTGCCCCTTGTGGCAGGGTGGAAATTAGACACTGAAGAGACCAGCAAACAGAAGCTAAAATAAACAGAGGGAACCGCTTTGGAAGTGACAGGTGCAATAGATTAAAACCCTGTAGTTAGCACCGACTACATAGGAAGGGACCTATAGACCCTGAGAAGTACAAGCCGGACCAAGGAACTATCTGAAGATGAACTGACCCCACACTGTCCGCAACAGTTCCAGAGAAAGTCTTAGATATATTTTTACTACTATCATTTTTTAAATTTAAAAAAATTTAAAAATATTTTTTAAATTTAAAAAAATTTTAAGTCCCCATTACTCCTTTAACTTTCGTTTTTATAACCTGCTATTACCTTGCAAAAAAAAAAAAAAGAAAGACCCTATTTTTAAAGCAAACTTCATATATATATATATATATATTTTATAATTTCAGTGACTTTGCTTTGTTTTGTTGTTGTTTGTTTGATTTCTTTTTTTCTTTTCTTTTTAATATTGTAATTTTGGGAAGCTAACCCTTACTCGAGATTTTTAATCTTTGCTTTTTGGTATTTGTTATCAACTTTGTACCTTTAAGAACCCAACCTTCAGTACCCATTTTTTACTTGGGAGCGGGATCACTGGCCTGATTGCTCTCCACCCCTTTTGACTCTCCTTTTTCTTCACTAGGTCGTCTCTATCTCCCCCCACCCCCTTTTCTTCTCTCCCCAACTCAGTGAATGTCTTTGTGTGTTCTGGGCTGTGGAGAACACTTAGGGAACTGATTACTGGCTGGATATGTCTCCTTTTGCTTCTCCCTTTTATCCCCCTGGCCACCTCTGTCTCCTTCCTCCCTCTTCTCCTCTCTGTGTAACTCCGTGAACATCTCATAGGGGTCCAGACTGTGGAGACCACACAGGGAAGTGATTACTGGCTAGCTTGCTCTCTCCCCTTTTGATACCCCCTCTGCTCCTCCTCATCACCTCTAACTCCCACTTCCCTCTTCTCTTCTCCATGTAACTCTGTGTACCTCTACAGGTGTCCCTCACTGTGGAGAAACTTTTCATCATTAACCTAGATGTTTTATCATTGATGCTGTATAGATGGAGAAGTTGTGAGGCTACTGTGTAAGAATAAGACTGAAAACCAGAGGCTGGAGGCTTAAGTCCAAATCCTGAGAATACCAGAGAACTCCTGAACCCAGGGAACATTAAACGATAGGAGTTCATCAAACGCCTCCATACCTCCACTCTCATAATGCGTTAACAAGATCAAAAACGTTTTGGAGGGAACCAACAGTAGAGTAACGGAGGCAGAAGATAGGATAAGTGAGGTAGAAGATAGAATGGTAGAAATAAAACAGAGAGGAAAAAAAGAAAAAAAGAATTAAAAGAAATGAGGACAAACTCAGAGACATCTGGGACAATGTTAAATGCCTCAACATTCGAATCATAGGAGTCCCAGAAGAAGAAGACAAAAAGAAAGACCAAGAGAAGATACTTGAGGAGATAATAGTTGAAAAATTCCCTAAAATGGGGAAGGAAATAATCACCTAAGTCCAAGAAACCCAGAGAGTCCCAAACAGGATAAACCCAAGGCAAAACACCCCAAGACACATATTAATCAAATTAACAAAGATCAAACACAAAGAACAAATGTTAAAAGCATCAAGGGAAAAACAAAAAAATAACACACAAGGGGATTCCCATAAGGATAACAGCTTTTCAATAGATAACAGAGTTTCAATAGAAACTCTTCAGACCAGAAGGGAATGGCAGAATATACTTAAAGTGATGAAAGAAAATAACCTACAGCCCAGACTACTGTACCCAGCAAGGATCTGACTCAAATATGGAGAAATCAAAAGCTTTACAGACAGGCAAAAGCTGAGAGAATTCAGCACCACCAAACCAGTTCTCCAACAAATGCTAAAGGATCTTCTCTAGACAGGAAACACAGAAAGGGTGTATAAACAATAAAGTAAATGGCAATGGGATCATACTTATCAATAATTACCTTAAATGTAAATGGGTTGAATGCCCCAAACAAAAGACAAAGATGGGCTGAATGGATACAAAAACAAGACCCCTATATATACTGCCTACAAGAGACCCCAACTCGAAACAAGGGACACATACAGACTGAAAGTGAAGGGCTGGAAAAAGATATTCCATGCAAATAGAGACCAAAAGAAAGCAGGAGTAGCAATACCCATATCAAATAAAACAGACTTTAAAACAAAGGCTGTGAAAAGAGACAAAGATGGATACTACCTAGTGATCAAAGGATCAATCTAAGAAAAAGATATAACAATCATAAATATATATGCACCCAACATAGGAGCACCACAATATGTAAGACAAATGCTAACAAGTATGAAAGGGGAAATTAACAATAACACAATAATAGTGGGAGACTTTAATACCCCACTCACACCTATGGATAGATCAACTAAACAGAAAATTAACAAGGAAACACAAACTTTAAATGATACAATAGACCAGTTAGACCGAATTGATATCTATAACACATTTAACCCCAAAACAATGAATTTCACCTTTTTCTCAAGCCCACATGGAACCTTCTCCAGGATAGATCACATCCTGGGCCATAAGTCTAGCCTTAGTAAATTAAGAAAAAAAATTGAATCATTTCAAGCATCTTTTCTGACCACAATGCAGTAAGATTAGATGTCAATTACAGGATAAAAACTATTAAAAATGCCAACATATGGAGGCTGAATAACACACTGCTGAACAACCAACAAATCACAGAAGAAACCAAAAAAGAAATCAAAATATGCGTAGAAAAAAATGAAAATGAAAACACAACAACCCAAAACCTATGGGACACTATAAAAGCAGTGCTAAGGGGAAGGTTCATAGCAATACAGGCTTACCTCAAGAAACAAGAAAAAAACCAAATAAATAACCCAAATCTACACCTAAAGCAACTTGAAAAGAAAGAAATTATGAACTCCAGGGTTAGTAGAAGGAGAGAAATCTTAAAAATAAGGGCAGAAATAAATGCAAAGGAAGCAAAAGAGACCATAGCAAAAATCAACAAAACCAAAAGTTGGTTCTTTGAGAAGGTAAATAAAATTGACAAACCATTAGCCAGGCTCACTAAGAAACAAAGGGAGAAAATTGATTTTCTAAATTCAACAAAATTAGAAATGAAAACGGAGAGATCACAACAGACAACACAAAAATACAAAGGATCGTAAGAGACTATTATCAGCAACTATATGCAAATAAAATGGACAACTTGGAAGAAATGGACAAATTCTTAGAAAAGTACAACTTTCCAAAATTAAACCAGGAAGAAATAGAAAATCTCAACAGACCCATCACAAGCAAGGAAATTGAAACTGTAATCAGAAACCTTCCAACAAACAAAAGCCCAGGACAAGATGGCTTCACAGCTGAATTCTACCAAAAATTTAGAGAACACCTACTCAAACTCTTCCAGAAAATTGCAGAGGAAGGTAAACTTCCAAACTTATTCCATGAGGCCACCATCACCTTAATACCAAAACCTGAAAAAGATGCCACACAAAAGATAGGCCAATATCACTGATGAACATAGATGCAAAAATCCTTAACAAAATTCTAGCAAACAGAATCCAACAACATATTAAAAAGATCATACATCATGACCAAGTGGGCTTTATCCCAGGGATGCAAGGATTCTTCAATATCCACAAATCAATCAATGTAATACATCACATTAACAAATTGAAAAATAAAAATCATATGATTATCTCAGTAGATGCAGAGAAAGCCTTTGACAAAATTCAACATCCGTTTATGATAAAAACCCTCCAGAAAACAGTAATAGAAGGAACATACCTCAACATAATAAAAGCTATATATGACAAACCCTCAGCAAACATTATCCTCAAAGGTGAAAAATTGAAAGCATTTCTGCTTAAGTCAGGAACAAGACAAGGGTGCCCACCCTCACCATTACTATTCAACATAGTTTTGGAAGTTTTGGCCACAGCAATCAGAGCAGAAAAAGACATAAAAGGAATCCAGATAGGAAAAGAAGAAGTGAAACTCTCACTGTTTGCAGATGACATGATCCTCTACATAGAAAACCCTAAAGACAGCTGAGTATTCTAAAAAAAAAAGAAAACCCTAAAGACTCCACCAGAACAATTACTAGAGCTAATCAATGAATATAGTAAAGTTGCAGGATATAAAATTAACACACAGAAATCCCTTGCATTCCTATACACTAACAATGAGAAAACAAAAAGAGAAATTAAGGAAACAATACCATTCACCAATGCAACGAAAAGAATAAAATACTTAGGAGTATATCTACCTAAAGAAACAAAAGACCTGTATATAGAAAACTACAAAACACTGATGAAAGAAATCAAAGAGGACACAAATAAATGGAGAAATACACCGTGTTCATAGATTTGAAGAATCAATATTGTGAAAATGAGTACACTACCCAAAACAATCTATAAATTCAATGGAGTCCCTATTAAGCTACCAACGGGATTCTTCACAGAACTAGAACAAATAATTTCACAATTTGTATGGAAATACAAAAACTCTCAAATAGCCAAAGAAATCTTGAGAAAGAAGAATGGAACTGGAGGAATCAACCTGCCCAACATCAGTCTCTACTACAAAGCCACAGTCATCAAGACAGTGTGCGACTGGCACAAAGACAGAAATATAGATCAATGGAACAGAATAGAAAGCCCAGAGATAAATCCACGTACTTATGGACATCTTATCTTCGACAAAGGAGGCAAGAATATACAATTAAAAAAAGACAATCTCTTTAACAAGTGGTGCTGGGAAAACTGGTCAACCACTTGTAAAAGAATGAAACTAGAACACTTTATAACACCATACACAAAAATAAACTCAACATGGATTAAAGATCTAAATGTAAGACCAGATACTATAAAACTCCTAGAGGAGAACACAGGCAAAACACTCTCTGACATAAATCACAGCAGGATCCTCTATGACCCACCTCCAGGATATTGGAAATAAAAGCAAAAATAAACAAATGGGGCCTATTTAAAATTAAAAGCTTCTGCACAACAAAGGAAACTGTAAGCAAGGTGAAAATGCAGCCTTCAGATTGGGAGAAAATAATAGCAAATGCAGCAAAGGACAAAGAATTAATCTCAAAAATACACAAGCAACTCCTTCAACTCAATTCCAGAAAAATAAAAGACCCAATCAAAAAGTGGGCCAAAGAACTAAACAAACATTTCTCCAAAGGAGACATACAGATGGCTAACAAACACATGAAAAGATGCTCAATATCACTCATTATCAGAAAAATGCAAATCCAAACCACAATGAGGTACCATTACATGCCAGTCAGGATGGCTGCTATCCAAAAGTCTACAAGCAATAAATGCTGGAGAGGGTGTGGAGAAAAGGGAACCCTCTTACACTGTTGGTGGGAATGCAAACTAATGCAGTCACTATGGAGAACAGTGTGGAGATTCCTTAAAAAAGTGGACATAGAACTGCCATATGATCCAATCCCACTGCTGGGCATACACAGTGAGGAAACCAGAATTGAAAGCCACATGTACTCCAATGTTCATCACAGCACTGTTTATAATAGCCAGAGCATGGAAGCAATTTAGATGTCCATCAGCAGACAAATGGATAAGAAAGCTGTG
This sequence comes from Dama dama, assembly GCF_033118175.1. Taxonomy (NCBI): domain Eukaryota; kingdom Metazoa; phylum Chordata; class Mammalia; order Artiodactyla; family Cervidae; genus Dama; species Dama dama. Next base: position 10,147,052 of record NC_083714.1, on the reverse strand, counting down.
GTACATATACACAATGGAATATTATTCAGCCATTAAAAAGAATACATTTGAATTAGTTCTAATCAGGTGGATGAAACTGGAGCCTATTATACAGAGTGAAGTAAGCCAGAAAGAAAAACACCAATACAGTATACTAACACATATATATGGAATTTAGAAAGATGGTAACGATAACCCTGTATGAAAGACAGCAAGAGAGACACAGATGTATTTAACACTCTTTTGGACTATGTGGGAGAGGTCGAGGGCAGGATGATATGGGAGAATGACACTGAAACATGTAAATTATCACTAGTGAAACAAATCGCCAGTCCAGGTTTGATGCATGATACAGGGTGCTCAGGGCTGGTGCACTGGGATGACCCAGAGGGATGGGATGGGGAGGAAGGTGGGAGGTGGGTTCAGGATGGGGAACACATGTACATCCATGGTGGATCCAAGTTAATGTATGGCAAAACCAATACAAGGTTGTAAAGTAAACTAAATAAATAATTAATAAATAAAATAAAATCATGTAACTCCACATATTCACAGAAATCTAATGGGTACGATTATCACATAGACGGGCTTTCGTGATAGCTCAGTTGGTAAAGAAGCCACCTGCATTGCGGGAGACCTCGGTTTGATCCCTGGGTTGGGAAGATCCACTGGAGAAGGTAAGGCTACCGACTCCAGTATTCCGGCCTAGAGAATTCCATGGACTGTATAGTCCATGGGGTTGCAGAGGCGGACACGACTGAGCGACTTTCACTTCACTTCATCACATGGACAAAAGGTGTGATTTGTTCAGAATTAGCACAGAATCCAGGGTATGAATAGGACCTTGACCCCTTTGTTCATTTAACCTTCATCTTCACAATGTTTGTTTTTAAAGAAGCTGTGTGATTCTCATTGCCAGTATTGTCCCTTGTGTCATTTGATGGGATGCTCAGACACCATCTGCCGGGAAGAAGCTTTATCATACATTTGTACTAATCAGGTGATTGTGAAATAGCTTCTAGAAAAAGATACTATTTTCTTTATTCCTTGAAACAGAAAATTTAGCTACATACACCAATTACTAGATGTTTTAGCAAGAGCAAATATTGCAGTAGGATACCAGTTTTCTCATTAACACCAAAACAGGAAGGGGTTGTTATAAACAAATGTGATGACAGGTACTGTTAGGTGCCATGGATTGATAGCAGGATGGTCAGCTCTGGACTAAACCACCCACCTTCAATTTGCACAACAGTATCGATACTCAAGGTTATACTCACTACTGTTGAATTGTTCTATGTTAAAAGTTGTGTTTAAATTCTAAAGGTTAAAAAAAGCAAAAAAAGAAATTGATGCTAAACTTTCAGGCCTGAGCATGTTTAGTGAGACTGGTCATGCAAGCATTTATAGTGCCATGCTCTTCAAGCCTATATTTTCTGATAGAAATGTTGCTCTATGTGTCTTCCCCAGTATATAGTGTTTTTATTTCATTGAGGGTGGGATCCAATACCTGCCATTTAACAAAATGAAGACAAAATAGAAAAAAACAAAAAACAAAAAAGGAAGTGTGGGGGGAAAACTAATGCACAAGAGTTGGGCTAGTTAAGTCCAGCACCACACTGAAGTAGACTCAGTGATTTTGGAGTGAAGAAGACTTACTCTCACATATTCTCTCATGCTCCCACAAAACTCCAGCAACAAATGTTCTCAAGTTCCTCTTGCCTTGCCATGGGGACTCGGGAGTTGACCAAGGAAAACTACTTGGCCCCATGAAGAATGGCACTGTCAGTGTCTGTCATGAAAGGAGCCTAGTCAGGAAGCAGTCTCAAAGTATATGGTCTTGATCACCTCATGAAGATGTGTGGCAAGAGGCTCTCAGGAAATATATGAAATCTGGATCATCCACATGGCACCTCTGCATGGGAACATGGTGGCTCTGAACTGGAACTGAACTGCCTTCCACTCACTTGACCAAAGCAATGAGACTGACCAGTATGGGTGAAATGAGTGTGAGTGTGTGTGTGTGTGTGTGTGTGTGTGTGTGTGTGTGAGCACGTGTGTGCGCACGTATGCCCACGTGCACACACAGTTGTGTCCCGTTCTTTGCGACCCCATAGACTGTAGCCTGCCAGACTCTTCTGTCCATGAAATTTTCCAGGCAAGAGTACTGGAGTGGGTTGCCATTTCCTACTCCAGGAGATCTTCCCAACCCAGGAATCGAACCTGTGGCTCTTGTGTATCCTGCATTTGAAGGTAGATTGTTTACCATTGTGCCACCTGGGAAGCCCAAGGTAGGTTTAAAGAGAAGGGAATGTTTTCTGATTTCCTTTGTCCTTGAGGGCTCAAGCTGAAGAATATGTAACCACTGCTTTAAAGGAACCAGCTCCACTTGGCTGGATTGGATCAGAGCTCATTTCATCCCAAGTCTTGAGTGCCTTTTGGTCTGGAAAAGTGGCTTGTCTCCTACTATACACAACTGGGACATTCTCTCTGTAATTATGAATTGTTTTACATAAACTAAAAGAGAATGTCTTTGATCACTAGAGTTTGTCAGTGTTGGATTGCTTCCACTGTGATGTTCTGAAACTTTTTCGCCTCAACATATTAAAGCAGCTCATGTTAGAGACACTTTAACATGAATGTTTTACAGTTGAGACATTATATATATTTTGCTGTTTATAATAAATGCCATCTATACAAAAGCCTGGTGTTAATTTTAATGTTGGCACAAGATCTGTTTTCCATGATATGTTAACACCTACAATTTCACTGTTGAGGCTATTTTTTATTGAGATTCTGAAGCCAAAGGAGCCTAGTGTTCTTTTTGTTCATTTTTCCTATTTCCTTGAAATACGAGATTTTGTATGGTCTTCACTGTGAAGACTTCAGATCAATCCTTGTGTTACACTTGGTTGTCTCTTAGCTATATAACTTCTGAGTGTAACTCATTGAACTCTTCAAAGAAACATTATAAGGAATAAATCATAATAGGTGTGAAGGAAAGCAGGGTTGTGATACACCTCACTGAGCTGATGAAAGGGGTTGAGGTAACAAAGGAGGAGAAAAGCCTGAGTGATCTCAGGGACGATGCAGAGATGGAACAAACCAGAGTGTGGGGAGAGCTAACGGGTGGACAGAGTGTTCTGGTTAGGAATGTGACCCCGGGAGGCAGACAGGACCTCACTGGCAGATGGAGTCCATGAGACCTGGGGTCAGAGAGAAACTAAAGGGCGTGTATGGTCTCCAGGAGGTATGGGGGACCCCTTAGTCATGAATTCTTCTGCTTTATGCCTGCTTCCTACTTTAAAGGAGACTCTGGGAACTTAGCATCAACTCAACTTCCCTACTGTCAGTGGACCTGGTCCTTCTCTGCCCTGTAGACCAGTGACAGAAGCACGGGGCGCTTTACTCCTTACCAACGTTTTACACCGTATTAGTGTATAAAGGGGTTGTGTAGTGTCCCATGGGAGCAACTATGGTCCTTCCCCAGTCAGTCCTACACCCGGATGGCCTCAAATCCCTGGAGTGTCCCATCAGTTACCTCTGAGCCCTGTCTGCTCACCTGGCAGCCCCACTCTTCACATCAGTCAGGATGGACTCCCTATCCCCTCCTTTCCATCTAGCCCCCTTAGGTCCTGCCCACTATCCCAGGTCCAGCTCCTCTTTCAGGAGTTTCTGATGACTCCAGTGAGCCCTTCCTCCTCTTTTTAAATTACGGGGTTCTATAGAGGTGACACTGGAAAGGGAATGGTGACCCACTCCAGTACTTTTGCCTGGAAAATCCCATGGATGGAGGAGCCTGGTGGGCTGCTGTCTATGGGGTCGCACAGAGTCGGACATGACTGAAGCGACTTAGCAGCAGCAGCACAGAGGTGACACTGGAGAAGGCAATGGTGACCCACTCCAGTACTCTTGCCTGGAAAATCCCACGGACGGAGGAGCCTGGTGGGCTACAGTCCATGGGGTCACTAAGAGTCCGGCACGACTGAGCGAATTCACTTTCACTTTTCACTTTCATGCACTGGAGAAGGAAATGGCAACCCCCTCCAGTGTTCTTGCCTGGAGAATCCCAGGGACAGGGGAGCCTTGTGGGCTGCCGTCTATGGGGTCGCACAGAGTCGGACACTGAGCAGCAGCAGCATAGACGTGACACTGGAGAAGAAAACGGTAACCCACTCCAGCATCCTTGGCTGGGAAATCCCATGGACAGAGGAGCCTGATGGGCTACATTCCACAAGGTCACAGAAGAGTCGGACAAGACTGAGCAACTAAACAACAACACACACTTCTGCCTCTCTTTCGTACCTTTTGTATTTTTCTTGGGTAACCTCTTCCCTCTCCTCCAAGTTCTTCTTCTCCCTGTCCCTCAGTTATCATTTTGTTTTGTTTTGTTTTCTAGTTTTCCTATTATAAAATGGGATTTAGTAAAAATGACTACCTCACAGGGATGCTGTGAGCACCAAAAGTGACAATACATTTAAAAACCTTGGTAATGAGAGACGTTATCTATATATATTTCATCTTATAAATCTTCATTGCAATTTCTCTCACAGTAGGCATGAAGAATATAGAATGCAGTGTGCTGATTATTTACAAGAACATTTGGGGATGCTGTTAGTGAGCTAATATGCTACTGAAGACTGCTTAACAAAACTCCACAAACTATGTTGTCTGAAATGTCAAAAATGTATTCTCTCATAATTCTGGAGACATAAAGCCCAAAATCAAGGTGCTGGGCATGACCATGCTTCTTCCAAATGCTCTGGGGTAGTATCCATTCTTGCCCCTTCTCCGGTCTGAATGCTTCTGGAGCTCCTTGGTTTGTGGCAGAAGGGCCCCAATCTCCTCCTCCATCTTCACATGGCCTTCTTGCCTGTGTGACATCTCTCTCTCCTTCTCTTCTTTTTCTTTCTAACAATTATTTTCATTTCCAGATTCTCAAGCTCTGCACAGTTTTAGTACTCCCTGAGAAATTAAACACTGTCATATCTCTTCCATAAAAATGGGAGGAAAAGCATCAGTATACACTAATGACTGACAGAAAACATTTACTAGTTTATCACAAAAATGCATTTATGGTAGGAGTTTCAGAAAGAGTAACTGAAAAATTAAAATTTACCTTAAAAAAGACATTACTCAGGAAAACTTTACACAGAAAAATAAGTGGCTACATATGTAAATCCTAAATACATTACACTGTTTTATATCCTTTTTGGTCATGGACTACTCTGGGAAGATGTAATTACAAAACTAATTCAAGGAGTCCTTAAAATGTAGTCTTAAAAAATATTGGTTTGATGAAAAGAGAGATTTTAGTCTATTTTAGACAAATTTGGTAAGTTTCTAACTACACTTCATTTCAGCACAATCATCACGCAGGGGACAATCATTTATGAGAAAGGGGAAATTAAAGTTTCAGTTAGCTTCAGAATTCTACCCATTATCACCCAATCAATACTGAAGTATATGTCATCAAGTATGCAAAGATTACAGAATTTCAGTTATGTAATTTGCAGGCAAAAAAGATAATAATGTATAAAACCATTGACAAACTTAAGCTAGAATTATTAGCTCTAGGACATTTTATTGTATTATTACCTTAAAAGGATGGCAAACTAGACATCAGCAGAAATGCTGTTAAAACTGTTGTTTTTTCACTCCAAGTTTTTCATATTAATGAAATAAAAGTTTAACAGTCTCTAAGTTAAATTTCACAAGTGAAATTGCTGCTCTCTGATTTAACTTTCAGGGATAAGACAGGGCAAAATCCAAGTATCATCCTTTCCATTTTTGTGCATAAACACGAATAAGAGTCATTATCAATACAAATGGCAATGTAAGGAAACAACATGTTTAGTCAGGTTCTGCATCACAGGATATTACAACATAACTCTGCTACAGTAAATTCCCATTTTGTGTTTTGGAATAGCAGATTACATAGTATGGTGTGAAAAGCAGTAAAATGCACATGCTTTCTGTGTCATTTAGCAAAGAAAAGACAGGACAGAGTACATTGCCAAACTCCACCTGCTACTCCATCCTGGACCCAGTTGTCTATCATCCACTCAGTTCCAGTACTTCCAAATTCTCAGTCTAACCCACTCAGTCTCAAGCCAAGATTAACTCCTTTTGCACCAACTCTCCTTTCTCTCAGCTAAGTCATCATTTTCCAGAAAAGTCTGATTTTTCTGACTTCATGATTTAACCCATTTGAAGTCAAAGAAAATGCTGTAATACTGAAAGCAATTAAACTAGAGATGGAAATTAGTGTTGTGGAAGATACACTTCAAGTGCTCTGAGAATGTAATGAGAAAGTTGCAAGAAAGCAGATTTTAAACTCTACCTGGCTTCCTTAGTTACTTGGTATATTATAATGTTGCTCTGATTACTAGTCAGGACAAAGAAGTGCTCAAAGGCACTAAAATATGCACCTTGGGGGAAATGCATGGACATTAAGATTTCTTGGGAGTTGGCCAAGGCATTTTTAAATCCATAAGGACCGTCAACTTGAACTTAGTCCATCACAGTTATTAAAAAATGAAAGGAGTAGAACTCTTGCTTACAACTGGGTTTGGCAGAAACACATCCATATACTCTGCCCCTGTAATCACACAGGCCTTTAACCAGAGACAATGAGTGTGCCCACAGAGCAGCACTAATGAAAAATTTATAAAGAATCTATGATAGAGCTTCACAATCCAGCTTTACTAGGTTGTAAAGACTCTTCTTACCCAAGCATTACTTTGTGTATCTGTGAAACATCTGAAAAATACTTTTCTTTGACTTACCAGGCTGCAGGGAATGAGTCATTTTATGTACAACTATCTATAGTAGAACTTGGTACTTTCTTGCATTAACTGAACAATGTTACAACTGGAACTTAAAAGAAGGGTGCCAATTTTCACTTTTTGAGGCTCTGTGAGGTACTGGATGCTCTAGATCAGTTTGTCTTTTGAAGCTTCTCTCTTTGGTATTCTCCCTCTGTCCATTTAGTAATTTGCCTGAAGGTGAAGACATAGCCCGTAACTGATATTCATCTGGGGATCCTTTTAGCCAGGTTGGCCTCATTTGTTCTTGATTCACCTCTTTCTGACGCTGCAATGCTAATAACCCATCCTATTCTTCTTGTTTATATCTCTCGAAAAATAGACGTTCCAAATCTATCAGTTTTGGGATGAAGCGGGCTTGTTTACTCTTGGTCTGAGGAAGCTTTGGGGAACATTTTTCTTCTTTTTGTAGAACAGCATGGATTGCTGACTGCTTCAGACAAAGATTCCTGGTTTTTTGCTCTGGAGATATCTTTACTGGTCAGCAGGTGAGGCGAGGCTCCTCATTTTCTGTCACAACTGTGTTATTTTTCAGTGTCTGTGTCACATCTGACACTGTACATCCACTCTCTGTTTCACCATAAGGCTTAACTGCAGCTTCTCCAGAAGAGGAAACTCCAGCTTTAGGTTCTTCATGACTGATGACACATGACTCTCTTTCATGACTGCTTTGTTTGGTTTTCACTTTTCCTTCAAGGTACCATTCTCCACCACTGGCACATAACTGAGGTCTAGGTGACTCCACTGAAGCTTCTGCATCTCGCTTTTGAACTTCAAGGCATATTTGAGGAGAAAGTGCTGGCACATCTTCCTCAATTTCTGTGTCTTGCCATGTAGGTTTCTCCCTATCACTGCTGTCAGTTTCCTTGGACCTGGAAGTTTCCCTGTCTTCTTCTACGACTTCAGACTGTGACGCTGACTCAAGTTGAGAATTCAGTGACAAATTCTTTTGAATATCGCCAGTGCTTTTTTGTTTGCTCTTCCTTTTCCTTTGTGACTCGGTTGTGACGGGATTAGATTTTTTTGGAATCCGAGCAGAAAGCCGAGACGCTTTCCTCACAGACATTGCTCATATTAAGGCTTGGCCTTCTTGCCAGCGCTTCATCACTTTTCAGTTGTTCTTCCATCTCTCTGAGCCTTTTTTCTGCCTGTCTCTTTTCCTCTTCTTCCTCCTCTGCCAGTAATCTCCGTATGTATTCTTCACTGGCTTTGTTTTCTTCCTCCTGAATGGCTTGTCGCTCTGCCTCCACCTTGCTTCTCTCCTCTTCATATTCTCTTCTAAATTCCCCAGGTTGACTTAATAGACGAACTGGCTGAGAGTCATCAACGACTTCCTCTGATTGTTGCCCAGAGACTCTAAGCCAGCATTCCTCTGGTTAGGGTTTTTGAATTATCTCCCACAGTTCCATATTGACAAGAGAATTTCTTCAGGTGCGGTACCGAGTCCACGAAGAGACCCGGCTGCAACAGAAAGGACAGCACAAATTTGCCTTCTCCACAGTTGATTCGAAGCATGCTTTACAGAGCATTGGTTGCAAGGCAGTGTCACAGGCTCAATGAGGATTTCCACACAGATGTGGCACGGGCATCCCAACAAGGAAGGGATGGTGCCTTTGGGTACAGCCATTGTAATATGCTAATAAGGTGTATTCAACATCAATACCAGAATGCCAGGATTGAGAGCACCGGAATGTCTTTAAGTAAAAAGGTTCTGTGGGCCAGGTAAACAGTACGACCCCAGAAGGCGGTGTATTTGTCCGTGTTAAAGACAAGCATCCCAAAAGGAAGCAAACGAACGTTGACTGCCCCCAGGCACTGACAACAGTTGCAGTACGGCAGTGGTGGGCACAGGGCTCTCTAGTGAGGCAGAAGGCAGGCGCCAAGTTCCATTCCTCCCTGTTCCCAGGTGAGGCTTCTCCCTTAGTTCTGAGAAGCTAAGCCCGAGACCGCTGAGGTGCGCAGGCCCCAGGCCACCACTCCACGAAGACCAGTGCTTCTTCCGGGATGCCGCCTCAGCAGAGGGACTTCCGTTTGACCTTTGCTGTGGGGTCGACCGCACCTGTGCACCTCTCAGGGCTCTGAGCCGACCCTCCTCTCTCTTGCGCAGTGCAAGTCGCTCAGGGGTGTCTGACTCTTTGCGACCCTGTGAAATTCTCCAGGCCAGAATACTGGAGTGGGTAGCCTTTCCCTTCTCCAGGGGATCTTCCCAACCCAGGGATCGAACCCAGGTCTCCCACATTGCAGGCGGATTCTTTACGAACGGAGCTATCAGGGAAGCCTAATCTTGGGGGCAGTGCTGTAGCAATCTCAAAAGGGCTAGTGAGGTCACAACGCTCTCCCTCTCTCCTTTTTCTTACAGGACACCAATCATTCATTGTAGAGTCTACTCTAAATACAGGATGATTTCATGTCAATATCCGTAGTTTCATGTCACAGACCTTATTCCCCAAAATGGTCTCATCACAGGTTCAGGGATTGCGGTTTGGACATGTCTTTTTCAGGATATATGTCAACCCACTGTAGTGATAGGAGGGTTGAAAAACTAAAATGAGCTCTTACCTTTTGTAGATAGGTATACAAACACATGCCTACGTGCATAAATATATAAATGCCTGCATAAGAAAGAATATAATGCATTCTTGAACAATGAAATGCGGATAAAAACATTCAGCAAGTGTTTGGGGGTTGTATGTTTTGGGCAAATGTTGCTTTTCCACTGTTTATTATGTTATTTATTTTTTACCTAAAAGAGATGTCTATTGCTCTTGCAAATGTTAAAAACATGAAATGGCAGGGAAGCAAGTACATTCTTACCACATCCCTAGAAAAGCCTTTAGAACAGTAATAGTTTTCAGAGACAGGAAGAGAGATGAGAGGTTGAGGAAGTCCCTTCCTCCATATAACAAGAAAATTCCCCTCCAATAACAACCAAAATTATGAATATCAATGCTTTAAGTTTCTTGTTATTAAATTGGAGGAAAATATTGGACCTCAGTTTGACAGTTTAAATTTTTAAATGGAGGATAATTGCATTACAATGTTGTGCTGGTTTCTGCCATACAACATAACAAATCAGTTGTAACTATATATATATATCCTCTCCGTCTCCACTCCCCTCCCCCCATCCTGCCCCTTTATTCATACAAACTCCAGTCTGGGTTCCCTGTGTTATATGGCACTTTCTCACTAGCTATGTCTTTTACACGTGGTAATGTGTATATATATATATGTCAGTGCTACTTTTGTGATTCGTCTCACCCTCTCATTCCCCTGCTGTGTCCCCAAGTCTGTTCCCTATGTCTGGTTCTCCATTCCTTCCCTGCAAATATGTTCATTAGTATCATTTTTCTAGATTTCATATATATGCTTTAATTTACTATATTTGTTTTTCTCTTTCTGACTTACGTCACTCTGTGTAACAGTTTCTAGGTTCATCCACATCATTATGACTGACTCAAATTTGTTCCTTTGCTGAGTAGTATTCCATTGTACATATGTACCACTACTTCTTTGTCCATGCATCTGTATATGCACATCTAGGTTGCTTCTGTGTCCTGCCTATTGTAAATAGTGCTGCAGTACACCTTAGGGTACATGTTTCTTTTTGAGTTGTGAGTTTCTCAGGATATATGCCCAAGAGTGGAATTGATGGGTCATATGATAGTTTTGTTGTTGTTGTTTTGTTTTTTTCATTTATTTTTATTAGTTGGAGGCTAATTACTTTCCAATATTGTAGTGGTTTTTGCCATACATTGACATGAATCAGCCATGGATTTACATGTGTTCCCCATCTCGATCCCCCCTCCCGCCTCCCTCTCCATCCCATCCCTCTGGGTCTTCCCAGTGCACCAGCCCTAAGCACTTGTCTCATGCATCCAACCTGGGCTGGTGATCTGTTTCACCCTTGATAGTATACTTGTTTCAGTGCTATTCTCTCAGAACGTCCCACCCTCGCCTTCTCCCACAGAGTCCAAAAGTCTGTTCTTTACATCTGTGTCTCTTTTTCTGTCCTGCATATAGGGTTATAGTTACCATCTTTTTAAATTCCATATATATGCATTAGTATACTGTATTGGTCTTTATCTTTCTGCCTTACTTCACTCTGTATAATGGGCTCCAGTTTCATCCATCTCATTAGAACCGATTCAAATGAATTCTTTTTAATGGCTGAGTGATATTCCATGGTGTATATGTACCACAGCTTCCTTATCCATTCATTTGCTGATGGGCATCTAGGTTGCTTCCATGTCCTGGCAATTATAAAGAGTGTTGCGATGAACACTGGGGTGCATGTGTCTCTTTCAGATCTGGTTTCCTCGGTGTGTATGCCCAGGAGTTGGATTGCTGGGTCATATGGCAGTTCTATTTCCAGGTTTTTAAGGAAACTCCACACTCTTCTCCATAGGGGATGTACTAGTTTGCATTCCCACCAACACTGTAAGAGGGTTCCCTTTTCTCCACACCCTCTCCAGCATTTATTGCTTGTAGACTTTCGGATAGCAGCTATCCTGACTGGCGTGTAATGGTACCTCATTGTGGTTTGGATTTGCATTTCTCTGATAATGAGTGATGTAGAGCATTTTTCATGTGTTTGCTAGCCATCTGTATGTCTTCTTTGGAGAAATGTCTGTTTAGTTCTTTGGCCCATTTTTTGATTTTTCTGGAATTGAGCTACAGGAGTTGCTTGTATATTTTTGAGATTAATCCTTTGTCTGTTGGTTTATTTGCTATTATTTTCTCCCATTTTGAATCCTGACTTTTCACCTTGCATATACTTTCCTTTGTTGTGCAAAATCTTTTAAGTTTAATTAGGTCCCATTTGTTTATTTTTGCTTTTATTTCCAATATCCTGGAGGTGGGTCATAGAGGATCCTGCTGTGGTTTATGTCGGAGAGTGTTTTGCCTATGTTCTCCTCTAGGAGTTTTATAGTTTCTGGTCTTACATTTAGATCTTTAATTCGTTTTGAGTTTAATTTTGTGTATGATGTTAGAAAGTGTTCTAGTTTCATTCTTTTACAAGTGGTTGACCAGTTTTCCCAGCACCACTTGTTAAAGAGGTGGTCTTTTTTCCATTGTATATCCTTGCCTTCTTTCTCGAATAGTTTTATTCCTAATTTTTCTCAGGAATGTGCATACTGTTCCCCACAGTGGCTGTATCAATTTACATTCCCACCAAAAGTGCAAGAGGGTTCCCTTTTCTCCACATCTTCTCCAGCATTTATTGTTTATAGATTTGTTGATAATAGCCATTCTGACTAGTATGTGGTGGTACTTTGTTGCAGTTTTGATTTACATTTCTCTAATAATGAGCAGTGTTGAAGCATCTTATCATGTGTTTATTGGCCATCTGTATGTCTTCTTTGCAGAAGACATTGTTTATATCTTCTGCCTTTTTTTTTGATTGGGTTGTTTGTTTTTTTCATATTGAGCTGACTGAGCAGCTTATATATTTTGGAGATTAATCCTTTGTCAGTTTTTTCGCTTGCAATTGTTTTCTCCCATTCTGAGGGTTGTCTTTTCATTTTGTTTATAGTTTCCCTTGCTGTGCAAAAGCTTTTAAGTTTTATTAAATTGTATTTGTTAATTTTTCTTTTATTTCCATTACTCTAGGAGGTGGGTCCAAGAGAATCTTGCTATGATTTTTGGCATAGAATATTCTGCCTATGTTTTCATTAAAGAGTTTTGTAATTTCTGGCCTACACTTAAGTCTTTAGTCCATTTTGAGTTTGTTTTCGTGCATGGTTTTCCAAAGCATTGTGTGTCCTGATGACAATGAGTCTTATCAGGTGAGAGGTAGCAGTGGGCACTAGTTAGATGTGGGGCTCAGCAGCCACCTAGAATCTGTTCGCATCTTAGTCTTGTGACTGCTTAGCCCTGCCCTCAATGTGCTTCATTTCCCTGATGTTTAAAGTTGGGCAAGGGTAGCTCCTCCTCATAGACTGTGGTGAGGGTTTAATGAGAAGCTACAGGTTTAGCACTTACAACAGTGTGGGGAACCAAGGGAGTCAGCAATAATAATTAACAATTCTTAGAATTATCATACCTAAATTGGACATTGGTGATTCTATTCCCATTTTTATGATTACATGGGCCTATATCATGTGTGACTTTTTGTGACCCCATGGACTCTAGCCCACTAGGCTCTTCTGTCCATGGGATTTTCCAGGCAAGAATACTGAAATGGGTTGCCATGACCTCCTTGAAGGCATCTTCCTGACCCAGGGATCAAGCCGCTGTCTCTGAGCTCTCCTTCACTGGCAGATGTGTTCTTTTACCTTAACACCACCCAGGAAGCCCACATTAGCATTTCTCCAAAGAAAGCAATTGTATAAAATGATAAGTAGGCCATCACCTGATTACTATGCTATAAGATGAACACTTACATTTATATAGCAAAATGTCTCAGAAACAAATATACACTCAAATGTTAAGAATTCTTCTCCATAAATAATATGGTTTTAAGAGGTTTTAATGATTTTTTCCTAAATGCATTTTCATATTGTTCTACAAATAAAGTGTCTTGGATAAATCTTCTTAAGTGAATAATGCAAAGAAATAAAGGAGAACAATAGGATAGGAAACACTAGAGATATTTTCAAGAAAATTAAGATATCAAGGGAACATTTTATGCAAAAATGGGCACTATGAAAGATGGAAACAGCAAGGAGCTAACAAAAGCAAAAGAGATTAAGAAGTGGCAAAAACACATAAGAACTATACAAAAAAGATAGTAGTGACCCGGAAAGCCACAATGGTGTGGCTACTCACTTAGAGCCAGACATCCTGCAGTGTGAAGTTAATTGGGCCTTAGGAAACATGATTATGAAAAGCCAGTGGAAGTGATGGAATTCCAGCTGAGCTATTTAAATCCTAAAAGATGATGATGTTAAAGTGTTGCACTCAACATGTCATCAAATTTGGAAAACTCAGCGTTGGCCATGGGACTAGAAGTCAGTTTTCATTCCAATCCCAAAGAAGGCCAAGGCCAAAGAATGCTCAAACTATCATACAATTGAGATCATTTCACATGCCAGCAAGGTTATGATCAAAAACCACCAAGTTAGGGTTCATCAATATGTGAACTGAGAACTTCGATGCACAAATGGATTTAGAAAAGACAGAGGAACCAGAGATCAATTGCCAGCCTCCATTGGGTCATAGAAAAAGCAAGCACATTCCAGAAAAACACCTGTACTAAGTCACTTCAGCTGTGTCTGATGCTTTGCGATACTATGGACCATAGCCTGCCAGGCCCCTCTGTCCAAGGGATTCTCCAGGCAAGAATACTGGAGTGGATTGCCATGCCCTCCTCCAGGGGATCTTCCCGACCCAGGGACTGAACCTGTTTTGCTGATGTCTCCTGCACTGGCAGGTGGGTTCTTTACCACTAATGCCACCTGTTAGCATATGAAGTGAACACAGCTGTACCATAGTTTGTACATTCTTTGGCATTGCATTTCTTTGGGATTGGAATGAAAACCGACCTTTTCCAGTCCTGTGGTCACTGCTGCACTTTCCAAATTTGCTGGCCTATTAAGTGCATCAATTTAACAGCATTCATGCTTTAGGATTTGAAATAGCTCAGCTGGAATTTCATCACATCCAGTAGCTGTGTTCCTAGTAATGCTTCCTAAGGCCCACTTGACTTCACACTCCAGGATGCCTGGCTCTAGGTAAGTGATCACACCATTGTGGTTATCTGGGTCATTATGGTCATTCTGTATAATTCTTCTGTGTATTTTTGCTACCTCTTCTTAATATCTTCTGCTTCTGTTAGGTCCATACCATTTCTGTCCTTTATTGTGCCCATCTTTGCATGAAATGTTCTTTGGTATCTCCAGTTTTCTTAAAGTGATCTCTAGTCTTTCCCACTCTGTTGTTTTCCTCTATTTCTTTGCACTGTCCACTTAAGAAGGCTTTCTTATCTCTCCTTGCTATTCTTTGAAACTCTGCATTCAGATGGGTATATCTTTCCTTTTTTCTTTTGCCTTTTGTTTCTCTTTTTTCCTCAGCTATTTGTAAATGCTTTCTCAGACAACCATTTTGCCCTTTGACATTTCGTCTTCTTGGGGATGGTTTTGATCACTATCTCCTGTGAAATGTTATGAACCTCCATCCACAGTTCTTCAGGCATTCTATCAGATCTAATTCCCTTGAATCTATTTTTCACTTTTACTGTAAAACCATAAGGGATTTGATTTAGGTCATATCTGAATGGCCTAGGGGTTTTCCCTACTTTCTTCAATTTAATCCTGAATTTAACATTAAGCAGCTCCTGATCTGAGCCACAGTGAGCTCCCAGTCTGGTTTTTTCTGAGTGCATAGAAATTCTCTACCTTCGGGTGCAAAGAATATAATCAATCTGATTTTGGTATTGTCCATCTAGTGATATCCATGTGTAGGTCATCTCTTGTGTTGTTGGAAGAGGGTGTTTGCTATGACCAGTGCTTTCTCTTGGCAAAACTCTATTGGGCTTTGCCCAGCTTCATTTTGTACTCCAAGGCCAAAGTTGCTTGATACTCCAGGTTAACTCTTGACTTCCTCCTTTTGCATTCCAATGCTCTATGAAGAAATGGACATCTTTTTCTGGTGTTTGTTCTAGACATTCTCTGGGAATGCTTCAGTACCATGCAGACTCACTTCATATAATTTGCAATTACTTACTCCATCCTTATTAAGCAAGATTTAATGATTATTTTGTAATACTGTTTTTTTTTTAACATTTTCAGTATTATAATTTGAAAATAATATGGCTCATTACATTTTAAAAAATTGCTACCCTGGACAGAATGAAATGTGAGTACCAAAAGAAATTAGGATTCTGACACGTTCTGGAGGCTTCAGGACATAATGGGGAAAACTTTAGTGAAATCTAGTTTACATGACTAAGCACATATTTAAAAGGAGTTTTGCCCTTTTATCTAGCTTCTCCTAACTTCTAATTATGCTTGTTTTTGTTGTTCAGTCACTATATCATGTAGACCCTTTGCGACCCCATGGACTGCAGCATACCAGGCCTTCCCTGTCTTTCACCATCTCAAGGAGTTTGCTTAAATTCATGTCCATTGAGTCGGTGATGTCATCCAATCATCTCATCCTCTGCCACCAAATTCTTTTGCCTTCTATCTTTTCCAGCATCAGGATCTTTCCCAGTGACTCAGCTCTTCACATCAAGTAGCCAAAGTGTTGGAGTTTCAGCTTCAGCATCAGGGCTTCCAATAAATATTCAGGGTTGAATTCCCTTAAGATTGACTGGTTTGATTTCCTTGCTCTCCAAGGGTCTCTCAGGAGTCTTCTCTAGCACCACAAATCGAAGTCATCTATTCTTTGGGACTATTCATTTCAGTTGCTCAGTCATGTCTGATTCTTTGTGACCCCATGAACTGCAGTACGCCAGGCCTCCCTGTCCATCACTAACCCCTGGAGTCCACTCAAACCCATGTCCATTGAGTTGATGATGCCATCCAACCATCTCATCCTCTGTTGTCCCCTTCTCCTCCTGCCCTCAATCTTTCCCAGCGTCAGGGTCTTTTCAAATGAGTCAGCTCTTTGCATCAGGTGTCCAAATTATTGGGCTTTCAGCTTCAACATCAGTCCTACCAATGAGCACCCAGGACTGATCTCCTTTAGGATGGACTGGTTGAATCTCCTTGCAGAACAAGGGACTCTCAAGAGTCTTCTCCAACACCACAGTTCAAAAGCACCAATTCTTTGGTGCTCAGTTTTCTTTGTAGTCCAACTCTCACATCCATACATGACCACTGGAAAAACCTTAGCCTTGACTAGACGGACCTTTGTTGACAAAGTAATGTCTCTGCTTTTCAATATGCTGCCTAGGTTGGTCATAACTTTCCTACCAAGGAGTAAGCGTCTTTTAATTTCATGGCTGCAATCACCATTTGCAGTGATTTTGGAGCCCAGAAAAATAAAGTCAGCCACTGTTTCCACTGTTTCCCCATCTATTTGCCATGAAGTGATGGGACCGGATGCCATGATCTTAGTTTTCTGAATGTTGACCATTAAGCCAACTTTTTCACTCTCCTCTTTCACTTTCATCACCAGGCTTTTTAGTTCTTCTTTACTTTCTGCCATAAGGATGGTATCATCTGCATATCTGAGGTCATTGATATTTCTCTCGGCAATCTTGATTCCAGCTGGTGCTTCCTCAAGCCCAGCATTTCTTATGATGTACTCTGCATATAAATTAAATAAGCAGGGTGACAATATGCAGCCTTGATTTAGGTCATACCTGAATTGTCTAGTGGTTTTCCCTACTTTCTTCAATTTAAGTCTGAATATTCAGGACTACCTTCAGACTTAAATTGAAGAAAGTAGGGAAAACCACTAGGCGATTCAGGTATGACCTAAATCAAGTCTGTAATGATTATACAATGGAAGTGACAAATAGATTCAAGGGATTAGATATGGTAGACAGAGTACCTGAAAAACTACAGACTGAGGTTACTAATACTGTACAGAAGGCAGTGATCTAAACAATCCCCAAAAAAAAGAAATGCAAAAGGGCAAAATGGTTGTCTGAGGAGGTCTTACAAATAGCTGAGAAAAGAAGAGAAGCAAAAGAGAAAAGGAAATATATACCCATCTGAATGCAGAGTTTCAAAGAATAGAAAGGAGAGATAAGCAGGCGTTCTTATGTGGACAGTACAAAGAAATAGAGGATAAAAATAGAATGGGAAAGCCTAGCGATCTCCTCAAGAAAACTAGAGATATCAAGAGAACATTCCATGCAATGATGGGCACAATTAAGGACAGAAACGGTTTGGACCTAACAGAAGCAGAAGGTATTAAGAAGTGCAAGAATACACAAAAGAACTGCACAAAAAAGGACTTAATGACAAAGATAACCTCGATGGTGTGATAACTCACCTAGAGCCAGATGTCCTGGAATGCGAAGTCAAGTGGGCCTTAGGCAGCATTACTAAGAATACAGCTCATGGAGGTGATGGAATTCCAGCTAAGATATTTCAAATTGTAAAGGATGCTGCTGTTGAAGTACTGCACTCAATACGTCAGCAAACTTGGAAAACTCAGAAGTGGCCACAGGACAGGAAAAGTTGTTTCCTTCCAATCCCAAAGAAAGGCAATGCCAAAGAATGTTCAATTGACCACACAGTTGTACTCATTTCATATGCTAGCAAGGTAATGCTCAAAATCTTTCAAACTGGGCTTCAAGTATGTGAACTGAAAACTTCCAGAGGTCCAATATGGATTTAGAAAAGGTAGAGGAATGAACCAGACATCAAATTGCCACCATTCTTTGGATCATAGACAAAGCAAGAGAGTTCCAGAAAAACATCTACTTCTGCTTCATTGACTACACTAACGCTTTTAACTGTGTTCAGTTCAGTTCAGTCACTCAGCTATGTCCAAATCTCTGCAACCCCATGGACTGCAGCATGCCAGGCTTCCATGTTTTTCACCAATTCTCAGAGCTTGCTCAAACTCATGTCCATCAGGCCGGTGATGCCATCCAACCATCTTATCCTCTATCGTCCCCTTCTCCTCCCAACTTCAATCTTTCCCAGCATTAGGGTCTTTTCCAATGAGTCACTTCTTTGCATCAGGTGGCCAAAGTATTGGAGCTTCAGTTTCAGCATCAGTCCTTCCAATGAATATTCAGGACTCATTTCTTTTAGGATTGACTGGTTTGACCTCCTTGCAGTCCAAGGAACTCTCAACAGTCTTCTCCAACACCACAGTTCAAAAGCCTCAATTCTTCAGCACTCAGCTTTCTTTATGGTCCAAGTCTCACATCCATATATGACTATTGGAAAAACCATAGCTTTGACTAGATGGACTTTGTCAGTTAAGTAATATCTCTGCTTTTTAATATGCTGTCTAGGTTTGTCACAGCTGTTCCTCCAAGGAGCAAGTGTCTTTTAATTTCATGGCTGTAGTCACCATCTGCAGTGATTTTGGAGCCCAAGAAAATAGTCGGTCACTGTTTCCATTGTTTACCTATCTATTTGCTATGAAGTGATGGGACCAGATGCAAGATCTTCATTCTTTGAAGGTTGAGTTTTAAGCCAGCTTTCAAACTCTCCTCTTTCACTTTCATCAATAGGATCTTTAGTTCTTCGCTTTCTGCCACAAGGGTGGTGTCATCTGCATATCTGAGGTTATTGATATTTCTCCCAGCAATCACGGTTCCAGCTCTTCATCCAGCCCAGCATTTCTCATGATGTACTCTGCATATAAGTTCAATAAGCAGGGTGACAATATACAGCCTTGATGTACTCCTTTCCCAATTTGGAACCAGTCTGTTGTTCCATATCCAGTTCTAACTGTTGCTTCTTGACCTGCACACAGATTTCTCAGGAGGCAGGTCAGGTGGTCTGGTATTCCCATGTTTTTAAGAATTTTCCACAGTTTGTTGTGATCCACACAAAAGCTTTGGCATAGTCAACAAAGCGGAAGTAGATGCTTTTCTGGAATTCTCTTGCTTTTCCTATGATCCAGTGGATGTCGGCAATTTGATCTCTGGTTCTCTGCCGTTCCTAAATCCACCTTACTGGATTGCATATAAATGATTCCAGTCCAGTATGAATGGAATCATTTACATGAAATGTTCAAAAAGACTATGTATATAGCTGTACCCAGGGAATTTCCCCCTTTTACCCAGACTTCTGGAAAGTTTCTATCTGGTGCATTTGGGCTCCAGTGCATGCCTGTTTAGTTGTGTCCCACTCTTTGTGACTCCACGGACTATAGCCCACCAGACTCCTCTGTCCGTGGAATTTTCCAGGCAAGAATACTGAAGTGGGTTGCCATTTCCTCCTCCAGGGCATCTTCCCGACCCAGGGATCAAACCTGTGTCTCCTGCCACTTGCTTGGCACACAGATTCTTTACCACTGTGCCACCTGTGAAGCCCCCAAAGGTCCCTATATCCTTCCTTCAGGCTACAATTAATGCTTCTGTCACAAGTGGCAGTAGTACACTGCCATTTTCAAATCTCTCTACAAAGATATTTATTTAGAGAGTGACAAACAAAACACCATACCCTTTCTTAAAATCCAGCCTATGAGTGTAAGCACAGAATGATTCCAATACTTTCTGAAAAAAACCCTTACAATGTAAAAGACTGTGAAAACATATTCTGAGCCTACACATGATGAAATACCAGGTGGCAGAACTGCACGTAGACAGTGGTAGGTGAAAGGCAGTGCTGGTCCAGGGACATAACTGAGAGGTTCGTGAATGAGATCAGCCTCTGGGCAGCTGTGTCCACTATCCTGGCTAGAAGATGATAGGGGGTGGGAGAAAGGCTTGGTAGCAAGTATAGGGGTGGGATAATGCAGGGTGAATGCTCTGCTCCCTGTGACAGACTTCTGCTGTGGTCCACATTGTGCATCATGTGACTCTGATGAGGGATGAATCAATGAATGTGAAGTACACTTGGGGTCAACAGCAAGCAGAAATGATTTAATATACATATCAATATGCCGAATAGAATTGCTATCGTTGTAAACAAACCGTTTCACCACATCTTTTTACTCTGAGAATTGTACTGCTTTCCGTTAAAAAAAAGAACAAACAAGGAGACGGTTATGATGCCACATGGGGGCCAAATCCAGTATGGAAGCTCTCAGAGTGCCGGGAGAGAGGGTGCTGGGCAAGTAGGAGGGAGAGATGGAGTTTGGGAGCTTGGAGTTTGGGAACAGCCAGGGTTTTCTGGGTTTTCACGTAACTGGAGCAATCCTCTCTATCCATCACTTTTCTGTGATGTTAAAAAAATTCATTTCCTGAAATATGTAAACCTGAGATTGGAAGTCCACCTCCGGTCAGAACTGAGGGTAAAGATCCAACTGTGAGTGAGTATTTTATGTAGAAGAACCAAAGGGGACAGGGACAGAAACACACACACACACATTCCATTCAGTTTGAAAAATCAACTTCATTTCCCAATGAAATTGAATACAAGGAATACTTTCACAAAATAATGAATAATACACAGTAATTTTTGTCACTTTGTTCACAAGTATTTTCTGCTTTCAAAGTTTTACCCACATACTGGTTTTCCTGAGTAGAGCATTTCAAACACTATATATGAGTAAATTTATAAATTAAAATTATCCTACCTCTTTCACCAGTCCTACTCCTACCCCCCAACCCAAAGGGGGCTGTTGTCATAGGATGGTACCTCCTCTCCAGGGACCTGTAGGTGAAAGCATACTTGCACACTCTCATGTTCTTTTCTAAGAGATTTCCTATCTTTTCTTTTCCACTTAATATTAATTCATAGGATTTAAAACATAATTTCATGATATTAGTTCTTGTGATTTTTGGCATATTTTAACATGCTCATTGTTTCTCTACATTTTTATCTGAATCTCAGTTGAAATTACTTGCCAGTCTCCTTGATAGTAAGGTTGTTGGACAAATCAAAGACACTAACCCAATATCTGAGGTAGAGTTTGCAAATATTCCCCCTAAATTCTTCACAAATTTCTCTGGGCTTTAAAATTCCCTGGAACATACCGGGTATAGGAAGGGAAAACACTTTTGCCAATGTCCTTCGCTTTCAACCCAAGATAATATAAATGTTTGTCCTTCCAGATTGGGCATTCCTCTATATTTCTCTTTGCCAGGAAGGACGTCAAGAAAGCCACTCCTACAACAGAAGAGAGACGAGACAGATACTCCAGTAACTCTTCCAAGCACACTTTACTTGGTGGGGATTCTTGAGAGGCTTCCTGTAGAGCATTTCGTCCAATCAGATGTCCCCTGTTCACATGGCCTCATTTGCATACGCCATATATAAATGGAAAATAGTAGCACCAAGACCGCTTTTCTATTTCAATCCAAGGGCCTTGAAATGTGTTTCCTTGGTGTCTGAATGTTTCCCTAATTCTATGTTTCCCCAGAGTGGTGTCTGGAAAGCCACTTTGAAAACATACTTTGATGAATGGAGGGAGATGGCATAGTAGACATCAGCAAGCACAGATAGCTCCCTAGGGTTTTGTGACTCAGTTCCCTGTATGGCATTTCATCCAATCAGATGCTGCCTCTACACAGGGCCTCATTTGCATACAATGTATAAAATGAAAAATACATTTGCCACCGCCTTTCTCTGTCAATCCTAGATACATTAAATGTCTGTCCTTCCCGGCTGAGCTTTCCCCGCTCTCTATCATTGGCCAGGAGCCTGGCAAGGAAGTCACTTCCAATACACACGAGGAATAACAGAAAGAGCTAGCCCAGTAACAAATGCAAGCACCTATGACTCCCTGGAACATTTTGACCAGTGTTTCTTCCATTGCGTTTCATAAAATCAGATGTCGCTTTTGTGCAAGGCCTTATTTGCATAGAAAATATATAAATAGACACTATGGCTCCCCATCCCCTTAATCTTCATTTCCTGATAGTGTAAATTTTTGTCCCTGTAACTGAGAACTCCTCTAAGTGTCTCTTTGCCTAGAACGGCAGCAAGAAAGCCACTTGGAAAACAGAGCATGGAAAATGAGAGGATGGAGATAGCGCAGTATATAGTGCAAGCACAAACGGTTCTCTGGGGTTTTGTGACACAGTTTCAGGTATTGCATTTCAGCCAATCAGATGCTGGGTCTGCACAAGGCCTCATTTGCATACAGGGTATAGGAAGGGAAAACACTTTTGCCAATGCCATTCACTTTCACTCCAAGATAATGTAAATGTCTGTCCTTCCTGAGTGGGCATTCCTCTCTCTCTCTCTCTCTTTCCCAGGAAGGGCATCAAGAAAGCACCTTCCACACCAGAGAAGGACAGACAGAGACAGACACTCCAGTAATTCTTCTAGGCACACTTTACTTCCTGGGGATTCTCGACAGGGCTTCCTGTAGAGCATTTCATCCAATCAGCTGTTGCCTGTTCTCATGGCCTCATTTGCATACAGTATATAAAAATGGAACACCATAGCACCACCGCCACCGCTTTTGGCTTTCAATCCTAGACCCCGTAAGTATGTGTCCTCGGTGGTTGAACATTTTCCTAATTCTCTCATTGCTCAGAAGCACACCTGAAAAGCCACTTCGAAAACAGATTGTGATGAACTGAGACATAACATAGTAGATATCGCAAGGACAGATAACTCCCTAGGGTTCGGTGATTTAGGTTACTGGATGGCATTTCATCCAATCAGATGCTGCCCCTACCCAGAGCCTCATTTGCATATAGTGAATATGCTAACATGGACTGGAATGGGTGAACTTAACTCAGATGACCATTATATCTACTACTATGGGCAGGAATACCTTAGAAGAAATGGAGAAGCCATCATAGTCAACAAAAGAGTCCAAAATGCAGTGCTTGGATGCAATCTCAAAAACAACAGAATGATTTCTGTTCGATTCCAAGGAAAACCATTCAATATCACAGTAATTCAAGTCTATGCCCCAACCAGTAATGCTGAAGAGGCTGAAGTTGAATGGTTCTATGAAGACCTACAAGACCTTCTAGAACTAACACCCCCAAAAGATGTCCTTTTCATTACAGGGGACTGGAATGCAAAAGTAGGAAGTCAAGAAACACCTGGAGTAACAGGCAAATTTGGCCTTGGAGAACAGAATGAAGCAGGGCAAAGGCTAATAGAGTTCTGCCAAGAGAACGCACTGGTCATAGTAAACACCTTCTTCCAACAACACAAGCGAAGACTCTACACATGGACATAACCAGATGGTCTATACGGAAATCAGATTGATTATATTCTTTGCAGCCAAAGGTGGAGAAGCTCTATACAGTCAGCAAAAAAAAGACAGGGAGCTGATTGTGGCTCAGATCATGAACTCCTTATTGCCAAATTCAGATTTAAATTGAAGAAAGCAGGGAAAACCGCTAGACCATTCAGGTATGACCTAAATCAAATCCCTTATGACTATATAGGTGGAAGTGAGAAATAGATTTAAGGGACTAGATCTGATAGACAGAGTGCCTAATGAACTATGGACGGAGGTTCGTGACATTGTACAGGAGACAGGGATCAAGACCATCCCCACGGAAAAGAAATGCAAAAAGGCAACATGGTTGTCTGAGGAGGCCTTACAAATAGCTGTGAAAAGAAGGGAAGCAAAAAGCAAAGGAGAAAAGGAAAGATATTCCCATTTGAATGCAGAGATCCAAAGAATAGCAAGAAGAGATAAGAAAGCCTTCCTCAGAGATCAATGCAAAGAAATAGAGGAAAACAACAGAATGGGAAAGACTAGAGATCTCTTCAAGAAAGTTAGAGACACCAAGGGAACATTTCATGCAAAGATGGGCTCAATAAAGGACAGAAATGGTAGGGACCTAACGGAAGCAGAAGATATTAAGAAGAGGTGGCAAGAATACACAGAAGAACTCTACAAAAAAGATCTTCATGACCAGATAATCACAATGGTGTGATCACTCACCTAGAGCCAGACATCCTGGAATGTGAAGTCAAGTGGGCCTTAGAAAGCATCACTACGAACAAAGCTAGTGGAAGTGATGGAATTCCAGTTGAGCTATTTCAAATCCTGAAAGATGATGCTGTGAAAGTGCTGTACTCAATATGCCAGCAAATTTGGAAAACTCAGCAGTGGCCACAGGACTGGAAAAAGTCCGTTTTCATTCCAATCCCTAAGAAAGGCAATCCCAAAGAATACTCAAACTACTGCACAATTGCACTCATCTCACATGCTAGTAAAGTAATGCTCAAAATTCTCCAAGCCAGGCTTCAGCAATACCTGAACTGTGAACTTCCAGATGTTCAAGCTGGTTTTAGAAAAAGCAGAGGAAC
This sequence comes from Dama dama, assembly GCF_033118175.1. Classification (NCBI taxonomy): domain Eukaryota; kingdom Metazoa; phylum Chordata; class Mammalia; order Artiodactyla; family Cervidae; genus Dama; species Dama dama. The sequence goes on along the minus strand of NC_083714.1, from coordinate 10,122,493 downwards.
CAGAGTTCAAATTGCCAACATCCAATGGATCATCGAAAAAGCAAGAGAGTTCCAGAAAAACATCTATTTCTGCTTTATTGACTATGCCAATGCCTTCGACTGTGTGGATCACAATAAACTGTGGAAAATTCTAAAGGAGATGGGAATAGCAGACCACCTGACCTGCCTCTTGAGAAACCTGTATGCAGGTCAGGAAGCAACAGTTAGAACTGGACATGGAACAACAGACTGGTTCCAAAGAGGAAAAGGAGTATGTCAAGGCTGTACCTTGACACCCTACTTATTTAACTTATATGCAGAGTACATCATGAGAAATGCTGGGCTGGAGGAAGCACAAGCTGGAATCAAGTTTGCTGGGAGAAATATCAATAACCTTAGATATGCAGATGACACCACTGTTATGGCAGAAAGTGAAGAAGATCTAAAGAGCCTCTTGATGAGAGTGAAAGAGGAGAGTGAAAAAGTTGGCTTAAATGTCAACATTAAGAAAACTAAGATCATGGCATCCAGTCTCATCACTTCATGGGAAATAAATGGGGAAACAGCAGAAACAGTGGCTGACTTTGTTTTTCTGGGCTCCAAAATCACTGAAGATGGTGATTGTAGCCATGAAATTAAAAGACGCTTACTCCTTGGAAGGAAAGTTATGACCAATCTAGATAGCATATTAAAAAGCAGAGACATTACTTGGCCAACAAAGGTCCACCTAGTCAAGGCTATGGTTTTTCCAGTGGTCATGTATGGATGTGAGAGTTGGATTATATAGAAAGCTGAGCGCAGAAGAATTGATGCTTTTGAACTGTGGTGTTGGAGAAGACTCTTGAGAGTCCCTTGGACTGCAAGCAGATCCAACCAGTCCATCCTGAAGGAGATAAGTCCTGGGTGTTCACTGGAAGGACTGATGCTGAAGCTGAAATTCCAGTACTTTGGCCACCTCATGTGAAGAGTTGACTCATTGGAAAAGACCCTGTTGCTGGGAGGGATTGGGGGCAGGAGGAGAAGGGGATGACAGAGGATGAGATGGCTGGATGGCATCACCAACTCGATGGGCATGAGTTTGAGTAAACTCCGGGAGTTGGTGATGGACAGGGAGGCCTGGCATACTGCTATTCATGGGGTTGTAAAGAGTTGGACATGACTGAGCGACTGAACCAAACTGAATATACTGGGAACACGATTATCACCACTGCCGCTGCTGCCGCTTTTGTCTTCCAACCCAAGACACTGTAAATGTGCTTCCTTGGTGGCTGAACTTTTCACTAGTATGATCATGACCTGGAAGGGCATCTGGAGAGCCACCTGGAAGACAGATTGTGATGAATAGATAGAGATAGCATAGCAGATATGGCAGGCACAGATAACTCCCTAGGGTTTTGTGACTCGGTTCCCTGTATGGCATTTTATCCAATCAGCTGCTGCCTCTTCTCAAGGGCTCATTGGCATACAGCCTATACAGTGGAAAACATTTGCCACTGCCTTTCTATTTCAATGTTAGATACACTAAATGTCTGTCTTTCCCTGCTGAGCATTCCTCTTTATCACTGGCCAGGAACCTGGCAAGGAAGTCACTTCCAATACAGACAAGGAATAACAGATAGAGATAGCCCAGCAACAATTACAAGCACAGAGAACTCCCTGGAACATTCTGTCAAGTTTTTTTTTCCATTGCATTTCATAAATTCTGATGTCGCTTGTGTGCATGGCCTCATTTGCATACAGGATTTAGAAATAGACACTCCCGAACCCCATTGCCTTACTCTTTCCTTCCACATATGCTAAAGGTCTGTCTGCATAACTGAGAACTCCTCTAAGTATATCTTTGCCCAGAAGGACGGCAAGAAAGCCACTTGGAAAACAGAGCAAGATAACAGGATCCAGATAGCGCAGTATGTATTGCAAGCACAGATAACTCCCTCCTGTTTTGTGACATAGTTTCCTGGATTGCATTTATCCAATCAGATGCTGCATCTACAGACATCCTCATTTGCATACAGAGTATAGGAATGGAAAACACTTTTGCCAGTGCCATTTACTTTCAATCCAAGATACTGTAAATATCTGTCTTTCCTGAGTGGGCATTACTCACTATCTATCTTTCCCAGGAATTCAGATGTGTTAAGGCTTGGACACTCCTGTTGAGCAATATTGTTCAACACAGTACAGTGATATAAGCAGATTGAAAAACTAAAATGAGGTCTTACCTTTGGTACAGAGCAAATGAATGCCTCTGTACATGCATGAATACACAAATTCCCATAACAGAAAGCATTGGGGAACATACAGTCCAGATGAAAACATTAGTAGGGATTATCTTTGAGTGCTATATTTAAGGTATTTTTATATAATTTCCTTTTATATGTTCCATTTTTTTAACCTATAAACATGTGTTACTCTTGTAAATACAGAAAATAATAAAATCAATGAGAAACACAAGCAATCTCTGCTCTGCCTACAAGAGAGCCATAAATTTAGAACAGGAGGATCCCTGAGATACAGGAAGGGAGAATAAGATGTTGGGGAGCCCATTCCACAGTATAACAGGACACAATTCCACAAATTGCAAACCATACTACTTACTATCAATATTTTAAATTCCTACTGATTAACTGGGGCAAAAGTATTGTGCCTCAGTTTGATTAGTTTTGCTGTACCCTGATGAACAGTGAGGCTGAGTGTCTTATCAGGTGAGAAGCAGTAGTGTACACTGGTTACATGTGGGACTCAGAGACCACACAGAATCTGTGTACATCTTAGCCTTGTGACCGTCTACCCTGCCCTCACTGTGCCTCACTTCCCTGATGGTTGAAGTCCAGCAACAGGGGCTTCCCTGGTGGTCCAGTGGTTAAGACTATATACTTTGCAGGTTTGACCCCTGCTCTGGGAACTAAAAATCCTGCATGGCCCACGGTGCAGCCAGAAAAAAAGAAAACAAAAACATAAAGTTGGGCAACAGTAGCTCCTCTTCATAGGTGAGGAGGAAAAGACTAAGTATAGGTTGAACATGCACAACAGTGTTAGGTAGTGAAGAGGTCAGGAATAAATATGAATGATTCTTATCATTATTATCATACTGAAATGGATCATTAGAAATTATAGGATCATTTTTATTATTCTGTGAGCTTATACTGATTGGCTTGAATTGACCTATGGTGTTTGTCATAAAAAAGTAGTTTATAACACTGTAAGTAGGATTTTTACATCATTGCTATTCTTAAAAATGCATAATTATACTGGCATAGTACAATTTCTGGAAAATATATGGAGTCAAATGTGGACACTTCTTTCTTATCCATAGTAATAGACCTTTAAGACTTTTAATGACTTTTCTCCCTTCATGCATTATCTACCCAGTTTTATTTACAACAAAACTGTGTGGTTTTCAAGTGCAAAATATAATAAGAATAAATAGCCCTAGCCCTTCCCTAGGTGGACAGATGGTAAAGCGTCTGTCCACTGCAGGAGACCTGGGTTCGATCCCTGGGTCGGGAAGATTCCCTGAAGAAGGAAATGGCAACCCACTCCAGTACTCTTGCCTAGAAAATCCCATGGACGGAGGAGCCTGGTGTCCATGGGGTCGCAAAGAGTCAGACATGACTGAGCGACTTCACCTACTTTCTTTCCCATAGGAAAGTGGGTCAGCGTCAAAATGGGGAATCCCTAAGCCACGGGAATTAGGTAACAGGTGGTCTCAGAACTAATTTTTGAATCTACCACATGACATTCCCAGTTGGGCAATGTCAAGAATATTATATATGCCTAGAGGAATGGCAATCATGTCTTTCAAATAAACCTGGCAGTCAGATGACATCTCCACTTCCCAGGATTTCAGTGAAGGTCATGAGATGAAAGTAGTTTCACAAGATGCTCACTTCTGTACTCTCCCAATTAAAGCCCCTTGAGGTATGAGCAAGCCATAGTTTTAACCACCAGTTAGCCAAGGAGTGAATTCCATGGGAAAGGAAAAGGCAAGGGTCTGCATGAGATTGCCCAGCCCCATAGCAACAGGGGAGAATGCTTAAGCAGCAGGATTTGGGGGAAAGTTTAGTCACAGGATCAATCAGACAAAGTCCCCAGGCACAATCAACATGTGAGAATGAAATAAACCTTAAAGTACCTTCCTGGAACTTCCCTGGTGGTCCAGTGGTTAAGAATCCGCCTTCCAATGCAAAGGATGCGAGTTTGATCCCTGGTCAGGGAAGTAAGATCACACATGCCATGGGGGCAACGAAGCCCGTGTGCTGCAAGTAGAGAGAAGCCACAATGAAGAGCCCATGTGCCACAATAAAGATCCCACATGCCACATCTAAGACCCAACACAGCCAAATAAATAAATAAATACTAAAAAGAAAACTGCAACCTCATCACTAGAAAAAAAGGAAAAGAGAAGAAAAGGAAAGGACAATAAAATAAAATACCTTCCTTATGCAACTAAAAATAATATTTCTTATAGGAAAATATACATATGCCCAGCACTTCAAAAAAAATTCAAAATGGGATACATGCCCAAACCAACTGAGGGATCTGAGTGTTACTCTGAGCACAGGAGGACTACCTTTGATCATGTCATCTTTCACCAAGATGACCCACGCTAGGTTCTGGATGTACAGGCCTAGCTGAGCAACAGTGTGAATGAAAGACAGAAAACTAGGCCTGGACAAAGAGAAGAAGTTTCATATTCAGGAGGCACTGAGACACTGTTTAGAGCTAGCTAGACACCCAGCAACTCTAAGACTTTGAAAATGGCAGACTAAAAATAGTATCTGCTGATTCCCTTAGTGCCTCCTACAGCACAGAAACTGAGAAAATTGGTGTGTCCATTTTAGAAGCTATAGAAGCTCTGAAAGAGAATACACATGGCATAACATTCATAACATAAACATTTCCTTCCCGCTCCTTCAAATCCAAATGATCTCTATGAGCTCTTATTATTTAAGTCATCTCTTCTCTTGGGGGAGAACATATGGAGAAATTATTCATATATTTGTTGAAGTTTTACAGTGTTGCAAAACAGATATCTTCTGTTGGTTTGTTCATTATTCCTCACAACAGATCTGTGAGGTAGATAACAATATGCCATTTCCTAGATGTCCCAATCTACGGTCACACACATCTACTTAGAGGCATCTCTCTTCATTTTCCATGGGTTACTTTTTTCCAATTAAAGGACAATTTTTAGAATAGAAACAAAAACTTTCCTTTGAAGAAGATTATAAAATTAACTGTTGTATGATCCCAATGCCCTTTAAAGTATTCATAGTGTGTATGTGAGTGCGTCAGTGATAGCTGCTCAGTTGTGTCTAACTCTTTGTGACCCCATGGACTGTAGCCTGCCAGGCTTCTCTGTCCATGGAATTTTTCAGGCAAGAATATAGGATTGGGTTGCCATTTCTTTCTCCATCACATGTGTGCAAAGAGAATGAAAGGACATATAGTTTTCATTTCCTGCTTACTCCTGAATCTACATCACATTTCTTTATTAAATGTGAGTTAGGGACTTCCCTAGTGGTCCAGTGGTTAAGAACCCACCTTGCAATGTGGGGAGAAATAAATATATGTATTGTAATTGATTATATTTTTTAAATGGAAAGCAAAAACTCAAATTCATAAAAATGATTACCTATAAGATGACAAGAGGAGTAGCTCAGGTTGGAAGGGGATATATATTCTCATTAAAAATATAATACATAATTACTGACTCCATGTACTGAAAAGGACAAGAAACAATGACCAACCCAGTAGCAAAGAGCAATTCCACTTGCTCAGATTGAATTAGACACTTTTCACACTAAAAGGAACTGGGCTTCTTTGGAGAAAAGGCCGATTCCAGGACTAAGTGAGGATTGTAGCAGATGAGTCTGAACCAAACTCTCATACCAGAACATGCATCAAGGAGACAACAGCCACCCTAAAAACTCAGAAGCCAACTGAAATGGTCTCACAGGCCAAAAATAGAACAAGTTGAACATAAAAAATGTTAATGCCTGTGATGGATTAAAACATCAAGTATATAAACATCTAGAGCATATGATGACACTCTAAAAGAAAAAAAAAAAAAAACACCTCAATTTTCACCTTTGGAGGATCCCACAGAAACAACTCACTATCTTGAAAAGCTTCAACTTCAGCATCAGTCCTTTCAATGAATATTCAGTGTTACTTTCCTTTAGGATTGACTGGTTTGATCTCTTTGCTATCCAAGGGACTGGAGAAGGCAATGGCATCTACTCCAGTACTCTTGCTTGGAAAATCCCATAGACAGAGAAACCTGGTAGGCTGCAGTCCATGGGGTCGTGAAGAGTCTGACACGACTGAGCGACTTCACTTTCACTTTTCACTTTCATGCATCGGAAAAGGAAATAGCAACCCACTCCAGTGTTCTTGCCCGGAGAATCCCAGGGACAGCGGAGCCTGGTGTGCGGCCATCTATGGGGTCGCACAGAGTCGGACACGACTGAAGCGACTTAGCAGCAGCAGCAGCATCCAAGGGACTCTCAAGAGTCTTCTCTCCAGCACCACAGTTCAAAACCATCAATTCTTCAGCACTCAGCCTTCATTATGGTCCAACTCTCACATCCGTACATGACTACTGGAAAAAAATCATAGCTTTGACTATATGGACCTTTGATGGACTTTTCTACCTATTGGGATCAAATGCAGATATTTAAAGCTGAGTTGTAGGAGGGAGAAGTTGACACTAAAATTATACATTAAAGGATTCAAAATTTTAACACCAAGCCACAGCAGTGCTTTTCAAACTTGGATGATACCATAACAAACAGAGAAATTATTCAACACATACACACTGTCCCAATCCACCTCCCTATTTTAGATCCAGCAGACCCAAGGTGAGCCCAGAAATAGGCTGTTTCGGCAGGCACTCCTGGGCGATTTTGATAAAGTTGTCTATGGACCACTTCTGGAAAAATCCTGACCTATACAACTGATGTTAGTGTACTATTAATTTAATGTCTGCCAAAGGTGACACTGGCAAGAGGTGTCTGATAGCTGGTGTGTCTCTGTTAATGTAATTACTCAAAAATACACCAGTCCTCTCTTCCCACCTGCAACCACAGAATGCTTTCACACATGGATTCACAATTAAGTTCCTTTGGATGTTTTTCTTCTTCTTTTTGGCCATGCCACCACGTGGCTTGTAAGATCTTAGTTCCTTGACCAGGGATTGAATGTAGGCCCTTAACAGTGAAAGTGTGGAGTCCTAACCTCTAGACTGCCAGGGAATTGCCTCCTTTGGATTTTATCTACAACATCAGCTCCTCATGACTCACCAGCAGACTACCTCCAGACTCCAACTAAAACTCTTTCCTGAGTCTCCAGTTTGCCAGCTTTCCCCATCAGACTCTACAAAGCCTCCACAGATTAATGAGTCACTTTCTTAAAATAAATCTCTCTATATAAACATCCCATTGATTCTCTTTGAGAACTCTGACTGATACAAATATTAAAAATCAAGTATCTTTTCCATCCTAGAGTAACCTGTGCTTTCAACCAGAAAGATTTCCCAGCAATAGTCAGCTACTGACAAGTTTTGAGAAAATATAGTACCTGGAAATTATAGTAAAAAATACTCCCATGACAATAGCATCAAAAAGTATGACCTACATAGAGATAACTTATATTGTACATCTGTGTCCACAAATGTGCAAGGCCTAAACTCTGAACACTTCTGAGAAAAAACTAAAGCAGGTCTAAAAAATGAAGGGACATATCCTCCTGGGTCAGAAGACTCAGTATTGTTAAAATGTCTATTCTTCCCAAACTGACCTATAGATTCCTTGCAATCCCCCCCAAAATCCAAGTGTTCATTTTTAAAAAGAAACTGACAAGATTATTCTAAAAAGTCACTTAAAACGCAAAGGGTTTAGTTTACAAAAAACTACTCTGAAAAGAAGAAAAAAGTTGGAGGATAAGCACTATCTTATTTCAAACCTCATAAATCTATAGTAATCAAGGCACTGTGGTATTAGGATGAAAGTAGAAATGTATATCAAAAGAACAAAATTAAAATTCCAGAAATAGACACACACATATATGGGCATCTGATTATCCACAAAGTTACAAAGTCAGTTCAGCAGAAAAAGAAGTCATTTCAACAAATGGTACTGGGACAAGTGGATAGCCATATGCATAAACATGAAGTGTGTATCCATGGGGCTTCCCAGGTGGCACTAGTGGCAAAGAATCCGCCTGCCAATTGGGGAGACGTAAGAGACCCGGCTTCTACCCCTGGGTCAGGAAGATTCCCTGAAGGAGGAAATGGCACCCTAGTCCAGTATTCTTGCCTGGGAAATCCCATGGACACAGGAGCGTGGCAGGCTACTGTCCATGGGGGTTGCAAAGAGTCAGACACGACTGAGCATCTGAGTGCAAACTTTGATTCATATAATGTACCACATACAAGAGTTAACTCAAAAAGAATCACTGACGTAAACATGCAAAACCAACACCATAAATGAACAAATTGATGCACTGAATTTCCACAAAATTGAAACTCATGTTTTTCTGAGAACACTGTTGAGAGAACAAAAAGACAAGCCATTGAATGAATGAGAGAAAATATTTGTAATTCGCAGATCTGCTATCCAGAATTAAAAATCTCCCAAAGGTCAGTAGAAAACAGACACTTCAATAAATAAGTGAACAAAAGATTTGAACAGATACTTCACCTAAGATATACACCTGTCAAACAAGCACATGAAAAGATGCTCATCATCATCAGTCATTAGGAAAATATAAGTTAAAACTATGAGAAATCACTACACCCCTCTGAGAAAGTTCAAAATTAAAAAGAATACCATACAAAATATTGGCAAGGTTGTGCAGGATGAAACCCTCATATCTCATACACTGCTGGTGGAAATGAAAAATGCTCAGACTACTTAGGAAAAAAGTTTACCAGTTTCTTAGATAGTTAATTTTACAACTACCAATTTTACCAACCATTCTGCTTGTAAGTATTTACATAGAAAGAGAAAATATATGTCCCAGGAAAGAATTATATATAAATGTTCATAGAAGGTTTATTTCCAAGAGCCCCAAATTGGAAACAACCCAAATATCCATTAACAGGTAAATGGACAGAACAAACTGTGGTATATCCAAATAATGGGATAGTTCCACATAACAGGAAAAGAAAGCTAATCTATAGCGACAAAAGTCAGTGGATACCTATGAATGAGGTAGGCTGAAGTAGAGAGAGAGGCAGAAGAGAATTTGGTGGGCTGATTACCTAAGAACACAAGGAAGCTTTTTGAGATGATAGATATGTTCATTATCTTGACTGTAGTATTAAATTCACAGGTGCATACATATATCAAAACTTAGAGCATATACTTTAAATATGCACAGTATATTATATGTTGACCATACCTCAATAAAATATTTGAAATATATTTATATATTTATAATTCTCTGATGCAATTAATCAGGTGAAAAATTCTTACAATTATGCTCTTTTAGTAGTAACAGATCCACATTATATGTTGTCAAATTGGTCATGCTCCATATAACCAAAGTCATCACATGCAATAAAATATACCTAAATATTTAGGGTAAGTTGATGTTCATTTCTTTCTGAAGTACAGAAATAAAAATATTACATCCCAGGGAAATCATAATGATATTTAACAGGAATTGGTTATTTCAGGGAATGTAGTGAGTATCATTACGTTAGGACAAACTCTAAAGTAAAAATGCTTGTTTTTAAATAATAAATTCTATGGCTGACATTTTAAACTAGCACTTGGAAATTGTCTGTTTTTTTTTAAACATGTCATTAGAAAAGGGAAGAAACTATTTGTAGCAGGGAACAATCTACAGTACAATGACAAATTGTTAGGAAGATCTAACTACAGCGTATTTCCATACCCATCTGAGAGATACAAAGGAATCACTGATTATTATTTATAAGGTACATTTACTTATTTAAGTCTATTTATTACAAATGAATGTTAAAGACCAACTGCCTTCCAAGTTGGACAATCCATTGCTTTTCAGCACATAAAAAAAGGAAAAAGTCTTCTTTCAGGTGGGCCTCAGTTCAGTTCAGTCACTCAGTCGTGTCCAACTCTTTGCAACCCCATGAATCGCAGCATGCCAGGCCTCCCTGTCCATCACCAACTCCCAGAGTTTAACTCAAACTCATGCCCATCGAGTCGGTGATGCCATCCAGCCATCTCATCCTCTGTCATCCCCTTCTCCTCCTGTCCCCAATCCCTCCCAGCAACAGGGTCTTTTCCAATGAGTCAACTCTTCACATGAGGTGGCCAAAGTATTGAAGTTTCAGGTTCAGCATAAGTCCTTCCAATGAACACCCAGGACTTATCTCCTTCAGGATGGACTGGTTGGATCTGCTTGCAGTCCAAGGGACTCTCAAGAGTCTTCTCCAACACCACAGCTCAAAAGCATCAATTTTTCAGCGCTCAACTTTCTTCACAGTCCAACTTTCACATCCATACATGACCACTTGGAAAACCATAGCCTTGTCCAGATGGACCTTTGTTGGCCAAGTAATGTCTCTGCTTTTTAATATGCTGCCTAGGTTGGCCATAACTTTCCTTCGAAGGAGTAAGCGTCTTTCAATTTCATGGCTGCAGTCACCATCTGCAGTGATTTTGGAGCCCAAAAAAATAAAGTATGACACTGTTTCTACCGTCTCCCCATCTCTTTCCCATGAGGTGATGGGACCAGATGCCATGATCTTAGTTTTCTGAATGTTGAGCTTTAAGCCAACTTTTTCACTCTCCTCTTTCACTTTCATCAAGAGGCTTTTTAGTTCCTCTTCACTTTCTGCCATAAGGGTGGTGTCATCTGCATATCTGAGGTTATTGATATTTCTCCCGTCAATCTTGATTCCAGCTTGTACTTCATCCAGCCCAGTGTTTCTCATGATGTACTCTGCATAAAAGTTAAATAAGCACGGTGGCAATATACAGCTTTGACGTACTCCTTTTCCTATTTGGAACCAGTCTGTTGTTCCATGTCCAGTTCTAACTGTTGCTTCCTGACCTGCATACAGGTTTCTCAAGAGGCAGGTCAGGTGGTCTGGTATTCCCATCTCCTTCAGAATTTTCCACAGTTTATTGTGATCCACATAGTCGAAGGTTTTGGTGTAGACAATAAAGCAGAAATAGATGTTTTTCTGGAACTCTCTTGCTTTTTCGATGATCCAGCAGATATTGGCAATTTGATCTCTAGTTCCTCTGCCTTTTCTAAAACCAGCTTGAACATCTGAAGTTCTCGGGTCACGTATTTCTGAAGCCTGGCTTGGAGAATTTTGAGCATTACTTTACTAGCGTGTGAGATGAGTGCAATTGTGCAGTAGTTTGAGTATTCTTTGGGATTGCCTTTCTTAGGGATTGGAATGAAAACGGACTTTTTCCAGTCCTGTGGCCACTGCTGAGTTTTCCAAATTTGCTGGCATATTGAGTGCAGCACTTTCACAGCATCATCTTTCAGGATTTGAAATAGCTCAACTGGAATTCCATCACTTCCACTAGCTTTGTTCGTAGTGATGCTTTCTAAGGCCCACTTGACTTCACATTCCAGGATGTCTGGCTCTAGGTGAGTGATCACACCATTGTGATTATCTGGTCATGAAGATCTTTTTTGTAGAGTTCTTCTGTGTATTCTTGCCACCTCTTCTTAATATCTTCTGCTTCTGTTAGGTCCATGCCATTTCTGTCCTTTATTGAGCCCATCTTTGCATGAAATGTTCCCTTGGTATCTCTAATTTTCTTGAAGAGATCTCTAGTCTTTCCCATTCTGTTGTTTTCCTCTATTTCTTTGCATTGATCTCTGAGGAAGGCTTTCTTATCTCTCCTGGCTATTCTTTGGATCTCTGCATTCAAATGGGAATATCTTTCCTTTTCTCCTTTGCTTTTTGCTTCCCTTCTTTTCACAGCTATTTGTAAGGCCTCCTCAGACAACCTTGTTGCCTTTTTGCATTTCTTTTCCATGGGGATGGTCTTGATTCCTGTCTTCTGTACGATATCACGAACCTCCGTCCATAGTTCATCAGGCTCTCTATCAGATCTAGTCCCTTAAATCTATTTCTCACTTCCACTGTATATTCATAAGGGATTTGATTTAGGTCATACCTGAATGGTCTACTGGTTATCCCTACTCTCTAAGTTTAAGTCTTAATTTGGCAATAAAGAGTTCATGATCTGAGCCACAGTCAGCTCCTGGTCTTGTTTTTGCTGACTGTATAGAGCTTCTCCATCTTTGGCTGCAAAGAATATAATCAATCTGATTTCGGTGTTGGCCATCTGGTGATGTCCATGTGTAGAGTCTTCTCTTGTGTTGTTGGAAGGGTTACTAAAAAGCATGTAGCAGCTGATGGAATGAAATCCCACCTGCCAAACTCTCCCATGATGAGATCAAAGTAGCTACTTTTAGGCTAGTTTGTGAACCTTACAGAGATATCCCACAATGTACTTTTGTCAGATCTATGAACTCACTTGAGTCAGGCCTCATATCCAACTGAAGATGTGAAGTGTTGCGGTCTCCTGAGGACTGCTGCCCTTAAACCTGGAGCAGAAGTTCCATCAGTCAACAGGACACTGATCCTCAGAACCTGTCTCCTTCAGACACCTGATGAGAAAGGCCACAGGCATGAGGGCTGCACAGGGAGAAACACATCCAGCAGTCACCATGGTTTACCAGTGTAACTGTGTGCCCCGCACTGTGTTAGGCACTGGGTAGTGACAGTGACATTGAAACAACCGGGTAGTGATCTTAACAACCAGATGTTACAATGAGCTTCCCACCATGGACTTTTTCTTCTCCTTTTCTCATCTATCCCTTAACAACAAAATGGAAAAGGAATAAGAAGTGGCCTGAATTCATAGATTTCATGATCCCACAAGAACCACATGGCCATCAGCTTATTCATGTGTTATCACTGAATGTTCTTAGCGATCCTGTGGGGAAAGCATTCTTATCCCCATTTTACAGAGGGGAAAGCTGAGGCTCAGAAAGAGTTGCTACCTGTCTCACCTCCTGCATTCCTGTCTTTAGGAGGAAAGTGGCTCCAGGACACCCCTGGAGCAGGACACTGCACTCACTGGGGCCGGGCAGGACCCCAAAGCTTTACCTATGAGACAGCTGGGGCACCGAGCCCCAAAGCGGGAGAGCAGTGACTTGGACGTGGATCCTTTTGTCTCCCTACACCCCAGGGCAGTCCAGCGCCCATCACAGGAACTCTCCCAACTCAGTTCCAAACAACTGAAGGTGAAATCTGCTCTCCTCGCCAGGCGCTTCTGTCTCCATTAAAAAGTCATCAATGTTGCCTTGTTGAAGTCACGTTTCTATAGTAACTGCCAGGCGCAGGCAGATCCTCCACCACCTTAAATACCAATACCTTCCCATGCTCCTGCACTCCCTTGTCTTTAGCTTAGAGTAAAACACCTCAGCTCTTCAGGCTGCAACTGAGAAAACATACTCATTAGAGCCACTAGACTGGGACCTTGGCAAACTAGCAAAAATCTGTCCAGTATGGTGGGACAAATTATGTTCTTGTGGTCAGGAATTGCATTTGCTTTAAAGAGACAGAAGGGGGCTTCCCTGGTGGCTCAGCAGTAAAAGAATCTGCCTTCAATGTAGGAGAGGGGGTGAGGGGTGGGGTTTGATCCCTGTGTCAGGAAGATCCCCTGGAGAAGGAAATCCACTCCAATATTCTAACCTGGGAAACCCCATGGAGAGAGGAGCCTGGCAGGCTACAGACAATGGGGTCACAAGAGTGGGACATGAGTTCGTGACTAAATCACCACCAGGTCTGTATTATCAGAACATGAAGACCCAGCAAAATATCCTACTGTTCTGGGAGAAGAGTTAGCCCTCCCTCTGAGGGTGAATGTGTACTATCATAGTCCATGCCAAACAGCCACCTGCAAAGAAATAAATTCTCTGGTCATATGACTGAATGATCTAGAAACATACAGAAAAATGTCAGTGAAAGAATCTCAGAGTGATTTCAGGGAGGCAAAGCTAAAATATTTAATAGGCAGAAACATAAGTCATTTGAACCATACATTGGTTTTTCTTGAGGAATTCTTATCCTCCATTCCTGATATTTTCTTCCACGTGGAGGAACAGGCACGACCAAACCCATGTGGCCTCTCTATACACTCACTCCTCTATCTAGAGAATCACTTCCCTGATTAGTGAGGTTGGATGAACAAATAGGTTGCCTAGCCCAGGGCCTCTTGCTTCCCAGTTCTTGAAGCAAGCTGCCCTTTTGGAGCACATTTGCTCTGCTCTCAGGAGTGGGTCTACAAGCAGATCCATAGCTCTTCTCTTTTCTGTCTCACTGGTTCCCAAACTATTCCTACGGTTGTGCTCCAAAATGGTTGTGTTTTTAAGAGGCCCTGAAAATACACTCCTTCACATCTTGACTCTAAACCAGCTAAGAAATATGAAAAATAAAGAGAAAAATACATCAACTTTGTTCCTTATAAAGGTGATATTGTAGAATGTGCCTTAGATTTCACACAAGGCAAGTGGGCTTCCTATTCATGAACCCGGGCACTGCACAGACTTGTCCATCCTGCACTGATGTATCAGGACAGTCAGAAAGGACCAGGACTGCAATGCATATCTCTCTGCATTCTAGTGAAAGCATCCTATGTGCACCCAAGAAAAGTGGCTTCCTTGCAAGTCTATTCTTGTAGTAGTAGAAATTGTCTTAGGACAGCTTCTTCAAGAAAATCTTCTCAAAATGGGTAAATACTCCTTGTTCTATGTACTCACCATGACATCTTCTGAGGATACGGCTTTCTATGTGTCTCAGGGAGCAGTTTGTATCAATACTCTCTTCTTCCCTTCACAAGCATGACTAAATGGAGCCTCGTGTGCAAGGGGATTCAAATAAATTTCTAAATTCCAAGGTTACAATGAAATCACATGTCATTAAATTTTCTCTTGGAAATCCCTTTTAAGAAGGAATTGAGGAAATGTTCAAAAATTATACCTGCACATAAGCCCACACAGAGATTATAGCCAGGCAACTGTAGATAAAACATGAATAAAAATAATAGCATATTTCATATAAGGATATATATGCGTGTAATAAAAGTATAAAGATGTGTATTAAGAATAAAAAATCCAGGGTACAGTCCAGTGGTCAAAATTTCACCTACCGATGCACAGGTTATAGGTTTGATCCCTGGTGGCAGGGCTAAGATCCCACATGCCTTGTGGCCAAAAAACCAAAACATAAAACAGAAGCAATACAGTAACAGATTCAATAAAGACTTTTAAAATGGTCCAAATAAAAATAAAACTTTTAAAAATGTATGTTGTTATGTATAAGAGTTGGGATTTATCTTAGGTAAGGTAGTTGAGTGGCAAAAGACAAAATAGCATGGTTATTATTGTTAAAGGTTTAAAATTCAGAAGGAAGATATGAAATATTAATTCTTATACACCCAGTCACACAGCAAAACTATTCACAGAGCCAGAACCACAGTATATGGCAAGGAATATAGGAAGAAATGCACTAATAATAGATATTTCTAACATACTTCCCTTAATCCAAAATAGTCAAGTAGAGAAATATTTACTCATTGCAGAAAAGACTTAAACAACACAGTCTCAAGAGTAGATCTGATAGATGAACATACTGAACTGTGAAGGGTCTTAGACAACACACTTTTTAAGATGAACATGGAACATTCATGAAAATTGACTCTATTTGAGGCTGGTAGACAAATCTTCGGCCCAGATGGAAATACAGATTAAAAATGGCAGAATTTGATGAGGATAATGTTAACAAAAACACAACATATCAGAATTTAATTAAAGCAGCAATGAGCAACACTAGTGCATGCTTAGTCGCCTAGTCGTGTCTGACTCTTTGCAACCTCATGGTCTATAGTCTGCCAGGCTCCTCTGTCCATGGGATTTCCCAGGCAAGGATACTGGAGTGGGTTGTCATTTCCTCCTCCAGGGGGTCTTCCTGACTCAGGGATCAAACCTGTGAATACTGCTTGGCAGGTGGATTCTTTACCCCTGAGCCACAAGGGAAGCCCTACAAAGAACCAGGCTTCCTTGGAAAAAATGTCTGATTCCAGGTTTGCGTAGGGATTGTACCAGATGAATCTGGACCAAACTCTCATATAAGAAAACACAATTAAGGCACAAAAGTCAACCAGAAGTAGCTCACACAGGCTAAAGACAGAACAATTAGAATGTCAAGTAAGATAATGACTACAATATATTAAAACACATCAGATATAGAAAAATCTAGAGCTCGTAACACCATTCTAATGGGAAAAAAAGTCCACAGAAACCAACTTACTGCTCACCTTTGGAGGAGCCTAAGGAAACAACCTGCTGTTCTGAAGAGTGAAAAAATTGTAAAAGAATTAAACATTCATCCTATCCTTCCATGCAACCTAATAGTTGATTAGGAAATTCCTTTTATAAAGGAATTCCAACTAACAAATGCATACAAAATTTTGAAACCTTAAATGCAGATTTGGCAGTGATATTTGGAGGCCACAAACTTCAGGTGAAAAACACATGGGAAATGTTACAATGGCAGTAGCAGGCTGACAACACATGAAACCAGTAATCAACCTTAGTGTCATACCTGGAGAGACAACTAGACACAATGAGCCTCCTGGTAGAAGGCTATGGAGTAAACACCACCATATCTGAGGTATGCTTGCCAAAAATCTGAATTGGATATAGCCTCTGAATCTAATCACCAGTCTAAAGGGGGAGGGGACAGAACAACATAAACAAAACAACAGGGATAGAGTCAGCAGACTGATAGTTTAGTGGGTGAAGAACCCAACTGCAATGCAGGAGGCACAGGAGACACAGGTTTGATCCCTGGGTTGGCAAGATCCCCTGGAGGAGGAAATGGCAACCACTCCAGTATTTTTACCTGGAAAATTCCATGGACAGAGGAGGCTGGTGGGCTACAGTCCATGGGGTGGCAAAGAGTCAGACATGACTGAGCACAGCAGACTCTAGAATGCAAACTCCACAGAACAAAAGACATAGCTTCTTTTGCAAATAAATTGGAGGATGTGATGGTTAATTTCATGTGTCAACCTGATGGGGCCACAGAGTGCATACACATTTGGTTAAACATTATTCTGTGCATCTATGGGGGTTTTTCTGGATGAAATTAATATTTGAACGGGTGCATGAAGTAAAGCATATTGGCAGCTTGTTCCTGCACTCAGACTAAATGAAAAATGGGCTCTTCTTGGGTCTTGAGCCTGTTGGCTTTTGGACTGGAACTTACACCATCGGCTCTCTTGGGCCCAGGGCTTACTTGCTGACCATAGATCGTGGGACTTCTTGGCTTCTATAATGACCTGAGACAATTCCTGAAGTCAGTCTACTCCCCCTTCTATAATAGGCTATTGGTTCTTTTTCTGACTAATACAGATTTTGGTACCAACAGTGGTTTTAAAGGAAGAGAAATTTAAGGTTGAGTTTTCTGAACTGGCCTGGGGGCAGGGGAAGGTTTCTGGAATTGGCTCTTGAATCTGATCAGATTTAAAGGTGCTATGGACTATATTTCCAGTAGTAAAGAGAGCCCTGATAGTCCATGCTGTGATCTGGGAATGGATATAACCTAAATGTCACCACTGCAGACACTTAAAACAAGAAAGGATGTGGGTGACTGTGTATATGATACTTTCAAACATTTTTGCAAGATAACAAATATAAGAAGATTGGTTGATTGCCCCTAATGTCGCTAGACAAAATGGAGAAAGAAAATGATGAGCTCAGAAATTGGAATTCCCAGCTCAAGTACCACATAAATAATCTGTAAGCTTTCATTAGTGCCCTAAAGGAGACCCTTATTTCCTGTAATCACAAGGTGAGACTGTTTAAAAACAAATGCAAAACCTCATCCTCCACAAAGACAAGCCACTGATTGGAAGAAAATATTCATAACTCATATATCTATAAAGGACTTCTATACTGAAGAAAGAATCAAAAGTCAATAGGAAGAAAACAAACACACTCATAGATAAACTGACAAAAGATTTCAAGAGCTACTTCATCAAAGAAGACAAAGAAATGGCAAAGAAGCACACGAAACTATGCTTATCATTATCATCACTGTGGAAATATAATTGAAAACTACAATTAGCTACCAATACACCTGACGGAATGTTCACAAAGAAAAAGAACGACCAAATCAAATTTTGGCACGACTGTGGGGCATGGAACTCTCACACACTAATGGTGGTGATGAAAATGGTGTCACCATCTTGGAAAACAGTTTGTTCATATCCTACAATGTTAATCTTACATCTACCGTATGATCCAGCTGTTGCACTGCTAAGGATGTATTCTAGAGGAAGAAAGCATATGTCCATGCCAAGACTTACACACCAATGTTCATAGAAGCTTTATTTAGAAGAAATCCACTTGGAAATACCTCAAATGTCCCTCAAGCTAAGTCACTTCAGTCGTGTCCGACTCTTGTGAGACCCCATAGACTGCAGCCCATCAGGCTCCTCCATCCCTCGGATTCTCCAGGCAAGAATACTAGAGTGGGTTGCCATTTCCTTCAAGCGGTGAATGAATAAAGCAAATTGTGGCATACACATATACTGGATGGGTGGCTCAGATGGTAGAGAATCTGCCTGCAAAGCAGGAGACCGGGGTTTAATCTCTGGGTCAGGAAGATCACCTGAAGAAGGAAATGGCAACCTACTCCAGTATCCTTGCATTGAAAATCTCATGGAGGAAGGAGCCTGGTGGGTTGCAGTCCAGGGTGTCGCAAAGAGCAAGACACAACTGAGCGAATAACCCTTTCATATACTGGATTACTACTCAGCAATAAAAAAAAGAGCTTTTGACACATGCAACAAAATAGATAAATCAAAAAATAAATAGGTGTCCAATTCTAGTCTGACATGTAAGGAGCTTCGAAGTCAGCACTCCATCCTAATAAGTACAAAGCCAAACAAAAAACAAACAAACAAAGAAACAGCTCTTCTCAGATCAGAGAGCTCACCAGTCAAATTTCTGTCTCTAAAATTAAAGACACAGGTGAATACAGAGAATACAACTTACCAAAGCAAAACCCATCAGCAGAAACTTCCGTGGGAACCAGTATCAGTGTAGGAAAACCAAAAAATATAAGTGTTGGGGTCTCCCGAGGACTGCTACCCTTGAACCTGGAGTAGAAGCTCCATCAGCCATCAGGACACTGATCCTCAGAAGCTGTCTCCTTCAGACACCTGATTTGAGCAAGGCCACTGGCACGAGGGCAGCGCAGGGAGACACATCCAGCACAGGATATAATGGGCTTCTTCCAAGGCCCTTTTCTTCTTTTTTCATTTGTCCCCAAAGAACAAAGTGGAAAAGGAATAAGAAGTGGCCTGAATTCATGCAGACATTCATGATCCCACAATAACCACAGGACCATGGATTTATTCATGTGTTACCATTGAATGTTCACAGAGATATTGTAGGTAACGCATTCTTACCCCCATTTTACAGAGGGGAAAGTTGAGGCACAGAGAGAGTTGCCACCTGTTTCACCTCCTGTGACCCTGCCTTTAGGAGGAAAGTGGCTCCAGGACAGTGCACTCACTGGGGCAAGGTGGGACCCCGATGCTTTACCAGAGAGACAGCAGGGCACTGAACCCCAAAGCAGGAAAGAGGTGACTTGGGTGTCCATCCATTTGTCTCCCCACACCCCAGGGTGAGCCAGCGTCCACTGCAGGAACTTACTCTCCCAACTCAGTTCCAAACACCTGAAGGTGAAACCTGCTTTCCTCACCAGGCAGCCTCTGTCTGTATTAAAATGTCACGGTCGCTGCAATGACGTCAGGTTTCTATGGCAACTGTGGTGCGCAGCCCTGTTCTCTATACCTGGAATGTCTCCTATGTTGTAACCATCATTTGCAGTCTTGACAAGCTGCATCCTCGCAGTCATCCAACACCACTGGTTCTGTCATCTGCAGGAAGAGCTCTGCACTGGGGCATAAAAATCCGTGAATACCCAATGCGTGTTTGACACATCCTGCATCCATCCATCTATTCATCCAGTTAACAGGTATTAAGACCAAAGTTTATACGATCTCCTTGGTTAAGTTTTAGGCTTCTCTGGAATGGCAACAGGGAATTAAAGTGTAGGAAAGCAGGTGTGGAAAATTCAGTTGTTACCTCTAAGAAGACATGGCTCCCTCCCTTTAAGATTCCAGGCTTCCCAGGTGGCACTAGTGATGAAGAACCCGCCTGCCAAAGTAGGAGACATAAGAGACATGAGTTCAACCCCCGGGTCGGGATGATCCCCTGGAGGAGGGCATGGCAATCCAGTATTCTTGCCTGGAGAATCCCTTGGACAGAGGAGCCTGGTGGGCTACAGTCCATAGGGTCGCAAAGAGCAACCTGAAGTGAATAACTGAGGGCCAATGCACATTAAGATTTCAACCAGCTCAAGCTTCTATTTGATGATTCTAAAACATGCTTTAAGCCCTAGCTCCCTCTCCACATTTCTAGTTACTGTCCTCTTTCCATAGATTCTCTCTCGCACCAAAGTTCTACCAAGAATTCTGCACACAATTCACATCTTCCTACACCTCCCTTCCCTCATCTAAAGGGGCTGTGTTCCTCTGCGCTTTCACTGAAATTACACTTGCCAACTCAACAACCACTTGTTTGTCACACTTATACAATAGATCCAGAATGTTGAAAGGATTTTTCAAATACAGGCAAATAAGGTTATTTTCTCAAGAGAAGAGGCTTGCAGGACTTCCCTGGTGGTCCAGTGGCTAAGACTCTGCTCCTAATGCAGGGGGCCAGGGTTCAATCCCTGATCAGGGAAATAGATCCCACATGCTGCAACTAAAAGAGATCCCACATACAGCAAGTAAGACCCCATGTAGCCAAATAAATATTTTTTTTATAAAAAGAGAGAGAGAAGAGAATTTCCCTTCTGTAGTTCAGAATTCAATTACTTGAGTACAGACGGGGAATCACATTACAGGACAGTCAGTCATCCAAAAGCTCAAGCTGTAAAATACATTCCACTGAGTAAGAGTTAGATAACATGAAGTCTGTGCTTTCAACAACTGGCTTTCAAATGAAGCACATTTTTTCTCAGACATATCTCATAATTTTGCTTCAATGAAATTGATTTTGCAAATATGTTAAGTGCAAGTTAGCAATAATTTTTATAGTCACTTCAATAACCTGTGTTTTATCCATTTATTTCTTTCTCAAGAATTTAGCAAGTAGGGAACAAAATTGCCTGAAATTATATTGTTATTCCAAACTCTTCCATGAAAATATATTGTTTGAAAGAATTGTGCGATATACTGTATTTGGACAATATATTGGTAGGGATAGGGACCTCTTTTGCAGTTTCCTGTTAAGTCAAAATTCTTTTACTGGATTGTAGAAATTATGATGTTTGACTTTCTTTTGGGATGTATCCATTAAATAAGAAAAAGAAAACCCAACCTACAAAAAGTATACATGAATCCACATTGATATCAACAAATGTCTGAATTAATAAAGAAATAGTGTTGAGAATAAATGTCTTTATCAAATAATTCCAAATAATATATGTAAATACCATTGCCTCCATGAAGTGTGCCTGCATGTGTGCTCAGTCATATCCAATTCTTTGCGACCCCATGGACTATAGCCTGCCAGGCTCCTTGGTTCTTGGAATTCTCCAAGCAAGAATACTGGAGTGGGTTGCCTTTTCCTCCTCCAAGGGATCTTTCTGACACAGGGATCGAACCACCATCTCCTGTATTACAGGTGGATTCTTTACTGCTGAGCCACTGGGGAAGCCTGATTGCCTCCATGAAGTAAACCATAATTCTGGCTTCTACCTCTGAGGGCAGAGAGGACTTAGTGACTGACTTCTGAAGGATAGGGAAGGCAAATGGAAAAAGGTTACTGTACATCAGAGAAACTGGACAAACAGCACGTTAACCCAGTGAAGTAGGTCATCATATCCAGTGACTCAGTGATGTCATGTGGGTACCATGTTCTCTCAGATATGAGGTGATGAGAGGCACTTCAAGTCTGTGGTATTTTCCCTTAGAACTGATAACCACAAATAATCTAACAAACTGCCTAATCACAAGGAAACTAAAAAACAGCCTGTATTCAAGACTGTCAGGGTCATGAAAACAGTGTAACAGTTCCTCAAATGGTTACACAGAGAGTTACCGTATGACCCATCAATTGCACTCCTAGGTACAAAACCAAGAGAAATGAGG
The DNA here is from genome assembly GCF_033118175.1 of Dama dama. Taxonomy (NCBI): domain Eukaryota; kingdom Metazoa; phylum Chordata; class Mammalia; order Artiodactyla; family Cervidae; genus Dama; species Dama dama. Next base: position 10,100,252 of record NC_083714.1, on the reverse strand, counting down.
ACATATATTTACATAAAAACTTGCACACAAATGTATATAGCATTGTTATTCACAAGAGCCAAAAGTGGAAACAACCCAAATGTCCACCAACTAAAGAATGTGTAAATAAAATATTGTATACTATTTGATGATAAAAAGGAATGAAGATAGATGTCATAACATAGATGAACGTTGAAAACAGTATGCCAAGTGAAAGAAGCCAAATTTGCAAAAAACCACATAGCACATGATTCTATCTACATGCAATGTCCAGGAAGATGTCATCAATATAGCTGTACCCAAGGAATCCCCCCGCCTTTATACCCAGACTTCCAAAAAGCTCTTTGTTGTGGCTCTGCCACAGGCCCTCCCTCCCACCTTTCTGTCTTGAAATGTTCAGGCATCTGACACCAGGTGGCACTAACAAATCGCCACTTTCAATTTTCTTACAAATGAGTTTATTCAAACAGCTATCAAAAATTAAAGTTCAGCCTCTGAATATATGTACAGAATGAAACTAATTCTGTTAGAAAACACTGATAGGTGTAAAAGAAGGCTGTAAAAGATATACCCTAGGGCCTGCACAAGATGAAACACCAAGTGGCAGCAGCAGTTGGTGGTCCGGCAAAGGGCAGGAAAGAGGTGACTGATGGAGTATGGGACCTTGGATCCTGGTGTGGGCAGCCTGAGTGGTAATGTTCAGTGTCCCAGCAGGGGATGACAGAGTGTGTGAGAGAAAGAATGGGCAGCATGTGCAGCCTGGAGGGTAATGGTGGTTAGCACGTGTTCTCTGGTAGGGACCCTCCGTAGAGTCCACACTGTACATTAGCAAACATTAATAAGAGAAGAGATAAATCAGTGCACGTGATACAAATTTGTGGTCAACAGCAGATGGAACTGCTTCAACACAAATAAAAATTTCCCAAATAGAATTGCCATCATCATAATCAGTTTCCTAGTTTACTCTTTCCAAATATACTCCTTTTCATGAAAAAAAGAACAAAAATAGAGATGGATATGATGCCACCTGGCATGTTATCTCCCTCATCCAGAGGGGTAGGTGAGTGAGTACTGAGGGACCACAACGGGAGGGGTGTATGACCATTTCTCCAGCCCTGGAAGCCCATCTTCTGAAAGGGAGGCCACTCTGCATCCTCAGGGAGGGTGAGGGATGGGACCTCATCCCATCCTGACACTTACCTGCAGAGGTGACCCAGGCTCTGTCACCATGATCTTGGGCATCTATGACTGTGACTCATGGTGCCTTTGTCACAGAGCTGTCCTGAGGGGTGAATGAGGAAACCTGCCCAGAGTTTATAGCACATGGTGGGACTTCAGTTCCATTTAAATAAATGTTGGGGTACAGCAGCCTCAGCAAGGTGGTAGGAGTGGCGAATTCACATTTAGAATCAAACCCCATTCCCGCCAGAAATGCTCAGAGGGCTCAAACAAACCTTGTGCACACCAGGACTCAGGGACCCCATAGAGACTGAGACAGAACTGTGTTTAGGCATTCCCTGTGGAGGTATGGTACAGGTCAGCAGTGGACTGTCACAGGGACAGGGGCTCTGGGTGCAGCAGACTTGGGAATAGCATAAGCCCTCTTGGAGGAGGTCGCCATTAACCCCACCATATAGCTGCCAGAACTCACACAGGACTGGGAAATAGACCCTTGGAGGGCACAAACAGACCTTGTGTGCACCAGGACCCAGGAGAAAGGAGCAGTGACCCCAGAAGAGACTGACCCAGACTTGCCCAAGGGTGTCCAGGAATCTCCAGCAGAGGTGTGGGTCAGTGGTGGCCTGCTGCAGGGTTGGGGGCAGTGAGCACAGCAGTACATGCATGGGATCTTTTGAAGGATCTTTTGAAGGATTCATTACCTCCACCATAGTTTGGCCCCAGATAAATAGCAGGGAGGGAACACAGCTCCACCCATCAACAGAAAATTGGATTAAAGATTTACTGAGCATGGCCTACCAGAACAAGACCCAGTTTCCCCCTCAGTCAGTCTCTCCCATCAGGAAGCTTCCAAAAGCCTCTTATCCTTCTCCATCAGAGGGCAGACAGACTGAAAACCACAATCACAGAAAACTAACCAATCTGATCACATGGACCACAGCCTTGTATAACTCAGTGAAACCAAGAGCCATGCCATGTAGGGTCACCCAAGATGGACGGGTCATGGTGGTGAGTTCTGACAAAATGTGGTCCACTGGAGAACGGAACAGCAAACCTCTTCAGTATTCTTGCCTTGAGAACCCCATGAACAGTATGAAAAGGAAAAAAGATAGGACACTGAAAGATGAACGCCCCAGGTCGGTAGGTGCCCAATATGCTACTGGAGATCAGTGCAGAAATAACTCCAGAAAGAATGAAGAGATGGGGCCAAGCAAAAACACCACCCAGTTGTGGATGTGATTGGTGATGGAAGGAAAGTCCGACGCTATAAAGAACAACATTGCATAGGAACCTGGAATGTCAGGTCCATGAATCAAGGCAAATTAGAAGTAGCCAAATAGGATGAGATGGCAAGAGTGAACATCAACATTTTAGGAATCAGTGAACTAAAGTGGTCTGGAATGGTTGAATTTAACTCAGATGACCATTATATCTACTACCATAGGCAAGAATCCCTTAGAAGAAATGGAGTAGCCATCAGAGTCAACAAGAGAGTCTGAAATGCAGTACTTGGATACAATCTCAAAAACGACAGAATGATCTCTTTTCTTCTCCAAGGCAAACCACTCAATATCCAAGTAATCCAAGTCTATGCCCCGACCAGTAATGCTGAAGAAGCTGAAATTGAACAGTTCTATGAAGCCCTACAAGGCCTTCTAGAACTAATACCCAAAAAAGATGTCCTTCTCACTATAGGGGACTGGAATGCAAAAGTAGGAAGTCAAGAAACACCTGGAGTAACAGGCAAACTTGGCCTTGAAGTACAGAATGAATAGGGTTTTGCCAAGAGAATGCACTGGTCATAGCAAACACCCTCCTCCTGTTACAGAAACCAGTACTTGAGAAACCGAGCACCACACTCAGAGTTGGAGAACTCAGGTTTATTACGCCAGTGGGCCCAGAGGAGTTAACACTCCAAGCTCTGAGCCCTGAACAAAGGGGTTAGAGTTTTTATAGACAGACTATAGTGAGCAACACTAGCTGTTAATAGGCTGGTTTAAACTAAGGGGTTTTGCACACACAGGAACAGCAGTCAAGATGGGGAGGGGGATGCCTGGCCTGGACAGGCATGATTAAGCAGGTTTGCAGGTGCTGGGCAATTGCAAAGAGCAGGACAAGGGTGAGTGAGATAAACTCCAGTTCCTAGTATCTCAAGTCCCCACGTTCTAAGACTACATGACCTACATAATAGACTTTGCAAGGAGCAAGCTGAGTTACAGAGGGAGAAGGAGATTATGTAAAATTTTAACTTTTCCTCTTCATTCCCCCCTCTTGATGCTTCTATCACTCATTGTAGAAAACATCATCTCATGTTTCTGGTAGGACATTCAGAGCTCCCCATCATTTAGGGGGCTACTTTGAACTATTACCATTTGTAACTTTATGGATTCAATCCGAGAGGTTATGAACTGGGTAATTGCATTGAGAATACAAGGGCCAAACAAGAGCGCCGCAAAGAGCATGAAGAGAGGACCTGTTAAAGGGAGAAGTCACGATGCCCAGCTCCAGATTTTGTTCCAATTACCTTGGAATTAGCTAGTTTCTCTCTTCTTTTTATGATTTGTTCCCTTAGCTATTGGGCCATGTCCCTGACTCTTTCTGATTGGTTTACATAAAAGCAGCATTCTTCATTCAAGAAGAGGCAGAGTCCTCCTTTTTCAGCTGTCAGTAGGCCTAGCCCTCTCTTATTCTGTAAAACCACCTCAGCCAGGGAGTCTAGTTGGTCCTGTAAAGCCACTAAAGATTTGGCCACTCTCTTGATGTTGTCTGTGAAGTCTTTGGATAGTGTACAGTAAAAGGTGGTTGATGAAGCAATTTCTCCTATTCCCATACCTATTCCATCCATGATTCCCCAACCAACTAGAAGGGGTATAAACTGGATGGCTCTTTTTGACCACATATGTGCTGCCAGAGGTACGGTGAGAATCTGGTTGTTAGGGACAATATTCATCTGGGGAATGAAGAAAGCTAAAGTGCAGATACCCATCTAACTGGCAGGTAGACATAAGTAGGCATCTGTCCCACAAAGAAAAGGCCTTGATGGGGGTAGCACCATCTGTTACAGCAAGGGACATCAAAAGGCTGCAAAGCAGCCTGTACATAACAGATAACTGAACACTAGCAAAGCAAAAGGTTTTCTCCCCATCTTTGGGTTGTCACAACTATAGCAACTGAGCCTATTGTGAAGGTGGGTCAGCTATACTGTGGAGCAGTTTAGTTAGTAGGGTGAATTGATGAAAAGAGACATCTAATAAGAATGAGGCTTCGCACTATAGTAAGATAACAGACAGTTAACCGCAGCTTCTGACCCAAATCCCAGTCCTGGGGTGTGACTGAAGCTAGTCCTGTAGTGAAGAGCACAGCAATAATACCAATCAGGGACAGAGGCCAAGGTTGACAACAAAAATCCATTGATATTTTGATAGCGGGATCTTCAAGATTCTACCGTGCATTGACCAGCCAGCTGCCAGAGTGTGGCTGGAGTGAAGCTGAAGAATCCTCAAGCTTCTTGCCATGTGTTGACTCATCAGCATCTGGAGTGACTAGGGCAGGGCTCAGTGTCCTTCGTGGGTGAGGGTCATTGTTTTTGCACCTGAACCTTGAGGGAGTTTTGGGGGTCCCGAACTGTTTTCCAGGAGTCCTCATCACAGGAAGTCTCTGCCTTCTTGACTCTGCTGTGGTGGATCCAAGGGATGACACCTATAACTTTATCAGCATTAGGGGTTGCCAGGATGACCGTGTGAGGGTCTGTCCAAACTGGCTGAAGTGATTTCTTTTTCCAGTCTTTAACCCATACCTCATCTCCTGGCTGATAGGGATGAACCCAGTTGCCCAGTGGAATGGGTGTCCTTTTTCAGGTTTCTTGGGTGATATGGCAGAAGACTTTTCCCAGAGCCTGGATGTGTTGGGACATCTACATGTCCCAACATCTAGTCAGCTAGTTGTTGGTGGCCTCCCTTGAGCTTTTTTTTTTTTTTTTAAATAACTGGGGGTGGTCTCCCGTATAAGATCTCAAAGGGAGAATAGCCTGAGGACCTCAGGGTGCATTTATGGAGGGAGGTGAGTCCACAGAATGATAAGGCAGCTTGTGCTAGCACTGTCTGGGTGTTGGCCAAGGGATATTCTTGTCGTACTACTACTTGGAGAAACAAACTTAACAAGAAAGTTAAAGATATATGGCCCTAAGATTAATAGAAGTAGGAAAGCTGCTGAGGTGCTAGCTAGGAGAATCAGGTCCAGACACTGGTTCATGACATTAGTGTTTCTGTAGGTATGAGAAGATGCAAGAACTTGGACTCATGAAAATCTTTACCTGAAAACATCTGATTATCTGAAGGCCTGTTTTTTGGGTTTTCCTAGAGCACAGAGTGCCTTATTTTTTGTCTCCACCCTGAACTCCTTTTAAGGGGTGTTGAAGGTCAGCATCTTATAGTGGTCATGACTTAATTTTTGTAGAGGCACCTTGTAAGGGCCAACTTCCAGTCAGCAGGGCCCCTTCATAGTCATATTTGACCATGTTTTGGGGGCATTTTATGGTCATTGTGTCCCGCGGTGTTGGGAAGGCTCATTCCCAGGTCTAACAAAGATTCCATTGAGAGGCCACTCAGTGTGTTGTCATTAGACCAGGCCTTGTAAGTAGCAAAAGTCTCTGGACCATACCTGTCTTACTAGCCTCTTGGTCCAGGAAAATATTTTTTTCTTGTTGCTTCTTCCTATATCTACAGTTACACTATTACAATTCTTGACCTCATATGGAACTGCATATCAGCATTTTATCAAAGGCTCAGTCACACATTTGGTAACGTAAGAAATAATCTTCTGAAGCAAGCTACACAGAAAATAATATAGCTAGCAGTTATTAGTAAGGCTGTAAGCAAGAATTTAAGTCAAGAACTTTCATTGGGTATAGCCCACTATACCCCAGGTCATCTGTCTCAGTTAAATGATTATAGCCAAGTGTTAATCTCCTGGTTGTACATCATGGAGCATCTGACCTTTATCCAAAGACTGGTTACTGAGATAAGCTTTATAAATTTTAAATAATGTATCTATATTTTACCAAAGTAACCAAAACATTTTTAAAAGAAATATAAATAACTTAAAGGCAAAGAAATCTATAATCTGTTATCAAAAGCTGCATTTTAAGAAAACGTTGTTCTCTAAACAGAGAGAAGACCAAATTCCAGTCTGGTACCAGCTTACTGCTTTTTTTTTTTTGTTCTTGCCCATGTTGTTTTTATTTATATATTTATTTATTTTGTTTTTCTCCCTTTTTTTTCCCATTTATTTTTATTAGTTGGAGGCGAATTACTTTACATTATTGTAGTGGTTTTTGCCATACACTGACATTAATCAGCCATGGATTTACATGTATTCCCCATCCCGATCCCCCCTCCCACCTCCCTCTCTACGCGATCCCTCTGGGTCTTCCCAGTGCACCAGGCCCGAGCACTTGTCTCATGCATCCAACCTGGGCTGGTGATCTGTTTCACCCTTGATAGTATACTTGTTTCGATGCTGTTCTCTCAAAACATCCCACCCTCGCCTTCTCCCACAGAGTCCAAAATTCTGTTCTGTACATCCATGTCTCTTTTTATGTTTTGCATATAGGGTTCTCATTACTATCTTTCTAAATTCCATATATATGCGTTAGTATACCGTATTGGCCTTTATCTTTCTGGCTTACTTCACTCTGTATAATGGGCTCCAGTTTCATCCATCTCATTAGAACTGATTCAAATGAATTCTTTTTAATGGCTGAGTAATATTCCATGATGTATATGTACCACAGCTTCCTTATCCATTCGTCTGCTGATGGGCATCGAGGTTGCTTCCATGTCCTGGCTATTATAAACAGTGCTGCAATGAACATTGGGGTGCATATGTCTCCTTCAGATCTGGTTTCCTCGGTGTGTATGCCCAGGAGTGGGATTGCTGTGTCATATGGCAGTTCTATTTCCAGTTTTTTTAAGGAATCTCCACACTGTTCTCCATAGGGGCTGTACTAGTTTGCATTCCCATCAACACTGTAAGAGGGTTCCCTTTTCTCCACACCCTCTCCAGCATTTATTGCTTGTAGACTTTTGGATAGCAGCCATCCTGACTGGCGTGTAATGGTACCTCATTGTGGTTTGGATTTGCATTTCTCAGATAATGAGTGATGTTGAGCATCTTTTCATGTGTTTGTTAGCCATCTGTATGTCTTCTTTGGAGAAATGTCTGTTTAGTTCTTTGGCCCATTTTTTGATTGGGTCATTTATTTTTCTGGAATTAAGCTGCAGGAGTTGCTTGTATATTTTTGAGATTAATCCTTTGTCTGTTGCTTCGTTTGCTATCATTTTCTCCCAATCTGAGGGCTGTCTTTTCACCTTGCTTATAGTTTCCTTTGTTGTGCAAAAGCTTTTAAGTTTAATTAGGTCCCATTTGTTTATTTTTGCTTTTATTTCCAATATTCTGGGAGGTGAATTAAGGAAACAATACCATTCACCATTGCAATAAAAAGAATAAAATACTTAGGAGTATATCTACCTAAAGAAACAAAAGACCTATACATAGAAAACTATAAAACACTGATGAAGGAAATCAAAGAGGACATAGACAGATGGAGAAATATACCGTGTTCATGGATTGGAAGAATCAATATTGTCAAAATGACTATACTACCCAAAGCAATCTATAGATTCAATGCAATCCCTATCAAGCTACCAATGATATTTTTCACAGAACTAGAACAAATAATTTCACAATTTGTATGGAAATACAAAAAACCTCGAATAAAAAAAAAAAAACCTCAAATAGCCAAAGTAATCTTGAGAAAGAAGAAAGGAACTGGAGAAACCAACCTGCCTGACTTCAGACTATACTACAAAGCCACAGTCATCAAGACAGTATGGTACTGGCACAAAGACAGAAATATAGATCAATGGAACAGAATAGAAAGCCCAGAGATAAATCCACGAACCTATGGACACCTTATCTTCGAAAAAGGAGGCAAGAATATACAATGGAAAAAAGACAACTTCTTTAACAAGTGGTGCTGGGAAAACTGGTCAACCACTTGTAAAAGAATGAGACTGGAACACTTTCTAACACCATATACAAAAATAAACTCAAAATGGATTAAAGATCTAAATGTAAGACCGGAAACTATAAAACTCGTAGAGGAGAAAATAGGCAAAACACTCTCTGACATAAATCACAGCAGGATCCTCTATGACCCAGATTACTGTTAATAACAAAATTTGTTTATCTGTTTAATCTTAGAAAGTCTTTTCCATAAATCTTGAAGAACTACCAGTATTCTTCTAAAGGCATGAGAGTAAAACCATAGAAGGCATGTTTAAAACCTGATTCTATTGCAATTGGCAAAGAAACCTGGTCATAACTTTAATATGATAACTAGAATTATAATTGACCATATTTTATCAGGGCTTATCAGATCTGCATGGATTTCACATAATTTAAGGATATCTATGTTAGTAACATCAACCATACAGTATAACCTGAAAATATTTTTCACTCCTTTAACAGTACTTCCCATGTAATTTAACATGTCCAGTGAACCCAGGTAGCTTAATAGCTCTTTGGGATGTCTTGGGGCCCTCTGAAGCATCCCAAAGTGAGCTAGAAGTCAAGTTATTTAGGAAGTTTTGTCAATAAATATCAAAAGGGTTTATAACACTCAATCAGGTAGGATCATATAAGTTACTGTGAAATAATAGTTATTTACTTAGCCAAAGCTAACAAAAGATTTCAAAGGTAAATATAGAACAGATCAATTAAGAGGTGAAGAAACTTAAATCTATTACTAAAAGCAGTTCAACATCTGAGGAAAGTATGTACTCTTAACAAAGAGAAAGTGCAAATTAAGTTTTTGCACCAGCTTACTTTAAACTCATTTAGATAATTGTAATTAAATTTATTTTAAACTTAGTCAATCCTAACCACGCACAAAACTTTTTTTCAGGGTCCACCTTTCACCAACCTTTTAATCACTTTCTGTGACAGCCACCTGTAAGTCAAACCTACTTTCTTTTCCCTTTATAAAATGTAATTTTATTTTTTATATCTTCTATATTAAAAACGTACATCCTACTTTCTTACTGGATTAGCAAATAAACATTAATACTAGATATTTAATATTGAATATTTCCCAGTTCAGTTGAATCTGAAATTTATTTAAGTCAATTTTTCCTGTATTTAGAATTATTTGATTTGTAAGTGCTAGTTTTTCTTTAGGCCAATTAAATTAGAACTCATTTACAACTTCAATAATATTATCAGAAAAAAAGACATATACTGAGACATATATAAATCCAGAGAGACTGACTGACAGAGATCTTATAGTTTTCTGTTTGAGTTTTAAAATATCTCTTTGATCCCCCCTTTTTTCTTCTCTTCACTTGAACTTCTAATTTGTTCAAGGGTGAGGTCTCAGGCAAAGCTGGCTGTGTATTTTAAGGACATGGAAAAGATTAACTTCAAGCTTTTCCATGGGCAGGTCTTTTTAACAAGCTAGTTGTTTTTAATTGCATATGCAAAATGAATTGGTTTTAGGGTTAGGGTTGGGATGTTTCGAGAGAACAGCATCGAAACATGTATATTATCAAGGGTCAAACAGATCACCAGCCCAGGTTGGATGCATGAGACAAGTGCTCGTGCCTGGTGCACTGGGAAGACCCAGAGGAATCGGGTGGAGAGGGAGGTGGGAGGGGGGATCGGGATGGGGAATACATGTAACTCCATGGCTGATTAATGTCAGTGTATGACAAAACCCACTACAGTACTGTAAAGTAATTAGCCTCCAACTAATAAATGAAAAAAAAAAAAAAAAGAATTGGTTTTGTAGTTTCCAAAAAGAAAATTTTTTCTCACTCCATTCAAGCAGCAATCATGCACTCACAATCATTCAGAGGCTAACACGACGCCTCCCTTCTCCCAAATCCCCAGGTTTCCTTAACTGTTGCTCCCTTCCAGGGAGCTCCAAGGAGGTTATCATTCACGATACCTCCCTTCTCCTGAGTCCCCAGGTCTCCTTAACTGATGCTCCTTTCCTGGCAGCCAAACGAGGTGATCAATCTCCGCTTCTACCCATTGGGGTAGGTTCCTGCCTGAGGACCAGCTCCGGGACCTTAACTTATCTTGTGGCCATTCCTGGTGAGTTGGTCTGTCCTTACAATGAGTCCAGTTGGGGCTCGGCTGTTCAGAGTCAGAATACCAGTCCGAAAGAGAATCCGGAATACTGTCAGGTGGTGTGCCTCCTTGTTCAACTCGGGTTTCCTTCACTCAAGCCCGGTTGAGCCGCCGGACTGGCTCAACTGGTCGGCGTGGTTGGAATCTCACTGGGGCCTCCAGAAATGTTACAGAAACAGTACTTGAGAAACCAAGCACCACACTCAGAGAGCTGGAGAACTCAGGTTTATTACACCAGAGGGCCCAGTGGAGTTAACACTCCAAGCTCTGAGCCCTGAACAAAGGGATTGCAGAGTTTTTATAGACAGACTGTAGTGGGCAACACTAGCTGTTAATAGGCTGGTTTAAACTAAGGGGTTTTGCACGCACAGGAATAGCGATCAAGATGGGGAGGGGGATGCCTGGCCTGGACAGGCATGATTAAGCAGGTTTGCAGGTGCTGGGCAATTGCAAAGAGCAGGACAAGGGTGAGTGAGATAAACTCTAGTTCCTAGTATTGCAAGGCCTCACTTTTTGAGACTGCATGACCTATGTGATCTAGATTTGCAAGGGGCAAGCTGAGTTACAGAGGCAGAAAGAGAAGGAGATTATGTAAAATTTTAACTTTTCCAACAACAGAAGAGAAGACTCTACACATGGACATCACCAGATGGTCAATACTGAAATCAGATTGATTATATTCTTTGCAGCCAAAGATGCAGAAGCTCTATACAGTCAGCAAAAACAAGACCGGGAGCTGATTGTGGCTCAGATCATGAACTCCTTATTGCCAAATTCATACTTAAATTGAACAAAGTAGGGAAAACCACTAGAGCATTTGGGTATGACCTAAATCAAATCCCTTATGATTATACAATGGAAGTGACAAATAGATTCAAGGGATTAGATCTGATAGACAGAGTGCCTGATGAACTATGGACGGAGGTTTGTGACATTGTACAGGAGGCAGTGATCAAGACCATCCCCAAGAAAAAGAAATGCAAAAGAGAAAAATGGCTGTATGAGGAGGCCTTACAAATAGCTGTGAAAAGAAGAGAAGCAAAAAGAAAAGGAGATAAGGAAAGATATACCCATTTGAATGCAGAGTTCCAAAGAATAGCAAGAAGAGATAAGAAAGCCTTCCTCAGTGATCAATGCAAAGAAATAAGAGGAAAACAATAGAATGGGAAAGACTAGAGATCTCTTCAAGAGAATTGGAGATACTAAGGGAATAGTTCATGCAAAGATGGGCACAATAAAGGACAGAAGTGGTATGGACCTAACAGAAGCAGAAGATATTAAGAAGAGGTGGCAAGAATACATAGAAGACCTATACAAAAAAAAGATCTTCACGACCCAGATAATCACGATGGTGTGATCAGTCACCTAGAGCCAGACATCCTGGAATGCAAAGTCAAGTGGGCCTTAGGAAGCATCACTATGAACAAAGCTAGTGGAGATGATGGAACTCCAGTTGAGCTATTTCAAATCTTAAAAGTTGATGCTGTGAAAGTGTTGCACTCAATATGCCAGCAAATTTGGAAAACTCAGCAGTGGCCACAGGACTGGAAGAGGTCAGTTTTCATTGCAATCCCAAAGAAAAGCAATGCCAAAGAATGTTCAAACTACCGCACAATTGCACTCATGTTACATGCTACTAAAGTAATGCTCAAAATTCTCCAATTCAGGCTTCAGCAGTATGTGAACCATGAACTTCCAGATGTCCAAGCTGGTTTTTGAAAAGGCAGAGGAAAGAAAGTGAAAGTGAAAGGAAAGAAAGTGAAAGCTGCTCAGTCTTGTCTGACTCTTTGTGACCACATGGACTATACAGTCAATGGAATTCTCTAGGCCAGAATACTGGAGTGGGTAGCCTTTCCCTTCTCCAGGGGATCTTCCCAATCCAGAGATGGAACCCAGGTCTCTTGCATTGCAGGCAAATTCTCTACCAGCTGAGCCACAAGGGAAGCCCAAGAATACTGGAGTGGGTAGCCTATCCCTTCTCCAGCTGATCTTCCTGACCCAGGAATGAAACCAGGGTCTCCTGCATTGCAGGCGGATTCTTTACCAACTGAGCTATGAGGGAAGCCCAGAGGAACCAGACTGCCAACTGCCAACATCCGTTGGATTATCAATAAACCAAGAAAGTTGTAGAAAAACACTTATTTCTGCTTTATTGACTATGCCAAAGCCTTTGACTGTGTGGATCACCACAAACTGCGGAAAATTCTTAAAGAGATGAGAATACCAGACCACCTGACCTGCCTCTTGAGAAATCTGTATGCAGGTCAGGAAGCAACAGTTAGAACTGGACATGGAACAACAGACTGATTCCAAGTCGGGAAAGGAGTACGTCAAGGCTGTATAGTGTCACCCTGCTTATTTAACTTATATGCAGAGTACATCATGAGAAACGCTGGGCTGAATGAAGCACAAGCTGGAATCAAGATTGCCAGGAGAAATATCAATAACCTCAGATATGCAGATGACACCACCATTTTGGAAGAAAGCGAAGAGGAAGTAAAGAGCCTCTTGATGAAAGTGAAAGAGGAGAGTGAAAAAGTTGGCTTAAAGCTCAATATTCAGAAAACAAAGATCATGGCATCCGGTCCCACCATTTCATGGCAAATAGATGGAGAAACAGTGACAGACTTGATTTTTTGGGGCTCCAAAATCACTGCAGACGGTGACTGCAGCCATGAAATTAAAAGACGCTTACTCCTTGGAAGAAAAGTTATGAGCAACCTAGACAGCATATTAAAAAGCAGAGACATTACTTTGCCAACAAAGGTCCATCTAGTCAAGGCTGTGGTTTTTCTAGTAGTCATGTATGCATGTGAGAGTTGGACTATAAAGAAAGCTGAGCACCGAAGAATTGATGCTTTTGAACTGTAGTGTTGGAGAAGACTCTTGAGAGTCCCTTGGACAGCAAGGAGATCCAACCAGTCCATCCTAAAGGAAATCAGTCCTGAATATTCATTGGAAGGACTGATGTTGAAGCTGAAATTCAAATACTTTGGCCACCTGATATGAAGAACTAACTCATTTGAAAGGACCCTGATGCTGGGAAAGATTGAAGGTGGGAGGAAAAGGGGACGGGAGAAGATGAGATGGTTGAATGGCATCACCGACTCAATGGACATGAGTTTGTGTAAACTCCGGGAGATTGGTGATGGACAGCGAGGCCTGGCGTGCTGCAGTCCATGGGGTCACAAAGAGTCGGATATGACTGAGTGACTGAACTGAACTGAACTGAATAGCAATGGGGGCTATCTGAGCCCTGGTCCTAAGGAAGGCATGGTGAAAAGTCATTTCTCACTGTTTCTCCTACAGAGATTACATGCATCTAGGGGAAGGGAGCAAACAACTCTCTGACATGTGCTGACTTGAAGGTTTGAGATAGCAGGTTCTCTTCATTCTTTGGTTTTACAGAATCTCCTAAGAGCTGCTCACAACATACCTGTGTGTTGATCCTAATCCAGTCCCCACCCTGGAAAGACAGCTTTGCTTTTGACTCACCTGGTGAGCTCAGTGAGAGATGGCACCAGGGTAGTGGGCTGTGGTGTTTGTCTAAATTTTGCTCCTGGACTGCTCCTTATGTTAATACATTGATAAGAACATTTGGGACTCACCCTATAGTCACCAGTGCAGGGGCTCTCAGATCATACATTTTCCAGCCATATCACACCGAGATTTCTGCCATGTGTTGCCTCCTGAGAGGCAAAATTCCACAAATTACTACCATTTCTTGACAGACAATTATCCATTCTTCCATTCACTGATACCTTAATATATATTGAGCTTTAGGGCCCATATTATTCCATTGGAAGTGTCTTATTAACTCCACAGTGCAAATAAGAGTGTAGAAAGGACAAATTCAAGGGTTATTTCTGAGATGAGCATCACATTAACTTTTAAAGTTGCTGAAGTTTCAAGGATTTGAAGATTTTTTAAAAAAAAAATCTCTCTTTGTTCTCTCATCAAAAGTTTCAGGAAGCGTTTTCTGCATTCCCTGTTAACATTCGTCACTTCCCAATGTCTCCTTATCTCACTGCACTGTAGCTTCTGTCCCTCTGATTGCAATGAACGTGCACTCACCAAGGTCACAAGCTACCTTTTTGGTCACTAAGTCCAATACTTTCTACAAATATATTAATATACAAATACTATTACTTTTTAATGACCATCTAAAATATGTACACTTGCATAGACTGCTCCTAACAAATCTTTGACATTTTCCCAGGTTCTGGAGCATGAGAAACTGGGTACAGACCCAAAATGCTCTGTTCCCGAACTGTGCAGTTGTGAGCTAAGTCCTTATGTCTCTGTCCCTTATCATTTCATCTATGAAATGTGGGTTAACACCCACATGCTACTATTGTAGTAGTGTTCATACTACTGTTGTAAGCACAATGAATCAATACATAAAAAGCACTTGGTTAAATGCATTTTAGTCATTTTTATTTATTTCTTCACGGGCTATGAGCATTTCTATCATCCCTGTGGTATAAACTGATTTTTAATCACTGACTTTGGAGGTATGCTGATAGAAGGTGAGTGGGTCACAAAACTCAATGTATGATGAGAACTTATCTTTTGTACATAAATATGTAAACACAGACACACATGCACAAATGTATAAATAATAGCAAGATAAAATTTTTAGAGTATGATAAATGTATACAAATAACTGATGCACTTCTCTGTACATCTGAAACTAACACAAAACTGTAAATCAACTATACTCCAATGACAAGTTTTTTTTTTCTTTTAAAAAAAGGACATAATACAAATGAAAATCTTAGTGGGGCTTTTCTTTTGGTGATATGTTTCAGGATATTTTCTTTCCTTTTTTAGTAATTAATTTTTTACTCTACTAAACACACCACAGTACACACTGTTTCAATTATTTAAAATAATAAAATTCTGAGAAATTGAAGCATTCTTAGCCTTATAGGAAACCTACAAGAAAGCAACTCAACTTTAGAAAAGGAACACCCAGATGCATAGGATGGGAGACGAGATATTGGGGGAGTCCCTACCGGTAGGACAGGTCACAGGCCCCCAAATTCTACACTACATTAATTATTATCAATATTTAAATCTCTGCTTAGTTAATTAGGAGAAAAACATGGTACTTTACTGTGTTTCATTTTGCTTTACCTTGATTGAAGAAGTAGGGTCTTACCATCTGAAAGGCAGTAGCACACACTGCTTAGATGAAAGGCTCAGGAACTACAAACCTGTATTCAAATCAAAGCCCCACCACTTGCTACCGCTGTCCTCACTGTGCTTCAGTTCCCTCATGCTCAAAGTCTCCTCATAGGTTATAGTGAGGATGAAACTAGTAAGTATACTTTTAGCACTTATACCACTGTTGGTCACTGAGGAAGTCAGCAATACATATTTATCATTCTTATCATCCTTATCATACCTAAATTGACCATTATTATTTCTACAGTCATTGTGTGGGCTTTCTGTTCCCTCCAAATAAAGCCCCTTAAATTGGAAGCATGCTCACCAGTTTGCCAACCAGTTAGCCAAGTGCAGCTTTTCTCTTAGGAGAAAAAGTGAAGAGTGATTCATATATCAAACATGGTGTCTCTTCAGGCACTTCCCAAGGGACTAGTTCCAGACAGGGAATCAGTCTACTCTGGATGCCTGGGGGCCACTGAGAACAAATGAGAGCTCTGTAGCCTACTGTGCAACCAGAGAACATGCAGGACCACAGACATCAGTGAGAGAAAGAGATTACAAACTCCAAAGAAGAAAAGAAGTCCAGCAAATCTCTCAAATTGGGAAATTACCTGAACAAAGCTGGAGAACATGCATCCTCAAAAAAGTGTTGTAAGGCCCCCAGAATTTCCAGCCAGGTTGGGCTAGAGATGATCTTACCCTGTATAAAACCAGGCCATGAAGACTGGGAGCAGGGGACTTCCCTGGTGGTCCAGTGGTTAAGAATCCACTTTGCAATGCAAAGAACATGGGTTTGATTCCTGGTCAGGAAACTAAGATCCTACATGCCGTGGAGCAACTAAGCTGAGTGACACAACAAAGATCCAGGATGCTCAATTAAGACCTGACAGAGCCAAATAAAAAAAATAGCTTTTTAAAAAGACTGAGAGAAGACTGTTTTTTCAAATCCCAGAAAAGAAGTAATAAAGGCATGCAGAGAAACCTGGCCCAGGAACCTGTTCAAAGGAACAAAATAAATCTAGAGAAATGAATCACAAATAAATGATCAAAAATTACGTGACAGAGAATTCAAAATGATCATTAAAGACAATGAAACAAAATCAGGAAAGTGATCATGAACAAAATGAATATATCAACAGGGATAGAAGTTATAAAAAAAGAACCAAACAAATTGTGTAGCTGAAGGATACAATAATTAAATTGAAAATTTCATTATAGGAAGTGATGGAATTCCAGCTGAGCTTTTTCAAATCTTAAAAGATGATGCCATGAAAGTGCTGCACTCAATATGACAGCAAATTAGGACAACTCAGCAGTGGCCATAGAACTGGAAATGGTCAGTTTTCATTCCATTCATTTCTCAAAGAAAGGCAATGCCAAAGAATGTACAAACTACCACACAACTGCACTCATTTTACATGCTAGCAAGGTAATGCTCAAAATCCTCCCAGCTAGGCTCAACAGTATGTGAAATGAGAACTTCCAAATGTACAAGCTGGATTTAGAAAAGGCAGAGGAATCAAACGGCCAACATCTGTTGAATCATAGAAAAAGCAAGAGAATTCCAGAAAAACATCTGCTTCCTTAACTAGGGTAAAGCCTTCTACTGTGTGGATAACAACAAACTGTGGAAAATTCTTCAAGAAATGAGAATATCAGACCACCTGACCTGCCTCCTGAGAAACCTGTATGCAGGTCAAGAAGCAATTGTTAGAACTGAACCTGGAACAATGGACTAGTTCAAAATTGGGGAAGGAGTACATCAAGGCTGTATACTGTCACCCTGATTATTTAACTTATATGCAGAGTACATCATGAGAAATGCTAGGCTGGATGAAGCACAAGCTGGAATCAAGATTGCTGGGAGAAATATCAATAGCCTCAGATATGCAGATGACACCAGCCTTATGGCAGAAAGTGAAGAGGAACTAAAGAGACTCTTGATGAAGGTGAAAGAGGAGAGTGAAAAAGCAGGCTTAAAACTCAACATTCAAAAAATGAAGATCATGGCTTCTGGTCCCATCATTTCATGGCAAATAGACTGGGAAACAATGGAAATGGTGGCAGATTTTATTTTCTTGGGGTCCAAAATCACTGCAGATAGAGACTACAGCCATGAAATTAAAATAATACACTTGCTCCTTGGAAGAAAAGCTATGACAAACCTACACAGTGTATTATTAAAAAGCAGAGACATTGCTGACAAAGGTCCATATCATCACAGCTATGGTCTTTCCAGTAGTCACGTACAGATGTGAGGGTTGGACCATAAAGAAAGTTGAGCACTGAAGAATTGGTGCTTTTGAACTGTGGTGTTGGAGAAGACTCTTGAGAGTCCCTTGAACTGCAAGAAGATCAAACCAGTTAATCCTAAAGAAAATCAACCCTGAATATTCATTGGAAGGACTGATGCTGAAGCTAAAGCTCCAATATTTTGGTCATGTGATGCAAAGAGCCGATTGATTGGAAAAGACCTTGATGCTGGGAAAGATTAAAGTCTGGAGGAGAAGGAGATAACAGAGGATTAGGTGGCTGGATGGTATCACTCACTCAATGGACATGAGTTTGAGTAAGCTCCAGGAGTTGGTGAAGGACAGGGAATCCTGGCATGCTGTAGTCCGTGGGGTCACAGAGAGTCTACACAACTTAGTGACTGAACAACAACAACAGAATATTTGATCAAGCAGAAGAATCAGCAAACTTGCAGATAGGTCATTTGAAAGCATGGAGTCAGAGGAACAAAAAGAAAAAAAAATGAAGAAAAGTGAAGAAAGCTTAAGAGGTTCATAGTACACCAGAAAGAAGATCAGTATATACATTATAGGACTCCAAGAAGGCGGAGAGGGAGAGAAGAGGGCAGAGAGTTGATTTGAGGAAATAATGGCCATGAATTTCACGAAATGGACACCCAAATTCAAGAAGCTCAAATGATTTCAACTAGTTCAGTTCAGTTCAGTTCAGTCTCTCAGTTGTGTCTGACTCTTTGTGACCCCAGGGACTGCTGCTCGCCAGGCCTCCATGTCCATCACCAACTTCCGGAGTTTGCTCAAACTCATGTCCATTGAGTCGGTGATGCCATCCAACCATCTCATCCTCTCTCGTCCCCTTCTCCTCCTACCTTCAGCAGGATGCCTTTCCCAGCATCGAAGTTTTTTCCAATGAGTCAGTTCTTCGCATCAGGTGGCCAAAGTATTGGAGTTTCAGCTTCAGCATCAGTCCTTCTAATGAATAATCAGGACTGATTTCCTTTAGGATGGACTGGTTGGATCTCCTTGCTGTCCAAGGGACTCTCAAGAGTCTTCTCCAACACCACAGTTCAAAAGCATCAATTCTTCGGCACTCAGCTTTCTTTATAGTCGAACTTTCACATCCATACATGACTACTGGAAAAACCATAGCTTTGAGTTCAACTAGGATGAACACAAACAACCATTATAACAAACTGTCAAAAGTCGAGACAATGAGAAAATCTGGATACCAGCAAGAAAAAGTGGATCACCACGACTCAAGAGAGGTCCCATAAAATTATAGTGGATTTCTCAGAAGACTAGAGGGGAGTCAGATGAGATATTCAGTATTGAGAGAAAAAAATCCCAAACAAGAATACTTTATCTAACAAAACTTTGCTTCTAAAATGAAGGAGAAATAGAGACCATTCCAGATAAACAAAATGTGAGGGAGTTCATCACAATTAGACCTATCTTGTAAAAAATGCTAAAGAGAGTTCTTCAAGTTGAAACCAAAGGATGTGAGATGGTATCATATATACTTAGTACAAACAGCATTTCAAATTTTGAATTTTGATCTTTCCCTGAGCTAATGATATGTGATATGATACTCTCTTGTAATGCTGGGCAGTGGCATTGAGCCACAGCTCCCAGTCAGTCACAAGACCATGAGGGTAAACAACCAGTACTCTTCCAACCAATCTGTACCCATACAACCATTTTGCTTTTCACCTCAGTCCAGCATTCAATAAATTACATGAGATACTCAACACTCTATTATAAAATAGGCTTTAGCCTCCAACTAATAAAAAAAAATAAAATAGGCTTTGTGTTTGATTATTTTGTACAACTGTAGGCTAATATAAGTGCTCTGAGCATGTTTAAGGTAGGTTAGATTTGGTATGTTTGCTGTATTAAATGCATTTTCAACTTACAATGGGTTTCTCAGGATGAAACATCTATGATCAATCAAGTAGCAATGAATGATTCTAGCCCCCAGACTGAACCCTCTAAGCACATATCCCACTAAAGGAGACCAGGCTCCTTTGGAGAAATGGCTGATTCTAGTTCCAAAGAAGGAATTGTACACATGTGTCTAGACCATACTCTCATACCAGAAAGCACATCAAAAGGACTCAGAAGCCAGCTTGAAGGACCTCCCACTGGTCAAAGATAGAACAACTTGACACCAAGTAAAATAATGACTACAATGGACAAATATATAAATGTCTGGGAGTCATGAAAACATTCTAAAAGAAAAGCAGAACACAAAACCAACTCACTGCTGGTCCCGGGGAAAAGGCTCATTCTTTCAAAAAGTGGAAATACTGCAAAAGAATTAAAAACATTAATCCTGCCCTTCCTGTGCAAACTATATTTCAGAGTAACCTAACTGTTGATGAGGGGAAGTTTGTTTTATAGAAGAATTCTGGCTAATAAATGCCTATGAAATCACAGAACTTGAACATCACCTTTTTACACACGTTAATTACAAGCAGATCTAGGCAACTATGTTGCTGCTAAGTCGCTTCAGTCATGTCTGACTCTGTGCAACCCCATAGACGGCAGCCCACCAGGCTCCTCGTCTCTGGCATTCTCCAGGCAAGAATATTGGAGTGGGTTGCCATTTCCTTCTCCAATGCATGAAAGTGAAAAGTGAAAGTGAATTTGCTCAGTTGTGTCCGACTCTTAGCGACGCTATGGACTGCAGCCCACCAGGCTTCTCCATCCATGGGATTTTCCAGGCAAGAGTACTGGAGTGGGGTGCAACTGCCTTCTCCAAGGCAACTATGTTGGGAGGCTACAAAAAACATGAGGTAAGAAGCAGATGGGATACTTTCTAATGGATAGATCAGGTTGATAACACCTGAATCCAGTGATCAATTTAGTGCCAGAAGAGATAGCCAGACAGAATGAGCCTCCTGGTGTAAGATTAAAAGACATACAACATTAAATCTGAAGCATTCTTACCAAAAAAATGTGAACTGGATCAAACCTCTAAATCTAATCACCACTTTTACAGTAATAGAGGAGGAAGGCAGAGGAATACAAACAACAAAACAATAAGGATATATTCAACGGAATGAGGAATATAAACTCCACAGGACAAAATATGCAATTTCTTAAGCAAATGGGTAGAAGGTTAAAAAAAAGGAGGCCTTTTTTATATACATGAGAATTACGACTTCAGAGAAATCACAATTAAAACCACAGTAAGATACTATAGCATGCTTACCTGAACAACAAAAATGAGAAACATGGAAACTACCAAGTGTTGCCAATGATAGGGAATATAGACTGAAAAGAACCCTTTAAAACTATTTGGCAATTCCTACTGAGCTCAGTCCTATGATGCAGAAATGCCCCTTAGGTCCGTGCCCAAGAGAAAGAAAATAAACATCTACCCAAAAGCTACGCACAAGATCATTCATAGCAACATTATTTACAGTAAGTCAAAAACTGGGAAATACCCAAGCCTCCATTATAAATACATATATTATGAAATATCCACACAATATAATACTGTACACCAATGAGAATGAATGATCTACCACTACAGACAACAGTAATATAAATCACATACACATTATGTTCACTGAAAGGAGCTAGACACAAAAGAGTATATGCCATAAGATTTCAGGAATTTTTCTTCTAATCTCCCAACTGAGTTTGGGGAAGAAGAAGTACCTTTTAATTGAAGGCACTTAGTGTTGTTCTATGTTACCTGCAGGTTAACCTCAAAGAAGCATGTATCCTCTGAGGCAAGAAGTGATTTACTACATATAGGAACACAGGCTAGTGCCATGTCTGATGGACAGAAAACTGGGTGGTAGACAGGAGTCACCCAAGGGAAAAACTTAACCCACTAACCGTATGTGACATTCGGTAGGTCACCGTACTTCCTCTGGTCTCACCTATCAAGTGAATCAGACTATCCCGGATGCCCAACCAGGAAGACCTCAGACATAGAGCAATAAGATCACCACTGGGACAGCACTCTGAAATCACTGGGACAGCACTCTGAAATCATAAAAAGAATAGAATTCACCATGGGCGTCCACATAACTATTTTAACAGCCAAATTGTCTAGTACATAGTAACTGTAATAATTATTACTTTTTTGTTTTTATAATTATTTTTTCATTTTTCTTAAATAAATGCCCTCTATAAATGGAAAACAGCTATTGAAACATAGTCTTCATCCAAACAGATACGGTCTTGGCCTAACATCAGTCACTATGGGCTGTTACATCTCAACACGTCTTTTTCTTCTTCATAAGTGTACCAGTTAAAACTGTGATGGCTCAGATGGTAAAGAATCTGCCTGCAGTGCAGGAGACCCGGTTTTGATCCCTGGGTCAGGAAGATTCCCCAGAGAAGGGAATACCAACACACTCTAGTATTCATGCCTGGAGAATTCCATGGACTGAGGAGCCTGGTGCGCTACAG
This sequence comes from Dama dama, assembly GCF_033118175.1. Classification (NCBI taxonomy): domain Eukaryota; kingdom Metazoa; phylum Chordata; class Mammalia; order Artiodactyla; family Cervidae; genus Dama; species Dama dama. The sequence continues at coordinate 10,078,053 of NC_083714.1, read as the reverse complement.
CCCATGGGGTTGAAAAGAGTCGGACATGACAGCAGCGACTAACACTTTCACTTTTAGGAGTGTGGGCTCTGGAGACAGACCAGGGCCAAATGCAAGATCTGTCACTTATAAAACGTGTGAGTGTAAATACTATCACTTCACCTTACAGTCACTGGATTGGCTCCTGTCTGGCTTTTTGACCTCATCTACCACTCCACACTTCGTCTGCCAGGTTCCAATCACTCAAGCTCGTCATCTCCTCCTGGAATAACTGGTGCTCACACAGTGAAAGGCTGCTGACAAAAAGGTCTGCTTGAGCCTGGCATCTGCTTGTCTTTCAGGGCTCAGCTCAAATGTTACTTCCTAAGAAAGAGTTTCACTGACAACCCCATGGACAGTAACCTCTGACCCAAAGTCTTCCACTCCATTTATGTGTTTATTTCCTTCAAAGCACTCATCCCCATATGAAATTGCCCCACTTACAGACTTGCCTGCTTATTGTCAGTTTTCCCAAACTAGAATGAGAGTCAGAGACCCTGTCTATCTTGTTTCTCTGGGTTGTGTCCCCCTGTGCCTAGTTCAATGCCCTGCATATAAATCAATAAAAATAAAGTTTGAAGGAATTGTTATCTTATGTGAAACACAGGAGCAGACACAGTTATTAAAAACTGAAGCGGGAGTGTGGGATTAGCAGAGGCAAACTATTACATATAGGAGGGATAAGCAACAAGGTTCTACTATACAGCATGGGGAACTGTATTCAATATCCTGTGGCAAACCATAATGTAAAAGAATATGAAAAAGAATATGTGTGTATATATACACATAACTGAGTCACTCTGCTAGACAGAAGAAATTTAACACAACACTGTAAATCAACTATACTTTAATACACATTTTTAAGCTACCAAAAAACACCTGAGTGACAAAAGAAACTGAAAATACACATCAAAAAATTCAAAGTTTTAAGAACACCTTGTTGCAAACCAACAGCAGTGTTTTTCACTAAGGTAAGCCAGAACCAACTGTTTGACACTTCCTACCCACCTCCCCTCAGACCTAGACCGAGCCAAGAAATTGGCAATTTCAACAAGCACCTCTGACAATTTTGATAAAGTGGTCCACAGACCACATCTGAAAAGATCCTGACCTAAACATGTGACATTTATATAGCACTACTTTAATGTCTGCCATGCAGAGTTCTAATATGTCTGGGGTTTGTCTGTTAATATAGTGCACTGGCCCTTCCCTCCCACCTACAACTACTGATTGCTTTCCCACATGATCACAATTAAACTCCACAATAATTCTGGGTGGTTGGGAGCATTATCCTGTTGTATAGGCAAGGCATGGAAAAAGGTAGTGACTTACCTAAAGTGTTCCAATGATGGGGTCCAATCTCTTCACTCTTGCCCCAGGAACGTGTCTAGCAGACTCAATACCACAACTGGTTCTTTTCTCAGTTCAGTTGAGTTCACTCACTCAGTCATATCCAACTCTTTGCGACCTCATGGACTGCAGCATGCCAGGCCTCCCTGTCCATCACCAACTCCCAGAGTTTACTCAAACTCACGTCCATTGAGTCGGTGATGCCATCCAACCATCTCATCCTCTCTCATCCCTTTCTCCTCCCACCTTCAATCTTTTCCAGCATCAGGGTCTTTTCAAATGAGTCAGTTCCTCGCATCAGGTGGCCAAGGTGTTGGAGTTTCAGCTTCAGCATCAGTCCTTCCAATGAATATTCAGGACTGATTTCCTTTAGGATGGACTGGTTGAATTTCCTTGCCATCCAAAGGACTCTCAACAGTCTTCTCCAACACCACAGTTCAAAAGCATCAATTCTTCAGTGATCAGCTTTCTTTATAGTCCAACTCTCATATTCATACATGACTACTGGAAAAACCATAGTTTTGACTAGATGGACCTTTGTTGGCAAAGTAATGTCTCTGCTTTTTAATATGCTGTCTAGTTTGGTAATAGCTTTTTTTTTCCAAGGAGCAAGTTAAACTCTTTTAATTTCATGGCTGTAGTCACTGTCTGCAGTGATTTTGGAGCCCACAAAAATAAAGTCTGTCACTGTTTCCACTGTTTACCCATCTATTTGCCATGAAGTGACAAACTGATTCTAAAATTCGTATTGAAATGTAAAGGACCTAGACTGTGAAAAACAACTTTGAAAAAGAATAAAGCCAGAGGATCAAAACTACCTGACTTCAAGAATCATTACACATCGTCAGTAATCAAGACAGTGTGGTACTTACTGCCATCAACGAAGACAAGGATATCAATGGAATAGAATAAGGAGTCCATTTCTGGACTCAGACAGCTGATTTTTGATGGCTGTAATGGCAATTCAGTGAAGAAAAGATAGTCTTTTCAACAAACAGGGCTGGGACAAATGAATATCCACATGCACAAACATAAATTTTGATATGTGTAATGCACCATATACAAAAGTCAACTCAAAATTGAGCACAGACCCAAATATAAAACATAAAACTTCTAGAAGAAAGCACAGGAGAAAATCCTTGTGACCTTAGGTCAGGTAAGATTCCATAGATGCAAAACCAAAACTACAATCCATAAGTGAACGGACAAATAAATTGGAATCCCCCAAACTTCAACAGTTCTCCTATTCCAAAGACTCTGTTGAGAGAATTAAAAGGCAAGCCACTCACTGGGAGGAAATATTTGCAAATCATGTATCTGATAAAAGTCTTGCACCCAGAATATAGAAAATTTCACAAAGGTAAATAGGAAAACAGACACTCTAACAAATAAATGGACAAAATATTTGAATAAACACTCCATCAGAATAGATATACAAATGTCAAATAAGTGCATGAAAAGATGTTAATCATCTTTTGTCAAACATTCAAAGTCATTAGGGAAATATAAATGAAAACTATGTGATACCACTATACCTCTCTGAGAACGGCCAAAATTTAAAAGACTTACCATACAAAGTTTTGACAAGGTTGTGGAAGACGGAACTCTGGTACACTGCTGTTGGCAGTGAAATATGGTGCAGCCACTTTGGAAAATCTAGTGGTTTCCTATAACATTAACTTCACATCCATTGCATTATCCAGCCATTTGTCCTAGAGGAAGAAAGTCTATGTCTATACAAAGACTAATATACAAATGTTAGTAGCAGCTTTATTTACCAGAGTCCCAAATTGGAAACCACCCAAATACCCATTAACAGATCAATGGATAAAACAAATTGTGGTATAATCATATAATGGAATCTTAGTCAACATTAAAAAGAAAGAAGTATTTGTATGTGTAACAGAAGGATAAATCCAGAAATAATTAGGTCAAAGGAAAGAAGACAAAAACTATACATTGTATGACTCCATTCATATAACATGATAGGAAAAGAAAACTAATCTATAGTGACAGAAGATCACTAGTTATCTGGGAAAGGGGTAGGGTAATGTACAGAGAGAGGCAGGTAGATTACAAAGGAGCACTAGGATGCTTTTTAAGTTGATGGATATGTTCATTATCTGGACTATAGTATTGGATTCACAGGTGCATACATATATCAAAACATCAAAGCATATACTTTAAATATGTACATTATATTGTATGTTAACCATACCTCAATAAAGTATTTGTAATATATTTATATATTTAAAATTCTCTGATACAACTAATCAGTTGAAAGATTCCCACAATTATGCTCTTATAGTATTAACAGGTCCACATTATGTTTTATCAGATTGGTCTACACAACATATACCCAAAATAGAAATAATCATTTGCAATGAAATGTATCCAAATATTTAGAGAAAGCTGATTTCTATCTGAAATACAGAAATAAAAATATTATATTCTAGGAAAATAATCATAATGGTATTTAAGAGTAACTGGTTCTTTTGGAGAATGAGGCTGAGTATCATTATAAGAGAGTAAACTCTAGGATGATTATTTTTAAATATTAAGTTCCAATAACTGACATTTTAGACTAACACTTGGGCTTCACTGGTGGTCCAGTGGTTAAGACTGCACTTCCACTGCAGAGGGCATGGGTTCGATTATTGGTTGGAAAACTAAAATTCCCACATGCCATGAGGTGTAGCCAAACAATAAATAAATACACTAACACTTGCAAATTTTCTGCCTCTTTAAAAAATTTCAATATGCAATGGAACAAAAAAACATGGTCAGCAGAGAACAATCTATATTACAATCTCAAATTGCTAGTAGAGCTAAAAACTGTATATTTCCACATTCATCTGAGAGATACATGGGAAATGATGATTATTATTTGTACAGTGAAAACAATTTGGTATATTTATTGCAAATGCTTGTTTGAGACTAAGTAAGTTCCTTCATCAACTGGACAATTCATTGCTTTTCAACCAAAAAGGAAAAAAAAGTCTTCTCTCAGATGGGCCTCAGGACTACTACTATGCATGTAGCTAGCACCTGATGGAATGATATTCCACTTGCTAAATCTCTTTCCCATGATGAGATCAAAGTAGCTTCTCTACTTTTAGGCTAGAAGCTTACAGGAGCTATTTCACAACATGCTTTTATCAGATCTATGAACTCACTTGAGTCAGGCCTCATATCCAACTGAAGATGTGAAGTGTTGGGGTCTGCTGAGGACTGTGCCCTTAAACGGAGTAGAAGTAGAAGCTCCATCAGCCATCAGGACACTGATCCTCAGAAGCGGTCTTCTTCACACACCTGATATGAGAAAGGCCACCGGCATGAGGGCTGCACAGGGAAAGACACATCAGCAATCAACATGGTTTACCGATGTAACTGTGTGCCCCGCACCGTGCTAGGCACTGTGTTAGTGACAATGACATTGAAACAATTGGGTAGTGATCATAACAACCAGATGTTACAATGAGCTTCACACCACGGACTTTTTCATCTCCTTTCCTCATCTATCTCTTAACAACGAAGTGGAAAAGGAGTAAGAAGTGGCCTGAATTCATACAGACGTTCATGATCCCGCAATAACCACAGGGCCATTGGCTTACTCATGTGTTATCACTGAATGTTCTCAGAGATCCTGTGGGGGAAAGCTTCTTATCCCCGTGTTACAGAGGGGAAAGCTGAGGCCAAAGAGAATCGCTACCTGTCTCACCTCCCGCGCCCCTGCCTTTAGGAGGAAACTGGCTCCAGAACACCCTTGAAGCAGGACACAGTACTCACTGGGGCCAGGCAGGACCCCTGTGCTTTACCTACGAGACAGTGGGGCACCGAGACCCAAAGCGGGAAAGCGGCGACTTGAGTGTGGATCCCTTTGTTTCCCCATACCCCAGGGCGGTCCAGCGCGCACCGCAGGAACTCACTTCCCCAACTCAGTTTCAAACACCTGAAGGCAATACCTACTCTCCTCGCCGCCACCGGGAGCTTTTGTCTCCATTAAAAAGTCGTCAAGGTCGCCTTGTTGACGTCATGTTTCTATAGTAACCGCCAGGTGGTAAGTGTGTGCCCGGGCACTATGTGTGTTTAGTCACTCAGTCATGCCCAACTCTTTGCAACCCCATGGATTGTAAGCCAACCAGGCTCCTCTGTTCATGGGCTTCTCCGGGCAAGATAATTGGAGTGGGTAGCCATGCCCTTCTCCAGGGGATCTTCCTGACCCAGGAATCGAACCCAGGTCTCCCGCACTGCATGCAGATTCTTTACTGTCTGAGCCACCACTATGTCCCTTTTCATCAGAATGAAACACCTTCCGTCTTCAGACCAGCCATCTTAGATGACCCTTCCTATAGGCCAGGTCTGGGGAAATGAGCAATCAGATTCACGATAAAGACATAGGATGGTAATGGATGGTGTTGGAGCAATGAAGGGGTGATGGACACTGGAATACACTGTTGATGCTAAATGAGCATATCCACTTTCTGATGCCCATGTTATTACAGCAGAATGATTTGAATGGCCTTGGATACAGAAGTCCTATTTCTACCAACAAGAGAATTTGGGGTAAGGGAGGGTTTAGGAAAGGATTCCCAAGGTGATATTTTTTGTTTAATTAATTTATTTTAATCGGAGGCTAATTACTTTACAGTATTGTAGTGATTTTGCCATACACTGACATGAATCAGCCATGGGTGTACATGTGTCCCCCATCCTGAACCCTCCTCCCACCTCCCTCCCCATCCCATCCCTCAGGGTTGTCCCAGTGCACTGGCTTTGAGTGCCCTGTTTCATGCATCAAACTTGGACTGGTGATCTATTTCACATATGGTAATGTACATGTTTCAATGCTGGTGATTCTGACCTACATCCAGGTTAAAGGGCCCTAATTGAGGAGGCACAGGTAAAGAAACTACATGAGTTCTGCGATCTGTGGGGGACAGACATCTAATATTTATGAAGCTTAAAAAAAATACATGGCCAAGGGATAGGGTTTTCACCTTGTTGGCTGAAGTTATTCCTCACCACAACCTTGCTAGTGAGGTATTAGGATCCTCTCCATGGATGTTAATGCCTCCAAGCATGCATTCCTAACCACAGAGACAGATGGCAAAGAAGATAAAAGTCCAGTCTTCCCACTCAATTTTTATTAACATGGGGAGGGACAGGGATGGGAGTGGAAGGGAAGTGGTGCCTCGTTACTACTGCTTGGTTAAAGTAGAATTTCACTCCCCACCAGGCTTCCACTGATACCACCCTGGAAGGTAGGGAAAGACACTTCCTTACTGCTCTCTATATGGCCTCCCTCGACACTGTGTAGGGCAGTAAGGTGGGTGCTCATTTCCACCAGGTGGGGATGACAGTCCCTCTTTCCCATGGGGTCTTCTCTGATACCATCCCAAAGAGTGAGGGAGGGGTACCTGGTTACAATCAAGTAAGCGTGGAATCCACATTTCCCACTCAGTCTTTGCTGCCATGGTGAGGGCACAGCTGTGTTTTACTCTGTGATGTTAGGGCAGTTGTTGTCTAAAAGCTTTCTTTCTTTTCTGGTTCTGTGTCAAGCTATTCTTGCCTTTTCCTGTTGGCATTTTTGAGTCACTTGCTCTTCCAGCACCCCACCTCGGACATACGAGACAGAAATAAAATCAAAGGAATTCAATGCATGCCATACCTTGGGTCCCCAGGTCCCAAGATACTCTCTTCTTTCTTTCCACCTTTCAGAGTTCTATATTTGTTTTATATGTAATATCCAGAGATTTTAGCTGCACCTTGCAGAAGAGATAGAAGTGTAGGGATTTCCCTGGTGGTCCAGTGGTTAAGAATCAGCCTTCCAATACAGGGGACGCAGGTTCCATCCCCAATTGGGGAACCAAGATCCCACATGCCACAGGGCAACTAAGTCTGCACTGCAACTAGAGAAGCCCATACTTACTATAACTAGAGAAAGATCCAGCCACCAGCACAGCCAAAAAAAAAAAAAAAAGAAATAAAATAAAAATAAAGTAAGTAAATTAAAAAAAAATACAGGAAGAAGTGTACCTACTCCTTCTGGTCTCCAAAACAGAAGTTCTTTCCATCTACTTTTTTTTATTAAATAATAATTTATTTATTTTAATTGGAGGCTAATTACTTTACAATATTGTGGTGGTTTTTGCCATACATTGACATGAATCAGCCACAGGTGGATATGTGTCCCCCATTCCGAATCCCCTTCCCACCTCCCTCCCCATCCCATCCCTCTGGGTTCTCCCAGTGCACTGACTTTGAGTGCCCTGTTTCAGGCATAGAACTTGGACTGGTGATCTATTTCACATATGGTAATACACATGTTTCAATGCTATTCTCTCAAATCATCCCACCCTTGCCTTTTGTTTCTCTGTAGGTCTTTTGTTTCTTTAGGTAGATTTATTCCTAAGTATTTTATTCTTTTCATCACAATGGTGAATGGGATTGTTTCCTTAATTTCTCTTTCTGTTTTCTCATTGTTAGTGTATAGGAATGCAAGGGATTTCTGGGTATTAATTTTATACCCTGCAACTTTACTATATTCAAAATGTAAGTAAAAAATACATCCATATAGACCTTTATGTACATTGACTTTTTCACTTAACATTATATTCTGGAGATCCTTCCATGGCCTATGTGGAAATTTTCATCATTCTTTACACCTTACTTAGTGTACACTTTTGTGTGGTTATTTGGTACTTTATTCATCCATCACATAACTGATGAAATTTAAGTTGTTGCCATTCTTGTGCTGTTCAAATAGTGCCAGAGTGAATATCCATATCTATATTTTTATTATATCTAAAATCTTTTTCTATCACTGCCAATATATCATCAGCCTATTCCTATATAAGACCTGTGAGTCAAAGGGTAAAGGCATATAAAATTCCCCACCATATTATAAAATGCCCCACCATAATGATTGCATTAGTTTCCTATGACTACTAAAATAAATTACCAGAAACTTAGTGTCCTTAAACAACAGAAATATTTCATAGTTCTGGAGGCTAGAAGTCCAAAAATAGTTTCAGTGGGTCAAAATCAAGGTGTTGGCAGACTTAACTTCTTTCTGAGACTATAAGGGAGCCTCCTTATAGTCATTTCAGCCTCCTTCATTTCAGCTTCTGTTGGCTACCAGCATTCCTTAGTGTGTGGCACCATCACTCCAGCATCTGCATCCTTGGCCACACTGCCTTCTCCTCTTTTCTCTGTGTCAACTGTCCCTCTGCTCCTCTCTTATAAGGACACTTGGGTCTGCCTTTAGGACCCATGTGAAAAATCTAATCTCCCCATTTTGAGGTCCTTAATTTAATTACCTCTACAAACACCCTTTTCCATATAAGGCAATATTTAGAGGATCCAGGGATTAGAACCTGCTATCTTTGCAGAGACCATTAAGCCTACTACAGTGAGCTCACCATTTTGCATCCCTGTGAGCAGGGTGCAAAAGGACATGGTCTTCCACGTCCTCACCCACTGTATTGACAAACATCTGGATCACTGCTAATCTAAGAGTAAAAAAACTAGTATCTTAGTGTAGTGTTAATTGCATCTCTCTTAATTAAAACAAGCCAGAGACTTTTTTCATATGTTTAAAGACAATCTATTTTTTTCTGTTAACTTTGATAGGGTTTTTTCATGTTTTTATATTGATAAGTGTTTATATTGGAGGGATATTAATGCTTTGTTAAAGATATTAGCTGCAAATGTTTTTCCCAGTGTCTTTAATTGGCTAGTGTATTTTTGCCATGCAGAGTTGTCATTCTTATGTCCTCAAATATGTCAATTTTCTTCTTTAATGCTCCTGGATATTGATTTATACTTAGGAAAATTTCCTCTGCTTCCAGATCATAGAATCCCCCTGTTTTCTTCCAATACTTGTATGGACATTTCTTTTATTTTTCTTCTAATACTTGTATGCACATTTATTTTATATTTCATTCAGAACCATTTTGGAATGTATCCTGCTATAAGATATAGAAACGGATCCCTTTTTATCTTTTTAACCTTATGGTTATCTAGTTATCTCAAAACCACTTCTTAATCCTCCATCATATCTCCACTGATTTGTAATGCTGCTTTTGTTATGGTCTAAATTTCTAATTATAATTGGGGCTATATCACTATTTTCTATTGTTTCATTAATTTTTCAATTTATGGACCAGTAAAATAGAAATTAAAATAATACCTTCTATTCACATTGACCTTTCTCTTTAACATAGATGGAGTCTGCTCTTTCTGTCTAGAGGCCATCAATATCCTCGAACCATGGCAATCTGCCGCACTCCCCACTCAGGCTTCCAGAAGGCTCTGCCAGGTTTGTGTGAGACGCAGCCCCTCCCTCCCACCTTCCTCTGCTCCGCTGCGGGTTTTCAAGCTGCAGTTCAGGCTTCTGTCACGAGGTGGCACCAACGTATCGCCATCCTCAAACTCGACAAACAAGGTCAAGGAGAAGCAAAAAAAAAAAAGCAAAAAAAAAGCAATACCTTCTCTTAGAAGGCAGCCTGTGAATGTGTAAAATGGTTCTTTTATCTGAAAAAAACTGGTAGTTGTAAAAGACTGTAGAAACATATACTCCGGGGCCTGCATAAGGTGAAACACTGTTGGTCGTACCTTGGCAGTGGGTGGTGGGTGGGCAAAAAGGAGCACAGGGCAAGGGGGAAAGTGACTTGAGAGACCAATGGGGCATAGGAGCGGGGTCTAAAAAGCTGTGTCCAGTGTTGTGGACAAAGGATGACAGGTGGTGGGAGAAAGTCTGAGAAGCCTGTACAGAGGTGGGGTAATGGAGGGTGAATACCCTGTTCTCCGGGAGGGGCCCCTCTACAGTGTGAACCAGTCAACCTACACTGTTGAGGGAAGTTAAGGCTGAACAAAAATAATGCAGACTTGTGGTCAGCAGCATTTGGAACTGCTTTGAATACATATGAATTTTCCAAAAAGAGTTGATATCAAAGAAAACAAACCATTTAAGACATTTTTTACTCTTTGCAAAATAGTTTCACAGTGTGTGGAGGGGGCTGTGTGATGGAGCTGGGGAAGCATCATTGCACAGCTTCCAGGGAACTGAGAGGGGACAGGCAGGCCATCCCCAACCCTTTTCCCTGTGTTTCATGTACTTTCCCCTCCTCTCACTTTCCTCTCTATTCCATGCACTGTCTTATCTCCTTACTCTTCCTTAAAGTGGGACATCATGGAAGGATGTGGACACTGAGCCCCAGAAACAGGATTCAGTAGACAAGAACCATCTGTGATGTTGAATCTGCTAGACAGGTTCCTAGAGCAAGAGTGAAGAGATTGGGCCCCATCATCGGGACACTCTAGGTAAATCACCACCCTTCTCTCCATTGTCTTCTATACAACAGGATAACAGTACCCAATGCTTCTGACCACCCAGGAGTATTGTGGAGTTTAGGTATGTGCCCATGTGGGGATAAAGTCTGTGTCTGTATATGGGAGGGAAGGACCAATGCATTTTTGAGTAATTACATTAACGGAGATCCCAGAAATCATAGAACTCTGCATGGTAGGCATTACATTAATGCTACACAATGGCAGCAGTTTGGTCAAAATTTTCCCACATGTGGTCCATGGTAAGATCCCTGGAGTTCATTCTAGTTTGGGAAAACTGGCAATAAGTAGGTAAATGAATAAGCAGGGCAATTTCACATGGGGATGAGTGTTTTGAAGAAAATAAACACATAAATAGAGCAGAAAACACTGGGTCAGGGATTACTATAGATGGGGTTGTCAGTAAAATGTTCTCTTTCTGTACCATTAGCTTGATGCCTACCGTGTAGTGAAATTCCCATGCTAGATTGAACAGGAGTGGCGAAAACAGGCATCCTTGTCTTGTTCCCAATGGGTTGTTACTTTGAGATTTAATTAATAGGTGAAATCCCTTTGAACAGTGCTAGGCACAGTAACAGCTCAATAAAGGTTAGACTTTGTATAAATATGAGCAACTTGATATTTTCATAGTTTTGATGGTTTTACAGTTTTCATGTGTCTTTAATAAAGTCTAATAATCTTGTAGCTGAATCCTATTAATCACCTGAGGCATACTTTCTTGTTTTGGGGGTTTTATACGGATAAAAAATGGACATATAATATTAGTTTCAGGTGTACAACATAGTGATTCAATATAAGAACTCAATTGAAGAGCTTCACTGACAACCCTATTCAATGGGAAAAGAAAAGTCTTTTCAACAAATGGTGCAGGGGAAGGTGGACATCCATATGCATAAAAAGCAAGTTACACCCTTACTTTATACCATATTTTAAAATGAATTCAAAATGGATCTAAGACCTAAACATAAGAGCTAAAACTATCAAACTCTAAGAAAACACTGGAGGAACCTTCATGACACTAGACTTGGCAGTGATTCCTTGGATACAACAGCAAAAGTATAAGGAAACAAAAGAAAACATAAATAAATTGGACTTCATCAAAATTTAAAACTTTTCTGAATCAAAGCACACTGTCAGGAGAGTGAAATGACAATATACAGAATGGGAGAAAATATTTGTAAATCAAATATCTGATAACAGATTAATATCTAGGATATATAGAAGTTTTATAACTCAGGAACAAAAAAAACTAACAACAATGCAAAAATGGAGAAAGGACTTGAATACACATTTCTCCAAAAAAGATAAACAAATGGACAATAAGCACATGAAAAGATGCTCAACACTAGTCACTGCTGCTGCTGCTGCTAAGTCGCTTCAGTCGTGTCCGACTCTGTGCGACCCCATAGATGGCAGCCCACCAGGCTCCCCCGTCCCTGGGATTCTCCAGGCAAGAACACTGGAGTGGGTTGCCATTTCCTTCTCCAAACTAGTCACTAGGGAAATGCAAATCAAAACCACAATGAGAACCACTTCACATCTAATGGTATGGATATTATTTTTTTTAATGGAAACTAACAAGTGTTGGCAAGGTTATACAGAAACTAAGACATTTGTACACTGTTGGTGGGAATGTAAAATGGTGCCGCCTGTGCAGAAAGCAGTAGGCTGGGTTCTCAAGTAAGTAAACACAGAATTACTATATTATCTAACAATTCCACTTCTAGGCATATTCCCAAAAGAACCAAAAGCAGGGCCTCAAACAGATACTTACACACCAAAGTTCATAGCAGCATTATTCACAATAGCCAGAAGGTGGAAGCAACCCAAGTGTCCATCAGTAAGATCAATGGATTTTTAAAAATCTGATATACACATACAATGGAATATTATTCAGCCTTAAATTGGAATAAAATTCTGATATATGCTACAACATGGATGAACCTTGAAAACATCGTGCTATGGGAAATAATCCCGACCCAAAAGGACAAATTCAACTTATATGAGGTATCTCGAATAGGTAAACTCAGAGACAGAAAGTATAAGAGAGGTTACCAAGGACTGGGGGAAGAAGAGAATGGGGAGTTATTGTTTAATCAGTACAGAGTTTCTATTCGAGTTGACAAGAAAGCTCTAGAAATACATAGTGGTAATGCTTACACAACATTGTGAATGTAAGTAAGGCTACTGAACTGTACACTTGAAATTGGTTAAAACTGAATTCTATCATGTATATTTTACCACAGTTATTTGTAAAACAGTGTCATTTCAAGGGAAAGAAGGAGGCAAAAGGATGAGAGAAAGAGATGTTACCACAGATGCAAGGATAGAAGTGAGAAAAAGCTTGGAAGATGCTATTCTGCTGGCTTTGAAGATGGAGGCCACAAGCCTCAATCCATGAGCCAGAAGGGGCCACAAGCCTAGGAATGCAGTCAGCCACTTGAAGCTGGAATAGGCAAGGAAACTTGTCCTCCCCTAAACACTCCAGAAGGGATGCAGCCCAGGTGATATCTTAATTTTAGCCCAGTAATACCCATTTTGGACTTCTGTCCTCCAAAACTATGAGGATAGATTTGTTGTCACTGTTTTGGCAGCACCGCTTGTGGGATCTGAGTTCCCCAAGCAGGGATTGAACTAATGCCCTAGGCAGTGAAAGCACAGAGTACCAACCACTGGACTGCCAGGAAATTCCCTAGATTTTTCTTGTTTTAAATCACTAAACAAAAAGTGAGTTGTGGCCAAATAATGGGGTTTTATTCATTTTGAAATTCCCTTGCCTGTTCTTTTTTGAGCTTTCCTTTGATGTAAACAACTAACTTAATCTCTGGCTTTTCATTTTTAACAGAAACTATTTTCATTCTTGTATGAGGCATCATTTCCTGTCTTATTCCATTCGTGCTGCTATAAGAAAAATACCAAAAACCGCAAGGCTTATAAACAACAGAAATATGTTTCTTGTAGTTCTGGAAGCTGGAAGTCTGAGGTCATGCTGCAAACATGGTCAGGAAAAGGCCTTCCTCCAGGTCACAGGTTTCGCACTGTATCTCCACATGGTGGAAGAAGCTCTCTGAAGTCTCTTATAACAGCATTAAGCCCATTCATTAGAGCTCTGCCCTCATGACCTAATCAACCCAAGACACCCCCCCCCATCACCTTATGGGTTAGGATTTCAACATATGAATTCTGAGGGGACACAAACACTCAAACTATAGCACTTCCTGTATCAACAAGTTTTAACTCTGTTAACTAATACTTTTATATCATTAAAATCTGCATAGGCTCTTGTTACATGTACATTTTACCACAAAGACTTTTTCTAAAACGTGAACTGACAAGGATTAGCCTCATTGCTAGAACTGAGCTTAATTTTCTGTCTGCTGCCTATCTTGTTTTTCTGGTTATAAAGACCATTTTCATTCAGCTCTAAACACACTTAGCATTGTTCTGATGGAACACAATGATTTCTTCTCCATGTGTCTAGAATTACCTTTGCCTTTTGTTGGGTGCGCGCGCGTGCACACACACACACACACACACACACACACACACACACACACAGATGCTTAATGCTCCTTAGAGTATGGATAATCAATGCACACAATTAAAGAGAAAGTTTGATGAAATATCAAGAAGGGAATAAGAACCAATTCCATTTTACTGGGCATTGAACTGGGATGTACTTTTCATCATGCCAAGCTAACATGGTGGGATTTATCTGTCCAACATGTGTGCTTGAAAGTGAAGAAACAAAACAAAACAAAAAAACAACCCAGTGCTCAAATTTTTTGAGGAAAATGAAAGAACACCACCCTGTGACCTTAATTGGTCACCATCCTTTTTGTAATTTGCTCCAAGGAAGGCTAGGTATGCTCACTGGCAGCTCTAGATTCATGTCCATGCCCATCCATGATTAAAAGCAAGCAAGCAAACAAACAAGAGACAAGTGCCACACAAATCTGAACATCCCAGAAAGTCTTCTACTGACTCAGTCCGGATGACTTTCCCACACTTGGAGTCAAAGGCTGGAGCTCAGGGCTATAATTCCTGATTGCCTGGGCCAGTGGACAGGCAGGTGGGAGGGGGCTGACATCACTGCATATTCCTGTTAGTCAAATGACACATAAAGACAAGTAACGAAAGATTCTAGAGTGGAAAATAAAAGAATAGGATGATGCTAAATGAAATAAAATAGACTTTAAAAAAATGAAGCCATATTGACAGAAACAATTATATATTGAATTAATAATAAAATGAATGAGAGGAGACATATTCTAAATATGATATAGTATAATATTCTATTCTAAATAGTACATGTAGATACCCTATCTCTATAAAGTGAATGTGAAATCTGTCTCCCACCTCTGAGGGCAGGGTGGACTTGGTGACCTAAGGAATAGAGTAGGCGAATGGAAAACAGCTACTGTATGCTGCAGAAACTCAACAAACACCACCTTAACCTGGTGATGAAGGTTAACAATTCTAGTGATTCAGCGATGTCATGCAGGTACCATGTCCTCCCAGATATGCTGTGATGAGAAGGGCGCTTCAACTCTGTGGTATTCTTTCTCAAAACCCACAACCACAGACTATGCCTGTACTCTTCAAGATAGTCAAGGTCATGGAAACAGTCTGTCAATTCCTCAAACAGTTAATCAGTTACCATATGACCCAGCGATTGCATTTCTAGGTACACAGTCAAGAGAAATGACAACATTTGTCTACATAAAAACTTGTACATGAATGTATGTAGCATCATTATTCATAATAGCCAAAAGCGGAAACAACTCAAATGTCTCCCAGTTAATGAATAGATAAATCAAATGTAGTGTATTATTCAGCAACAAAAAAGAAATGAAGTACTGAAGTGAAATGAAGAAAAGAATTTCAAAAAAGAAATGAAGAAATGAAGTACATGCTACAAAATGGATGAACCTCGAAAAACAGTATGTCAAGTGAAAGAAACCACATATCAGAAAAACAAGTGGAGCTTGTTATAAAGAATAACTCTATTCTTTAGAAGTGACAATAGTGTGACATTTCATCATATGAAATGTCCAGAATAGATGAGTCTTTGGAGAGAACACGGGGTTGGGATGGTTATGGGCTTTAATGGAATTCAAGCACAATGGGACTTTTTGTTTTCCCTTTTTTACTTGGAGGGTAATTGCTTTACAATGTTCAATTGGTTTCTGTCATTTAACAGTGTGCATCAGCCATAAATATACATATGTCTCCTCTCTCTTGAATCTCCCTTCCACTCCCCACCCCATCCCACCCTCTAGGTTGTCACAGAGGACCGGGTTGGGCTTCCTGTGTTATACAACAAATCCCCACTAGCTATCTATTTTACATATGGAAATGTATATATTTCAGTGCTACTTTCTCATTTCATCCTACCCTCTCATGCCCCATGTCCACAAGTCTGTTCTCTATTCTTCATCTCTATTCCTGCCTTGCAAATAGGTTCATCAGTACCAATTTTCTAGATTCCATATACATGTATTAATATATTTGCTTTTCTCTTATTTCACTCTGAATAACAAGTTCTAGGTTCATCCACCTCAATAGAGCTGACTCGAATTCATTCCTTTTCAGGGCTTAGTAATATTCCATTGTATATATGTACCACAATTCTTTAATCCATTCATCTGTCGATGGACATCTAGGTTGCTTCCCTGTCCTGGCTATTGTAAATAGTGCTGCAGTGAACACTGGGGTACAGGTGTCTTTTTGAATTACAGTTATCTCAGGGTATATGCGCAGTAGTGGGTTTGCTGGGTCATATGGCAGTTTTATTCCTAGTTTTTTAAGGAATCTCCATACTGGTCTCCACTATAGGACTTTTTGGGGGTGATGGAACATCTAAAGCTCAACTGTGATAATGGTTGTACAACTCTGCACAGTTTACTAAAAATCATCAAACTGTACCGTTTGTGGAAAGTGTGTGGACTTTGTACTCTGTAAATTATATTCCAAAAAAAAGTTGTTAAAAGTATAATACTGGGACTTCCCTATGGTCCAGTGGTTAAGAATCCACCTGCCAATGCAGGGGACGTGTGTTCAATCCCTGGTCTGGGAAGATCCCATATGTCATGGGACAACAAAGCCCTTATGCCACAACCACTGAACACACGCTCTAGAGCCTGTGCTCTGCAACAAGAGAAGCCACCTTAATGAGGAGCCCACACACTGCAACAAAGAGTAGCCCTTGCTCACCACAACTAGAGAAAGCCCGTGCACAGCAATGAAGATTCAGTGCAGCCAAAAAATAAAATTAAATTAAAAAAAATTTTAATGGTATTGGCGTGGTCTTGTTTTACCACAGTAACAACAAACCTTTTCTATACAAAGGTCTAGATGCACATGTTTTACATAAGTCACATGTTTTATATAAATGTTAATTTACATAAATGGGTGCCTGTATCCCAGGCCTGCTGACTCTGTGTCCTCTGTTCCTCTAAGCAATGCTTTTCTCCCACAGATATTACTTTAGGTCACCCTTGTGTGTGAAGTTTAATTTACATATGGTCACCTCTGTATCTTCCCACTGTGGTGGTGACTTGAAAGTGGGTTTATGATAGGATCCAGGGCTGGCCTCTATGACATGGTGCCAGCCTTACTACTTCCTTCACGTAACTGTGGCCTTTCTCATGTGATTCCACCCTGGGGAGATTACACTGGAACTATCTTTCCGGGTATCAGTATGGCAGGACTTCTCAAAGGCACATAGAGTTGCACACCCTTTGCACCAACAATTTCTGTTTCAGAAGTGAACATTCAGGATGTAGTTAAGGATGGTGATTAGGGCTTGTTATAAAGACAGCCATTCTGGTAATTCCCTAGCATCACTTCTGGGTCTGAGTATAGAAAGGGAGACCAAATAGGAAGCAACGCCATGAAGGCACAGAAGGAATCAGAAGGAAATGTGGCTGCCCGTGCACGTGCACACACACAAACACACAGACACACACACACAGACACACTCACATACCAAACAGGTTCTGTTATCATAATACTAGAATTGTCCCAAGACGCTTTTCTAGACTCAAAGAAAACACAGTCAGCTCACTGTGCACATATCTATGAGGAATGTGTCCTTTAGCAGTATACAGACACTGAAAAGAGGTCATCCCCAGTGTTAGTAGGGAATATCAGAAACACTCTATGTAACACAAGGTTGTGAGAATTATGTCACATCCATAATGATAAAAGAAATTCTCATATATTGAGGTATAGGGAAGTCATTCTCGCGTATACATGAGTTAATCTGAATTTTGCGCTAGCTACAGCCTTTGTGGCCTTTCAAACATACATTGCACATCTGCTTTAATTATTAAATAAAAAGATACACTGACTAGAAGTAACAGATGTCCCTATTAAAAATAAAGATTCAGAACAGACTTTTGGACTCTGTGGGAGAAGGCGAGGGTGGGATGTTTCAAGAGAACAGCATCGAAACATGTATATTATCTATGGTGAAACAGATCACCAGCCCCGGTTGGATGCATGAGACAAGTGCTCGGGCCTGGTGCACTGGGAAGACCCAGAGGGATCGGGTAGAGAGGGAGGTGGGAGGGGTGATCAGGATGGGGAATACATGTAACTCCATGGCTGATTCATGTCAATGTATGACAAAACCCACTACAATACTGTAAAGTAATTAGCCTCCAACTAATAAAAATAAATGAAAAAAATAAAAAAATATAAAAAATAAACAAAATATTTATTAAAAAAAGATTCAAAGCCTCCCTTCCTGGGATGCTAATGCTGGTACTCCTTTGATGCTAAGACTCCCTTCCCAGCTGCCAAGGCCATACTGACTTGCTGAGCATCTGCTAATCTGTTTGTTGTTGTTGTTGTTGTTGTTATTTTTTGAAATCTTGAAGGAATGTATCCCTCAGTTATTTAAAGTTCTTTGTTCCGACAAAATATGAATCTGTGCCAAAAACTATGCTTCTGTCCTCTGCACTACAGTCCTCAGTTTGACTCAAAAACAAACAAACAAAAAAAACTCTTTTCCGTTTCCATTATAGGCGTTTATTGCCTACTTTCACGACATTATGATGGAGTTCTAGACAAGCAGCAAAAACAAGTGATGATCAAAACAATGAGAGATGGTTTATTGCCTACACAAAAAGCAATGATTCGCATGATCTCTAATGTGTGGAGAAACAGGCACTTTCTTAGAATGATGCTAGGAATATTTCCAGTGTTATGTAAATATAAGATATTACATTTTTCATGGTTTGTAATGACATTTTCAAAAAATTATAAAATATTTCAAAGATACAGGTGTATATATATATATATATAGGCAAGGGTGTTAAGTATACTATTGTTTGTCATAGGAAGTATGGTCGGGGCACTAAATTTCCCCTACTTGGGTACTAGTGAAATAGTTTAGAGCATCATATGATGCAATAATCAATACTGAAAAATGAAATTTTATAAAAATATTAAAAATATATCATAGAAATAAATTTATGTTAAAAGATGGCCAGAAAAGTACAAAAGAAGATTACAAAGGTTATATGTGGACTTCTTCCATTTTGGCTAATAAGATCTCTAGCTATTTATCCAGAGGTTTCCAAGAGTAATATGTGCAATTTTATTTTTTTAAACCAAGAGTAATATGTTTAAATAATCTTTTACTTCCACTCCCATGAAACTTTTTCTTCACCATAGAAGTCTGTACTTTCTGCCTGGATATCTGGGACTGCCCCCTTTCCACCAAGACTTCCAGAAAGCTCCGTGCTGCTTGCCTGGGTCACAGCCCCTCCCTCCCATCTTTCTGCTTCACGGTGTTCAAGTTGCAGTTCACGAGGTTTCTGTCACGAGGTGGCAACAATGTACCGCCATCATCAAAATTCCTGACAAAAAAGGGTCACCTTGGACCAAAGCAAATCAAAAACAAAAACCCCAAATTCTTTCAAAACATAGCTTTTGAACCTATGCACAAAATTATTCTAATTCTATCTGAAAAAAAAAATGGTAAGTGTAAAGGGTTAGTCGCTCAGCCGTGTTCGACTCTTTGCGAGCCCATGGACTGTGGCCCGCCAGGCTCCTCTGTGCATGGAATTAATTCTCTAGGCAAAGACTGTAAAAACATAACCTTTACGACTCTGATGAGAACTGCTCACGATGAAACACTAGGTGGCAGTAGCGCCTTGGCAGTGGGGCAGTGGGTTGGCGAAAGGGTAGGGGGTAGACAATGGAGCATCTGAGAGGGATCTCAACAGCTGTGTCCAAGGTCCTGGGCAGAGGAATACAGGGCTGACACGGGGTGTGAGACGGACTGGACTGTCTCTACAGGGGTGGAGTAATGGGAGAATGGATGCCCTGCCCTCTGAGAGGGACCCCTCTACAGTGGGGATCTGCCAACTGACAAGTGAGAAATCAATATTGAACATGATGTAGAATCACCAGCGAATCGGATGGCTCTTGAGAGATGTGAATTTTCCAAACAGAATTCATATCTTTGTAAACAATTTGATGACATTTATTCCCTTTTGGTACTTGTACTCCCTTTCCTTAAAAAGGAAAAAGAAAAGTGGAGGTGGCTGTTTTCAGGTAGCGGAATCCAGGATGCTAGCTAGCTCTGAGAGTTCCAGACCCAGAGGGACAGATTGGAGGTTCTGCTAGAGTTTTATGGAATATTTTAACCTGTTGGCAGCCATCTACCTGTTTCCATCATTTTCTAGGAAATCTAAAGCTGAGACTGGAAGTCTAGCTTTGCTTTGAACTGAAGATAAAGCTGCAGCTGTGAGAGTGTCAGTACTTAGGGTGATAGAGCTGGAGGAATCCTCGAAACACACATGTGTGCAGACAGAGACATTTTCAATTCTATTTTTTCCTACTTCATTTTCTATGTAACTGAATAAAATAAAAGCTTTTCCAAAGTAGTAATGAATGCCTGTATACATTACTTTCCCAAATCTGTTTGCAAGTATATTCAGCTTTCAAATTTTTATTAAAAGACTCTCCCTGAATACACAGTATTTCAAGCAGTGTATGAAAGTACATCTATAAAATGAAATTCTCCTGTATGTCTTAGTATTATGACCCTACCCCCTGACCCAAAACAGTCTATAAGAATGATGCCTTCCAGCCCGGCCAGATGTGTGCCTATGGTGAAGGCACCTGACACCCTGAACAGACACAGAATCTCTTCCAAAATAAGACTCACATTACTCATCTTCTGCATCTTGTTTTTTCCACTCAGTATGAATTCTCAAGATTTATATCTGCATCTTGTCTGTGGCTTGGGCATATTTTGACATGTTTATTGTTCATTTGTAATTTTATATGAATTCACTGTTTAAATTATGGGCCAATCCCTTCGCTTGTTATTAAGTGTGTATCACAAACCACGGATACTAACCCAGTAGCTGAGTGGTAGTTTGCAAATGCTGTCTCTCTTGTTTTCAAACAATTCTTCAGATATTCTCCACATAGAATGTGTTTTAAATCTCAATAATATTACAACTTCAAAATTATGCAGCTGACAACTCTGAAAGTACAGTGAACAACACTCTAAGTGCAAATAAGTCAGCCTTAGACTTTAAATCATGCAGAGCCCAGGAAGATTCAAGATGAAAAGTGAAAAACTGTAGAACAATTCCAGAGTTAACTGTTGATACTAAGAAAATGAAGTTGTTGCCCTGAGTTATCTAAACTCCCTTAAAGTGAGTATCTGATTTTAATTTCACACACACACACGCACTTTGTGTGCTCAGTCACTCAGTCATGTATGACTCTTTGTGACCCCATGGACTGTATAGCCTGCCAGGCTCCTCTGTGCATGGACTCTCCAGGCAAGAATACTGGAGTAGGTTGCCATTTCCTTCTCCATCATATGTGTATAAAGAGGATGAAAGGACAATTAGATAGTTTTCATCTCCTGCTTACTCCAGCATCTACATCACATTTCTTTATTAAATGTGAGTTACGGACTTCCCTGGTGGTCCAGTGGTTAACAATCTACCTTGCAATGTGAGAGAAATAAATATGTGTATTGTAATTGATTATACTTTTTTTTGGCATTTGAGTGTTTTTATTTTTTTATTATTTTTATATCTAAAGAATAACTTTTTATTTTTTATTTTTTTATTATTTATTTATTTTACTTTACAACATTGTATTGGTTTTGCCATGGGTAATGAATCTGCCATGGGTATACATGTGTTCCTCATCCTGAACCCACCTCCCAACTCCCTCTCCATCCCATCCCTCTGGGTCATCCCAGTGCACCAACCCCGAGCATCCTGTATCATGCATCGAACCTGATTGCACTTTTTAAAATGGAAAGTTAAAACTCAAATTCATAAAAATGATTACCTATAAGATGACAGAGGAGCAGCTCAGGATGGAAGATGATATATATTCTCATAAAAATATAATACATAATTACTGACTCCAGGTACTGAAAAGGACAAGAAACAATGACCAACCCAGTAGTAAAAGCAATTCTACTTGCTCAGATTGAATTAGACACATTTCACACTAAAAGGAACTGGCCTTCTTTGGAGAAAAGGCTGATTTTAGGACTAAGTGGGGATTGTAGCAGATGAGTCTGAACCAAACTCTAATATCAGAACACATGTTAAAGAGACTACAGCCAACCTACAGACTCAGAAGCCAACCAAAAGGCTTTCACAGTCCAAAAATAGAACAGTTTGAACATCAAAAATGTTAATACCTACAATGTATTTAAACATCAAGTATATAAACATCTAGAGCATATGATGACACTCTAAAAGAAAAAAAAAACAACAACTCTATTTTCACTTTTGGAGGATTCCACAGAAACAACTCACTTATCTTGAAAATCAGAATTAGTGCAAAAGACTTAAGTGTTAATTCTTCTCTTCTGTGTCAACCAGACCTCAGTGTAACCTTATAGTTGATGAGGGAAAGTTTGTCTTAGAAGAATTCCAGCTAATAAATGGAAACGGAATTATAGAATTAAAACATTATCATTTGCAACCATTAATGAAATATAGATCTAGGCCATAAATTTCAAGAGGCTAAGAAAACATGAGTTAAAAGGCAGATGGGAAATGTCATATGGATGGATCAGACTGACAACACACCCCCCCCCCAAGTGATCAGTCTCAAGGACACAGAAGGAAAGACAACCAGAAATGAAGAGGCTCCTGATATAGGGCTATAGGAAGTACACCACCACATCTCAGGTACTCTTTCCACAAATCTGAATCTGAGCAAGCCTCTATATGTACAGTTATTATAAATTTAAAGGAAATAGGATGAGCCAGAAGAATAGAACCACAGTACAACAGAGACATAATCAGTGTAATCCAGAATGCAGACTCCCCAGGAAAAAGATCCAGCTTGATAAGTAAATGGAGATTTAAAAAAGGACATTTGGATGAAAAGAGATCAAGATTTCAGAGAAATTTTGCTTAAAACCACCATGAGCTACTACCACATATCTATAAGAACAACAAAAAGGAGAAAGATGGAAAATATCACATGGTCTACTGCATAGTAACTGTGATGAGTATTATGTTCTAATTTTTACAATCATCATCTTCACATTTTTGTTAAATAAATAAGGTCTGAATATGCAAAAATGCCTACCAAAGCATAGTTTTCACCTAACATCACCTAACAGGGGCTGACATAGTTCAACAAATGTCTCTTTCTCCTTCCTAAGTATAATGGCTAGGAGTGTAGGTTCTGGAGACAGATGAGGCCCAAACCATCATTCCACCACTTATAAAAATGCTATGAACTTCAGAGAACAAGATGGCGGAGGAGTAGGTGGCTGTGGAGTACATCTCTCTCCATGGATGCATCAGGAATACACCTGAGACACAGAAGTGCATGGAGAACACCAACTGAGAGCAGACAGGAGTACCTGACCAGTGGAAAGGAATATATAGAGCCACAAAAAACTTGGTAGGAAGAAGGAACTAGGAGGAAAAACAGGAGTGTTAGTAGGACTGGACCTGCCCTTGGCGGGTGGGGGAACCAAAGCAGAGGTGTTATCCCCACATCAGGGCAATTGTCTGAGTTAGAGGAGAAACTCTTAAGGCTGAGAGTCAAACAGCTGATCTGTGGCAGTCTAAATGGAATGAAAATCAGACAGTCCTTGTCACAGTCATACATACCCCAGACAGGAACGCTGGTCCCCTGGAAGGAGCAGCAGCTGGGAGCTGGAGTTTAGGGATTGTGGAGCAATCCCAGGGTGAGGGCTGAAGTTGTCAGTGGAAAGACGGACTGAAGGGATGTGAGGGAGGAGATCGTAGTGGGAAATGCTGGTGGAGGAAAGCCAGGCGGCCATGGAAGCAAGGTGATACTGCTGAGTCACACAGGGTATGGAGCCCATCACCATAGCCTCTCTCGCCCCACACGCCAGCATCAGCAGCTGAACAATAGCGAGGCTGGCCCATCAAACGCCTGACACACTGAACTACAGAGCAGGGCCCCACCCAGGGATGCCCCTTTAAGTGCCTGACGCATGGATCTATAGAGTAGGACCCCAGCCAGGGGGCCCCTCTACGTGCCTGACCCCCAGAACAACAGAGAAGGACCCCAGGCGAGGGAGCCCTCCAAGTGACTGAATAGGTGGAGCTACAGAGAACGACTGGCCAAAGAGGCCTTCTGGTCGCCAGCTACAACAGGCTCGAGAAAGACTCTGACTGGACCATAACTCCTGCGGCAAAGGCATTTCATGTCCCTGCACACTTGGTGCTGCCAGGGTCTCCGCAAGCCAAGCAGCTGTGCCATCTTCACGCTCAACTCTCACTGGGGCAGAGCTGCCACAGGCAAAAAAAGTCTTGCATCTATGCGCACAGGGTCTCTCTGGTCGTGTCTGACTCTTTGCACCCTTGTAGACTGTGGCCTGGAGAAGGCAATGGCACCCCACTCTAGTACTCTTGCCTGGAAAATCCCCTTCCAGGCTGCAGTCCATGGGGTCGCTGAGGGTCCGACATGACTAATCTACTTCACTTTCCCTTTTCACTTTCATGCACTGGAGAAGGAAATGGCAACCCACTCCAGTGTTCTTGCCTTGGAGAATCCTGGGGATGGGGGAGCCTGGTGGGCTGCTGTCTATGGGGTAGCACAGAGTCGGACAGGACTGAAGTGACTTAGCCGCAGCAGCAGCAGACTGTGGCCTGCCAGGCTTCTCTGTCAGAGATGGGGGGTTCTCCAGGCAAGAATACTGGAGCGTACTGGCCAATACTGGTTACCATACCCTTCTGGAGCACTATATTTCCTGCTGCCCTAGCCG
Organism: Dama dama; assembly: GCF_033118175.1. NCBI lineage: Eukaryota > Metazoa > Chordata > Mammalia > Artiodactyla > Cervidae > Dama > Dama dama. Next base: position 10,053,074 of record NC_083714.1, on the reverse strand, counting down.
CCAACCCCCCTGAGTACCTGGTGCTGCCAGAACCCTTGTGAGCCAAGCAACCGCACCACCTCCACACCTGGCCCTCTTGCCACACCTCCCCACACTTGCCTCACAGGGGCAAACCCAAGCCCTCCAGGGTAGCCTCAGGAGCTAAACCCCAGTGAACAAACCACATGTAGAGGTGGAACTAAAACCACAATTGAAAGCCAGGGGCAGTGTGGCTAAGGAAGAAGACCAAAACCTTCCCACCAGCTGTACACCTGCAGATTAAACCCACATGATCTACTAGGCAGACTCTGTGTCTATGGCATATATAAAAGGCCATTGAGAGCTCCCACAAAAGAAAACTCACTAGTTCTGATAGCTGTGGACATTGGAGGCAAGAACACACAGGGGTAGGACTAGATTAGAACCTGAGCTGCCCCCACAGCAGGTCCAGAGATCAGCACAGTGTTGGAGAGCATCCTAGGGAGGTAAGGTGGACTGTGACTCCCAGCGAGGGAAAGGACTCTGACACCAGTGACTCAAGAAAAACATTTATTATTCTTATGTTTTTACTTGTTCTGTAGATTCTTTTGGATTCTTCCCCCACCCTTCCCCCCCCCCCTTGGTTGTAGTGGTCAATTTTATTGGCATTAAGAAATCCAATTAAGCTTTGGAGCTTTATTTTTTTCCTCAGTCACATTTTTTATTGTTGTCATAAACCTCTGCCTTTACATTGGGCCTTTGCAGTTTTGTGCAAAAACTCCAATTCTGTGGAGTTTTCCTCTTTTTTTTTTCTTTTCTCTTTCTTAAACTTTAATATTTATTTTTTAAACCTATTATTACTTTTTCTATATTTATTCCTTTGTTTGCTTTTCCTACTGTTCTTTTCCCCTTGCAGATAATCTTTAACATATATAAATCTTTATCTACCTCTATTTAACTTTGCATATCTAGTCTTTATTTCTTTACTTTCTATCCTTTCATCTCAACATACTTGTTAGTTTTATTTTCATTGCTTTATTGCCCAATTGACACCTTGATTCAGGAATCTTTTCAAGTTTGTGCTTTAATTAGTTTTGTTCTGGTAGATATAATTTTTGGTTTCCTTTCTTCACCAGGTCAATCTATTCAACATTATTTTTGTTGGATTGTTTTGCTTTTGCTTATGGGTGTATATGTATATGTATATATTCAGTCACACTTTCTATTGTTATAAACCTCTGCCTGTACGTTGGGCTTTTGCAGTTCTGTGGAGTTTCCGCCCCCCCCCCCTTTTCTCTTTGTCTGTTTTTCTTGTCTCTTTTTTATAATATTAATTATTAATTTTTATACCTATTATATTGTTTTCTATATTTATTCCTTTGCTTCCTTTCCTACTGCTCTTTTCCCCTTGTAATTAATTTTTAATGTATATAAATCTTCTTCATCTACCTCTATGTAACTTTGCATAACTATTCTTTCTTTCTTTCCTTTCTTGTAACATATCTGATATTTTGTTTTCTTTTTTTTTTTTTTTTTTTTCATTTACTTTTACTAGTTGGAGGCTAATTACTTTACAATACTGTAGTGGTTTTTGCCATACATTGACATGAATCAGTCATGGATTTACATGTATTCCCCATCCCGATCCCCCCTCCCGCCTCCCTCTCCATCCCATTCCTCTGGGTCTTCCCAGTGCACCAGGCCTGAGCACGTGTCTCATGCATCCAACCTGGGCTGGTGATCTGTTCCACCCTTGATAGTATACTTCTTTCAATGCTATTCTCTCAGAACATCCCACCCTTGCCTTCTCCCCCAGAGTCCAAATGTCTGTTCTGTACATCTGTGTCTCTTTCTCTGTTTTGCAAATAGGGTTATCGTTACCATCTTTCTAAATTCCATATATATGCGTTAGTATACTGTATTGGTCTTTATCATTATGGCTTACTTCACTCTGTATAATAGGCTCCAGTTTCATCCATCACATTAGAACTGATTCAAATGAATTTTTTTTAACAGCTGAGTAATATTTCATTGAGTATATGTACCACAGCTTCCTTATCCATTCATCTGCTGATGGGCATCTAGGTTGCTTCCATGTCCTGGCTATTATAAACAGTGCTGCGATGAATATTTTGGTGCACGTGTCTCTTTCAGATCTGGTTTCCTCAGTGTGTATGCCCAGAAGTGGGATTGCTGGGTCATATGGCAGTTCTATTTCCAGTTATTTAAGGGATCTCCACACTGTTCTCCATAGTGGCTGTACTAGTTTGCATTCCCACCAACAGTGTAAGAGGGTTCGCTTTTCTCCACACCCTCTCCAGCATTTATTGCTTGCAGACTTTTGGATAGCAGCCATTCTGACTGGCATGTAATGGTACCTCACTGTGGTTTTGATTTGCATTTCTCTGATATTGAGTGATGTTGAGCATCTTTTCATGTGTTTGTTAGCCATCTGTTTGTCTTCTTTGGGGAAATGTCTATTTAGTTCCTTGGCCCATTTTTTGACTGGGTCATTTATTTTTCTGGAATTGAGCTGCAGGTGTTGCTTGTATATTTTTAAGATTAATCCTTTGTCTGTTGCTTCATTTGCTATTATTTTCTCCCATTCTGAAGGCTGACTTTTCACCTTGCGTATAGTTTCCTTTGTTGTGCAAAAGCTTTTAAGTTTCATTAGGTCCCATTTGTTTATTTTTGCTTTTATTTCCAACATTCTGGGAGGTGGGTCATAGCGGATCCTGCTGTGATTTATGTCAGAGAGTGTTTTGCCTATGTTCTCCTCTAGGAGGTTTATAGTTTCTGGTCTTACATTTAGATCTTTAATCCATTTTGAGTTTATTTTTGTGTATGGTGTTAGAAAGTGTCCTAGTTTCATTCTTTTACAAGTGGTTGACCAGTTTTCCTAGCACCACTTGTTAAAGAGGTGGTCTTTTTTCCATTGTATATCCTTGCCTCCTTTGTGGAAGATAAGGTGTCCGTAGGTATGTGGATTTATCTCTGGGCTTTCAATTTTGTTCCATTGATCTATATTTCTGTCTTTGTGCCAGTACCATACTGTCTTGATTACTGTGGCTTTGTAGTAGAGTCTGAAGTCAGGCAGGTTGATTTCTCCAATTCCTTTCTTCTTTCTCAAGATTACTTTGGCTATTCGAGGTTTTTTGTATTTCCATACATTGTGAAATTATTTGTTTACTTCTCTGAAAAATACTGTTGGCAACTTGATAGGGATTGCATTGAATCTATAGATTGCTTTGGGTAGTACAGTCATTTTCACAATATTGATTTTTCCAATTCACAAACACAGTATATTTCTCCATCTATTTGTGTCCTCTTTGATTTCTTTCATCAGTGTTTTATAGTTTTCTATATATAGGTCTTTCGTTTCTTTAGGTAGATATACTCCTAAGTATTTTATTCTTTTTGTTGCAATGCTGAATGGTATTGTTTCCTTAATTTCTGTTTCTGTTTTCTCATTGTTAGTGTATATGAATGCAAGGGATTTCTGTGTGTTAATTTTAAATCCTGCAACTTTACTCTATCCATTGATTAGCTCTAGTAATTTATGTGGTACATATACACCATGGAATATTACTCAGCCATTAAAAAGAATTCATTTGAATCCGTTCTGGTGGAGTCTTTAGGGTTTTCTATTCAGAGGATTATGTTGTCTGCAAACAGTGAGAGTTTCACTTCTTCTTTTCCTATCTGGATTCCTTTTATTTCTTTTTCTGCTTTGATTGCTGTGGCCAACACTTCCAAAACTATGTTGAATAGTAGTGGTGAGAGTGGGCACCCTTGTCTTGTTCCTGACTTTAAGGGAAATGCAGTCAATTTTTCACCATTGAGGATAATGTTTGCTGTGGGTTTGTCATATATAGCTTTTATTATGTTGAGGTATGTTCCTTCTATTCCTGCTTTCTGGAGAGTTTTTATCATAAATGGATGTTGAATTTTGTCAAAGGCTTTTTCTGCATCTATTGAGATAATCATATGGTTTTTATCTTTCAATTTGTTAATGTGGTGTATGACATTGATTGATTTGCAGATATTAAAGAATCCTTGCATTCCTGGGATAAAGCCCACTTGGTCATGATGTATGATCTTTTTAATATGTTGTTGGATTCTGTTTGTTAAGGATTTTTGCATCTATGTTCATCAATGATATTGGCCTGTGGTTTTCTTTTTTTGTGTGTGGCATCTTTGTCTGGTTTTGGTATTAGGGTGATGGTGGCCTCATAGAATGAGTTTGGAAGTTTTCCTTCTTCTGCAATTTTCGGGAAGAGTCTGAGTAAAATAGGTGTTAGCTCTTCTCTAAGTTTTTGGTAGAATTCAGCTGTGAAGCCATCTGGTCCTGGGCTTTTGTTTGTTGGAAGATTTCTGATTACACTTTCAATTTCCGTGCTGGTGATGGGTCTGTTAAGATCTTCTATTTTTCCTGGTTCAGTTTTGGAAAGTTATACTTTTCTAAGAATTTCTCCATTTCTTCCAAGTTGTCCACTTTATTGGCATAGAGCTGCTGGTAGTAGTCTCTTATGATCCTTTGTATTTCAGTGTTGTCTGTTGTGATCTCTCCATTTTCATTTCTAATTTTGTTGATTTGGTTCTTCTCCCTTTGTTTCTTGATGAGTCTGGCTAAAGGTTTGTCAATTTTATTTACCTTTTCAGAAAACCAGCTTTTAGCTTTGTTGATTTTTGCTATGGTCTCTTTTGTTTCTTTTGCATTTATTTCTGCCCTAATTTTTAAGATTTCTTTCCTTCTACTAACCCTGGGGTTCTTCATTTCTTCCTTCTCTAGTTGCTTTAAGTGTAGAGTTAGGTTATTTATTTGACTTATTTCTTGTTTCTTGAGGTAAGCCTGTATTGCTATGAACCTTCCCCTTAGCACTGCTTTTACAGTGTCCCATAGGTTTTGGGTTGTTGTGTTTTCATTTTCATTCGTTTCTATGCATATTTTGATTTTTTTAAAATTTCTTCTATGATTTGTTGGTTATTCAGAAGTGTGTTATTTAGCCTCCATATGTTGGAATTTTTAATAGCTTTTTTCCTGTAATTGAGATCTAATCTTACTGCATTGTGGTAAGAAAAGATGGCTAGGATGATTTCAATTTCTTTGAATTTACCAAGGCTAGATTTATGGCCCAGGATGTGATCTATTCTGGACAAGGTTACATGTGCACTTGAGAAAAAGGTGAAATTGATTGTTCTCAGGTGAAATGACCTATAGATATCAATTAGGTCTAGCTGGACCATTGTGTCATTTAAAGTTTGTGTTTCCTTGTTAATTTTCTGTTTAGTTGATCTATCCATCAGTGTGAGTGGGGTATTAAAGTCTCCCACTATTATTGTGTTATTGTTAATTTCCCCTTTCATTCTTGTTAGCCTTTGCCTTACCTATTGCACTGCTCCTATGTTGGGTGCATATATATTTATAATTGTTATATCTTCTTCTTGGATTAATCCTTTGATCATTATGTAGTGTCCTTCTTTGTCTCTTTCCATGGCCTTTATTTCAAAGTCTATTTTATATGATATGAGTATTGGTACTGCTACTTTCTTTTGGTCTTCTTTTGCATGAAATATTTTTTTCCAGCCCTTCACTTTCAGTCTGTATGTGTCCCTTGTTTTGAGGTGGGTCTCTTGTAGACAGCATATATAGGGGTCATGCTTTTGTATCCATTCAGCCAGTCTTTGTCTTTTGGTTAGGACATTCAACCCATTTACATTTAAGGTAATTATTGATAAGAATGGTCCTGTTGCCATTTGCTTTGTTGTTTTGGGTTCCCGTTCATACAACCTTTCTGTGTTTCCTGTCTACAGAAGATCCTTTAGGATTTGTTGAAGAGCTGGTTTGGTGGTGCTGAATTCTCTCAACTTTTGTTTGTCTGTAAAGCTTTTGAATTCTCCTTCATATCTGAATGAGATCCTTGCTGGGTACAGTAATCTGGGTTGTAGGTTATTCTCTTTCATACTTTAAGTATGTCGTGCCATTCCCTTCTGGCCTGAAGAGTTTCTATTGAAAGATCAGCTGTTATCCTTATGGGAATCCCTTTGTGTGTTATTTGTTGTTTCTCCCTTGCTGCTTTTAATATTTGTTCTTTGTGTTTGATCTTTGTTAATTTGATTGATATGTGTCTTGGGGTGTTTTGCCTTGGGTTTATCCTGTTAGGGACTTTCAGGGTTTCTTGAGTTTTGTGACTATTTCCTTCCCCATTTGGGGGAAATTTTCAGCTATTATCTCCTTGAGTATCTTCTCATGGCCTTTCTTTTTGTCTTCTTCTTCTGGGACTCCTATGCTTCGAATGTTGGGGAGTTTCACATTGTCCCAGAGGTCCCTGAAGTTGTCCTCATTTCTTTTAATTCTTTTTTCTTTTTTCCTCTCTGCTTCATTTATTTCCACCATTTTATCTTCTACCTCACTTATCCTATCTTCTGTCTCCGTTATTCTACTGTTGGTTCCCTCCAGAGTGTTTTTGATCTCATTTATTGCATTATTGATTTTTAATTGACTCTTTTTTATTTCTTCAAGGTCCTTGTTAAACATTTCTTGTATCTTCTCAGTCCTTTTCTCCAGGCTATTTATCTGTAACTCTTTTTTGTTTTCAAGATTTTGGATCATTTTTATTATCATTATTCTAAATTCTTTTTTCAGGTAGATTCCCTATCTCCTCCTCTTTTTTTTTTGGCTTCGTGGGCATTTTTCAAGTTCCTTTACCTGCTGGGTATTTCTCTGCCTTTTCATCTTATTTAGATTGCTCTATTTGGGGTGGCCTTTCTGTATTCTGGTAGTCTGTGGTTCCTTTTTATTGTGGAGGTTTCTCCCAGTGGGTGGGGTTGGATGATTGGCTTGTCGAGGTTTGCTGGTTAGGGAAGGTTGTTTCGGTGTTCTGGTGGGTGGAGCTGGATTTCTTCTCTCTGGAGTGCAATGGAGTGTCCAGTAGTGAGTTTTGAGATGGGTCTATGGGTTTGGTGTGACTTTGGGCAGCCTGTATTTTGATGCTCAGGGCTATGTTCCTGCGTTGATGGAAAATTTGTGTGGTATGTCTTGCTCTGGAACTTATTGGCTCTTGGGTGGTGGTTGGTTTCAGTGTAGGTATGGAGGCTTATTGGATGATCTCTTATTACTTAATGTTCCCTGTAGTCAGGAGTTCTCTGGTGTTCTCAGATTTTGGGCTTAAGCCTCTTGCCTCTGGATTTCAGTCTTATTCTTCCAGTAGCCTCAAGACTTCTCCATCCATACAGCACTGATAATAAAACTTCTAGGTTAATGGTAAAAGTATTCTCCACAGTGAGGGACACCCAGAGAGATTCACAGAGTTCCATGAAGAAGAGGAGAGGGAGGAAGGAGATAGACGTGAGCAGGAGGAGAAAAAGGGGGATTCAAGAGGAGAGAGACAGATCTAGGCAGTACTCTGTTCCCTAAGTGTTCTCTGCAGCCCAGAACACCCACAGAGATTCACAGAATTGGATTGAGAAGGGGGAGGGAGGAAATAGAGGTGATCTGGGGGAGAAAAAGGAGAGTCAAAAGGGGGGGGGGAGTGATCAAACCAGTAATCACACTCCTGAGTAAAAATGGGTACTGAAGGTTGGATTCTTAAATGTCCAAAATTGATACTGAATAGTGAAAAACAAAGATTAAAAATCTAGAGTAGATGTTAGAATTTTAAAAATAAAATATAAAAAAAAACAAAAACACAAAAAATTAAGAAAAATATATGAAGTTTGCTTTAAAAATAGGGTCCTTTTTTTTGTTGTTTTGTTTTGCCAGGTTATAGTGGGTTATAAAAATGAAAATTAAGGACTAATAGAGGAGTAATAGAGGACTTAAAAAAAAGAAAGAGAAAAAAGTTTGTTTTTTTAATTAAAAAATAATAATAGTAAAAATATATCTAGGAATTTACCTGGAGCTGTTGCAGGCAGTGTGGGTTTGGTTCAGTTTCAGATAGCTCCTTGTTCCAACTTACACTTTTCAATATCTATAGGCCCCTTCCAGTGTAATTGGTGTTAACTACAGGGACTTTAATCTGTTGTACCTGTCACTTCTAAATTGGTTCCCTTTGTTTATTTGACTTCTGTTTGCAGGTCTCTTCAGTGTCTAATTCCCGCTGTGACACAAGGTGGTAAAGGTGGTCTCTTGTTTAGGTTCACTTTTTCAGTTGTGCTGTGGGGAGGGAGGGGCACTGCAGACAAACATCACTGGCATGTGTGGGGAGTGTTTGCAGTGTTCCGGCCACACTGGGTTTGCCCCTGCTCACAGCATGTGTGCTTTTCCCGTCTACACTGCTCAGGTTCCAGGCTGCTCTACAAGGAGAGGGCCCTGAGTTGTGTGCACTTCCCAGGCCTAAGCTGCTCAGGTTCAGGTTCTCAGGTACTCCACAAAGACCCAGACTCAGTTGGGCCTGCGTTTTGTGCCTTCCCTGTCAGAGCTGCTCAGGCAACCAGAAGCTTAACGAGCACACTCTCCCCAGGTACAGTGCGCCATATTCCCTCCACAGTCCCAGCCTCAGTTTCCGGGCACGACGGTCTGGTGTGCCTTGTGTCTCTTATGGGGAGCTGATCTCTGGCTGCGACCCTCCTGGCAGATATCAATCCTCCAGAATCTCAGGAAGTCTTAGGTTAGAAACTGGAAGCCTGTTGCAGTTTGATAGGGGATGCCGTCTCTGGGGCCGAGTTTGCCCCTTTCCCCTCTCCCCTGCCTCCTGCTTCCGGCGGGGGGTGGGCTGGTCAGCAGCCAGCTTGCGGGGAGCCGGCCTGCTCAAGGCCCAAAAAGGCCCTGGGAAAGCCTTGAAAGAGGCCATTCCCTGTACCGCCACCCCATGATAAAGTAGTGAAACATTTGCCGGGTCTCCTTTGTTCTTCCTTGAGAAAAACATAGTAGTGACCTTCACTTAGTAGTTTATCTTGGAATGCCAAAATCAAGATGTAAGCTTCTGCAATCACTTAAGACAAAGAATTGTATTGATGTGACAAACACCAGATGGCATTTTTTATGAACTATGTTTTCTGCTTGTACTAGTATAAAGGTAGCTGTTTTACTCAATAAAGTTGCTGACTTGCCTAAAGAGCATTCAGCCTTCTCGACCCCATCCTTTACTTTCAGCTTCTTTTCCTCAGGCTTCCATGCTGCTGCGGTCGGGACCTGTTCACATTGCTGGCTGGTACCGGCACCAGCTAACTCTTCTCTGATATCCGCCCGTTTATCCTCCCCTCTGCCTGCTGCCTCCAGCGGGGAATGGGCCGGTCCACAGCCGGCTAGCTCTTCTCTGGTATTCGCTCAGTCCTTTGTTCTGGGAACAGGCGGGTAGTGCCTTAGCTTAGGGCTTTTCCCAGGTTAATTCTCCCTCTCTCTTGCTATCCCACAGTTTAAGTTGCTGTCTCACGTTAGCTCCCTCTGACTGCCCTCAAGGTATTCAGGCCCAGTCCATACCCTAAGCAATGCCATCCCCTTCTCTCCGTTCTGCCCCCACTTGCTGGTGGCGCATGTGAGCATCTGGGGTACTTTTCTGCTGGGAGTTGCTTTTAGGCATGTAATCTGTGGGTTTTGTTTATTTATTTTTCCTCCCAGTTAGGTTGCCCTCTGAGATTTGAAAACTTTCCCCAGACCCACCAGTGAGAGGGTTTCCTGGTGTTTGGAAACTTCCTCTATTAAGGCTCCCTTCCCAGGACGGATCTCCGTCCCTAACTCTATTGTGTCTCTTTTTATCTTTTATATTTTGTCCTACCTCCTTTCGAAGGCAATGGGCTGCTTTTCTGGGTGCCTGATGTCCTCTGCTAGCGATCAGAAGTTGTTTTGTGGAGTTTGTTCAGCATTCAAATGTTCTTTCAATGAATTTGTAGGGAAGAAAGTGGTCTCCCCATCCTATTCCTCCGCCATCTTAGCTACTCCTCTGTTATTTTGTTTTCATTGCTTTATTCCCCACTTGGCACCTTACTTTAGTTTTATTTTCCAGTTTCCCCTTTATTTAGTTTTGTTCTTAACTGTTAAATTCAATTTTTCATTTCCTTTGTTTGCCAGGTCAATCTATTCTACTTTATTTTTGTTGGGCTGTTTTCACTTTGTTTATGTGTATATCCCATTATTTTAATTATTGTTTGACTGATTTTGATGCTAGTAAAGTAATGCTCAAAATTCTCCAAGACAGGATTCAACAGTACATGAACCATGAACTTCCAGATGTCCAAGTTGGTTTTAGAAAAAGCAGAGGAACCAGAGATCAAATTGCCAACATGCACTGGGTTATCAGAAAAGCAAGAGAGTTCCAGAAAACATCTATTTTTGCTTTATTGTCTATGCCAAAGCCTTTGACTGTGTGGATCACTGCAAACTGTGGAAAATTCTGAAAGACATGGGAATACCAGACCATATGACCTGCCTCTTGAGAAATCTGTATGCAGGTCAGGAAGCAACAGTTACAAATGGAAATGGAACAACAGACTGGTTCCAAATAGGAAAAGGAGTACGTCAAGGCTGTATAGTGTCACCCTTTTTATTTAACTTATATGCAGAGTACATCATGAGAAATGCTGGACTGTATGAAACAAAAGCTGGAATCAGGATTGCTGGGAGAAATATCAATAACCTCAGGTACGCAGATGACACCACCCTTACAGCAGAAAGCGAAGAACTAAAGAGCCTCTTGATGAAAGTGAAAGAGGAGAGTGAAAAAGCTGGCTTGAAGCTCAACATTCAGAAAACTAAGATCATGGCATCTGGTCCCATCACCTCATGGGAAATAGATGGGGAAACAGTGACAGACTTGATTTTTTGGGGCTCCAAAATCACTACAGACGGTGACTGCAGCCATGAAATTAAAAGACGCTCACTCCTTGGAAGAAAATTTATGAGCAACCTAGACAGCATATTAAAAAGCAGAGACATTACTTTGACGACAAAGGTCCATCTAGTCAAGGCTGTGGTTTTCCAATACTCGTGTATGGATATGAGAGTTGGACTATAAATAAAGCTGAGCACAGAAGAATTGATGCTTTTGAACTGTAGTGTTGGAGAAGACTCTTTAGAGTCCCTTGGACAGCAAGGAGATCCAACCAGTCCATCCTAAAGGAAATCAGTCCTGAATATTCATTGGAAGGACTGATGCTGAAGCTGAAACTCCAATACTTTGGCCACCTGATGTGAAGAACTGACTCATTGGAAAAGACCCTGATGCTGGGAAAGATAGAAGGCGGGAGGAGAAGGGGACAACAGAGGCTGAGATAGTTAGATGGCATCATGGACTCAATGGACATGAGTCTGAGTAACTCTGAGAGTTGGTGATAGACAGGGAGGCCTAGCGTGCTGCAGTCCATGGGATCACAGAGAGTTGCACATGACTGAGTGACTGAACTGAACTGTCTGATTTTGTAACTGCCATTTGTCTGGGGTTCATCTTTGGACACTAGTTTTTGGATATTTGTTTTAATTGCACTTAACGCCATAACAAACCATGTGTGGAATCTTTGTTCCTGATCAGAGATCAAGCCCTGAGCCTTTGCAGTGGGAGCACTGACTCCAAGATCCTAGACTACCAGAGAACTAACCGTAGGGAGTATCAGATAGTGAGAACTCACACAACGAACACCACTTGAATACAAGACCCAGCATCCCCAACCACCAGTAGCACCCTGGGCAGGATGCCTCATCTAAACAACAAACAAAACAAAAATACAAACCCAGTCATCAGCAGACAGGATTACTGCCTCATTGTCTTGCCCGTCAGAGGAAAAACAAACAAACAAACAAAAACTCAGCACAAAGCTCACTCTGTAGGAAGCTCACACACACCACTGGGCCAACCTCAGGAGGGCAGAAACCAAAAGAAAGAAAGAATTCAACCTTCTTCAAGGAGAGAATTCAACTTTCCTTGAAGCCTGGGAAAGGGAGACCTCAAACACAATAAGTTAAAAAAAATATTGAAAAGGCAGAGAAAAACTTCACAAATGAAGGAACAAAGTAGAAACACAGAAGTCCAAATAAATGAAGAGGAAATAGGCAAACTACCTAAAAAACAATTCAGAATAGTGATAGGAAAGGTGATCAAAAATCATGAAAATAAAATGGAGAAAATGCAAGAATCAATTAACAAAGATGTAGAAGAATTAAAGAATAAACATACAGGGACAAACAACACAATTGCTGAAATTAAAAATGCTCTAGAAGGAATCAATAGCAGAATATCTGAAGCAAAAGAATGAATCAGTGAGCTGGAAGATAAAATGTTGGAAATAACTTCTGAAGAGCAGACTTAAGAGAATGAAAAGAACTGTGGACAGTCTCAGAGACCTCTGGGACAATATCAAACACACCAGCATTCAAACTATGGGGTTCCCAGAAGAAGAAGAGAAAAAGAAAGAGTATGAGAAAATTTTTGAAGAGACTATAGTTAAAAATTTCCCCCAAATGGAAAAGGAAATAGTCAATCAAATGCAAGAGGCACAAAGGGTCCCATACAGGATAAAGCCAAGGAAAAACATGCCAAGACACAAATTAATCAAATTAACAAAGACTAAACACAAAGAAAAAATATTAAAAGCAGCAAGGGAAAAGCAACAAGTAACATGCAAGGGAAACCCCATATGCTTAACAACTGATCTTTCAGCAGAAACTCTGCAGGCCAGAAGGGAATGGCAGAATATATTTAAAGTAGTGAAAAGGAAAAAATCAACAACCAAGATTACTGTACCTGGCAAGGATCTCATTCAAAACTGATGGAGAAATAAAAAGCTTCTCAGACAACCAAAAGTTAAGCGAATTCAGAACCACCAAACCAGTTTTACAACAAATGTTAAAGGGACTTACATAGTCAAGAAATAGAAGAGAAGAAAATAGATCTACAAAACCAACCCCAAACAATTAAGAAAATGGCAATAGGAACATGTATATCAATAATTACTTTAACCGTAAATGAATTAAATGCTCCAACAAAAAGAAACAGACTGGCTGAATGGATACAAAAACAAGACCTATATATATGCTGTCTACAAGAAACCCACTTCAGACCTGAAGACACATATGGATTGAAAGTGAGAGGATGGAAAAATATATTCCACACAAATGGGAAGCAAAAGAAAGCTGGAGTAGCAATACTCAAATCAGACAAAATAGACGTTAAAATAAAGAAGATTACAAGAGATAAGGAAGGACACTACATAATGATCAAGGGATCAGTCCAAGAGGAAGACATAACAATTGTTAACAGCTATGCTCCCAACATAGGAGCACCACAATACATAAGACAAACACTAACAGACAGGTAAGTAGGAGACTTTAACACCCCACTCACACCAATGGACAGATCATCAAAACAGAAAATTAATAAGGAAACACAAGGCTTAAATGATACATTAGAGGAGATGGATATCATTGATATCTTCAGGACATTCCATCCAAATGCAGACGAACACACCTTCTTCTCAAGTGAACATGGAACATTCTCCAGGATAGACCATATCTTGGGTCACAAATAAAACCTCAGTAAATTTAAGAAAACCGAAATTGTATCAAGCATCTTCTCTGACTACAATGCTATGAGACTAGATATCAATTACAAGAAAAGAAGTGTAAGAAACACAAACACATGGAGATTAAACAACACATTTCTAAGTAAACAACAGGTTACTGAAGAAATCAAAAGGGAAGTAAAAAAATTTCTAGAAACAAATGACAATGAAAACACAACAACTCAAAACCTATGGGATGTAGCAAAAGCAGTTCTAAGAGGGAAGTTTATAGCAATACAATCCTACCTCAAGAAAGAAGAAAAATATCAAATAGACAACCTAACTTTACACCAAACAACTGGAAAAAGAAGAACAGGAAAAAGAAAAACAAAATTAGTAGAAGGAAAGAAATCATAAAGATTTGAGCAGAAATAAATGAAAAAGAAATGAAAGAAAGAGTAGTAAAGATCACTAAAACTAAAAGCTGGTTCTTTCAGAAGATAAACAAATCTTTAGCCAGACTCATCAAGAAAAAAAAGAGAGGAGAATCTAATCAACAAAATTAGAAATGAAAAAGGAGAAGTTACAACAGACAATGCAGAAATACAAAGGATTATAAGAGACTATCATGAACAACTATATGGCAATAAAATAGATAACCTGGAAGAAATGGGAAGATTCTTAGAAAAGTTCGATCTTCCAAGACTGAAGCAGAAAGAAATAGAAATTATGAACAAGCCAATTACAAGCACTGAAATTGAAGCTGTGATGAAGAATCTCCCAAAAAACAAAAGCCCAGGACCAGATGGCTTCACAGGAGAATTCTATAAAACATTGAGAGAAGAGCTAATGCCTATCCTTCTAAACCTCTTTCAAAAAGTTGCAGAGGAAGGAACACTTCCAACCTCATTCTATGAGGCCACCATCACCCTGATACCAAAACCAGACAAAGACAACACAAAAGAAAACTACAGGCCAATATTGCTGATGAACATAGATGCAAAAATCCTCACCAAAATTTTAGCAAACAGAATTCAGCAATACATCAAAAAGCTCATACACCATGATCAACTTGGGTTTAATCCAGGGATGCAAGGATCCTTCAATATATGCAAATCAACCAATGTGATACACCATATTATCAAATTGAAAGATAAAAACCATATGATAATCTCAATAGATGCAGAAAAAGCCTTTGACAAAAATCAGCACCCATTTATGATTAAAAGTCTTCGAAAATGGGCATAGAAGGAACCTACCTCAACATAGTAAAGGCCATATATGATAAGCCTACAACAAACATTATGCTTAATGGTGGAAAACTGAAAGCATTCCCCCTAAGATCAGGATCAAGACAAGGGTGTCCATTTTCACCACTGTTATTCAACAGAGTTCTGGAAGTCCTAACTACAGAAATCACAGAAGAAAAAGAAATTAAAGGAATCCAGATTGGAAAAGAAGACATAAAGCTCTCGCTGTTTGCAGATGACATGATACAGTACATAGAAAACCCTAAAGATAGTATCAGAAAATGACTAAATCTAATCAGTGAATGAGACTTCCCTGGTGGCTCAGACAGTAAAGTGTCTGCCTACAATGTGGGAGACCTGGGTTAGATCCCTGGGTCGGGAAGATCCTCTGAAGAAGAAAATGGCAACCCACTCCAGTACTCTTGCCTGGAAAATCCCGAGGACAGAGGAGCCTGGTAGGCTACAATCCACGGGGTCGCAAAGAGTAGGACACGACTGAGAGACTAAACTAAAACTAAACTAATCGGTGAATTTAGCAAAGCTGCAGGATACAAAATCAATACACAGAAATCACTTGCATTTCTATATACTAACAATGAAAAATCAGAAAGAGAAATTAAAGAATCAATCCCATTCACCATTGCAACAAAAAGAATTAAATACCTAGGAGTAAACTTACCTAAGAAGACAAAAGAACTATACACAGAAAATCATAAGAAACTAATGAAAGAAATCAAAGATGACATAAACAGATGGAGAGACATTCCATGTTCCTGGGCAGGAAGAATCAATATTGTGAAAATGACTACACTGCCAAGTGCAATCTACAGATTCAATGCGATCCCTGTTAAATTACCAATGGTGTTTTTCACAGAACTAGAACAAAAAATTTCATAAAACATGGAAAGACAAAAGACTCCAAATAGCCAAAGCAGTCTTGAGAAAGAAGAATGGAGCTGGAGGAATCAACCTTCCTGACTTCAGATTATATTACAAAGGTACAGTCATCAAGACAGTATGGTACTGACACAAAAACGGAAATATAGACCAATGGAACAAGATAGAAAGTCCAGAAATAAACCCATGCACCTATGGGTACCTTATTTTTGACAAAGGAGGCAAGAATATACAATGGGGCAAAGATGCCTCTTCAACAAATGGTGCTGTGAAAACTGGACAGTTACATGTAAAAGAATGCCATACACAAAGATAAACTCAAAATGGATCAAAGACCTACATGTAAGACCAAAAACTATAAAACTCTTAGAGGAAAACATAGGCAGAACATTGGATGACATAAATCAAAGCAAGATCCTCTAGGACCACCTCCTAGAGTAGTGGAAATAAAAACAAAAGTAAGCAAGTGGGACTTGATTAGACATAAAAGCTTTTGCACAGCAGAGGAATCTACAAGCAAGGTGAAAAGACAACCCTCAGAATGGGAGAAAATAATAGCAAATGAAACAACTGACAAAGGATTCATTTCCAAAATATACAAGCAGCTCATGCAACTCAATACCAGAAAAACAAGCAACCCAATTAAAAAGTGGGAAAAAGACCAAAACAGACATTTCTCCAAAGAAGACATACAGATGGCTAACAAACATGAAAAGATGCTCAACATTGCTCATTGTTAGAGAAACGCAAATCAAAACTACAATGAGTTATCACCTCACACCAGTCAGAATGGCCATCATCAAAAAGTCTACAAACAAAAAATGTTGGAGAGGGTGTGGAGAACAGTGTATACACGTGATGTGAGTCAGAAAGAGATAAACATCATATTCTAATGCATACATACAGAATCTAGAAAAATGGTACTGAAGAATTTATTTACAGGGCAACAGTGGAGAAACAGACATAGAGAATAGACTTATGGGCATGGGGAGAGGGGAGGAGAGGGTGAGATGTATGGAAAGAGTAACATGGAAACTTACATTACCATATATAAAATAGATAACCAACCGGAATTTGCTGTATGGCTCAGGAAAATCAAACAGGGGCTCTGGATCAACCTAGAGGGGTGGGATGGGGAGGGAGATGAGAGGGTGGTTCAAAAGGGAGGGGACATATGTAAACCTATGGCTGATTCATGTTGAGGTTTGACAGAAAACAGCAAAATTCTGTAAAAGCAATTACCCTTCAATAATAAATAAATAAATGTTTAAAATGGTATGAATTCAAACACTTTTACTTCACCTCATAGCCACTGAACTGCCTCATCTGAAAAACAGCAATTATAAAGAACTGACATAGAAGAAAGAAGTTCAAGGCAAAAAATATTGCCTTGTGTTTTGGTTTCTACAAGGATAAACAGTGAGGAATTACATAATTTTAAAAATTCTACTGCAGAGACCTTGGGATAGCTGGCTCTCTCTGAACTGTGAGAGAATGAAAGAACCTCTCTGGGCCTCAGTATCCTCCTCTAAGGAGAACAACTGTCCTTATATCATGAATTGTTGTTTTGATAATAAATTGAATTAATACATGCAAATACTTGGAGCGGTATGAGGCACACAATATCAGCTCAATAAATGGTAGAGTTTTCATAAGGACATGCAAACTTTGATAAAGCTTCCATTTGTCTTTAATAAAGCTTGTCATTTGGACTCAACTCGAATATTACATCCTAAGAAAGAGCTTCACTGACAACTCTGTCTACAACAATCCCTGTCCTTGTAATTTTCTACTAATGGATTTTAATTTGTTGCAAGCATATATTCCCATATAAAATGGCCCTGTTTATTGATTTGTTTCCCTGCTTATTGCCAGTTTCTCAAACTAGAGTAAAAGTTCTAGGCATATTGCCCTTTCTTATTCACTGTGTTGCATCCCCAGGATCTACTTCAGTGAGAGTGATGGGTTGAAATGTCACCCCAAAAAGATATGTTGAAGTCTTAACTCCCAGTGTTTCCTAAAATAACCTCACTTGAAACTATGGCTGTTGCAGATGTAGTTAGTTAAGATGAAGTCGTACTGGAGTAGTGTGGTCCCTGAAACAGTGTGACTGGTGTCCTTATAAGACAGCCGCATGAAGACAGAAGAACAGGGATAACATTGCGTGATGATGCAAGCAGAGGTTAGAGTTATACAGTGCCAAGCCAAGAAATGCAAAGACTGCCACCAGAAGCTAGGAAGAAGCTCAGACAGATTCCCCAACTGGTTTCAGAGGGCTCATGGCCCTCTTAACACATTGATTTCAGGCTTCTCGCCTCCAGAACTGTGAGACGATACATTTCTATTGTTTAAGCCACCCAGCTTGTGGTATTTTGTCATGGCAGCCTTGGGAAACTACTTCAGTCCATCCCATATAAAATGCTGAATAAGTATTACTGAAAAGAATGAATTATTCCCTTTTTTACCTTGTTGTTGTTCAGTCACTCAGTCATGTACAACTCTTTGTGATCCCATGGACTGCAGCACACCAGGCTTCCCTGTCCTTCACTATCTCCAGAGTTTGCTCAAACTCATGTCCATTGAGTCGAAAATGACATCCAACATTCTTCATCCTGTCGCCTCCTTCTCCTCCTGACCTCAGTCTTTCCCAGCATCAGGGTCTTTTCCAATGAGTTGGCTCTTTGCATCAGGTGGCCAGAGTATTGGAGCTTCAACTTTCAGTCTTTCCAATAAATATTCAGGGTTACTTTCCTTTAGGATTGACTGGTTTGATCTCTTTGCTGTCCAAGGGACTCTCAAGAGTCTTATCCAGCACCACAGTTAGAAAGCATCAATTCTTCAGCACTCAGCTGTCTCACATCCGTACATCACTATCGGAAAAATCATAGCTTTGAATATATGGACCTTTGTCGGACTTTTCTACCTATCGGGATCAAATGCAGATATTTAAATTTGAGTTGTATGAGGGAGAAGTTGACACCAAAATTATACATTAAAGGATTCAAAATTTTAACACCACCTTCTTGCAAAGCCACAGCAGTGCTTTTCAAACTTGGATGATACCATAACAAACAGAGAAATTATTCAACACATACACACCTTCCCAAGCCACCTCCCTATTTTAGATACAGCAGACCCAAGGTGAGCCCAGAAATTGGCTGTTTCAACAGGCACCCTGGACAGTTTTGATGAAGTTGTCTATGGACCACCCTTGGAAAAATCCTGACCTACACATCTGACATTAGTGTACTATTAATTTAAAGTCTGCCATACAGAGGTCTCTGATAGCTGGTGTGTCTGTTAATGTAATTATTGAAAAATACACTGGTCCTCCCTTCCCATCTGCAACCACAGATTGCATTTCCACATGGGTTCACAATTAAGCTCCTTTGGATTTTCTTCTTCTTCTTTTTGGCCATGCCACCACATGGCTTGTGAGATCTTAGTTCCCTGACCAGGGATTGAACATAGGCCCTCAGCAGTGAAAGTGTGGAGTCCTAACCCCTGGATTGCCAGGGAATTCCTTCCTTTGGACTTTATCTCCATCATCAGCTTCTCATGACTCACCAGCAGACTACCTCCAGATTCCAACTAAAAGTCTTTCCTGAGTCTCCAGCTTGCTGGCTTCCCCCACCAGACTTCACAAACTAATAAGTCACTTCCTTAAAATAAATCTCTCTATATATACATCCCATTGGTTCTCTTTGAGAACTCTGACTAATATAGGTATTAAAACTCAAGTATCTTTTCCATCCTAGAGTAACCTGTGCTTTAAACCACAAAGATTTCCCAGCAATAGTCAGCTACTGACACGTTCAGTGAAAATATAATTACCTGGAAATTGTAATATGACAATGACATGACATGACATATGATAATGATATGACATGACAATATCATCAAAAAGTATGAACTACATAGAGATAATCTATAGTGTACATCTGCATCCACAAATGTGCAAGTCCTAAACTCTGAACATTGTAAAACACTGCTGAGAAAAATTAAAGCAGGCCTAAATAAATGAAGGGATATATCATCCTCCATGGTCAGAGGACTCAGTATTGTGATGTCTATTGTTCCCAAACTGAGATTCCTTGCAATCCTAATAAAAACCCAAGTGTTCTTTTTTTTTTTTAAAGAAATTGATGAGATTATTCTAAAAAGTCATTGAAAATGCAAAGGCCTTGGTCTACAAAAAGCAACTTTGAAAAGAAGGAAAATGTTGGAGGATAAGAACTTTCTTATTTCAAAACTCATAAATCTATAGTAATCAAGGCACTGTGGTAGTGGGATGAAGGTAGGAATGTATATCAAAGGAACAAAATTAAAATTCCAGAAATAGACCCACACATATATGAACAACTGATTTTCAACAAAGCCACAAAGGCAATTCAGTGGAAAAAGGAGTCTATTCAACAAATGGAACTGGACAATTGGATAGCCATATGCACAAATATAGACTGTGATCGATGGGGCTTCCCAGGTGGCACTAGTGGTGAAGAATCCACCTGCCAATGCAGGAAATGCAAGAGATGCAGGTTTGATCCCTGGGTAGAGAAGATTCCCTGAAGGAGGAAATGGCATTCCCACTCCAGTATTCTTGCTTGGGAAATCCCATGGGCAGAAAAGCCTGGCAAGCTATGGTCCATCGGGGTCACAGGACACAACTGAGTATCTGAATGTGAACTTTGATCCATATAATGCACTACCTACAAAAGTTAACTCAAAAAGAATCCTTGACATGAACTTAAAAGCTAAAACTATTCTAAGACTCTAGAAAAATACAGTAGAAAATTCTTGTGACCTTAGGTTTGGTAAAGATTTCTTAGATATGACATCAAAAGCAAAATCAAACCATAAATGAACAAATTGATGCACTGAATTTCCACAAAATTCAAACTTATGTTCTTCTAAGAACACTGTTGAGAGAATAAAAAGACAAGCCATTGAATGAATGAGAGAAAATATTTGTAATTTGCAGATCTGCCATCCAGAATTAAAAATCTCACAAAGATCAGTAGAAAACAGACACTTCAATAAATAAGTGGACAAAAGATTTGAACAGATACTTCACCTAAGATAAACACCTGTCAAACAAGCACATGAAAAGATGCTCATCATCATTGGTCATTAGGAAAATATAAATGAAAACTATGAGATATCACTACACCCCTCTGAGAAAGTCAAAAATTAAAAAGAATGACCATACCAAATACTGGCAAGGTTGTGGAGGATGGAACCCTCATATCTCATACGCTGCTGGTGGCAATGAAAAATGCTCTGACTACTTAGGAAAAAAGTTTAGCAGTTTCTTAGATAGTTAATTTTACAACTACCAATTTTACCAACCATTGTGCTTGTAAGTACTTACATAGAAAGAGAAAATATATGTCCCAGGAAAGAATTATATACAAATGTTCATAGAAGGTTTATTTCCAAGAGCCCCAAATTGGAAACAACCCAAATATCCATTAACAGGTGAATGGACAACAAATTGTCATATATCCAAATAATGTGATAGTTCGACATTACAGAAAAGGGAAACTAATCTATAGTGACAAAAGTCACTGGATGCCTATGAATGAGGTAGGTTGAAGTAGAGAGAGAGGCAAAGGAGAGCTTGATGGGCATATTACTAAGGAGCACAGGAAAGCCTATTGAGATGATAGATATGTTCATTATCTTGACTGTAGTATTAGATTCACAGGTGCATACATATATCAAAACTTAGAGCATATATTTTAAATATCCACAGTATTATTGTATGTTGACCATACCTCAGTAAAATATTTGAAATATATTGATATATTCATAATTCTCTGATGCAATTAATCAGGTGAAAACTTCCTACAGTTGTGCTCTTGTGGTATTAACACATCTTATCAAATATATCTTATATATATTTATATGATTTATATGATATATTTATATATATATATCTTATCAAATGGGGCATGCTCCATATAACCAAAATAATCATATGCAATAAAATATACCCAAATATTTAGGGTAAGTTGATGTTCATTTCTTTCTGAAGTATAGAAATAAAAATATTACATCCCAGGGAAACCATAATGATATTTAACAGAATCGGTTCTTTCAGGCAATGTGGCTGAGTATCATTTTGTTAGGACAAACTCTAAAGCAAAACTGCTTGCTTTTAAATAATAAATTCTATGGCTGACATTTTAAACCAGCACTTGGAAATTGTCCATATTTCTAAAAACACACATGTCATTATAAAAGGGGCTAAAACCTATTTGCAACAGGGAACAATCTACATTACAATGTCAAATTGTTAGGAAGATCTAACAACTGCATATTTGCATACCCATCTGAGAGACACAAGGGAATCACTGATTATCATTATTTATAAGGTATGTTTACTTATTTAACTATATTTATTACAAATGAATGTTAAAGATAAATTGCCTTCCCAATTGGACAATCCATTGCTTTTCATCACAAAGGAAAAAAGTCTTCTCTCAGATGGGCCTCAAGAGTTACTAAAAAGCATGTAGCAGCCGATGGAATGAAATCCCACCTGCCAAGCTCATTCCCATGATGAGATCAAAGTAGCTACTTTTAGGCTAGTTTGTGAACTTTACAGAGATATCCCACAACGTACTTTTGTCAGATCTATAAACTCACTTGAGTCAGGCGTCATATCCAACTGAAGATGTGAAGTGTTGGGGTCTCCTGAGGACTGCTGCCCTTGAACTTCGAGTAGAAGCTCCATCAGTCAACAGGACACTGATCCTCAGAACCTGTCTCCTTCAGACACCTGATGAGAAAGGCCACTGGCATGAGGGTTGCACAGGGAGAGACACATCCAGCAATCACCACGGTTTATCAGAGAAACTGTGCCCCACACCATGCTAGTCACTGGGTAGTTACAATGCCACTGAAACAACCAGGTAGTGATCGTAACAACCAGATGTTACAATGAGCTTCCCACCATGGCCTTTTTCTTCTCCTTTTCTCATCTATCCCTTAATAACAAGGTGAAAAAGTAATAAGAAGTGGCCTGAATTCATACAGACGTTCATGATCCCCCAATAACCACAGGGCCATCGGCTTACTCCTGTGTTAGCACTGAATGTTCTCAGCGATCCTGCCGGGGAAAGCATTCTTACCCCCATTTTACAAAGGGGAAAGTTGAGGCTCAGAAAGAGTCGCTACCTGTCTCACCTCCCGCGCTCCTGCATTAGGAGGAAAGTGGCTCCAGGACGCCCCTGGCGCAGGACACCGCACTCACTGGGGCCGGGCGGGACCCCAGTGCTTTACCTACGAGACAGCGGGGCACCGAGACCCAAAGCGGGAAAGCGGCCACTTGAGTGTGGATAGCTTTGTCTCCCCACACCCTAGGGGGGTCCAGCGCCCACGGCAGGAATTCACTCTTCCAACTCCGTTCCAAACACCTAAGGCCGAAACCTGCTCTCCTCTCCAGGCGCTTCTGTCTCCATTAAAATGTCGTCAAGGTCGCCTCGTTGACGTCACGTTTCTATAGCAACCGCCAGGAGCAGGCAGATCCTCCACCATCTTAAGTACCAACACCTTCCCACCCTCCTGCACCCCCTTGTCTTTAGCTTAAAGTAAAACACCTCAGCTCTTCAGGCTGCAACCGAGAAAACATACTCATTAGAGCCACTAGACTGGGACCCCGGCAAACTAGCAAAAATCTTCTGTCCAGTATGGTGGGACAGATTCTGTGCTTGTGGTCAGGAATTGCATTTGCCTTAAAGAGACAGTAGGGGGCTTCCCTGGTGGCTCAGCGGTGAAAGAATCTGCCTGCAATGTAGGGGAGGGGTGGAGGGTTTTGATCCCTAGGTCAGGAAGATCCCCCGGAGAAGGAAACCCACTCCAGTGTTCTAACCTAGGAAATCCTACGGAAAGAGGAGCCTGGCAGGCTACAATGGGGTCGCAAGAGTCGGACACGACCTAGCAACTAAACCACCACCGGGGACGTATTATTAGAACATGGAGACCCAGAGAAATATCCTAAGGTTCTGGGGAGATGAGTTAGCCCTCCCTCTGAGGGTGAACTTAACGTATACGATCACAGTCCGTACTAAGCAGTTAGCCATCTGCAAAGAAATAAACTGTCTGATTACATGACTGAATGATCTAGATACATAGAGAAAAATGTCAATGAAGAAATCTGAGTCATTTCAGGGAGGCAAACCTAAAACATTTAATAGGCAGAAAACTAAGTCATTTAAAGCATGCATTGGTTTTTCCTGGGGAATTTTTATCCTCCATTCCTGATATTTTATCTCCTACATGGAGGAACAGGCATGACCAAACCCACGAGGCCTCTCTATATAACTCACTTCTCTACCTAGAGAATCATTTCCGTTGTTAGTGAGGTTGGATGAACAAACAAGTTGCACAGCAGAGGCCCTCTCCCATCAAACTCTTGAAGCAAGCTGCCCTTATAGAGCACATGTTTGCTCTGCCCTCAGGAGTGGGTCTATGAACAGATCCACAGCTCTTCTCCTCTTTTCTGTCTCACTGACTCCCAAACTATTCCAACGGTTTTGCTCCAATTTGGTTGAGTTTTTAAGAGGCCCTAGAAATACATTCTTCCACATCTTGACTCCAAACCAATTAAGAAATATGAAAATTAAGGAGAAAAATACATCAACTTTGTTCCTTATAAAGCTGATACTGTAGAATGTGCCTAAGATTTCACACAAGGCAAGTGGGCTTCGTATTCATGAACCCCAGAACTGCACAGATTTATCCACCCTGCAGTGATGTATCTGGACAGTCAGAAAGAACCAGGACTGCAATGCATATCTCTCTGTGTTCTAGTGAAGGCATTCTATGTGTACTCAAGAAGAGTGGCTTGCTTGCAAGTCTATCCTTGTAGCAGGAGAAAGCGTTTCAGGACACCTTCTTTGAGAAACTCTTCTCAAAATGGGTAAACTCGGCTTGTTCTGACTGTGTACCCACAAAGCCATCTTCTGAGGTTATGGCTTCCTATGCATCTCAGGGAGCAGTGTGCAGCAATACCCTCTTCTTCCCTTCACAAACATGGCTGCAGCAAAGGCTTGTCTGGGCAACGGGATTGGAAAAAATTTCTGAAATTCCAAGAGTATGATGAAAATCATACATCATGAAATTTTATCCTGGGAATCCAAAAAGGAATTGAGGAAATGTTCAAAACCTATCCCCACATATAAACCCACACACAGACTATAGCCAAAATTATGAAATCCTACCAAACCTCCACAGGTCAGCAAATCTCTGTCTTATCCAATGGTTACAAACTGTAGAAAAAGAGAAATCACCATATGGCTCAGATATCCATTTCTTTTTGACAAACACCACCAAAACAATAGCCATATTTTCATCTCTCAGGATACTGTGGGTTGACTGGGTTCAGCTGGGTGGTTTTCTGCTCCACGTGGAGTCTCACCTGTGGCTGTTGTCAGCTGGAGGCTCCACTAGGCTAAAACATCCAAGAAAGCTCATTCACATGGATGAGCACTGGTACTGGCTTCTGCTGGGGAATCAGCTGGGGCTGTTGATAGAAGCGTCTTGGTTGTCCTCCAGATCACTCCATGTGTAGGGTTACTAGATTATATTTAAACCATTTAAATTTGAATTTAAAATAAACAACAAATATTCTTAGTGTAAATTCATTGCAAAAAAATATTTCTTTCTTCATCTGAAGTTCAAGTACAACTGGGCATCCTGTGTGTTTACTTGCTAAATCTGGCAACCCTAGCAAAGGAGCATGTGAACCTACAAGTCTAAGAACAGACCTTCTGAGGTGACTCTTCACTGAGGCCTGCCTGGGAAAAATGAAGAGATCACATTTGGAAGAAAAAAGCTGTTAATGACTGATGCTGGTAGAATGAAGGGTAAATGGACATTGCCATACACTATTGGCCTTGGAGTACAGAATGAAGCAGGGCAAAGGCTAATAGAGTTTTCCCAAGAGAACGTACTGGTCATAGCAATGACCCTCTTCCACCAACACAAGAGAAGTCTCCACATGTGGATGTCACCAGATGGTCAATACCGAAATCAGATTGATTATATTCTTTGCAGCTGAAGATGGGAAAGCTCTAAACAAAGCTTCAGCAAAAATAAGACTGGCAGCTGACTGTGGCTCAGATCATGAACTCCTTATTGCCAAATTAAGACTTAAACTGAAGAAATCAGTGAAAACCCATTCAGGTATGATGTAAATCAAATCCCTTAGGATTATACAGTGGAAGTGACAAATAGATTCAAGGGATTAGATCTGATAGACAGAGTGCCTGAAGAACTATGGACGGAGGTTCATGGCATTGTACAGGAGACAGGGATCAAGACCATCCCCAAGAGAAAGAAATGCAAAAAAGCAAAACAGCTGTCTGAGGAGACCTTACTAATAGCTGTGAAAAGACGAGAAGCAAATGGCAAAGGAGAAAAGGAAAGATATTCCCATTTGAATGTAGACTTCCAAAGAGCAGCAAGGAGAGATAAGAAACCCTTCTTCAGTGATCAGTGCAAAGAAATAGAGGAAAACAATAGAATGGGAAAGACTAGAGATCTCTTCAAGAAAATCAGAGATACCAAGGGAACATCTCATGCAAAGATGGGCACAATAAAGGACAGAAATGGTATGGACCTAACAAGCATAAGATATTAAGAAGAGGTAGCAAAAACACACAGAAGAACTATACAAAAAAGATCTTCACAGCCCAGATAATCACGATGGAATGATCATCCACCTAGAGCCAGCCATCCTGGAATGAGAACTTGAGTGGGTCTTAGGAAGCATCACTATGAACAAAGCTAGTGGAGGTGATGGAATTCCAGTTGAGCTATTTCAAATCCTAAAAGATGATGCTGTGAAAGTGCTGTACTCAATATGCCAGCAAATTGGGAAAACTCAACAGTGGACACAGGACTGGAAAAGGTCAGTTTTCATTCCAATCCCAAAGAAAGGCAATACCAAAGAATGCTCAAACTACCATACAATTGTACTCATCTCACACCTTAGTAATGTTCAAAATTCTCCAAGCCAGTTTTCAACAATACATGAACCGTGAACTTCCAGATTCTCATTCTCAACAGGTGACACCATGCCCAAGGGATTGAAGATGGGTTCTTGAGGGTCAGGTTTGATAGATATTACAATGATCTGGCGGGGGGGGGGTGGATTCCTTGGCAGTCCAGTGGTTAGGACTCTGCACCCTTGCTCCTGAGGGCCTGGGTTCCATACCTGGTCAGGGAACTAAAATCCCACAAACTGTGTGGTGCAGACCAAAAAACAAAACAACCCACAATGGTCTGTGAACCTCCAAAAGACCATAGCCACAGTACACAAACAGATCAACTACATCTGGAATATTAAAAATTTCACATTCTTCTGGTGAGTGGGATTAGAGGTGGTTAGGCAAAAAAAAAAAAAAAAAAAAAGTCTGAAAAGGCTCCTGACAATGAAAGAAGATTGACAAACACTGCATATACACAGTGACCTCTTATGTAGGTGATAGGCCATCGGGAGTTAAGGACAGGTCATTTAAAATTCCCCATAGATACTCATTCAACAACACTCTTGTTGCTGTTGGTGTTGATGATGGTAATGATGATTGATGATGATGAAAGCGATGGAATCCTGCCCCTGGGGTCAAGAGAATAGAGTATTGGGATTATGTGAATTAGCAACAGATGTTTCCCCTATGAAAGATGATATGGAGGTTAAAGGAAATTAATATTTACAAAATTAATGTAGACAAGTGGTACTCTAAATTGCATTTCCTTTCAACTTAACACTTATTTAGTTACCTGTTTAATCCTATACTTCAGATAAGGGTAAGAAGTTAGGAGAGGTGAAGTAAACCAGGGAAACTGCTTTGAATGCCTGCACAGTACTTGAACTTGAAATAACCCTAAAACTTTCCCCACTATATTCTGAAGCTACCAGGGTTCTAAATGCCATTTTTTCTCTTGACACTGGCATTCAGTGCTGTCCAAGGTATTGCTCCATTGGTTAATAATGATCTATATTACTTTTCCATTGAAGTATAATTGATTTAAAATATGTTAGTTTCTAGTATAGAATAAAGTGATTCAGTTATACATATATGTACACATATCCTTTTTAATAGTCTTTTTCATTATGGTTTATTACAGGATACTGAATATAGTTCCCTGTGTTATACAGTAGGACTGTGTTGTTTATCTATTTTATAGATGTTAGTGTGTATGTGCTAATCCCAAACTCATAATTTATCCCTCCCTGCTCCCCTTTTCTCCTTTGGTAACTGTAAGTTCATCTTCTGTGTCTATGAGTGTGTTTCTGTTCTGTAAATAAGGTCACTTATATATTTTAGATTCCACATATAGGTGATATCCTATGACATTTGCCTTTCTCTTTCTGACTTACTTTACTCAGTATCATAATCACTTGGTCCATCCATGTTGCTGCAAATGGCATTATTTTATCCTTTTTTTATGGCCAAACAGCATTCTATTTTATATATATATATATATATATATATATATATATATATATATGATATTTAGGTTGGTACCATGTCTTGGCTACTGTAAAATGTGCTGCTATGAATATTGGGATGCATGAATCTTTTCAAATTAGAGTTTTTTTCAAGATATATGCCCAGAAGTGGAATTGCTGAATCACATGGCAACTCTATTTTTAGTTTTCTAAGGAACTTCCAGTATGTTAGCAAATTTGGAAAACTCAGCAGTGACCACAGGACTGGAAAAGGTCAGTTTTCATTCCAATCCCAAAGAAAGACACTGCCAAATAATGTTCAAACAACCACACAGTTGCACTTATTTCACATGCTAGCAAGGTAATGCTCCAAATCTTTCAAGCTAGGCTTCAGTAGTATGTGAACCAAGAACATCCAGATGTGCAGGCTGGATTTAGGAAAGGCAGAGGAACCAGAGATCAAATTGGCAATATCTGTTGGATCATAGAAATAGCAAGGGAATTTAAAACAATCTGCTTCATTGACTAAAGCCTTTGACAGTGTGGATCACAACAAAATGTGGAAAATTCTTAGATATGGGAGTACCAGACCACCTTACCCATCTCCTGAGAAACCTGTACGCAGGGCAAGAAGCAATAGAACCAGACATGGAACAATGGACTAGTTCCAGATTGGGAAAGGAGTACAAAAAGGCTGTATGTTGTCACCCTGCTTATTTAACTTCTATGCAGAATACATCATGTGAAATGCCAGGCTGGATTAAGCTCAAGCAGGAATGAAGATTGCTGTGAGAACTATCAACAACCTCGGATATGCAGATGATACCACTCTAATGGCAGAAAGTGATAAGGAACAAGAGAGCCTCCTGATGAAGGTGAAAGAAGAGAGTGAAAAGGCTGGCTTAAAACTCAACATTCAAAAAATGAAGATCATGGCATCCAGTCCCATTACTTCATGGCAAATAGATGGGGAAACAATGGAAACAGTGACAGACTTTATTTTCTTGGGCTCCCAAATCACTGTGAACAGTGACGGCAGCCATGAAATTGAAAGACATTTGCTCCTTGTTAGAAAAGCTATGACCAACCTAGACAGCATATTAACTAGCAGAGATATCACTTTGTTGACAAAGGTCTATATATTCAAAGCTATGGTTTTTTTCACTAGTCATGTACAGATGTAAAAGTTGGACCATAAAGAGGGCTGAGCACTGAAGAATTGATGCTTTTGAATTGTGGTGCTGGAGAACTCTTGGGAGTCCCTTGGACAGCAGTGAAATCAAACCAGTCAATCCTAAAGGAAATCAACCCTGAATATTCATTAGAAGGACTGATGCTGAAGCTGAAACTCCAATACTTTGGCCACCTGATGAAAAGAGCCAAGTCATTGGAAAAGACCCTGATGCTGGGAAACATTGAGGGCAGGAGGAGAAGGGGGCGACAGAGGAGATGGTTGGATGGCATCACAGACTCAATGGACATGAGTTTGAGCAAACTCTGGGAGACAGAGAAGGACAGGGAAGCCTGGCATGCTGCAGTTCATGGGGTCGCAAAGAGTCAAACATGACTTAGTGACTGAACAACAACTACAAGGAACTTCCATATTACTTTCCCTCTTGGCTGCACCAATTTACATTCCCACCCACAGTGTAGGAAGGTTCCCTTTTCTCCACACCCTCTTCAGCATTTGTTATTTGTGGTATTTTTAATGATGGCCATTCTGAACACTGTGTAATACCTCATTGTAGTTTCGATCTGCATTTCTTTAATAATTAGTGATATTAAGCAACTTTTCATATGCAACTGGCCATTTGTATGAATAATTACCTATATATTACTTTTAAATTATACTATAATTACATATTTGAAAACACTATGAATGGTAATTTTTTATTCCCACAGCCTCCTCCCTGAATTTGGGATTCACAGAGATCTAGGGAGGAAGTGAATATGAAGACGCCACTGAGTGGGTTTCTAAAAACATGGTAAGTAGTGGAAAAACCACAGCAAAATATAACACTGACTGATGGAGTTTTCAATAAAGTAGCTATAGTAGAAATCTATGTACGTTTCAATGTATATATAATACATAAAGCAAATATACCACAAAGGAGGTGGTAACAGGAACCTATTAAGGTGAGGTTTCTACATATCAAGTGGTAATATACTGATTCTGAATAGACTGTGAAAAGTTAAGTAGGTAGTTTATAATCTACAGAGCAACCACAAAAAATGTTATACAAAGACAGATATTTAAAATCAGAGTAAAAAACATTAAAATGAAGTACTCCAAGGCATTCAGATAAGCCAGAGGAAAGCAAGAAAGGGGAAACAGGGTAAAGAAAAACAGAGAGGACCAACAAAACATGAAAAATAGTGGTAGATCTAAATCAAGACATACCACCAATAATTAATTGTAAATGACTTAAATACATAATTAAATGAACTAGATTGTCAGAATGGATTTAAAAAACAATAAAGAGAAACACAAATAATGCTCCAACTATATGTTGGCTACAAGAACTCACTTCAAATATAGTGACATAGGTAGTGTAAAACGATGAATAAAAACACACCATGTAAACACTGATCAGAAGAAAGCAGGAGAATCTATTGATTATATTATCAGACAATTGTCAACTTGAAAACAAAGATAGTTACCAGGGGTAAAGAGGGGCAGTCAATTCACCAGGAAGATACAATAATTATAAATATGTATTATACCTAATAACAGTCTTAAAATACATGAAGCAAAACTGAAGGAACTGAAAGGGAAATAGACAAATCCACAATTATAATTGGGATCTTCAATATTCCTCTCTCACTAATAGAATCAGTAGGCAAAAAATCAGCAGTCATAGATGAACTGAACACCACCATCAACCAACTAGATTTAATTGACATTTATAGAGTGGTCCACTCTAAAACAGCAGAATGCACATTCTTTTCAAATGCACATGGAACATTCAGCAAGATAGACTATGTCCTGAGTCAAGAACCAAATCTTAATAATTAAAAAAAACTGAAACCAAACAGATCGTGTTATCGGACAATAATGGAATAAAATTCTAGAAATCAAGAATAGAAAGGTAACATGAAAATCTCCAAGAACTGGGAAACTGAACAACACATATTTAATTCATGGGTCAAAGAGAAAGTAAGTCTCAAGGGAAATGAAAAATACATAGAACAGAAATCAACTATACTTCAATTAAAAATACATAGAACAGTATTAAAGTGAAAATAAAAGCAAAAACCTACAGCTATCAAAACTGGGGAGTCAGAAAACACGTAGGTCATTTTCAGATTGACTACAAAAAGACACAGGAGATATTTTTGGCATAATGGAACTCTTGTATATCCTGACTGTGTTGTGGTTATACAATTGTATGTAATTTTCAAGGCTTACCAAACTGGACACTAAAAGAAGTGAATTTTATTTTCTCTAAATTATACCTTAATGAAAACAATTTAAAAGCATGCATCTGCATGAGACAAGTGCTCGGGCCTGGTGCACTGAGAAGACCCAGAGGGATGGGGTAGAGAGGGAGGTGGGAGGGGGGATCAGGATGGGGAATACATGTAAATCCATGGCTGATTCATGTCAATGTATGACAAAACCCACAACAATATTGTAAAGTAATTCACCTCCAACTAATAAAAATAAATGAAAAAAAAAATAAAAGCATGCATCTTGTTAAGTGAAGAACATAAGTAGCAGACCAGCATTATTCTGTCATTCCAATTTCATATCTAACAAATAAATAAAACAGTTGATGAGTAGACCATTGTATCTATTTATGTATGTATATTTCAATATACATATAAAATTGTATGCCAAGTACCAATCAAACAGTAGCAGTGGTTGCCTTTGGGGAGTGGAATGCAAAGGATTTCACTTTGTGCATCTGTGAGGCATTTTAAACCACATGTAAATTATTTATATTTATAATCCATCATGAAACAGTATATATGGAAGATATTATGATAAACAGAGTACTGAGGAAAATAAAAATAATATTCAATATACACTTAAAACATATTTGTCTAACTCTTTGATCCACTGAAATTAATGTAGGAATGATAATTAGCTCCATATGGTTTTTAATCTAAAAAGGCAAAAAATAAAATCAAGTTCAGTGGCTACAGCTAAAAATTTAAATAAATGTGATCTATGTTCCTTCAGAATTATAGTTCATTTCAACCCTGAATATTCATTGGAAGGAGTGATGCTGATGTTGAAACTCCAATACTTTGACCACATGATGTGAAGAGCCAACTCATTGGAAAAGACCCTGATGCTGGGAAAGATTGAGGGCAGGAGGAGAAGAGGGTGACAGAGGATGAGTGGACTGGATGGCATCACGGACTCAATGGACACAAGTTTGAGCAAACTCCAGGAGATGGTGAAGGACGGGGATGCCTGGTGTGCTGCAGTCCATGGAGTTGCAAAGAGTCAGACATGACTTAGCGACTGACCAACAACAAAAGGGAAGATGTTCTATCCTTGGTGAATAATAATAGTATCTTTTAAGAACATCAAATGATCAGGAACTGTGACTGGGTATGATTGTAATAGAGAAAATGTTATGGGGGAATATGGGCATCTTGTCCATGAACAGTTTCTAGGTAGGTTCTCACTGGATTTTGTGATATCCTGCTCTTAATGGCAGTGTCATTTTTTAATGGTTGTGCCCCGCCCCCCGCCTTCCTTTATTAGTTAGAACCTACTAGGCCCAAGATGATAGAAGACTTCCAGTTGACCCCGAGCCTCATTATACATTCATTGCAACATATTAGCATGCTAAAGGACATGATTTTCTAGCAAGAACTTGAAAATCCATCCAATTGCTCTTTTTGTACCTCTGACAGAGCTAGCTTTGGCAGTGTGGAGGGAAGAGGGCCCAACCCCCTCCCCAAGGGGACATGGGGCCTACTTTGAGAGGACAGACCCCTTGAGGAGTTGAGCCCAGGAAGACACTCAGTCATGTCAAACACACTCCCGCTGCTTGCTTCTTCATGGGCAGTACGGCTATCAGCTAGGAATGTCTTTGCAAGGATCGCAAAGGGAAGGGGAGATACACAGCCCTGCCTCTGGAACTTCGGTCCTCTGAGCAGATCTGGAGGTCTTGCATTATATAAGTGAACCTGTTCCTTCCAAATAGAGGCTTGCAAACACAGGCTGGGTGGCTGCCTCTTCTTCCCAGAAGGAGGCTCGCTTTCCACGCATCCTGCGAACTCCCTGTCCCAGCCGCCCGGAAAATCGCTTCTTGGAGTTCATTTCTTAGGGGCAGTCATCTCTGAGCTTGGAGACATAGGGAGTAGCCCCACACTCACAGGGAAAGGCAGAGCCACCTCCACACATCTCTTCCGTCCCCTTTGCTCTGTAGGAGAGCTCTAGTGAGCCTAGGCCTGTCAGGAGAATTCTTGGTTTTTACGCGAACACACCCTGTGTGTCAATCTGCATACCCGACCTAGGGACCACAGGGCGCCTGTTTCGCTGGAGTGGGCCCTGAAGCGGTGCAGCCTAGCAAGAGCTTGAAAATCCATCCAATTGCTCTTTTCTTACCTCTGACGGAGGAGCCTGGTGGGCTGCAGTCCATGGGGTCGCTAAGAGTCGGACACCACTGAGCGACTTCACTTTCATGCATTGGAAAAGGAAATGGCAACCCACCCCAGTGTTCTTGCCTGGAGAATCCCAGAGACGGGGGAGCGTAGTAGGCTGCCGTCTATGGGGTCGCACAGAGTCGGACACGACTGAAGCGACGCAGCAGCAGCCGCAGTGGAACCCACCTCCTGCCTCTGCACAGCCAGGCCGCTGGAGTGCTTCTTCGGCGGCCTTTCAGTTCTGGCGATTCGATAAACAGAGAGGCCCCCAATCCTGATGGAGCTCGTCCCTCCTCTCTCCGGACCAGGCAATCGCGCCCTTTTTCTTTACCTGTGCTCGGTCGGTGGACAGCGAATGCTCCGGCGTGGACAAGTGTGGATGCCGCCTTCCGGTCTCCGTGGCCCTGCAGGGGAAAAGGATGACGCCTCCTCTACCGCTAAGCAACTCGGAGCCGCCGGACGGAGCCTCTTCGCCCAGCTTTGGGTAGCTGAGTCGAGGCAGCTCGGTTCCCAAGGCAGAAGCGGCCGCCCCCGCCCACTCGCTGGGCACTCCCAGCAGCCGCCGCTTCTTTTAACCTCTGCGGGTTGAGACAAAAGAGCATGATGAGTCGGGCAGCCAGGCCAATCAGCGGGGCGAGGGGGCGGCCTCCCCGCGCAGCCTCCTGCTCAGGGCCATTGCTAGCAAAAAGGAGTAGCTGGCTGGCGGGGTCTGCAGCACACAGGCGCGGGAGCCAGTGCGGTGTCAAGTGCAGCTCGGACTCTTGGACCCTGCCGATTGGCATTTTACCGTGAGTTTGCTGCTTGCCCTTCACTTTCTTTCTCTTTCACCTCTTCCACCTCTGCTGTCCTCCACGCTTTGAGACCGGATGCCTTCAACACGAGGTGGGACAGACATCAAGCGAACAGTAAAAGTTCCTCACCTTTGTACAGAGGGAAGGGGGAAAAAGCATTTACCGAGCGCTTTCTACTTGCAAATGGGCTTGCACGGACAACTTATTTATTCTTCTCAACAGCCTTAGGAAGGAGGTAGCAGTATGCCCATTTAACAGAGAGGGGACTTAAGCACCCAGTCACTATGCTTAGGAAGTGCAGAGCTAAGAGCTCACACTCAAGTCTACAAGTCTGATTTCAAAGGCTTCCCCCTACTCCTCTCTACTCTCAGATTGAGAGTTAGTTGAGAAAAGCCAAAGCCAAAGTGGAAATGAAAAGGCCCATTTGGAACTATATAGAATTAGTGAGCAAAGACTATTATCTCCATTTTACAGATAAGGAAACAGGCCCAAGGTTAGGCAGCTTGCCCCACATCACACAGCAAATAAATATCAGCATCCGGTTTTACTCTGTTGTTTTCCAAATACCAACTCTTTGCCCATCTGAGCTGCCTAGAGGGCATTTTTTTTTACATGAGTGGTCTTAAACCAGCTCAGCTGCAGTCTTAGTGTGCTGGTAGTGCTGAGGGAGGGCTTGGAGAGGCAATGCAAAGAGGGATAGGGAAAGAGGTAGGAAACTTGTATGGTACCCATTGTACAGAAGAAGAAAACTGAGGCATTTTTCTTTCTCTGTTTACACTACAACAAGCTGCTTGCTTTTGCTTTCAGTAAAACATTATTTTTACAGCTTATGACCTGAAAGGAGACAAGACTCAGAGAGGTAAAATGACTTGCCTGAAATTAAAAGGTGAAGCCAAAACTTGTATCATATCTCTCTGACACCAGGATCCATGCTATTAACCAAAGTATGGGTATGAAGCTGGCTGCCTCAGAATCATTTTGAAAAGCTTGTTAGAAATACAGATTCCTAAGCTCTGCCTTTGGAGGATTCAGATTTACTAAGAACTAGGGCTGGGGAGGGTGATTTATATTTTTAACCAGTGCTGTAGTTAATTCTGAGGTGTAGAGTGGTTTGTGAACCACTGCTAGAGACACTACATTATGCTTATGGCAATAAGTAAATGAAGATGTGGCCAATGTATCTCTCCATACAGTAGCTGTCATGAAATGTAACTTGAGAGCAGAGGTTCCTACATAGGGTCCTTCCTGAAATTGTTTGTGAAGAGTAGAATTTGAACTATGTATATTCTTCTGAGTCCATAGCTTTATAGATGTTCAAATAAGTCTGTGGCCCAGAAATGGTTAAGAACCACTCCCCTACAATCTTTCTTCCTAACATTTTCTCTTTCAACTTGTACTTGAGGAAGAAGTCTGAGAAACAAAACATAATTTGATCTAACCCCCTAAATACAGCTCTCTGCCGCTGATATAGCTCTTTCATTTCCTGGCTTGAGGGCACGTTGCTAGGTTGCCCTTCTGTGAGCTCTTGAGGGGACCTCTCCTTTGCTGGATTTGAAATCACTGGCCACAGAGAAGGAGCAACTCCATGGAAACAGCATGCAGGGCTGTCCAGAGTGAATGGGCCGTGAAGCCCATGACAGAGAAATCTGCACCATTTTCCGTGACTTCTGGTTCTTGAAGAGCAGATCTTACTTCCCTTATGTAGATTGTGGTTAGGAGGCCCCCTTCCAGGCTTGTTCTTGACTCCTGATGCCTGGAAGCAAGTGAATAATCTGATGCCTTGTGATTGCTGTTGGGTTGTGTTCAACCTGCCAAGGAACTTTACCTGTTCCTTTCTGTCTTCTCATTGACTACCTCAATACATAGAGTTCCTTGGAGTAAACAATGCAAATTTGGAGCTTAAGCACTTTCCATCTGAGGACTGTGGACTTTCTCATGGGTGGAACAGTAGCAAAGGGATGGAGGGTGGAGGATGTAGAAGTAGAGTGAAGCCTCACCTCACATAATCAGGGGTGATGCTGGCACAGCTCTTGGATTTCCTTCAGACTCTTGCTCTGCTCCCCAATATCATGACAACTGACCCCGGGTCTCTTGCAGACTCTTATTCTGTGTTTAAATAGGCTTCACTGCCAAAGTAGGTGATCTACAGTTGGACTTGGTGGGGGTGGGATCAAGTAGGACAAAGAATAGATCCTGTAGCTCTGACAAAAAATAGTGGAAAGAGAAAGACTGTATGCTGGTGCCTGGATTGGGCCCTTAGAACAAAGTGAAGGTCTCTTTGGGCAAGGCTGGGAGGAGGATTTGCTGAACTGGCTCCAGTTAGATAAATGTATCCCTGATCTCTGGCATCAGTGTGTGGGAGTATTTCCCAATTCATGGCTCTAATGAGACCACATTTTCCAACTGTAACAAAGAAACCTTAAAAGACTGAAAGTTATGAAGGTAATGCTCTTAGTTGAAACAATAATAGCTGCCCTTGGCTGCCTGCCTTCTTGGTGCCAGGGAATTTCCATTTGTTATCTTATTTAAGCTTCTCAGCAATGCTGAGACAGGCAATGTTATCCCACTTTGCAAATAGGAAAACTGAGTTTCATGGAGGTTAACACACCTTGTAAGTGGAGGCACTGGGATTCCAGTCCGGGGCTGTGTCAGACTCCAAAGCCCATGACAACTCTTCTCTGTTGTCTTCCAAACAAACAATTTAAACAAAAAAATCCTTTCATTTTATTTTTTAAATCAATTTTAATTGCTATAGAGTTTATTTACCATCTTGTGTTAATTTCTGCTGTACAGCAAATGATTGTTATATATATATGCATATATAAATGTATACACACACACACACACACACACACATATGTATAAAGCTTCCCATGTGGCACTAGTGGTAAAGAACCCCCTGCCGATGCAGGGGACATAGGAGACATGGGCTCAATCCCTAGTTTAGGAAGATCCTCTGAAGGAAATAGCTACCTATTCCAGTATTCTTGGATACCATGGACAGAGAAGCCTGGTGAGCTACAGTCCATAGGGTTGCAAAGAGTTGGATGTGACTGAAGTGAGTTAGCATGCACATATGTTCAGTTCAGTCGCTCAGGTGTGTCCGACTCTTTGTGACCCCATGGACTGTGGCACGCCAGGCTTCCCTGTCCATTACCAACTCCCAGAGCTTACTCAAACTCATGTCCAGCAAGTCAGTGATGCCATCCAACCATCTCATCCTCTGTCCATCCCCTTCTCCTCCTGCCTTCAGTCTTTCCCAGCATCAGAGTCTTTTCGATTGAGTCAGTCCTTTGCATCAGGTGGCCAAAGTATTGGAGTTTCATTTCAGTATCAGTCCTTCCAATGAATATTCAGGACTGATTTCCTTTTATGGACCACAGCCTTGTCTAACTCAATGAAACTATGGGCCATGCCATGTAGGGCCACCCAAGATGTACAGGTCATGGTGGAGAGTTCTGACAAAATGTGGTCCACTGGAGAAGGGAATGGCAAACCACTTCAGTATTCTTGCCTTGAGAACCCCATGAACACACATATGTATGTATGTATGTGTATATATACATATATATATATGCACACACATATATATGCACATTCTTTTTATATTCTTTTCCATTATAGTTTTTCATAGGATATTGAATAGAGTTCTCTGTGCTATATACAGTAGGACTTTGTTGTTTATCCCTACTATATATAAAAGCTTACATGTGCTAACCCCAACCTCCCACACCATCCCTTCCCCAACTCCTTCCCTCTTGGCACCTACCAGTCTGTTTTCTACATCCTTGATTCTGTTTCTGTTTCATAGATAGGTTCATTTCCAACAAACAATTTAAAATGCACACTGCAGACAACCCAGTTTATTAGACTGATTTCAGACTTTAGAGCAATGTTGTTGTAATCTTACCTATATTCCTGGGATCTCATTTTAAAAATACAACTACTAATATAATGTATGGACCAACTTGTATACTGGGTACCATACTAAGTATTTTGTATACTTCATCTCATGCAACCTTCATGACAATCATTTTACAGGTAAGGGTACTGAGGTTCAGAGAGTGTAAGAGATTTGGCCAAGGTCATAAAGCTAGGAAGTGGAGCAGTGAAATTCGAACCCAGGGCTATCTGATTCTAGAGCCTGTATCTTTATGCTATAATGCACTGCAGTGGGGCAAACAAATAAGGCACTCATTATAAACTGACTTGTCTCTGTCAGCCACAGATCTCTCTTCTTCCCACAGCCTGCATCCAGAACTGGGTACCACTCATGCTTTTAGGCATCTGTGCTTTAGGCCGCTTCCTCAGCCTAGAACTCCTGCCCTCACTCCTCCATCTAACTAGAGCCTGCTCATGGGTCAAGAATCAAGTCAGATGCCCCCTCTCAGAGAAATTTTAGGCTGCTCCCTATGCTCAGTCAGTCAGCTCAGTTGCTCAGTTGTGTCCAACTCTTTGTGACTCCGTGGTCTGCAGCGCTCCAGGCTTCCCTGTCCATCACCAACTCCCAGAGCTTGCTCAAACTTATGTGCAGCAAGTTAGTGATGCCATCCAACCATCTCATCCTCTGTCGTCCCCTTCTCCTGCCCTCAATCTTTCCCAGCATCAGGGTCTTTTCCAGTGAGTCAGTTCTTCACATCAGGTGGCCAAAGTATTGGAGCTTCAGCTTCAGCATCAGTCCTTCTGATGAATATTCAGGACTGATTTCCTTTAGGATGGACTGCTTTGATCTCCTTGCAGTCCAAGGGACTCTCAAGAGTCTTCTCCAACACCACAGTTCAAAAGCATCAACTCTTTGGTGATCAGCTTTCTTTATGGTTCAACTCTCACATCTATACATGACTACTGGAAAAGCCATAGCTTTTGACTATATGGGCCTTTGTCAGCAAAGTGAGGTCTCTACTTTTTAATATGCTATCTAGGTTTGTCATGGCTTTTCTTCCAAGGAGAAAGCATCTTTTAATTTCATGGCTGCAGTCACCATCTGCAGTGATTTTGGAGCCCAAGAAAATAAAGTCTCTCACTGTTTCCCCATCTATTTGCCATGAAGTGTTGGGACCAGATGCCATGATTTTCATTTTTTGAATGTTGAGTTTTAAGCCAGCTTTTTTGCTCTCCTCTTTCATTTACATCAAGAGGCTTCCCTGATAGCTCAGGTGATAAAGAATCTGCCTGCAATGCAGGAGACCCTGGTTTGATTCCTGGGTCGGGAAGATCCTCTGGAGAAGAGATAGGCTACCCACTCCAGTATTCTTGTGCTTCCCTTGTGGCTCAGCTGGTAAAGAATCTGCCTGCAATGAGGGAGACCTGGGTTCGATCCCTGGGTTGGGAAGACCCCCTGGATATCTCCCTATGCTATGTGAAATATATTGCTCTTATGTTTTTCTCTGTCCTTGATTAGCATAAGCTTTCTTTTGCCTTCCAGTATAGTTTAACTCATGGTTGACCTGTCTCCCCCGCTAGATTCTCAAGCCCTCCAGGGCTGGTACCAAGTCCTGTTCACCCCTGCTTCACAGTGACTTACCCACAGTGATTGACATGTGTTTGTGAGCAGACCAAAGGACTGACAGAGGGATGCCTGGAATAAATGGACACATATAGGGCTGGATTCTGGCATGATCATGCAGGCTGTGCATCTGGGCTAGACTAGCCAGGGAAGTCTGGAATCCTTTCCACTCACTTTCCAAGGTTGTAAACATAGGAGATGCATCATAGGGCCCAGGGGGTAACTGCTCTAGGCTGACTCCAGGCTTGTTCTGAGGCCCCTACTTTGGAATTCTTGTGTAAGGGGCCAGGCTGTCCAGGATTGCTTTTATAACACCTTTGCATTCACAGAAGAAAGGTCTTCCTTGCCTCCCATGTGAACACAGGATTTGTCCCACCATACCATTTTAAATGGTTCTGAGTGTGCTGCAGGAGCATGTGCAGCATCCGCATAGGTGTGAGGTGGGGAAACATCTTTAAAAAAAAAAAATACAGTTGACTGATGCCACCATGCCATGGATGGTCAACCACTTTATCTCATTTTATTTTGTTAATCTTTACAACAACCCTTTGAGGGAGGTCTATTGTCCCTCGTCTGTAGCCAAAGAAACTGAGACTGAGTGAAGTGTCTTGCCTAAGGTCATACAACTAAGCAAATGGTGGAGGCAGAATTCAGACTCAGGACTGTCTGCCCCCAAAGGCTGGCATTTTAACAGGAAAACACATGGGAGAAAAATTGACTCCCTCTCCCCCATAAAACAGGATGAGTTAGATTTATAAAATTATAAAATTATGACAGATATTTCAGGTAAGGTGTTTCTGAATTATTGTTCACTTTTAATCCCTGAAAAAGATTGACCAAAACAGAAGGAACCAAGGGTGGAAAAGCACGATTCCTCTATCAAATACTGGCCTGAATTCCTCTTCATCAACCCCCTGCCACATGCACAGTATGAGGATGCCTAGAGAGCACCCCCCTACCCTAGCCCCTGGTGTCTGCTCATTTCATAACTGAGATGCTTGAGGCTCCAAGATGTCAATATATTTCTAAAGGTCACAAAAGAAGTTGAAAAGAGAACTGGCACTGAGAATTTGGTCTGCCAAATTCTAGCCCAGTTTTCTTTCAGCTAAATTGGCCCGCCTTACAGTCAATCAACACATGTTTGCAGGTTACTCTGGAAAATGTGGGGAGGAAGTGGAATATTACTGCATTCTGAGATAGAAGAGGGGACAAACGTTTCCCTCACCACCTGTCCTTATGCATGTGCAGATAAAACTTGGAGAGAAATCCTTGGTAGGACAGCTGGGTAATTTTGGGCTCCCCTGTGGCTTTGGGGGCCAGATAGGAGCTCCCCTCCAAGGAAAGGGGTCAGCTTTGGCTCCTGGGATATGGAGGGGGCTGCCATGGGCCCAGGAGTGCCCTGGAAGGATGTAAGGAGTGGGCCTCTTGAGCCTGTGCTCCTGGCCAGTTCTTAGCTAAAGGATCCAAAGCAGAGGAGCCTTCCCATCCTTCTGGCCATGAGGGTTAAGGAGTTGAGGCTTAAGGGCCTCCGAACTGCTGAGGGTAGGGGAGGGCTAGTGGCAGGGCACAGGAGGCTGAGCCTCTACCCCCTCCCCCTAGACAGACTGTGGCTTGAGGGGGGTGGGGTTGTAAGGTCAGATAGTGGACTGTGGATGGAGCAGGAGCAAAAAGCCAGGGAGAAGCTTATGGGGGTCATTCTGGAAGGAGAAGCACTTCAAGGCAAGTTCTTGAGTGCAGCAGCCCAGGGAAGGCTGCAGTGGGCTTCTTTCAGGGCCTGGCTTCTAGCCCACCCCCAGTTCCTCAGCCTGGTGACCCCTTTGTCCCTATCGGATGGGCTAGCGTAACTAGAGCCCCAATAGCTCTCTCCTCTGGGGACTACACAGTCCAGGGTTCTGTGTGAAACCTCTGGGTCTGCAGTTCCTACCAGGCTTCCTGTCCATCTAGATATGAGTCTGATGTCCAGTCATGGTCCCTGTGCCCCTGTCCCCCTCTCCCCCACCACACCACTTCCTGTTCCTCTCCACACACCATCCCCAAGCCACACACCCTGTCCTCTCACCCCTAGTTCCTTCCTGACAACTCCCTCAGGTTCTCAGATCTGTGCTGACCATTCATTTCTTCTTGATCCCAAAATTCTTTCATGGGCCCTGGCTCCCCAGTTACCTTTCATACTACTCCATCTGCTCCCAGACTACTCCCAGGTAGGAGCAACAGCTTGGAATCTTTGCACAACCTCTTCCCTCTAGTATAGTGGCTCTGAACCAGGGCAATTTTATCTTCTTTCCTCACCCCGAGGACATAAGGTAATATCTTTAGATATTTCTGTTTGTTATAGCTGTGCTGTGCTGTGCTTAGTCACTCAGTCATGTCTGACTCTTTGCGACCCCATGGACTGTAGCTCGCCAGGCTCCTCTGTCCATGGGGATTCTCCAGGCAAGAACACTGGAGTGGGTTGCCGTGCCCTCCTCTTGCTATAACTGGGTGGGTCACAACTTGTGCCACA
Organism: Dama dama; assembly: GCF_033118175.1. Taxonomy (NCBI): domain Eukaryota; kingdom Metazoa; phylum Chordata; class Mammalia; order Artiodactyla; family Cervidae; genus Dama; species Dama dama. The sequence continues at coordinate 10,010,668 of NC_083714.1, read as the reverse complement.
GGATACCACTAAACATCATACGGTGCACAGGGTGGGCACCTGTGATGAAGAATTATCTGGCCCCAAATGTCAATAGCCTGTACATTGAGAACACCTGCACTGTTATACAGCAACAGGTCTACAAGGTTAAGCTCAAAAACTGTCATGTACGGAGCCTTTTCTTGCTAAACTTCCAGGAATAGTTACTCTTTCTGTTCCTCAATTGGGAGAGGGGAGCGGGGTGTTGCCATGAGACAGCTAGCACATCATCAAGAATCTGTAAAAAAAGAGGCAAGGAGCTTCCCTGCTCCCTAAATTTACTACTATCTTTTAGAGAAAGTCCTGGACTACACCCTACAGGCCTTTCTGCCTGATAAGATAGTGCCACTTTTTGGAAAGGGAAGAGCAACTTATTATTTTAACAGTTTATCAAATGCAAGATTTCATATGGTGAATGCAGTAAGGATGGGGAGCCCTCCTTCACTAATTTTATTTTCTTCATTCTTCAACCTTCTTTGAATATGAGAATATTTGCTGGGTCAGAAAAACACTGTAGGGGTGACTTTGTTCAGCACAACTAACTGCCTTTGTTTTAATTTAAGGTGGAGGAATTCTTTCTTAAGAGTGTACATATTTCTCAGAAACTGGCCCAGAGAATTACTTGTTTCTTTAGAGCTGAGTTTCTTGAGCCTCTGATTCTAACTAAGCAATGAAGATGCTTGCCAAAAGATTTCATTGGTCAGTCTAACCTCTTTTTTTCCACTCTTGCCAGTTTCTTCCATCTGCACCCAGGTATCTTCAGCATGGGGGAACAAAACCACTCTCCCGGGAAGGAGCTTCAGCCCTGGACACGAAAAGAGGCTCCAGGAAAGAGAAGCTGGCACTCCCATGCCTACGCCCTTGGTGCCATTTCCAACTTTATGTCTACTTTTCTGACCTTTCCTATCTATAAGGTTATGTTCCGGCAACAGATCCATGCTGTGGCGGTGTCAGAGGCTGTGAGGCAACTTTGGCATGAAGGCCCTCAATACTTCTACCGGGGAATCTACCCACCTCTTCTCTCCAAGACATTGCAAGGGACTCTGCTGTTTGGGACTTACGATAGCATGCTGTTTTGTCTCTCCCCTGTTGGGCCACACTCCCTGGGGCACCGCTGGGCTGCGGGGCTCATGTCTGGTGTGGTGGAGGCTGTGGCACTCAGCCCCTTTGAGAGGGTGCAAAATGTGCTCCAAGATGGTCGCAAGCAAGCTCGCTTTCCCAGCACCTTCAGCATTCTCAAGGAATTTCACTCTTATGGGCTTTGGGGCCGGCTGTCACAGGGTTACTATCGTGGTTTCTGGCCTGTCCTTCTCAGGAACAGCCTGGGGAGTGCTCTGTATTTTTCCTTCAAGGATCCCATCCAGAATAGCTTGGCAGAGCAGGGCCTGCCCCACTGGGTTCCTGCCTTGGTGTCTGGGAGTGTCAATGGAACAATCACCTGCCTAGTTCTGTATCCTCTGATTGTGCTGGTTGCCAATATGCAGTCCCACATTGGCTGGCAGAGCATGCCAAGCTTATGGGCTTCTGTCCAGGATGTGTGGGACACTCGGGGCCGAAAGGTATTTATGATATACCGGGGAGGTTCCCTGGTCATCCTAAGGTCCAGTGTAACCTGGGGCCTCACTACTGCTATCCATGACTTCCTGCAGAGGAGGTATCATTCCAGGAAAGAGCTGAAAGACTGACTGGCTGCAGGCGGTGTAGTGTGGCCATGGCAACTTGTCATTCTAAGCCTTCCTGGGGTGCCTTAAATAGCTTACTTCTTTGGTTTGGTCACCTAATACAACTATTCTTTAAAATCTCAACCGTCAGTGCACTCGAGAAGGTCCCAACTACCAGCCTGTTGTGTAAAGACAAAACCCAATAGGGTTCCTTGGTTAGAAAAAGAAATTCACCCCAGTTTATCCACAGCTTCAACAGGCTCAGACCCAGGAGGGCTTTAAGTAACATGTCACCTGCATGAAATGTCATTCCTTTAAGGAATTTACTGACATTAAGAGGAAACTCTAAAAGATGACCTTAATCAGGCACTGTGAGTTCTGGGACCCCTCCAGTTGTCTTCTGGGCCAAACTGAGTGGAGGACCAGGAATTCCAATTTCAGAGAACTAAGCTTGACTCTTGGGATGGGGATTCCAGAGACTTTTTCAGATGGCTACGTTTTCATGACACTGTTCACTACCCCTGCCACCACCACTCTCACTTTTCAAAGTTGTGGGTGCTAGTTTCAGGGTAGTGGTTGTGGCTGGAAATCCTGAATTAGACTTGCCTCAACTGATCAGGTGCCACAAGAACTGGTGGGAATGGGAAGAAGTGTGGACCCTGTATGGATGGAAGAAGTTTAGTTACATGCAGAATAGAAAATTCTACTATTGGTTGATTGGTGTTACACGCTGGGACATTTCTGATAGCAAGGCAATAACATTGCCTAGTAACCACTTGAGTTTCCCTAAGAAATCTGGAACTGAAATGACTGTATCTCTTCATAAATAATTGCATATTTTATTGCCATGGATAAATATAATTACTGTGACATAAGTTAAAGATCTGAAATTGTAGCCTGTCATTTAAAGCCATTCAAAATATGGCCCCATAAAATTTGTAGCATATTATCACACCATTCCCACTTACATAGATCCCATGCTCTAGCCAAACTGGAGTATTGTTCCCTCCTCAAACATGCTACTAACTTTCCCATAGCCATGCTTTGGCCCACTCTATCTTCTCCACCTGTAATACCTGTTCTCTACATGCCAGTCTGCCAAAATCCTTCCAGTTCTTCAAAGCCCAGCTCAGATGCCACCTTCTCTAAGGAGCCTCTTCTGATTGCCCCTACTGAATGTGATTGCCTCTAAGTAAATGTGACATTAGTTTCTTGTGATGTCTCTTTCCAATTACACTTCATACGTGGTACTGATTCCATTATGTCACTGAGCTCATGTGGTCCTCTGTTCTTGATGTTCTTCAATATCTCCTACTAGACTGTAAAATTTCTTAAAAGCAGGGATTCTTGTATATGTTTTTAAATCTCCCATTGTGCCTAGGTGCTCAATAATGTTGGTTGAATTATTGAATTGATTATCAAGCTGTGATATGGTCTTTATACTCAGGGTGCTGTCCCTTGTACATGAAGATAATGTTATTGATTCATTTTCATGAAGACATCTGTCTTTAGGGTGTGATTTTTGTTTTATTAGTGGATTAAGTTTTGTGCTAATGATAATGATTCTGATGATGATGATAATAATAATACCAACAATAATTAAAAGTGACTTTCAACTGGGACATTTGATGAGTTTGTGTTATTGGTGGCATGTTTGTTATTGGCAACACTTTGGATCTGAAATTCACAGAGACATTGCCTAATAGTCCGATATTTATTTTTAGCTCTGGAATTTTGAGGATTTCCAAGATGACATACATTGCAGTTTTTCCCTTATAGATGATATCATGTAATGATCTCCACATGTATCTCCTTCCTTACCAAACCAAAATTGTCATTTGTAATGATCTGACTATAGATCCTGGCTGTGGGGATTCCTCACTGAATATCAGAGAAGTTAAAGACATGGCTATAAGCATTATGAGATCAGAAAGCATTTGCCAGCAAGATCAACAAAAAAATGGCTGGTCCAGAATCGCTGCAGATGCATTCCCATGTCTGATCCCTCTGCAGACCTGGATGTGGTGGGTCAGTACTCTGCTTGTAGATTCAGTGACAGGGAGCACAGAGTCTGTACCAGGGAAGGAAAAGTAGAAGAGCAGTTAGTTCTACTTAAAGGCTAGCTCTCAGAATACAAAAAATCATTACTTAGATAATGACTTCAGTTTATAAGCTGAACAGAAGGGGATAGACTATGGTACTCTCCCACTTTTTTATTCAAGATAAAATATGGTACTCCCCCACATTTATTTCTAAGCACACTGTCCATTTTCACTTATGTCACTATGTCAGTCCATGTCTGTTCCTTCATTTTAACTTATTTAGAAATAAGTTCAAACTTCTAGAAAAGCTGCCAACATAAACAGAGTTCAAAGAACACTCATATACCCTTTACCCCAAATCACCTACTATTAACATTTTACACCATTTGCTTTATTACTTGAGCACTCGTTCTCCACACACATGATATTTTTTGCTGAACTGAGTTGCAATTTTTAATATTTCTAGATTCAATATTTGTAGATTCAAATTCTTTTAAAAAGACAGTGCTTTATCTCTATGACACTGGCACAGTTATTATCGAATATTAGAAAATGAAAGATTCGATATTTGTAGATTCAAATTCTTTTAAAAAGACTGAGGGCTTTATCTCTATGACACCAGCACAGTTATTATTGAATATTAGAAAATGAAAGCTCACAGCAGATTTTAAAGCTATAGTGACTATTTGTCTTTTTAAAAATTTTACATTTTCATTATGCATGTTAATACTTGAAGTTATGCAATTATAAATAATAATTTACAACTAAAGCATGTTATAATTGACATAATTTATTTTTCAAACTGGTTCATATAAAATTTTAAAATTACGTAGGCTGGGCTTCCCTGGTGGCTCAGTGGTAAAGAATCTGCCTGCCAATGCAGGAGACCCCAGTTCAATCCCTGGTCCTGGAAGATCCCACATGCCATGGAGCCACTAAGCCTGTGCGCCACAACTATTAAGCCAGTGCTCTGGAGCCTGGAAGTCACAACTACCGAGTCCATGCACCCTAGAGCCCGTGCTCTGCAACAAGAGAAGCCACTGCAGTGAGAAGCCTGTGCTCTGCAACTAGGGAGTAGCCCCCACTCTCTGAAACTAGAGAAAAGCCCTTGCAGCAATGAAGACTCAGCACATACAATAAATAAGCAAATAAAATTATATTAAAAAACACATAGGCTGATCAACTTTTCCCATTTAAATCTTCTGAGTAAAATTTGAGAGTGTAATAGTTTTCTAGTAGTTTTAAATATCACTATTTAATTTTGTGGTGTTAATATTGTTTTCTGACATTTAAAAATTGTTTTTGGATTTAAGATCAATAAAATAAGGAGACAATAAATACCTATGTCCATTTAAAACTTATAAAATGTAGAATTTAACACTAAAGCTACTTTGTATAAAAAGGTGAAAGAAAAAGAATAAAAATCCCTGTATGAGCTCTGCCTATTTTGGTCTAAATATAAACTACAGCAGCTTCCTAAAGCTCAAAGTGAAATAATAAGTAATTAATGTATTGCAACTATTATCACAATTATATGTTTTATTAAGACAATTTTGCTTTTAACATTTATTTTTAAACATTAATAGCATTGTAATTTATGTGTTTGGGATAACCACGTATAGTGTAGTAAAGTTAATAAAATAATGTTATGGAGGAGACAAACATCATGATAATTCAGGAAAAAAGTGAAAAATTTTCCTAAAGAATAAGGTGAAAATACTGTAGTTCCCTGTTCTGTTCCCTTTCCAACTTCTCTTTGTCTTTCATTTCCTCAAATCTTCAATGCTTCCTCCTTCTCAGTCCCAGTTCATGACCTTACTTTCTCTCTCATTAGGAAAAGTGGAGCATTCAGAATAGAATTACCAGTTAGAAGAACATTTATAAAGTTACTGCACATGTAATGACCACCCAAGACAAGACATTCAGCATCTTGATAACCCTCACCACTATTCCTCCTGCACTCCAAGCCCCTCACTGATGCCATTCCTCCACTCATCCTAGAGATAACTCCCATGCTGACAAATATGATACCATTTCTTTACTTTTTTTTAAATAGATTTATCTTCCTGTTACTGGGAGGGGAACCCCTTCCAGGGCCCAAGAGTGAGCTCTTGTCTAACAATCGAAAAGGAATTGTCCAAGGAGACACATGTACTGACAAAGCAAAAGACTTTATTGGCAAGGGGCGCCCAAGTGGACAGCAGCAGGGAAAGGGAACCTGGGAGAACTGTTCTACCACGTGGCTCAAAATCTCAGGTTTTATGATAATGGAGTTAATTTCCTGGTTGTCTCTGGCTAACCATCTTGCCTGTGCCTATATTTGGTCTGACTCAAGGTCTTTCCTGGTGGCACGTGCATCTCTCAGCCAAGATGGATTCCAGCAAGAAGGTTTCTGGTAGGTTGGCAGGACATAGTATGTGCTAGTGTCTCCTCTCTCCTTTTGGCCTCTCCTGAATTCTTCCAGCTGGTGGTAGCTTGCCAGTTCTGTGCTCCTTATCAGGACCTCCTGATGTGAGATAACTCATGCAAGTGGTTGTTATCCTGCCTGGCCAGGGCAGGCAGTTTTGGTCAGTGGTTCCCTAACATTCCATATAAGCATTCCTAAACAATGCAGTTTTATTTTACAGATATTCGAACTTTATGTACTTGGGATTGTGACTAGCTTCCCAGGTGGCGCAGTGGTAAAGAATCCGCCTGCCAATGCAGGAGACTCAGAAGACGTGGGTTTGATCCCTCAGTTGGGAAGATCCCCTGAAAGAGGAAAATGGCAACTCACTCCAGTATTCTTGCCTGGAGAATCCCATGGACAAATGGCTACAGTCAGGCCAGCTACAATCTATGGGGTTGCAGAGTCAGACAAGACTAAGCATACATGCACACCTTTCATATTATTTGTGAGATTCATCCACATTGTTGCAAGTAGTTCTAGTTATTTCATTTTTCTAAAATAAATTTACTTTCAGTTCAGTTCAGTTGCTCAGGCGTGTCCTACTCTTTGTGACCCCATGGACTGCAGCACACCAGGCCTCCCTGTCCACCACCAACTCCCGGAGTTTACCCAAACCCATGTCCATTGAGTCGGTGAGGCCATCCAACCATCTCATCCTCTGTCATCCCCTTCTCCTCCTGCCCTCAATTTTTCCCAGCATCAGGGTCTTTTCAAATGAGACAACTCTTCGTAGCAGGTGGCCAAAGTATTGGAGTTTCAGCTTCAACATCAGTCCTTCCAATGAACACTCAGGACTGATCTCCTTTAGGATGGACTGGTTGGATCTCCTTGCAGTCCAAGGGACTCTCAAGAGTCTTCTCCGACACCACAGTTCAAAAGCATCAATTCTTCAGCACTCAGCTTTCTTTACAGTCCAACTCTCACATCCATACATGACTACTGGAAAAGCCATAGCCTTGACTAGGGTCGACCTTTGTTGGCAAATTAATGTCTCTGCTTTTTAAAATGCTGTCTAGGTTGGTCATAGCTTTCCTTCCAAGGAGTAAGCATCTTTTAATTTCATGGCTGCAGTCACCATCTGCAGTGATTTTGGAGCGCCCCCCCCCCAACAAAAAAACCGTCAGCCACTGTTTACACTTTAAAAAGATGTTTTTAAAGAGAATTTTTAACTTCACAGCAAATTTGAGAGGAAGGTAAGGAGAGTTCCTGTATAAGTCCTGCTGCTCCCTGTACATAGCCTCCTCAATTATCAGCATAGCACCAGACTGGTTTTGTTACAATTTGTTACAATTGATGAATCTATATTGATACATCATTGTCACCCAAAGTCCATAGTTTACTTTAGGGTTCACGCCTAGGACTATACATTCTATGGGTTTGGACAAATGCATAAAGACATGTATCCACCATTATGAATTTCATCAGAGTAGTCTCATTGCCACCCCTCCAATCCTCTGTGCTCTGCCTATTCAGCCCCATTCCACCCCAGTTCTGGCAACCACTGTCGTTTCACTATCTCCATAGTTTTACCTTTTCCAGAATGTCATATAGTTAGTATCATACACTATGTAGCTTTTTCGCATAGACTTCTTTCACTTGATAATGTGCATTTAAATTTGTGCCATGTCTTTTTGGGGCTCATTTCATTTTAGCACTGAATAATAATTCCAACTTCAAGATTTATCACAGTTTATTTATCTATTCATATACTGAATGGCATCTGGATTGCTTCCAAGTTTTGTCAGTTGTGAATAAAGTTGTTACAAACATCCATGTGCAGATTTTTGTGTGGACATGTTTTAAACTCCTTTGGACAAATATCAAAGAGCACAATTGCTGAATTGTATAGTAAGCATACAGTTTTTGTATAGTAAGCATACAGTTTAATTTGGTAAGAAACTGTCAAACTGGCTTACAATGTGGCTGTATCCTTTTGCATTGCCACCAGTAATAAATGAGCATTCCTACTGCTCCATATCTTTGCCAGCATTTGATTGTCAGTGTTATGAACTTTGGGCATTCTAGTATGTGTACAGTGGTATCTCACTGTTGTTTGGTTATTTCACTTTTATTTTTGTATGTACCATTGTGTGAATATACCACAATTTATCCCTGAAAACTTTCTGCTTGCTTCCAGTTTTTGACTGTTACAAAGCTGGGCTACCATGAATATTCTTGGGGGTGTACATAAATACAAATGTCTCTAGGATATTTACTAAGAGTAAAATGCTGGTTTATAAGGTATGGGCACTTTCAACGTTACTATATGATGCCTAACTTCTCCTGATTACCGTGTGCTATGCTTAGTCACTCAGTCATGTCCGACTCTTTGTGACCCCATGGACTATAGCCCACCAGGCTCCTCTGTCCATGGGGATTCTCCAGGCAAGAATACTGGAGTGGTTTGCCATGACCTCCTCCAGGGGATGTTCCCAACCCAGAGATCAAACCCAGGTCTCCTGCATTGTAGGCAGATTCCTTACCAGCTGAGTTACCCTTCCTGATTACTAAGTTTCCCTAATTATGTGTACCAGTTAACACTTACTAGCAGTTCCCATGTGCTCCACCTGCTGACAACATTTGTTATTATCAGACTTTAAAATTTTTGCCAATCTGGTGGTGGTAAAATGGCCTCTCACAATTTGATTTTCCTGACTACTACGGTTGAGCATTTTTTCATATGCTTATTGGATATTAGGATTTATTATTTTTATAATAATAATGAAGCATTTATTCAACACATCTGCCAATTTTTTTCTATTGGGTAGTGTGCCTCTTAAAAATTAATTTGTAGGCTTTATTTATATATTCTAACTTTATTTCTTCATCTTTTATATGTGTTGCAGATATCTTTCCCCATTTGGTCTCTTATTTTTGATCATTTTCTTGATGGTTCTTTCACAAGCATAAGTCCTAAATTACAATATAGTCAAAGTTATCAATCTTTGTTTCTTTATCCATAATGCTTTTCATGTGTTTTCAAAGAAATCTTTCCCTACCCTGACGTCATGAAGGTATTCTCCTATATTAACATTTATAATTTCTATAGTTTTGCCTTATACACTTAGATCTTTAATATACTTCAAAATAATTTTTGAATAGAGTGTGAGAATAGACATCCAATTTCATTTTTCCTCTTACAAATACTCAATTGTCCCACATCATTTGTTGAAAAAATCTCTTTTCCCCACTTATTCACAATGCTGACTCTGTCAAATATCAAGTGTTAATTTATTCTTGGGAATATTTGTGGCCTTTCTGTTCTGTTCCATTTATCTGTTTGTCTAATCTTGTGCCAATATGGCATTGCAGTAATTGCTGTAGTTTTGTAATAAGTCTTGCTATCTGATAGGGAAAGTCTTCCCCCCTCATTTTTTTTTCTTAATGAGTTTGACTGTTCTCATCAATATCTACAAAAACATGGATTACATGTATTCCCCATCCTGATCCCCCCTCCCACCTCCCTCTCCACCCGATTCCTCTGGGTCTTCCCAGTGCACCAGGCCCGAGCACTTGTATCATGCATCCAGCCTGGGCTGGTGATCTGTTTCACCTTAGATAATATACATGTTTTGATGCTGTTTTCTCGAAACATCCCACCCTCGCCTTCTCAAAATTCTGTTCTGTACATCTGTGTCTCTTTTTCTGTTTTGCATATAGGGTTATCATTACCATCTTTCTAAATTCCATATATATGGGTTAGTATACTGTCAATGTATGACAAAAACCACTACAATATTGTAAAGTAATTGGCCTCCAACTAATAAAAATAAGTGGAAAAAAATAAAAAAATAAAAAGCAGAGACATTACTTTGTCAACAAAAAAAATAATAAAAAAATCTACAAAAACAGATACTGAAATTTTATTTTGTACAAAAATTATTGTTGAGATCATAATTGGGGCAAAAGTAACTTGAGTTTTAATGTAAGCAAAAAATAATGATTGAGACTTTAATTTTAATGTTTCTCAAAGTTTCATATTTTTCAGAATGTACAACATATCTTTTGTTGAATTTTTATTAATTGCTGAATTTTTAAAAATTGCTACAAGTAAAGAAGATTCTCAGGAATGGGATTATATTTCTTACAAGTAATGTTTTTCTGTTTCAATTTAAGTGAGAATATACTTCTTTTGTTAATAAATCAGTTTATATGTGTTGCTCCCTCATATTGACATAGTCAATGCATATACTATATAAAGAGGCTAATCATTCATCAAGTTTTCAAAAAGTAAGCAGTTCACCTTAGGAAAACTACCATGTTAATGGAGAGGAACTATGGGAATGAGCACAAAAAAACTCAAAATGTCTATGTGTGCACTCAGTCGCTCAGTTGTGTCCAACTCTTTGCAGCCCCATGGACTATAGCCAGCCAAGCTCCTCAGTCCATGGGATTTTCCAGGCAAGAATATTGGAGTTTGCTGTCATTTCCTTCTCCAGGGGATCTTCCCTACCCAGGAATCAAACCTACGACCCTTGCATCTTCTGCATTGACATTCCTTACCACTAGCACCACCAGGGAAGCCCAAGATGTCTATATCCAGCTGCTTACTTGATATTTCCACTGAGATTTCTTGTAGGCATCCCAAAGTTAAAATGTCAAAGAGTGAACTTTCCCTTACCAACCTGAACCTAGTCTTCCCACTTCCAGTGGTATCATTATTTTTTGATACTTTCAACAGAAAGAGTCTTAAAATATAGGAATCTTGACTCTCTCACCACTGGATTTTCACTGCCCAAAGGAATGTTTTGCATAAGTAGGTACTCAATAAATATTTCTAGACTGAATAAATGGTCCCTGCCCCGAAGAAATGTTTGATTAAAAATTATTCAACAATTTACAAAAAGTAGTATACTAAAAAAGCTGAAGGAATTCCCTAGCATTCCAGTGGTTAGGACTCTGTGCTCTCAATGCCAAGGGCCCAGGTTCCATCCCCTGTTAGGGAACTCAAATCCCACAAGTCAAGGGGCACAGCCCCCCCCCCCCACAAAAAAAAAATTGAAAGATTTCTGTCCTTTCTTTTCCATTATTAGATCCACAGCTCTTGTTCAGACCCTCTTTGTTTTATACCTGAACAACTGCTGAAACTCTTTTTTAAAAGATCTCTTTACCATCTTCCAGTGTGAACAGCTTATAAATAAAATCCAAATGGTTTAACATGACATTCAAGGTTCTCCATGATCTGACACCAGTTTACTCTTTACACCATATTGCAATTCATAACATAACAATTTATAAACATTATGAAATCCCAATGGCCACCTGGTTGTGAAGAGCCAACTCATTGGAAAAGACCTTGTTGCTGGGAAAGATTGAGGGCAGGAGGAGAAAGGAGCGACAGAGGATGAAATGGTTGGATGGCATCACTGACTCAACAGAAATAAGTTTGAGCAAATGTCAGGAGATAGCAAAGGATTGGGAAGCCTGGAATGCTGCTGTTCATGGGGTCACAAAGAGTTGGATGCACCTGAGCAACTGAACAACAACAACAATGAATCCCAGTGATCCAACCATAAAAGACTACTTGGTATTCCCCGAGTGTGCCCTGACACTTCCCTTTATTATTTTTCTCTCTTAATGGAATTTCATTTCTCCCATTTCTTCCCTCACCAAATGATTGTTGTTGTGTCTTTGTGGTTGTTTAGTCGCTAAGTTGCTTCTGACTCTTTTGTGGCCTCATGGACTGTAGCCCACCAAGTGCCTCTGTTCATGGGATTTCCCAGGCAAGAATACTGGATTGAGAGAATGGCATTGAAACATGTATAATACCATATGTGAAACAGATCACCAGTCCAAGTTCGATGTGTGAAACAGGGCACTCAAAGCTGGTGCACTGGGATGGCCAGGAGGGATAAGATGGGGAGGGAGCAGGGAGAGGGTTTCGGGATGGGGGACACATGGACACCCATGGCTGATTCATGTCAATGTATGGCAAAACCCACCACAGTACTGTGAAGTAGTCAGCCTCCAATTAAAATTAATTAATTAATTAAAAAAAATACTGGCTTGGGTTGCCATTTCCTTCTCCAGGGGATTTGCCCAACCCAAGGATTGAAGCCGTCTCCAGCATTGGCAAGTGAATTCTTCACTACTGAGCCACCTGGGAAGTCCCACTAAATGATACCCATCTATTATAACACAATTCAAACATCATTTCCTCTATGCAGGAGTCCCCAATTCTCCCAGGTTTAACCTCATTTTTACTTTCTCCTGGTACTTACTAGCCTTGATATAGCACTTATAATCAGGTTTCCCAGGTGGCTCAGTGGTAAAGAATCCATCTGCCAATAGAGAAACAGGAGACATGGAATCTCTGGGTTGGGAAGACACCCTAGAGGAGGAAATGGCAACCACCACTGATATTCTTGCTGGAATAATCCTATGAACAGAGAAGCCTGGAGGCCTACAGTCCATGGGGTCACAGAGTCAGATACGACTGAGCAATTGAGCACACACAAAACACGCACACACACAGACACACACACAGATACACACACACACAGTAGCACTTATAATCAGAGAAATCATAGAATCATAATGATAGACTTGGAAATAATCTTGGTGATCATGGTTCAACCTCCTCATGCTATGGAGGGCCAGACAGAAATCCAGGTTTTAGTTTGTCTTTGTTGTTGTTCAGTCGCTCAGTCATGTCTGACTCTTTGTGACCACAAGCCTGCAGCACGCCAGGCTTGCCTGTCCTTCACTATCTCTTGGAGTTTGATAAACTCATGTGCATTGAGTTGGAGATGCCACCCAACCATCTCATCCTCTGTTGCTCCCTTCTTCTGCCCTCAATCTTTCCCAGCATCAGGGTCTTTTCAAATGAGTCAGCTCTTCGCATCAGGTGGCCAAAGCATTGGAGCTTCAGTATCAACTCTTTCAATGAATATTCAGGGCTGATTTCCTTTAGGATTGATTGGTTGGATCTCCTTGCAGTCCAAGAGACTCGAGAGTCTTCTCCAACACCACAGTTCAAAAGCATCAATTCTTTGGCACTCAGCCTTCTTTATGGTCCAAATCTCACATCAGTACATGACTACTGGAAAAACCATAGCTTTGACTATACAGACCTTTGTTGGCAAAGTGATATCTCTGCTTTTTAATATGCTGTCATAGTTTGTCATACTGTAGGTTTGTCATAGTTTTCCTTCCAAAGAACAAGCACCTTTTAACTTCGTGGCTGCAGTCACCATCTGCAGTGATTTTGGAGCCCAGGAAAATAAAATCTGGTACTGTTTCCATTTTTTCTAAATTGCCTTGCCTCATGATTATTTTTGTATATTTTATATCCTTTACTTGACAGGTCACTGGGAGCAGAGAAAGGGTCTTTTTCATCTTTGTGTTCTCCATGATACCGAATGCAATCTATTACGCATTGTGGACACACAATAAGTGTGTTTTGGTTAACTTGATAGCTAATACCAGAGGGATGGATAAAATAGAGTTATCATTCATAAGAATTAATGTACATTGAGTGCATACTCTGTGCCAGGTACTATACCAAAGCTTTACAATAATTATTTAATATTTCACAAAATCCCATGAGATAAGCACCATTACTAGTTTTTACTTGCCCAAGATCTCACAGTCAGTAAGTTAGAGCCTGGGGCAGAATCATCTGACTCTAAATCTTCTGCTTTAATCAGTGTGTTATAATGCAAAGCAACATGGTGGGAACTCAAACATTTTGAGCTTGGAAGAGGGTTACCAGATGAGAGACTAGCTCTTATTTCCTGGAGGACTTAGCATCTGGGTTTGGAAAGCTAGATTGGGGCTAAATTGTGGATATCTTTGAATGTCAGGTATGGTATGAGAAGTCAGTCATCTCCTTTTCCCTGATTTCCATCTGTAACAGTCTAGATGCTTATTACCTTCTGAGGCCCAACATAAATACCCGATGTGATATGAGAACTTTCATAATCCTCCAACTCACATAGAATTGCCCCTACTTCCATAGTACTTTGTTTACATCTCTGCCTTGATGCATAACATTACTTTCTTAATGGTAATAGTCTGTGGATGTGTCTATCTTCTTCACATTTTATAAATTCTTTGACAGCAGGCACCTTATTTTACCAGAATATGTGTGCATATATTTTTCTCATTTTCTCTTTATTATATATCTACAAAATCATGTACAGATGTGAGAGTTCGACCATAAAGAAGGCTTAGCACTAAAGAATTGATGCTTTTGAACTGTGGTGCTGGAGAAAACTCTTGAGAGTCCCTTGGACAGGAAGGAGATCAAACCAGTCAATCCTAAAGGAAATCAACCCTGAATATTCATTGGAAGGACTGATGCTGAAGCTGAAGTTCCAATATTTTGGCCACCTGATGCAAAGATTTGACTTCATGGAAAAGAAAGGAAAGACTGAGGGCAGCAGGAGAAGGGGGCAACAGAGGATGAGATGGTTGGATGGCATCACCACCTCAACGGACATAAGTTTGAGCAAGCTCTGGGATATAGTGAAGGATAGGGAAGTGTGGCATGCTGCAGTCCATGGAGTCACAGAGAGTCAGACAGGACTCAGTGATTGAACAGCAACAGTATGAATAGCTACACTAGTGATGTATAAAAAAGATGTAGAATTCAACAACCGATTAGAAAATTCAGTATAAAAATAGCCCTTTCACAGTAGCCCCCAAATATAAAAGGCAGCTAAAAAGATAGCTAACAAAGACGAATACACCATTACACATAAAAGCATAAAATTGTACTAAAGAACATTTCAAAAATATATGAAAGTAAAGAAATAAACTTATTAAGATCTATACAGAGTCTGGGATTTTACCTATACACAATCTAAGATATTAGGTTGCTCTAGTTCCATGGATTCTGGCATAAGACGTGAGAATCTTGGGTGAGAGACAAAAGACTTTATTATTGACAATAAAAGCAGTAATTAGAGCTTCATGATGATTTGTCTGTCCCTAATACCCCCCCAATCTCCTAACCAAGTCCCACAAGGATGATACGAAGGATGCTGAACACATACTGGATTGTGTTACAGGAGAGGAACAATGAGTTTGGAGGTTCCACTGATTTTATAGAAAGTAAAAGCAAGTCTGGTCTTTTTCTGTGGGGAGATATTTCCTCACCCTTCACTGCAAACATGACCCTGAGAAATGGCTCAGAAAAACAGGTTTCAAGGATTGTATTTTGGCATACTCAATAAGAAAATACAGGGATACAAAGAGATCACGGAGGATTGTTTCTCCCAAACAATATTGCATTTATACATGGGAAGACATGTCAATAAGTTAGCTAAGTCGCTTCAGTCCTGTCCGACTCTTTGTGATCTTATAGAATGTAACTCACCAGGCTCCTCTGTCCATGGGATTCTTCAGGCAAGAATAATGGACTAGGTTGCCATGTCCTCCTTCAGGGGATCTTCCCCACCCAGGGATCAAACCCAAGTTTCTATGTCTCTTGCATTGGCAGGCAGGTTCTTTACCACTAGTATGACCTGGGAAACCCACCAAAAGTTAGCAATTCACCTTAAATTAATCCGTAAGTCGAGTAACACTCCAATCAAAATATTAATATTAACAAGACCATTTTTTGTGGAACTTGAAGATTGATAACAAAATTGGAAAAGGCATGTACAGAAAATTTGGTTTCCCTGACAGCTCAGTTGTAAAGAATCCGCCTGCAATGCAGGAGACCCCAGTTATATTCCTGGGTCAGGAAGATTTGCTGGAGAAGGGATAGGCTACCCACTCTAGTATTCTTGGCTTTGCATTTGGCTCAGCTGGTAAAGAACCTGCCTGCAATGTGGGAGACCTGGGCTCAATTCCTGGGTTGGGAAGATTCCCTGGAGAAGGGAAAGGCTACCCACTCCAGTATTGTGGCCTGGAGAATTCCATGGAAAGTATAGTCCATTGGATCACAAAGAGTCGGACACAACTGAGAGACTTTCACGTTCACATTCTTTATACAGAAAATTGATTTATGAAGGAAGTTGCATTGCAAAAGAGTGGAGAAAAGATTGATAAGAATGGTATTGATCTGGGGGCTGATTTTATGAGTGTCTTCATTTTGTGAGTATTCATCAAGATGTACAGTTAAGATATGTCCATTTTCTGTATGTGTGTTATACTTAAGTAAAAACCTTTTGAAAACCTGCTTTTTTTTTACATGGCAACATGGCATATTGTAGCATTAACAGCTTTTTAAATTTGAGAGCCTCTTTTATTTATTTTTTTCATTTATTATTATTAATTAGAGGCTAATTACTTTACAACATTGTAGTGGTTTTTGCCATACATTGACATGAATCAGCCATGGATTTACGCGTGTTCCCCATCCTGATCCCCCCACCCGCCTCTCTCCCCATCCCATCCCTCTGGGTCTTCCCAGTGCACCAGCCCTGAGCACTTGTCTCATGCATCCAGCCTGGACTGGCGATCTGTTTCACCCTTGATAGTATACTTGTTTCAATGCTATTCTCTCAGAACATCCCACCCTCGCCTTCTCCCACAGAGTCCAAAGGTCTGTTCTGTACATCTGTGTCTCTTTTTCGGTTTGCATATAGGGTTATCATTACCATCTTTTAAAATTACATATATATGCATTAGTATACTGTATTGGTCTTTATCTTTCTGGCTTACTTCACTCTGTATAGTGGGCTCCAGTTTCATCCATCTCATTAGAACTGATTCAAATGAATTCTTTTTAATGGCTGAGTAATATTCCATTGTGTATATGTACCATAGCTTCCTTATCCATTCGTCTCCTGATGGGCATCAGGGTTGCCTCCATGTCCTGGCTATTATAACAATGCTGCAATGAACTTTGGGGTGCACATGTCTCTTTCAGATCTGGTTTCCTCAGTGTGTATGCCCAGAAGTGGGATTGCTGTGTCATATGGCAGTTCTATTTCCAGGTTTCAAAGGAATCTCCACAGCGGCTGTACTAGTTTGCATTCCCACCAACAGTGTAAGAGGGTTCCCTTTTCTCCACACCCTCTCCAGCATTTATTGCTTGTAGACTTTTGGATAGCAGCCATCCTGACTGGCGTGTAATGGTACCTCATTGTGGTTTTGATTTGCATTTCTCTGATAATGAGTGATGTTGAGCATCTTTTCATGGGTTTGTTAGCCATCTATATGTCTTCTTTGGAGAAATGTCTGTTTAGTTCTTTGGCCCATTTTTTGACTGGGTCATTTATTTTTCTGGAATTGAGCTGCAGGACTTGCTTGTATATTTTTGAGATTAATCCTTTGTCTGTTGCTTCATTTGCTATTATTTTCTCCCTATCTGAGGGCTGTCTTTCACCTTATTATATAGTTTCTTTTGTTGTGCAAAAGCTTTTAAGTTTCATTAGGTCCCATTTGTTTATTTTTGCTTTTATTTCCAATATTCTGGGAGGTGGGTCATAGAGGACCCTGCTGTGATTTACATCAGAGAGTATTTTCCCTATGTTCTCCTCTAGGAATTTTATAGTTTCTGGTCTTACATTTAGATCTTTAATCCATTTTGAGTTTATTTTTGTGTATGGTGTTAGAAAGTGTTCTAGTTTCATTCTTTTACAAGTGGTTGACCAGTTTTCCCAGCACCACTTGTTAAAGAGGTTGTCTTTTTTCCATTGTATATCCTTGCCTCCTTTGTCGAAGATAAGGTGTCCATAGGTTCGTGGATTTATCTCTGGGCTTTCTATTCTGTTCCATTGATCTATATTTCTGTCTTTGTGCCAGTACCATACTGTCTTGATGACTGTGGCTTTGTAGTAGAGTCTGAGGTCAGGCAGGTTGATTCCTCCAGTTCCATTCTTCTTTCTGAAGATTTCTTTGGCTATTCGAGGGTTTTTGTATTTCCTTACAAATTGTGAAATTATTTGCTCTAGTTCTGTGAAAAATACCGTTGGTAGCTTGATAGGGATTGCATTGAATCTATAGATTGCTTTGGGTAGAATAGCCATTTTGACAATATTGATTCTTCTAATCCATGAACACGGTATATTTCTCCATCTGTTTGTGTCCTCTTTGGTTTCTTTCATCAGTGTTTTATAGTTATCTATGTATAGGTCTTTTGTTTCTTCAGGTAGATATACTCCTAAGTATTTTATTCTTTTTGTTGCAATGGTAAATGGTATTGTTTCCTTAATTTCTCTTTCTGTTTTCTCATTGTTAGTGTATAGGAATGCAAGGGATTTCTGTGTGTTAATTTTATATCCTGCAACTTTACTATATTCATTGATTAGCTCTAGTAATTTTCTGGTAGAGTCTTTAGGGTTTTCTATGTAGATGATCATGTCATCTGCAAACAGCAAGTGTTTCACTTCTTCTTTTCCTGTCTGGATTCCTTTTATTTCTTTTTCTGCTCTGATTGCTGTGGCCAACACTTCCAAAAGTATGTTGAATGGTAGTGGTGAGAGTGGGCACCCTTGTCTTGTTCCTGACTTTAAGGGAAATACTTTCAATTTTTCACCATTGAGGATAATGTTTGCAGTGGGTTTGTCATATATAGCTTTTATTATGTTGAGGTATGTTCCTTCTATTCTTGCTTTCTGAAGAGTTTTTATCATAAATGGAAGTTGAATTTTGTCAAAGGTTTTTTCTGCGTCTATTGAGATAATCATATGGTTTTTATCTTTCAACTTGTTAATGTGGTGTATGACATTGATTGATTTGCAGATATTAAAGAATCCTTGCATTCCTGGGATAAAGCCCACTTGGTCATGATGTATGATCTTTTTAATATGTTGTTGGATTCTGTTTGTTAAGGATTTTTGCTTCTATGTTCATCAGTGATATTGGCCTGTAGTTTTCTTTCTATTTTTTTTTTTGTGGCATCTTTGTCTGGTTTTGGTATTAGGGTGATGGTGGCCTCATAGAATGAGTTTGGAAGTTTGCCTTCTTCTGCAATTTTCGGGAAGAGTCTGAGTAAAATAGGTGTTAGCTCTTCTCTAAATTTTTGGTAGAATTCAGCTGTGAAGCCATCTGGTCCTGGGCTTTTGTTTGTTGGAAGATTTCTGACTACAGTTTCAATTTCCATACTGATGATGGGTCTGTTAAGATCTTCTATTTTTCCTGGTTCAGTTTTGGAAAGTTATACTTTTCTAAGAATTTCTCCATTTCTTCCAAGTTGTCCACTTTATTGGCATAGAGCTGCTGGTAGTAGTCTCTTATGATCCTTTGTATTTCAGTGTTGTCTGTTGTGATCTCTCCATTTTCATTTCTAATTTTGTTGATTTGGTTCTTCTCCCTTTGTTTCTTGATGAGTCTGGCTAAAGGTTTGTCAATTTTATTTACCTTTTCAGAAAACCAGCTTTTAGCTTTGTTGATTTTTGCTATGGTCTCTTTTGTTTCTTTTGCATTTATTTCTGCCCTAATTTTTAAGATTTCTTTCCTTCTACTAACCCTGGGGTTCTTCATTTCTTCCTTCTCCTGTTGCTTTAGGTGTAGAGTTAGGTTATTTATTTGAATTTTTTCTTGTTTCTTGAGGTAAGCCTGTATTGCTATGAACCTTCCCCTTAGCACTGCTTTTACAGTGTCCCATAGGTTTTGGGTTGTTGTGTTATTTTCATTCGTTTCTATGCATATTTTGATTTCTTTTTTTTTTAATTTCTTCTATGATTTGTTGGTTATTCAGAAGTGTGTTATTTAACCTCCATATGTTGGAATTTTTAATAGTTCTTTTTTTCCCCTGTAATTGAGATTTAATCTTACTGCGTTGTGGTCAGAAAAGATAGCTGGGATGATATCAATTTTTTTGAATTTACCAAGGCTAGATTTATGGCCCAGGATATGATCTATTCTGGAGAAGGTTCCGTGTGCACTTGAGAAAAAGGTGAAATTTATTGCTTTGGAGTGAAATGTCCTATAGATATCAATTAGGTCTAGATGGACTATTGTGTCATTTAAAGTTTGTGTTTCCTTGTTAATTTTCTGTTTAGTTGATCTATCCATAGGTGTGAGTGGGGTATTAAAGTCTCCCACTGTTATTGTGTTATTGTTAATTTCCCCTTTCATACTCGTTAGCATTTGCCTTACATATTGCAGTGCTCCTACATTGGGTGCATATATATTTATAATTGTTATATCTTCTTCCTGGATTGGTCCTTTGATCATTATGTAGTGTCCTTCTTTGTCTCTTTTCACAGCCTTTATTTTAAACTCTATTTTATCTGATATGAATATTGTGACTCCTGCTTTCTTTTGGTCTCCATTTGTGTGAAATATTTTTTTCCAGCCTTTCACTTTCAGTCTGTATGTGTCCCTTGCTTGAGGTGGGTCTCTTGTAAACAGCATATATAGGGGTCTTGCTTTTTTATCCATTCAGCCATTCTTTGTCTTTTGGTTGGGGCATTCAACCCATTTACATTTAAGGTAAGTATTGATAAGAATGGTCCCGTTTCCATTTGCTTTGTTGTTTTGGGTTCCCGTTCACACAACCTTTCTGTGTTTCCTGTCTAGAGAAGATCCTTTAGCATTTGTTGAACAGCTGGTTTGGTGGTGCTGAATTCTCTCAACTTTTGCTTGTCTATAAAGCTTTTGAATTCTCCTTCATATGTAAACTAGATCCTTGCATGGTACAGTAATATAGGTTGTTGGTTACTCTCTTTCATAACTTTAAGTATATCCTGTCATTCCCTTCTGGCCTGAAGGGTTTCTATTGATAGATCAGCTGTTATCCTTATGGGAATCCCTTTGTGTATTATTTGTTGTTTCTCCCTTGCTGCTTTTAATATTTGTTCTTTGTGTTTGATCTTTGTTAATCTGATTAATATGTGTCTTGGGGTGTTTTGCCTTGGGTTTATCCTGTTTGGGACTCTCTGGGTTTCTTGGGTTTTGTGACTATTTCCTTCCCCATTTGGGGGAAATTTTCAGCTATTATCTCCTTGAGTATTTTCTCATGGCCTTTCTTTTTGTCTTCTTCTTCTGGGACTCCTATGGTTCGAATGTCGGGGTATTACACATCGTCCCAGAGGTCCCTGAGTTTGTCCTCATTCCTTTTGATTCTTTTTTCTTTTTTCCTCTCTGCTTCATTTATTTCCACCATTTTATCTTCTACCTCACTTATCCTATATTCTGCCTTCATTATTCTTCTTTTGGTTCCCTCCAGAGTGTTTTTGATCTCATTTATTGCATTATTGATTTTTAATTGGCTCTTTTTTATTTCTTCAAGGTCCTTGTTAAACATTTCTTGCATCTTCTCAATCCTTGTCTGCAGGCTATTTATCTGTAACTCTTTTTTGTTTTCAAGATTTTGGATCATTTTTATTATCATTATTCTAAATTCTTTTTCAGGTATATTCCCTATCTCCTCCTCTTTTGTTTGGCTTGGTGGGCATTTTTCATATTCCTTTACCTGCTGGGTATTTCTCTGCCTTTTCATCTTATTTAGATTGCTCTGTTTGGGGTGGCCTTTCTGTATTCTGGTAGTCTGTGGTTCCTTTTTATTGTGGATGTTTCTCCCAGTGGGTGGGGTTGGATGATTGGCTTGTCGAGGTTTGCTGGTTAGGGAAGGTTGTTTCGGTGTTCTGGTGGGTGGAGCTGGATTTCTTCTCTCTGGAGTGCAATGGAGTGTCCAGTAGTGAGTTTTGAGATGGGTCTATGTATTTGATGTGACTTTGGGCAGCCTGTATATTGACACTCATGGCTATGTTCCTGCGTTGCTGGAGAATTTGTGTGGTATTTCTTGCTCTGGAACTTATTGGCTCTTGGGTGGTGGTTTCTTTCAGTGTAGGTATGGAGGCTTTTGGATGATCTCTTATTAATTAATGATCCCTGTAGTCAAGAGTTCTTTGGTGTTCTCAGATTTTGGGCTTAAGCCTCTTGCCTCTGGATTTCAGTCTTATTCTTCCAGTAGCCTCAAGACTTCTCCATCCATACAGCACTGATAATAAAACTTCTATGTTAATGGTGAAAGTATTCTCCACAGTGAGGGACACCCAGAGAGGTTCACAGAGTTCCATGAAGAACAGGAGAGAGAGGAAGGTGATAGACGTGAGCAAGAAGAGAAGACGGGGGATTCAAGAGAAGAGAGACAGATCTAGGCAGTACTCTGTTCCCTAAGTGTTCTCCGCAGCCCAGAACATCCACAGAGCTTCACAGATTTGGATTGAGAAGAGAGGGTGAGGGAGGAAATAAAGGTGATCTGGGGGAGAAAAAGGAGAGTCAAAAGGGGGAGAGAGTGATCAAATCAGTCATCACACTCCTGAGTAAAAATGGGTACTGAAGGTTGGATTCTTAAATGTCCAAAATTGATATCAAACACTGAAAAATAAAGATTAAAAATCTAGAGTAGAGATTAGAGTCTTAAAAATAAAATATTAAAAAAAACTCAAAAAATTTACGAAATATATATGAAGTTTGCTTTCAAAATAGGATCCTTTTTTTTTTTTCCAGGTTATAGTCGGTTATAAAAATGAAAATTAAGGAGTAATAGAGGAGTAATAGAGGACTTTAAAAAAAAAAGAAAGAGAAACAAATTTTAATTAAAAAAATAATAATAGTAAAAATATATCTAGGAATTTCTCTGGAGCTGTTGTAGGCAGTGTGGGTTTGGTTCAGTTTCAGATAGCTCCTTGTTCCAGCTTACACTTCTCACTATCTATAGGCCCCTTCCAGTGTAGTCGGTGTTAACTACAGGGATTTTAATCTGTTGCACCTGTCACTTCTGAAGCGGTTCCCTTTGTTTATTTGACTTCTGTTTGCAGGTCTCTTCAGTGTCTAATTTCCGCCCTGACACAACTGGGCAGAGGTGATCTCTTATTTAGGTTCGCTTGTTCAGTTGTGCTGTGGGGAAGGAGGAATGCTGCAAACAAATGTCACTGGCATTTGTGGGGAGTACTTGCAGTGTTCCAGCCACACTGGGTTTGCCCCCCGCTCACGATTTGTGTGCTTTCCCTGTCCACACTGCTCAGGCTCCAGGTTGTTCTCCAGGGAGCTATCTGGATACTCCAGGGAGTATCTCCAGGGAGTGGGCCCTGAGTTGCGTGCACTTCCCAGGCCTATGTCGCTCAGGTTCAGGTTCTCGGCTAAGGCACAGGCTTGGTTGGACCTGGGTTTTGTGCCTTCCCGGGCCTGAGCAGTTCAGACAACCAGGAGCTTGACGAGTGCACTCTCCCCGGGTACAGTGCACCTTATCCCCTCCCCGGTCCCAGACTTAGTTTCCGGGTGTGCCAGTCAGGTGCACTTTGTGTCTCTTTTGAGGTGCTGATTTCTGGTCTGACCCGCCCGGTGGATGTCAACCATCCAGAATCTCAGGAAGTCTTTGGTTAGAGACTGGAAGCCTTTTTGCAGTTTGGTAGGGGATGCCGTCTCTCCGAAAACCTGCTTAATAGTATACATTCTCACCAGTAGAGTTGCATGTTTGAGTAAAGAAACTCAAACAAGTTTGTTTAAGCTACACTTATTGTAAACCAAATAAGGATGGTTTATAAACAAAACCAACAAAATAGCAATGCAGAAAAAAATTTCCTGGAATACAAAGAAATTTTTCAAAATATGTTACAGACCAATAATTAGAATATAAAATATGTAAAGTACCCATAAGAAGCAATATTAAGAAGACAAACAGGGGTTTCCCTGGTGGCTCAGTGGTAAAGAATCTGCCTAAAATGCAGGAGACACCTATTCAATGCTTGGTCCAGGAAGATCCTTACATGCTGTGGAGCAACTAAGCCCATGTGCCACAACTATTGAGCCTGTGCTCTAAAGCCAGGAAACTGAAATTCCTGAAGCCCATGGGCTCTAGCGCCTGTGCTCTCCACATGAGAACCCACTGCACTGAGAAGCCCATGCACTGCAACTAGAGAGTTGGCCCTGCTTGCCAAAATGAGAGAAAAACCTGTGTGCAACAACTAAACCCAGTGCAGCCCTCCAAATAATACAAAAATAAATAAATAAAATTATTTTTAAAAAGAAGACAAAAGAAAAATGGGTAAAGGACATCAAAAGATAATTCAAAGAAGAGGAAGGATGTTTGTTCAGAAAAAGCTACAAAGAGATACTCACCCAAAAAAATAATATGGGAAAGACAGGTTCAACATTAGGAAGATGCTCATTTTCACTTCTTAGATTGGTTAAAAAAAGAAATTTAAAGATACTTATCTGCAAGAATGTGGGGGAAATGGGTACACTTCTACAGCTGATGTGTGTGTAAATTGATGTAATTAGCATTTGGCAATGTTTAGTGAAGTTGAAAGTGCTGCACTCAATATGTCAGCCAATTTGGAAAACTCAACAGTGGCCACAGGACTGGAAAAGGTCAGTTTTCATTCCAATGCCAAAGAATGCTCAAACTACTGCACAATTGTACTCATCTCACATGCTAGTAAAGTAACTCTGAAAATTCTCCAAGTCATGCTTCAACAATATGTGAACTGTGAACTTCCAGATGTTCAAGCTGGATTTAGAAAAGGCAGAGGAACCAGAGATCAAATTGCCAACATCCAACAAATTGCTGGATCATTGAAAAAGCAAGAGAGTTCCAGAAAAGCATCTATTTCTGCTTTATTGACTATGCCAAACCCTTTGACTGTGTGGATCACCACACACTGTGGAAAATTCTTAAAGACATAGGAATACCAGACCACCTGAGTGCCTCTTGAGAAAATTGTATACAGGTGAGGAAGCAACAGTTAAAACTGGACATGGAACAACAGACTGGTTCCAAATCGGGAAAGGTATATGTCAAGGCTGTATATTGTCACCCTGCTTATTTAACTTATATGCAGAGTACATCATGAGAAACGCTGAGCTCGATGAAGCACAAGCTGGAATCAAGATTGCAGGGAGAAATATCAATAAACTCAGATGTGCAAATGACACCACTCTTACGGCAGAAAGTGAAGAAGAACTAAGGAGCCTCTTGATGAAAGTGAAAGAGGAGAGTGAAAAAGTTGGTTTAAAGTTCAACATTCAGAAAACTAAGATCATGGCATCCGGTCCCAAAACTTCATGGCAAATAGATGGGGAAATGGTGGCAGACTTTATTTTTTTGGGCTCCAAACTCACTGCAGATGGTGACTGCAGCCATGAAATTAAAAGATGCTTACTCCTTGGAAAAAACGTTATGACCAAACTAGACAGCATTTTAAAAAGCAGAGACATTGCTTTGCCAACAAAGGTCTGTCTAGTCAAGGCTATGGCTTTTCCAGTAGTCATGTATGGTTGTTAGAGTCGGACTGTAAAGAAAGCTGAGTGCTGAAGAATTGATGCTTTTGAAATGTGGTGTTGGAGAAGACTCTTGAGAGTCCCTTGGACTGCAAGGAGATCCAGCCAGTCCATCCTAAAGGAGATCAGTCCTGAGTGTTCATTAGAAGGACTGATGTTGAAGCTGAAACTCCAATACTTTGGCCACCTGATGCAAAGAACTGACTCATTTGAAAAGACCCCGATGCTGGGAAAGATTGAAGGCGGGAGGAGACGGGGATGACAGAGGATGGGATGGTTGGATGGCATCTCTGATTCAATGGACATGAGTTTGGGTAAACTCTGGGAGTTGGTGATGGACAGGGAGGCCTGGCATGCTGCAGTCCATGGGGTCACAAAAAGTCGGACACGGCTGAGCAACTGAACTCAACTGAGTGCGATTGAATGGGCTTTCCAGGTGGCACTAGTGGTAAAGAACCTGCTTGCTGATGCAAGAGGCATAAGAGATGGAGGTTCAATCCCTGGGTTGGGAAGATTACCTGGAGGAGTGCATGGCAACCCACTCCAGTATTCTTGCTTGGAGAATCCCATGGACAGAGGAGCCTGAAAGGCTACAGTCCATGGGGTCACAAAGAGTCAGACACAACTGAAGCAACTGAGCATGCACACACAGTGAAGTTCAAGATGCACATACTCTGTAATTTAGCAATTCCAGTTCCAGGAAACATATTTATAGAGTAATAAGAGGCTATAACAAGAGCATTCATTGCAGCATTCTTTGTAAAAAAGAGTAGCTACTCAAAAATGTCCACAAGAATGAAAGGCATAAGGAAACTATTCAAAAAATGGAATATTATATACCAGTTAAAATGGATGTACATATGTTATAGTATGAACATGGATAAATCTAAAAAATTATAATGTTGGGTGAAAAAAATCAAGTTGTGGGCAATTACATGTGGTGTGATATAACATTGTAATACAAAATTTATGATAAAATTCATTTAAAAAAACCCATATCTTGTGCAATTCTAGGTACCTAGATTCAGTGAAACAGAGATCTCTGCCCTCAAGGACTTTACATCTCAATGGAGGAATACTGAAATAAAGCAACAAGCATATTAAGTAAATAAGTTGAATATTGTGTTAGAGAATGATGAAAGCAGAATAGAGTAAGGCAGATAGAATAGGGCTGTGCAGGTTGCAGTATTAAATAAGCTAGTTCAGATAGACTTCATTGAAATGGTGGGATTTGAGCCTTAAAGAAGGTGAAAGAGTGTAAATAATTGGATAACATGGACAAAGGATTAATCTCCAAAATATACAAGCAGCTCATGAAGCTCAATGCCAGGAAACAAACAACCCAATGAGAAAGTGGGCAGAAGACCTAAAAAGACATTTTTCAAAAGAAGACATATACATGGTTAATAAATACATGAAAAGATGCTCAACACTGCTGACTCTCAAAGAAATGCAAATCAAAACTACAATGAGGTATCACCTCAGAATGGTGATAATAGCCATCATCAAAAAATCTACAAACAATAAATTCCAGAGAGGATGTGGAAAAAAAGGGAATACTTTTGCATTATCCATGGAAATGTATATTAATACAGCCACTATGGAGAACAGTTATCCTTAAAAAACTAGGACTAAAACTACAAATGACCCAACCGACCCACTACTGGGCATATACCCTGAACCCATAATTGAAAAAGTCAAATGTACCCCAATGTTCATTGCAGCACTATTTGCAATAGCTTCCCTGGTAGCTCAGACAGTAAAGCATCCACGTGCAGTGCAGGAGACCCAGGTTCAATCCCTGGGTTGGCAAGATCCCTTGAAGAATGAAATATCTACCCATTCCAGTATTCTTACCTGGATAATTCCATAGACAGAGGAGCCTGGCAGGCTACAATCCATGGGGTTGCAAAGAATTGGACACAACTGGGTAACTAACACTTTACAATAATTAAGACATGGAAGCAACCTAGATGTCCATTAACAGATGAATGGATAAAGAAGCTATGGTACATATATATTAATACAATGCAATAATACTCAGCCATAAAAAGGAACACATTTGAGTTGATTTAATGAGGCAGATGAACCTAGAGCTTATTATACAGAGTGAAGTTAGAAAGAGAAAAACAAATATTGTATACTAATGCATATATATAGAATCTATACAGATTATCAAACCAGTCAATCCCAAAGGAAATAAACCCTGAATACTCATTGGAAAGGCTGATGCTGAAGCTGAAGCTCCAATAACTTGGCCATATGATACGAAGAGCCAAATCACTAGAAAAGAGTCTGATGCTGTGAAAGATTGAAGGCAGAAGGAGAATAGGGCAATAGAGGATGAGATGGTTGGATGACATCACCAATTCAATGGACATGAACTTGGGAAAACTCTGGGAGATGGTGATGGACAAGGAGGCCTGGTGTGCTGCAGTCCACGGGGTTGCAAAGAGTCAGACACGACCTGACAACTGAAAACCAGACAGATGATACTGATAAACCTATTTGCAGGACCGCAGGGGAAACACAGACATAGAGAACAGATTTGTGGACATAGTGGGGGAAGTAGACGGTAGGATGAATTGAGAGAGTAGCATGAAAACATACAGTACTATATGTAAAATAGATAGCTACTGGGAATTTGCTGTATGACTCAGGGAGCTTAACCAGTGCTCTGTGATAACATAGAGGATGGGATGGGGTGGGAGGTGGGAGGGAAGTTCAAGAGGGAGGGGCCATATGTATACCTATGGCTGATTCATGATGAGGCATGGCAGACCAACATAATATCGTAAAGAAATTTTCCTCCAATTAAAATAAATTTTAAAAAGGAAAATGCATTAAATACTCAAAATCTACCCAACATAACTGCTTAGATTAACCTGCCCTAAAGGTGCTAAAACACTTACATTTATTAGCTTACATCTGGGCAGTCATTTAACACAAATCCTCTTTTATAATAAAATGTTCAGTATCTCATGTAATTTACTGAATACTGTACTGAAAGTGAAAAACAGGATGGTTGAATGGGTACAGAATGAGTGGAAGCATATCAGAATCAGTTGTGATCACTCAGCTGACTGGGAGCTGTAGATCTCTGACGCTGCCCAGCATTATGAGAGAGTATCCTAGCACATATTGTTGGCCAAGGGAAACATCAAAATTCAAAAGCTTGTGGTTGTGTATTTTTCCTCTGGACAGGTTTAGCTGTGTGCATACAGGCTCATTGAGGCATATCTTGACTTAGCTAGAGATGTGATTTTGCCAGGGAAGCAATACAAAGTGAGAGAGGGGCAGGAGAGTGGAGGGTATACGTCAGTGAGTGATCACGACTGAGCATGACATCTGAGCTAGGGAAGGAGGGGAGAGAAAACCGTAAGGGAGAGAGAGATGGTGAAATCTGGTAATACGAATGGACTAGAGATTCTGGTGAGGTTAAAGGGTATTGGGGTCTGGTTAACAAAGGGAATGAATTAGAAAAAGAGGAGGTGTATCAGAATGATCATTCTTGAGTTCACCAGGAATTAAGACAAGACTGCTGTTGGGAGTGACCTACTGTAGGAGCTAAAATCTTTGAGAAATAAAGGAGAGGAGTCCTGAAGTTTGGTTGATGATCACAATGCAGGCTAGTTGGTGACACAAGCTGTCAAAGCTGGAGGTTTTGGAGGATGTGGGAGAGGAATGTTCTAAAGGAGGCAATGAGAAACACGGAAGACATTTACCAGAGCTTCAGGCTCTGTGGAACAATGGCCATGGGAGAAAAAAATCATCTGCTTCTCTTGAGTGGACTTCAGGGGACACAGAGTCCTCAAGGAAGAGCCTGGTTTCTGTTAGGGCAAGAAAATGAAGGGCACATTCAGAGGACAGGGTGATGATATGAAGGAATTATTGAAGTTGCATTGCATTTTAAGAGTAGGAAAGATAGTTTCTGGTCTTACATTTAGATCTTTAATCCATTTTGAGTTTATTTTTGTGTATGGTGTTAGAAAGTGTTCTAGTTTCATTCTTTTACAAGTGGTTGACCAGTTTTCCCAGCAGATGAAAGAAATCAAAGAGGACACAAACAGATGGAGAAACATACCGCGTTCATGGATTGGAAGAATTAATATTGTCAAAATGGCTATTCTACCCAAAGCAGTCTATAGATTCAATGCAATCCCTATCAAGCTACCAACGGTATTTTTCACAGAACTAGACCAAAGAATTTCACAATTTGTATGGAAATACAAAAATCCTCGAATAGCCAAAGTAATCTTGAGAAAGAAGAATGGAGCTGGAGGAATCAACCTGCCTGACTTCAGACTCTACTACAAAGCCACAGTCATCAAGACAGTATGGTACTGGCACAAAGACAGAAATATAGATCAATGGAACAGAATAGAAAGCCCAGAGATAAATCCACGAACCTATGGACACCTTATCTTTGACAAAGGAGGCAAGGATATACAATGGAAAAAAGACAACCTCTTTAACAAGTGGTGCTGGGAAAACTGGTCAACCACTTGTAAAAGAATGAAACTAGAACACTTTCTAACACCATACACAAAAATAAACTCAAAATGGATTAAAGATCTAAATGTAAGACCAGAAACTATAAAACTCCTAGAGGAGAACATAGGCAAAACACTCTCCGACATAAATCACAGCAAGATCCTCTATGACCCACCTCCCAGAATATTGGAAATAAAAGCAAAACTAAACAAATGGGACCTAATGAAACTTAAAAGCTTTTGCACTACAAAGGAAACTATAAGTAAGGTGAAAAGACAGCCCTCAGATTGGGAGAAAATAATAGCAAATGAAGAAACAGACAAAGGATTAATCTCAAAAATATACAAGCAACTCCTGCAGCTCAATTCCAGAAAAATAAATGACCCAATCAAAAAATGGGCCAAAGAACTAAACAGACATTTCTCCAAAGAAGACATACAGATGACTAACAAACACATGAAAAGATGCTCAACATCACTCATTATTAGAGAAATGCAAATCAAAACCACAGTGAGGTACCATTACACGCCAGTCAGGATGGCTGCTATCCAAAAGTCTACAAGCAATAAATGCTGGAGAGGGTGTGGAGAAAAGGGAACCCTCTTACACTGTTGGTGGGAATGCAAACTAGTACAGCCGCTATGGAAAACAGTGTGGAGATGTCTTAAAAAACTGGAAATAGAACTGCCATATGACCCAGCAATCCCACTTCTGGGCATACACACTGAGGAAACCAGATCTGAAAGAGACACATGCACCCCAATGTTCATCGCAGCACTGTTTATAATAGCCAGGACATGGAAGCAACCTAGATGCCCATCAGCAGATGAATGGATAAGGAAGCTGTGGTACATATACACCATGGAATATTACTCAGCCATTAAAAAGAATTCATTTGAACCAGTCCTAATGAGATGGATGAAGCTGGAGCCCCTTATACAGAGTGAAGTAAGCCAGAAAGATAAAGAACATTACAGCATACTGACACATGTATATGGAATTTAGAAAGGTGATAACGATAACCCTATATGCAGAACAGAAAAAGAGACACAGAAATACAGAACAGACTTTTGAACTTTGTGGGAGAATGTGAGGGTGGGATATTTCAAAAGAACAGCATGTATACTATCTATGGTGAAACAGATCACCAGCCCAGGTCGGATGCACGAGACAAGTGCTCCGGCCTGGTGCACTGGGAAGACCCAGAGGAATTGGGTGGAGAGGGAGGTGGGAGGGGGGATCGGGATTGGGAATACATGTAAATCCATGGCTGATTCATATCAATGTATGACAAAACCCACTGGAAAAAAAAATAATAATAATAATAAAAAAAAAAAAGAAAAAAAAAGAGTAGGAAAGAGGTGTGAGAAGTGAAGAGAGAATGTGGTCACAGCCTTACGGAATTTAAGATGTAGATGGTGAGGAGTATCATGGGGATTTGGGGATTCTTGTGGTGACTGGCACAAATGGGGATGGACATTATGATGAGGTGGGTTCTGATGAATTTGAGGCAGATTGATATACGATAGACTTTGAAGTTTGGGACAAGAGTGGTGAGGTGCCTGTATGGGGCTTCCTTCAACCCCAAGAGATATGGAAGTTCAGTCTTACTTCTGGTACACTGGACAGCAGAATTTTCCATGCTACTCCTGGAGACAGATCACATAAATCTGCGATGATGGAAAATGTGGCTAGAAACTACACATCACATTCAGGGTAGGAGTATCCCTTGGAAAGTGAGAGAGGGATGGAAATGGGATGAAAGTTAAGGAAACTTCAATTTTTCTATAATATTTATATTCCTTAAAATGGGCAAAGTAAATATACCTAAATATTAACAATATCTAACTCTAAGTGGTAGAAACACTGGTGTTCATTATATTTAATGCCTGGGACATTGTAGGTACACAGTGAAAGCTATTTTTTGAAGGAGCACGTTTTTCTGTTTTAAAAGTTCCTCCTACAAACATGTAAAACTCTCAAGTTAGCACACTGTGCTACAAGAGCATAGACAAATAAATGACGAGAAGTGGGGGAGATGTGAGAAATGCTTGAGGAGAGAGTGATGAGTGATCTATGTAGAGCTCTACCACCATACACGAGCCATATAGAAAATATGGAGTGCAAGCTGAAGACAGTCCTATCTCCATTTTACTTTAATACTCTATGGTTCTGGGTGAGTATCCAGAAAATGACCTTGGAAGACTGAGTTTTTCCAAGTAACTACCAGATCCTCACTCTTCTCCCCAACAGAGACACTGGGTGATGCTGCTGTCCAAAAATTCTGCTCTATCCTGGAGTTATGACTTCAGTCTACAGAAGGGTATTCATCTAAGCAACTACTGTAGGCCAGGCTTCCCAGATGGCACTAGCAGTAAAGAAACTGCCTGCCAATGCAGGAGACATAAGATATGCGAATTTGATCCCTGGGTGGGGAAGATCTCCTGGAGGATGACATGGCAACCCACTCCAGTATTCTTCCCTGAAGAATCCAATGGACAGAGGAGCCTGTAGAGCTACAGTCCATAAGAACCCAAAGAGTCAGACACATCTGAAGTGACTAAGCATGCTTGCACGCTACTGTCAACCAAGCAAAGTGCTTGGGATTAGAGATATAAAAATGCATAGCCTCAGCAGAATCTCCTCTGATTACACTGCTACCATGTTCAGTGGCTAAGAAATTAGAAAATGTGACTTTTACATGGGAGAGCACCACTGTCACAGGAATGCCCAGTTGTGGGAGTGAAAGACCCTGAACGACCCACCCTTTCCATGAGCACCCCTCCTCCACCAGCTGGTCAGGGATTACAACAGACAACAGTATGCATCACTGGTCATCACCACAAGCTTTGGCTCCTTTGGGTATAAAATGCCGAGAGTATCTGAATACGGCTCCTTCATCTTGAATCTCAGAGTTTCAGGTGTTCAAAACTAACTGGGTAAGATGTGTCTGCTTGTTGTAGAGGCCCCTGTTATTGTGGAGGAGTGAGTATACTTGGGAGGAAGGGAAGTGGACCCTCAGGACGAAAGTAGTGGGAGAAGCAGGGGAGGTAGGCCAGCCATCAATCCCTGGAGGAATCAGAGTGTGTTTGGATGGAGTCTGGGGAGGCGAATCTGGTATGAAGTTACTAACACCCAGTTGCAGGGGTGAAGTCCTGGGTAGAGGAGAGATAGTGGACTCAGGCCAGCAAGGCTAAAGTGGTGGGAGGGGCGAGGAGGTGGGTCTGGGATTCCTTGGCCAATCAAAGAGGACTGGGGCGGGGCCTGTCATGCACCATATTCCTGAGGGGTTCCGCGCAGGAAGGCTAACCTCGTCTAGAGTGCTAAGCGGTGTCAGTGCAGCCCTCTACCTTTGTCTGATCTTCCAGCTTTCGAGTGAGGACGTGAGTCTCCACCGAGTCAGAGGACTATGGGGATAGGAAGGCGTGGCGGCTGCGGGGCGGACGAATCGGGCCTGCAGGAATTGGAGGGGCAGAGATTAGCACAGGCTATTTGCAGCGGCACCTCCTGTCTAGTCCACACCTTCGCCTTCACAGCGCTGTCTTCTGAGCAGGATTCTGATCCCTTTTGGGTTGGTCCCTGGCAGGTCCGAGGCGGGAGCTCCAGGAGCGGCCATCCACTGTGGCTGTAGGTCCGATGCTGAGGGGGCAAAGAGTTTGGAACTCAGAATGGGCCCTCTGGGACTGGCCCATCGCTCCCTCCCCTCCTGTGACTGCTAGGTTGGACTGGGCTACCAAAAATGATGATAGTTACTTTAAAATGTAAGCAAATTGCTGCTAACAACATGGCTTATGGGCCCGGCCCTGTTATTTTTTATTTAAAGTCCTTGTTTCCCCACCTCTGGAGACTGGCAGCTGATCGCTTGTCCAGGAGGGTCCTAGGGTGACCACGACGGAGGGGAGGCATATTTGGGATGTCTGGTTGCTTGGGGGCCTCTCCATTCTTGTCTGGGCACTAGAAATGTCTTACTCCACCAGGGTGAGACCAGACATGGGCAGGAGAGCTCTGCTTTCTGGGTTCAGAGGTCTCCTATTGTCACCTCTGGACAAACCCAGAATGATCACTGGGCACCTAACCTCCTAGCTTCACCTCCTCCTCTCTCTTCTTGAGGAGAAAACATGGTAAAATAAAAATCGACTCTGTTTGGTTTATCTCATTCTGCTAAAGTTCTTGGTTTGATCATAACTAGATATGCCATCTTACAGCATTTACAAACCAGTCCCACCAGGAGGTATTGTGAGACATGTAATTAGTTTTGATTGGATTTAATCCCTCCTTTTATCACAGAAGTGCACTGGCTGCGACGGACCCTGCAGAAGCATGGCTGTGAGGAGCTGCCCCTCGCCCAAGGTCAGGGGTAGCGACCGAGAGCGCCAGGCTGCCACAGCACAGGAGCGGCGGCCGAGAGGAGCTTCCCCACATCCGAGGTCAGGGGCTGCGGCCTAGAGGATCTACCCCACCTCCAAGGAGCGACTGCTGTCTGGCACAGGAGGGCTGAGAGGAGCTACTCCACGTTTAAGGTCAGGAGGGGCGGCTATGAGAAGATACACTTCCTCCAAGGTAAGGAGCAGTGGCTGCGCTTTGCTAGAGCAGACGTGAAGAGATAACCCATGTCCGAGGTAAGAGAAACCCAAGTAAGATGGTAGGTGTTGCAAGAGGGCATCAGAGGCAGACACATTAAAACCATAATCACAGAAAACTAGCCAATCTGATCACAGGACCACAGTCGTGTCTAACTCAATGAAACTAAGCCATGCCATGTGGGGCCACCCAAGACAGTCAGGTCATGATGGAGAGGTCTGACAGAATGTGGCCCACTGGAGAAGGGAATGGCAAACCACTTCAGTATTCTTGCCTTGAGAACCCCATGAACAGGATGAGAAGGCAAAATGATAGGATACTGAAAGAGGAACTCCCCAGGTGCCCAATATGCTACGGGAGATCAGTGGAGAAATAACTCCAGAAAGAATGAAGGGATGGAGCCAAGCAAAAACAATACCCAGATGTGGATGTGACTGGTGATAGAAACAAGGTCTGATGCTGTAAAGAGCAATATTGCATAGGAACCTGGAATGTTAGGTCCATGAATCGAGGCAAATTGGAAGTGGTCAAACAGGAGATGGCCAGAGTGAATGTCGACATTCTAGGAATCAGTGAACTAAAATGGACTGGAATGGGTGAATTTAACTCAGATGACCATTATATCTACTACTGTGGGCAGGAATCCCTTAGAAGAAATGGAGTAGCCATCATAGTCAACAAAAGAGTCTGAAATGCAGCACTTGGATGCAATCTCAAAAACAACAGAATGATCTCTGTTCGTTTCCAAGGCAAACTATTCAATATCATGGTAATCCAAGCCTATGCCCCAACCAGTAACACTGAAGAAGCTGAAATTGAACAGTTCTATGAAGACCTACAAGACCTTTTAGAACTAACACTCAAAAAAGATGTCCTTTTCATTATTGGGGACTGGAATGCAAAAGTAGGAAGTCAAGAAACACCTGGAGTAACAGGCAAATTTGGCCTTGGAGTACAGAATGAAGCAGGACAAAGGCTAATACAGTTTTGCCAAGAGAATGCACTGGTCATAGCAAACACCCTCTTCCAACAACACAAGAGAAGACTCTACACATGGACATCACCAGATGGTCAACAACGAAATCAGATTGATTATCTTCTTTGCAGCCAAAGATGGAGAAGCTCTATACAGTCAGCAAAATCAAGACCGGGAGCTGACTGTGGCTCAGATCATGAACTCCTTATTGCCAAATTCAGACTTAAATTGAAGAAAGTAGGGGAAACCACTAGACAATTCAGGTGTGACCTAAATCAAATCCCTTACAATTATACAGTGGAAGTGAGAAATAGATTTAAGGGACTAGATCTGATAGATAGAGAGTCTGATGAACTATGGACGGAGGTTCGTGACATTGTACAGGAGACAGGGATCAAGACCCTCCCCACGGAAAAGAAATGCAAAGAGGCAAAATGGTTGTCTGAGGAGGCCTTACAAATAGCTGTGAAAAGAAGAGGAGCGAAAAGGAAAGGAGAAAAGGAAAGATATTTCCATTTGAATGCAGAGTTCCAAAGAATAGCCAGAAGAGACAAGAAAGACTTCCTCAGCGATCAATGCAAAGAAATAGAGGAAAACAACAGAATGGGAAAGACTAGAGATCTCTTCAATAAAAGTAGAGATACCAAGGGAACATTTCAGGCAAAGATGGGTTTGATAAATGACAGAAATGGTATGGACCTAACAGAAGCAGAAGATATTAAGAAGAGGTGGCAAGAATACACAGAAGAACTGTACAAAAAAGATGTTTATGAGCTAGATAATCACAATGGTGTGATCACTCACCTAGAGCCAGACATCCTGGAATGTGAAGTCAAGTGGGCCTTAGAAAGCATCACTACGAACAAAGCTAGTGGATGTGATGGAATTCCAGTTGAGCTATTTCAAATCCTGAAAGATGATGCTGTGAAAGTGCTGCACTCAATATGCCAGCAAATTTGGAAAACTCAGCAGTGGCCACAGGACTGGAAAAGGTCCGTTTTCATTCCAATCCCTAAGAACGGCAATGCCAGAGAATGCTCAAACTACCGGACAATTGCACTCATCTCACATGCTAGTAAAGTAATGCTCAAAATTCTCCAAGCCAGGCTTCAGCAATACGTGAACCGAGAACTTCCAGATGTTCAAGCTGGTTTTAGAAAAGGCAGAGGAACCAGAGATCAAATTGCCAATATCCACGGGATCATTGAAAAAGCAAGAGAGTTCCAGAAAAACATCTATTTCTGCTTTATTGACTACGCCAAAACCTTTGACTGTGTGGATCACAATAAACTGTGGAAAATTCTGAAAGAGATGGGTATACCAGACCACCTGACCTGCCTCTTGAGAAACCTGTATGCAGGTCAGGAAGCAACAGTTAGAACTGGACATGGAACAACAGACTGGTTCCAAATAGGAAAAGGAGTACATCAAGGCTGTATATTGTCATCCTGCTTATTAAACTTATACACAGAATACATCATGAGAAATGCTGGTCTGGAAGCAGCACAAGCTGGAATCAAGATTGCCGGGAGAAATATCAATAACCTCAGATATGCAGATGACACCACCCTTATGGGAGAAAGTGAAGAGGAACTAAAGAGCCTCTTGATGAAAGTGAAAGAGGAGAGTGAAAAAGTTGGCTTAAAGCTTAACACTCAGAAAACTAAGATCATGGCATTTGGTCCCATCACCTCAAGGGAAATAGATGTCCGTGTCAGATTTTATTTTTTTAGGCTCCAAAATCAACCTCATGCGAAGAGTTGACTCATTGAAAAAAACCCTGATGCTGGGAGGGATTGGGGGCAGGAGGAGAAGGGGATGACAGAGGATGAGATGGCTGGATGGCATCACCGACTCGATGGGCATGAGTTTGAGTAAACTCCGGGATTTGGTGATGGACAGGGAGGCCTGGCTTGCTGCGATTCATGGCGTCGCATAGCATCGGACACGACTGAGTGACTGAACTGAACTGAACTTTATTGTAGCCCCTTAGTCTCCTGTCTTCAGGCAGATGAAATAGAAATAAACTAGTCCAATTAATGCTACAGTTGTATGCTGCTCCTTAAACCCCCAAGAAAAATGTTCCCCTCTCTAATAATTGAATACAAAAAGAAGGTGCTCAAATAGTGCTATCTCCTGTTACAAATTCATTAGTTGGTCAAACCCAGTTCTTATTTTTTATTCTATCCCTCTCTTCTCATGTGTTTCTATTACCTCCATTTTACCTTTGCTGTGATTTTAAAGGAGTCAGACATATTGGCTCCTGGCTTTTAGAACATCTTGCTTTCTAGTGCACTTGATGCAATGGCCTTTTGAAAATCAGCAGGTAAAATACATATTGACATTAAATATGAGAATTTTGGCTCTTACTCCTTAGTATGATAATAGTTCTACCAGGGCAGTTTTTTAAATGTTTCTTTTCTATTTTTTTTGTCAACATGAGTGATAAGTCAGACTTGTCTGAAGTAGAGAAGTCTGACAGGTCCAAACTGATGAAAACTAATACTAAAGAAACAGCCCTCTTCCCTCAAAGGTAAGTAAGTCATGGGGAGTTTCTATTTGAGATGAACAATGTTGAAAATTAATAGGTTTGGTAAATACATGCTTCTAGTAATTTTTGCTGCAAAGTAAACAATAGGGGACCAATTATTTAATGTAACATTTTGTTTGTTGTTCAGTCATGACTGACCCTTTGTAACCCCATGAACTGTAGCTCCCAAGGCTTTTCTGCCCATTTACTTCTCCAGGCAAGAATACTAGAGTGAATTGCCATTTCTCTTCCCGGGAATCTTCTTGAACCAGGGATTGAACCCATGCCTCCTGCACTGCAGACGGATTCTATACCTTCTGATCCACCAGGGAAGCCCAATGTAACATTAGAAAATAGCACATAGTTGCCTTTTTACTTAGATTATATAAGTAGTCCTTGCAAAATAGGCCAGCATTCCTATACACTAACAATGAGAAAACGAAGAGAAATTAGAGAAACAATTCAATTATTCATTGCAATGAAAAGAATAAAATACTTAGGAATAAATCTACTTAAAGAAATGAAAGATCTGTATATAGAAAACTATAACACACTGATGAAAGAAATCAAAGATGACACAAATAGATGCAGAAATATACCATGTTTATGTATCAGAAGAATCAATATAGTGAAAATGAGTATACTATCCAAAACAATCTATAGATTAAGTGCAACCCCTATCAAGTTACCAATGGTATTTTTTTCAGAGAACTAGAACAAATAATTTCACAATTTGTATGGAAATACAAAAAACCTCAAATAGCCAAAGTAATCTTGAGAAAGAAGAATGGACCTGGAGGAATCAACCTGCCTAACTTCAGGCTATACTACAAAGCCACAGTCATCAAGACAGTATGGTACTGGGACAAAGACAGAAATATAGATCAATGGAACAAAATTGAAAGCCCAGAGATAAATCCACGCACCTATGGACACGTTATCTTTGACAAAGGAGGCAGGAATATACAATGGAGAAAAGATAATCTCTTTAACAAGTTGTGCTGGGAAAACTGGTCAACCACCTGTAAAAGAATGAAACTGAAACACTTTCTAACACCATACAAAAAATAAACTCAAAATGGATTAAAGATCTAAATGTAAGACCAGAAACTATAAAACTCCTAGAGGAAAACAGGCAAAACACTCTCCGACATAAACCACAGCAGGATCCTCTATGACCCACCTCACAGAATATTGGAAATAAAAGCAAAAATAAACAAATGGGACCTAATTAAACTTAAAAGATTTTGCACAACAAAGGAAACTATAAGCAAGGTGAAAAGACAGCCTTCAGAAAGGGAGAAAATAATAGCAAATTAAGCAACTGACAAAGAATTAATCTTAAAAATGTACAAGCAGCTCATGCATCTCAATACCAGAAAAATTAATGACCCAATGAAAAAATGGGCCAAAGAACTAAACAGACATTTCTCCAAAGAATACATATAGATGGCTAACAAACACATGAAAAGATGCTCAACATCACTCATTATCAGAGAAATACAGATCAAAACCACAGTGAGGTACCATCTCATGCCAGTTAGAATGGCTGCTATCGGGATGAGATGGGGAGAGAG
This sequence comes from Dama dama, assembly GCF_033118175.1. Lineage (NCBI taxonomy): Eukaryota > Metazoa > Chordata > Mammalia > Artiodactyla > Cervidae > Dama > Dama dama. Next base: position 9,971,212 of record NC_083714.1, on the reverse strand, counting down.
GTGGGAGGGGGGTTTCAGGATGGGGAACACATGTACACCCATGGCTGATTCATGTCAGTATATGGCAAAAACCACTACAATATTATAAAGTAATTAGCCTCCAATTAAAATAAATTAACTAATTTTAAAATATAGGCCTTAGTAGTATTGAGGGAATAAAAAACTGATTTTTTGTTGGAACATTACAAAGAATCACATTATAACCAATCTTAAAATATTGGACATAACATTAGAACTGTAAGAGTTTTGTCCAATTTTGGCTATTTGTCATTTTTCTGCATTAGTGTTTTGGGTCTTTTATCTCATCCATAATGAATCATGCAAACTATGGTTTTGGCCTTTTCTACCTCATGACAGGATGAGGTGAGATAATCAGTTTAACTATTGGGTATACTCAAGTTTCCCAGGGATCAAGGGATCAATTTGGTCCTCCTCACTTACAGCCTGCTGGAGAAACTCCAAGCCAAGGGAAACGTTTTGTCATGTAATTTTATCTGAAAGTTTCAAAGTTAGTCAAGATTGTCTGAAAAGGCTTACCTTTCTAATTGTATAGTGATAGATAATTCTGAAGAAAATGCTTCACTTGCCCTGCAGTCTCAGAGCAAACTGTGGAAAAAATGAAAACAGCATATATCTACCTCTCAAATGGGGAAAAAGAAATCTACAGCTGAGTCTAACAAACGTTTTGTTCATTACATTGCACACACACATACTTCACTGAGGATGTGTGGTTAGTGCCTTGGCATTGTAAATTTAAAGAAGCTATGGCAGCCTCCCTGGTGACTCAGACAGTAAAGAATTCACCTGCAATGGGAAGACTCAGGTTTGACCCCTGGTTTGGGAAGATTCCCCTGAAGAAGGGAATGGCAATCCACTCCAGTATTCTTGCCTGGGAAATCCCATGGACAGAAGAGCCTGGAGAGCTACAGGTCATGGGATTGAAGAGTTGAACACGGCTGAGAGACTAACACTTTGTTTTTTTACGGCAGCCTCCAATGATTTGGCAATGAGCTCTTTTGGAAGAAATTGAACTTAATCTTAGGAAAATACCCTCATAATATTTGTGTGTGTGTGTTTGTTTTTCCCCCAGCTATCCAGCAGGAAAAATAGTGTGCTGAAATGTAAAATGGGGACCTCCTCGCAAGAGCAAATTTCAACATTGCTTGAATTTTGCTTTTGGCAAATTTTTGTAGAGATTTTAGGTATCTTCTGATGTCTTTTCACCCATAAACCCTGGCTAAGAGGTCAGTGGGAGCCAATGTCCCTGAGTCTTAACAATTCCACTGGTGCATAAATTCCAGCAGGCAGATGCTGTCAGTAATCTCACAATTGATTATCTTTATGTGCAGTCTTTGAACTCCCATAGGATAAGCTGCTTTTAGCTTTCTACAATGATTCCCCCTATTGCTTCATAATCCTTAGGTTCCACGGTTTTGCATCATCTCACCATTTTTTTTTTCATTTCTAATGAAGCAATAAAATAATAAATATGTTTATTTATTATTATTATAGACCAATAGGTTTATCATGGGCTCCTGTGGTTAATTTCTGGTTGTCTTCTAAGGAATGAAAGTGCACAAGGGTACTTTTCAGCCAAATAAAATGAGTGCAGAAAAGCTATTTTAGCAGATTTGGCACATGGGAAAGGCCCCTTCTGTCCAGATCAAGTGGTTCCTGACTTGGGGATTGTGTGGATGAACCACACCAATTCCATTTTGTCAGTTCCATCTTAATTCGCACAGCCCTAACCTCCCCTCTTTTCACATGACTGAGCTTTAGCCTAATTTACAAGAAGTGAGTCCAAGCCAGATGAGTACCCTATCAACTTTTGCCCTTGCCTTCATCTGATATGAAACCTGCAAGAATGGTTTTTGCTGATGTAGATGGTTAATGGTCATGAAACCCCTGAGGGGAGGAACCCCGATTCCAGTTGCTGCACCTGTGCTTTTGTCTTGGTAGTCAGATTCTACGTTTAGCTTTGGCCCCTTTGAATTCTCTTGTACCCTTTTTGGAGGTCAGTGTGCAGCGCAGCTGTGAATCTCTCTGGATTATCTGTCCACTCTATCCTTTGTTCCTTTATGTAAGTTACCCACAGTGAACTTCATAATTGCACTTTATGGCATTGCTCCCTCTGTCTCTTTGGTGTCAAAGTTCCTTCTCAGTTTGCAGGATATTATTCAATATGTGTGCCTCCCAACATGGATACTAAGTGCTTTTCCTGGAAGTTGGAATCATAGAGATAGAGAGCCTTGGGAGAAGAGGTCTTGTGCACTAGCCCCTTTGTCTCAGAAATGAAGAAATGAAAACAAGGGGTCTGATTTGATTTTCTAAGGTGTATAAGGGCTAGAATTTTAGGTGGACTCTTCTTGCTTTTTGGAAAGTGCTTTTCAACTAAAGTCAGGGGACATGAAAGCCTGGGGTTGGATGGGGAGAGGCAAAAGGCTCTTGCTATCACCCACTTTGCTAAGCACATCACTTCTTTCATTGGACATCAGCTCAGATATGTAATACCTGATAATGAGCTGCAGCACAGAAATTTTGGCCTGGTTCTCGTCCTGAACAGAATTCACTGTTTTATGAACCAAGTGTTTTTGGTGTTTGTGGTGAGCACAGGTGCTATGAACCTAATTGGCTCCCCTCCAAAAAGTTAATATGTTGAAGCCCTAACCCCAAGTGTGACTGGATCTGGACATAGGGTATTTATATAACTAATTGAGATGGACAGAGGGGCATAATTGGATAAGACTGTGGAGATATGGAAGAGGAAGAGATATCAGATCATTCTCCTACATGTGAGGACCCAACAAGAAGATGACCACTAGCAAGACAGAAAGAGAGCTATAACCAAAAACTGACACTGCTAGATCTTGATTCTCGGATTTCCATCCCCCATAACTGTGAGAAAAATGAACTTCTGTTATTTGTGCCACCTAGTCTACAGTATTTTGTTATGGCAAGCCTAGCTGACTAATATAATCAAGAAAACAAATAAATAGATGAGTCCAGATGGCTGCCCTAAAATGATGCATTTATCACTTGAAATTTATAAGAACCAATCACCTATAATCCTACCAATTAGACATGTTAGCATTTAAGTGCCTAAGCATCTGCACTGTGGTCTATTACTATTCATATATTTTCTGACTAAAGGGGATTCAATCAGTTCAGTTCAGTCGCTCAGTCGTGTCCGACTCTTGGCGACGCCATGAATCGCTGCACGCCAGGCCTCCCTGTCCATCACCAACTCCCGGAGTTTACTCAAACTCATGCCCAACGAGTTGGTGATGCCATCCAGCCATCTCATCCTCTGTCGTCCCCTTCTCCTCCTGCCCCCAATCCCTCCCAGAATCAGGGTCTTTTCCAATGAGTCAACTCTTCGCATGAGGTGGCCAAAGTACTGGAGTTTCAGCTTCAGCATCAGTCCTTCCAATGAACACCCAGGACTGATCTCTTTTAGGATGGACTGGTTGGATCCCCTTGCAGTGCAAGGGACTCTCAAGAGTCTTCTCCAACACCACAGTTCAAAAGCATCAATTTTTCGGTGCTCAGCTTTCTTCACAGTTCAACTCTCACATCCATACATGACCACTGGAAAAACAATAGCCTTGACCAGATGGACCTTAGTTGGCAAAGTAATGTCTCTGCTTTTTAATATGCTATCTAGGTTGGTCATAACTTTCCTTCCAAGGAGTAAGTGTCTTTTAATTTCATGGCTGCAATCACCATCTGCAGTGATTTTGGAGCCTCCAAAAATAAAGTCAGCCACTGTTTCCACTGTTTCCCCATGTATTTGCCATGAAGTGATGGGACCAGATGCCATGATCTTAGTTTTCTGAATGTTGAACTTTAAGCCAAATTTTTACTCTCCTCTTTCACTTTCATCAAGAGGCTCTTTAGTTCTTCACTTTCTGCCATAGGGGTGGTGTCACCTGCATATCTGGTGTTATTGGTATTTCTCCTGGCAATCTTGATTCCAGCTTGTGCTGCTTCCAGACCAGCATTTCCCATGATGTATTCTGTGTATAAGTTTAATAAGCAGGATGACAATATACAGCCTTGATGTACTCCTTTTCCTATTTGGAACCAGTCTGTTGTTCCATGTCCAGTTCTAACTGTTGCTTCCTGACCTGCATACAGGTTTCTCAAGAGGCAGGTCAGGTGGTCTGGTATACCCATCTCTTTCAGAATTTTCCACAGTTTATTGTGATCCACACAGTCAAAGGTTTTGGCGTAGTCAATAAAGCAGAAATAGATGTTTTTCTGGAACTCTCTTGCTTTTTCAATGATCCCGTGGATATTGGCAATTTGATCTCTGGTTCCTCTGCCTTTTCTAAAACCAGCTTGAACGTCTGGAAGTTCTCGGTTCACGTATTGCTGAAGCCTGGCTTGGAGAATTTTGAGCATTACTTTACTAGCATGTGAGATGAGTGCAATTGTCCGGTAGTTTGAGCATTCTCTGGCATTGCTGTTCTTAGGGATTGGAATGAAAACGGACCTTTTCCAGTCCTGTGGCCACTGCTGAGTTTTCCAAATTTGCTGGCATATTGAGTGCAGCACTTTCACAGCATCATCTTTCAGGATTTGAAATAGCTCAACTGGAATTCCATCACATCCACTAGCTTTGTTCGTAGTGATGCTTTCTAAGGCCCACTTGACTTCACATTCCAGGATGTCTGGCTCTAGGTGAGTGATCACACCATTGTGATTATCTAGCTCATAAACATCTTTTTTGTACAGTTCTTCTGTGTATTCTTGCCACCTCTTCTTAATATCTTCTGCTTCTGTTAGGTCCATACCATTTCTGTCATTTATCAAACCCATCTTTGCCTGAAATGTTCCCTTGGTATCTCTACTTTTATTGAAGAGATCTCTAGTCTTTCCCATTCTGTTGTTTTCCTCTATTTCTTTGCATTGATCGCTGAGGAAGTCTTTCTTGTCTCTTCTGGCCATTCTTTGGAACTTTGCATTCAAATGGAAATATCTTTCCTTTTCTCCTTTCCTTTTCGCTCCTCTTCTTTTCACAGCTATTTGTAAGGCCTCCTCAGACAACCATTTTGCCTCTTTGCATTTCTTTTCCGTGGGGATGGTCTTGATCCCTGTCTCCTGTACAATGTCACGAACCTCTGTCCATAGTTCATCAGGCTCTCTGTCTATCAGATTTTTTTCTTTTCTTTTTTCTTTTTTAGGGCCAAGTCTGTGTTTTACTTTTTGAAAACAGTTTTGTTTTTTCATTTATTTTTATTAGTTGGAGGCTAATGACTTTACAGTATTGTAGTGGTTTTTGTCATACATTGACTTGAATTAGCCATGGATTTACATGTATTCTCCATCCCGATCCCCCCTCCCACCTCCAACTCTACCCGCTCCCTCTGGGTCTTCCCAGTGCACCAGGCCCAACCACTTGTCTCATGCATCCAAACTGGGCTGGTGATCTGTTTCACCCTAGATAATATACATGTTTGGATGCTGTTCTCTTGAAACATCCCACCCTTGCCTTCTCCCACAGAGTCCAAAAGTCTGTTCTGTACATCTGTGTCTCTTTTTCTGTTTTGCATATAAGGTTATCATTACCATCTTTCTAAATTCCATATATATGTGTTAGTATACTGTAATGGTCTTTATCTTTCTGGCTTACTTCACTCTGTATAATGGGCTCCAGTTTCATCCATCTCATTAGAACTGATTCAAATGAATTCTTTTTAATGGCTGAGTAATATTCCATGGTGTATATATACCAGAGCTTCCTTATCTGTTGATGGGCATCTAGATTGCTTCCATGGCATGGCTATTATAAACAGTGCTGCAATGAACATTGGGGTGCACGTATCTCTTTCAGATCTGGTTTCCTCGGTGTGTATGCCCATAAGTGGGATTGCCGGGTCATATCGCAGTTCTATTTCCAGTTTTTTAAAGGAATCTCCACACTGTTTTCCATAGCGGCTGTAGTAGTTTGCATACCACCAACAGTGTAAGAGGGTTCCCTTTTCTCCACACCCACTTCAGCCTTTATTCCTTGTACACTTTTGGATAGCAGCCATCCTGACTGGCGTGTAATGGTACCTCATTGTGGTTTTGATTTGCATTTCTCTGATAATGAGTGATGTTGAGCATCTTTTCATGTGTTTGTCAGCCATGTGTATGTCTTCTTTGGAGAAATGTCTGTTTAGTTCCTTGGCCCATTTTTTGATTGGGTCATTTATTTTTCTGGGATTGAGCTTCAGGAGTTGCTTGTATATTTTTGAGATTAATCCTTTGTCTGTTGCTTCGTTTGCTATTATTTTCTCCCAATCTGAGGGCTGTCTTTTCACCTTGCTTATAGTTTCCTTTGTGGTGTAAAAGCTTTTAAGTTTAATTAGGTCCCAATTCTTTATTTTTGCTTTTGTTTCTAATATTCTGGGCGGTGAGTCATAGAGGATCCTGCTGTGATTTATGTTGGAGAGTGTTTTGCCTATGTTCTGCTCTAGGAGTTTTGTGGTTTCCGGTCTTACATTTAGATCTTTAATCCATTTTGAGTTTATTTTTGTGTATGGTGTTAGAAGGTGTTCCAGTTTCATTCTTTTACAGGTGGTTGACCAGTTTTCCCAGCACCACTTGTTAAAGAGGTTGTCTTTTTTCCATTGTATATCCTTGCCTCCTTTGTCGAAGATAAGGTGTCCATAGGTTCGTGGATTTATCTCTGGGCTTTCTATTCTGTTCCATTGATCTATATTTCTGTCTTTGTGCCAGTACCATACTGTCTTGATGACTGTGGCTTTGTAGTAGAGTCTGAAGTCAGGCAGGTTGATTCCTCCAGTTCCATTCTTCTTTCTCAAGATTACTTTGGCTATTCGAGGTTTTTTGTATTTCCATACAAATTGTGAAATTATTTGTTCTAGTTCTGTGAAAAATACCATTGGTAGCTTGATAGGGATTGCATTGAATCTGTAGATTGCTTTGGGTAGAATAGCCATTTTGACAATATTGATTCTTCAAGTTCATGAACACGGTATATTTCTCCATCTGTTTGTGTCCTCTTTGGTTTCTTTCATCAGTGTTTTATAGTTTTCTATGTATAGGTCTTTTGTTTCTTTAGGAAGATATACTCCTAAGTATTTTACTCTTTTTCTTGCAATGGTGAATGGTATTGTTTCCTTAACTTCTCTTTCTGTTTTCTCATTGTTAGTGTATAGGAATGCAAGGGATTTATCTGTGTTAATTTTATATCCTGCAACTTTACTATATTCGTTGATTAGCTCTACTAATTTTCTGGTAGAGTCTTTAGGGTTTTCTATGTAGAGGATCATGTCTTCTGCAAACAGAGAGAGTTTCACTTCTTCTTTTCCTATCTGGATTCCTTTTACTTCTTTTTCTGCTCTGATTTCTGTGGCCAAAAGTTCCAACACTATGTTGAATAGTAGTCGTGAGAATGAGCACCCTTGTCTTGTTCCTGATTTTAGGGGAAATCCTTTCAATTTTTCACCATTGAGGATAATGTTTGCTGTGGGTTTGTCATATATAGCTTTTATTATGTTGAGGTATGTTCCTTCTATTCCTGCTTTCTGAAGAGTTTTAATCATAAATGGATGTTGAATTTTGTCAAAGGCTTTTTCTGCGTCTATTCAGATAATCATATGGTTTTTATCTTTCAATTTGTTAATGTGGTGTATTACATTGATTGGCTTGCAGATATTAAAGAATCCTTGCATTCCTGGGATAAAGCCCACTTGGTCATGGTGTACGATTTTTTTAATATGTTGTTGGATTCTGCTTGCCTGAATTTTGTTAAGGATTTTTGCATCTATGTTCATCAGTGATATTGGCCTGAAGTTTTCTTTTTTTGTGACATCTTTGTCTGGTTTTGGTATTAGGGTGATGGTGGCCTCATAGAATGAGTTTGGAAGTTTGTCTTCTTCTGGAATTCTCTGGAAGAGTTTGAGTAAGATAGGTGTTAGCTCTTCTCTAAATTTTTGGTAGAATTCAGCTGTGAAGCCATCAGGTCCTGGGCTTTTGTTTGCTGGAAGATTTCTGATTACAGTTTCGATTTCCTTGCTTGTGATGGGTCTGTTAAGATCTTCTATTCCTTCCTGGTTCAGTTTTGGAAAGTTATACTTTTCTAAGAATTTGTCCATTTCATGCAAGTTGTCCATTTTATTGGCATAGAGCTGCTGGTAGTAGTCTCTTATGATCCTTTGTATTTCAGTGTTGTCTGTTGTGATCTCTCCATTTTCGTTTCTAATTTTGTTAATTTGGTTCTTCTCCCTTTGTTTCTTAATGAGTCTTGCTAATGGTTTGTCAATTTTGTTTATTTTTCCAAAAAACCAGCTTTTAGCTTTCTTGATTTTTGCTATGGTCTCTTTAGTTTCTTTTGCATTTATTTCTGCCCTAATTTTAAAATTTCTTTCTTTCTATTAACCCTGGGGTTCTTCATTTCTTCCTTCTCTTGTTGCTTTAGGTGTAGAGTTAGGTTATTTATTTGGCTTTTTTCTTGTTTCTTGATGTAGGCCTGTAATGCTATGATCCTTCCCCTTAGCACTGCTTTTACAGTGTCCCATAGGTTTTGGGTTGTTGTGTTTTCATTTTCATTCATTTCTATGCATATTTTGATTTCTTTTTTGATTTCTTCTATGATCTGTTGGTTATTCAGAAGTGTGTTATTTGGCTTCCATGTGTTTGAATTTTTAATAGTTTTTTTTCCTGTAATTGAGATCTAATCTTACTGCACTGTGGTCAGAAAAGATGACTGCAATGATTTCAATTTTTTTGAATTTTCCAAGGCTAGATTTATGGCCCAGGATGTGATCTATTCTGGAGAAAGTTCCGTGTGCACTTGAGAAAAAGGTGAAGTTGATTGTTTTGGGGTGAAATGTCCTATAGATATCAATTAGGTCTAGCTGGACCATTGTGTCATTTAAAGTTTGTGTTTCCTTGTTGATTTTCAGTTTAGTTGATCTATCCATAGTTGTGAGTGGGGTGTTAAAGTCTCCAACTATTATTGTGTTACTGATAATTTCCTCTTTCATACTCGTTAGTGTTTGCCATACATATTGTGATGCTCCTATGTTGGGTGCATATATATTTATAATTGTTTTATCTTCTTCTTGGAGTGTTCCTTTGATCATTGTGTAGTGTCCTTCTTTGTCTCTTTTCACAGCCTTTATTTGAAAGTCTATTTTATCTGATATGAGTATTGCAACTCCTGCTCTCTTTTGGTCTCCGTTTGTGTGAAATATTTTTTTCCAGCCCTTCACTTTTAGTCTGTATGTGTCCCTTGTTTTCAGGTGAGTCTCTTGTAGACAGCATATATAGGGGTCTTGTTTTTGTATCCATTCAGCCAGTCTTTGTCTTTTGGTTGGGGCTTTCAAACCATTTACATTTAAGGTAATTATTGATAGGTATGGTCCCATTGCCATTTGCTTTGTTGTTTTGGGTTCCCGTTCATACAACCTTTCTGTGTTTCCTGTCTAGAGAAGATCCTTTAGCATTTGTTGAAGAGCTGGTTTGGTGGTGCTGAATTCTCTCAGCTTTTGCTTGTCTGTAAAGCTTTTGAATTCTCCTTCATATCTGAATGAGATCCTTGCTGGATACAGTAATCTGAGTTGTAGGTTATTCTCTTTCATTACTCTAAGTATGTCCTGCCATTCCCTTCTGGCCCTAAAGGGTTTCTATTGATAGATCAGCTGTTATCCTTATGGGAATCCCTTTGTGTGTTATTTGTTGTTTCTCCATTGCTGCTTTTAATATTTGTTCTTTGTGTTTGATCTTTGTTAATTTGATTAGTATGTGTCTTGGGGTGTTTCGCCTTGGGTTTATCCTGTTTGGGACTCTCTGGGTTTCTTGGACTTGGGTGGCTATTTCCTTCCCCATTTTATGGAAGTTTTCAGCTATTATCTCCTCTAGTATTTTCTCATGCCCTTTCTTTTTGTCTTCTTCTTCTGGGACTCCTATGATTCGAATGTTGGGGCGTTTCACATTGTCCCAGTGGTCCCTGAGGTTGTCCTCATTTCTTTTGATTCTTTTTTCTTTTTTCCTCTCTGCTTCATTTATTTTCACCATTTTATCTTCTACCTCACTTATCCTATCTTCTGTCTCCATTATTCTACTGTTGGTTCCCTCCAGAGTGTTTTTGATCTCATTTATTGCATTATTCATTTTTAATTGACTATTTTTTGTTTCTTCTAGGTCCTTGTTAAACATTTCTTGCGTCTTCTCAATCTTTGTCTCCAGGCTATTTATGTGTAACTCCATTTTGCTTTCAAGATTTTGGATCATTTTTATTATCATTATTCTAAATTCTTTTTCAGGTATATTCCCTATCTCCTCCTCTTTATTTTGACTTGGTGGACATTTTTCATGTTCCTTTACCTGTTGGGTATTTCTCTGCCTTTTCATCTTGTTTAGATTGCTGTGTCTGGAGTGGGCTTTCTGTATTCTGGTGGTCTGTGGTTCCTTTTTATTGTGGAGGTTTCACCCAGTGGGTGGGGTTGGACGGTTGGTTTGCCAGGGTTTCCTGGTTAGGGAAGCTTGAGTCAGTGTTCTGGTGCATGGAACTGGATTTCTTCTCTCTGGAGTGCAATGGAGTGTCCAGTAATTAGTTTTGAGATGGGTCTATGTGTTAGCTGTGACTTTGGGCAGCCTGTATGTTGACACCCAGGTCTATGTTCCTGTGTTGCTAAGGAATTTGCGTGGTATGTCTTGTTCTGGAGCTTATTGGCTCTTGGGTCGTGGTTGGTTTCACTGTAGGTATGGAGGCTTTTGGATGGTCTCTTATTACTTAATGTTCCGTTTAGTCAGGATTTTTCTGGTTTTCTCAGGATTTGGGCTTAAGTCTCCTGCCTTTGGATTTCAGTTTTATTCTTCCAGTAGTCTCAAGACTTCTTCAACTATACAGCACTGATAATAAAACCTCTAGGTTAATGGTGAAAATATTCTCCTCCATGAGGGACAACCAGAGAGGTTCACAGGGTTACATGAAAAAGAGGAGAGGGAGGAGGGAGATAGAGATGAGCAGGGGGAGTAAAAGGGGGACTCAAGAGGAGAGAGACAGATCTCTGCAGTTATCTGTTCCCAAAGTGTTCTCCATAGCCCAGACCCCCACAAAAATTCACAGAATTGGATTGGGAATAGAAGGGGAAAGGAGGAAATAGAGGTGTTCTGAGGTAGAAAACAGAGAGTTAAAAGTGGGAGAGAGTAATCAACACACTGCTGAATAAAAATGGGAACTGAATATTGGATTCTTAAATGTCCAAAATTTATATCACATACTGAAAAACAAAGATTAAAAATCTAGCATAGAGGTTAGACTCTTTAAAATACAATATTTAAAAACAAAAACAAAAACACACAAAAAAATTTAGAAATATATATGGAGTTTGGTTTAAAAATAGGGCTTCTCTTTTTTTTTTTGCAAGGTTATAGTGAAATGAAAATGAAAATTAAGGAATAATAGAGAAGTAATAGAGGACTTTAAAAGGAAATAAGAGAGAAAAACAAGAAAAAGAAAATTAACAAACAAAAAAACAAACAAAAACTTTTTTTCCATAATTAGAAAAAAATCATAAAAATATATGAAAATGAATGTTAAGGAGTAATGGGGGCGTAATAGGGGATTTTAAAAGAAAATAAAAGAAAAAAATAAGAAAAGGAAAGAAAAAAAATTTTTTTTAATTAAAAAACAAAGTAAAAATATACCTAGGAATTTCTCTGGAGTTTTTGCGGTCAGTGTGGGTTCAGTTCCATTTCAGGTAGCTCCTCGTTCCAGCTTACACTTCTCGATATCTATAGGCCCCTTCTGGTGTAGTCGGTGTTACCTACAGGGATTTTAATCTGTTGCACCGGTCCCTTCTGAAGTGGTTCTCTTTGTTTATTTGGCTTTTGTTTGCCGGCTCTTCAGTGTCTAATTTCCGCCCTGACACAGGCGAGCGGACGTGATCTCTTATTTCGGTTCGCTAGTTCAGTCCTGCTACGGGGAGGGCGGGGCGCTGCAGACAGATATCGCTGTGTGTGGGGAGTACTCACCGTGTTCTGGCCACACTGGGTTTGCCCCCGCTCACGGGTGTCTGTGCTTTCCCCATCTACACTGCTCAGGCTCCCGGCTGCTCTATAGGGAGTGTGCCCTGCATTGCGTGCGGTTCTAGTCTTCGGGCACCCCACAAAGCACAGACTCGGTAGCACCTGCGTTTTGTGCCTTCCCTGGTCCGAGCAGTTCAGGCAGCCAGGAGCTTGACAGGTGCACTCTCCCTGGGTGCGGCGCGCCCTGTCCCCTCCGCAGCCCCAGCCTCAGTTTCTGCGCCCGCCGGTCCCGTGCGTGTGCCCTGTGTTTAGCCGCGACCCTCCCAACAGATGTTGACCATCCAGAATCTCAGGAAGTCTTTAGATAGAAACTGGAGACCTGTTTGCAGTGTGGGAGGGGATGCCGTCTCTGGTGCTGAGTTTGCCCCTTTCCCCTCACCCCGCCTCCTACCTCTGGCAGGGATGGGCCGGTCCGCCGCAGGCTAGCTCTTCTCTGGAGTTTCTCAGTCCCTTTGTTTTGCGAGCGGCTGGCAGTGTGTTCGGGCCGGTTAATTTTCTCTCTCTCTCTTGCTATGGCACAGTTTAAAAAAACTCCCTCCGATTGCTCTCAGGGCCTTCGGCCCGGTCCTTACCCTAAGCAATGCCACCCGCTCCTCTCCGTTCCGCGCCCACTTGCTGGTGCGGATGCGGGCGTCTGGGGTACTTTTCTGCTGGGAGTTGCTTTTAGGCAGGTAGTCTGAGGGTTTTATTTAATTTTTCCTCCCAGTTAAGTTGCCCTCCGAGATTTGAAAACTTCCCCCAGGCCCGCCAGTGCGAGGGTTTCCTGGAGTTTGGAAACTTCCTCTATTAAGACTCCCTTCCTGGGACAGGTCTCCATCCCTAGCTCTTTTGTCCCTCTTTTTATCTTTTATATTTTGTCCTACCTCCTTTCGAAGACAATGGGCTGCTTTTCTGGGCGCCTGATGTCCTCTGCTAGCGATCAGAAGTTGTTTTGTGAAATTTGTTCAGCATTCAGTTGTTCTTTTGATGAATTTGTAGGGGAGAAAGTGGTCTCCCCGTCCTATTCCTCCACCATCTTGGCTCCTGACCCTATCAGATCTTTAATCTATTTCTCACTTCCACTGTATAGTCATAAGGGCTTTGATTTAGGTCATACTTATGCTGTTGTTTTTTGCAATCTTGAGTATTACCTTATCACTCTCTTCTAAGAGATGACATCCTGAAATAATCACTGGGCTTACAGGAAGTGAAAACTATGGTCTCTCAATAGCATAAACATTCCTACACATAACGGGTGGTTGGGGGATCACTTCTGATTAAATATCAATGAGGTGACACAATCACAGGGCTTAGAGTTGTTGTTCAGTTGCTAAGTCAGATCTGATTCTTTTTGACCCCATGGTCTATAGCATGGCAGGCTCATCTGTCCTCTACTATCTCCTAGGTTTTGCTCAAATTCATGTCCACTGAGTCGATGATGCTGTCTAACCATCTTCATCCTTTGCCACCTCTTTCTCCTTTTGCTTTCAATCTTTCCCAGCTCCGGGTCTTTACCAATGAGTTGGCTCTTTGGATCAGGTGGCCAAAGTATTGGCTCTTCAGCTTCAGCACCAGTCCTTCCAATGAGCATTCAGTGTTGATTCCCTTTAGGAATGACTGGCTTAATCTTAGAGTCCGAAAGACTCTCAAGAGTTTTCTCCAGCAGCACAGTTCAAAAGCGTCAATTCTTTGGCACTTAGCCTTCTTTATGGTCCAAATCTAACATCTGAATGTGACTACTGGAAAAAGCATAGTTTTGACAAGACTGACCTTTGTTGACAAAGTGACGTCTCTGCTTTTTAGTATGCAGTATAGGTTTGTGAAAACTTTTCTTCCACGGAGCGAGCATCTTTTAATTTCATGGCTGCAGTCACTGTTCACAGTGATTTTTGAGCCCAAGAAAATAGCCACTCACGGTTTCCATTGTTTTCCCATCTATTTGCCACAGTGATGGGACGAGATGCCATGATCTTAGATTTTTGAATGTTGAATTTTAAGCCAGCTTTTCCAGTCTCTTCTTTCACCTTCATCAAGAGGCTTTTTACTTCTTCATCACTTTCTGCCATTAGAGTAGTGTCATATGCATATCTGATTTTATTGTGGTTTTTTTTTTTTTTTCCCCTGGCAATCATGATTCCAGTTTGTGATTCATCCAGCCTGGTATTTCACATGATGTATTCTGCATAGAAGTTAGAAAATAAAGGTGACACTATACAGCCTTGATGTACTCTTTTCCCAACTTTGAACCAGTTCACTGTTCCATGTCCAGTTCTAACTGTTGCTTCTTGAACCTGCATGCAGATTTCTCAGGAGGCAGTTAAGGTGATCTGGTATTCCCATCACTTTAAAGAATTTTCTACACTTTTTTGTGATCCACACATTCAAAGACTTTAGTGTAGTCAATGATGCAGAAATAGAAGCTTTTCTTTTTTTTAATTCCCTTGTTTTTTTCTATCTTCTTGATGGCTCAGATGGTAAAGAATTTGTCTGCAATGTGGGAGATTCGGGTTTGATCCCTCAGTTGGGAAGATCCCCTGGAGAAGGAAATGGCGACCTACTCCAGTATTCTTGGCTGGAAACTCCTGTGGATAGAGGAGCCTGGTGGCTACAGTCTATGGGGGCACAAAGAGTTGGACATGACTGAACGACTAACCCTTTCACTTTTTCTATTATCCAATGGATGTTGGCAATTTGATCTCTGGTTCCTCTGCCTTTTCTAAATCCAGGTGGTACACATGGAAATTCTCAGTTCATGACTTGTGCCATCCCCAGGACCCCAGGGATACTTTGGGCTGCTCAGTCATTGGCCCTAGAATTTGGCCCGACCTACCTATGGGTTGACACCAGCTTCAGGACACTCCTAGGCCATGGCTCCTCCCACCAGGAAGTGAATACTGCATCTAGTGTTTCTAGGCCTACAGCTACACACTTCAGATCTCCTTGGGGTCATTGGAGTACAGATTTATAATAAATGTGTCCCCTTATCAGGGTTATTATTCATTATGTTTGTGGAATATTAGAAAATCATTTTTTTATTCATTTATCTGGCTGCAGCAGTTCTTCGTTGTGGCATGCACAATCTAGTTCCCCAATCCAGGATCAAAATCAGGACCCCCTCCTTGAGAGTGCAGAGTCTCAGCCACTGGACAACCAGGGAAATCCTCTAGAAAAATCTTAAGAAAGAATTAGAAAAAGTGATATGGTTCCCAGGGATTATCAGGAAAAATTTCCACCAAATCAACTGCAATTAAATTTCCCTGGATGGGACCTTGACATGGTCTTATACAACTAGGATACAGTTTTGGAAGTGAAAAGCTCACTGCAGAGCCATCACGGGTTCAAAACAGGACTGTGGACCCATAAGAAAAATAGTGTTTATTCTTCAATAAAAAATAAATTAATTAAAAAAAATAGTGTTTTACAAAATGACAAAATTTCTGTTGTGTTCATTGTTGCTGCTTCAGTATCTCAATGTCTGGAAATATGATATACACATGTTTTTCAGAACTTTTCTGGCATGCTGGTCAGAAAGATATATTATGTATGAATTCCTGTGAATGAACTAGGATGTTTTTTATTGTGTTAGGTGTGTTTTACATTTAGTGAATCCTATAATCAAATACAGGCATTAATAAACAAGTGTTACAACTGCACCATATGGGCCATGAAGCAGAAATGCAAGGGTAAGTGACACACATGACATCTAGGAAGGAGGGAGGGAAAATGGGGTTTGATGTTAAAGACCTTCAGGGGAAATGAGAATATGTAATTTTTCACTTTTAGAGGGTGATTGAGGAAAACAGACACATAAAGTGTAATCATGATCTAATAGTGTTAGCTACTGAAAATACAAATTAGAGCAAGGACTTTACAGCTTAAATAACAAACTATAAATTCCCACCCTAGGAAAATAGTATTAATTCGACAAGCATGCTAACTGCTAAGTCACTTCAGTCATGTCCAACTCCATGCGACCCCATCCCTGGGATTCTCCAAGCAAGAACACTGGAGTGGGTTGCCATTTCCTTCTTCAATGCATAAAAGTGAAAAGTGAAAGTGAAGTCGCTCAGTCATGTCTGACTCTTCGCGACCCCATGGACTGCAGCCTACCAGGCTCCCCTGTCAATGGGATTTTCCAGGCAAGAATACTGGAGTGGGGTGCCATTGCCTTCTCCATTGACAAGCATATTCCATTGAAACTTTTTTCAACATTTCCTGTATTACAGAATTCATTGTAAAACATAAGAATAAACTGAAATATGTTGCAGAAATAGCTGAATTTAAAAATTCAAGAAATAATTCCTGTTTCAGCCTTTCTGGTGATCTCTAGGGTCGTTATCAGTTTTGTAAACATTTTATTTACCTCTTTTATTCTTAAATGTCTAAGAGATAGGGTACAGTAATCCAGAAGATTTTATGTGGGAAATGACAAAAAAGTAAAGTGAAAAAACTGATAAGAACAGTCAAAGTTACCACAATTAAAGTTGTTTCAACATACCCCATATTCAGAATTATTTAAGATACATAAATGAGAAACCAAAAATAGTATAAAAATATCAGTTTACTTCTCCTGACCCTTGAATTATGAAGTTATTATTCCATATTCCATTATTGGTATGTTCAGACTTACCCAATTCTAATTTTTTACCTGCTATTTCTTACCACATTTAAAGGAAAAGTTTTGTGACCCACAATTATGTATCATAGGATGACAGGGTACCCAACGAGAGTAGCTCAAGCACCAGTGTCTAGTGGAACAGCCAGTGAAGTTCCTACAGCCTGTGAGCCACAGGCATTGTCCAAAAATGTGTGGGGAGGTGACCTGGGATAAACCTGGGTGTGCTTCCTTGAAGTTTCTTTTCAAACATGGTTATTTGATGATATGAATCCGCAGCTGGAAGAGGGACATCTTTCTTGACCTTTGCATTAAGTTAAGAGAAAGATGGTGAGCAGTAAATAAAGAAAAAACAAAACTAAGATGACCTTGTCTTTTCAGTGTTTCAATATTAATATTAATGGTATTGTTAATATAATCTAATATCCATTGTGTTTTCCTCTTAGCCTATTGGCGTTCTGTGTTTCTGTTATTATTTAACTCAGAGGCAGTTGGTGATTTTCTCATTACTTTTAATAGATTTATAACCTCCCATTTCTATGGAGAAATAACATGCTCTGTCATTTCAACCTTGGGAATTTATTATGAAATTTATATATATATATATTATATATTATTAAATTCATTATTAGAACTCAATTTTTGGTTAACTGTGTAAAGTTTTCTATTTGTATTTTTAAGTTGTTTGAAAATTCTCCTTTGGATTAGGATGTAGAAACTTGTAAGGAATCACTCTCAGCCAAACAATGAGACAAACACTGAATAATATACAAAAAATATAACTTTTCTTGAGGCCATCCAGAAAGTATAAAACCCTTTTGTAGAGACCAAATACATACAGGATTTCACCTTCAACGGAGGCCTGTGAGCTAGAGAAAGAATGAGCCAGGACACGACACTAGAGGGAGCTTTACTGAATAGTGCAGGAATAAAGGGGACAATGCCTGAGCAAGGAGGGAGCAGAAAGTTCTGGCATTTCGAGCCCAGTTTGGAATCAGTCTGGTAGCTCATCACACCTCAAGTGCTTTACCTTGGGAAAACAAGAGCCAGGACTGAGGGTCAATGAGCCCATTATTAGTATCATTACACATTACTGTAACTGAGCAGGACACTATGTAGAATTTGAGGAGCGACTCCCTCCCCATATGTCTTCCACCTGCCTCTTGTTTGCAGAAAAATTTAGCATGCTGTATCTTCTCTGAATTCCAAAGAGTAAAACTTAATCAGAGAAGCAAGAAAATACAGAGACAAAGGAAAACTGTCATGCGAGACAAAATAATAATAGTTTGGCCATTACACGAAATCAAGGACCTTCAGTTTCTCCTGAAGGGCTATAGATAATATTCTGAGCCATATACTTTGAGCTGTTTGCAGATACTGAAATCCCCACCGGGTGAAAGAAGTTAACTCTATGCTGACCACAAGCATTGGGATCATAGACTCCAAACTAGTTGGAACTAGTAGGTTGATGATGCTCACTCCCATTATACTTCATCACCAACCAATCAGAAGAATGTCTGTGAGCTGGTCACACACCCTGTTACCCTCCCCCCTCACTCTGTTTTTAAAAACCCTTCCCTGAAGGCCACTAGAGAGTTCAGATCTTTTGAGTATTAGCTGCCCGTGCTCCTTGCTTGATGCTTCCCATAAACAGTGTACTTTCCTTTGCCACAACCTGGTGTCAGTAGATTGGTTTTACTCTGTGCTGGCTAGTAGATCCAAGTTTGGCTTGGTAACAGTTTTAGTAACCCAGATTGGACAGTAACACTGGCTGTGCATCTCGTCCTTGGCATATCAACATCTGTTCAGTGACAAGTCCTTAGGGCTGTCTCACAGACAAAGGTGTTCAAGCAGCTGCTGGACAGGATTCAAGAGCAGCCTAGATCTAGTTTCGACCTTCTGTTGGATGGACCCCTTTTCAGATAGAGCTGGCTGCAAGCTCTAGTGTATCCAAAAACTAACACTGGTTCACTGGTGAGTGGGGCTGTGTCCTGGCACAGCTGGCTGAGGAGTCCAAGGTATCTCAGAGCTGGTGCTGACCTGCTGGTGGGTGCGACTGAGGCCCAGGCTGTCCTAGGGCTACTAACAGCTCCATGATGGGCAAAGCTGGATACTGAGGCTCTGGCTGCAGTACCCTGGGTGTCCCACGTCTAGTGCCTGTGCTCTCATGTGTGGGACAGATCCTAGGCACTCTGGTGGACAATGTTGTGTCCAGTGGCACCTGTGGGCTCAGGGCATCATGAGGCAAACTGGATACTGGTGGATGGGCCTGTGTCTCTGCCTGGCCAGTTACTTGACCTGAGACATCCAATCCTGGTGCCCATAGGCTTGTGGTCAGGAGCAAGGCTTGGTTGTGAGACTTATAAGCCATGGGGAAGATGTCAAAATGATACAGCACCAGTGTCCATGTGGCAGAAAAATCTTTCCAAAATTGCTTCCACCCCCCAGAGTGAGCTCCAGATTTCTCCTCCCTTCCAAGAGACATTTCAAGATCAGTAGGTGGGTCTGACCTAGGCCCCTTTCAAATTACTGCTTCTCTCCTGTCTCTATTTTATTGATTTCCTCTTTGATCTTTATTATTTCCTTCCTTCTGCTGACCTTGGGCTTGGCTTGTTCTCTTTCTAATTCCTTTAGATGGTAGGTTATGTTCTTTATTGGAGATCTTCATTGGTTTTTGAGGTAGACCTGTACGGCTATAAGCTTTCCTCTTAGAAATGCTTTTGCTGCTTCCAATAGGTTTTGGAAAGATGTGTGTTTATTTTCACTTGTCTCCAGGTATTTTCTAACTTCCTCTTTGATTTCTTCACTGATCCATTGGTTTTTTTCCTATAATATTCTTTTGTATCCCTGTGTCTGTGGTTTTTGCATTTACTTTATGTAATTATTTTCTACTTTCATACAGTGTGGTTACAGAAAATGCTTGGTACAATTTCTGTTTTCTTAAGTTTGTTGAGACTTGCATTTTTTGTGGCATAGCATGTGGTCTATCCTGGACAATGTTCCATGTGCACTTGAAAAGAATGTATATTCTGCTGCTTTTGGATGGAATATTCTATAAATATTTATTTCATCCAACTGGACTAACATGTCATTGAAGGCCACTGCTGTCTCTTTATTGATTTTCTATCTAAATTATCTGTCTATTGCTGTATGTGTGGTGTTAAAATTCCCTAACATTATTGTATTCTTATAAATTTCTTCCAAGAAATTTTAAACAGCAGAAGATACACAGCTGGATGGAGAATTGTTGATTTAGAATGTAGATGAAAGAAATTATATAGACTACCTCATAGAAAGATAAATGAAGTAAAAGATTAAGGAGATGGCAAGAGACTTAAGAAATGGACTTAATACTAAGGAGGTATTAAGTACATCTTATAGGCATGCCAGAAGTGGTAACCTAGCTAAATTTTAGAATAATAATATTCACAGAGAAACAGCTGATACTTTTCCAGAATTTAGGAAGGCTATGTTTCCATAGATTCAGGAAGCACACCTGGACACATCATAGTAAAGCTACAGACAAAGTTAGCATATAGATCATACTAGCAAACAAAAAGACACATTGTCTACAGAGCAATGCCAAAGACAATGACAGTAAATCTCCTTTCATAAACAAATGGAAGCAGAAAACAAGTAGTGAGAGTAAGCAACAACACACATAGTGTTGCATTCCTAGCCTAAGTATCATGATAAGGCTTTGACAGACTCAAAGATGGACCACTCAGAACACCACAACAAGGACAGACTTACTGCTATTCCTTAGTCATAAGCCACTTCAGGTGTACCTCAACCGCACAGAGCTGCATTGAACTTCTCGAGTCTGCCCACTTATAAGGACTGATCAAGGAGGTGGTATAAATTTCTGACTCTGTTGGGCCAGTGTAAAGTGACTAATGGCTCATCTTACCTTCAGAATTCAGTATGGGATCAGAAAATAATTTTGGAGAGTCAGCATTAGATATGCACTTCTTCCTCTGCCCACACCTGTCTTCTTCCCATCCCTTTCTCGGGCAATGAGAGTGCATAAATGTCCTGCACACGAAAGACCATATCATTCTTAGAACTTAATTTGGAAAAAAAGACATTGGAGACAACATGAAAAATTATGATATTTACAACAATAGACACTACTGTTAGGGAAATTATATTAAGTCTTGTTTAGGCTTCAGAGACAAAGCAGAACAGGCCTCTGACCTTGCTTCTGACCTACCAGGACACTGCCCTGACTACTGCTGTGGGAGTCAGCCACATCTGCTGTGACTGTGGAAGAGAATCTGTTATCTATTGTGTAATATATAGATAGGAAGAGGATCTTGGAATTTAAGTCCCTGGAGGAGGTCTGGCCAACCACTCTCTGGATTTAGTAACATTTCCAAGATTGGTAGAACAAAGCAAACAGTACTGGAAAATATTTGCAAAATACCAGAGCTATAGTTTTGTTCACATATTGATGATGATAATCAGTTTGCAGCCTGGAATTATCAGAGGGGAAACTGGCACTGCCATCTTTGAAGTCTCACCCCTGGAGTGGAAGTGCTACCTGGGACCTTTTCCCAATTGGAGCTCCAGATGTGCTGTGTCACGAGACTTCCCAACTCTGCTTAAGTCTGGATGTTAGTCAAAATCCAATTTGGTATTCTCTGTCCTATTTCTCTCTCTTTTAAATGTTAGTATATTTCAAGTAAGTTAGATTATTCTCTAATAAATACTTGTATTATTTATTTTTACATAACAAGTGGCTTATTTTGTTAACAAATCCTTTGAACCTGAGATGAAAGTGAAAACTAAGGACAAAACAACTATGGTAAAGGAACTTCCAAGAAATGTTTGTCACTTCTGACATGCCAAGGAGATGTATTTTCCTAGTCCATTTCTTATGTTTCTTGAACTCCATTTAATCCTTTTATACTCTTTATGAAGTATTTTGTAGTATTTCTTTCATCTATCTTATAGGTCATATATTCTCTCTCCATTTGTGTCTCAGCTGTTTAAAATTCCTTTACTCTTCTATTCCAGTGGTTATGATGTTCAGTACTAGAAAGCTTATTTGCCTTTTGATAATTAGCTATTTATTACTCATGTTTTATGTATCTTATCATCTATTTGAATGTGTTAAGTACATTTTTTGTACTTTGTATCTGATTATAAGTTTTTACAGGTTTCCAACTTCGTTTATTGTTTATGCTGATGCTACCATTTTGGAGGGGGAAGTTGTATTTGTTTAGGGGGGCTTTAACTGTAGGAATACTTGTAGAATCCTCAATAGGGTTAAGCTCCTCTAGATGCAATTAGATTTGCATTTGCCAAAAATATGAGTTTGCAAACAGAAATTACTTGGGCCATGCTGATAGTATTAATTAGAACACCAAAGCTATACCAGGGCACTATTTTGGTTACAAATTCTTTAGGCAACATTTTATTCCTCACCCATAGCTAAGGACAAAAATTAGAATTTTCCTTGGTCCTTGCTTTCTTATGAGAAAGAAAGTCCAGTTTTTCCCTATGGATATAATCAATCATTTAGAAATATGTGTGTGTCTCAGCCGTCTACTGATTTGAGCCATGTTGCAAGCACATCTGAGTATTTAAAATATTGTTTAATATAACTTTGTATATTACAATTTATAATGGGAGGATTTTCAATTTTTTTACACAAACAATTTCCAAATGTTAAATGTAAATATCCTTTAAAAATATAAGCCATCCTAAGATCACTCAGTGATAACCACCTGATATCTAAGCTACACTGCAAAGTTCCAGGCAACCTTCACACACATACCTGGTGCTGAAAGGGGCCTCTTTTCTTGTGGAGAGGTCCAGCAGGATAAAATGACCTTTTCCATTTTATCCCTATGGCTTCAAACAGCAAGGCAGAAGGACATTTCTTCTGAAAGCATAGTCCTGTAATTGGCATAATATAATTTCCACCACATTTTATTCATTGCTCAAAATAATCACAGGCTTCATCCACTCAAGAGGAGGGGGAAACAGATAGGACCTCTCATTGGAAGGAGTACTGAGGGATGAGCAATATTCCTGAATCCAATAGCCACTGAAATCAAAGACAAGCTTCTTGAGATGTTTCTGGGTGACATACACAGGGTATGGCCATAGAAATAAGTGTTTTGTTCACTACACTATGATGATTGTCTTTGGATTGGTTTACTCTTTACTTACTACTAGGAGAGAACACCTACTATTTAGTGGAATCCTATGTTGCATACCACAGCTTTCACACTAAAGTGGACTGAAATTTCTAATGATTATAGACATCCTCTTCCACTTGTAGGGCCATGTATACAGACAAAGAAACACACAGGTAGACAGCAAGGAGAATGTAAGTACAGATTTCTTGGTGAAAGGAACTCAGACACACCTGGTCTGAATATCTAATTTTTCTGACCTAGGGACACAGAGTTTTCTCATATTCCTCAAGGTTCTCTTCTTTTTGGGTCTTCCAACACCTGACATTTTAGTTGGAATCCATCCTTCTCAATTGTGAAAAGTGCATTTCCACAGAGTCATAAATGGGGTAGCTTTAAGGAAAACATTAAGGGAGAAGAAAATACATAAGAAGCTGTCCTTGCATGATATTGGAGAATGGTTAAGGGAAACACTTCATTAAACATTCTTTACTTGAATTAATTTCCAAATGGAGATTTGAGATCATTGAAGGTTATTCTTTTATATTGAGGTGTTTCCTATCAAACAGGTTCATCAAAAGAAGCATGGTTTTTGTTATCCTCTGATAGAATCACTCAAAGGCAAAACCATGCCTAATGGATCAGACACTGAAGTGAGATTCAGGGAATCACCTGGACCCTGGTGTCAGTTCTAATTCAGTAGCTATGTGGCTCTGGGTAATGCCCTTCACCTACCAGAATATGGTAAAGGACTCTGATTTTTAAGATGGATATATTACACAAGCCAGGCTATTTACTTCCACAAGCACAGTAACCTTATTTATTACTCCTACTTAAAACAAATTTCCCTCAGGTGCATGACAAAGTACCTGCTCAAGCATCAGGCCCACCATACTATATGATTTCTGCTTATCTTCACTTCTCAAAGATTGATGAATTTCACAATGCCTCTATACAGAGGAATACTGCAGTTATATCTGCAATAGTTTGAACAGAACGAGTTTCAGCTCTCGTTTATACTTTACAATAAATTCTATCATACAAATTTTTTTTTTAATAGTTGGAGGCAAATTACTTCACAACATTTCAGTGGCTTTTGTCATACATTGATATGAATCAGCCACAGAGTTACACGCATTCCCCATCCCGATCCCCCCTCCCACCTCCCTCTCCACCCGATTCCTCTGGGTCTTCCCAGTGCACCAGGCCCGAGCACTTGTCTCATGCATCCCACCTGGGCTGGTGATCTGTTTCACCATAGATAATATACATGCTGTTCTTTCGAAACATCCCACCCTCGCCTTCTCCCACAGAGTTCAAAAGTCTGTTCTGTACTTCTGTATCTCTTTTCTGTTTTGCATATAGGGTTATCATTACCATCTTTCTAAATTCCATATATATGTGTTAGTATGCTGTAATGATCTTTATCTTTCTGGCTTACTATCATACAGATTATGTTGAAAAAAATTTGAACTGTTTCCCTAGGGTTTAAACTTATAGTTTGCTATTTAAGCAGAAAACCCTTGTCCTAACTTGTATGTGCAATAGCCAACACCATTAGATCATGATTATTCATTAGGTGGCTGTTTTCTTCAATCACCCTCTGAAGTGAACAATTATATATGCTCATTTCCCCTCTTGGTCTTCAACATTGAACCCCATTGTCCCTCCCTCCTTCCTAGGTGTCAAGTGTTAGTCACTCATGCACTTCTGTCTTCAAGGCCTGCATGGTGCAGTTGTAAAACTGGTTTCCTAATGCCTGCATTTGATTATTGGATTCACTATATGTAAAACACACCTAGCCCAATAAAAATATGCTAGTGGGTTAGGTTTCTTAACAGGAATTCACACATAATAGCAATGGACAAAAATTGCTTGGAAAAATATTCGTATGTCACATTGGTAAATATGGGGATATTGAAAGCAACAACAATGAGCACAATAGAAATGAAATAATTCTGTGAAATACTGTCTCTTTCCTATGGGTCTAGAGTTCGCTTTTCAAAAATGCAATGGCTCTGAAATTAGCTTTTCATTTCCAAAGTTATATTCAGGCTGTCTACGATCATCTCAAGGTCCCACCTAGAGATATTTTCTTAACATTGCTTTGGTGGAAGATTTTCCTGGCCTCCTTGGGAATCATATTCTTTTAAAAAAATTCTCTCATAAGATTTCTCTAATTTTCCACAAAATACTAAATAATATTTTTGGCAATGAGTCTCATTTATCCTAAATATTTACTGCATTGACCAAAGAGAGCCCTGGAGGTATAATAGCTTATCAGAATTCTTCCATATTGGACCAAAAAGTACAGACCTTCATTGCCCGTTATGAAATAGGTACTGTCCACTTCATACCTGTACTACTAAGGGAGGCTCTCTCTAGTATCTTGCCCCAGGACCTTAATTCTTTTTATTTATCTCATGAGGTTCTGCCAGTTTAAAGAAAGTCTTCTGTTTTGTTTTGTTTCTTTTCTGTCCTGTAGAGCCCTGTCCATTTCCTGAAGGGCTCAGGAAAAGTTTGATTTCCTGAATTATCAGGATTTTATCTCAGTGTTTGGCTGAGAGTGGCGTACTTTACAGGCTCTTATGTCCTACACAATAGGAAATAATTACAACTGTAGGTGTAGCGAATACTTTGTAACAATTGAGAATGACAGACTATCTTCTCCCTCACAGAGGGAAGAAGAAATCAAATACTAAAATGAAATTACTGAACATTCACAGAATTGTGAAAATGACTGTGGTGGGGCCACCTTGTTTCTCATAAGTGGTCACCAGTGTTCTCTTAATGAGATGGAAGAGGCAGGCGATATGCCTATAATTAGTTCAAAATGCATATCTCCTATGGGTTGATTTTGTGCCTCTAAAATTAATGTATCTATGCCATAAACACTCATATGTGTTCGTATGTGATCATATTTGGAGATAGAGTATTTACCAAGTAATCAAGTTAAAATACGTTCATTAGAGTAGGTCTTAATCCAAATGAGTTATAGCCATATAAAAAGGGAAAATAAGACATAGATACATACATATAGGAGAGAAAATGTGGATAGGTATAGGGAAATTTCAGATATTTACAACCCAAGGAAAGTGGCCAGTAATGGAGGCCACTTATGCATTCACACCTTGCGTAAGATCCAACTCAGATGAAACCTTGATTTGGACTTAGAGCCTCCGCAAGTATGAGACAATAAATAAATGTGTTTAATTGACCCAATCACTAGCATTTTGTACAGGAGCTCTAGAATACTTGAAAGTGTTGAAAGTGTCAGTCACTCAGTCGTGTCCGACTCTTTGTGACTCCATGGACTGTAGCCTGCCTCGCTCTTCTGTCCGTGGAATTTTCCAGGCAAGAACACTGGAGTGGGATTCCATTGCCTACTCCAGGGGATCTTCCGGACCCAGGGATTGAACCTGAGTCTCCTGCATTGCAAGTGGATTCTTTACTATTTGGCCATTTTCTAATACTTACATAATATTTAAATGATCTTAATTAGGTTTATAAAATGAACAATAAAGTAGATAAATAATCATAATTCTTACTCTACTGTTACCAGACCTGAACACCCCAGGAAGACCATTATTGGTTTAGTCAGGATAACCTCGCTGTAGGGTGGCTCAGTGACTGTGGCTATCAGTTTTGAGTCCTTCCTTGGCTGACATGGAGTCAATGTGAACATTTTAGCTTCTCTGACTGAATGTCCTCACCATCCCTATGATGTTAAGCTGAAAATAATGAAGGTTTTCCACTTCAAAAAGAAGAGAATAAGGGCTGAAAAAGAATGACATTAGATCATCTGAATGAATTAGGGTAGAAACTTCTGATTCTAGGCAGTGTGAAATGAGTTTTTTTTCCTGAATTTTTTGTTGCACTTAACTTCTATGCTGTGTTGGGGTCCTCTTTATAAGTGAATCCATAAACAATGCTAATGTTGAAAAGGTTTCTGAATGGGGTATGCCTATCCTATCAACACCATCATCCGTGAGTTGAGACTTGCAATTATTAACTCAGTCGTGAAGCCATTTGCCTTCTTTTGCCTTTACAGTGAACCACAACATTGCAAGGTGATTGCTCACTAGGCTCTTATTTCCTCAATCATCAACTGAAGTGAATAATTACTAGTGTTACTCCCCCTTCCAATCTTCAATATCAAATTGCTTTTCCTTTCTCCATCCTAGATTTCCTGTCTATCAGAGACCTTTGAGGTCCCAGTTATCTCTTCAAAACCCAATTGTTTCATATTTTTAATGTTTTTTAAATAACTGACGTGTTCATTTAATTTCTGAATTTACAAATGTGAAAGAAACACAGGTCATTAATATATCTAATGGATTCTGTTTCTTCAAATGACTTCCTACATAATATATGTATTATATTTAGGTCTTTAGTCCATTTTGAGTTTATTTTTGTATATGCTGTTAGGGAATGTTCTAATTTTACTTTATTACAAGTAGCTATCCAATTATCCCAGCACCACTTATTGAAGAGACTGTCTTCTCTCCACTGTATATTCTTGTCTTTTTTATTATAGATTAATTGACCATAAGCACATAGGTTTATTTCTGGGCTCTCTCTTCTGTTCCACATGCCTGCTTTTGTGCCAATACTATACTGATTGGATTAATGTAGTTTCCTGATATAGTTCAAAGTCAGGGAACCTGATTCCTCCAGTTCTGATCTTCTTCCTTAAGATGGTTTTGGCGATTCAGGGTCTTTCATCTTTCCATACAAAATTTAAAATTGTCTGTTCTAGCTTTGTGGAAAATGCCCTGGTCTTTTCATAGCAGTTGCATTGAGTATGTGGATTGCCTTGGATAGCATGTTTATTTTAACAATATCAATTCTTCTAATCCATAATCAAGGTAAACCTTTCCCTCTGTTTGTACTATCTTCACTTTCTTTGATCAGGGTATTATTTTTTCTAAGTACAGGTCTTTCACCACCTTAGGTATG
Source organism: Dama dama (assembly GCF_033118175.1). Taxonomy (NCBI): domain Eukaryota; kingdom Metazoa; phylum Chordata; class Mammalia; order Artiodactyla; family Cervidae; genus Dama; species Dama dama. The sequence continues at coordinate 9,943,465 of NC_083714.1, read as the reverse complement.
TTTATTCCTAGGTGTTTTATTTCTCTTTTTTTAAATTCATTTTCTCTCATCCTGGAGGCTTTTCAGCAATAAGAGTGATCATTTTTTGAGAAATAACCACTATAAATCATTAATAAATTCCAATATGTGTGGTACTTGGGGGACTTAAATAATGTTTGAGAAAACAATTTAAAATTTGCAAAATGTTAAATATTTTTAGTATGTATGTGTAAGTATTCCTATTTCTGTTTGTGTTCTATATTTGGAGAGTGGGATTTTGTCATTCTCTTCATACTGATCACTAGTTTTGATAAATTTTGGAGATAATAGCTGGTCAATTAATTCCTATGATTTTCAGGAGCACTCTGCTGAGGAAGCCAGGACATTCTGCTCCTGCTTCAATCAGGAGAAGGTTCTGTGTTGGAGTAAAATGTCCACCAAGTGACCTGAGTCACTCTGGTGCCTGAAAGAGTTTGAGATATGGAGGTCAGTCATACTCTCTCAGGAAGCTCTAACTGATTATTTCATTTTTCAACTTAGGTGACTTTCACTGAGTTTGGCTGACTGGGGGTTAAACGTGGGCAAGGGGCACGGCAGGAGTTGGGAGGTGGGACATCCAGTGAGAAGTTACATGGGCTGCCATAGTAACAGGCCTGCCTTGGCATTTCATCCAATCAGATAGGGACAGTGTCTGTGACGTCAGAGCAAGCAGGGCTTATAAACTCGGCCAACGGCCTTCAACCGCCTCATTGTTCTTCCCTCTGACCTGTGGGGAGTGGTGGCTCTGCCATGGCTGAACCATCCTCTGAGAACTCTGAGGAAAGCCTGGTCACTAAAGAAACCTGCACCTCCGAAATGGAGATCTCCGAGTTCTCCAAACCAGAGCCCTGTGATGACGAGCCAAGAAAGGCAAAGAAGAAGACAGCTAAGGGCCGCCGTCGCCGTCGCTGTTGCCGTCGCCGTCGCCGTTGCTGTCGCCGTCGCCGTGGCCACTCCTACCGTCTGAACAAGTCTGTAAGCTTTGCCACCTATTTCCCCCGGGTGCTGAAGCAAGTGCACACAGGCCTGAGTGTTTCCCGCGAAACGTTAAACATCATGGACTCCTTCGTGAAGGATATGTTTGAGCGGATTGCCGAAGAGGCCGGGCGCCTGACCCGCTCCAGCAAGCGCTGTACCATCATGAGTGAGGACATCCAGACAGCTGTGCGTCTTCTGTTGCCTGGGGAGATGGGCAAGTATGCCGTGTCCGCGGCCACCAAGTCGGTCATCAGATACATCACCCACAAATGAACTGCCTCAGAACTATCTGTCGCAAACCAGACTTAAGGGTTCTCCCCTTAGGCCCTATAATGCATATTCAAAGCATTTCTACCCCTAAAGAAAATAATAAGACCTCATTAACTTTGCTTCAATATGTGTCGGTTGTGCCATTTGTTCGATGGAAAATCATGTACTTTTTTCTTAAGGTGTTGCAACTCGTCACTTTCCTAAATGGTTATTCCTATTCATGGTTTCTCAGCGATTTTAGGGATCTTTATGGTCAAAATTCTCTCCCTAAAAGTTTCATTGGCCTTTTTCATTTTCATTCTCCCATCTAGATTTAGGTGTCATCCAGAGATTTTTATATGGGGTATAGCAACCGATAAAAAACAGTGTGGTCTTCCCGGGTGGCCCAGCAGTAAAGAATCCGCCTGCAGTGCAGGAGTCACAGGAGAGGCAGGTTCTATCCCTGGCTCAAAAAGATCCCTGGGAGGAGGGCATGGCAACCCTCTCCAGTATTCTTTCCTGGAGAATCCCATGGACAGAGGAGCCTGGTGGGCTACAGTCCATAGGGTCTGCAAAGAGTCGGGCACCACTGAAGCAAGGTAGCGCGCATGCACACAAAGAGCAGCGTATGTGTATATGTGTGCTCAGTCACTCAGTCATGTCGGACTCTTTCTGACGCAATGGACAGGAGCCCGCCAGGCTCCTCTCTCCATGAAATGTTCCAAGCAAAAATACTGAACTGGGTTGCCATTTCCTACTCCAGGGCTTCTTTCTGACCAAAGGATAGAAGCCCTGTCTCTTTCATCTCTTGCATTGGCAGTCGGATTCTTTATCACTGCACCAGCAGTAGAAGATATAAAAATCACACTTACCCATTCTATTCCTTCAATCCCAATTCACTTCCATGTGTAAAATAGGACTCAAACACAGTGTAAAATTCTTATTTTCTTAAATTCTAAAGTTCTGGAATCAAGCACCATATCTTCTGAAATTACCTTATCCAGATTTCTCTGATCTTGTATTTTGTTTGCAACCTAGAACATTTTGTTTTTTTAAAAAAAAAACAAAACAAAACAAAATAAAAATCCTGACTGAATTACAAACTTTCGGGGTTGATGGGATAGTCCAGTGACAGTGAATGTAGCCATAGTCTCCACAGTAGCAGCCAATGAGGGACTGGTAGCCCATGAGCCAAAGCAATTGGCCAAACATATGGTGGAGTGAGGAGGGCTGAACAAATAACAACCTTCCTGTGACACTCAGCCTAGAGGTGGAGCGGGAACGTGGGGTGATAGTTTCCCTGATGTTTTTCCATTCAAGCACTTGCTTTTAACTGTGGCGATTTAAGTACAGGCATCCATTTCTTGGGCATCCCAGGTGGTGCTAGTGGTAAAGAACCTGCCTTATGTGGGGAACGTAAGAGCCATGGATTCATTCCCTGGATTGGGAAGATGCCCTGGAGAAAGTCATGGCAACCCACTCCAGTATTCTTGCTGGAAAGTCCCATGGACAGAGGAGCCTAGTGGGCTACAATCCATAGAGTCAGACACGACTGAAGTGGCTTAGCATGCACACATCCATTTCTTGGGTCTTCCCAGGTGGTGCTGTAGTAAAGAACCTGCCTGCAATGCAGGAGACACAGGAGACCCAGGTTCTGTCCCTAGATGGAGAAGGTTCCCTGGAGGAGGGCATGGAAACCCACTCCAGTATTCTTTCCTGGATAATTCCCAGGGACAGAGGAGCCTGGTGGGCCACAGTTCATAGAGTCACAAAGAGTCGGACACAACTGAAGAGACTTAGCGCACATGCATGCATCCATTTCTTGTTGTGGGACATGTCTCTAGCTCCTTGCATCAAATTAAGAAGGAGGAGGATATTCAGCAATTAAGAGAAATAAGATGACTCCTTCTTCTACCTCCAGTATTTGACTGCTATTGCTTATGATAATATTTACTGAATTTAATGTCCATTGTATTTTCTTCTTGGTGCATTGACATTTTTATTTCTGCAAGTATATTGCTGAATTTCAAAGTAGTTGCTGATTTTCCTATTCCTTTTTTTGTGTTTGAGATAGTTTTTATTTTTTAATTAATTAATTTTTAAATTGAAGGAGTATTGCTTTACAGAATTTTTCTGTTTTCTGTCAAACCTCAACATGAATCAACCTAGGGTATACCTATATCTCCTCCCTTTTGGAACTCCCTCCCATCTCCCTCCCTGTCCCATCCCTCTAGGCTGATACAGAGCCCCTGTTTGAGTTTCTTGAGCCATAGAGCAATGAGCCATACAGCCAATTCCCATTGGCTATCTTTTTACATATGGTAATGTAAGTTTCCATGTTACTCTTTCCATACATCTCACCCTCTCCTCCCCTTTCCCCATGTCCATAATTCTATTCTCCTATTTCTTTTTTAAAAGATTGATTTCAAGCTTACTACATCCTTGGAGAGAGAGAAAGCACTCTGAATTTCAGTCTTTTGTAATTTACAATGGTTTTCATTAGAAGTTAATATTTCATTATATTTTAAACTGTTCATTTTGAACTTTAAGCAACAAGGATATGCTGTACAGCACAGAGAAATTCACCCATTATCTAATAATAAATGTAAACAGAGTATAATGTATAAAACAACTGAATCACTACATTGTAAACCTGAACAAATATAATATTGCAACTCATGAATACATCCATACAATTTTTAAAGTTAAAAAGAATTTATCAGTACCACTGTTATTGGATGTAGAAATCTGTGAAGGATGTGACTTTCAGCAAAACAATGAGAGAAAAGCTAGGAAGATCTACAAAATTCCAACCTCTTGACCCCAAGTCTAGTGTTTTCTCTAGGTCAGTCATGACAGAGTTCAGTAAGTTCTAAATTATTTCCCTAGCAATTTCATTTCCCAGTTTATTCTCATTCTCCCAAAGTGTACTATGGATTTCTTCAGAAGCAGTTTATGTGTGATATGCAATAGATAAAGTGAAGAAACTGATATACCCATCCACTACCTCTATTATACTTTCCCCACTTATCCCAGTTTATTTACATATTTTCCACATATCCTAGTTAATCAAACATTTAAATATATAAATGGGGACTGATACATAGTACAGAAATGGCAAAACAAATATTTCACACACATTTCAATTTTCTAATTTCCTGGTTTTTGAAATTGTTTTAAAAATTCATACAGGAGAACCAGATGGCAGAGGAATAGGTGGACATGGATTACATCTCTCTCCACGGATACATCAGGAATACACCTTCATATGCAGAAGTACATGCAGAACACGAGCTGAGAGTGGACAGAAGTCATTGACCAGTGGAAAATAATATATAGACCCACCCAAACCTTGGTAGGATGAAGGAACTAGGGGAAAAAACAGGAGTGTTAGTAGGACTGGACTTGCCCTCGGCAGGTGGGGGAACTGAGGCAAGGGTCCAATCCCCACATCAGGGCAATTGTCTGAGTCAGAGGAGAAACATTTAAGGCTGAGAGTGAAACAGCTGATCTGTGGCAGCCTAAATGGAATGAGAATCAGACAGTCCTTGCAACCATACATACCCAAGACTGGGATGCAGATCCCCTGGAAGGTGCAGTGGCTGGTAGCTGGAGTTTAGAGATTGTGGAACAATCCCAAAGTGAGGGCTGCTGTTGACTGTGGAGAGACTGATCAAGGGGATGTGAGGGAGGGGACTATAGTGGGAAGTGCCTGTGGAGGAAAGCCAGGCAGTCATGGAAGCTAGGTGATACTGCTGAGTCACGTTTGGGGGTGGAGCCATCACCATAGCCTCTCTCTCCTCACAGTGCCAGCATTGGCAGATGAACAATAGAGAGGCTGGCCCAGCAAGCACCTGACACACTGAAATTTAGAGTAGGACCCCACCCAGGGTGTGCATTTAAGTTGTGGTGTGCCAATCTGCAGAGTAGGACCCCAGGCGGGGTGGGGTGGGGGTGGGGTGGCTGCTATATGTGCCTGATGAGCCAAACAACAGAGAAGGTCCCCAGGTAAGGAATCCCTCTAAGTGCTTGAATGGGTGGAGCTACGGAGAAAGACTGGCCAAAGAGGCCTTCTGATCGTCAGCTACAAGAGGCTCAAAAAAAGACTCTGATAAGGCCATAACTCCTGCAGTGTAGGCAGTCCATGTCCCTGCACACTTGGTGCTGCCAGAGTCCCTGCAAGCCAAGCAGCTGTGCCACCATCACGGTCAACTCTCACTGGGGCAGAGCTGCCACAGGCAAAAAAAGTCTTGTGCCTCTGCACATGGGGTTGCTCTGGTAGTGTCCTACTCTTTGTGACCCTGGAGACTGTGGCCTGCCAGGCTTCTCTGTCAGGGAGCAGATTTCTTCAGGCAAGAATACAGGAGCATGTTGGCCAATACTGCTTTCCATGGCTGTGCGGCTCTGGAGTGGCCTTGAGGAGATACCCCACGTCCAAGGTCGGAGAAGCCCAGCAAGATGGTAGGCACTGGAGAGACTTTGAGGAGATACCTCACGTCCAAGGGCAGAGAAGCCCCAGCAAGACGGTGGAGGGGCAAATTCGCGTTTAAAATCAAATCCCATCTCCGCCAGAGACACTCAGAGGGCTCAAACAAACCTTGTGTGCACCAGGACCCAGAGACCCCACATAGACTGAGACAGAACTGGGTTTGAGTGTCTCCCGTGTAGGTACGGGTCAGCAATGGACTGCCGCAGGGGCAGGCGCCCTGGGTGCAGCGGACTTGGGTATGGCATAAGCCCTCTTGGAGGAGGTTGCCATTAACCCCACCATAGAGCAGCCAGAACTTACACAGGACTGGGAAATAGACTCGGGAAGGGCACAAACAGAACCTTGTGTGCACCAGGACTCAGGAGAAGGAGCAGTGACCCCATAAGAGACTGATCCAGACTTGCCTGGGAATGTCCAGGAGTCTTCAGTGGAGATGTATGTCGGTGGTGGCTTACTGCAGGGTTGGGGGCAATGAGTGTAGCAGTACATGCATGGGGCCTTTTGAAGGAGGTCGCCATTATCGTCATTACCTCCACCATAGTTTGGACCCAGGTAAATAAGAGGGAGGGAACACAGCTTCACCCATCAACAGAAAACTGGATTAAAGATTTACTGAGCATGGCCCAACCCATCAGAACAAGACCCAGTTTCCCCCTCAGTCAGTCTCTCCCATCAGAAAGCTTCCAAAAGCCTCTTATCCTTCTCCATCAGAAGGCAGACAGGCTGAAACCACAATCACAGAAAACTAACCGACCTGATCACATGGACCACAGCCTTGTCCAACTCAGTGAAGCTATGAGCCATGCCGTGTAAGGCCACCTAAGACGGACAGGTCATGACAGTGTGTTCAGACAAAATGTGGCCCACTGGAGAACGGAATGGAAAACCACTTCAGTATTCTTGCCTTGAGAACCCCATGAACACTATGAAAAGGCAAAAACATAGGGCACTGAAAGATGAACTTCTCAGTTGCATAGGTGCCCAATATGCTACTGGAGATCAGTGGAGAAATAACTCCAGAAAGAATGAAGAGATGGAGCCAAAGCAAAAACAACACCCAGTTGTGGATGTGACTGGTGATGGAAGGAAAGTCCGATGTTGTAAAGAGCAATATGGCACAGGAACCTGGAATGTTAGGTCCATGAAACAAGGCAAATTGGAAGTGGTCAAACATGAGATGGCAAGTGTGAATGTCAACATTTTAGGAATCAGCGAACTAAAGTGGTCTGGAATGGTTGAATTTAACTCAGATGACCATTATATCTACTACTGTGGGCAAGAATCCACTAGAAGAAATGGAGCAGCCATCATAGTCAACAAAAGAGTCTGAAATGCAGTACTTGGATGCAGAATGACCTCTGTTTGTTTCCAAGGCAACCATTAAATATCAGAGTAATCCAAGTCTATGTCCTGACCAGTAATGCTGAAGAAGCTGAAGTTGAATGGTTCTATGAAGACCTACAAGACCTTCTAGAACTAATACCCCAAAAAGTTGTCCTTTTCATTATAGGGTACTGAAAAGCAATAGTAGGAAGTCAAGAGATACCTGGAGTAACAGGTAAATTTGTCCTTGAAGTACAGCATGAAGCAGGGCAAAGGCAAGGGACTGCACTGGTTATAGCAAACCCCGTCTTCCAACAACACAAGAGAAGACTCTACACATGGAAATCACCAGATGGTCAACACCAAAATCAGATTAATTATATTCTTTGCAGCCGAAGATGGAGAAGCGCTATACAGTCTGCAAAAACAAGATTGGGAGCTGACTGTGGCTCAGATCATGAACTCTTTATTGCCAAATTAAGACTTAAATTGAACAAAGTAGGGAAAACCATCAGATTATTCAGGTATGACCTAAATAAAATCTCTTACAATTATACGGTGGAATGACAAATAGATTCAAGGGATTAGATCTGATAGACAAAGTGCCTGAAGAACTATGGACAGGGGTTTGTGACACTGTACAGGAGACAGGGATCAAGACCATCCCCAAATGACGCAATGGACCAGCTAGACCTAATTGATATCTATAGGACATTTCACCCCAAAACAATCAACTTCACCTTTTTCTCAAGTGCACACGGAACTTTCTCCAGAATAGATCACGTCCTGGGCCATAAATCTGGTCTTGGAAAATTCAAAAAAATTGAAATCATTCCAGTCATCTTTTCTGACCACAGTGCAGTAATATTAGATCTCAGTTACAGGGAAAAAATTGTTAAAAATTCAAACATATGGAGGCTAAATAACACGCTTCTGAATAACCAAAAAATCATAGAAGAAATAAAAAAAATAAATCAAAATATGTATAGAAATGCATGAAAATGAAAACACAACAACCCAAAACCTATGAGACACTGTAAAAGCAGTGCTAAGGGGAAGGTTCATAGCAATACAGGCTTACATCAAGAAACAAGAAAAAAGCCAAATAAATAACCTAACTCTACACCTAAAGCAATTAGAGAAGGAAGAAATGAAGAACCTCAGGGTTAGCAGAAGGAAAGAAATCTTAAAAATTAGGGCAGAAATAAATGCAAAAGAAACTAAAGAGACCATAGCAAAAATCAACAAAGCTAAAAGCTGGTTTTTTGAAAAAATAAACAAAAATGACAAACCATTAGCAAGACTCATTAAGAAACAAAGAGAGAAGAACCAAATTAACAAAATTAGAAATGAAAATGGAGAGATCACAACAGACAACACTGAAATACAAAGGATCATAAGAGACTACTACCAGCAGCTCTATGCCAATAAAATGGACAACTTGCATGAAATGGACAAATTCTTAGAAAAGTACAACTTTCCAAAACTGAACCAGGAAGAAATAGAAGATCTTAACAGACCCATCACAAGCAAGGAAATCGACACTGTAATCAGAAATCTTCCAGCAAACAAAAGCCCAGGACCAGATGGCTTCACAGCTGAATTCTACCAAAAATTTAGAGAAGAGCTAACACCTATCTTACTCAAACTCTTCCAGAAAATTGCAGATGAAGGTAAACTTCCAAACTCATTCAATGAGGCCACCATCACCCTAATTCCAAAACCAGACAAAGATAACACAGAAAAGAAAACTACAGGCCAATATCACTGATGAACATAGATGCAAAAATCCTTAACAAAATTCTAGCAAACAGAATCCAACAACATATTAAAAAAATCATACACCATGACCAAGTGGGCTTTATCCCAGGAATGCAAGGATTCTTTAATATCTGCAAATCAATCAATGTAATACACCACATTAACAAATTGAAAGATAAAAACCATATGATTATCTCAATAGATGCAGAGAAAGCCTTTGACAAAATTCAACACTCATTTATGATTAAAACTCTCCAGAAAGCAGTTATAGAAGGAACATACCTCAACATAATAAAAGCTATATATGACAAACCCACAGCAAGCATCACCCTCAATGGTGAAAAATTGGAAGCATTTCCCCTGAAATCAGGGACAAGAAAAGGGTGCCCACTCTCACCACTACTATTCAACATAGTGTTGGAAATTTTGGCCACAGCAATCAGAGCAGAAAAAGAAATAAATGGAATCCAGATAGGAAAAGAAGAAGTGAAACTCTCGCTGTTTGCAGATGACATGATCCTCTGCATAGAAAACCCTAAAGACTCTTCCAGAAAATTTCTAGAGCTAATCAATGAATATAATAAAGTTGCAGGATATAAAATTAACACACAGAAATCCCTTGCATTCCTATACACTAACAATGAAAAAACAGGAAGAGAAATTAAGGAAACAATACCATTCACCATTGCAACAAAAAGAATAAAATACTTAGGAGTATATCTACCTAAAGAAACAAAAGTCCTATACATAGAAAACTATAAAACACTGATGAAAGAAATCAAAGAGGGCACAAACAGATGGAGAAATATACTGTGTTCATGGATTGGAAGAATCAATATTGTCAAAATGGTTATTCTATGCAAAGCAATCTATAGATTCAATGAAATCCCTATCAAGCTACCAATGGTATTTTTCACAGAACTAGAACAAATAATTTCACAATGTGTATGGAAATACAAAAAACCTGGAATAGCCAAAGCAATCTTGAGAAAGAAGAATGGAGCTGGAGGAATCAACCTGCCTGACTTCAGGCTCTACTACAAAGCCACAGTCATCAGGACAGTATGGTACTGGCACAAAGACAGAAATATAGATCAATGGAACAGAATAGAAAGCCCAGAGATAAATCCACGAACCTATGGACACCTTATCTTTGACAAAGGAGGCAAGGATATACAATGGAAAAAAGACAACCTCTTTAACAAGTGGTGCTGGGAAAATTGGTCAACCACTTGTAAAAGAATGAAACTAGAACACTTTCTAACACCATACACAAAAATAAACTCAAAATGGATTAAAGATCTAAATGTAAGACCAGAAACTATAAAACTCCTAGAGGAGAACATAGGCAAAACACTCTCCGACATAAATCACAGCAAGATCCTCTATGACCCACCTCCTAATGGGACCTAATGAAACTTAAAAGCTTTTGCACTACAAAGGAAACTATAAGTAAGGTGAAAAGACAGCCCTCAGATTGGGAGAAAATAATAGCAAATGAAGCAACAGACAAAGGATTAATCTCAAAAATATACAAGCAACTCCTGCAGCTCAATTCCAGAAAAATAAATGACCCAATCAAAAAATGGGCCAAAGAACTAAGCAGACATTTCTCCAAAGAAGACATTTCTCCAAAGAAGACATACAGATGGCTGACAAACACATGAAAAGATGCTCAACATCACTCATTATCAGAGAAATCCAAATCAAAACCACCATGTGGTACGATTACACGCCAGTCAGAATGGCTGCTATCCAAAAGTCTGCAAGCAATAAATGCTGGAGAGGGTGTGGAGAAAAGGGAACCCTCTTACACTGTTGGTGGGAATGCAAACTAGTACAGCTGCTATGGAAAACAGTGTGGAGATTTCTTAAAAAACTGGAAATAGAACTGCCTTATGACCCAGCAATCCCACTTCTGGGCATACACACTGAGGAAACCAGATCTGAAAGAGACACGTGCACCCCAATGTTCATCACAGCACTGTTTATAATAGCCAGGACATGGAAGCAACCTAGATGCCCATCAGCAAATGAATGGATAAGGAAGCTGTGGTACATATACATAATGGAATATTACTCAGCAGTTAAAAAGAATTCATTTGAATCAGTTCTAATGAGATGGATGAAACTGGAGCCCATTATACAGAGTGAAGTAAGCCATAAAGATAAAGAACATTATAGCATACTAACACATATATATGGAATTTAGAACTTTTGAACTCTGTGGGAGAAGATGAGGGTGGGATGTTTCAAAAGAACAGCATGTATATTATCTATGGTGAAAGAGATCACCAGCCCAGGTGGGATGCATGAGACAAGTGCTCAGGCCTGGTGCACTGGGAAAACCCAGAGGAATCGGGTGGAGAGGGAGGTGGGAGGGGGGATCGGGATGGGGTATGCGTGTAACTCTATGGCTGATTCATATCAATGTATGACAAAAGCCACTGAAATGTTGTGAAGTAATTAGCCTCCAACTAATAAAATAAAAAAAAAATTTTAAAAAAAGACCACCCCCAAGAAAAAGAAATGTAAAAAAGCAAAATGGCTGTCTGAGGAGGCCTTACAAATAGCTTTGAAAAGAGGAGAAGTGAAAGGCAAAGCAGACAAGGAAAGATATACCCATTTGAATGTAGAGTTCCAAGGAATATCAAGGTGAGTTAAGAAAGCCTTCCTTAGTGATCAGTCCAAAGAAACAGAGGAAAGCAATAGAGTGGGAAAGACTAGCGATCTCTTCAAGAAAATTAGAGATACCAAGGGAACATTTCATGCAAAGATGGACACAGTAAAGGGCAAAAATGGTATAAACCTAACAGAAGCAGAAGATATTAAGAAGAGGAGGCAAGAATACACAGAAGAACTATACAAAAAGGATCTTCATGACCTAGGTAATCACGATGTCATGATCACTCACCTAGAGCCAGACATCCTGGAATGTGAACTCAAGTGGGCCTTGGGAAACATCACTATGAACAAAACTAATGGAGATGATGGAGTTCCAATTGAGCTATTTCAAATCCTTAAAGATGATGCTGTGAAAGTGCTGCACTCAATATGGCAATAAATTTGGAAAACTCACCAGTGGCCACAGGACTGGAAAAGGTCAATTTTCATTCCAATCCCAAAGAAAAGCAATGTCAAAGAATGCTCAAACTACCACACAATTGCACTCATTTCACGCTTGTAAAGTAATGCTCAAAATTCTCCAATCCAAGCTTCAGCAGTACATGGACCGTGAACTTCCAGATGCTCAAGTTGGATTTAGAAAAGGCAGAGGAACCAAAGATCAAATGACCAACATCTGTTGGGTCATCAAAAAAGCAAGAGAGTTCCAGAAAAAACATCTATTTCTGCTTTATGGACCATGCCAAAGCCTTCCACTGTGGATCACAATAAACTGTAGAAAATTCTGAAAGAGATGGGAATACCAGACCACCTGACCTTCCCCTTGAGAGATATGTATGCAGGTCAAGAAACAACAGTTAGAACTGGACATGGAACAACAGACTGGTTTCAAATAGGGAAAGGAGTATGTCAAGGATGTATGTTGTCACCATGCTTATATAACTTGCATGCAGAGTACATCATGATAAACGCTGGTGTGGATGAAGCACAAGCTGGAATCAGGATTGCTGGGAGAAATATCGATGACCTCAGATATGCAGATGATACCACCCTTATGGTAGAAAGTGAAGAGGAACTAAAGAGTCTCTTGATGAAAGTGAAAGAGGAGAGTGAAAAAGTTGGTTTAAAACTCAAAATTCAGAAAATGATGATCATGGCATCCAGTCCCATCACTTCACAGCAAATAGATGGGGAAACAATGGGAACAGTGAGAGCGTTTTCTTGGTGGGGGGGGGCTCCAAAATCACTGCAGACGGTGACTGCAACCATGAAATTAAAAGATGCTTGTTCCTTGGAAGAAAAGCTATGACTGAGCTGGACAGAGTATTAAAAAGCAGAGACGTTACTTTACCAACAAAGGTCTGTCTAGTCAAAGCTATGGTTTTTCCAGTAGTCATATATGGATGTGAGATTTGGACTATAAAGAAGGCTGAGCAACCCCAAGGACTGCAGCACACCAGGCCTTCCTGTCCATCACCAACTCCCGGAGCTTACTCAAACTCATGGCCATTGAGTCGGTGAAGCCATCCAACCATCTCATCCTCTTTTGTCCCCTTCTCCTCCCACCTTCAATATTCCCCAGTATCAGGGTCTTTTTCAGATGAGTCAGTTCTTCGCAACAGGTGGCAAAAGTATTGGAATTTCAGCTTCAGCATCTCTTCTTCCAATGAATGTTCAGGACTGATTTCCATTAGGATGGACTCGCTGGATCTCCTCCCTGTGGAAGGGACTCTCAAGAGTCTTCTCCAACACCACAGTTCAAAAGCATCAATTTTCGGCACTCAGCTTTCTTTAAAGTGTGACTCTCACATCCATACATGACTACTGGAAAAACCATAGCCTGGACTAGACAGAGCTTTGTTGGCAAAACAATGTCTCTGCTTTTTATTATACTGTCTAGGTTGGTCATAACTTTCCTTCCAAGGAGTAAGCATCTTTTAATCTCATGGCTGCAGTCACAATCTGCAGTGATTTTGGAACCCTCCCAAAATAAAGTCTTCCACTGTTTCCACTGTTTCCCCATCTATTTGCCATGAAGTGATGGGACCAGATGCCATGATCTTCATTTTCTGAATGTTGAGTTTCAAGCCAACCTTTTCACTCTCCTCTTTCTCTTTCATCAAGAGGCTCTTTAGTTCCTCTTCCCTTTCTGCCATAAGGGTGGTGTCATCTGCATATCTGAGGTTATTGATATTTCTCCTGGAAGTCTTAATTCCTGCTTGTGCTTCATCTAGTCCAGCATTGCACATGATGTACTCTGCATATAAGTTAAATAAACAGGGTGACAATGCACAGCCTTGATGTATTCCTTTCCCTATTTGAAACCAGTCTGTTGTTCCATGTCCATTTCTATCTATTGCTTCTTCACCTGCATACAGATTTCTCAGGAGGCAGGCAAGGGGTTCTGTTATTCCCATCTCTTGAAGAATTCTCCAGTCTGCTGTGATCCACACAGTCAAAGGCTTTGGCATAGTCAATAAAGCAAAAGTAGATGTTTTTCTGGACCTCTCTTGCTTTTTTGATGATCCAGCAGATGTTGGCAATTTGACCTCTTGTTTCTCTTCCTTTTCTAAATCCAGCTTGGCAATACCTTTGTATTTCTGACTCATAGGAAGAAAAACTGACGTTTTGAAGCAGCAACTATTAGCAACATAGACAATAAGGCATTTTCTGAAGCCACTCTTTTCAAATGGTTCACACTTGTTTCTCAGAGAAGGCACCTGGACCTGCACAGAGTTTCCACTTCTGAATTTTTTTTTCCCAGTGGATATACCAATTTCTAATTGTGGCAACAGTAAGGTATGCACTGGATTTCATGGTTGATTTTAATGTAGCTTGCATAGTAAGCTCTTTTTTTCCCCTTCAAAATCCTTAGTTTTAATTTTCAACATTACAGAATAATAATAATAAGTGAACTTCTTGAGGGGGCTTATTGCCTAAATTATTTTACTATTGATCTCAAAGAGAGGTCTGAAGGTGATACTGGCCCCATTCATACTTGCAATATCTATTAACTCTCTCTGGAATCAAATCTTGCCCCCATCTTACTCTTCAGGAGGTGGTGCTCTGTCTGAGGTATAATAATCAGTCTTTGATCTCTGTGAAGAATGCTGCTGCTGCTAAGTCACTTCAGTCATGTCCAACTCTGTGCGACCCCATACACGGCAGCCCACCAGGCTCTCCTGTCCCTCGGATTCTCCAGGTAAGAACACTGGCTGTGAAGAATGAGCACTGAAATTTTTGAATTTTGTAGTTTATATCGCTTTTATCTCATTGTTTGCATAACAGATATCCTCCACACGTTTCATCACCCTAGTCAAAAAGGTTATTTACAGCTTATTTTAAATATTCAAATGAAATATTTCACAATAGGATGTAATAGTGAGCTTCAAAGAAAATCATAATAAATTGTAAAGGATTGAAATCCCACAGACTGTTCTCTCTCAACAGATGTCATAAGCTAGAAACTTGTTTATCAAGGAAACTAATAGAAAATTAGCAACACCTTTAAAATTCATCACTCCATATATAGGAAATTTACACAAATGAAATTTAAATAAAAATCTTTCTGGACCACAAAGAAAAAGGAATGGACAAGAAAAGCCGTGAACTTTAACACGAACCTGGCCATTCAAACATCTTGAGGTAAAAGGAGATACTGTAGGTTTTATATTGCTGATAATTCTCCTCTAAATTTTGGTAAGGGCCTGAAGACATGATCTGCTCTGGATTCATGTCCTTAAATCTCCATGATTAAATATTAATAAAGAACCAAAAAAGAACTGGCCAAATACCACAGTTCCTTCTCCTTTAACCTCCAGCCTGATTTTCATAGAAAGGCTATTATCTCTTGAGCTCTGGTCACTCAACCACACTTTGAGTCAACAGCTGTGGCTCATGGCTGCCAGTCCCCCACTGGCTGTACCAGTGGAGATAGATGTTTGAAATGCCTTCCCTGGACACTCTCTAATGGACATAAAGTTGCAGGTCATGAAAGTTATTGTTTTAAAGATAAAAAGATTCTCTGTTAAAAAATAACTGATTAGATACATCTGTATAAATTTTTTTCTTTTAATTATTTTATTGAAGGATAATTGCTTTACAGAATTTTGTTGTTTCCTGTCAAACCTCAACATGAATCAGCCATAGGTATACATATATCCCCTCCCTTTTGAACCCCTGTCCCACTTCCTTCCCCATCTCACCCCTCTAGGTTGATACAGAGCCCCTGTTTGAGTTTCCTGAGCCATACAGCAAATTCCCATTGCCTATGTATTTTACATATGGCAGTATAAGTCTCTATGTTACTCTTTCCATACATCTCACCCTCTCCTCCCCTCTCCCCATGTCCATAAGTCTATTCTCTAGAATAGACTGTTTCTCCATTGCTGCCCTGTAAATAAATTCTTCAGTACCATTTTTCTAGATTCCCTATATGAGAGTTAGAATATGATATTTATCTTTCTCTTTCTGACTCACTTCACTCTATATAATAGATTCTAGGTTCATCCACCTCACCAGAACTGACTCAAAGGCGTTCCTTTTTATGGCTGAGTAATATTCCGTGGTGTATATGTACCACTTCTTTATCCATTCATCTGTCTATGGACGTCTAGGTTGCTTCCATGTTCTAGCTATTGTAAGTAGTGCTGCAATGAACAATGGAATGCACGTGTCTTTTTCAATTTTGGTTTCCTCAGGGTGTATACTAGAAGTGGGATTGCTGGGTCATATGGTAGTTTATTCCTAGTGTTTTAAGGAATCTCCATACCGTCTTCCATTGTAGCTGTATCAATTTACATTCCCACCAACAATGCAAGAGCATTCCATTTTCTCCACACCCTCTCCAGCATTTATTGTTTGTAGACTTTTTAATGATGGCCATTCTGACTGGTGTGAGATGATATCTCACTTTGGTTTTGATTTGCATTTCTCTGATAATGAATGATCTTGAGTATCTTTTGATGTGTTTGTTAGCCATCTGTATGTCTTCTTTGGAAAAATGTCTGTTTAGGTCTTTTCCCCACTTTTTGATTGGGTTATTTGTTTTTCTGGCATTGAGTTGTATGTGCTGCTTGTATATTTTGGAAATTAATCCTTTGTCAGTTGTTTCATTTGCTATTATTTTCTCCCATTCTGGGGGTTGTTTTTCCACCTTGCTTATTGTTTCCTTTGCTATGCAAAAGCTTTTAAGTTTGATCAGGTCCCATTTGTTCTTATTTCCATTACGCTAGGAGGTGGGTCATAGAGGATCTTGCTTTGATTTACGTCATTGAGTGTCCTGCCTATGTTTCCTCTAAGAGTTTTATAGTTTCTGGTCTTATATTTAGGTCTTTAAATCCATTTTGAGTTTATCTGTGTGTATGTGTCTATTTCCCTTTTGATTTCTTCAGTAACCTGTTGATTATTTAGAAACACATTGTTTAATCTCCATGTGTTTGTGTTTCTTACAGTTTTTTTCTTGCAATTGATATCTAGTCTCATAGTGTTGTGGTCAGAGAAGATACTTGATAATATTTCAATTTTCTTAAATTTACTGAGTTTTGATTTGTGTTCCAAGATGCGGTCTCTCCTGGAGAATGGTCCATGTGCACTTGAGAAGAATGACGTATTCTTCTGCATTTGGATGGAATGTCCTGAAGATATCAATAAGATCCATCTCCTCTAATGTATCATATAAGACTTGTGTTTCCTTATTAATTTTCTCCTTTGATGATCTGTCCATTGGTGTGAGTGGGGTGTTAAAGTCTCCTACTATTATTGTGTTACTGTCAGTTTCTCCTTTTATGTCTGTTACTGTTTGTCTTATGTATTGAGGTACTCCTATGTAGGGTGCATAGATATTTACAGTTGTTATGTCTTCCTCTTGGATTGATCCCATGATCATTATGCAGTGCCTTTCCTTATCTTCTTGTAGTCTTCTTTAAGATCTATCTTTTTCTGATATGAGGATTGCTATTCCAGCTTTCTTTTGCTTCCTATTTGCATAGAATATTTTTCTCCATCCTCTCACTTTCAGTCTATATGTGTCTTGAGGTCTGAAGTGGGTTTCTCATAGACAGCATATATGTGGGTCTTATTTTTGTATCCTTTCAGCCAGTCTGTGTCTTTTGGCTGGACCATTTAATCCATTTACATTTAAATTAATTATTGATATATATGTTCCTATTGCCATTTTCTTAATTGTTTGGGGTTGATTTTTTAGATCTTTTTTCTTCCCTTGTATTTCTTGACTATATAAGTCCCTTTAACATTTGTTGTAAAGCTTGTTTGGTGGTACTGCATTCTCTTAACTCTTGCTTGTCTGAAAAGTTTTTTATTTCTCCATCAATTTTGAATGTGATCCTTGCTGGGTACAGTAATCTTGGTTGTAGATTTGTCCCATTCAGCACTTTAAATATATCCTGCCATTCCCTTCTGGCCTGTGGAGTTCTGCTAAAAGATCAGCTATTAAGCTTTTGGGGTTTCCCTTGTATGTTACTTGTTGCTTCTCCC
The DNA here is from genome assembly GCF_033118175.1 of Dama dama. NCBI lineage: Eukaryota > Metazoa > Chordata > Mammalia > Artiodactyla > Cervidae > Dama > Dama dama. The sequence goes on along the minus strand of NC_083714.1, from coordinate 9,925,527 downwards.
TTGCTGCTTTTAATATTCTTTCTTTGTGTTTAGTCTTGTTAGTTTGATGAGTGTGTGTCTTGGCGTGTTTCTCCTTGGATTTATCCTGTATGGGACTCTTTGTGCCTCTCGAACTTGATTGGCTATTTCCTTTTCTATGTTGGGAAATTTTCAACTATAATCTCTTCAAAAATTTTCTCATACCCTTTCTTTTTCTCTTCTTCTTCTGGGGCCCCTATAATTTGAATGTCGATGCATTTGATATGGTCACAGATGTCTCTGAGACTATCCTCAGTTCTTTTTATTCTTTTTACTTTATTCTGCTCTTCAGAAGTTATCTCCACCATTTTATCTTCCAGCTCACTGAGTTGTTCTTCTGCTTCTGATATTCTGCTATTGATTCCTTCCAGAGAATTTTTAATTTCGGTAATTGTGTTATTTGTCTCTGTATGTATATTCTTTAATTCTTCTAGATCTTTGTTAACTGATTCTTGCATTTTCTCCATTTTGTTTTCAAGGTTTTTGACCATCTTTGCTATCATTATTCTGAATTGTTTTTCAGGTAGTTTACCTATTTCCTCTTCATTTGTTTGGACTTATGTGTTTCTAGTTTGTTCCTTCATTTGTCTAGTATTTCTCTGCCTTTTCATTTTCTTTAACTTATTGTGTTTGGGGTTTCCTTTTCCCAGGCTTCATGGTTGAATTCTTTCTTTTTTGTGGTTTCTGCCCTCCTAAGGTTGGTCCAGTGGTTTGTGTAAGCTTCATAGAGGGTGAGATTTGTGCTGAGTTTTTGTTTGTTTGTTTTTCCTCTGATGGGCAAGGCTGAGTGAGGTGGTAATCCTGTCTGCTGATGTTTGGGTTGGTATTTTTGTTTTATTTGTTGTTTAGATGAGGTGTCCTGCACAGGGTGCTACTGGTGGTTGGGTGATGCCAGGTCTTGTATTCCAGTGGTTTCCTTCGTGTGAGTTCTCACAATTTGATACTCCAAATGGTTAGTTCTCTGGTAGTCTAGGGTCTTGGAATCAGTGCTCCCACTCCAAAGGCTTGGCGCTTGATCTCTGGTCAAGAACGAAGATTCCACAAGTGGTTTGTTATGGCTTTAAGTGAGATTAAAACAAATGCAAAAAAAAAAAATAGAAACTAAAAATGAACCCCAGACAAATGGCAGTTACAAAATCAGGCAAATGATAATAAAAATAATGCAATATACACATATACATATATACCCATGAGCAAAGTCAAAGCAGTCCAACAAAAATAAAGTACAATAGATTGACCTGGCAAACAAAGGAAATAAAAAAATTATATTTACCAGTTAAGAACAAAATTAACAAAAGCACAAACTGGGAAAAAACAAACAAGATGCCAAGTTGGGAATAAAACAATGAAAACAAAACTAGCAAATATGTTGAGAGGAAAGGAAAGAAAGAAAAGAAAGAAAGAATAGATATGCAAAGTTAAAGAGGTAGATGGAGAAGATTTATATACATTAAAGAGTAACTGCAAGGGGAAAAGAGCAGTAGGAAAAACAAACAAAGGAATAAATGTAAAAAATATGATAGGTTTAAAAAATTAAAAATTAAAATTATAAAAAAGAGAAAAGTAAAAAATTGGAAGAAGAAAGGAAAAAGGAAAAAAAGGAAATATCCTCAGAACTGCAAAAGCCCAAAGGAGAGGCAGAGGTTTAAAAACAACAGTAAAAGGTGTTACTGAATATACATATATACCCATAAGCAAAATCAAAATAGTCCAACAAAAATAAAGTACTACAGGTAGAACTGGCGAACAACGGGAACCAAAAACTATGTCTACCAGAACAAAACTTACTAAAGCACAAACTGGGCAACAAAACTAAAGCAAGGTGTCAATTGGGGAATAAAGCATTGAAAATAAAACTAACAAATATGTTGAGAGGAAAGGAAAGAAAGAAAAGAAAGATAGATATGCAAAGTTAAATAGAGGTAGATAAAGAAGATTTACATATATATATGTATTATATATATATATAAAAGATTAACTGCAAGGGGAAAAGAACAGTAGGAAAAACAAACAAATTAATACATGTAGAAAAATAATAATAGGTTTAAAAATTTTAAAAAAGAGAAAAGGAAAAAAAAATGGAAATCTCCCTAGAACTGTAAAAGCCCAACCTAGAGACGGAGGTTATAACAACAATAAAGGTGAAGGAAATGGCAACCCACTCCAGTATTCTTGCCTGGAGAATCCCATGGACAGAGGAGCCTGGCAGTCTGCAGTCCATGGGGTCACAAGAGGTGGATACAACTTCGTGACTAAATCACCACCACACAGTCTTAGCTTTTAGTGAACAAAATTTTCTTGTATTTCAAGACAAAAAGGTGGTAAAGAGATGGGTTTTGGGCTTTCAAGACAGACACATGCACTGGCAGTTGGTTTAAGTACAAGCAGTCTTAAATTTCTTCTCAACTATTTTTTGATTAATTTTACAAATGCTTATTGAGACTCTCATGGGTCAGGATACAGAATTGAATGGGTTATAGTTTATTAGATGAGATACACATGTACACAGATAATCTACATGTAGTGTAGTAAATGCAGCAGTTGAGATATGGTCAGAGTATTGTGGAAGCATTGTCTTTTTGCTTATTGCTTCATAGATACTCTTTATATATGATGGTATATGACAGTTCTTTCTTCTCCTCCTCTAGTTTTATCATATGTTTTTCCTCTTTCTATGTCTCAGTGAACATAAGTTCTTAATATAGGCTATTCTTGGGACTTTTGTACTTCCATATGCATCTTAGAACTTTCCAAGTGCCACAAAAATTCTGTGGTCTTTTTATTGAGAGTCCGTTGCTCTTATATAGATAATTTGGTAAGAATCAGCATTTTTACAATGTAGAATTTTCTAACTTATTAACATGGTATAATTATTTTTTAGATGTCTTTGATTAAGGTTTTGTTTCTTGCATAAAGGTCTTGCATACTTTTTGTTAGTTTTATTCCTGAGTAGTTTATATTTTTTAAAATCTCTTATAATAGTATGCTTTAAAAGAAACAATAAAAAGTGTGACTGAGGGAAAAAAAAGAAAAAAGTTCAAAAACCTAATTAAACTTCATGGTGGCAATAAAACTGACAACTACAACAGAGGGAGGGAAAAGGTGAAAAAAGGAAAAAATCCAAAAGAATCTACAGAACAAGTCAAAACATAGGAATAATAAATGTTTTACTTGAGTCACTGCTGTCAGAGTCCTTTCCCTTGCTGGGAGTCACAGTTCACCTCACCTCCCTAGAAACCCCTCTAACACACTGTGCTGATCTCTGGACCTGCTGTGGAGGCAGCTAAGATTCTAATCTGGTCCTAATCCTCTGTGTTCTTGCCTCCAATGTCCACAGCTATCAGAACTAGTGTGTATTCTTTTGTGGGAGCTCTCAAGACTTTTGATATAGTCCATAGACACAGAATCAGTCTAGTGGATCATGTGGATTGAATCTGCAGCTTGAACAGCTGGTGGGCAGATTTGGGGTCTTCTTCCTTAGCCACAGAATCCTCTGTGTTCTTGTCTCCAATGTCCACAGCTATCAGAACTAGTGTGTATTCTTTTGTGGGAGCTCTCAAGACTTTTAATATAGTCCATAGACACAGAATCTGTCTAGTGGATCATGTGGATTGAATCTGCAGCTTGAACAGCTGGTGGGCAGATTTGGGGTCTTCTTCATTAGCTCTCAGAACTAGTGTGTATTCTTTTGTGGGAGCTCTCAAGACTTTTGATATAGTCCATAGACACAGAATCTGTCTAGTGGATCATGTGGATTGAATCTGCAGCTTTTACAGCTGATAGGCAGATTTGGGGTCTTCTTCCTTAGCCACGCTGCCCCTGGGTTTCAATTGTGGTTTCATTTCCACCTCTGCATGTGGGTAGTCCACTGGGGTTTGCACCTGAGGCTGCCCTGGAGGAGTTGGGTTTCCCCTGTGAGGGCCAGGTGTGTAGGTGGTGCAGCTGCTTGGGTTGCGGGGATCCTGGAAGCTCCAGGTACTCAGGGGAGTTGGCAGCTAGAATAACAGGAAATAAGGTGCTCTAGAAGGGTATCAGTTCAGTTCAGTTCAGTTTAGTCGCCGAGTTGTCTCCGACTCTTTGCGAACCCATAGACTGCAGCACGCCAGGCCTCCCTGTCCATCACCAACTCCTGGGGTTTACTCAAACTCATGTCCATTGAGTCAGTGATGCCATCCAACCATCTCATCCTCATCCCTTCTCCTCCTACCCTCAATCTTTCCCAGCATCAGGGTCTTTTCAAATGAGTCAGCTCTTCACATCAGGTAGTCAAAGTATTGGAGTTTCAGCTTCAGCATCTGTCCTTCTAATGAATGTTCAGAGCTCATTTCCATTAGAATGGACTGGTTGGATCTCCTTGCTGTCGAAGGGACTCTCAAGAACCTTCTCCAACACCACAGTTCAAAAGCATCAATTCTTCAGTGCTCAGCTTTCTTTATATACCAGCTCTCACATCCATACACGACTACTGGAAAACCATAGCTATGACTAGACGGACCTTTGTTGGCAAAGTATGTCTCTGTCTTTAATATGCTGTCTAGGTTGGTCACAGCTTTTCTTCCAAGGAACAAGTGTCTTTTAATTTCATGGCTGCAGATGGCCGTTCTAAGATGTAAGAGGAATAGGACAGGGAGGCCACTTTCTCTCCCACAAATTCATTGAAAGAACATTTGAACGCTGAGAAAATTCCACAAAATAACTTCTGAACGCTGGTAGAGGACACCAGGCACCCAGAAAGGCAGCCCATTGTCTTCGAAAGGAGGTAGGACAAAATATAGAAGATAAAAAGAGAGACAAAAGAGTTAGGGACAGAGATCCATCCCAGGGAGGTAGTCATAAAAGAGGAGAAGTTTCCAAACACCAGGAAACCCTCTCACTGGCGGGTCTGTGGGGGAGATTTGGAATCTCAGCGGGCAACATAACTGGGAGCATAAATAAATAAATAAATAAAACTCACAGATTACCTGCCTAATGGCAATTCCCATCAGAAAAATAGCACAGATGCTCGCATTTGCCACCAGCAAGCGGGGGCTGAACAGGGAGGGAGGGGCAGGCCGCACTACTTAGGGTAAGGACCAGGACTGAATGCCCTGAGTGCAATCTGAGGGAGCTAATGTGAGAAGTCAACCCAAACTGTGGGATAGCCAGAGAGAGAAAGAGAAAATAAGAGAGAGAGAGAGAACTTTCCCAGGAAAAGCCCTAACCTAAGGCACTGCTGGACCTACTCACAGGACAAAGGGCTGAGCAAATACCAGAGGAGAGCTGGCCGGCAGCAGACCGGACCATCTCCTACTGGAGGCAGGGAGGCAGGCGGGGGGCAGCCAGAGCTGGAAAGGGGCAAACTCAGCTCCAGAGATGGCATCCTTCACCAAACTGCGAGCAGGCTCCCAATTGCCAACCAAGACTTCGTGGAATCCTGGACGGATGACATCTGCTGGAAGGGTTGCAGCCAGAGATCAGCTCCCTGGAAGAGACACACAGCACATCTAAGATGGCACACCTAAGAAACACCTGAAGTCAGGCAGGTTAATTCCTCCAGTTCCATTTTTCTTTCTCAAGTTTGCTTTGGCTATTCGAGGTTTTTTGTATTTCCATACAAATTGTGAAATTATTTGTTCTAGTTCTGTGAAGAATACCAAAAACCCCTATTTTAAAAGCAAACTTCATATATATTTTTTAATAATCTTTGTGATTTTCTTTTTTTTTAAATGCTGTGTTTCTGAGAATCTAACCTCTACTCTAGATTTTTAAACTTTGTTTTTTAGTGTTTGTTATCAATTGCATCCCTTTAAGAACCCTATCCTCAGTACCCATTTTTACTTAAGAGTGTGATTACTGGCTTGACTGCCATCTCCCCTTTTTAGCTCTCCTTTTTCTACCCTAGGTCACCTCTATCTCCTCCCTCCCCCTTCTCTTCTCTACCCAACTCTGTGACTCTCTTTGGGTATTCCAGGCTGTGGAGAACACTTAGGGAACTGATTACTGGCTATATCTGTCTCTCTCCTTTTGACCCCTTCCCCTTCTCCTCCTGGTCACCTCTATCTCCTTCCTCCCTCTTCTCTTCTCTTCTCTATGTAATTCCATGAACCTATCTGGGGGTTCCAGGTTGTGGAGAGCACATACGGATTTGATCACTGGCTAGACTGCTCTCTCCGCTTTGATTCCCTCTTCTTGTCCTGGTCACCTCTATCTCCCTCCTCCCTCTTCTCTTCTCCATGTAACTCAGCGAACCTTTCTGGGTGTCCCTCATTGTGGAGAATCTTTTCTCCATTAAACGAAATGTTTTATCATCATGCTGTATGGATGGAGAAGTCTTGAGGCTACTGTTAGAATAAGACTGAAAACCAGAGGCAAGAGGCCTAAGTCCAAAACCTGAGAACACCAGAGAACTCCTGACTCCAGGGAACATTAACTGATAAGAACTCATCTGAAAGCTTCCATACATATACTGAAACCAAGCTCTACCCAAGATCCAATATGTTCCAGAGCAAGACATACCATGCAAATTCTCCAGCAATGCAGAAACATAGCCCTGAGCCTTAATATACAGGCTGCCCAAAGTCACACCAAACCCATAGACATCTCAAAACTCACCACAAGACACTTCTTTGCACTCCAGAGAGAAGAAATCCAGTTCACCTACCAAACACTGACACAATCTTCCCTAACCAGGAAGCCTTGAAATGCTACTCGTCCAACCCCACCCACAGTGAGGAACCTCCACAATAAAGAGGAACCACAAACTGCCAGAATACAGAAAGGTCACCCCAAACACAGCAATCTAAACAAGATGAAAAGGCAAAGAAATACTCAGCGGGTAACAACAGTAGAATAACTGAGGTAAAAGATAGAATGGTGGAAATAAATGAAGCAGAGAGGAAAAAAGAAAAAAAGAATTAAAAGAAATGAGGACAACCTCAGAGACCTCTGGGACAATGTGAAACGCCCCAACATTCGAATCATAGGAGTCCCAGAAGAAGAAGACAAAAAGAAAGACCATGAGAAAATACTTGAGGAGATAATAACTGAAAACTTCCCTAAAATGGGGAAGGAAATAGTCACCCATGTCCAAGAAACCCAGAGAATCCCAAACAGGATAAACCCAAGGGAAAACAACCCAAGACACATATTGATCAAATCAACAAAGATCAAACAAAGAACAAATATTAAAAGCAGCAAGGGAAAAACAACAAACAACACACAAGGGGATTCCCATAAGGATAACAGTGAAGCTTTCAATAGAAACTCTTCAGGCCACAAGGGATTGGCAGGACATACTTAAAGTGATGAAAGAAAATAATCTACAGCCCAGATTACTGTACCCAGCAAAGATCTCATTCAGGTATGAAGGAGAAAACAAAAGCTTTACAGACAAGCAAAAGCTGAGCAAATTCAGAAACACCAAACCAGCTCTTCAACAAACGCTAAAGGATCTTCTCTAGACAGGAGACACAGAAAAGGTGTATAAACTCGAACCCAAAGCAACAAAGTAAATGGCAATGGGATCATACTTATCAATAATTACCTTAAATGTAAACGGGTTGAATGTCCCAACCAAAAGACAAAGACTGGCTGAATGGATACAAAAGCAAGATCCCTACATATGCTGTCTACGAGCGACCCACCTCAAAACAAGGGACACATAGAGATGGAAAGTGAAGGTCTGAAAAAAGATATTTCACGCAAATGGAGCCCAAAAGAAAGCAGGAGTAACAATATTCATATGAGATAAAATAGACTTTGAAATAAAGTCTACGAAAAGAGACAAAGAAGGACACTACATAATGATCAAAGGATCAATCCAAGAATATATAACAATTATAAACATATATGCACCCAACTTAGAGCACCACAATATGAAAGGCAAATGATAACAAGTATGAAAGGGGAAATTAACAGTAACACAATAATAGTGGGTGACTTCAATACCCCACTCACACCTATGGATAGAGCAACTAAACAGAAAATTAGCAAGGAAACACAAACTTTAAATGATTCAATGGACCAGTTAGACCTAATTGATATCTATTGGACATTTCACCCCAAAACAATGAAGTTCACCTTTTTCTCAAGTGCACATGGAACCTTCTCCAGGATAGATCACATCCTGGGCCATAAGTCTAGCCTTGGTAAATTCAAAAAAATTGAAATCATTCCAAGCACCTTTTCTGACCAGAATGCGGTAAGATTAGATATCAACTACAGGAAGAAGAAAAAAAAAAAACACAACTATTAAAAATACAAACATATGGAGGCTAAACAACATGCTCTGAATATCCTACAAATCAAAGAAGAAAGCAAGAAAGACATCAAAATATGCATAGAAATGAATGAAAATGAAAACACAACAACCTAAAACGTGTGGCACACTGTAAAAACAGTGCTAAGGGGAAGGTTCATAGCGGTAAAGGAGTACCTCAAGAAACAAGAAAAAAGTCAATAAATAACATAACTCTACACCTAGAAATGGAAGAAATGAAGAATCCCAAGCTTAGTATAAGGAAAGAAATTATAAAAATTAGGGCAAAAATACATGCGAAAGAAACAAAAGAGACCATAGCCAAAATCAACAAAACTAAAAGCTGGTTCTTTGAGAAGATAAATAAAATTGACAAAGCATTAGCCAGACTCATCAAGAAACAAAGGGAGAAGAATCAAATCAACAAAATTAGAAATGAAAATGGAGAAATCACAACATACAACACAGAAATACAAAGGATCATAAGAGACTACTATCAGCAACTATATGCAAATAAAATGGACAACTTGGAAGAAATGGGCAAATTCTTAGAAAAGTATAACTTTCCAAACCTAAACCAGGAATAAATAGAAAATCTTAACAGACCCATTGCAAACACGGCCACCATCACCCTAAGAGCAAAACCAGACAAAGATGCCACAAAAAAAGAAAACTACAGGCCAATATCACTGATGAACATAGATGCAAAAATCCTTAACAAAATTCTAGCAAACAGAATCCAGCAACATATTAAAAAGATCATACATCATGACCATGTGGGCTTTATCCCAGGAATGCAAGGATTCTTTAATATCCACAAATCAATCAATGTGATACACCACATTAACAAATTGAAAGATAAAACACATATGATTATCTCAATAGATGCAGAGAGAGCCTTTAACAAAATTCAACATCCATTTATGATAAAAAAAACCCTCCAGAAAGCAGGAATATAAGGAACATGCCTCAACATAATAAAAGCTATATATGACAAGTCCACAGCAAACATTATCTTTAATGGTGAAAAATTGAAAGTATTTCCCCTAAAGTCAAGAATAAGACAACGGTGCCCATTCTCACCACTACTCTTCAACATAGTCTTGGAAGTTTTAGGCACAGCAATCAGAGCAGAAAAAGAAATAAAAGGAATCAAGATAGGAAAAGAAGTAAAACTCTCACTGTTTGGAGATGACATGATCCTCTACATAGAAAACCCTAAAGACTCCACCAGAAAATTACTAGAGCTAATCAATGAATAGACGAAAGTTGCAGGATATAAAATTAACACACAGAAATTCCTTGCATTCCTATACACTAACAATGAGAAAACAGAAATTAATGAAACAATTACATTTACCATTGCAACAAAAAGAATAAAATAGGAATAAATCTACCTAAAGAAACAAAAGACCCATATATAGAAAACTATAAAATACTGATGAAAGAAGTCAAAGGTGACACAAATAGATGGAGAAACATAGCATGTTCATGGATCAGAAGAATCAATATAGTGAAAATGAGTATACTACCCAAAGCAATCTATAGATTCAATGGAATCCCTATTAAGCTACCAACGGTATTTTTCAGAGGAGTAGAACAAATAATTTCACAATTTGTATGGAAATACAAAACACCTCAAATAGCCAAAGCAATCTTGAGAAAGAAGAATGGAACTGGAGGAATCAACCTGCCTGACTTCAGGATATACTACAAAGCCACAGTCACTAAGACAGTATGGTACTGGCACAAAGACAGAAACATAGATCAATGGGACAAAATAGAAAGCCCTGAGATAAATCCATGCACCTATGGACACCTTATTTTTGACAAAGGAGGCAAGAATATACTATGGAAAAAAGACAATCTCTAACAAGTGGTGCTGGAAAAATGGGTCAACCACTTGTAAAATAATGAAACTAGATCATTTTCTAACACCATACACAAAAATAAACTCAAAATGGATTAATGATCTAAATGTAAAACCAGAAACTACAAAACTCCTAGAAGAAAACATAAGCAAAACACTTTCTGACATAAATCACAGCAGGATCCTCTATGACCCACTTCCCAGGGTAATGGAAATAAAAGCAAAAATAAACAACTGGAACCTAATTAAACTTAAAAGATTTTGCACAACAAGGGAAGCTATAAGCAAGGTGAAAAGACAGCCCTCAGATTGGGAGAAAATAATAGCAAATGAAGCAACAGGCAAAGGATTAATCTCAAAAATATAGAAGCAACACCTGAAGCTCAGCTCCAGAAAAATAAATGACCAAATCAAAAAATGGGCCAAAGAACTAAACAGACATTTCTCCAAAGAAGACATACAGATCGCTAACAAACACATGGAAAGATGTTGAACATCACTCATTATCAGAGAAATGCAAATCAAAACCACAATGATGTACCGTCTCACACTGGTCAGAATGGCTGCTATCCAAAACAAATGCTGGAGAGTGTGTGGAGAAAAGGGAGCCCTCTTACACTGTTGGTGGGAATGCAAACCAGTACAGCCACTATGGAGAACAGTGTGGAGATTCCTTAAAAAACTGGAAATAGAATTGCCATATGACCCAGCAATCCCACTTCTGGGCATACACAACAAGGGAACCAGAATTGAAAGAGATACATGTACTCCAATGTTCATTGCAGCACTGTTTACAACAGCCAGGACATGGAAAAAACCTAGATGTCCATTGGCAGAGGAATGGATGAGAAAGCTGTGGTACATATGCACAATGGAATATTATTTAGCCATTAAAAAGAATGCATTTGAATCAGTTCTAATGAGGTGGATGAAACTGGAACCTATTATACAGAGTGAAGTAAGCCAGAAAGAAAAACACGAATACAGTATACTAATGCATATATATGGAATTTATAAAGATGGCAATGATGACCCTATATGCGAGACAGCAAAAGAGATACAGATGTATAGAACAGTCTTTTGGACTCTGTGGGAGAAGGCGAGGGTGGGATGATTTGAGAGAATAGCATTGAAACATGTGTATTATCATATTTGAAACTGATCGCCAATCCAGGTTTGATGCATGAAACAGGATGCTCAAGGCTGGTGCTCTGGGGTGACCCAGAGGGATGGGATGGGGAGGGAGGTGGGACAGGGTTTCAGGATGGGGAACACACGTACACCCATGGCTGATTCACGTCAATGTATGGCAAAAACCACTACAATATTGTAAAGTAATTAGCCTCCAATTAAAGTAAATAAAAAAAAAAGAATTTGGCAATAAGCCCCCTCAAGAAGTTCATTTCTTATTATTGTTCTGTAATATTGAAAATTAAAATGAAGGATTTTGAAGGGAAATAATGATTTTACTATTCAGCCTACATTAAAATCAACCATGAAATCCAGTGCATACCTTATTGTTGCCGCAATTAGAAATTGGCATAGCCACTGGAAAAAAAAATTCAGAAGTGGAAACTCTGTACAGGTCCAGGTAACTTCTCTGAGAAACAAGTGTGAGTGTGAACTTTTCATGTCACACTTTAAAAAGAGTGACTTCAGAAAATGCCTTAATGTCTATATTGCTAATAGTTGCGGCTTCAAAACATCAGTTTTTCTTCCTATGAATCAGAAATGCATTACCAAGCTGGATTTAGAAAAGGCAGAGGAACCAGAGATCAAATTGCCAACATCTGTTGGATCATCAAAAAGTAAGAAAGGTCCAGGAAAATATCTACTTTTGCTTTATTGACTATGCCAAAGCCTTTGACTGTGTGGATCACAGCAGACTGTGGAGAATTCTTCAAGAGATGGGAATACCAGACCCCCTTGTTTGCCCCCTGAGAAATCTGTATGCAGGTGAAGAAGCAACAGATAGAAATGTACATGGAACAACACACTGATTCCAAATTGGGAAAGGAGTATATCAAGGCTGTGTATTGTCACCCTGCTTATTTAACTTATATGCAGAGTACATCATGCAAAATGCTGGACTAGATGAAGCACAAGCTGGAATCAAGACTGCTGGGAGAAATATCAATAACCTCAGATATGCAGATGACACCACCCTTATGGCAGAAAACCAAGAGGAAGTAAAAGCCTCTTGATGAAAGTGAAAGAGGAGAGTGAAAAGGTTGGCTTGAAACTCAACATTCAGAAAATGAAGATCATGGCATCGGGTCCCATCACTTCATGGCAAATAGACGGGAAAACAGTGGAAACAGTGGCAGACTTTATTTTTGGGGGATCCAAAATCACTGCAGATGATGATTGTAGCCATGAAATTTAAAGATGCTTACTCCTTGGAAGGAAAGTTATGACCAACCTAGATAGCATATTAAAAAGCAGAGATATTACTTTGTCAAACAAATGTCCATCAAATTAAGGCTATGGTTTTTCCAGTAGTCATGTATGAATGTGAGAGTTGGACTATAAAGAAAGCTGAGTGCCAAAGAATTGATGGTTTGAACTGTAGTGTTGGAGAAGACTCTTGAGTGTCCTTTCTACAGCAAGGAGATCCAACCAGTCCATTCTAATGGAAATGAGTCCTGAACATTCATTGGAAGGACAGATGCTGAAGCTGACACTCCAATACTTTGGCCACCTGATGCAAAGAACTGACTTATTATAAAAGTCTGATGCTGGGGAAGATTGAAGGCATGAGGAGAAGGGGACGACTGAGGATGAGATGGTTGGATGGCTTCACCACCTCAGTGGACATAAGTATGAGTAAAACTCTGGGAGTTGGTGATGGACAGGAAGGCCTGGCATGGTACAGTCCATGGGGTTGCAAAGAGTTGGACACAACTGAGTGACTGAACTGAAGGTTATTTTTGCATGCTAGTCCCAAAGCGAAGGTCACTGCAAAAAATAATTTCAATATATCTAATACGCTAAGATACTTCTGATTTTAGGTGCTTTGGGTGTTTTGCATTTGTAGACACAGAAATGGAATAGGATCATTGTTGAAAGATGTTACAGATGCAGCATAATTGGTCTAGAGAGTGAAGACTGGGAGCATAAGGGAGGACAACACATAAATCTAGACAGAAAATCTAGAAATCTAGACAGAAAAGAAGAAAATTGGAATTTTGTTAATTGTTGTTGAAGATGGAAGGGGGAGTAGTTATTTTGATTATACACTTTAGTGGACCCTTTTGGAAAGAAGGGCAGCTAGTACCCAATCGCGATCTAACAGTATGGTTTACTGTGAAGAGGAAATGAGGGAAATCCTTCACTGCTTAATCAACAAATTATAATCATCAGTGCATGGAAAATAGCATTGATAGGTCAAATGTACCCCCATTGAAACTTTTTTCTCTATTACCTGTGTTATGTAATTCATTTGAAGTGTGGATTCAAACACAGTGAATGAATAGCTAAATCATTTTAAGGAAAAAAAAATATTACAGATTCTAATCTACCTGGAAAAATCTTAGTCTTCTAACTGAATGGTCTAGTCTAACTTGTTCTGGTAAACTGTTTCTTTTCTTGTCCAGGCTTTACTCTTCTAATTTTGAAAATGATGACCTTAGTGATATTCCCCTCTGATGATGGGATGTCCAATCAGAGAAGTGCAAGGGCAACTCTTCTCTGAGTTAGCCAATCAGAGATTGGCCTGAGTGAGCCACAGCCATTGGTCTGAAGTTCAAGCGAGTTTTCTTGCACCCAAGGAGTACATGCTTTTCTGGACGTTCAGCTTTGGTAACAGGGACGATATCAGGTGCCGTTCTTTGCCTGCCCTGTCTTTGCTGAATTGTTTGAATGATTCTAATTGTGGTAGTTTAATAATATCATATTAGTTTCCTGGGCTGATGTACAAAATGCCTGAGATTGGTTTACTTGAGATACTTAGGGTCTCACATATCTGGAGGTGAAAGTTCAAATCAAGATGACAGCTAATTTGGGTCCTTCAGAGTGGTATGAAGAAAGCATCTGTTCCGGTCTTCTCACCGTTTCTTGTCAAAATGGCAAAGAGACCCCTACATTTGTTCAGTTTCCTTCCTATATGAGAGTCTCTGTGTCCATATTTCCTCTTTTTATAGGTCATTTTGGATTAGGGGGCATCCTAATGAATATAGTTGAACTTCATTCCCCCAGGTTAGATTGTATCTCTATAAACAATCATATGTCAGGTACTAGGGTTTAGGACATCAGCATAGGAATTTTAGGGAGAATGAATGCAACTCATATAAGACATGAATTTTGAGTTATAGGAGGGCATATCTCCTCACACTTCCATTATATTAAGAGTACATTGGTGTTTTTCACACATAAACCGTGGTTTGATGCTTACTGGGTGGTGTAGTTACAGTTTCTTAATTCTTCTAAGCCATGTAAGCATGGAATATTGATGGAAAGTCTTATTAAACTTTTTAATTTTGATAAATCAAAGTTTTCAAATAAGTCAGCAGTCTGTGATAAACTTGAATTTTCATAATGTGTATCATTTAGTGATTGTTCCATTGTAAATTATTTCAGAACTCAGTGAATTAAAGCAGCAATTATTTATTGCTTCTCAGATATCTGTGGGCTGGCTGAATGCTTCTTTTGATCTGTCTGGTATGTATCAGTGTTCTATTTGTAACTCCTTCTTTTTTTTCATGGTTCCTTGTACACTTTATATCACATTGCTTCAAAATTAATAGTGTACATATAGGACTTTTCTCTGTTTGGTAAATTTGCTGTTTGGTTATAAGCAATGTTTTGTAGATACTCCTATAACAATAATAAAGAAGAGAAGAGTAGTGACTGCTGCTGAGCTCAGTAGCTCAGTTGTGTCCAACTCTTGGCAACCCTATGGACTGTAGCCTGCCAGGCTCCTCTGTCCATTGAATTTTCCAGGAAAGAATACTGGAGTGGGTTGCCATTTCCTTCTCCAACACTAATGGAGACACACTTAAGGGAAAATAAGTTGACTGCTCTCATGTCATTTTCCTCAACTATTTGAAGAATGAATAGTTGTATATACTTTTAAAAAGTTTCTCACTGTCTATCTCACAAGTGACAGAAGATACACTTTCAATGCAGTCCTTACAAATGCTTTAAAATATTAATTATCATTTGCATTAAACACTGATTATATTGTTATGTTTGGTATCTGTTTTTTGCTTGCAAAATAAGTTTTAAATTTCCCTACTGATTAGGATGTTTAAACCTCAAAAGAATGTCACTCAGCCAAACAGTGAGACAAATGATGGATAACCTACAGAAATCAAAACTATTTTTGAGGCCTTGAGAAAAGGGACAGCCCTGTCCTGAAGGGACAAAAGAGCAAGTCTTTAACATTTCAGAAACCCACAAACTCAGGAGAAAGACTTGGGAAAAGCAGGATACTAGAGAGAGCTTAACCACTTCAAGTGTGTGCCGGCGAAGGGGACCATTTCCTGATCAAGGAGGGCTCTGAAGGCCTTTAATTTTTCGGTCCACAGTAGAACTCTGTTCTGCCATTACCTCTCAAAACTGTCTTGGGGCCATTAGACTAAGGATTATGAAAGATAAGCCACTGGAATGGGAATATAACTTATATGCTTGAATATCATAAGAATCTTATGAAAATATTTCCAAAACATTGACTTCCAAGGAGACCAGGAAAAGCTATCATCAAAGGACCTGCAGGTAAATACCTCTTTGTAGTACCTCAGGATGCTCTTACATACCTGGAACAAAATTTTGGATGAGAAGAACTCTTGGTAAAGCTCAAGGATGACTGAAACACAGGAGATCTAATAAAGAGTGAAACAGTGGGGGTTGATGCTGAAGAGACTAAGGCCAAGTAAGCACATATGCTAACTGACTTCAGTAGGTGATCAAGGAGAAAGGGCACCTAGTGAACAATCATAATTTAACATTGGAGTTTGCTGAAATGACAACATTTGGAAAGAACTTTATGTTTAATAACAAATGATGAGCAAGAACTTGGAGAAAATAGTATTAATAGGATAAACATACCCCATTCAAACCTTCCCCATTCAAACCTTGCTGACAGTATTTGTATCATAGAATTCATTTGGAAATATAGGCAAGGTCCAAAACAGTGCTAAAATAAGTAAAGCAAAATGTTCCAGAAGCAAAACATACCCAAAGTGGAAGAAACTGAAGTTTCTTTTCTTACTGGTTCAGATCAATCTTTTTTAGTTTTTTCCTGAAGAGTACATCCTCCCGTTTTGGAAGATTGGAAGCCTTCATGGCTTGCACCTCTGTATTGTGAGGATGCTGGAAGCATCCAATCAGAGCAACTCAAGCGCCACCTGTGACTGGCTCAGCCAATGAAAAGCCTGCAGCTCCTGAGGCACAACACTTAACTCAAAGTGGGAACACTGTTCTGGGCTGAAGCAATAGGCATCTTACTGGTACCTGCAGCCTTTGATATTGAGGTAGGCAAGGGAAGTGGTTCCTTGCCATTGGGCCAAAATGTTATAGTGTGACACAGCATACACCAATCACAGCCTTCTTGGGAGGTTTGGCCTTTGGAGATTATGAAGTGTATTGGTATGGTTTACTCCCTGTGGTTTGTCTCTTGGCTGCTGTTTAATCGTGGTGGTTTAATGATATGAATTCAGAGGCTGTCCTGGATATGTCTTTTGTCCCTTGCATCAAAAAAATGGCAAGAAGCTACTTATTAATATTTCAGGTAAGATTTTTAAATTCTTAGTTGTAATGGATCTCTTCAGATATTGAATGGTAAGATTTCACCACTGTAACTTTCCAGTACATTTTCTAGTAATAAAATTCAGCTTTTCCCACTTCATGACTGACATCATCTTTTTAAGAGTAAAACTGGCTGTCCCTTAAATATCCAAGAGGAAGGAAACACCATAGGAAGCCTAGTCATTGGGAATGAAACCGCACTGATGAGTCCCATTTCTTCAATTCTTCCAAAGTCTTATTCTTGGTTCGATTTCTTATTTCTACATAAATATATTTAAGAAATACCTTTAGCTGCCTTATCATATATTCTTCAAAGTTATATGATTTTAATTTTTGTGTGTTTCTCACTTATTGGTTCTATTTTTCAACACATGATGGCTTCTTAAACAATCAGGTAACATTTTTTCCCCCAAACAAGGACTCTTATACACATTCACCATGTGGGTTATTTTTCAGAACCTAAATTATGTCAACATTTTTTAAAATTTGATATATACTAAATATTTTTAATAATTTGATATCAGCATATTTCAGTTGTGTTCTCTACGTAGAGACTCTGATTTTTGCCATTTCTCTTTCCTGATGTCATGAGAGTTTTGATCAGGCCTGAAGAAAATATTAGGCCAGTTATTTCCATGATTTCCAGGGGCACTACTCTGTATACGAGGAGCTGACTTTGCACTTCTATGTCCATCTGTGTCTAGTAGGTTGTGGAGCATTTTCTCATTAATTTTGGCATTTCATTAAATGTCATGTGTGAATTATTTTCTTAACAATATCATTGAGAGTGGATCAGATATGTCTCCTTCCTGGCTCTTTCCATCAAGGGCTTGATCCTCACTTCCAGACAGATCCTCTGCACAGATCCTCTCTAGACAGCACTCTGCACTTGCTGCTGCCAGGGGAGATCAGTGAGCACAATGTGTCTGAGGCCACCAGGGCTGCCATCAGATATGCCACCCGCAGATGGGCTGCCTCAGGATCACCTGAGCATCACAAACTGAAGGGTTTTTTTTTTGTTTTTGTTTTTGTTTTTTTTACAGAGCCACTCTCATGGTGGGAAAAACTTGTGGCTCTCAAAAATAGGATGTGCTCTAGTTTCTGGACCTGTGCAATTCCCCCCTCTTGAAAATCTTTAATGGTGAAGGAAACACTATCTCACATTATCAGATCTACAAGAAAAATGGCTCTAGTGAAGTTTTTAAAAGGAAAATCATGTATTTTCCCTAAGCATATTTCATTTCACCACTCTCTTTTTTTTTCATTTATTTTTATTAGTTGGAGGCTAATTACTTTACAACATTGTAGTGGTTTTTGCCATACATTGACATGAATCAGCCATGGATTTACATGTCTTCCCCATCCTGATCCCTCCTCCCGGATCCCTCCCAATCCCATCCCTCTGGGTCTTCCCAGTGCACCAGCCATGAGCACTTGTCTCATGCATCCAACCTGGGCTGGTGGTCTGTTTCACCCTTGATAGTATACTTGTTTCAATGTTATTCTCTCAGAACACCCCACCCTCGCCATCTCCCACAGAGTCCCAAATTCTGTTCTGTACATCTGTGTCTCTTTTTCTGTTTTGCATATTGGGTTATCATTACCATCTTTTAAAATTCCGTATATATGTGTTAGTATACTGTATTGGTCTTTATCTTTCTGGCTTACTTCACTCTGTATAATAGGCTCCAGTTTCATTAATCTCATTAGAACTGATTCAAATGAATTCTTTTTAATGGCTGAGTAATATTCCATTGTGTATATGTACCATAGCTTCCTTATCCATTCATCTCCTGATGGACATCTAGGTTGCTTCCATGTCCTGGCTATTATAAACAGTGCTGTGATGAACATTGCGGTACACCTGTCTCTTTCAGATCTGGTTTCCTCAGTGTGTATGCCCAGGAGTGGGATTGCTGGGTCATATGGCAGTTCTATTTCCAGTTTTTTTTTAAGGAATCTCCACACTGTTCTCCATAGTGGCTGTACTAGTTTGCATTCCCACCAACAGTGTAAGAGGGTTCCCTTTTCTCCACACCCTCTCCAGCATTTATTGCTTGCAGACTTTTGGATAGCAGCCATGTTGACGCGTGTAATGGTACCTCATTGTGGTTTTGATTTGCATTTCTCTGATAATGTTGAGCATCTTTTCATGTGTTTGTTAGCCATCTGTATGTCTTCTTTGGAGAAATGTCTGTTTAGTTCTTTGGCCCATTTTTTGATTGGGTCATTTATTTTTCTGGAATTGAGCTACAGGAGATGCTTGTATATTTTTGAGATTAGTCCTTTGTCTGTTGCTTCATTTGCTATTATTTTCTCCCATTCTGAGGGCTGTCTTTTCACCTTGCTTATAGTTTCCTTTGTTGTGCAAAGGCTTTTAAGTTTCATTATGTCCCATTTGTTTATTTTTGCTTTTATTTCCAATATTCTGGGAGGTGGGTCATAGAGGATCCTGCTGTGACTTATGTCGGAGAGTGTTTTGCCTATGTTTTCCTCTAGGAGTTTTATAGTTTCTGGTCTTACATTTAGATCTTTAATCCATTTTTTTTCCCCATCCCAATCCCCCCTCCCACCTCCCTCTCCACCCGATCCCTCTGGGTCTTCCCAGTGCACCAGCCCCGAGCACTTGTCTCATGCATCCAACCTGGGCTGGTGATCTGTTTCACCTTTGATAATATACATGTTTCGATGCTGTCCTCTCAAAGCATCCCACCCTCGCCTTCTCCCACAGAGTCCAAAAGTCTGTTCTGTACATCTGTCTCTTTTTCTGTTTTGCATATAGGGTTATCATTACCATCTTTCTAAATTCCATATATATGTGTTAGTATGCTGTAATGTTCTTTATCTTTCTGGCTTACTTCACTCTGTTTTAACCCATTTTGAGTTTATTTTTGTGTATGGTGTGAGAAGGTGTTCTAGTTTCATTCTTTTACAAGTGGTTGACCAGTTTTCCCAGCATCACTTGTTAAAGAGGATGTCTTTTTTTCCATTGTTTATCCTTGCCTCCTTTGTCGAAGATAAGGTGTCCATAGGTTCATGGATTTATCTCTGGGCTTTCAATTCTGTTCCATTCATCTATATTTCTGCCTTTGTGCCAGTACCATGCTGTCTTGATGACTGTGGCTTTGTAGTAGAGCCTGAAGTCAGGCAGGTTGACTCCTCCAGTTCCATTCTTCTTCCTCAAGATTGCTTTGGCTATTCGAGGTTTTTTGCATTTCCATACAAATTGTGAAATTATTTGTTCTAGTTCTGTGAAAAATACCATTGGTAGCTTGATAGGGATTGCATTGAATCTATAGATTGCTTTGGGTAGTATAGACATTTTCACAATATTGAGTCTTCCAATCCATGAATACGGTATATTTCTCTATCTATTTGTGTCCTCTTTGATTTCTTTCATCAGTGTTTTATAGTTTTCTATGTGTAGGTCTTTCGTTTCTTTAGGTAGATGTATTCCTAAGTATTTTATTCTTTTTGTTGCAATGGTGAATGGTATTGTTTCCTTAATTTCTCTTTCTGTTTTCTCATTGTTAGTGTATAGGAATGCAAGGGATTTCTGTGTGTTAATTTTATATCCTGCAACATTACTGTATTCATTGATTAGCTGTAGTAATTTTCTGGTAGAGTCTTCAGGGTTTTCTATGTAGAGAATCATGTTGTCTGCAAACAGTGAGAGTTTCACTTCTTCTTTTCCTATCTGGATTCCTTTTATTTCTTTTTCTGCTCTGATTGCTCTTCCCAACACTTCCAAAACTCTGTTGAATAGTAGTGGTGAGAGTGGGCACTCTTGTCTTGTTCCTGACTTTAAGGGAAATGCCTTCAATTTTTCACCATTGAGGATAATGTTTGCAGTGGGTTTGTCATATATAGCTTTTATTATGTTGAGGTATGTTCCTTCTATGCCTGCTTTCTGGAGTTTTTTTTTTTTTTTTTTAATCATAAATGGATGTTGAATTTTGTCAAAGGCTTTTTCTGCATCTATTGAGATAATCATATGGTTTCTATCTTTCAATTTGTTAATGTGGTGTATTACATTGATTGATTTGTGAATATTAAAGAATCCTTGCATTCCTGGGATAAAGCCCACTTGGTCATTGTGTATGATTTTTTTAATATGTTGTTGGATTCTGTTTGCTGGAATTTTGTTAAAGATTTTTGCACCTATGTTCATCAGTGATATTGGCCTGTAGTTTTCTTTTTTTTTGTGGCATCTTTGTCTGGTTTTGGAATTAGGGTGATGGTGGCCTCATAGAATGAGTTTGGAAGTTTGTCTTCTTCTGGAATTCTCTGGAAGAGTTTGAGTAAGATAGGTGTTAGCTCTTCTCTTAATTTTTGGTAGAATTCAGCTGTTAAGCCATCTGGTCCTGGGCTTTGTTTGCTGGAAGATTTCTGATTACAGTTTCCATTTCCGTGCTTGTGATGGGTCTGTTAAGATCTTCTATTTCTTCCTGGTTCAGTTTTGGAAAGTTGTACTTTTCTAAGAATTTGTCCATTTCATGCAAGTTGTCCATTTTATTGGCATAGAGCTGCTGGTAGTAGTCTCTTATGATCCTTTGTATTTCAGTGTTGTCTGTTGTGATCTCTCCATTTTCATTTCTAATTTTGTTGATTTGGTTCTTCTCCCTTTGCTTCTTGATGAGTCTGGCTAACGGCTTGTCAATTTTATTTATCTTTTCAAAAAACCAACTTTTAGCTTTGTTGATTTTTGCTATGGTCTCTTTTATTTCTTTTGCGTTTATTTCTGCCCTAATTTTTAAGATTTCTTTCCTTCTGCTAACCCTGGGGTTCTTCATTTCTTCCTTCTCCTGTTGCTTTAGGTGTAGAGTTAGGTTATTTATTTGAATTTTTTCTTGTTTCTTGAGGTAAGCTTGTATTGCTATGAACCTTCCCCTTAGCATTGCTTTTATAGTGTCCCATAGGTTTTGGGTTGTTGTGTTTTCATTTTCATTCATTTCTATGCATATTTTGAATTGTTTTTTGATTTCTTCTATGATGTGTTGGTTATTCTGAAGAGTGTTATTTAGCCTCCATATGTTGGAATTTTTAATAGTTTTTCCCCTGTAATTGAGATCTAATCTTACTGCATTGTGGTCAGAAAAGATAACTGGAATGATTTCAAATTTTTTTAATTTACCAAGGCTAGATTTATGGCCCAGGATGTGATCTATTCTGGAGAAGGTTCCGTGTGCACTTGAGAAAAAGGTGAAATTGATTGCTTTGGGGTGAAATGTCTTATAGATATCAATTAGGTCTTGTTGGACCATTGTGTCGTTTAAACTTTGTGTTTCCTTGTTAATTTTCTGTTTAGTTGATCTATCCATCGGTGTGAGTGGGGTATTAAATTCTCCCACTATTATTGTGTTATTGTTAATTTCCCCTTTCATTCTTGTTAGCATTTGCCTTACCTATTGCACTGCTTCTATGTTGGGTGCATATATATTTATAATTGTTATATCTTCTTCTTGGTTTGAACCTTTGATCATTATGTAGTGTCCTTCTTTGTCTCTTTTCACAGCCTTTATTTTGAAGTCTATTTTATCAGTTATAAGTATTGCGACTCCTGCTTTCTTTTGGTCTCTGTTTGCGTGGAATATTTTTTTCCAGCCCTTAACTTTCAGTCTGTATGTGTCCCTTGCTTTGAGGTGGGTCTCTTGTAGACAGCAGGGGTCTTGCTTTTGTATCCATTCAGCCAGACTTTGTCTTTTGGTTGGGGCATTCAACCCATTTACATTTAAGGTAATTTTTGATAAGAATGGTCCCCTTTCCATTTGCTTTGTTGTTTTGGGTTCCCGTTCATTCAACCGTTCTGTTTCCTGTCTAGAGAAGATCCTTTAGCATTTGTTGAAGAGCTGGTTTGGTGGTGCTGAATTCTCTCAGCTTTTGCTTGTCTATAAAGCTTTTAAATTCTCCTTCATACCTGAGTTAATTCCTTGCTGGGTACAGTAATCTGAGTTGTAGGTTATTCTCTTTCATTACTTTAAGTATGTCTTGCCATTCCCTTCTGGCCTGAAGAGTTTCTATTGAAAGATCAGCTGTTATCCTTATGGGAATCCCCTTGTGTGTTATTTGTTGTTTCTCCCTTGCTGCTTTTAATATTTGTTCTTTGTGTTTGATCTTTGTTAATTTGATTGATATGTGTCTTGGGGTGTTTTGCCTTGGGTTTATCCTGTTTGGGTCTCTCTGGGTTTCTTGTACTTGGGTGGCTATTTCCTTCCCCATTTTAGGGAAGTTTTTAGCTATTATCTCCTCGAGTATCTTCTCATGGCCTTTCTTTTTGTCTTCTTCTTCTGGGACTCATATTATTTGAATCTTGGGGCATTTCACATTGTCCCAGAGGTCCCTGAGGTTGTCCTCATTTCTTTTGATTCTTTTTTCTTTTTTCCTCTCTGCTTCATTTATTTCCACCATTTTATCTTCTACCTCACTTATTCTATCTTCTGCCTCCGTTATTCCACTGTTGGTTCCCTCCAGAGTGTTTTTGATCTCATTTATTGCATTATTCATTTTTAATTGACTCTTTTTTATTTCTTCTTGGTCCTTATTAAACATTTCTTGCATCTTCTCAATCCTTGTCTGCAGGCTATTTATCTGTTATTCCATTTTGTTTTCAAGATTTTGGATCATTTTTATTATCATTATTCTAAATTCTTTTTCAGGTAGATTCCCTATCTCCTCCTCTTTTGTTTGGCTTGGTGGGCATTTTTCATGTTCCTTTACCTGCTCGGTATTTCTCTGCCTTTTCATCTTATTTAGATTGCTGGATTTGGGGTGGTCTTTTTGTATTCTGGTAGTCTGTGGTTCCTTTTTATTGTGGAGGTTTCTCCCAGTGGGTGGGGTTGGATGATTGGCTTGTCGAGGTTTGCTGGTTAGGGAAGGTTGTTTCGGTGTTCTGGTGGGTGGAGCTGGATTTCTTCTCTCTGGAGTGCAATGGAGTGTCCAGTAGTGAGTTTTGAGATGGGTCTATGGGTTTGGTGTGACTTTGGGCAGCCTGTATATTGACACTCATGGCTATGTTCCTGCATTGCTGGAGAATTTGTGTGGTATTTCTTGCTCTGGAACTTATTGGCTCTTGGGTGGTGGTTTCTTTCAGTGTAGGTATGGAGGCTTTTGGATGATCTCTTATTAATTAATGTTCCCTGTAGTCAGGACTTCTCTGGTGTCTCAGGTTTTGGGCTTAAGCCTCTTGCCTCTGGATTTCAGTCTTATTCTTTCAGTAGCCTCAAGACTTCTCCCTCCATACAGCACTGATAATAAAACTAGGTTAATGGTGACAGGATTCTCCACAGTGAGGGACACCCAGAGAGGTTCACAGAGTTCCATGAAGAAGAGGAGAGGGAGGAAGGAGATAGAGGTGAGCAGGAGGAGAAAAAGGGGGATTCAAGAGAGGAGAGACAGATCTAGGTTGTACTCTGTTCCCTAAGTGTTCTCTGCAGCCCAGAATATCCACAGAGATTCACAGAATTGGATTAAGAGAAGGGAGAGGGAGGAAATAGAGGTGATCTGGGGGAGAAAAAGGAGAATCAAAAGGGGAAGAGAGTGATCAAACCAGTATTCACACTCCTGAGTAAAAATGGGTACTGAAGTTTGGATTCTTAAATGTCCAAAATTGATATCAAATACTGAAAAACAATGATTAAAAATCTAGAGTAGAGGTTAGACTCTTAAAAATACAATAGTAAAAAACCACAAAAACACAAAAAAATATAAGAAATATATATGGAGTTCACTTTAAAAATAGTGTTCTTTCTTTTTTTTTGCCAGGTTATAGTGTGTTATAAAAATGAAAATTAAAGAGTAATAGAGGAGTAATAGAGGACATAAAAAAAAGAAAAAGAAAAAGTAAAAAAAGAAAGCGAGAAAAAAAAATTTTTCATTAAAAATAAAAAAAATAGTAGTAAAAATATATCTAGAAATTTCTCTGGAGCTGTTGTGGGCAGTGTGGGTTCAGTTCAGTTTCAGATAGCTCCTTGTTCCAGCTTACACTTCTCAATATCTATAGGCTCCTTCCAGTGTAGTTGGTGTTAACTACAGGTATTTTAATCTGTTGCACCTGTCACTTCTGAAGGGGTTCCCTTTGTTTATTTTGCTTCTGTTTGCAGGTCTCTTCAGTGTCCAATTTCCACCCTGACACACGTGGGCAGAGGTGGTCTCTTGTTTAGGTTCACTTGTTCAGTCGTGCTGTGGGGAGGGAGGGTGCTGCAGACAAATATCACTGGCCTGTGTGGGGAGCACTCGTGGTTTTCTGGCCACACTGGGTTTGCCCCCGTTCTGGGCGGGTGTGTGTGCTTTCCCCGTCTACACTGCTCAGGCTCCCAGCTGCTCTCCAGGGAGCAGGCCCTACATTGTGTGGACTTCCCAGGCCTAAGCCGCTCAGATTCAGCTTTTTGGGTATTCCACAAAAGCACAGATTCGGTTGGGCCTGCATTTTGTGCCTTCCCAACCCGAGCAGCTCAGGCAGCCAGGAGCTTGACGAGCGCACTCTCCCTGGGTGCAGTGCGCCTTATCCCCTCTGCAGTCCCAGCCTCAGTTTCCACGCGTGCCAGTCGGGTGCGCCTTGTGTCCCTTCTGGGAAGCTGATTTCTGGCTGCAACCCTCCTGGCGGATGTCGACCATCCAGAATCTCAGGAAGTCTTTGGTTAGAAGCTGGAAGCCTGTTTGCAGTTTGGTAGGGGATGCCATCTCTGGGGCCGCGTTTGTCCCTCCCCCCCCCCCACCGCCTTCTGCCTCAGGCGGTGGATGGGCCGGTCCACCTCCGGCTAGCTCTTCTCTGGTATTTGCTCAGTCCTTTGTTCTGGGAACCGGTGGGTAGTGCCTAAGTTTAGGGCTTTTCCCACCTTAATTCTCTTTCTCTTGCTATCCCACAGTTTAAGTTGCTATCTCGCATTAGCTCCCTCCAATTGCCCTCAGGGCATTCAGGCTCGGTCGTTACCCTGAGCACTGCAGCCCGCTCCTCTCCGTTCTGCCCCCACTTGCTGGTGGTGGATGCGAGCATCTGGGGTACTTTTCTGCTGGGAGTTGCTTTTAGGCATGTAATCTGTGGGTTTTATTTATTTTTCCTCCCAGTTAGGTTGCCCTCAGAGATTCAAAAACTTCCCCCAGACCCGCCAGTGAGAGGGTTTCCTGGTGTTTGGAAACTTCCTCTGTTAAGACTCCCTTCCTGGGACATGTCTCCATCCCTAACTCTATTGTCTCTCTTTTTATCTTTTATATTTTGTCCTACCTCCTTTCAAAGACAATGGGCTACTTTTCTGGATGTCTGATGTCCTCTGCTAGCGATCAGAAGTTGTTTTGTGGAGTTTGCTCAGTGTTCAAATGTTCTTTCGATGAATTTGTAGGGGAGAAAGTTGTCTCCCCGCCCTATTCCTCCGCCATCTTCAGCATCCTCCATTTCACTACTCTCTTAATGGTCATTCTATTAGTTATCAGTCTATGTCTGCTTTTTGGGGTCTTTATCATTGAAATTATTTTTATAATAGCTTCATTTGTTTTTTACTTTCATTCTCCCACCTAGTGCAGCAGTATCTTCCAGAGTTTTAAAAATTCATGCCTAATATTCCTCAAAACTTTCAAATCATAATGCTCTCAGAAAATTGTCTTGTCACCTTCCTAACTCTAAATAGGAATGACAGTAGCATTTCATCAGCAACCATTATATTAGGTTTTCCTTTGATGTCCATGTTTTTTCACAATACCATTTTTGGTTTCAGAGCGTTAGTTACCTAAGAGATATCAAACATAAACTCCAGGCATTTTAACAATGATTGAGATTCACATGTCTTTTGTCTTTCTGCTTATTCATATAAACCACATTAAAATTTTTCCACTCTTAAATCTTGTTAGCATTCTGGGGAGGAAATACCTTACATGGGTAGGTTTCCTGGGCCATTAATTAGGTCCTTTCCCATGCAGACTCATGAGGACAAGCTGCCAGAATTGTCAGAGCTCTGTTTTCTCATGACTTCTCTATCCTTGCCTGCTGGATTCCTTCAACAGTCCCCGAAGTCCTACTGTGTCCTGGGGGTTTCAATTTCCCTCTAGCAGTCCACACCCAGGGCCTAGTTAGAATCTGATTTAAGGCAAAGCAGGGGCTACTAGAGTGGGCATGACCCCATACCTGGTCTTTTATCACCTGTTTTTGTTAGAATCCTCAACTCTCCATGCTCCACATGTTTCACGTACAGCTATGCTGAGAGGGTATCTGTATTCAGTGGCACTGGCTCCCAAGTAGAGCACATTCTGCATTCTATGCATACTTCCACCCCTGTTTCTTGACTGCTCGAGGACCAACAAACTAGAATGTACACAAAAGCCCTCAAAAGCACATTTATAATGTGTTTCTCCTATATTCCATCCCATGGAGAGGTGTGCTAGTCCCCTCAGGGAGACCTCGAATCTCACTCAGGAGCACCTGCCCAGGAGGTGTGTCAGGGTGGGACTGGGGAATTAAAGAGCACAAGGGGTAAGTGGGAAAAGGAGAATGCCTCACTCTTCCAAGTTTTGTTCTCCTCAGAATTCTGGTGCCTTTGATCTCTAGAGACAAATAGTGCTGCATAGCAGCATTAACAAGGAATAGACACACAACAGGGTGACAGTGTTTGTCTGGGTCCAGTAAATACTTTGAGCAGTGAGACTATAATCAGCAGTATGAGTGATTAAGGACAGAAGTTTTGGAGTCTGATTAGACATAGATCGAAATGCCAGCTGTCCTTCTTCCTAGATGTGGTGCTTTGGATACGTGACTTGACCTCTCTGAACCTCAGTTTCCTCCTCTGTGGAAGAGTGTCTATAAGACTGTTGTGAGGACTCAGTGAGATAAGGCAGATGGAGTGCCACGTTGCCTCAGTGGCTTTGGGCATTGCCAACTCAGGGCTCTGTGGGCCAGCTGTTCCTCCTCACTTCAGTGAAACTTGGCCCCTCGCCATCTCCCTTCCTAATCTTATTCACCTTCCCAGTCTTGGCTCAAATCCTACCTCCTCTATGAAGATGACTTCATGACCCCAGCCTACTGTAACGTCCCTGTCCTTCAGCTTCTTCACCTTCACATGTAAAAAGGGTATACTATTGACAATGCCCTTACAGAGAGACTGTGATTAGGACCGAGTGAGAGTGTAGATGTAGCATGACAAGTGTGGTGTCTGGTACAGGCCTATGGTGAGTTCTCAGGCTGTTTCTCTTCCCATTCTCTGAACCTTCATGACATTCACTGTGGTTGTGATCGCGTGCAGCCTTCTATAGGCAAACACTCAGCTCTTCATTCATTTGTAATGTCATAGAGTTTTGGGTCACATTTTAACCCTCCTCACTCTTTAGGAGCCAGCTCCACACAAATCGCCATAGAAAACATTTTTTATTTGAGCACTTTAAGATTCTATGCAGCAGGCACTCTGACGGATATTTTATGCACATCTACTAGTACTTACACCCTGTTCTTATATTTTCCTCTCAGGACAAGCACGTAAAATTCTCCCTGTCAAGAAGACTGAGGCTCTGAGACATTGGGTTAAGTACCACCCAAGCTCCCCACATAAGTGTCCTGGCCAGAAATCAAGTCTGAGTTGACTTCTATGTGAGATTAAGTAACAAGGAATGGCTCTGAATGGGTGGGTGAGAGGACAGAGAGAAGCAGACACCAGAGGAGGGACCTACATCCTTACTTGGATTTGTAGAGGTAAGCTGCTTGACAAAAACCTTTAGATAATAAAAGAATTTGGATTCAGTGGGTCCCCCACTGTCATAGGTAGTCAGTAAATGTTTGCTGAATAAATGAATGCAAATCAGCTATAAAGCCTACAATGACGTTTCCTAGCCTTCATGAGGATAGCATAAATAAAATACTATGGTTGGAGAACTGAAAATGACTTGAAAGTGGCCATACCACTTTTTTCTTTTTCTTTTCTCTCTGTACTAATAAGCAGTTACCAATTTTAGTGAAGGGGGCATTGCCATTGGGCAGGAAGAGAGATGGGGTGATGAGTCAAGGTAAACCCCAGGGAATTCCATGGTCATCCCCAAATTCCAAAAATCAGGAATGGAGAACCCACCCACTGGCCATTTTCAAGAGAAATTGTTAAACAAACAAGGGTTAAACAAACATCCATTGAAGAGGATCATTAGCCTGAAAAGGCTTGCATTCTCTTGCAACCAAGGTGGGGCATTTCCCTCCAATAGGTCCTTGGTAAAAATGAGGGCAGTTTATCAAGCCTGCAGTGTATTATTAGGTGCCGAGATAACTTCTGCTGTACTCCTGCATTAGGTGTGGTGATGGAGAGAGCAGAGGGGATTTTACATTTCATTTGGTGGACTCCAAATTTCTATGCCTTTACATTGGCCTGAGAACCCATGAAAATGACCTCACAGTCTAAAAGGCTGGTAATCCTCAGCAAAACACAATGCCTACACTTCCAGCCTTTGGCCTGAGGGAATCAGGGTGGTGGGACTGTGCTCAGCTAGGAATTGCCTGGGCACTAGAGGCAGGTCTCCTACAGATTGAGTGCTTTAGGCGTTTCTGTATTGTCTCATTGGGCCCACAAGATGTTCCAGAGACCTCACACACTCAGACATGGGGAAGAGCCCATCCCTGGCTGAGTTCTAGGTTCCAGCTCTCCTCCTGCCTTGGCTGCCAGGCATTATTAGCCTTAGTGGGGGATCGGGGAACACCCAGATTCTCCCCTGCCTTGACTGGCCAGCCTCAGGAGCATCCTACCCATTCCCTGCTTCTCCTCACAGTAGCCTCCCCTAAGCCCTGCTTAGGGAAGCCTCGGGATATAAGGAGCAAAAAACTTGCCACGGGTGTCAAGGAGAGACCTGAGCTCTGATCCTGGTACACTTGCATCCTGAACTGGGTGAGGTATGGAAGTTGACTCAACATTCTACTAATGGGTCTATTCTTTGTCCATCAGCAACATAAACAACACTAACCTCTCAGGCTTTTAGAGATTCTTTAGAAGGGTGCCTGCTCCCAACTTCCCAGAACCGGGGAAAGGTGAACTCTCAGAAAGGCAATAAAACTGTCAAATCTGTGTGAAATCATCCATGTGAACTGTGCAACATTATGTTGCAGTATTATTTTCTTTCTTCTTCTGGGAAGCAGGATAAAAATTGGTAACTGCTTATTAGTACAGAGAGAAAAGAAAAAGAAAAAAGTGGTATGGCCACTTTCAAGTCATTTTCAGTTCTCCAACCATAGTATTTTAATTATGCTCTCCTCATGAAGGCTAGGAAATGTCATTGTAGGCTTTATAGCTGATTTGCATTCATTTATTCAACAAACATTTACTGACTACCTATGACATCAGGCACTGCTAGCTGCTGGGAATCACAAAAGCACAAGCTGACTCTGTAAACTGGTTAGTGAATAGAGAGAGGAAGCAGAAACTTTCAACAGATATGGATAATATATTAAATGTTGTGACAGAGCTGTGTCCAGGTTGTTTGAGGAGGATAGCAGAAGGGAATCCATCCCAGTTAGGGGGTACTCAGGAAAACATGTGGTTATAGGGGAAGCAGAAATAACCCTCAGTGTCTGGCATCCCATGTTGGAGGTGGAGATGCTGGTAGGAGAAGGGAATCTAGGTTGCATTTCCTTTTATTTTAAACTATTTTCTGTCCAGTAGGATAATTCAGAGAAGCATAGTTTCTAGGTGCCTCAGATATGCTCTAGCAATGAAAGGGTGATATGACATTGGAGTGAGATTCCAGAGATCACACAGGTTCCTGGAGTCAAATCTAGTCAGTAGCTATGTGATCTTGTGAAAAGCCATTCACTATTCTGGGTATATCCCATCTAGAAAAAGTCACTGAGTTCCTAGAAATAATAAAACTCACTATGCCAGTCCAACTATTATAAACAGCACAGAACTAATGAACATAATTCGCCCTTAAAGTCAACTTACCAATGGCATATGTAAAATACCTGGAGAAGTATCATGTCTTCTCAAAGCCAAATAGTATTTGGCTAACTTCAACACACAAGATCTGACATTGTTCTTCACTACCTTTCTGTAGGAAGATGTTGGAAGCATGAGAGTTACTTATGGACAGCTTGTAAGATTTCAGAAAAATCATGATGCAACAGCAGAAGTCATGAGAATCAGGAATGGCCTTATCACAATGCCAGAGGCCAAGGACTGGATTCATGACCTGCTAACAGGGACCTGGGGTACTTTCCTGCTCCACTAATGTCCACCAGTGATTACTTCCTTACAATACAGAAAAATCATAAATGAACAGGTTTTTTTTTCAAAGTTACTTTTCCCCCACCCCTCACTCATTCTCCTCTCATCCAGGTGTGACAGGAGAATGAGGGAAACAATGGATCAGGAACCAGGACCTGCTCATTTCCTTGACCCGTGTATTAAAAGCTGGGTGTGATTTCTTCCTGCCAAGACAACCTAGTGGGTTCTATTTTTGTCAGGTCGATTGCTTGGAGGAGAACAAAGAATACTTCAAAATTTTTATAGCTAGAGAAAGAAAACAGGATCTGGGCAGGGGTGATTATTTTAATAACTTTTAATGGCATGGAATCACATCCCTTTCCCACCTCAATCTCAAAGGTTGGACATTCCTGGAAGACTTCTTTTGCTTCGGCCCAGGACAAGTGTTCGTACTTTGAGTTAATGACTGTGCCTCAGAATCTGCAGGCTTTTCATTGGCTGAGCCAATTCTTGCTGGCACTTCGACTTCTCTGATTGGATGCTTACAGAATCCTCATGATACTGATCTGCAAGTCAAGAATGCTTCCATTTTTTCAAAGATAGGAGGATGTATTCTTGGGAAGAAACCAAATATGATTAATCTGAACCAGTAACAATAATAACTTCAGTTTCAACTGCTTTGGATACGTTTTGAACAAATGTTTCTTGAACATTTTGCTCTAATTATTTCTGTGCTGTGTTTGGGTCCTCGATTCTGTTTCCAAATGATTTCCCTGACACAAGTAATGTTGAAAAAGTTGAATGGGGTCGTGGTTGCTTTGTCACTGTCATGTCTGATTCTTTGGACACCCAGGGCTATAGCCCACCAGGCTTCTCTGTCCATGGTATCTCCCAGGTAAGAATACTGGAGTGGGTTGCCATTTCCTCCTCCATTGAATAGCGTCTGTTTGTCCTAGTAAAGCTATTTTGTCTGAGTTGATGGTTTCCATTTGTTTTTATATCAGTAAAGTTCTTTCTCTTAGTTTATTGTTTCGGTAAACCACACTGTTAGATCATGATTTCTCACGAGCTGCCCTTTCTCTTGATCACCTTTTGAAGTCAGTAATCACATTTGCTTATTTGGTTTTATCCTCTTCAAATCAAATCCCATTGTTCCTCCCTTTCTTAGATTTCCTGTGTTTTAATCATCCTTAGACCTCTAGTCTTCACTTGCTGTCCTAACAGTAGTGTATTTTAAATATTGTTTAGTATTGCTCCTGCTTATTTCTGAATTTACAAATGCATAACATCCAAGCATAATTAAGTATATTGTAGAGTTGTAGGTTTCCTAAAATGACTTCTAACCAAATACAGTAACCATGATAGAAAATACATGGCTTACTAGAAGTGCTGTGCTTTCAAACTAGCCCATGACACTGTTTTTGATAGTGTACAGGGCTTTACCAAGAGCTCTTCTTGTTGAAAATTTTGTTCCAGTTGTGCAAGATGATCCCAAGGTACCACACAGGCACATCTACTTGCAGGCGATTTGGTGTTAGTTTCTCTTGGTCTCCTTTGAAATAAAATTCCTTCCATCAAATGAAAATGAAAGTCACTCAGTCGTGTCGACTCTTTGTGACCCCATGGACTATACAGTCCATGGAATTCTCCAGGCCAGAATGCTGGAGTGGGCAGCCTTTCTCTTCTCCAGGGGGTATTCCCAACCCAGGGATCAAACCCAGGTCTCCCACATTGCAGGCACATTCTTTACCAGCTGAGCCACAATGGAAGCCCAAGAATACTGGAGTGGGTAACCTATCCCTTCTCCATCGGATCTTCCTGACTCAGGAATCGAACTAAAGTCTCCTTCATTGGAGGCGGATTCTTTACCAACTGAGCTATCAGGGAAGCCCCAAATATTTTCATAAAATTCTTATACACAAGAATAAAAATGATTGGTATCAGGGAATTCCTTTATTTAAAATCCTTAGTCTAATGATCTCCAGGACACTTTTTTGAGGGGTGGTAACTCATCAGAATTCTACATTGGACCAAAAAAATAAAAAAAAAAAATATTCTAGCCATCCTTGATCAGGCCCCATTTGTAGCCACATAGCACTGAGTGATTAAGGTCTTTCTAGTATTGTGCCTTGCCCAAAATTTTTTGTCTTGAGTTTATGTATTTCTGAAATTTTTAAAATGTGTTTCTGAAAAAAAACTTTTTTATACTTTCTGTTTTGTATCTCCAGTGTGGTGCTGTCTCTTTGCTCAGGGCCTGAAGAACAGTGGTGATTTCTGTAGGTTGTCCATATTTTGCCTGTTTGGCTGACAGTGACTTCCTTTAGAGGTTTTGATATCCTGACTGATAGGGAAAATTGTGACTTGTTTTAAAAGTATAAAACGAATACCAAACATAACTGAATAAGCATTGGTATTTAAAGCAAACCAGAATGGGGGGCGGTCCTAAGATGGCAGAAGAGTAGGATGGGGAGACCACTTTCTCCCCCACAAATTCAACGAAAGATCATTTGAACACTGAGAAAATTCCACAAAACAACTTCTGAACTTTGGTGAAGATCACCAGCCACCCAGAAAGGCAGTCCATTGTCTTCGAAAGGAGGTAGGACAAAATATAAAAGATAAAAAGAGAGACAAAAGAGTTAGGGACAGAGACCCATCCTGGAGAGGGAGTAGTGAAAGAGGAGACATTTCCAAACACCAGGAAACCCTCTCACCGGTGGGCCTGTAGGGAGTTTTAGAATCTCAGGGGGCGACATAACCGGGAGGAGAAAAATAAAAAACTAAAACCCACAGATTATGAGCCTAACCGCAACTCCCAGGAGAGAAGTAGCCCAGATGCTCGCATCCACCATCAGTAAGTGGGGGCTGAACAGGGAGGCGTGGGATGCATTGCTTAGGGTAAGAACTGGGTCTGAATGCCCTGAGGACAATCTGAGGGAGCTAACGTGAGATAGCAAGCCAAACTGTGGGATAGCCAGAGAGAGAGAAAGAGAGAGAGAGAGAGAGGGAACTTTCCTGCGAAAAGCTCTAACCTAAGGCACTGCCAGGCCCACTCACAGAACAAAAGACTGAGTGAATACCAGAGGAGAGCTAGCTGGCTGCGGACTGGCCCATCCGCTGCTGGAGGCAGAGAGGCAGGCGGGCAACAGCCAGAGCCAGAAAGGGGCAGTCTCGGCCCCAGAGACAGCATCCTTTACCAAACTGAGAGCAGGCTCCCAGTTGCTAACCAAGTCTTTCTGGGATCCTAGACAGTTGACATTCTCCAGGAGGGTCACAGACAGAGATCAGCTCCCCAGAGAAGACACACGGCACACCAGAGATGGCTCTCCCGCTGCACACCCAGGAAACCAAGCAGCTGGGACAGGGGAGGTGATAAGACACACCACACACCTGGGGAGAGTGTGCTCGCCAAGTACCTGGTCGCCTGAGCTGCACGAACCTGGGAAGGGCACAAAACTCAGGCCCAACCGAATCTGTGCTCCGTTGTGGAGTACCCGAGAACCTGAACCTGAGTGGCTTAGACCTGGGAAGTGCATGCAACCCAGGGCATGCTTTAGACAGTTCCCCTGCAGAGCAACCTGGGGCCTGAGCAGTGTAGAACCAGGAAAGCACACATGCCACGAGCGGGGACAAACCCAGTGTGGCCCAGGCACTGTGAGCACTCCTCACACATGCCAGTGATATTTGTTTGCAGTGTTCCTCCCTCCCCACAGCACGACTGAACAAGTGAGCCTAAATAAGTAACCGCCTTCACCACCTTATATCAGGGCAGAAATTAGGCACTGAAGAGACTTGCAAACAGAAGAAGCCAAAATAAACAGAGGAACTGCTTTGGAAGTGAAAGGTGCAACAGATTAAAACCCTGTAGTTAGCACTGACTACTTTGAAAGGGGTCTATAGACCTTGAAAAGAAGTATAAGCTGGAACAAGGAACTATCTGAAGCTGAACTGACCCCACGCTGCCCGCAACAGCTCCAGAGAAATTCCTAGATGTATTTTACTATTATAATTAAGTTTTTCTTTTAATCGTGTTATTACTCCTTTAATTTTCATTTTTAGAATCTATTTCCTTACAAAACCCCCCCTATTTTTAAAGCAAATTTCATATATATTTTTAATAATTTTGTGATTTTGTTTTGTTTTGTTAATATTGTATTTTTGAGAGTCTAACCTCTACTCTAGATTTTTAATCTTTGCTTTTTGGTATTTGTTATCAATTTTGCACCTTTAAGAATCCAGGAGATGGCAGAGGAATGGGATGGGGAGACCACTTTCTCCCCCACAAATTCATCAAAAGAGCATTCGAACGCTGAGCAAATTCCACAGAACAGCTTCTGAATGCTGGCAGAGGATATCAGTCACCCAGAAAGGAAGCCCATTGTTTTTGAAAGGAGGTAGGACAAAATATAAAAGATAGAAAGAGAGACAAAAGAGGTAGGGATGGAGATCCGTCCCTGGAAGGGAGTCTTAAAAGAGGAGAAATTTCCAAACACTAGGAAACACTCTTACCGGCGGGTCTGTGGGGAGTTTTGGAATATCAGAGGGCAACATAACTGAACGGAAAAATAAACAAATAAATAAATAAATAAATAAACCCCACAGATTACGTGCAACTCCCACAGATTACGGGCAACTCCCAGCACTCGCAGCTGCCACCAAGAAGCGGGGGCTGAACAGGGAGGAGTGGGCTGCAATGCTTAGGGTAAGGACCTGGCACGAATGCTCTGAGGGCAATCTGAGGGAACTAACGTGGGATAGCAACCCAAACTGTGGGATAGCCAGAGAAAGAGAACTATCCCATGAAAAGCCCTAACCTAAGGCACTGCCAGGCCTGCTCACAGAGCAAAGGACTGAGAGAATACCAGAGAAGAGCTAGCCAGCTGTGGACCAGCACATCTCCTGCTGGAGGCAGGAGGCAGGTGGGCGCCAGCCAGAGCCAGAAAGGGACAAACTCGGCCCCAGAGACGGCATCCTCTAGCAAACTTCAAGCAGGCCCCATTGCTAATCAAGACTTCTTGGGATTCTGGACGGTTGACATCCGCCAGAAGGGTCACAGCCAGAGATCAGCTCCACAGAAGAGACACACGGCACACCTGAGAAGGCGTGCCTGCAGACACCCAGAAAACCGAGCAGCTGGGATGGGGGAGGTGATAAGACGCACCCCCCCCCCACCTGGGGGAGACTGCGCTCGCCAGATACCTGGTCGCCTGAACTGCACAGGCCTGGGAAGGACACAAAACTCAGGCCCAACCGAGTCTGCACCTTTGTGGAGTACCCGAGAACCTGAACCTGAGTGGCTTAGACCTGGGAAGTGCATGCAACCCAGGGCCCACCTGACAGTTCCCCAGCAGAACAACCTAGAGCCTGAGAAGACTAGACTGGTAAAGCACACACACCTTGTTGTGGGGGCAAACCCAGTGTGGCCAAGACACTGTGAACACTCCCCACACACGTCAGTGATATTTGTTTGCAGTGTTCCTCCCTCCCCATAGGACGACTAAACAAGTGAGCCTAAATAAGTGACCACCTTCGCCCCCTTGTGTCAGGATGGAAACTAGACACTGAAGAGACTTGCAAACAGAAGAAGCTAAAATAAACAGAGGGAACCGTTTTGGAAGTGACAGGTGCAACAGATTAAAATCCTGTAGTTAGCACCGACTACATTGGAAGGGGCCTATAGATCTTGAAAGGTATAAGCCAGATCAAGGAAATATCTGAAACTGAACTGATCCCACACTGTCTGCAACAGCTCCAGAGAAATTCCTAGATATATTTTTACTATTATCATTTTTAAATTAAAAAATTTTTAAATTTTTAAGTCGTCTATTACTCCTTTAATTTTCATTTTTATAACCTACAATTACCTTGCAAAAAAAGACCCTATTTTATAGCAAACTTCATATATATATTTGATAATTTATGTGACTTTGTTTTTTTTTTAATATTGTGTCTTTGAGAGTCTAACATCTACCCTGGATTTTTAATCTTTGCTTTTTGCTATTTGTTATTAATTGCATACGTTTAAGAACCCAATATTCAGTATACATTTTTACTTAAGAGTGTGATTACTGGCTTGATTGCTCACTCCCCCTTTTGAATCTCCTTTTTCTCCACCAGGTCGCCTCTACCTCCTCCCTCCCCCTTCTCTTCTCTACCCAACTCTGTGAAACTTTTTGGGCATTCCGGGTTCTGGACAACACTTAGGGAACTGACTACTGGCTGGACCTTTCTCTCTCCTTTTGATTCCCCCTCTTCTCCTCCTGGTCACCTCTGTCTCCTCCCTCCCTCCTCTCTTCTCTGTGTAACTCCGTGAACATCTCTGTGAACATCTCTGAGGGGTCCAGACTGTGGAGAGCACATAAGGAATTGATTACTGGCTAGATTGCTCTCTCCTCCTTTTGATTCCGCCTCTTCTCCTCCTGTTCACTTCTATCTCCCTCCTCCCTCCTCTCTTCTCCATGTAACTCTGTGAGCCTCTCCAGGTGTCCTTCACTGTGGAGAAACTTTTCATCATTAACCTACATGTTTTACCATTGGTGCTGTATAGATGGAGAAGGCTTGAGGCTCCTGTAAGAATAAGACTGAAAACCAGAGGCAGGAGGCTTAAGTCCAAAACCTAAGAACACCAGAGAACTCCTCACTCCAGGGAACATTAATCATAAGAGCTCATCCAAAAGTATCCATACCTACACTGAAGCCAAGCATCACCCAAGAGCCAACAAGTTCCAGAGAAAGACCTACCATGCAAATTCTTCAGCAACGCAGGAACATAGCCCTGAGCGTCAACATACAAGCTGGCCAAAGTCACAGCAAACCCATAGACATCTCAAAACTCACTACTGGGCACTTCATTGTACTCCAGAGAGAAGAAATCCAGGCCCACCTACCAGAACACCGACACAAGCTTCCCTAACCAGGAAACCTTGACAAGCCACCCGTCCAACCCCACCCACAGTGAGGAACCTCCACAATAAAGAGGAAGCACAAACTGCCAGAATATGGAAATGCCATCCCGAACACAGCAATCTAAACAAGATGAAAAGGCAGAAAAATACCCAGCAGGTAAAGGAACAGGATAAATGCCCACCAAACCAAACAAAAGAGGAGGAGAGAGGGTGTCTACCTGAAAAAGAGTTCAGAATAATGAGAGTAAAATGATCCAAAATCTTGAAAACAAAATGGACTTGCAGATAAATAGCCTGGAGACAAGGATTGAGAGGATGCAAGAAATGTATAACAAGGACATAGAAGAAATAATAAGTCAATATATAATGAATAATGCAATAAATGAGGTAAAAAACACTATGAAGGGAACCAACAGAGGAATAATGGAGGCAGAAGGTAGGATAAGTGAGGTAGAAGATAGAATGTTAGAAATATATGAAGCAGAGAGGAAAAAAGAAAAAAGAATTAAAAGAAATGAGGACAACCTCAGAGACCTCTGGGACAATGTGAAACGCCCCAATATTCGAATCATAGGAGTACCAGAAGAAGAAGACAAAAAGAAAAACCATGAGAAAATACTTGAGGAGATTAGTTGAAAACTTCCCTAAAATGGGGAAGGAAAAATCACCCAAGTCCAAGAAACCCAGAGAGTCCCAAACAAGATAAACCCAAGGGAGAACACCCCAAGAAACATGTTAATCAAATTAACAAAGATCAAACACAAAGAACAAATATTAAAAGCAGCAAGGGAAAACCAACAAACAACACACAAGGGGATTCCCATAAGGATAACAGCTGATCTTTCAACAGAAACTCTTCAGGCCAGAGGGATTGGCAGGACATACTTAAAGTGATGAAAGAAAATAACCAACAGCCCAGATTACTGTACCCAGCAAGGATCTCATTCAAGTATGAAGGAGAAATCAAAAGCTTTACAGACAAGCAAAAGCTGAGAGAATTCAGAAACACCAAACCTGCTCTTCAACAAATGCTAAAGGATCTTCTCTAGACAGGAAACGCAGAAAAGGTGTATAAACTCGAACCCAAAGCAACAAAGTAAATGGCAATGGGATCATACTTATCAATAACTACCTTAAATGTAAATGGGTTGAAAGCCCCAACCAAAAGACAAAGACTGGCTGAATGGATACAAAAACAAGACCCGTATATATGCTGTCTACAAGAGACCCACCTCAAAGCAAGGGATACATACAGACTGAAAGTGAAGGGCTGGAAAAAAATATTTCATGCAAATGGAGCCCAAAAGAAAGCAGGAGTAGCAATACTCATATCAGATAAAATAGACTTTGAAATAAAGGCTGTGTAAAGAGGCAAAGATGGATACTACATATGAAAGGTCAATCCAAGAAGAAGATATAACAATTATAAATATATGCACCCAACATAGGAGTACTGCAATATGTAAGGAAAATGATAACAAGTATGAAATGGGAAATTAACAGTAACACAATTAATAGTGGGTGACTTTAAGACCCCACTCACACTTATGGATAGATCAACTAAACAGAAAATTAGCAAGGAAACACAAACTTTAAATGATACAATGGGCCAGTGAGACCTAGTTGATATCTATAGGGCATTTCACCCCAAAACAATGAAGTTCACCTTTTTCTCAAGTGTACATGGAACCTTCTCCAGGATAGATCACATCCTGGGCCATAAGTCTAGCCTTGGTAAATTCAAAAAAATTGAAATCATTCCAAGCACCTTTTCTGATCAGAATGCAGTAAGATTAAATATCAACTACAGGAAAGAAAAAACTATTAAAAGTACAAACATATAGAGGCTAAACAACATACTTCTGAGTAAGCAATAAACACAGAAGAAGTTAAAAAAGAAACCAATATATGCATAGAAACGAATGAAAGTGAAAACACAACAACCCAAAACCTATGGGACTCAGTAAAAGCAGTGCAAAAGGGGGAGGTTCATAGCAGTACAAGCTTACATCGAGAAACAAAAGAAAAATCAAATAAATAATCTACACTTAAAGCAACTAGAAAAGGAAGAAATGAAGAACCCCACGGTTAATAGAAGGAAAGAAATCACAAAAATTAGGGCAGAAATAAATGCAAAAAACCACAAAGGAGACCATAGCCAAAATCAACAAAGCTAAAAGCTGGTTCTTTGAGAAGAAAAATAAAATAGAGGAACCATTAGCCAGACTCTTCAAGAAACAAAGGGAGAAGAATCAAATCAACAAAATTAGAAATGAAAATCAAGAGATCACAACAGATAACAGAAATACAAAGGATCATAAGAGACTACTATTAGCAAATATATGCAAATAGTATGGACAACTTGGAAGAAATGGACAAATTCTTAGAAAAGTATAAATTTCCAAACCTAAACCAGGAATAAATAGAAAATCTTAACAGACACATGGCAAGCATGGAAACTGAAACTGTAATCAGAAATCTTCCAGCAAACAAAAGCCTAGGACCAGACAGCTTCACAGCTGAATTCTACCAAAAATTAAGAGAAGAGCTAACACCTATCCTACTCAAACTCTTCCAGGAAATTGCAGAAGGTAAATTTCCAAACTCATTCTATGAGGCCACCATCACCCTAATACCAAAATCAGACAAAGATGCCACAAAAAAAGAAAACTACAGGCCAATATCACTGATGAACATAGATGCAAAAATCCTTAACAAAATTCTATCAAACAGAATCCAAGAACGTATTAAAAAGATCATACATCATGACCAAGCGGGCTTTATCCCAGGGATGCCAGGATTCTTCAATATCTGCAAATCAATCAATGTGATACACCACATTAACAAATTGAAAGATAAAACCCATATGATTATCTCAATAGATGCTGAGGAAGCCTTTGACAAAATTCAACATCCATTTATGATAAAAACTCTCCAGAAAGCAGGCAAAGAAGGAACATACTTCAACATAATAAAAGTCAGCTATGACAAACCCACAGCAAACATTATCCTCAATGGTGAAAAATTGAAAGCATTTCCCCTAAAGTCAGGAACAAGACAAGGGTGCCCACTCTCACCACTACTATTCAACATAGTTTTGGAAGTGTTGGCCACAGCAATCAGAGCAGAAAAAGAAATAAAAGGAATCCAGATTGGAAAACAAAAGGCAAAACTCTTACTATTTGCAGATGACAAGATCCTCTACATAGAAAACCCTAAAGACTCTACCAGAAAATTACTAGAGCTAATCAATGAATAGAGTAAAGGTGCAGGATATAAAATTAACACAGAGAAATCCCTTGCATTCCTATACACTAACAATGAGAAAACAGAAAGAGAAATTAAGGAAACAATTCCATTCACCATTGCAACGAAAAGAATAAAATACTTAGGAACAAGTCTACTTAAAGAAACAAAATACCTATATATAGAAAACTATACAACACTGATGAAAGAAATCAAAGAGGACACAAGTAGATGGAGAAATATACCGTGTTCATGGATGGGAAGAATCAATACAGTGAAAATAAGTATACTTCCCAAAGCAATCTATGGATTCAATGCAATCCCTATCAAGTGACCAATGGTATTTTTCACAGAACTAGAACAAATAATTTCACAATTTGTATGGAAATATAAAAAACCTCGAGTAGGCAAAGCAGTCTTGAGAAAGAAGAATGGAACTGGAGGAATCAACCTGCCTGACTTCAGGATATACTAAAAAGCTACAGTCATCAAGACAGTATGGTACTGGCACAAAGACAGAAATATAGATCAATGGAACAAACTAGAAAGCCCAGAGATAAATCCACTCATCTACCTCTTTGACAAAGGAGGCAAGAATATTCAATGGAGAAAAGACAATCTCTTTAACAAGTGATACTGGGAAAACTGGTCAACCACTTGGAAAAGAATGAAACTAGAACACTTTCTAATGCCATACACAAAAATACACTCAAAACGGATTAAAGATCTAAACGTAAGACCAGAAACTATAAAACTCTTAGAGGAAAACATAGGCAAAACATTCTCCGACATAAACCACAGCAGGATCCTCTATGACCCACCTCCCAGAATATTGGAAATAAAAGCAAATATAAACAAATGGGACCTAATTAACCTTAAAAACTTCTGCACAACAAAGGAAACTGTAAGCAAGGTGAAAAGACAGCCTTCAGAATGGGAGAAAATAATAGCAAACAAAGCAATGGACAAAGAATTAATCTCAAAAATATACAAGCAACTCCTGCAGCTTAATTCCAGAAAAATAAATGACCCAATCAAAAAATGGGCCAAAGAACTAAACAGACATTTCTCCAAAGAAGACATACGGATGGCTAACAAACACATGAAAAGATGCTCAACATCACTCATTATCAGAGAAATGCAAATCAAAACCACAAT
This sequence comes from Dama dama, assembly GCF_033118175.1. Taxonomy (NCBI): domain Eukaryota; kingdom Metazoa; phylum Chordata; class Mammalia; order Artiodactyla; family Cervidae; genus Dama; species Dama dama. The sequence goes on along the minus strand of NC_083714.1, from coordinate 9,883,194 downwards.
GAGGTACCATTATCCGCCAGTCAGAATGGCTGCTATCCAAAAGTCTACAAGCAATAAATGCTGGAGAGGGTGTGGAGAAAACGGAACCCTCTTACACTGTTGGTGGGAATGCAAACTATTACAGCCACTATGGAGAACAGTGTGGAGATTCCTTAAAAAACTGGAAATAGAACTGCCATATGACCTAGCAATCCCACTTCTGGGCATACACACCGAGGAAACCAGATCTGAAAGAGACACGTGCACCCCAATGTTCATCGCAGCACTGTTTATAATAGCCAGGACATGGAAGCAACCTATATGCCCATCAGCAGATGAATGGATAAGGAAGCTGTGGTACATATACACCATGGAATATTACTCAGCCATTAAAAAGAATTCATTTGAATCAGTTCTAATGAGATGGATGAAACTGGAGCCCCTTATACAGAGTGAAGTAAGCCAGAAAGTTAAAGACCAATACAGTATACTAACGCATATATATGTAATTTAAAAAGATGGTAATGATAACCTTATATGCAAAACAGAAAAAGAGACACAGATGTGCAGAACAGACTTTGGGACTCTGTGGGAGAAGGCGGGGGTGGCAGAATACCTGAACAGACATTTCTCCAAAGAAGACATACACATGGTTAATAAACACATGAAAAGATGCTCAACATCACTTACTATTAGAAACACACAAATCAAAATTACAATGAGGTATCACCTCATAAGGTGAGAATAGCCATCATCAGAAAATCTACAAACATTAAAAGCTAGAGAGAGTGTGGTAAAAAGGGAACACTCTTGCACTGTCCATGGGAATGTAAATTGATACAGTCACTATGGAGAACAGTATGGAGATTCCTTAAGAAACTAGGAATAAAACTACCATATGAGCCAACAGTCGCACTACGGGGTATATACCCTGAAAAAGCCATGATTGAAAAAAGACACATGTACCCCAGTGTTCATTGCAGCACTACTTGCAATAGCTTCCCTGGTAGCTCAGATAGTTAAACATCCACCTGCAATGCAGGAGACTGGGGTTCAATCCCTGGGTTGGGAAGATCCCCTGAAGAATGGAATGGCCACTCACTTCCATATTCTTTGGAGAATTCCATACTTAGAGGAGCCTGGTGGACTACAGTTCATGGGCTCACAAAGAGTTGGATAGGAGTGAATGACTAAAACATTACAATAGTTAGGACATGGAAGCAACCTAGATGTCCATCTATAGATGAATGGTTAAAGAAGCTGTAGTACATATAAATTAATACAATGGAACATTATTCAGTCACAAAAAGGAGTGCATTTGAGTCTATTTAACTAGGTGGATGAACCTAGAGCTTATTATACAGATTTAAGTTAGAAAAAGAAAAACAAATATTTTATATTAATGTATATATATGGAATCTAGACAGATCATCAACAGTCAATCCTTAAGGAAAGAAACCCTGAACACTCATTGGAAGGACTGATGCTGAAGCTGAAGCTCCTATGTTTGGCCATCTGCTATGAAGAGCCAACTTATTGGAAAATACTCTGTTGCTAGGAATGATTGAAGGCAGAACGAGAAGAGGGTGACAGAGGATGAGATGGTTGGATGGCATCACCACTTCAATGAACATCAACTTGGGCAAACTCTGGGAGATGGTGAGGGCCAGGGAGGCCTGGTGTGCTTCAGTCCATGGGGTTGCAAAGAGCTGGACATGACTTGACAACTGAACAACAGACAGACGATACTGATGAACCTATTTGCAGGGCAGCAGGGGAGACACAGACATAGAGAACAGACTTGTGGACACAGTGGGAGAAGAAGAGGGTGTGATGAGCTGAGAGAGTAGCATGGAAATATATACAGTACAATATGTAAAATAGCCACCGGGAATTTGCTGTATGATGCCGGGAGCTTAAACCAGTGCTCTGTGACAAAATAGGGGGTGGGATGGAGTGAGAGATGGGAGGGGAGTTCAAGAGGGAGGAGACATATGTATACCTATGGCTGATTCATGTTGACATATGACAGAACCCAACAAAATATCATAAAGAAATTTTCATCCAATTAAAATAAGTTAAAAAAAGAGAAATGTATTAAATACTCATTACTTACCCAACATCATTGCTTAGACTAACCTGCCCTAAAGGTGCTCAGAACACTTATATTTATTAGCCCGGGTGTGTGAAAGTCACTCAGTAGTGTCCATCTCTTTTGAACCCCATGGACTATGCAGTCCATGGAATTCTCCAGGCCAGAATACTAGAGTGGGTAGCTGTTCCCTTCTCCAGGGGATCTTCCCAACTGAGGAATCAAACCCAGGTCTCCCAAATTGCAGCTGAGCCACCAGGGAAGCCCAAGAATAATGGAGTGGCTAGCCTATCCCTTCTCCAGAGGAAATTCCCAACTCAGAAATTGAACCAGGGTCTCCTGCATTAAAGGCGTATTCTTCACCAGCTGAGCTACCAGGGAAGCCTACATCTGGGCAAAATCATCTAACACAAAAACTCATTTATGATAAAATGTTCAATATCTCATGTAATTTACTGAATACTGTACTGAAAGCGAAAAACAGAATGGTTGAACAGTTACAGAATGAGTGGAAGCATATCAGGATCAGTTGTTTACCATATGATCACTCAGCCCACTGGGAGTTGCAGGTCTCTGCTGCTGTCCAGCATCATGAGAGAGTATCCTACCACATATCGCTGGCCAAGGGAAACATCAAAATTCAAAAGCTTGTGGTTGTGTGTTTTTCCTCTGGACAGGTTTATCTGTGTGAGTTCAGGCTCACTGAGGTGTATCTGGACTTAGCGAGAGTTATGATTTTGCCAGGGAAGCAATACCAAGTGAGAGAGGAGCAGGAGAGTAAAGGATATATGTCAGTGAGTGATCACAAAGACTGAGCATGACATCTGAGCTAGGAAAGGAGGGGAGAGAAAACAGTAAGGGAGAGAGAGATGGTGAAATTTGATAAGACCAATGGACTAGAGATTCTGGTGAGGTTAAAGGGTAGTGGAGTCTGGTATCAAAGGGAATGAACTGGAAAAAGAGGAGGTATATCAGAATGATCATTCTTGTGTTCACCAGGAATTGAGACAGGACAACTACTGTTGGGAGTGACCTAGTGCAGGAGCTAAAATCTTTGAGAAATAAAGGAGAGGAGCACTGATGTTTGCTTGATGATGACAATGCAGGCTAGTTGGTGACACAAGCTGTCAGAAGCAAGAGGTTTGGAGAGGGTGTGTGAGAGGAATGCTCTAAAGGCAGCAATGAGAAGCATGGAAGACATTTACCAGACCTTTAGGCTCTGTGGGACAATGGCCATGGGAGAAGAAAATTGTTTCTCTTCAGTGGGTTTCAGGGGACACAGAATCCTCAAGGAAGAACATGGGTTCTGCTAGGGCAAGACAAAGGGCACATTCAGAGAAGAGGGTGATGATATGAAGGAATTATTGAGGTTGCATTGCGTTTTAAGAGTAGGGAAAGGGTGTGGGAAGTGAAGTAAAGAGATGTGGTCACAGTCTTATGGAATTTAGAATGTAGAAGTTGAGGAGTATCATGGGGATTTGGAGTTTCTTGTGGCGACTGGCACAAATTGGAATGGAGATTATAATGAGGTGAGTTCTAATGGATTTGAGGCAGATCAATTCAAGATAGACTTTGAAGTTTGGAACAGGAGTGAGGAGGTGCCTGTCTGGGGCTTCCTATTGACCCCAAGAGATGTGGAAGTTCAGTCTTACACCTGGACCACTGGACAACAGGATGCTCCATATTGCTCCTGGAGACAGATCACATAAATCTGCAATGATGGAAAATGTGGCTAGAAACTACATATCATTCAGGGTAGAAGTACAACTTGGAAAGTGAGAGGGGAATGGAAATGGGGTGAAAGTTAAGGAAGCTTCAATTTTTTCTATAAAATCTCTATTCCTTTAAAAGGCAAAGTAAATATACCTAAATATTAACAGTAGCTAACTCTGAGTGGTGGAAACACTGGTGTTTATTATAGTTAATGCCTAGGACATTGTAGATACACAGTGAAAGCTATTTTTTGAATGAGCATGTTTTTCTGTTTTAAAAGCTCCTCCTACAAACATGCAAAACTCTCAAGTTAGCACACTATGCTACAAGAGCATAGAAAAATAAGAGAAGTGGGGGAGGTGTGAGAAATGCTTGAGGAGAGAGTGATCACTGATCTATGTAGAGCTCTACCACCATACACGAACCATATCGAAAATATGGAGTGCAAGCTGAAGATAGTCCTATCTCCATTTTACTTTGATAGTCTAAGGTTCTGGGTGAGTATCCAGAAAATGACCTTGGAAGACTGAGTTCTTCCAAGTAACTATCAGATCCTCACTCTTCTCCCCAACAGAGACACTGGATGGTGCTGCTGTCCAAAAATTCTGCTCTATCCTGGAGTTATTATTTCAATCTAAAGACTCATTGGAAAAGACCCTGATGCTGGGAAAGATTGAGGGCAGGAGAAGGGGACGACAGAAGATGAGATGGTTGGATGGCATCACCGACTTAATGGATATGGGTTTGGGTGGACTCCAGGAGTTGGTGATGGACAGGGAGGCCTAGCATGCTGTGGTTCATGGAGTCACAAGGAGTTGGACACGACTGAGTGACTGAACTGAACTGAAATACGGGTATTCATCTAAGCAGCTACTATAGACGGGGCTTTCCAGATGGCGCTAGTGGTAAAGAAAGTGAAAGTGTGAAAGTGAAGTCACTCAGTCATGTCTGACTCTTTGTGACCCCGTGGACTATAGCCCACCAGGCTCCACGGTCCATGGGATTCTCCAGGCAAGAATCCTGGAGTGGGTTGCCATTTCCTTCTCCAAGTGATAAAGAAACAGCCTGCCAATGCAGGAGACATAAGAGACATGAGTTTTATCCCTTGGTAGGGAGGATTCCCTGGAGGAGGACATGGCAATCCACTCCAGTGTTCTTGCCTGGGGAATCCCATGGACAGAGGAGCCTGGCAAGCTACAGTCCATAAAGAGTCAAAGAGTCAGACACATCTGAAGTGACTAAGCATGCTTGCATGCTACTGTCGACTAAGCAAACTGCTTGGGTTTAGAGATATAAAGATGAATAGCTTCAGCAGATTCTCCTCTGATTACACTGCTACCATGTTCACTGGCTAAGAAATTAGAAAATGTGACTTTTACATGGGAGAGCACCACTGTCACAGAAATGCCCAGTTCGGGCCTGAACGACCCACCCTTTCCATGAGCACCCCTCCTCCACCAGCTGGTCAAGGATTACAGCTGACAACAGTACGCATCACTGGTCATCACCACAAGCTTTGGCTCCTTTGGATGTAAAATGCCGAGAGTACCTGAATATGGCTCCTTCATCTTGAATCTCAGAGTTTCAGGTGTTCAAAACTAACTGGGTAAGATGTATCTGCTTGTTGTAGAGGCCCCTGTTATTGTGGAGGAGTGAGTATACTTGGGAGGAAGGGAAGTGGACCCTCAGGACGAAAGTAGTGGGAGAAGCAGGGGAGGTAGGCCAGCCATCAATCCCTGGAGGAATCAGAGTGTGTTTGGATGGAGTCTGGGGAGGTGAATCTGGTATGAAGTTACTAACACCCAGTTGCACGGGTGAAGTCCTGGGTAGAGGAGAGATAGTGGACTCAGGCCAGCAAGGCTAAAGTGGTGGGAGGGGCGAGGAGGCGGGTCTGGGATTCCTTGGCCAATCAAAGAGGACTGGGGCGGGGCCTGTCACGCACCATATAACTGAGGGGTTCCGCGCAGAAAGGCTAACCTCGTCTAGAGTGCTAAGCGGTGTCAGTGCAGCCCTCTACCTTTCTCTGATCTTCCAGCTTTCGAGTGAGGACGTGAATCCCCGCTGGAGTCAGAGGACAATGGGGACAGGAAGGCTTGGTGGCTGCGGGGCGGACGAATCGGGCCTGCAGGAATTGGAGGGGCAGAGATTAGCACAGGCGATTTGCAGCGGCACTTCCTGTCTAGTCCACACCTTCGTCTTCGCAGCTCCGCCTTCTGAGCAGGATTCTGATACCTCTTGGGTTGGTCCCTGGCAGGTCTGAGGCGGGAACCCCAGGAGCGGCCAGTTTGCTGTCGCTGTAGGTCTGATGCTGAGGGGACGAAGAGTTTGGGATTCGGAATGGGCCCTCTGAGACTGGCCCTTCGCTCCCTCCCCTCCTGTGACTGCTAGGTTGGACTGGGCTACCAACAATGATGATAGCTATTTAAAAATATAAGCAAATTGCTGCTAACAATGTGGCTTATGAGGCCAGCCCTGTTATTTTTTATTTAAAATCCCTGTTTCCCCACCTCTGGAGACTGGTAGCTGATCGCTTGTCCAGGAGGGTCCTAGGATGACCACGACGGAGGGGAGGCACATTCAGGACGTCTGGGTTGCTTGGGGGCCTCTCCATTCTTGTCTGGGCACTAGAAATGTCTTACTCCACCAGGGTGAGACCAGACATGGGCAGGAGAGCTCTGCTTTCTGGGCTCAGAGATCTCCTATTGTCACCTCTGGACAACCCTGGAATGATCACTGGGCACCTCACCTCCTAGTTTCATGTCCTCCTCTCCCCTCTTGGGGAGAAAACATGGTAAAATAAAAATCGACTCTGTTTGGTTTATCCCTTTCTGCTAAAGTTCTTGGTTTGATCGTAATTATCTGTGCCATCTTACAGCATTTACAAACCAGTCCCACAAGGAGCTATTGTGAGACATGTAATTAGTTTTGACTGGATTTAATCCCTCCTCTTATTGTAGCCCATTAGTCTCCTGTCTTCAGGCAGATGAAATAGCAAGAAACTAGTCCAATTAATGCTACATTTGTATGCTGCTCCCTAACCCCCCAAGAAAAATGCCCCCCTTTCAAAGTAATTGAATACAAAGTGAAAGTGCTCAAATAGTGCTCTCTCCTGTTACAAATTCATTAGTTGGTCAAATCCAGTCCTTAATTCTTATTCTATCCCTCTCTTCTCATGTGTTTCTATTACCTCCATTTTACTTTTGCTGTGATTTTTAAGAGTCAGACATATTGACTCCGGGCTTCTAGAACATCTTTGTTTCTAGTTCACTTGATCCAGTGGCATTTACTGTCTTCAGAAACGGGATAATGATGTGGAATAAAATGTATTCTATTAAAAACATGACTCTTCTAAGATCTGTTGCTGTTTGCCTTTTGAAAATCTGCAGGTAAAATACATATTGACATTAAATGTGAGAATTTTGGCTCTTACTCATTAGTATGATGATGGTTTTACCAGGTAAGTTTTTTAAAAATATTTTTTCAGTCTTTTCATCAAGATAACTGTGGTGTTGGAGAAGACTCTTGAGAGTCCCCTGGACTGCAAGGAGATCAAACCAGTCAATCCTAAAGGAAATCAGTCCAGAATATTCTTTGGAAGGACTGATGCTGAAGCTGAAACTCTAATAATTTGGCCACCTGATGTAAAGAACTGACTCATTGGAAAAGACCCTGATGCTGGGAAAGGTTGAAGGTGGGAGGAGAAAAGGATGACAGAGGATGAGATCATTGAATGACATCACCGACTTGATGGACATGAGTTTGAATAAGCTCCGGGAGTTGGTGATGGACAGGGAAGCCTGGAGTGTTGCAGTCCATGGGGTCGCAAAGAGTCAGACATCGTTGAACGACTGAACTGAACTGAACTGGACTTCATCAAGATGAGTGATAAGCCAGACTTGTCCGAAGTAGAGAAGGTTGACAGGTCCAAACTGAAGAAAACTAATACTAAAGAAAAAAAAACAAAACAAAACACTCTTCCCTCAAAGGAAAGTAAGTCATGGGGATTTTCTATTTGAGCCAAACAATTGTGAAAATTAATAGATTCTCTTAAATACGTGCTTCTAGTAAATTTTGCCGCAAAGTAAACAATAGGGTACCAATTATTTAATGTAACCTTGAGTTAGTCATTTAGTCATTCAGTTGTGTCTGACTCTTTGTAACCCCCTGCACTATAGCTCGCCAGGGTTCCCTGTTCTTCTACTTCTCCAGGCAAGAATACTGGAGTGAATTGCTATTTCCTATTGCAGGGGGTCTTCCTGACCCAGGGATCAAACCTGCACCTACTGCACTGCAGGCAGATTCTTTACCTTCTGAGCCACCAGGGAAGCCTGATGTAACATTAAAAAATAACAAATTGTTGCCTTTTTACTTTACTTATACAAGTAAGTCCTTGCAAAATAGGCCTTAGAAGTAATGAGGGAATACAAAAACTGATTTTGTTGGAACATTACTAAGAATCACATTAAAACCAATCTTAAAATATTGGAAGTAACATTAGAAATTTAAGAGTTTTGTCCAATTTTGGATATTTGTCATTTTTCTGCATTAGCGTTTTGGGTCTTTTATCTCATCCATAATGAATCATGCAAACTATGGTTTTGGTCTTTTCTACCTCACGACAGGATGAGGTGAGATAATCAGTTTAAATATTGGGTATACTCAAGTCTCCCAGGGATCAAGGGATCAATTTGGCCCTCCCCACTTACAGCCTGCTGGAGAAACTCCAAGCCAAGGGAAACGTTTTGTTATGTAGCATTATCTGAAAGTTCCAAAGTTAGTCAAGATTGTCTGAAAAGGCTTATCTTTCTAATCGTATAGTGAGAGATAATTCTGAAGAAAATGCTTCACTTGCCCCTCAGTCTCAGAGCAATCTGTGGAAAAAATGAAAACAGCATATATCTACCTCTCAAATGGGGAAAAAGAAATCTACAGTTCTGGGTCTTCCCAGTGCATCAGGCCCGAGCACTTGTCTCATGCATCCAGCCTGGGCTGGTGATCTGTTTCACCCTAGATAATATATATGAAGACCCAGAGGAATCGGGTGGAGAGGGAGGTGGGAGAGGGGATCGGGATGGGGAATACATGTAAATCCATGGCTGATTCATGTCAATGTATGACAAAAACCACTACAATATTGTAAAGTAATTAGCCTCCAACTAATTAAAAGAAATGGAAAAAAAAAAAGAAATCTACAGTTAAGTCTAACAAATGTTTTGTTCATTACATTGCACACACACATACCTCACTGAGGATTTGTGGTTAGTGCCTTGGCATTCTAAATTTAAAGAAGGTATGGCAGCCTCCCTGGTGGCTCAGAAAGTAAAGAATCTGCCTGCAGTGGTGGAGACTCAGGTTCAATCCCTGGTTTGGGAAGATCCCCTGGAGAAGGGAATGGCAATCCACTCCAGTATTCTTGCCTGGGAAATCCCATGTTCAGAAGAGCCTGGAGAGCTACAGGCCATGGGATTGCAAAGAGCTGGACACGACTGAGTGACTAACTCTTATGGCAGCCTCCAATGATTTGGCAATGAGTTCTTTTGAAAGAAATTGAACTTAATCTTAGGAAAATACCCTCACAATAATTTTTTTTGTGTTTGATTTTTCCCCAGCTATCCAACAGCAGAACGAAACCAGTGTGCTCAAACATCGTAAAATGGAGACCTCCTCTCAAGAGCAAATTTCAACATTGAGTGTCTTGGTTTGGCAAATCTTTGTAGAGATTTTAGGTATCTTCTGATGTCTTCTCACCTATAACCCCTGGCTAAGAGGTCATGGATAGCCAATGGCCCCTCCCCTCATCTTAAAACTTCCATTGGTGCATAAATTCCAGCAGGTAGATGCTGTCAATAATGTCACAATTGATGATCTTTGTGTGTGTAGTCTGTACTCCCCCATAGGATAATCTGCTTTTCACTTTCTACAATGATTCCCTCTATTATTTATAATCATTAAGTTGCATGGTTTTGCATCTTCTCACAATTTATTTTCATTTCTAATGAAGCAGTAAAATAATAATATAACCAATATATTTATCATGGGCTCCTGTGGTTCATTTCTGGATGTCTTCTAAGGAATGAAAGTACACAAAGGTACTTTTCAGCCAAATAAAATGAGTGCAGGAAAGCTATTTTAGCAAATTTGGCACACAGGAAAGGCCCCTTCTGTCCGGATAAAGTGGGTCCTGACTTAGGGATTGTGTGGCTGAACCACACCAACTTCATTTTGTCAGCTCCATCTTAGTCCACTCAGTGCTAACTTCCCCCTTTCTACATGATTGAACTTTAGCCTAATTTACAAGAAGTGAGTCCAAGCCAGATGAGTACCCTATCAACTTTTGCCCTTGCCTTCATCTGATGTGAGACCTGCAAGAGTGCTTTTGCTGACATAAATGGTTAATGGTCATGAAAGAGGGGAGGAACCCCGATTCCAGTTGCTGCACCTGTGCTTTTGTCTTGATAGTCAGATTCTACTTTTAGCTTTGACCCCTTTAAATTCTTTTGTACCCTTTTTGGCAGTCAGTGTGCAGTGCAGCTTCAAATGCCTCTGAATTACCTGTCCTTTGGGCTTGTATGTGATTTACCCACAGTGAACTTCATAATTGCACTTTAGGGTATTGCTTTATTTGTTTTTATGGTCTCAAAGTTCCATCTCAGTATATGTGCCTCCCAACAGGGATGCTAAGTGCTTTTTCTGAAAGTTGGAATTATAAAGATAGAGAGCCTTGGGAGAAGAGGTCACGTAGACTAGCCCCTTTGTCTCAGAAATGAGGAAATGAAAACAAAGGGTCTGACTTAATTTTCTAAGGTGTATAAGGGATGGAATTTTAGATGGACTCTTCTTGCTTTTTGGAAAGTGCTTTTCAACTAATGTCAGGGGACATGAAAGGCTGGGGTTGGATGGGGAGGGACAAGAGTCTTGCTAACACCCACTTTGCTAAGCACATCACATCTTTCATTGGGCATCAGCTTAGATATCTAATGCCTGTTAATGAGCTGCAGCACAGAACTTCTGGTCTGGTTCTTGTCCTGAACAGAATTCACTGTTTTATGAACCAAGTATTTTTGGTGTTTGTGGTGAGCACAGGTGTTATGAACCTAATTGGCTCCCCTCCAAAAAATTAATATGTTGAAGTCCTAACCCCAAGTGTGACTGGATCTGGAGGTAGAGTATTTATGTAATTAATTGAGGTGGGGGGAGGGGCATAACTGGATAGGACTGTGGCCATATGGGAAGAGGAAGAGATACCAGATCTTTCCCCTACATGTGAGGACCTAACAAGAAGATGACCACTAGTAATATAGAAAGAGAGGTTTCACCAGAAACTGACACTGCTAGTTCTTGATTTTGGCACTTCTATCCTCCAGAACTGTGAGAAAATGAACTTCTGTTGTTTATGCCACCTAGTCTACAGTATTTTGTTATGGCAAGCCTAGCTGATTAATATAATCGGTAAGTAAGTAAGTGTTAGTCACTCAGTCGTGCCCAACTCTTTGCGACCCCATGTACTGCAGCCCACCAGGCTCCTCTGTCCATGAGATTTTCCAGGCAAGGATACTGGAGTGGGTTGCCATTTCCTTCTCCAGGGGATCTTCCCAACCCAGGGATTGAACCTGGGTCTCCTGCACTGCAGGCAGATTCTTTACTGATTGAGCTACAAGGGAAGTCCAAGGGGATGCTGTGGCTTCATGGGCCGGGAAACGAACCCGGGCCTCCCGCGTGGCAGGTGAGAATTCTACCACTGAACCACCCATGCACAATATAATCAGGAATACATATAAACTCTCAAGAGTTTTCTCCAACAGCACAGTTCGAAAGCATCAATTCTTTGGTGCTCAGCCTTCTTACGGTCCAAGTCTAACATCTGTACATGACTACTGGGAAATCCACAGCTTTGACTAAACTGACCTTTGTTGACAACATGATGTCTCTGCTTTTTAATGCACTGGAATGCAAAAGTAAGGGCTACGTGGAGTAACAGGCAAATTTGGCCTTGGAGTACAAAATGAAGCAGGTCAAAGGCTAACAGAGTTTTGCCAAGAGAATGCAATGGTCATACCAGTCACACTCTTCCAACAACACAAGTGAAGACTCTACACATGGACATCACCAGATGGTCAATTCCAAAATCAGATTGATCATATTCTTTGCAGTCAAAGATGGAGAAGCTGTATACAGTCAGCAAAAGCAAGACCAGGAACTGACTGTGGCTCAGATCATGAACTCCTTATTGCCAAATTCAGAAGAAAGTAGTCAGTCATCCCAGTTAAGTCACTGGGATGACTTAAATTGAAGAAAGTAGGGAAAACCACTAGACCATTCAGGTATCACCTAAATTAAATCCCTTACAATTATACAGTAGAAGTGGCAAATAAATTCAAGGGATTAGATCTGATAGACAGAATGCCTGAAGAACTATGAATGGAAGTTTGTGACATTGCACAGGAGGCAGGAATCAAGACCATCCCCAAGAAAAAGAAATGCAAAAAGGCTAAATGGTTGTCTGACGAGGTCTTACAAATAGCAGAGAAAAGAAGCGAAGCTAAAGGCTTCTTGTCACAAAACTCTTAGCCTTTTCCCTGCTTCATTTTGTCCTCCAAGGCCAAACTTGCCTGTTACTCCAGGTATCTCTTGACTTCCTCCTTTTGCATTCCAGTCCCTGATGATGAAAAGGACATCTTTTTGGGGGGTTAGTTATAAAAGGTCTTGTAGGTCATTATAGAACCATTCAACTTCATCTTCTTCAGCATTAGCAGTTGGAGCATAAACTGGGATGACTGTGATATTGAATGGTTTGTCTTGGAATGAACCGAGATCACTGTTGTTTTTGAAATTACACGCAAGTACTGCATTTCAGACTCTTGTTGACTATGAGGGCTACTCCCTTTAATTCAGATGACCCATAGTAGTAGATATAATGGTCATCTGAATTAAATTCACCCATTCTTGTCCGTTTTAATTCACTGATTCCTAAATGAAGATGTTCACTCTTGGCATCTCCTGTTTGACCACTTCCAATTTACCTAGATTCACAGACCTAACTTTTCTGATTCCTATGCAATATTGTTTTTTACAGCATCAGACTTTTACTTTCACCACCAGACACATCCACTACTGGGTGTCATTTCCACTTTGGCTCAGCCTCTTCATTCCTTCTGGAGCTATTTTTCTGCTGTTCTCCAGTAGTATATTGGATCCCTACTGACCTGGGGGTTTCATCCTTCAGTGTAATATCTTTTTGCCTTTTCATCCTGTTCATGGGGCTTTCAGAGGAAGAGTGCTGAAGTGGTTTGCCATTTCCTTCTCCAGTGGATAACATTTTGCCAAACACTCCACCTTGACCATCTATCTTGGCTGGCATGATATTATATCTCTTGAAATAAAATAGGCTTTCCTTCACAATGTGGAACTATTAATATTTTGTTAGAAGCAAAATTAACTCTTCCTTGAAAGTTTAAGCAGATGCACCCTTGGAAGATTGCCATTTGGCAGATGGTAGCTCATTGATGCTCCAGTGTTCTTGCCTGGAGAATCACAGGGACGGCAGAGCCTGGTGGGTTGCCGTCTATGGGGTCGCACAGAGTCGGACACAACTGAGGCGACTTAGCAGCAGCAGCAGCAGCAGTTCATTAATGACCTCCATTTCCTGAGTTGTTGTTTAAGTCCTTGTTGGATCAATTTCTATAATTTGTTTGGCTCATTTCTATATGATTTTACATTCTTACATGTATAAATATTTTTGCATATATTACCAAAGATTATTGAAAAGATTGTGCTTTTAAATTATTTCACACTTTATTTATATTTTTTTCTGTCCCTAAGGAGGTTCCTTAGAGAATTAGGTGAATATATATTTTCCAACCATAGGTGTTCACCAGTTCTAGCCTTTGGAGTATTTTTAGAATCTAAGTATTATGAAGAAAACAATATTAAACTTGGTACATGATTAAGGAGGTGGAGACATGGTCAACCCATACTGTAAGGTGGGCAACCTAATAATGGGAGTATAACATTAATTGAAGTTTTCTTCAAGGAATAAGTGGTCCAAGCCCCACATAAGTCTTTCCAGACTGGGAGCCCTGTACCAGGAGGATGAGCCCCCAGAATGCTTGGCTTTGTAGGTCAGTGAGGCTTACTTTCAGGAGAGCCAGAGGGCTGTGGGAAATAGAGACTCTACCCTTACAAGGTGCACAGAAAATCTTAACAAGCTTGGGAACCTAGGACAGAAGCAGCAATTTGAAAGAAGCCTTGGTTAAACCCATCTGCTAATCTTGGAGAGCCTCCTGGAGAGGTAGAAGGCAACTGGAGCTCACCATGGGGATATAGACATAGGTGGCAGCCATTTGGGGGAGCTGGTTCTACCACATGGACCCTGGTGCTAGAGTGCCACTTTGAAATCCTCCTTCTAGCTTATTCGTGCTATAACCCAGACCTGACCAACACGCCTATCAGCACTAGTACTGGGATGCCTTAGGCCAAGCAAAAACCCAGGTAGAGATACAGACCCACCTTGAGACCCCTGAAGCCTGCAGTTACCCTGGGACCCAGCTTTGGCCACCCCAGGACCTGGCCCCACATACCAGTGGTCTAGAACTAGCTGCAGCACCAACCTCACCCATCAAGGGGTAGGCACCATCCCATGATACTCTGGACCCTAGTCCAGCTTACTGATGGGTTGAAACACCAGCTCCAGGACACTCAGGGCTATGCAGCCCATGTTCTCAGGACCCATCTCCATCTATCAGTGAGTTTGTGCTAGTCCTGGGAATCCCTGGGCCTCACCCTCCCCATAAGCAGGCCAAGACACAAGCTCTGTGACCCATGGGCCCTGCAGCCAGAGACCCCAGGACCCACCTCTACCTGTCAAGGTGGTACCACCACCCACCAGTGGGGAGACACCAGCCCCAGAACCATCAGAGCCATTCATCCTGCCATATCAGGACGCATCCCACAACAAAGCTGGCTGGTGCCTACCCCAGGACCCCGAGCGTAACTTGGGCTGCTCAGCCAGTGCTGAGGACTAAAATTTGGCTCTACCTATGGACTGAGACCAGCTTCAGGACACTCCCAGGCCATGATTGCTCCGACCAGCAAGTGAATACTGCATCCAGGACTCCCAGGCCTACAGCTACACACTCCAGATCTCCTCGGGATCATTGGAGTACAGATTTATAATAAATGAGTCCCCTTATCAGGGTTATTATTTATTATGTTTGTGGAATATTAGAAAAATCATTTTTTATATTCATTTATTTGGCTGCATCGGGTCTTAGCTGTGGCATGCAGGATCTAGTTCCCCAATGCGGGATCAAACCCAGGACCCCTCACTGGGAGTGCAGAGTCTCAGCCACTGGACCACCAGGGACATCTCCTAGAAAAATTTGAAGAAAGAACTAGAAAAAATGATACAGTTTGCAATGATATCAGGAAAAACTTCCACCAAATCAAACTGCAATTAAATTTTTCTGGATGGGACCTTGATATGGTCTTAAACAAGCAGAATATAGTTTTGGGAGTGAAAAGCTCACTGCAGAGCCATCATAGATTCAAAACAGGACTGTGGACCCATAAGAAAACTAGTGTTTTACAAAATAACATAATCTCTGTTGTGTTCATTGGTGCTGTTTCAGTATCTCAGTGTCTGCCCATATGATATACAAATGTTTTTCAGAACTTTTCTGGCACACTGGTCAGAAATATAAACTATATATGAATTCCTGTGAATGAACTAGGATTTTTTTTATTGTGTTAGGTGTGTTTTCCATTTAGTGAATCCAATAACTAAATACAGGCATTACTAAACCAGTGTTACAACTGCACCATATGGGCCATGAAGCAGAAATGCAAGAGTGAGTGACACACAAGACATCTAGGAAGGAGTGAGGGAAAATGGGTTTCGATGTTAAAGACCTGGAGGGGAAATGAGAATATGTAATTATTCACTTTAGAGGGTGATTGAGGAACGTGGACACCTAAAGAGTAATCATGATCTAACAGTGTTAGCTACTGAAAATTCAAATTAGAGGAAGGGCTTTACAGCTTAAATAACAAACTGTAAGTTCCAACCTTAGGAAAATAGTATTAATTCGACAAGCATGCCTCATTCAAACTTTTTTCAACATTGTCTGTATTATAGAATTCATTGTAAAGTGTAAGGGTTAATTGAAACACGTTGCAGAAATAGCTGAATTTGAAAGTTCAAGAAATAATTGCTGTTTCAGCCTTTCTGATGATCTTTAGGATCATTATTTTATTTACCTCTTTTATTCTCTAATTCTTTAAGAGATAGGGTACAGTAGTCCAGAATTTTTATGTGGGAAATGACAAAAAAGTAAAGTGAAAAAACTGAGAAGAAAAATCAAAGTTACCTCAATCAAACTTCTCTCATCATACCCCATATTCAGAATTATTTAATATACATAAATGAGAAACCAAAAATAGTACAAAAATATCACTTTACTTTTCCAGATCCCTGAATTCTGAACTTACTATTCCTATATGCTCAGATTTATCCAATTCTAATTTTTCACCCTCTATTTCTTACCACATTTAAAAGAAAATCTACTGGGTTCTGTAGATTGGCTTTACTGTGTGCAGGCTTGCAGACCCAAGTTTGGTTTGGTAACAATTTTGGTAACCCAGATTGGACAGCAACCCTGAGTGTGCATCTCATCCATGGCACATCAACATCTGTTCAATGACAAGCCCTTGGGGCTGTCTCACAGACAAAGGTATTCAAGCAGCTGCTGGATAGGATCCAAAAGCAGCCTAGATCTAGATTCGACCTGCTGTTGGATGGGGCCCTTTCCTGATAGAGCTGGCTGCAAGCTCTAGTGTATCCAAAAACTAACACTGGTTCACTGGTGAGTGGGGCTGGGTCCTGGCACAGCTGGCTGAAGAGTCCAAGGTATCTCAGAGCTGGTGCTGACCTGCTGGTGGGTGGGACTGAGGCCCAGGCTGTCCTAGGCTACTACCAGCTCCACGGTGGGCAGAGCTGGGTCCTGGGGCTCTGACTGCAGGACCCTGGGTGTTCCAGGTCTAGTGCCTGTGTTCTCATGTGTGGGGACAGATCTTAGGCACTCTGATTGACAGGGTTGTATCCAGTGGCACCTGTGGGCTCAGGGCATCATAAGGTAGACTGGCTATTGGTGGATGGGCCTCTGTCTCTGCCTGGCTAGTTACCTGATGTGAGACATTCAATCCTGGTACCTATAGGCTGGTTGTCAGGATCAAGGCTCCGTCCCAAGGCTTATGAGCCAGGGGGAATATGTCAAAATGACATTTGTCAGCACCAGTGTCCATGTGGCAGAAAAAGCTTTCCAAAATGGATACCAACAGTATCTATGTTCCCAGAGATAGCTCCAGTTTCTCCCTACCGCTCCAGGAGACACTACAAGATCAGTAGGTGAGTCTGACTCAGGCTCCTTTCAAACGACTGCTTCTGTCCTGTCTCTATTTTATTGATTTCTTCTCTGATCTTTATTATTTCCTTCCTTCTGCTGACCTTGGGCTTGGCTTGTTCTTTTTCTAATTCCTTTAGATGGTAGGTTAGGTTCTTTATTGAAGATGTTCCTTGGTTTTTGAGGTAGGCCTGTATGGCTATAAGTGAAAGCCTATAAGAGGAAACTCTTAGAACTGCTTTTGCTGCATCTCATAGGTTTGGAAAGATGTGTGTTTATTTTCGTCTCCAGGTATTTTCTAACTTCCTCTTTGATTTCTTCACTGATCCATTGGTTTTTTTCTATCATATTCTTTTCTCTCCATGTGTTTGTGGCTTTTGCATTTTCTTTATGTAATTATTTTCTAATTTCATACAGAGTGGTTACAGAAAATGCTTAGTATAATTTCTTTTCTCTTAAGCTTGTCAAGACTTGGGTTTTTTGTGGCATAGCATGTGGTCTGTTCTGGACGATGTTCCATGTGCACTTGTAAAGAATGTGTATTCTGCTGCTTTTGGTTGGAATGTTGTAAGTTTTTATTACATCCAACTGGAGTAACATGACACTGAAGGCCACTGCTGTCTCCTTATTGATTTTCTATCTAAATTATCTGTCTGTTGCTGTAAGTGGGGTGTTAAATTTCCCTAACATTATTGTATTCTTATAAATTTCTTCCAAGAAATTTTAAACAGCAGATGATACACCTCTGGATGGAGAATTGTTGCATTAGAAAATAGACAAAAGAAATTATATAGAATACCTCATAGAAAGGTAAATAAAGTAAAAGATTAAAGAGATGCCAAGAGACTTAAGAAATGGACTAAGAAGTTATTAACTGAATCTTGTAGGCATGCCAGAAGTGGTAACCTGGCTAAATTTTAGAATAATAATACTCACAGAGAAAGAGTTGATATTTTTCTAGAATTTAGGAAGGCTATGTTTCCATAGATTCAGGAAGCACACCTGGACACATCAGAGTAAAGCTACAGACAAAGTTAGCATATAGATTATAATAGCAAACAAAAAGACACATTGTCTACAGAGCCATACCAAAGACTGTGACAGCAAATCTACTTTCATAAACAAATGGTAGCCGAAAGCAAGTACTGAGAGCCACCCATGTAGTGTTGCATTCGTAGCCCAAGTATCATGATAAGGCTTTGATAGACTCGAAGATGGATCACTCAGAACACCACAGCAAGGAAAGACCTACTGCCAGTCCTTAGTAATAAACCACTTCAGGTGCACCTCAGCTGCACAGAGTTGCCTTGTCCAATGCCTTGTACTTCTAGAGTTGGCCCACTTCCAAGGACTGATCAAGGAGGTGTTATAAAGATCTGACTTTGTTGGGCCAGTGTGAAGTGACTTTAATGGCTCATTTCACCTTCAGAATTCAGCACAGGATCATAAAATAATTTTGTAGAGTCTGCATTAGATGTGCATGTCTTCCTCTGCCCACACTGGTCTTCTTCCCATCCTTTTCTTGGGCATTGAGAGTGCATAAATGTCCTGCACACTAAACATCTTATCATCGTTACAACTTAATTCAGAGAAAAAGACATTGGAGACAACGTGAAAAATCACGATATTTACTCCAATAGACACTATTATTAGGGAAATTAAATAAATATTCTTGTTTAGGCTTCAGAGACACAGCGGAACAGGCCTCTGATTTTGCTTCTGACCTACCTGGACACTGCCCTGACTACTGCTGTGGGAGTCAGCCACATCTGCTGTGAGTGTGGAAGAGACACACAATTGATAGATAGAAAGTGGATCTTGGAATTTGTTTAGTCCCTGGAGGAGGTCTAGCCAGCCATTCCTGGATTTAGCAACACTCCAAGTTTTAAAGAACAAAGCAAATAGCATTGGAAAAAATTAACATAATACCAGAGCTGCAGTTTTGCTCACAGATTGAAGATGATAATCAGTTTGTGGCCTGGGATTATAAGCAGGGAACCCCGAACTACAGTCTTTGAAGTCTCACCCATGGAGTGGACAGGCTACCTGGGACCTTTTCCCGATTGGGGCTCCAGATGTGCTGTGTCACGTGACTTCCCAGACCTGTTTAAGTCTGAATGTTGTTCAAAATCCAGTTTGGTGATGCATCCTCTGCTCTATTTCTCTTTTTTAAAAAAATGTTAATATATTGCAAGTAGGTTAGATAATTCTATAATAAATACTTGCATTGTTTATTTGTATGTAATGATTGGCTTATTTTGTTCACAAATCCTTTGAACCTTAGATGAAAGTGAAAACTTTCAACAAAACAACTAAAGTAAAGGAACTCCTAAGAAATGTTTGTCACTTCTGGTAGGCCGAGGAGATGCATTTTCTTGGTCCATTTCTTAGGTTTCTTGACCTCCATTTAATTCTTTTATTCTCTTTATGAAGTATTTTGTAGTATTTATTTCATCTATCTTCCAGATCATATATTCCCTCTCCATTTCTGTCTCAGCTGTTTAAAATTTCTTTACTCTTCTGATGTTCAGTACTAGAAAGCTTATTTGCCTTTTGATAATTAGCTATTTATTACTCATGTTTTATGTATCTTATCATCTATTTAAATATGTTAGGTAATTGCTTGTACTTTACCTCTGATTATAAGTCTTTATAGGTTTCCATCTTGGTTTATAGTTTATGCTGATGGTGTCCTTTTAGAGGGGAATGTTGTATTTGTTTAGGGGGGCTTCAATTGTAGGAACACTTGTAGGAGCCTCATTTAGGGTTAAGCTCCTCTAAATGCAATTAGATTTGCATTTGCCATATATATGAGTTTGCAAACAGAAATTACTTGGGCCATGTTGATAGCATTAATTAGAATACCAAAGCTACATCAAGGCACTCTTTAGGTTACAAATTCTTTAGGCAACATTTTATTCCTCATCCATAGCTAAGGACAAAAATTAGAATTTTCTTTGGTCGTTCCTTTGTTGTGAGAAAGAAAGCCCAGTTTTTCACTATGGGTATAGTCAATTAATCATTTAGAATTATGTGTGTGTCTCAGCTGTCTATTGATTTGAGCCATTTTTCAAGCACATCTGAGTATCTAAAATACTGTTTAACATAACTTTGTATATTACAATTTATAATAGGAAGATTTTAAATTTTTTACACAATTTCCAAATGTGAAATGTAAATATCCGTTAAAAATATAAACCATCCTAAGACCACCCAGTGATAATCACCTGATACCTAAGCTACACTGCAAAGTTTCAGGCAATCTTCACACACATACCTGGTGCTGAAAGGGGCCTCTTTTCTTGTGGGGAGGTCCAGCAGGACAGCCTAACCTTTTCCATGGTAGCTCTATGTCCTCAAACAGCAAGGCAGAAGGACATTCCTTCTTAAACTTTAGGCTGGTAAACTGCCTAATACAATTTCCACCATTTTTATTCATTGCTCAAAATAATCAAAGGCCTCATCAGCTCAAGAGGAGAGGGAAACAGACAAGACTTCTTATTGGAAGGAGTACTCAGGGACGAGTACCTGAATCCAATAGCCACTGAAATCAAAGTCAAGCTTCTTGAGATGTTTTTGGGTGTCATACACAGAGTAAGGCTATAGAAATAAGTGTTTTGTTCACTATACTATGGTGACTGTCTTTGGATTGGCTTACTCTTTACTTATTACTAGGAGAGGGACACCTACTATTTAGTGGAATCTTATACTGCATGCCACAGCTTTCACACTAAAGTGGACTGAAAATTCTAACCACTATAGACATCCTCTCCCACTTGTAGGGCCATGTATATAGACAAGGAAACACGCAGGTATACAGCAAGGAGAATATAAATACAGATTTCTTGGTGAAAGGAACTCAGACAGACCTGGCCTGAATAACTAATTTTTCCAACTTAGGGACACAGAGTTTTCTCATATACCTCAAGGCCCTCTTCTTTTTGAGTCCTCTAATATCTGACATTTATTTGTAATCCATCCTTCTCAATTGTGAAAAGTGCATATCCACAGAGTCATAAATGGGGCAGTTTTGAGGAAAAAAATTAAGGAGAGGAAAAGCATAAAAAGCTGCCCTTGCACGATGTTGGAGTTTGGTTAAGGGAAACACTTTATTATATGTTTTTCACTTGAACTATTTTCCAAAGGGAGATTTGAAATCATTGAAGGTCATTCTTCTATATCGAGATATTTCCTACCAAGCAGGTTCATCAAGAGAAGCATGGTTTCTGTGATCCTCTGATAGAATCACTCAAAGGCAAAACCATGCATAATAATGGATCAGACACTGAAGTGAGATTCAGGAAATCACCTGGATCCTGGTGTCAGTTCTAATTCAGTAGCTATGTGGCTCTGGGTAATGCTCTTCACCTACCAGAATATGGTAAAGGACTCAAGTTTTCAGACAGTTATATTACACAGATATATTACATAATCCAGTCTATTTACCTCAATAAGCACAGTAAACTTGCATATTACTCCTACTTAAAACAAATTTCCCTCAGGTGCATGACAAAATACCTGCTCAAGCATCAGACCTACCATGCTATATGACTTCTGCTTATCTTCTCAAAGATTGATGAATTTCACAATGCCTCTGCATAGAGGAATACTGCAGTTATTTCTGCAATAGTTTGAACTGAACGAGTTTCAGCTCTCGTTTATGTTTGACAATAAATTCTATCATACAAATTATGTTAAAAAACATTTGAACTATTTCCCTAGGGTTGAAACTTATAGTTTGTTATTTAAGCAGTAAAACCCTTGTCCTAATTTGTGCTTGCAGTAGCCAACACCATTAGGTCATGATTATTCTTTAGGTGCCTGTTTTCTTCAATCACCCTCTGAATTGAGCAATTATATATGCTCATTTCCCCTCTTGGTCTTCAGCATTGAACCCCATTTCTCTCCCTCCTTCCTAGGTGTCAAGTGTCATTCACCCATGCACTTCTGTCTTCATGGACTACATGATGCAGTTGTAAAACTGGTTTCCTAATCCCTGTATTTGATTATTGGATTCACTAAATGTAAAACACACCTAGCCCAATAAAAACATGCTAGTGGGTTAGGTTTGCTGACAGGAATTCTCACGTAATAACAATGTACAAGAATCGACTGGAAAAACATTTGTATGTCATATGGGTAAACACTGGGGTATTGAAAGCAGCAACAATGAGCACAATAGAAATGAAATTATTCTGTGAAATAATGTCTCATTCCTATGGGTCCACAGTTCTCTTTTCAAAAATGCAATGGCTCTGAAATGAGCTTTTCATTTCCAAAATTATATTCAAGTTGTCTACAATCATCTCAAGGTCCCACCTAGAGATATTTTCTTGCCATTGCTTTGGTGGAAGATTTTCCTGGTCTCCTTGGGAATCATATTCTTTTTTAAAAGTTCTCTTATAAGGTTTTTCTAATTTTCCACAAAATGCTAAATAATATTCTTGATAATTGGACTCAAATTTCCTAAATATTTACTGCAGTGACCAGAGAAAGCCCTGGAGATATAATAGCCCATCAGAATTCTTCTATATCAGACCAAAAGATACACACCTTCATTTCCCATTCTTGAAAAGGCACTGTCCACTTCATACCTGTACTACTCAGGGAGGCTCTCTCTAGTATCTTGCCACAGGACCTCAATTCTTTTTCTTTATCTCATGAGGTTCTGCCAGTTTAAAGAATGTCTTTTGTTTTTTCTGTCCTGTAGAGCCCTGTCCTTTTCCTGAAAGGCTCAGGAAAAGTTTGATTTCGTGGATTATCAAGATTTCATCTCAATGTTTGGCTGAGAGTGGTGTATTTACAAGTTCTTATATCCTACACAATAGGAAATAATTACAACTATAGGTGTAAAGAATACTTTGTAACAATTAAAAATGACACACTGTCTTCTCGCTCACAGAGAGAAAAAGAAATAAAATACTGAAATGAAATTACTGAACATTCACAGAATTGTGAAAATGACTGTGGTGGGGCCACCTTGTTTCTCATAAGTAGTCACCAGTGTTCTCTTAATGAGATGGAAGAAGCAGGAAATATTCCCATGTTTAGTTCAAAATACATATCTCCTATGGGTTGAATTTGTGCCTCTAAAATTAATGTATCTATGCCATAAACACTCATATTCTTATGTGATCATATTTGGAGACGAGTATTTACCAAGTAAACAAGTTCAAATATGTTCATTAGAGTAGGTCTTAATCTAAATGCGTTATATCCATATAATAAGGGAAAATCAGACATAGACACATACACATAGGGAAGAAAACGTGGACAGGTATAGGGGGATTTCAGTTATCTGCAAGCCAAGGAGAGGTTTCACACCTTGCATAAGATCAACTCAGATAAAACCTTGATTTGGACTTAGAGCCTCCACAAGTATGAGACAATAAACGAATGTTGTTTAAGTGACCCAATCACTCGCATTTTGTACAGGAGCTCTAGAATACTTGAGAAAGTGTTGAAAGTGTTAATCGCTCAGTCGTGTCCGACTCTTTGTGACTCCATGAATTGTAGCCTACCAGGCTTCTCTGTCCATGGAATTTTCCAGTCTAGAATACTGGAGTGGGTTTCCATTACCTACTCCAGTGAATCTTCCGGACCTAGGGATTGAACCTAGGTCTCCTGCATTGCAGTGGATTCTTTACTACCAGGCCATTTCCTAATACTTATATAATATATAAATGACCTTGATTAGTTTTATAAAACCAACTATAAAGTAGATAATCATGCTTGTTACCCTACTGTCAAAGTAGATAAATAATCATATTTGTTACCTGCTGTCACCAGACCTGAACACCCCAGGAAGACAGTTATTGGTTCAGTCAGGAAAACCTCACTGTAGAGTGGTTCAGTGACTGTGGCTACCCGTTTGAGTCCCTCCTTGGCTGACATGGAGTCAACATGAACTTTTCAGCTTCTCTGACTGAATGAATGCTCTCACCTTTCCTATGATGTTAAGTTGCAAATCATGAAGGTTTTCCACTTCAAAAACAAGAGAATGAGGGCTGAAAAGAATGACATTAGATCATCTTAACGAGTTAGGGTAGAAACTTGTGATTCTAAGAAGTGTGAAATGGTTTTGTTTCCTGAATTTTCTGTTGCACTTAACTTCTATGCTGTGTAGGAGTCCTCTTTTTATGTGAATCCATAAACAATGGTAATGTTGAGAAGGTTTCTGAATGGAGTATGCCTATCCTATCAACATCGTCATTCGTGAGTTGAGACCGGCAATTGCTACTTAAGCTGTCAAGCCATTTCTCTTATTTTGCCTTTACAGTGAACCACAACATTGCAAAGTGATTGCTCACTAGGCTCTTATTTCCTCAATCATCAACTGAAGTGAATAATTACTAGTGTTACTCCTCCTTCCAATCTTCAACTCTGCTTTTCCCTTCTCCATCCTAGATTTCCTGTGTATCAGAGACTTTCGAAGTCCCAGTTATCCCTTCAAAACTCAATTGTGGCTATTTTTAATGTCTTTTTATATATAACTGATGTGTTCATTTAATTTCTGAATTTACAAATGTGAAAGAAACACAGGTCATTAAAATATCTAATGGATTCTGTTTCTTAAAATTACTTCCTACACAATATATGTATTATATTTAGGTCTTCAGTCCATTTTGAGTTTATTTTTGTATATGCTGTTAGAGAAT
The DNA here is from genome assembly GCF_033118175.1 of Dama dama. NCBI lineage: Eukaryota > Metazoa > Chordata > Mammalia > Artiodactyla > Cervidae > Dama > Dama dama. The sequence continues at coordinate 9,858,355 of NC_083714.1, read as the reverse complement.
GTTCTAATTTTACTTTATTGCATGTAGCTATCCAATTATCCCAGCACCACTTATTGAAGAGAGTGTCTCTCCATTTGTACATTCTTGCTTTTTTTAAATTGTAGATTAATTGATCATGGACTGCAAAGGGATCCAACCAGTCAATCCTAAAGGAAATCAGTCCTGAATATTCATTGGAAGGACTGATGCTGAAGTTGAAACTCCAATACTTTGTGACATGATGTGAAGAACTGACTCCTTGGAAAAGACCCTGATGCTGGGAAAGATAGAAGGTGGGAGAGAAAGGGACGACAGAGGATGAAATGGTTGGATGGCATCACTGACTTGATGGACATGAGTTTGAGCAAGCTCTGAGAGTTGGTGATGGACAGGGAAGCCTGGCATGCTGCAGTCCATGGGGTCACAACGAGTCCACGACCAAGAGACTGAACTGAACTGAACTGACCATAAGCCCATAGGTTTATTTTTGGGCTCTCCTGTTCCACAGATCCATGTGTCTATTTTTGTGCCAGTACTACACTGACTGGATTACTGTAGTTTTCTGTTATAGTCCAAAATCAGGGAACCTGATTCCTCTAGTTCTGGTCTTCTTCCTTAAGATTGTTTTGGCGATTCAGGGTCTTTCATCTTTCCATACAAAATTTAAAATTGTTTGTTTTAGTTCTGTGGAAAATGCCCTTGTATTTTCATAGGAATTGCATTGACTATGTGGATTGCCTTCGATAGCACGATTGTTTTAACAATATCAATTCTTCCAGTCCATAAACAAGGTGGACCTTTCCCTCTGTTTGCATTATCTTCAATTTATTTGATCAGGGTCTTATTCTTTCTAAGTACAGGTCTTTCACCACCTTAGATACGTTTATGCCTAGGTGTTTTATTTCTCTCTTTTTTAATTCTTTTTGTCTCACGCTGGTGGTTTTTCAGCAATAAAAGTGATCATTTTCTGAGAAATAACCACTATAAATCATTAATCAATTCCAGATTGTGTGGTATTTGGGGGACCTAAATAATGTTTAAAAAAAATTTAAAATTTGCAAAATATTAAATATTTTTAGTAAGTATTCCTATTTCTGTTTGTGTTCTGTATTTGGAGAATGGGATTTTGTCATTTTCTTCATAGTGATTATTGATTTTGATAAGTTTTGGAGATAATAGCTGGTTAATTAATTCCTATGATTTTCAGGAGCACTCTGCTGAGAAAGTCAAGAGTTTCTGCTCCTGCCACTGTAGGTCAATCAGAAGGAAAAGATTCTGTGTTGGAGTAAAATGTCCACCAAGTGACCTGAGTCACTCTGATGTCTGAAAGAGCTTGAGTTATGGAAGTCAGTCAGACTCTCTCAGGAAGCTTTAACTGATTATTACATTTTTCAACTTCAATGACTTTGGTGACATCTTTCAAACTTCTCATGCATCAATAGTAGACATAAATCAGCTGAGGTGAACAGATGACTGTCTCCTTCATGGGGTAGAGTTCAAAGATTTTTCTGGTGGAAGTCATGGAAAGTTTAAAGATACTACTGAGTTTGACTGACTGTGTGGTTAAACGTGGGGGAGGGGCGGTGGGAGTTGGGGGTGGAGCATCCAGTGTCACATGACATGGGCTGCCATAGTAACAGGCCTCCTGCCTTGCATTTTATCCAATCAGATATGGAGTGTTTGTGACTTCAGGGAAAGCAGGGCTTATAAACTCCGCCAACTGCCTTCATTGTCCTTCCTTCTGAGTAGTGGGGACTGGTGGCTCCGACATGGCTCAACCATCCTCTGACAACTCTGAGGAAGACCTGGGCACCAACGAAACCAGGACCTCCAAAGTAGAGCCCTCTGAAACGGAGCCCTCTGAAACAGAAACCTCAGAAACGGAGCCCTCTGAACCGGAGCCCTATGATGCCGAGCCAAAGAGGGCAAAACAAAAGACAGCTAAGGGCCGCCGCCACCGTCACCGCCGCCGCCACCGCCACCACCGCCGCCGCTGTCCGGACAACTTTGCAAGCTTCGCCACCTATTTCCCCAGGGTGCTGAGGCAAGTGCACACAGGCCTGAGCCTTTCCCACGAGGCCGTGAACGTCATGGATTCGTTTGTGAAGGATATGTTTGAGCGGATAGCCGAAGAGGCCGGGCACCTGGCCCGCTCCAACAAGCACTGCACTATCACGAGTGGAGAGATCCAGACAGCTGTGCATCTTCTCTTGCCTGGGGAGATCAGCAAGTATGCAGTGTCCGAGGCCACCAAGTCGGTCATCAGATACAACACCCACAGATGAACTGCCTCATGACCACTTCAACATCGCAAACCAAAGACTCTTATCCGAACCACTTGAAGGGAAAAGACCTGTAGCGATAAAGAGCCATATCCATCCACTCTGGGTTCTTTACGTATGCCCTACTTTCCATCTTTAAAACATTTTCACCCCAAGGAAAACATTAAAAACCTCATCAAGTTTGCTTCAATAAGCGTCGGTTGTGTCACTTGTTCGATGGAAAATCGTGTACATTTTTCTTAACATATTGCAACTCGTCCCTTTCCTAAATGGTTATTTCTATTCGTGGTTTCTCAGTCAGTGATTTTAGGGATCTTTATGGTCAAAATTCTTTCCCTAAAAGTTTCATTGGCCTTCTTCATTTTCATTCTCCCACCTATATTTGGGTATCATCCAGATATTTTTATATGGGGTATAGCAAGATAAAGAGCAGTGTGTGCCTCCCGGGTGGCTCAGCGGTAAAGAATCTGCCTACAATGCAGGAGTTGCAGGAATGGCAGGTTCGATCCCTGGGTCAGAGAGACCCCATGGAAAAAGGCATGGCAACCCACTCCAGTATTCTTTTTTGTTGTTGTTGTTGCTGTTTTTTAATTAATTAATTAATTTTACTTTACAACGTTGTGAGAATCCCATGGACAGAGGAGCCTGGTAGGCTACAGTTCATAGGGTCTGAAAGAGTCAGAAACGACCCAAACAACCGAGCATGCGGGCATCCATTTCTTAGGGCTTCACAGTTGGCATCAGTGGTAAAAAAAAAAAAAAAAAAAACTGCCTGCAATGCAAGAGACACAGGAGCCTCAGGTTTGATCCCTAGGTGGAGAAGGTTCCCTGGAGGAGGGCATGGAAACTCATTCCAGTATTCTTGCATGGACAACCCCCATGGACAGAGGACCCTAGTTGGCTACAGTCCATGGGGTCGCAAAGAGTCCCATATGACTCAAGATACTTAGCACACACAGATACATCCATTTCTTGTTGTGGGACATGTCTCTAGTTCTTTGCATCAGCAAAAGAGGAGGATGTTCAGCAATTAAGAGAAATAAGATGACTCCTTCTTCTACCTCAAGTATTTGACTGCTAATGCTTAAGAGAATATTTACTGAATTTAATGTCCATTGTGTTTTCTTCTTGGTGCATTGACATTTTTTTCTATAGGTATATTGCTGAATCTCAGAGTAGTTGGTGATTTTCCTATTCCTTTTTTAAAAGGTTGATTTCAAGTTTACTACATCCTTGGAGAGAGATAAAGCACTCCACAATTTCAGTTCTTTGTAATTTACTATGGTTTTCATTAGAACTTAATATTTCATTTTATTTTATACTACTCATTTTGAACTTTAAAATAAGCAACAAAGATATGCTGTATAGCACAGAGAAATACAGCAATAATCTGTTAATAAATGTAAACAGAGTATAATATATAAAACAATTGAATCACCAAGTTGTAAACCTGAACAAATAGAATATTGTAACTCACATACATCCATAAAAATTTTAAAGTTAAAACAAATTTATCAGTACAACAGAATTTGGATGTGGAAATCTGTGAAGGATGTCACTCTCAGCCAAACAATGAGACAAAAGCTAGGAGGAACTACAAAATTCCAAGCTTTCCTTGATCCCAGTTATAGTGTCTTCTCTAGGTCTTTCATGATAGAGTTCTATAAGTTCTAAATTATTTTCGTAGAATTTTAATTTTGCATTTTATTCTCCTTCTCCCAATGTGTATTATGGAATTCTTCAGAAGCATTTTATGTGTGATATGCAATAGATAAAGTGAAAAAACTGACATACCCATCCACCACCTCTAGTATACTTGTCCCACATATCCCAGTTTATTTATTTATTTTCAACATATCCCAGTTAATCAAACATTTAAATATATAAATGGGGACTGATCTATAGTACAGAAATGGCAAGACAAAATTTTCACACACATTTCAATTTTCTAATTCTCTGGTTTTTGAAATTGTTTTAGAAATCCATACAGATGTATCTAATCAGTTATTTTCTAGAGGAGAATCTTTTGATCTTTAAAACACAAACTTTCATGACCTGCAATTTTATATCCATCAGAGAGAGTCCAGAAAAAGCATTTCAAGCATCTATCTCCACTGGTACAGCCAATGGGGGACTGGCAGCCTGTGAGCCACAGCTGTTGACTCAAAGTGTGGTTGAGTGACCAGAGCTCAAGAGATAATAGCCTTTCTATGAAAATCAGACTGGAGGTTAATGGGGAAGGAACTGTGGTACTGTGCCAGTTCTTTTTTGGTTCTTTATTTATATTTAGTTACGGAGATTTAAGGACATGAATCCAGAGTGGGTCATGTCTTCAGGCCCTTACAGCAATGTAGAGGAGAATTATCAGCAATATAAAACCTGCAGCATTTCCTTTTACCTCTAGATGTTTGACTGTTCAGCTTCATGTTAAAATTCATGGCTTTGCTTGTACATTCTTTTTTCTTTGTGGTCCAGGAGGATTTTTATTTGATTTTCACTTGTGTAAACTTCCTATATGTGGAGTGATGAATTTTAAAGATGTTGCTAATTTTCTATTAGTTTCCTTGATAAACAATTTCTAACTTATGACATCTGTTGAGAGAGAATATTCTGCAGGATTTCAATCATTTACAATTCATTATGATTTGCTTTAAAGGTCATTGTTTCATCCTATTGTGAAATATTTCATGTGAACATTTAAAATAAGCTGTAAATAACTCTTTGACTAGGATAATGAAACATGTGGAAGATGTTTCTGTTATGCAAAGAATTAGATAAAAGTGATATAAACTATAAAATTTTTAAAAAAATTCAGTGCTCTTTCTTTGGAGAGAGCAAAAACAAATTGTTATACCTCAGACACAGCACCACTTGCTGAAGAGTAAAATGGGGGTAGGGTTTGATACTAGAGTTAATGGACTATTGCAAGTATGAATGGGGCCAGTATTACCTCCAGACCTCTCTTTGAGTCAATAGTAAAAGAATTTAGGTAAATAAGCCCTCTCGAGAAGTTCATTTTTTTTTTTATTACTCTGCAATGTTGAAAATTAGAATGAAGGATTTTGAAGAGAAAAGAAGAGCTTACTATGCAACCTATCATTGGAATCAACCATGAAATCCAGTGTATGCCTCACTTTGTGTAGCAATTAGAAATTGTTATATCCACTGGAAAAAAACTTCAAAAGTGGAAACTCTGTGCAGAGACAGGTGCCTTTTCTGAGAAACAAATGTGAACTATTTGAAAAGAGTAACATCAGAAAACCACTTAATGTCTATGTTGCTAATTGTTGCTGCCTCAAAACATCAGTTTTTCTTACTATGAATCAGAAAGGCATCACCAAGCTTATTTTTGCGTGCTGTCCCAAAGCTATGGTCGCTGCAAAAAGTAATTCTGAGGGATCTAATACACTAAGACACTGCTATTGTGCTTTGTGTATTTTGTGTTTGTAAATACAGAAATGCAATAGGATCACTGTTGAAAGATGTTACAGATGCAGCATAATTGGTCTAGAGAGTGAAGACTGGGAACGTAAGGGAGGACAACACATAAGAAATCTAGAAAGAAAAGAAGAAACTTGGAATTTTGTTATTGTTGTTGAAGATGGGAGGGGGAGTAGCGATCCTGATTATATACTTTACTGGGCCCTTTTGGAAAGAAGGGCAGCTAGTGTCCAATCACGATCTAATGGTGTAGTTTACTTGTGAAGAGGAAATGAGGGAAAACCTTCACTGCTTAATCAACAAATTATAATCATCAATGCATGGAAAATAGTATCCATAGGTCAAACATAACCCATTAAAACTCTTTCCTCCATTACCTCTGTTATGGAATCCATTTAAAGTGTGGATTCAAAAACAGTGAATGAATAACCAAATTTTAAGGAAAAAAATTATTACAGATTACAGGGACCAGCCTGAGTGAGCCACAGCCATTGTTCAAAATGTTCACTGTCTGAAGTTCAAGGCAGTTTTCCCATGTCCATGGAGCACATGCCTTCCTGGATGTTCAGCTTTGGTAACAAGGATGGTATCCGGTGCCATTCTTTGCCTGCACTGTCTTTGCTGAATTGCTTGAATGATTCTAATTATGGTGATTTAATAATATCATATTAGTTACCTGGGCTGATGAACAAAATGCCTGAGATTGGTTTACTTGTACTGCACATACTTAAGGTCTCACATTTCTGGAGGTGAGAAGTCCAAATCAAGATGACAGCTGATTTGGTTCCTTTAGAGTGGTATGAAGAAAGCGTCTGTTCCAGTCTTCTCACCTTTTCTTGTCAAAGTGGCAAAGAGAGCCCTATATTTGTTCAGTTTCTTTCCTATGTGAGAGTCTCTGTGTCCATATTTCCTCTTTTTACATGGCTACAGGTTATTTTGGACTAGGGGGCATCCTAATGAATACAGTTGAAATTCATTCCTCTAGGACAGATTGTATCTCCATAAATAGTCACATGTCAGGTACTAGTGTTGAAGACATCAGCATAGGATTTTAGGGAGAACGAATACAACTCAAATAAAACATGAATTTTGAGTTGTAGGCGGGCATATCTCCTCATGCTTCCGTTATATTAAGAGCACATTGGTGTTTTTCACACATAAATAGTGGTTTGACGCTTACTGGGTGGTGTAGTTAGAGTTTCTTAATTCTTCTAATCCATGTAAGCATAGAATATTGATGGAAAGTCTTACCTAAACTGATTAATTTTGATAAATTAAGGCTTTCAAATCAATCAGCAATCTGTGATAAACTTAGACTTTTCATAGTATGTATCATTTAGTGATTGTTGCATTGTAAATTGTTTCTGAATTTAGTGAATTAAAGCAGCAATGATTTATTACTTCTCATGTATCTGTGGGCTGGTTGAATGCTTCTGTTGATCTGTCTGGTATGTATCAGTATTCTATTTGTAGCTCCCTCTTTTTTTCATGGTATACTTTATATCACATTGCTTCAAAATTAGCAGTGTACATATAGGACATTTCTATGTTTGGTAAAATTGTTGTTTGGTTATAAGCAATGTTTTGTAGATACTCCTATAACAATAATAAAGAAGAGAACAGTAGTGACTACTGCTGAGCTCACTTGCTCAGTCGTGTCCAAATCTTGGCAACCCTATGGACTGTAGCCTGCCAGACTCTCTGTCCATTGAATTTTCCAGGCAAGAATACTGCAGTGGGCTGCAATTTCCTTCTTCAACACTAATGAGTACTTAAGAGAAAATAAGGTGACTACTCTCATGTGATTTGCCTCAGCTATTTGAAGATTGAATAGTTGCATTTACTTTTAAAAAGTTTCTCACTGTCCATCTCAGTAATGATGAGAGATAAATTTCAATTCAGTCCTTATAAATGCTTTAAAATGTTAATTATCATTTGCTTTAAAAACTAATTATTTCTGTTATGTTTGCTATCCATTTTTCTGCTTGTAAAATAAGTTTTAAATTTTCCTATTGATTAGAATGTTTAAACCTCAAAAGGATGTCACTCAGTCAAACAGTGAGACAAATGATGGATAACCTACAGAAATCAAAACTTTTCTTCAGGCCTTAAGAAAAGGGACAGCACTGTCCTGAAGGGATAAAACAGAAAGTTTTAACATTTCAGGTACCCACAAGCTCAGGAGAAAGACTAGGGCAAGGCAGGATACTAGAAAGAGGTTAACCACTCTGAGTTGTGTGCCCATGAGGAGGTCAATTTCCTGATCAAGGAGGGCCCTAAAGACCTTTTTACTTTGGTCCAGTGTGGAACCCTGTTCTGCTGTTACCTCTCAAAAACTGTCTTATGTCCATTAGACTAAGGATTATGAAAGATAAGCCACTAGAAATATAACTTATATGCTTGAATGTGATATGAATTCTACGAAAATATTTCCAAAAGATGGACTTCCAAGGAGGCCAGGAAAAACTACCACCAATGGATCTGCAGGTAAATACCTCTTTGTAGTTCCTCAGGATGCTCTTACACACCTGGAACAAAATTCTGGATGAGAAGAACTCTTGGTAAAGCTCAAGGCCGACTGAAACACAGGAAATCTAAAAAAGAGTGAAACAGTGGGGACTGATGCTGAAGAGATTAAAGCCAAATATGATAACTGACTTTGGTAGGTAATTGAGGAAAAAGGGCACCTAGTGAACAATCATAATTTAACACTGGGGTTTGCTGAAATGACTTTATGTTTATATGGAAAGAACTTTATGTTTAATAACAAAAGATGAGTAAGAACTTGGAGAAAATAGTATTAATAGGATAAACATACCACATTCAAACATCGCTGACATTATTTGTATCATAGAAATCATTTGAAAATATAAAAGGTCCCAAGCACAGTGCTAAAATAATTAAAGCTAAAAATTCCAGAAGCAATATGTTTCCAAAGTGGAAGAAACTGAAGTTACTTTTCTGACTGGTTCAGATCAATCTTATTTGGTTTTTTCCTGAAGAGCACATCTTCCCATTTTGGAAAATTGGAAGCTTTCATGACTTGCACCTCTACATCGGGAGGAGGCTGGAAGTTTCCAATCAGAGCAGCTCAAGCTCCACTTGGGACTGGCTCAGCCAGTGAAAAGCCTGCAGCTCCTGAGTCAAAACCCTTGACTCAAAGTGTGAACACTGTTCTGGGCTGAAGCAATAGGAGTCTTACTAGCACCTGAAGCCTTTGAGATTGAGGTAGGCAAGGGGTGTTGGTCCTTGTCATTGGGTCATACTGTTATAGGGCGACACAGGATACACCAATCACAGCCTTCTTGGGCGGTTTGACTTTTGGAGATTATCGCGTATATTGGTATGATTTGTTACCTGTGGTTTACTTCTTGGCTGCTGTTTAATCATGGTGGTTTAATGATATGAATTCAGAGACTGTCCTGGATATGTCTTTTGTCCCTTGAATCAAAAAATGACAAGAAGTTGATTAATAATATTTCATGTAAGATTTTTAAATGCTTAGTTGTAAACAGAACTCTTCAGACATTAATTAGTAAGATTTCATCGCTGTAAATTTCCACTGCTTTTTCTAATAATAAAATTTAGCTTTTCCCCCTTCATGATTGAAATCATCTTATTAACAGTAGAATTAGCTGTCCCTTAAATGTCCAAGAGGAAACACCATAGGAAGCCTAGTCATTGGGAATGAAACCACTGATGACTCCCATTTCTTAAATTCTTCTAAAGTCTTTTTTTGGTTCAATTTCTGTAATTTATTTCTACATAAATATATTTAAGAAATACCTTTGACTATTATCATATATTCTTGAAAGTTATGTGATTTTAATTTTTATGGGTTTCTCAATTATTGATTCCATTTTCATCCCATGGTGGCTTCTTAAACAGTGAGGTAACCTTTTTTTTTCCCAACTAAGAACTCTTATATATATTCACCATGTGTGTTATTTTTCAGAACCTAAATTATGTCAAAAAATAATTTTTAAATTTCATATATACTAAATATTTTTAATAATATGATACCATCACATTTCAGTTTGTGTTCTCTATGTAGAGACTCTGATATTGCAATTTCTCTTTCCTGATGTCATGAGGGTTTTGATCAGAACTGGAGAAAATATTAGGCCAGTTATTTCCATGATTTCCAGGAGCACTACTCTGTATACAAGGAGCTGACTGTGTACTTCTATATATATCTGTGTCTGCTGCTGCTGCTACTAAGTCGCTTCAGTCGTGTCGGACTCTGTGCGACCCCATAGATGGCAGCCCACCAGGCTCCACCGTCCCTGAGATTCTCCAGGCAAGAACACCGGAGTGGGTTGCCATTTCCTTCTCCAGTGCATGAAAGTGAAAAGTGAAAGTGAAGTTGCTCAGTCGTGTCCAACTCTTATTGACCCCATGGACTGCAGCTTACCAGGCCCCTCCGTCCATGGGATTTTCCAGGCAAGAGTACTGGAGTGGGTTGCCATTGCCTTCTCTGCCATCTGTGTCTAGCAGGTTGTGAAGCACTTTCTCATTAATTTTGGCATTTCCTTAAATGTCATGTGTGAATTATTTTCTTAACAATATCATTGAGGGTGGATCAGATATGCCTCCTTCCTGGACCTTTCCATCAAGGGCTGGATCCTCACCTCCAGATAGATCCTCAGCACTCTGCACCTGCTACTTCCAGGGGAGATCGGTGAGCACAATGTGTCTGAGGCCACCAGGGCTGCCATCAGATACACCACCTGCAGATGAGCTGTCTCAGGACCACCTGAGCATCACAAACCAAAGACTTTTTTTGCAGAGCCACTCACTTGATAGGAAAGACTTGTAGCTCTCAAAAATAGGATGTGCTCTGGATTTGGACCTGTGCCATTTCCCCCTTATTGAAACCCTTTAATGGTGAAGGAAAGACTATCTCACATTATCAGATCTACAAGAATATATGATTCTAGTGCAGTTTTTCAAAGGAAAATCCTGATTTTCCCTAACTATGTTTTCTTTCACCACTTCTTAATGGTCATTCTATTAGTTATCGCTCAAGGTCTGCCTTGTTGGAGTCTTTATCATCAAAATTATTTTCATAATAACTTCATTTACTTTTTTACTCTCATTCTCCCACTGAGAACAGCAGTAACTTCCAGAGTTTTAAGAATTCATGCCTAATACTCCTCAAACTTTCACATCATAATGCTCTCAGGAAATTATCTTATCACCTTCCTAACTCTAAATAGGAATGACAGTGGCATATCATCAGCAAACATTACATTAGGTTTTCCTTTGACATCCATGTTTTTTCACAATACCATTTTTGGTTTCAGAGCATGTTAGTTACCTAAGGAATATCAAACATTCACATCATTTTAACAACGATTGAGATTCACATGTCTTTTGTCTTTCAGCTTATTCACATAAATCCCACTAAAAATTTCCACTCTTAAATCACATTAGCATTCTGGGAAGGAAATCCCTTCCCTGGGTAGGTTTCCTGAGCCATTAATTAGGTCCTTTCCCATGCAGACTCATGAGGACAGCTGCCAGCATTGTCAGAGCTCTGTTTTCTCATGACTTTTCTACCATTGGCCACTTGCTTTCTTCAAGAGTCCCCAAAGTCCTACTGTGTCCTGGGGGTTTCAATTTCCCTGTAGCAGTCCACACCCAGGACCTAACTAGACTCTGATTTAAGGCAAAACAGGGGCTATGGGAGTGGATGTAACCCCATATCTAGTCTTTTCTTTCACCAGTTTTTGATTCCCCAATTCTCCATGCTCCACATATTTGATGCACAGCTGTGCTGAGAGAGCATCTGCACTGGCCCCCAAGTAGAGCACATTCTGCATTCCAAGCTTACTTCTACCCCTGTTTCCTGACTGCTCGAGGACTAACAGACTAGAATGTACACAAAAGCCCTCAAAAGCACATTTATAATGTGTTTCTTCCTTATTCCATCCCCATGGAGATGTGGGCTACTCCCCTCAGGTCAAACTCCACACTCACTCAGGAGCACATGCCCTACAGATATGTCATGGTTTACTGATATATTATGTGTGAAGCTGTTCGCCTCTTCATAGGGATGGTCACGGTAAAATTTCTTGTTCAATTATGCAGACCCTTTTGAGAGTAAAACGACCACTACAAAGAATTGTGCTGGGACAACAAAGAAAATCAGGGCGTGTGGAGACACTTTAAGGGAAAAGAACTGGGAAAAGAGTAGAGACATCTTCTGGGGCTGGGGAATTACAGAGCACAAGGGGTGAGTGGGAAAATGAGAATGCCTCATGCTTCAAAGTTTTCTCCCCTTCAGAATTGTGGTGCCTTTGATCTCTAGAGACAAAAAGTGCTGCATAGCGGCATTAACAAGGAATAGACACACAACAGGGTGACAGTGTTTGCTTGGGTCCTATAACTACTTTGAGCAGTGAGACTATAATTGGCAGTAAGAGTGATTAAGGACAGAGATTTTGGAGTCAGATTAGACCTGAATTGAAACTCCAGCTGTCCTTCTTTCTAGATGAGGTGCTCTGGATAAGTGACTTGACCTCTCTGCACCTCAGTTTCCTACTCTGTGGAAGAGGGTCTATAAGACTGTTTTGAGGACTCAGTGAGATAAGGGAGATGGAATGCCCAGTGTATGGAGGCTAGACTTATTCTCAGTCCTGAAGTTCATGCTCTCAGGCAATCAGAGGTGTAGAGGGTAAGACTTGGTGTCAGATAGCTGGATGGACATGCTCTCCTGGCTGCCCTCCTTGGCCTCATCTGTTTGCTTATGGCTAACAGTGAGATACCGAGAAGGCAATGGCAACCCACTCCAGTACTCTTGCCTGGAAAATCCTATGGACGGAGGGGCCTGGTAGGCTGCAGTCCATGGGGTCTCTAAGAGTCGGACATGACTGAGTGACTTCACTTTCACTTTTCACTTTCACGCATTGGAGAAGGAAATGGCAACCACTCCAGTGTTCTTGCCTGGAGAATCCCAGGGACAGGGGAGCCTGGTGGGCTGCCGTCTATGGGGTCGCACAGAGTTGGACATGACTGAAGCGACTTAGCAGCAGCAGCAGCAACAGTGAGATAAGGGTGGAGGACTTTTCACTCCAAAGCCTCTTGCTAGTGAAGTTACAGAGATAAGGCAGGTCTGAAGTGTGATGGGAAGTTGCTAGGGAGCAGATGGAAAAATGTAGACTCTTGGGATCACATGGGCTATAGCCCATCAGGCTTCTCTTTCCATGGTATCTCCCAGGCAAGAATATTGGAGTAGGTTGCCATTTCCTTCTCCACTGAATAGGGTATTTTTGTCCTAGTAAAACTATTTTGCCTGATTTGATGCTTTCCATTTGTTTTTAAACCAGTAAAGTACTTCCCCTTAGTTTATCATTTCAGTAAACCACACTTTTTGATTATCATTGCTCACAAGCTGCCCTTTCTCTTAATCACCTTTTGAAGTCAGTAACCACGTTTGCTTATTTGGTATTATCCTCTTCAACATCGAACACCATTATTCCTCCCTTTCTTAGATTTCCTGTGTTTTAATCATCCTTGGTCTTCCAGTCTTCACTCTACATCCTAACTGTTGTGCCTTTTAAACATTGTTTATTAGTGCTCCTACTTTATTTCTGAATTTACATCCAAGCACAATTAAATATATTGTAGTGTCATAGGTTCCTTGAAATTACTTCTCCCAGAATATAATGACCATGACAGAAAATACATGACTTACTAAAAGTGTTGTGTTTTCAAACTGGCTCATGACGCTGTCTTTGACAATGTACAGGGCTTTACCAAGATCTCTTCTTGTTGAAAATTTTGTTCCAGGTGTGTAAGATGATCCTGAGGTACCACTCAGGCACATCTACTTGTAGGTGATTTGTTGTTAGTTTTTTTCATGTGTGTTTGTCTCCTTTGAAATCAAATTCTTTTCATCAAATTTTTCATAAAATTCTTATCATACATGAAAATGAAAATGATCAGTTTCAGGGAGTTTCTTTCTTTAAAATCCTTAGTCTAATGATCCCCAGCACAGTTTTTGAGGGGTGGTAATTCTACATTGGACCAAGAAAAAAAAAAAGCCTTTTATACCCATCCTTGATCAGGCCCCATTTGTGGCCACTCAACACTGAGTGGTTAAGTTCTTTCTAGTATCCTGCCTTGCCCTGTTTTTTCTCTAGAGTTTACATATTTCTGAAAATAATACTTTATGTTTTGTATCTCCAGTATGGCACTCTTTGCTCAGGGTCTGAAAAACAATGTTGGTTTCTGTAGATTGTACATATTTTGCCTGTTTGGCTGACAGTGGCTTCCTTTTCAGGTTTTAAAATCCTAATCAATAGGGAAAATTTCAACTTGTTTTAAAAGTATAAAAAGAATACCAAACATAACTGAATAAACATTGGTGTGTATTATGTGGTTGTTTTTTTTTTTTCCTCTCGGTTATGTTGCTTTCTGAGATTCCAAACCTCCCCACAGACCCACCTGTGAGAAGGTTTCCTACTGTGTGGTAACTTCTCCTTCATGACTCCCTCCTCAGGACAGGTCTCTGTCCCTAACTCTTTTGTCTCTCTCTTTTTGTCTTTTATCAAGCATCAATGTTAGAATGCAGAGAAGAGTCTTATACACTATTAATTTTGAAGCAATGTGATATAAAGTGTACATGGGGCCAAGAAAAACAGAAAGAGCTACAAAAATATCCTGACACATACCAGACACATCAGCAGAAGCATTCACCTGGCCCACAGATACATAAGAAATCATAAATGACTGCTACCTTAATCCACAAAGTTCTGAAGGAATTTATAATGCTTCCATCAATAAATGATGTATTATTGAAAATTCATTATTTTCTAGATGGCTCAGGGATTTGGATGCCTTCATTCATCAAAAACGTCTGTATAAGTAAAACTTTCCCTTAATATTCTACTTTTATATGCAGTTGAAGAATTTAAAATTGTAACTATACCACCTAGTAAATATCATACCAGCATTTATCTGTGAAAAAAAGAAATGGTTTCAATACAATGGAAAAGTCAACAGCTATATCCACCTATAACTCAAAATCCTTGTCTTCTCTGGGTTGAATTCCTTTCCCTAATATATCTGTGCTGATGTACTAAACCTTAGTACGTGACATGTAATACCCATACATATAATACATGTATACGGAGACAGGATTTAAACTGGAGGAATCAAATTCAGTTGGGTTCATTATGATGCCCCCTAATCTAAAATGACCTGTATCCACATAAAAATGAGAAATATGGACACAAAAACCTTCATATAGGGAGGAAACTGTGAGCAGAAATGGAAGGGTCACTGCCATCTCCACAAGCCAAGGAGAGAGGACTGGAACAGAGGCTTCCTTCACATTACTCTGAAGGAACCAAACCAGCTGACATTTTCAGGAGGATTTCCGGCCTCCAAAAGTGTGAGACATTAAGTACGTACTGTTCAATAAACCGATCTCTGGCATCTGTACATCAGTTTCAGATAACTAATATGATATTTTAAAATCACCACGATTAGAAACATACAACAAAGCAAGCAAAGAAGGAAAGGGCTAGCAAATAATCTCACTTGATACCCTCTATGTTACCAAGAAAATAATCAAACCTGATACCCTCTGTCTTATCTCTATGTTTTCGTTGTTGTTCAGTCTCTCAGTCATGTCTGACTCTTTGTGACTCCATGAAGTGCAGCATACCAGGCTTCACTGTCCTTCACTATTTCCCGGAGTTTGCTCAAAATCATGTCTGTTGGAACGGTGATACCATCCAACCATCTCATCCTTTTTTGCTCCCTTCTCCTTCTACACTCAATCTTTCCCAGCATCAGGGTCTTTTCCAATGACTCAGCTCTTTGCATCAGGTGGCCAAAGTATTGGAGTTTCAGCTTCAGCATCAGTACTTTCAGTGAATATTCAGGACTGATTGCCTCTTAGGATTGACTGGTTTGATCTCCTTGCTGTCTAAGTGACTTGCAAGAGTCTTCTCCAACAGCACAGTTCAAAAGCATAAATTCTTCAGCACTCAGCCTTCTTTATGGTCCAACCATTACATACATACAGGACTACTGGAAAAAACCATAGCTTTGACTAGATGGACATTTGTTGTCAAAGAGATGCCTCTGCTTTTTACTACACTGTCTAGCTTTGTCATAACTTTTCTTCCAAGGAGCATACAACTTTAAATTTCATGCCTGCAGTCACCATCCACAGTGATTTTGGAGCCCAAGAAAATAAAGTCTGTCACTGTTTCCACTTTTTCCCCATCTATTTACCATGAAGTGTTGGGGCCAGATGCCATGATCTTCATTTTTTAATGTTAAGTTTTAAACTTGCTTTTTCACACTCCTCTTTCACCTTCATCAAGAGGCTCTTTAGTTCATCCACACTTTCTGCCATTAGGGTGGTGTCATCTCCATATGTCAGGTTTTTGATATTTCTCCAGAAATCTTGATTCCAGCTTGTGCTTCATCCATTCCAGCATTTCACATGATGTACTCTGCATAGAAGTTAAGTAATCAGGGTGACAATATACAGCCTTGAAGTACTCTTTTCCCAGTGTGGAACTAGTCTGTTGTTCCATGTCTGGTTCTAACTCTTGCTTCTTGACCTGCATAAGGCTTCTCAGGAGACAGGTGAGGTGGTCTGTTATTCCCATCTCTTTAAGAATATTCAACACTTTGTTGTAATCCACACAGTCAAAGACTTTATCATAGTCAATGAGGCAGAAGTAGATGTATTTTTGGAATTCCCTTGCCTTTTCCATGATCCAAACCAAATCAAAATATCACAAAGTTTTGAAATCCCACCATGTTCTCTCTCTACAGATGTATGAAACTAGGAATCAGTTTAAAAAGAAAAGCAATGGAAGATCAGCTTCTTTAAAATTAGTCAGTACACTTATAGCAAAATGTCATAAATAAAATTCAAATAAAAATTTGCAAGGTCCATGAGGAAAAAACAATGGAAAAGATATGACCCTTAACATAAACTTTACATTCAAATGTCTTGAGGTAAGAGGAGATATCTTAGATTTTATATTCCTGAAAATCCTTCTCCAAATTGATGCAAGAGCCTGGAGAGATGACCTGATCTGAGTTCATATTTTATCCCCATGATTAAACAGAAATATGGAACCAAAAAAGAACAGGCAAACTATCACAGTTCCCTCTCTCAATCTTCAGGCTGAATTTCATAGAAAGGCTATTATCTGTTCAGCTCTGGTTTCTCAATCACAGTTTCAGTCAACAGCTGTGGCTCACAGGCTGCCAAGTGACCATTGGCTGTACCAATGGAGACAGGAGGTTGAACTGCTCTCACTGGACACTCTCTAATGGATGTAAAATTTCAGGTCATGAAAGTTTGTGTCTTAAAGATCGAAAGATTCTTTGCTAGGAAAAAATTGTTTAGAAAAAATCTGTATGAATTTCTAAAAGAATTCAGAAACCAGGGAACTAGGAAAGTTAAATTGTTATAAAAACTTTGTTTTGACATTTCTGTACTATACATCAATCCTTATTTATAAATTTACTTGTATGCTTAATCTAACATACATGTGATAAGTGTAGTGGATGGGTATACCTGTTTCTTCATTTATCTATTACATATCACACATAAAATACTTCTGAAGAATTCCATAATACACTTATGGGAGAATGGGAATAAATTAGGAAATGAAATTAATAAAAAAATAATTTAGACTTTATAGAAATCTATCATGTCTGACTGACCTAGCAAAGAACTAAATCTGGGCTCAAGAAAAGGCTAGAATTCTGCATTTTCTCTAGTTTTCTCTCATTGTTTAGCTGATATTGACATCCTTCACAGGTTTCTACATCCAAATCCAGGCATACTGAGAATTGTCTTTTTAATTTTTAAAGTTTTCTTGAAGTTTAGCTGAGTTAAATATTATATTAGCTCAGGTTTGCAACACAGTGTTCAATAGTTTTGTATATTATACTCTGTTTAAAGTTACTACAAAAATAATTGCTATATTTCCCTTTGCTCTACAGTATATTCTTACTAAGAGTTCAAGAAAGTATGGTATAAAATATGAAATACTGAATTCTAATGAAAATCATAGAAAATTGCAAAAGATTAAAATAGCGTAGTGCATTCTCTCTGCAATGTGTGGTAAGCTGGAAATTAATGGGAAAAAAAAGGAATTGGATAATCACCAACTACATTGAAAGTCAGCTACATTCCTACAGAAAAACAAACGGAAAGGTCAATGCACCAAAAAAGATACACAGTGGATATTAAATTTAATAAATATTATCATAAGCATTAACAATCAAATTACTTGAGTTAGCGGAAGGAGTCCTCTGAGTTCTCTGAGTTGCTGAACATCCTCCTCTTATTTTGATGGAAGGAGATAGAGACATGCCCCACTACCAGATCTGGATGCCTGTACTTAAATCACCATGGTTTAAACAAGTACTTGAACAGAAAATCAACAGGAAAACCATCACACCTCCTTCCTAATCAATCTCCAGGGTAAAAATCACAAGAAAGCTGTTATTGGCCCAGCCCTGGTCACCTCACCACATTTTGGGCCTATCATTTGGCTCACTGAGTTGCCAGTCCCATTAGTTGTTACTATGGGGACTGTGGCTACAGCTTCTGTCATTCGGTGATCTCATCATCTGGGCAAAACTGCACTTAAGTCAAATCCCAAAAAGTTATAGGCTGCAAAAAAGAAAATAAAAAAAAGAAAAGGAGACCAATCTGAATTAGGTAGAATACTAATTTCAGAAGGTATATTGCTTGATTCCAGAAAATTAGATTTTCAAATTTTACACTGCAGTGGGCTCCTATTTCATGTTTTCAACTGAATCCAGATTTCAGGTATGTTGAAAGAGTATGAATGGGTAATTAAGATTTTTATATCTGCTGTGTGAATGCATGCTAAGTCATGTCTGACTCTGTGTGACTCTATCCATGGTAGCCCACCAGGCTCCTCTGTCCATGTGATTCTCCAGGCAATACTGGAGTGGTTTGCCATGCCCTCCTCCGGGGGATCTTCCCCACCAAGGGATGGAACCCATGTCTCTTACATCTACCTGCTTTGACAGGCAGGTTATTTAATACCAGAGCTACCTAGGAAGCCATTTATATCTGCTACTGCACTTTATGGATTGCTATATGGCACATAAAAGTCTCTGAATGATACTCCTGTATACAGGTGGGAGAACGACAATATGAAAGGTCAATTAAACTTTCATGGAAAGAATTTTGACCATAAAGATCCCTAAAATGACTGACAGAGAAACCACGGATAGAAATGACCTTTTAGGAAAGTGAGGAGATGCAATATGGTTAAGAAGAGTTCATGATTTTGCCTGGAACAACTGACACAACAGACACATATTAATGAGGTTTATAATGCTTTCCTCAGGGTAGAAATGTTTTAACCATGGCACTAGGGCACAGGTCAAGACTCTAGAGTGCATGTGACTGTTCAGTGCTATAGGTCTTTTCCTGCCAAGTGGCTCTGAAAAGAGCCTTTGTTATGCAAAGTTCCGGGTCAGCCTATCTGCTGGTGGTGTATTTGATGACCGCCTTGGTGGCCTCTGACCTGGCGTGTTTGCCCATCTCCCCAGGCAGCAGCAAGCTCACAGAAGTCTGGATCTCTCTGGAGGTGATGGTGGGGTGCTTGTTTTTGGGGGCCAAGCGCCCAGCCTCTGGCGATGCGCTGGAATATATCAATCACGAAGGAACTCATGACATTCACGGCCTCCTGTGAGAGACTCAAGCCCATGTGGACTTGCTTTAGCACCCTGGAGAAATAGCTGGTGAAGCTCTCAGTGTTATCGGAGAGGCGGCGGTGGCGGCAGTTACCACGGCGGCCGCTGCAGCCGTAGTGACCCTTTGGTATCTTCTCCTTTGCCTTCCTTGGCTCCATTTCGGAGGGCTCGGCTTCACAGGGCTAGGTTTCTTCATTGCCCAGGTCTTCTTCAGACAGCTTAGGTGATGACTCATCCACCTCGGACTCACGTTTCCCACAGCTCAGAGGGAAGGCAGCTTCCTAGGGCAGGTGCCCGGCTTTATAATCCCTGCCTGCCCTGAAGTCACTGGCAAGGTCCATATCTGATTGAATAAAATTGAAGTCAGGGAGGCCTGTCACTCAGTCACCCCATGTCACGTGTCACCAAATGCCCCTCCCCCTTTGACCCTCTGTGGATCAATCACAGCGGGAATCTTTAAACTTTCTATGACCTCCCCCAGAAACTCTTTGAACTATGCAGCATGTAGGAAAGGGCTTCCCGGGTTGCGCTAGTGTTAAATAACTTTTTTTTTTTTTTTGGAAAAAACAAAAAACAGTTTGAGCTTCCTGAGAAGGTCTGACTGACCTCCATAGCTCAAGCGCTTGCTGCCGTCAGAGTGACTCTGGCCAATTGGCGGCCATTTAATTCCACCACAGAATCTTATTTTTCCATTTCTGAGGCACCGTAGCTTGAGATGGGCTTCTCGGGTAGCGTTAGTGGTAAAGAACCCACCTGCCTAGGCAGGAGACATAAGAGACGCAGGTTTGATCCTTGGGTAGGGAAGCTCCCCTGGAGGAGGGCATGACCACCCACTCCAGTATTCTTGCCTGGAGAATCCCATAGACAGAGGAGCCTGTCGAGCTACAGTCCATAGGGTCACAATGAGTCGGACTCAACTGAAGTGACTTAGCACACACAAGCATGCAGCTTGAGCAAGTACTCTCTGACGTGTTTAGCAGAGTGCTCCTCAAAATCAGAGGACATGTGTGTGTGTGTGTGTCCATTGTCCATGCTCAGTCACTTCAGTCATGTCGGACTCTTTGTGATCCCATGAACTGTAGCCTGCCAGGCTCCTCAGTCTTTGGAATTCTCCAGAACTGACCTGCTATTACCTACAGTACTCATCAAAGTCCGTGAGTAGAAGTAAAATAAGCAAACCCACGTTCTCCAAATATGGAGCAAGAATAGAAATGGAATACTTACAGATTTTTAAAAATACTCATATATTATGGAACATAAATTTAAATGTTTAAAATTTATTTATTTATTTATTTATTTTTTTTGCATTTTGGTTGTGTGCTCAGTTGCTTCAGTCATATCCAACTCTTGCAATCCCATGGATTGCAGCCTGCCAGGCTTCTCAGTCCATGGGATTCTCCAGGGAAGAATACTGTAGTGGGTTGCCATGCCCTACTCTAGGGGATCTTCTAGACCCAAGGATCTAACCCATGCCTCCTGCAGCTCTTGCACTGTAGGTGGAGTCTTTACTCTCAGCCACCAGGGAAGTCCTCTTTACATCTTGTGCATGCCTGGGTGCATCCTAAGTCGGGTCAGTCTTGTCCGAATCCAAGCCAACCTATGAACTATAGCTCTCCAGGCTCCTCTGTCCATGGAGATTCTCTAGGCAAGAATGTTGGAGTGGGTTTCCATGCTCTCTTCTAGGGTATCTTCCTGACCCAGGGCTTGAAACGCCATCTCTTACATCTCCTGTATTGGCAGGCAGGCTCTTTACCACTAGAGTCACCTGTGTAGCCCTCTTTACATCTTAGGTCCCCCAAATACCCAACATTTATTTATTTATTGTCAATAAATATTAGAGCTGTTTGTTGAAAAAGTGATTAATTCTCTAAGAATGCACCAGGGCTAGAGGGCAAGAATCAAGTAAAGGGAAAGATAATTAATATAACATGCTAATTTCTAAAATCAATGATAATACAAACAAAAATTTTAATATATTCATATAAAAATAAGTTAGCCAAAGTGAATCAAAAGTCACTGAAGAATATTCAAAGAGATGGAGGTTTTCAACGAGCTATGGTAATCATCAGGCTTAAGTGCATTTCCTGTGAGGATTTTAAGGAGCATCTAATTCTACTGTTATTGAAGTATTTCTAATTATAAAGAGAAAAAAGCTAATTTTTATCACTAGTAAATAGAATGTAATGATAATTCATGGAAGAAAGTTTGCAACTGCACATTATCTGGAACATGACGTAGTGTTACTAGTAACCCAAAGCTACAGAAGGCCTTTCTTTTCATTACAAATTCTCAAGAGACTTTTCCTCTCCCACAGTTAGGGACATGGATTAGAAATATTTTTTGGCATTTTCCTTTCCCATTAAGAAATTTCCAATTTTCATTAAGGCTGCAGTCATTCAGTTATCCATAATTATTAAAGGTTTCAGGGATTATTCATCTCTGTCACTTTTCACACAAAGCTGAGCATTTTAAAGAATATATATAAATAATTTTGTCAAGTTATTTTTCATGTTTGGAATGGAAGGTTTTCACATTTTTTATCCTATCTATTAACCAAAATAGAATCATAAATGACCCTTAAAATATAAACCAAGCTAGGGTCTCTAAATTTATTCAGCTGATGTCTAAACTACTCTGCAATGTAAGAGACAGCTGACACTCATATTGGTGTAATGGTGGTACCTCTTCATGGGGGTTGTGCAGCAGGATAGGGAGATTTTAGCTTGTCAGCTCACATCTCTCAAACAGCAAGGCAAAGCTGTGTGTCCTTTTAAAGATTAGCTATGTCATGTGCATAACATCACTTCTTCCACATTCCATTGGTCAAAGCAATCACAGGCCTCCCAGAGTCAAAAATAGGGGAACAGACATGTTTTATCCACTGGAGAAGTGTCTTGGAATGAGCAGCCTTCATGTATCTAACAAATATGCCATACTACACATGCTTCTTGAGATGTGACTGGGTGCCACACTTACATTATGTGAATAACATAAGGTCTTAGCTTCCTTGGGCCACAGTGTTAAACTGTGGAATCCTTTTCAACTTGATTTACCCTATACAAGTGACCTTGCACATGTAGTGGATCCCTATGATCCAGGGCCAAACTTTTACTCTAAGTTTTGTGAAGTTTCTGACCATTATATTCATTCTCCCCCACTTCTGGGTACCTGGACATAGAAACATAGACATGTTGATGTTAAAGAGAATGTATGAAGTGAGTTCATGCTAAGAAGAACTCTACCATAATCTGATCTGAATATCAGATTTCCTGATTGTGGTCACTTAAATTTCCCATAAGCCTCAAGGTCCTCTTCTTTCAAGGATCCCCTAACACCTGTCATTTTTGTGTGTGCGTGGCTTTAAAAAAATTTATTTTCTCACAGTTCTAGAAAGTCCAAGATCAATGTTCTAGCAGGGTTTGGCTTCTGGTGAGAGTGTTCTCCCTGGCTTGCAGACAGCTATGCTTCTTTGTGTCCTTGAGCTGGTATCCTTATAAAAGGGGAGAGACACCGGGGATCTCTCCCTCTCCACCTGTCATTTTAATTGCAATACATCCCTCTCCATCTCGCCTGCAAATGAACATATTGTCAGAGTTATATTGGGCAGTTTTGGGGTCACAGATATAATTGAAGGAGGAAGACAGTCAGAAACAGCCTCTAATATATATATAGTCCCATGCTCTTGGAGTTTGCTTAAGGGAAACACTTGATTAAACAATTCCATTTGAATTAATTCCCCAAAGGGGATTCATGTACGTGAAGAATATCCACACTGCATTTCCATTTATTCAAAAATATTTCCTCTTGAACTGATTAGTAGAGAGAATCATGGTTACTAGCAGCTCCGGATATGTTCACATTTTCAAAGGCTGATACCATGTCTGATCGATCAGAACCTAGAGTGAGTTTCAGGAAGTCACCTGAGTCCTGTTATCAGATCTATCCCAGCAGCTACGTGACCTTGTGTAATGAATGGCTGTCATTTCCTCAGGCATATATCATGTGGGAAAGACACTGAGTCTCCAGAAGGGATAGAATTCACTATAACGGTCCAATAGTTATAAGAACAGTAATTATGTACAGAGTCTTCTTTAAAACAAAACTCCAGGTGATGGAGTTTGGATCAGCATGAAGGCAACCCAAAGTCATATGATACTTGCCAAACTACATCTTCCAAGGGTTGACATTGTCAAAAGTAGTTACATTAAGGATAGCTTGCAGCATTTAAAAAATCCTGGCCATTAAGGGCAGGACTGGCCATGTCACTACCCTCAGAGAGACACTAGGGAACACAGCAAGGACTTCATTGATGACCAGTTAGAGGTGGAGTCTGGGATTTCTCACATTCCACTGAAGTCCACCAGTGATCCTACATTTGTTTTTAGAGTTCCCTCATAACATCAAGAAAAAGTCCAGTTTTTCAAGGTTTCTCCCCTCTCACTCAACATTCATTTCCTGTCATTCAGTAGTGACAAGCCATGATCAAAAGGAAGAGGGTGATGATGAATGAGAAATAAGTACCACCCCCATTTTATTGATCCTTGTCTTGGGAGCTGGGTTTTCATCCTGCCAGTTTAGTTGGTGGTCTCATTTTGTCACACCCATGTGCTTAGAGATGAAAAATATTTTTTAATGGAACAAATCACTTGAACAAAAATACCCTGTTGAGTTTGGGAAGATCATTTATATAGGATTATATGGATGGGTTATACAGGTGATACATCCACTCACATGTCTGAATTCATATCCTTTTCATCATATTTAAATCATACAATAAATCAAACAAGAAACTCAACAGCGGCTAAAGAATCATACCAACTTGACCCTCAATCTCTGAGGTTGAGCAACCCTGGAAGATGTTTCCTAGCTCAGCCTAAGATATATGATACAACATTGGGCTAATGGCTGTGGTTCAGTGGCTAGAGGTCCCTCATTGACTAATTCAGAGCTGAGTCCAGGTTGAACTACTTTGATTACATGCCCATATCACACCCATGATGACAGTGTGCAAGTTACGAAGTTTTTCACTTTTAAGAACATAATATCTCAGGCTTAGAAATAACAGAATCAAATTAATCTATAGGAGTTAGAGTGGTAACTTCAATTCTTGGGGACCTGGAATAGGCAATGTTTCTTAAACTTGGTGATTCTGTTATTTTTCTAATGTGTTTGGGCTCTCGATTATGTTTTCAATGGACTCTGTAATATGGGTAATGTCAAAAAAAAGTTGGAATGGCATATGCCATCCCTGTTAAGGTTTTGTTCTTGAGGCTGCTGATTAACATTTTTCCTTAAGCTTAAAACCCATTCCCTCAGTTTTTCTTTTCAGTCACCATTAACTCAAGTTTGTTCATTAGCAAAAGGTTGCTGCTATGAGCCATGAACATGGGGATTCTTCACCTCTGGAGGAGAGAAATTCGATCCGGGACCAGTGACGAAGTTTGATCGCTCAGAGATTTTGTGTAATAAAGTTTCATTAAAATATAAAAGAGATAGAGAAAGCTTCTGACATAGACATCAGAAGGGGGAAGAAAGAGTACCCCCTTGCTGGTTTATAGCAAGAAGTTATATACCTATTAGCAAACTGCTAATTAGAGAAAGGAAATACCTCAAACTGAGAGAGTGCACCAGGCCCCTCACCCACAACATGTATTTTGAGATAGCATTGGCACAAGGTGAGTCATCCCAGGCCATAAAACAGTTGACATGAATTTTGAAGAAAGGCAGATTTCCAACCAAATACATAGTTTCATTAACGTAGCTTAAGAGAACATTTCCATGAGTAAAACGTACTGGTTTATTGAGCCATTATCAGTTCTGAGTCTTAGGCGGAATGGACTTGAAGAAAGACAGAGTCTAAGGTAAATACATAGTTCATTAACATAGCTTAAGAAAAATATTTCCATAAGAAAAATGCATTGGTTAGCTCAAGGTTTGAGAAAAGTTAAGTTCAAGTGAAACCAAGTGTCGTCATGGCAACAAAGAATTTTAAAAGAAACTTCCTTTTAATTTTGTATAGAGAAGGGAACAAACACGTCTGACACTTGCACTCTATTTCCTATGCTTGGGGACCTCTGGCCTTCTTGCCTGTTACCCTCTCATTAGGTACCCTGTTTCCTCAATCATCCTTCAAAGAGAATTAAATATACTAATTTCTCCCAGTCTTCAAAATCAAACTCCATTTTCTTCTCTTTTATCTGCATTTCATATGTATCATTCAACTCTTGCATCCCAGTCTTCAAAGCCTTTATGGTCCAGTTCTTTTTTAGGGAGGAGGGGAATTTTTTAAAACTGAAGTATAGTTGATGTACAATATTATATGTTACAGGTGTACAACATTGTGATTCACAATTTTTAAAAGTTTTACTCCATTTATCAGTTCAGTTCAGTCACTCAGTCGTGTCTGATTCTTTGCAACCCCATGAACCGCAGCACGCCAGGCCTCCCTGTCCATCACCAACTCCCGGAGTTTGCCCAAACACATGCCCATTGAGGCAGTGATGCCATCCCACCATCTCATCCTCTGTCGTCCCCTTCTCCTCCTGCCCTCAATCTTTGCCAGCATCAGGTTGTGTTCGATTGACTCAGCTCTTCACATCAGGTGGCCAAAGTATTGGAGTTTCAGCTTCAACATCAGTCCTTCCAATGAACACCCAGGACTGATCTCCTTTAGGATGGACTGGTTGGATCTCCTTGCAGTCCAAGGGATTCTCAAGAGTCTTCTCAAACACCACAGTTCAAAAGCATCAATTCTTTGGCGCTCAGATTTTTTTTATAGTCCAACTCTCACATCCATACATGACTACTAGAAAAACCATAGCCTTGACTAGATGGACCGTTGTTGACAAAATAATGTCTCTGCTTTTTAATAAGCTGTCTAGGTTGGTCATAACTTTCCTTCCAAGGAGTAAGTGTCTTTTAATTTCATGACTGCAATCACCATCTGCAGTGATTTTGAAGCCTCCAAAAATAAAGTCAGCCACTGTTTTCACTGTTTCCCCATGTATTTGCCATGAAGTGATGGGACCAGATGCCATGATCTTAGTTTTCTGAATGTTGAACTTTAAGCCAACTTTTTTACTCTCCTCTTTCACTTTCATCAAGAGGCTCTTTAGTTCTTCACTTTCTGCCATAAGGGTGGTGTCATCTGCATATCTGATGTTATTGATATTTCTCCTGGTAATCTTGATTCCAGCTTGTGCTTCTGCCAGACCAGCATTTCTCATGATGTAGTCTGTGTATAAGTTTAATAAGCAGGATGACAATATACAGCCTTGATGTACTCCTTTTCTTATTTGGAACCAGTCTGTTGTTCCATGTCCAGTTCTAACTGTTGCTTCCTGACCTGCATACATGTTTCTCAAGAGGCAGGTCAGATGGTCTGGTATTCCCATCTCTTTCAGAATTTTCCACAGCTTATTGGGATCCACACAGTCAAAGGCTTTGGCATAGTCCACAAAGCAGAAATAGATGTTTTTTCTGGAACTCTCTCGCTTTTTTGATGATCCAACGGATGTTGGCAATTTGATCTCTGGTTCCTTTGCCTTTTCTAAAACCAGCTTGAACATCTGCAAGTTCACCATTCACATATTGCTGAAGCCTAATATTAGCTATATTCCCTGTGTTGTACAATATATCTTTGAAACTTATTTATTTTATACATAATAGTTTGTACCTCTTAATCCACTGCCCCTACCCTTCTCTTTCACCCTTCCTTCATAGAGAACAAACTGGTGGGCTCAAGTGGTGAGAGGAAGAGTTTATTTCTTTTTTGTTGTATTTACTGGCTTGTGATACTCTTTAGATCCCACATATAAATAATACAGTATTTGTCTTTCTCTGTCTGACTTGTTTCCCTCAGTATGACAATCTCTACATCCATCCATGTTGCTGCAAATGGCATTATTTCATTCTTTTTTTATGGTTTAGTAGTATTTCATTGTGTGTGTGTGTGTGTGTGTGTGTATACCACGTCTTCTTTATTCATCTGCCAATGTACATCTAAGTTGTTTCCATGGCTTGGGTATTGTGAATAGTGCTGCTATGAGCATAAAGGTGAATATATCTTTTTGAATTATAGTTGTATCTGGATATATGCCCAGGAGTTGGATTCCTGGATCATATGGTAATTCCACCACTTTTTCATAGTGGCTGTGTTCCCATAGTGTAGGAATGTTCCCTTTTCTCCACACCCTCTCCAGCATTTATTATTTGTTAGGCTATTTTTGCATTTATTTTTTTATAATTTAAAAAAAATTGTTGGAGTATCATTGATTTTCAATGTTTTGTTAGTTTCTGCTGTACAGCAAAGTGAATCAGTTACATATACTATATCTACTCACCCTTTTAACATTCTTTTCCCATACCGGCCATCACAGAATGTTAAGTAGCGTTCCCTGTGCTATACAGTAGGTCTTTATTAGTTATCTATTTAATATATAGTAAAGTGTATGCATCAATCCCAGTCTCCCAATTTATCCCTTCTCCCCATCGCCATCCCCAGTAACCATAAGTTTCTTTTCTACATCTGTGACTCTATTTCTGTTTTGTAAATAAGTTCATTTGTATAGTTTTTTAAGGTTCCACATAAAAGTGCTATCATATGATATTTGTCTTTCTCTGTTTGACTTACCTAACTTAGTATGATAATCTTTAAATCCATCTATGTTTTGTAAATAGCATTATTTCATTACTTTTATGGCTGAGTAATATCCCATTGCATATATGTACCACATCTTCTTTATCCATTCATCTGTTGATGGGCATTTAGGTTCCTTCCAGGTCTTGACTACTGTAATAGTGTTGCTATGAACATTGAGTTTCATTTGTCTTTTTTAATTAGAGTTTTCTCTGGAAATATACCCAGGAGTCGGATTGCTGGGTTTATTTTTAGGTTTTTATGAACCCGCATACTGTTCTCCATAATGGTAATGTACATTCCTACCAACAGTGTAGGAGGTTCTCATTTCTATTTTTTTTTAATTTATTTAAAGTTTTTTTTTGTTTTGTTTTGTTTTTTTTGCCATACTGCATAGCTTGTGAGATTTTATTTCCTCTACCAGAGATTGAACCCATGTCCTTGGCAGTGAAAGCATCATGTCCTAACCACTGGGCTGCCAGGGAATTTCTGAAGTTTTTTCTCCACACCCTCCCCAGCATTTATTGTGTGTAGACTTTTTGATGATGGCCATTCTGACTGACTGATGTGAAGTGGTACCTCACTGTAATTTCAATGTGCATTTCTCTGATAATTAGTGATGATGCTGAGCATCTTTTCATGTGCAGATTGGCCATCTGAATTTCTTCTTTGGTGAAATGTCTATTTAGGTCTTCTGCCCATATTTTATTTGTTTTTTGGTTGTTGTTGGTGGTGAGTTATGAGCTTTCCAGTTGATTCTATTTCCTCTTTATTCCTTTCTTTTTCTGGTTTGATGATTTAATTTTATTTTTGTTTTATTCTTTGGGATTTTAATGAATTTACTGTATGTTTTTGATTTCTGAAAGTGAAAGTCCCTCAGTCCTGTCCAACTCTTTGCATCCCCATGAACTACACAGTTCATGGAATTCTCTAGGCCAGAGTACTGGAGTGGGTAGCCTTTCCCTTCTCCAGGGGATCTTCCCAACCCAGGGATAGAACCCAGGTCTCCCACACTGCAGGCTAATTCTTTACCAGCTGAGCCACCAGGGAAGTCCAAGCATACTGGAATGGGTAGCCTATCCCTTCTCCAGGGGATCTTCTGGACTGAGGAATTGAACCCTGGTCTCCTGCTTTGCTGGTGGATTCTTACTAGCTTAGCTACCAGGGAATCCCTGAGTAGCTAGCACAAGGAGCTGGGCAGGTAGGGGTATGGGTGTGGGGCGCTGGGACACACCATGCTGCAGAAACCCACAAAGTGGGGAAAGGGGAAGGTGATCACCGGGGACCCGACCATCAATTCAACCCTTGTCAAAGATGGCTGACCTCGCATGCTCTGCCCATGAAGGGCGCAGTGAACTGCTGCAGCAGTGTAGAAGAATGAGTGGAGACCCGGTCTCGGGCTGTTGTCCTGGTGGCCGGGGAGCAGGGCCAGGGACACCTGCTGGTGCATTGGGGGACGGCCAATGTGCTCTCCCGTCCACCCATCCAGGGGTGGGCAGGGTGGGCACAGCTGCCAGTCCTCGGTGGCTGGCCTAAACTGTACCCGTGCTTGGGCTAGCGCACCAGAAAGGGGCGCAGCAGGGACACGGGTGCTCTCCCTCTCCCAGTATGCAATGACATTGGCTGACAGATGGTGGTGATGTGTAACCAACCCAAAAACTGGACCATAGCAGGGCTGGGGAAGCAAGACACACCAGGGCATGGCCCCGTGGGACAGACGAGGTGGAAGGAAGGACGGAGAGAGGAACCGATGGGGTGCAGCCACATAGACCAGTGTTGCAAAGATGTGGTAATGGCACTGAACTGGCACTGGAGATGGGATACCTGTGCGCCACCCCAAGGGGCCCCAGGGCCCTTCAAAAGGCCCTTCAAAAGGCTGCTGTGGCACACCACAGGATCTTACTGCCAGAGGCCTCCAGCACAGGGGCGTTCCTACGGCACCCAGGATGCTGACTGGCCTCCCCGGCCGCCGGGGGTGCCCCCTCACAGGCCTCGCTACCACCACCGCCAACACCCAGAGCCACAGCAAGCTGGGAGAACACTCTCCCGTTTGTACGGGTCCCCCCACGCCCCTCACGGGCACCTCATGGGCAACCCACCATGCCCAGCTTTCTCCCCCTTCAGGACCAAGGGCACTCTGCCCAAGGATGACACCCACTTGAGGCGAGGCCCGTTCAGTCACAGACAAGGGAAGGGGATACAGGTGGTCACCCATGCAGGGCGGGGAGGTGGGGGGGCTGGAGGGGAAAGCTGGCAGTGATGGGGAGGGGGTGGCAAGCACGCACAGCAAGGGCCACAGGACAGGGGCTCGGGCGCTGTCCAGGGAACAGAAAGACTTTAACATGGCCAGGCCACCAGGAAAACAAGTGTGGGGGTCCCATCGCCACACAAATGAAGGCGGTCCCATGACCCCTGGGGCGCCATCAGACCCTGGCCACTCCCAAGCCTCCCACGACCGGACCCGCCACCGGGGCCAGCACGCCACAGCCCCACTGCGTGTAGTGGAGGTGCCCTGTCCACCCATCTCAACCGTCTGTCCTGGGCAGACCCGTCTTCATCTAGTCCAAATCCAAGGCTCATGTCCTGGGGACATGCTCTTGCGTGGGGCAACCCAGCCCCTGCCCTCACACTGCCACCAGCTGTAGCTTGGGGCAAGGGCAGGCATGATGGGCTCCTCATGGCTGTGGGACTGGGGAGCTGGGAACAGGCATCCCCCTCCTGGACTCACACTGAAGTTGGCCATGAGCACATGGTGCCCATGCAGCCCTACTTGTCAGACTCCCTGGCAAGCCCATCAGGACCCTCCTCCTGGTTACCCTGTTTTTCGAGTATATTAACCCCTTCCTATATCTACTTGCTTTAGACTTATAGTCAAATAGGCTCAAACACATTCTAAAAAATATATCTATTCCTACTCTCCTCCCCCACATTTCATTATTTTGATGTCCTCTTTTGCATCTTCATGTTAATCCCCCTTTTTAAAAAATCCCTTTGATTTTCAGTGTGGTTATCATGGTTTTCACAAAAACGCTTTGGTTTTTAAAAATCTATGTACTGGCTGAAGTGATTTATTTTCCAAATACGATTTTTTCTTTCCTACTGATTCCTGCTTCTTTTCTGTTTAGAGAAGAACTTTCAATATTTTTTTTAGAATAGGTTTAGTATTTCTGTACTCTTTTAGTTTTTGCTTGTTTGAGAAATTCTTTCTCTCTTCGTCTATTCTAAATGACAATCCTTCTGGGTAGAGTATCCTAGCAGGATTATCATTTATTATAGAAGGAAAGATACCTAGGTCTTCCCAGGTGGCACTAGTGGTAAAGAATCTGCCTGCCAATACAGAAAACACAAGAGACGCAAGTTTGACCCTGGGTCAGGAAGATGCCCTGGAGAAGGAAATAGCAACTCATTCCAGTATTCTTGCCTGGAGAATCCCATGGATAGAGAAGCCTGGTGAGCTACAGTCCATAGAGTTGCAAAGCATTGAACATGACTGAAGCGACAGCACATGGAGTATCTTAGGTTATAAAATTTTCCGTTTTAGGATTTTGAATGTATCTTGCCACTCCCTTCTGGCCTGCAACATTTCTATAGAGAAATCAGCTGATAGCCTGATGGCGGTTCCCTTGTAATTAACTCTTTTTTTTTTCCTTCTCTTGCCTCTTTTATAATTCTTTTTTATTTTAAAAAAGAATATTTATTATTTGGCTGTGCTGGGTCTTAGTTGTGGCATGCAGGCTCTTTAGATGCAGCATGTGAACCCAGTTGTAGCATGCAAACTCTTAGTTAATGAGAGTGCTAATAGCCTCCATAGGGAGCCCAGAGGTCCCCAAGTAGGAGGAGGAAATAAAACTTCAAGTGGCAGACATTTTTTTTCTTTTAAATTTCTGTGTTGTCTTTGAGTAGTATACTCATTTTCACAATATTGATTCTTCTAATCCATGAACATGGTATATTTATCCATCTATTTGTGTCCTCTTTGATTTCTTTCATCTGTGTTTTATAGGTTTCTATGTATAGGTCTTTTGTTTCTTTAGGTAGATATATTCTTAAGTATTTTATTCTTTTTGTTGCAATGGTGAATGGTATTGTTTCCTTAATTTCTCTTTCTGTTTTCTCATTGTTAGTGTATAGGAATGCAAGGGATTTCTGTGTGTTAATTTTATATCCTGCAACTTTACTATATTCATTGATTAGCTCTAGTAATTATCTGGTAGAGTCTTTAGGGTTTTCTATGTAGAGGATCATGTCATCTGCAAACAGTGAGAGTTTTACTTCTTCTTTTCCTATCTGGATTCCTTTTATTTCTCTTTCTGCTCTGATTGCTGTGGCCAAAACTTCCAAAACTATGTTGAATAGTAGTGGTGAGAGTGGGCACCCTTGTCTTGTTCCTGACTTTAGAGGAAATGCTTTCAATTTTTCACCATTGAGGATAATGATTGCTGTGGGTTTGTCATATATGGCTTTTATTATGTTGAGGTATGTTCTTTCTATTCCTGCTTTCTGGAGAGTTTTTATCATAAATGGATGTTGAATTTTGTCAAAGACTTTCTCTGCATCTATTGAGATAATCATATGGTTTCTATCTTTCAATTTGTTAATGTGGTGTATTACATTGATTGATTTGTGAATATTAAAGAATCCTTGCATTCCTGGGATAAAGCCCACTTGGCCATGATGTATTATCTTTTTAATATGTTGTTGGATTCTGTTTGCTAGAATTTTGTTAAGGATTTTTGCATCTATGTTCATCAGTGATATTGGCCTGTAGTTTTCTTTTTTGTGTGGCATCTTTGTCTGGTTTTGGAATTAGGGTGATGGTGGCCTTATAGAATGAGTTTTCAATGCAATCCCTATCAAGCTACCAATGGTATTCTTCACTGAACTAGAACAAATAATTTCACAATTTGTATGGAAATACAAAAAAACCTCAAATAGCCAAAGCAATCTTGAGAAAGAAGCATGGAACTGGAGGAATCAACCTGCCTGACTTCAGACTATACTACAAAGCCACAGTCATCAAGACAGCATGGTACTGGCACAAAGTCAGAAATATAGATGAATGGAACAGAATTGAAAGCCCAGAGATAAATCTGTGTACCTATGGACACCTTATCATCGAAAAAAGAGGCAAGACTATACAATGGAAAAAAGACAACCTCTTTAACAAGTGGTGCTGGGAAAACTGGTCAACCACTTGTAAAAGAAGGAAACTAGAACACTTTTTAACACCGTACACAAAAATAAACTCAAAATGGATTAAAGATCTAAATATAAGACCAGAAACTATAAAACTCCTAGAGGAGAACATGGGCAAAACACTCTCCAACATAAATCACAGCAGGATCCTCTATGACCCACCTCCCAGAATATTGGAAGTAAAAGCAAAAAAAAAAAAAGGGGGGGGGACCTAATGAAACTTAAAAGCTTTTGCACAACAAAGGAAACTGTACTCAAGGTGAAAAGACAGCCTTGAGAATGGGAGAAAATAATAGCAAACGAAGCAATACACAAAGCATTAATCTCAAAAACATACAAGCAACTCCTGAAGCTCAATTCCAGAAAAATAAATGACCCAATCAAAGAAAGGGCCAAAGAACTAAACAGACATTTCTCCAAAGCAGACATACAGATGGCTAACAAACACATGAAAAGATGCTCAACATCACTCATTATCAGAGAAATGCAAATCAAAACCACAATGAGGTACCATTACACGCCAGTCAGGATGGCTGCTATCCAAAAGTCTACAAGCAGTAAATGCTGGAGAGGGTATGGAGAAAAGGGAACCCTCATACTGCTGGTGAGAATGTAAACCAGTACAGCCGCTATGGAGAGCAGTGTGGAGATTTCTTAAAAACCTGGAAATAGAACTGCCATATGACCCAGCAATCCCACTTCTGGGCACACACACAGAGGAAACCAGATCTGAAAGAGACATGGGCACCCCAATGTTCATCGCAGCACTGTTTATAATATCCAGGACATGGAAGCAACCTAGATGCCCATCAGCAGATGAATGGATAAGAAAGCTATGGTACATATATGTAATGGAATATTACTCGGCCATTAAAAAGAATTCATTTGAATCAGTTCTAATGAGGTGGATAAAACTGGAGCCGATTATACAGAGTGAAGTAAGCCAGAAAGATAAACACCAATACAGTATACTAACGCATATATATGAAATTTAGAAAGATGGTGATGATAACCTTATATGCAAGACAGAAAAAGAGACACAGATGTATAGAACAGACTTTTGGACTCTGGAAGAAGGCGAGGGTGGGATGATCTGAGAGAATAGCATCAAAACATGTATGTTATCAAGTGTGAAACAGATCGCCAGTCCATGTTGGATGCATGAGACAAGTGCTCATGGCTGGTCCACTGGGATGACCCAGAGGGATGGGATGGGGAGGGAGGTGGGAGGGGAGGGGGTATCAGGATGGGGAACACACGTAAATCCATGGCTGATTCATGTCAGTGTATGGCAAAACCACTACAATATTGTAAAGTAATTAGCCTCCAACTAATAAAAATAAAAGGAAAAAAATTCTGTGTTGTCATGATGACACCTGATTCCACCTGAACTTAACTTTAACTCAAACCTTGAGCTAGCCAATGAGTTTTTCTCATGGAAGTGTTTTTCTTAAGCTATGTTAATGAACTATGTATTTGGTTGGTTATCTGCCTTTCTTCAAAATTCATGTCAATTGTTTTATGGCCCGGGATGAATCACCTTGTGCCAATGCTATGTCAAAATGGATGTTGTGGGTGATGGGTCTGGTGCAACTCTCAGTTTTAAGGCATTTCTTTCTCTAATTAGCAGCTTGCTAGTAGGTATATAACTCCTTGCTAAAAACTAGCAAGGGGGCACTCTTTCTGTCCCCTTCTGATATCTATGTCAGAAGATTTCTCTATCTCTTTTATACTTTGATGAAACTTTATTACACAAAAAGCTCTGAGTGATCAAGCCTCCTCACTGGCCTTGGATCAAATTCCTCTCCTCTGGAAGCCAATAATCCTGGCATCATTCACAGCTCATAGCAGCAAACTTTCATTACGGCATATGGAATCTAGTTCCCTGACCAGAGATTGAACCCAGGCCCCTTGGATTAGGAGCATGAAGTCTTAGCCTCTGAACCACCAGGGAACTCCCTAGAAATCTCTTTATTTAACTTTTGTCATTTTAATTAGGATATGTCTTCGTGTGGATCTGAGTTCATCTTGTGTAGGATCCTTCTTGATTCCTGCACCTGGATTTCAGTTTCCCTCTTTAGTTTTGGGAATTTTTCAGCCATAATATCTTCAGATACATTTCTTACCCCCATTTTCTCTTTCTTCCCCATCTGAAATCCCTATTATGCATAGATTGGCATGCTTTATATTATCCTATAGGTTTCTTACATTGTTTTCATTTGACTTTCTGTCTTGTTCAGATTTTGTGATTTCCATTCTTCTATATTCCAGATTACTTATTTGTTCTTCTGTATAATTCATTTTTCTATTCCTTGCTTTTGACTCAGCTTTCTTCTTAGCAAATGAGTTTTCAAATTTTTCTTGACTCCTCCTTATAGTTTCTAGTTTATTTTTTTCCATTTATTTTTATTAGTCTTTTTATACTACTCTGCCTTTCTGTCAATAGCCTTTCTTAATTTCTTCAGTGTTTATATTATCTTCTACTTGAAAGTTTTGTCTGTTAAATTGAAGAGGTCTATTTCATTGTTCTTTTAGGGGAATTCTCTTGGTCTTTTAACTGGTAGTGGTTTCTCTGCTTCATTATTTTACTTATATTTCCCTTACTCTATGAGTTTAGGAGAAACAATTTTCTTCTTTGGTCTTGGAGAGCTATTTATATGTGGGAATATCCTTGTATAGCTTGTGTGTGTTTAATATTTTAGTTGTGAGGCTTGTTTTTAGTATGTATGCTTGCTGCCTCTTTCTTCAATATGTCCTGGCCATGATCCCCTTCGTATGAAGTGTACAGATACTGCAACTGGTGCCTGCTCCCAGGGCTCTTGGCAGTGGTGATTGTTTGTGTGTGACCCCAGAGCCTGCAATGGCAAAGGACGTGGCTTACAACTACTCCTGGAACCTGCAAGGGGAGAAGTTTCAGTTCTTCCCTGCTCCTGGAACTTGTATAGGTGGTGTCCTATCACCTGAGAGCACAAGCAGGAAGAAAGTCTGCAAACGTGGGTCCTCACCTTCCCCTCACACACTCCCCAAGCAACAATGCTGGCCTCTAAGGTGAGCCCAGGTTTCCTTCGTATACAACGTCAGCTGTGGTTGCAGCAGACTCCAGTCCCTTCAGGCTGTTTTTGCACAGCCAACCCCAGTTCTCTCTCCGGGTCTGATCTCCAAAGTCTGAGCTTCAACATCCAGCCCCTGCTTGCATCATTGGATGCATATCTCAGGCTGGGGAGCACAGGGCTGTGGCAATCAATGTCTATGCAAGTATCTCTCCATTCTGTCTGCTACAAACTGGTTGCTACACTCTGCTCCAAGGCATCAAGTTTCCCATCAGTCCCAGCTGATTTCCCCACTGCAGGGGAACTTCCCAGGGTACAGGAACTTTTTCTCTTTCACAGCTCCCTCCCAGGGGGCACAGGTCCCATCCCAATTCCTTTCTCTCTCTCTCTCTCTCTCTTTTTTTTTTGTCCTACCTGGTTATGTGGAGATTTCCTGGCTGTTCCAAAAGTTTGAGATCTTCTGCCAGCGTTCAGTAGATATTCTGTGAAAATCATTCCACACATAGATGTATTTTTGATGTATGACTTTCACATCTTACTACTCTCCTATCTTGATCACTTTCTCCTGTCTCAATTTCTTTCATCAGTGTGTTGTACTTTTCTAAGTATATGTCTTTTACTATCATAGGTAGGTTTATTCCTAGGTATTTCATTCTTTCTGATGCAATTGTAAATAGGATTGTTTCCTTATTTTATTATTATTATTATTGTCTCTGTTGGGTCTTCATGACTGAATGGGCTTTTCTCTAGTTGCTGCAAGTGGAGGTTACTCTCTAGTTGTGGTGCATGGGCTTCTCATTGCAGTGGCTTCTCTTGTTAGGAAGCACAGGCTCTGGGGCACATGGGCTTTAGTAGCTGCAGTGTGAGGGCTCAGTAGTTGTGGTTCCTGGACTCTAGAGCACAGGCTCAATAGTTGTGGTGCATGGGCTTAGTTGCTCTGTGGCGTGTGGGATCTTCCTGGATCAAGAATTGAACCCATGTCTCCTTCATTTGCAGGTGATTCTTTACTACTAAGACACCAGGGAAGCCTGGTTTCCTTATTTCTTAACTCATACAATTTATTCTTTCCCATTCCAGAATTTTTTGACATTTAGAGCATAGACCTTCAGGACCTGCAATTTTGCATCAATGAATGATGAGAGTACCCAGTAAGAGCAGTGCAGGCCCCAGTCTCCATTGATGCAGACAATGAGGGACTGGCAGCCAGTGAGTCACAGCTATTGGTCCAAAAAGTGGTGGAGTGACCAGGCCTGAAACAATAACAGCCGTCCTATGATACTCAGCCAGAAAATTAAAGCTGGAAGTGTAGGATTCTCTGTGAGTTGGCTTTGTTACTTTGTTTTGCATCTTGTTGATTTAAGGTTATAAATCCAGAGCACATAGTGCCACATGTCTCTGGACAATTGCTTCAAATAAGAAGATGATGATCAATAAATAAATATTTTTCTTTTTACCAAAATATTTGAAGTTAATATTCATGTGAATGTTAATACATTAATATTTTCATTATGTTTTTCATGGCATGATGCCTCTTTACTTGCATAATCTTTCTAAAATTATATTGCTGATTTTTGACAAAGTTTATTATATTCTGATTGTTTCCTTTAAAAATTGATTTATAGCTTCATACTTTGTGAAGTGAGAACATATTGTGGGATTTCAATCCTTTGAAATATTTTGTGATTTGCTTTAATGTCCAGTATTTTATTACCAGTGTTGAGTTTTATTTGAACATGTATGATAAGTTAGAATAATAATTTGGATATAAAAACTTTGGAAGGGTATCACCCTCAGCAAAACAATGAGACAAAAGCTGAATAAACTAAAACATTTCTTGGACTTATCAAAAGAGAAATAAGACTCTTGCAGACGAGACACCACACAAAGAATTTTGCATTTGACAGAGAACAACTTGCTCTAGAGAAAACTGAGAACAGGTCAGGAAACTAGAAAGAGCTTCGTTGGGAACTGCATACATATTGTTGTTGTTTAGTCTGTAAGTTGCATTTGACTCTGTTGTAACCCCATGGACTGTAGCTGGCCAGGCTCCTCTGTCCATGGGATTTCCCAGGCAAGAACACTGGAGTGGGTTGCTATTTTCTTTTCCAGAGGATCTTACCAAGCCAGGGATTGAGCCTGCATTTTCTGCAGTGGCAGGCTGGTCCTTTACCACTAAGTCACCAGGGAAGCCCAAGAAAGGTATACATGCAGGAGTCAATTTTACTTCCAGTGCTGTCTTTAATAGCAATAGAGACAGGAATTAGGACAAACAATCCTCCTTATCAAGATTTTGCCTTATTATTATTATGGAATATTTTAAAATCTTATAAAGCATTCAAAAAATTGAGTTAGCTGCATAGTAAATCTATTAATAGAAAATTATATTTTAAAGCAGGACAAGAAAACTTTAAGATAAAATTCTCTCACTGTGACCCATCTGGCCCTCCACCCTGTATCCCTTGGAGAAGGGCATGGCAACCCACTCCAGTATTCTTGCCTGGAGAATCCCATTGACAGAGGAGACTGACGGGCTACAATCCATGGGGTCACAAAGAGTCAGACATGACTGAGCTACTAACACTTTCACATTCTCTTTCTTCTCTCCCTAATGTGTACTGCACATATGCATTTCACATTTACTAGATCTCCTTAAGGATGAGAATGCCTGTTCAACCATAAAAATTGTTTTTTGCCCTTTCTTCTGACACTAGCACTGAAACTTCTTAATAGAATGGTGTTATTTACCATCTCTGTAGGTGGGTCATAATGACTCGCTGTGTGTTTTTTCTCCACAGATGGAAGAAACTGGAGGTCAATTAAAAAGAAAAAGAACTGGAAAATGTTTAACTATTTTCAAATTCAGCAATATGCCTATAGAAAAACCGAATCTAAAAAAAGTCAGTTTACAAAGAAGAAAATACAATGGATGTTGAATTAAATAAATACTATCATACACATTAACACATTAATTACTTGAGGTATATGAAGGAGTCATCTTAGTTCTCTTAATTGCTGAGTCTTCTCCTCTTATTTTGATGAAAAGAGATAGAGACATGTCCCACTACCAGCTTTGGATGCCTGTACTTAAATCACCATGGTTAAAAGCAAGTACTTGGATGGAAAAACAACAGGGCAATTATCACAACTTTTTCCTCAATCTTTGGGCTGAGTATCATAGGAAGGTTGTTATTGACTCAGACCTGGTGATTCCACCACTCTTTGGACCAATAGCTGTGGCTCATTGGCTACTAGTTCCTCAGTGGCTGCATTAGTGGAGGGTGGAGGCTGAGTTTCTCTCACTGGATTACCCTCATCATCCAGTGAGGCAAAATTGCAGGTCTTGAAGCTCTGTGTTCTAAAAATAAAAAAAAAATTCTGGATTGGAAAAAAAATAAGTTGTGTGAATCAGAATGAATTTTAATAATAATTTCAGGATCCAGTGATTTGGAAAAGTGAATTTTCTCTTGGAAGTTTAAGATAACCTTTTGTAATATGTTTGAGTAGTCATTTGTGTATTTAAATGAACCAATATTATGAGATATGTTGAAAAATGTTGAGGAGGGATGTGGTGATGGGCTTATTTGCTTCCTCACGTTATCTCTATATCATCATAAAGTACCTCTAGAAAACTCCACAACACCCTCCCAGGGAATCGGAATTAAAATGCAAAATAAAATTAATACAAAAACAATTTAGATCTTAAGGATCTCTATAAAGGCTGACTTAGAGAAAGAACTGAAATGGTTGTTCAGGTAAGTTTTGAAATGCCATAGGTAAGTTATGAAATTCACAATTTTCATGGGAACAAACTGCACTATAGACATATATTCAAGTAGAGTTGAGAACATTTGATAATGTTTACCACCCTAATGGCAGAAAGCAAAGAGGAACTAGAAAGCCTCTTGATGAAGGTGAAAGAGGAGAATGAAAAATCTGGCTTAAAATTCAATATTAAAAAAATTAAGATCATGGGATCTGGTCCCATCACTTCATGGCAAATAGATGAGTGAAAAATGGAAGCAGTGACAGACTTTATTTTCTAGGGCCCCAAAATCGCTGCAGACGGTGACTTCAGCCATGAAATTAAAAGATACTTGCTCCTTGGAAGGAAAGCTATGACAAACCTAGACAGTGTTTTAAAAAGCAGAGACATCACTTTCCCAAAAAAGGTCCATACAGTCAAAGTTATGGTTTTTCCAGTAGTCATGTACGGTTGTGAGAGCTGCATCATAAAGAAGGCTGAGCACCAAAGTACTGATGGTGGTGCTGGAGAAAACTCTTGAGAGTCCCTTGGACAGCAAAGAGATCAAACTAGTCAATCCCAAAGGAAATCAACCCTGAACATTCATTTGAAGGACTGATGCTTAAGCTCCGTTAGTGACAGTCCAATATTTTGGCCACCTGATGCAAAGAGCCGACTCATTGGAAAAAACCCTGATGCTGGAAAAAATTGAGGGTAGGAGAAGGAAGCAACAGAGGATGAGATGGCTGGATGGGTGAGATGGCTGGATGGCATCATTGACTCAATGGACATGAATTTGAGCAAGCTTCAGGAGATGGTGAAAGACAGGGAAACCTGGCGTGCTGCAGTCCATGGAGTCGCAAAAAATCAGACACTACTGAGAAACTGAACAGCAACAAACCAATCACAGTGGAAATTTTGGTGACCTTTAAACTTTCCGTGATCTCCACTAAAAAAATCTTTGAACTATGCCCCATGTAGGAAAAGGTCATCTGTACACTTCAGCTGATTTATGTGTACTATTTGTGTTTGAGAACTTTGAAAGATATCAAAGTCACCTAAATTGAAAAAAAAAAAATCAGTTAGGGCTTCCTGAGAGAGTCTGACTGACCTTCATAACTCAAGTCCTTGCCTCTATCAGAGTGACTGTTGCCACTTGGTGGCCATTTTACTCCAATACAGAATCTTATCTTTCCATGGCCAAGGCACCATTGGCTTGAGCAGGAACTCTCTGACTTATTCAGCAGAGTGCTCCTTAAAATCATAGGACAGTAATTGACCAGCTAATACCTCCAATTTTATGAAACTCAGAGAATCATAAGAATAAAAAAGACGGAATCAGAAAGGATACTAAAACCACATTCTCCAGAGGTGGACCACAATCAGAAAATGTAATACTTGTACATAAATAATAAAAACTTAACATTTAGCAAATTTTAAATTTTTTAACATTGCTTAGGTACCCAAAATACCACACATGCTAGAATTGATGAAAACATATGTTAGTTGAAACAAATTGTTTTTCTAATTCCCTAGAAACCTTCAAAGTGAGAAGAAAATAGTCAATAAAAAGGAAAGACTTTAAAATTAGAGACATATTCCTTTAAAAATCTATTATAATTTTTAAAAGTATGTATTTAGTATATTTATGTAAAAATAAATTACAGACATCAAACCAAAAAGGACTTAGGAAGAATTGAAACAATGGAGGTCTTCAATGAGCTAAGATTCTAATGGTCAGGTTTCTAAGTGTGTTTCCTGTGAGGCCTTCAAGGAGCAGCTAATTTTACTGTTAAAGATTATTTTAAATCATGAAAGGATAAATGTTATTTTTATTGCTATAAGTTTGATATTATCATCAACCCTTGAAAGAAAGTTCACAACAGGGAATTCTTTAAGCCATAGTGACAGTGTTAATATGAACCCCAAAGCTACAGGAGGACGCTTTTGTGATTAGAAATTCTCAAGGAGAAATTTCTCCACCCACAATCAAGGACATGGAGTAGAAGTTTCTTCAGTATCTGCCTTGTCCATTAGGAAAAGTCCAGTTTTTCATTAAGGGTGCAGTCATTCAAGCACAATTATTAAAGATCTCAGAGTACTATTAATTTCTGTCACTTTCCACACATAGCTGAGCATTTTAAGTAATGTATATAAATAATTTTATCAGGTTATTTTTCATGTTTTGAATTGAAATTTCCCCCATTTCTTATTCCATTTATTGACCAATTCAGAAATATAAATGACCCTTTAGACTTCTCTGCAAGGTAAAATACAATTAACACTCATTCTGGTGTCGTGGAGGTACCTCTCCATGGGAATGTCTACCAGGATAGGAAGACTTTCACTTGTCAGTTCAGGACTTTCAAAAAGCAAGACAGAAGCTATGTGTCCTCTTAAAGATTAGCTCTGTAATGGGCA
Source organism: Dama dama (assembly GCF_033118175.1). Taxonomy (NCBI): domain Eukaryota; kingdom Metazoa; phylum Chordata; class Mammalia; order Artiodactyla; family Cervidae; genus Dama; species Dama dama. Next base: position 9,815,884 of record NC_083714.1, on the reverse strand, counting down.
TAACAGCAACATCACTTCTTCTGTACTCCATTGGTCAAAGCAATTATAGGCCGGCCAGAATCAAAACAATAGGAACAAACATGCCTTACCTATTGGAGAAGTGTCCGAGAACGAGCAGCCTTTATCAATCTAATAAATAGTGCCATATAACATGTGCTTCTTGAGATGCAGCTGGTTTCCATGGCCACAGTGTTAAACTATGGAATACTTTCCCACTTGACTCACTCTTATGTGGGTAAACTCCTGCATGCAGTGAATCCCTATCACCCAAAGCAAACTTTTCCTTCTAGTGACATGAAATTTCTGACCATTGCAGACATCTCCCCATCCCTGACTCTTGGGCCCCTGGACATAGAGATACAGACACACAGATTGACAGAGAGGAGACTGTATCAGTGAATATGTGCTAAGAAGTCCACCAGAATCTGGTCTCAATATCAAATTTAAATTTGATTGCCTCATTTGTGACCCTAACTCCAAATAAGATTACATTTGAGGTACTGAGGTTTAAGACTTCAGTATAAGAATGAAGGACACAATTCAACTTATATGTGATATGAAACCTGAACTGTACATTGGCATATGTGCTGCCACTTTCATCATATTGATTAGTTGTTTTCCCATTAAGAGAAAAAAGATGACCTCGTTTACCCTCTTTTAACTCCAACTATGCATTGCTTGAGGCTTCTCTGGTGGCTCAGACAGTAAACAATCTGCCTCTAACGCACGAGACCTGAGTTCAGTATCTGGGTCAGGAAGATCCCCTGGAGAAGGGAATGGCAACCTACTTCAGTATTGTTGCCTAAAGAATTCCATGGACAGAGGGGCCTGGGTGGTTATAGTCCATGGGATCTCAAAGAGTCGGACATGACTGAGAGAATAACACTTCCACTTTCAATGTTTTCATTCATTGCTGAATTTATTTTTTTTTTTCTAGCTTCCAACTTCTGTAAAGATACTTTGTGATTTTAATCTTTAGAAATTGTTTATGACTTTCTATAAACTCTATTATTAGTTTGACATTTTAAAGGACTGTAACTGTCTTTTAAAATAATTTGTAATTTGCCCTGTGAAGAATATCACTTTGAGCCAAACACAGAGAAAAAAATCCAGATAACCTTCAAAAATTAAAATTTTCCTGAATCCATTAGAAGAGGGACAGAAATCTCCAGGAGGGACAATTCTATTTACTTTTAGCAGAACAGGACTGGAAAAGCAGCCACGGAACTGGAAAAGGTTAGTTTTCTTTCCAATCCCAGAGAAAGGCAGTGCCAAAGAATATTCAAACTACCACACAATTGCACTCATTTCACACGCTAGCAGGGTAATGCTCGAAATCCTTCAAGCTAGGCTTCAACAGTACGTGAACCAAAAACTTTCAGATGTGTAAACTGGATTTAGAAAAGGCAGGGGAACCAGAGATCAAATTGCCAACATCCGTTGGATCACAGAAAAAGCAAGGGAATTCCCAAAAAATCTACTTCTGTTTCATTGACTATGCTAAAGCCTTTGACTGTGTGTATCACAACAAACAAAATTCTCAAGAGATGGGAATACCAGACCACCTTACCTGCCTCCTGAGAAACCTGTATGCAGGTAAAAAAGCAACAGTTAGAACCGGACATGGAAGAACAAACTGGTTCCAAGTTGGGAAAGGAGTATGTCAAGGCTGTATATTGTCACCCTGCTTATTTAACCTATATGCAGAGTACATCATGCGAAATGCCTGGCTAAATGAAGCTCAATCTGGAATCAAGATTTCTTGAAGAAATATCAATAACCTCAGATATGCAGATGATACCACCCTAAAGGCAGCAAGCAAAGGTGAACTAAAGAGCCTCTTGTTCAAGGTGAAAGAGGCGAGTGAAAAATCTGGCTTAAAACTCAACATTCAGTTCAGTTCAGTTCAGTTCAGTCGCTCAGTTGTGTCTGACTCTTTGCGACCTCATGAATCGCAGTACGCCAGGCCTCCCTGTCCATCACCAACTCCCGGAGTTTACTCAAACTCATGTCCATCGAGTCAGTGATGCCATCCAGCCATCTCATCCTCTGTTGTCCCCTTCTCCTCCTGCCTCCAATCCCTCCCAGCATCAGGGTCTTTTCCAATAAGTCAACTCTTCGCATGAGGTGGCCAAACTATTGGAGCTTCAGCTTTAGCGTCAGTCCTTCCAATGAACACCCAGGACTGATCTCCTTTAGGATGGACTGGCTGGAACTCCTTGCAGTCCAAGGGACTCTCAAGAGTCTTCTCCAACATCACAGTTCAAAAACATCAATTTTTCAGCGCTCAGCTTTCTTGACAGTTCAACTCTCACATCCATACATGACCACTGAAAAAACCATAGCCTTGACTAGATGGACCTTTGTTGGCAAATTAATGTCTCTGCTTTTTAATATGCTATCTAGGTTGGTCATAACTTTCCTTCCAAGGAGTAAGTGTCTTAATTTCATGGCTGCAATCACCATCTGCAGTGATTCTGGAGCCCCAAAAAATAAAGTCAGCCACTGTTTCCACTGTTTCCCCATCTATTTCCCATGAAGTGATGGGACCAGATGCCATGATCATAGTTTTCTTAATGTTGAGCTTTAAGCCAACTTTTTCACTCTCTTCTTTCACTTTCATCAAGAGGCTCTTTACTTCCTCTTCACTTTCTGCCATAAGGGTGGTGTCATCTGCATATCTGAGGTTATTGATATTTCTCCCAGCAATCTTGCTTCCAGCCTGTGCTTCTTCCAGCCCAGCGTTTCTCATGATGTACTCTGCATATAAGTTAAATAAGCAGGGTGACAATATACAGCCTTGACATACTTCTTTTCCTATTTAGAACCAGTCTGTTGTTCCATGTCCAATTCTAATTGTTGCTTCCTGACCTGCATATAGGTTTCTCAAGAGGCAGGTCAGGTGGTCTGGTATGCCCATTAGAGGAGATTTAAAGATAGCGGAGGAGTAGGTGGATGTGGAGTAATCTCTCCACAGATACATCAGGAATACACCTTCAGACACAGAAGTACATGCAGAACACCAGCTGAGAGCAGACAGGAGTACCTGACCAGTGGAAAAGAATGTATAGAACCACACAAAAGCTGTAGGACAAAGGAACTAGGGGAAAAAACAGGAGTATTAGTAGGACTGGACGTGTTCTCGGCAGGTGGGGGAACTGAAGCAGGCGTCCTATCCCCACATCAGGGCAATTGTCTGAGACAGAGGAAAAGCATTTAAGGCTGAGAGTTAAACTGCTGATCTGTGGCAGCCTAAATGAAATGAGAATCAAACAGTTCTTGCTACAGCCGTACATATCCCAGATAGGGACACAGGTCCCCTAGAAAGCACAGCGGCTGGGAGCTGGAGTTTAGGGCTGTAGAGCAATCCCAGGGTGAGGGCTGCTGTTGACTGTGGAGAGACGGATTGAGGGGATGTGAGGGAGGATACTGTGGTGGGAAATGCCTGTGGAGGAAGGCCAGGCCCCCATGGAAGCAAGGTGATACTGCTGAGTCATGCATAGTGGGTGGAGTCATCACCATAGCCTCTATCCCCCCTCAGCATTGTTAGCATTGGTAGCTGAACAATAGAGAGGATGGCCCAGGGAGTGTCTGACACACTGAACTACAGAGTAGGAACCCATCCAGGGAAACCCCTCTCTGTGCCTGACCCACCAAACAACAGAGAAAGACTCCAGGCAAGGTAGCCCTCTAAGTGCCTGAACGGGCAGAGCTACAGAGAAGACTGGCCAAAGAGGCCTTCCAATCGCCAGCTACAAGAGGCTCAAAAAAAGACTCTGAGAGGGCCATAATTCCTGCAGTGGAGGCAGTCCATGTCCCTGCACACTTGACACCACCTGGATCCCTGAAAGCCAAGCAGCTGCACCATCTTCACCCTCAACTCTCACTGGGGCAGAGCTGCCACAGGCAAAGAAAGTCTTGCACCTCTGCACACAGGTGCTTCAGTAGTGTCTGACTGTTTGTGACCCTGTAGACTGTGGCCTGCCAGGCTTCTCTGTCAGGGGAGTTCTCCTGAGGGGTGGAATGGGGAGGGAGGTGGGGGGGCTGTTCAGGATGGGGAACACATGTAAACCCATGGCTGATTCATATCAATGTATGCCAAAAACCACTACGATATTATGAAGTAATTAGCCTCCAATTAAAAGAAATAAATTATTTTTAAAAAGAGAACAGTATAACTATTTCAAAATGTAAACCACCGTCAATAAAAATATCCCATCTTGCAATCTGTAAAAAAAAAAAAAAAGAATACTGGAGTGTATTGGCCAACTAGTTCCCATACCCTTCTAGAACACTATATTTCCTGATGCCCTAGCCACCAACTCCTCTAAGTGTCTGGTGCTGCCGGAACCTCTGCAACCTAACCAGGTGCACCACCTCACACAGGTGCACCTGGCCCTCACCAGGGCAAATCCATGTCCTCCAAGGCCACTTCAGGAGCAAACCCCAGTGGACAATCCACATGCAGAGGTGGAAATAAAACCATAATTGAAACCCAGGGGCAATGTGGCTAAGGAAGAAGACCCAAAGCCTTCCCACCAGCTGTACAAACTGCAGATTAAATCCACATGATCAACTAAGCAGATTCTGTGCCTATGGAATATATAAGGACATTGATAATTCCCACAAAAGAAAATGCACTAGTTCTGATAGCTGTGGACATTGGAGGCAAGAACATGCAGGAGTAGGACCAGATTAGAATGTGAGCTGCCCCCACAGCAGATCCAGAGACCAGCACAAAGTTGGAGGGCATCCTAGGAAGATGAGGTGGACTGTGACTCCCAGCGAGGAAAAGGACCCTGACAGCAGTGACTCAAGAAAACATTTATTAGTCCTAGGTTTTGACTTGTTCTATAGAATCTTTTGGAGTTTTTTTTTTCCTTTTATTTCCCTTTTCTTCCCCATCTATTGTAGTTGTCAATTTTATTGGAACGCTGTAAGATTTTGAGGTTTCTATTTAATTCTCAGTCACATTTTTTATTGTTGCTATAAACCTCTGCCTCTGTGCTGGGCTTTTGCATTTCTGTGGAGTTTTCCTTTTTTCTTTCTTCCTTTTTTTTCTTTTCTCATTTTTATATTTTTAATTTTTAAAACCTATTATATTTTTCTACACTTATTCCTTTCTTTGCCTTTCCTACTGTTCTTTTCCTGTTGTGGTTAATCTTAATGTATATAAATTTTCTTCATCCACTTCTATTTTACTTTTCATATCTATTATTTCTTTCTTTCCTTTCCTCTCAACATATTTGCTAGTTTTGTTTTCATTGCTTTACTGCCCACTTGGCACCTTGCTTTAGTTTTGTTTTCCAGTTTCTGCTTTAGTCAGTTTTGTTCTTAACTGATAAATATAACTTTTGATTTCCTTTGTTCACTGGGTCACTCTACTGTACTTTATTTTTGTTGGACTGCTTTGACTTTGCTCATGGGTGTATATGTATATGTGTATATTCCATTATTTTAATTATCATTTGCCTGATTTCATAACTGCCATTTGCCTGAAATTCGTCTTTGGTTTCTCATTTTTGGATTATTTGTTTTAATCTCATTTAATGCCATAACAAACCCCTTGCGGAATCTTTGTTCCTAACCAGAAATCAAGCCCTGAGCCTTTGGAGTGGGAGCACTGACTCCAAGATCATAGACTACTAGAGAACTAACTATAGGGAGTATCAAATAGTGAGAACTCACACAAAGTAAACCACTGGAATACAAGACCTGGCATCACCCAACCACCAGTATCACCCTGTGCAGGATGCCTCATCTAAACAACAAGCAAAACAAAATTACAAACCCAATCATCAGCAGATAGGATTAACACCACACTCAGCCTTGCCCATCTGAGAAAAAACAAACAAACAGAAACCCAGCACAAATCTCACCCTATATGAAGCTCACACAAACCACTGGACCAACTTTAGGAGGGCAGAAATCAAAAAGGAAGAAAGAATTCAACTCTGAAGCCTAGGAAAAGGAGACCTCAAACACAATAAGTCAAAAAAATAACTAAAAGGCAGAACAATACTACACAAATGAAGGAACAAATTAGAAACACATAAGTCCAAATAAATGAAGAGAAAATAGGCAAACTACCTGAAAAAGAATTCAGAATAACGATAGTAAAGAAGATCAAAAACCTAGCAAACAAAATGGAGAAAATGCAAGAATCAGTTAACAAAGACCTAGAAGAATTAAAGAATAAACATACAGAGACAAATAACACAATTAATGAAATTAAAAATACTCTGGAAGGAATCAATAGCAGAATATCAGAAGCAGAAGAATAACTCAGTGAACTGGAAGATAAAATGGTGGAGATAACTTCTGAAGAGCAAAATAAAGTAAAAAGAATGAAAAGAACTGAGGATAGTCTCAGAGACCTCTGGGGCTATATCAAATGCACCAACATTCAAATTATAGGGTTCCCAGAAAAATAAGAGAAAAAGAAAGGGTATGAGAAAAATTTTTGAAGAGATTATAGTTGAAAATTTTCCCAACGTGGAAAAGGAAATAGTCAATCAAGTTCACAAGGCACAAAGAGTCCCATACAGGATAAACCCAAGGAGAAACAGGCCAAGACACACACTCATCAAACTAACAAAGTCTGAACACAAAGAAAGAATATTAAAAGCAGCAAGGGAGAAGCAACAAGTAACATACAAGGGAAACCCCATATGCTTAACAGCTGATCTTTCAGCAGAACTCTGTAGGCCAGATGGGAATGGCAGGGATATATTTAAAGTACTGAATGGGGAAATTTTACAAGCAAGATTACTGTACTTGGCAAGAATCTCATTCAAAATTGATGGAGAAATAAAAAGCTTTTCAGACAAGCAAGAGTTAAGAGAATGCAGTACCACCAAACCAGCTTTACAACAAACGTTAAAGGGACTGATATAGTCAAGAAATATAAGAGAAGAAAAAAGATCTAAAAAACCAACCCCAATTAAGAAAATGGCAATAGGAACATATATATCAATAATTAGTTTAAATGTAAATGGATTAAATGCTCCAACAAAAAGACACAGACTGGCTGAATGGATACAAAAACAAGACTCATAAATATGCTGTCTATGAGAAACCCACTTCAGACCTCAAGACACATATAGACTGAAAGCGAGAGGATAGAAAAATACATTCTATGAAAATGGGAAGCCAGAAAGCTGGAGTAGCAATCCTATATCAGACAAAATAGACCTTAAAATAAAGAATATTATAAGAGATAAGGAAGGACACTACATTATGATCAAGGGATCAATCCAAGAGGATGTAACAATTGTAAATATATATGCACTGAACATAGAAGCACCTCAATACATAAGACAAATATTAACAGAAATAAAAGGAGAAATTGACAGTGACACAATAATAGTAGGAGTCTTTAACACCCCACTCACACTAATGGACAGATCATCAAAACAAAAAATTAACAAGGAAACACAAGTCTTAAACAATACATTCTGATATATCTCACTGATATCTTCAGGACATTCCAACCAAATGCAGAGGAATACACCTTCTTTTCAAGTGCATATGGACAATTCTCAAGGAATGACCACATCTTGGGTCACAAATCAAACCTCAGTAAATTTAATAAAATTGAAATTGTATCAAGCATCTTCTCCAACCACAACACTATGAGACTAGATATCAATTACAAAAAAAAGTTAAGAAACACAAGCACATGGAAATTAAACAACACGTTTCTCAATAACCAAGAGGTTACTGAAGAAATCAAAAGGGAAATGAAAAAATTCTAGAAACAAATGATAATGAAAACACGACAACTCAAAACCTATGGGAGGCAGCAAAAGCATTTCTAAGAGGGAAATTATAGCAATACACGCCTACCTCAAGAAACACGAAAAACATCAAATAAACAACCTAACTTTATACCTAAAACAACTGGAAAAATCTCCTAAAAAACAAAAGCCCAGGACCAGATGGCTTCACAGAATTCAATCAAACATTTAGAGAAGAGTTAATGCCTAACCTTCTAAAACTATTTCAGAAAATTGCAGAGGAAGGAACACTTCCAAACTCATTCTATGAGGCCACCATCACCCTGTTACCAAAACCAGATGAAGACAACACAAGAAAAGAAAACAACAGGCCAATATCACTGGTGAACATAGATGCAAAATCCTCAACAAATTTTAGCAAACAGGATACAGCAATACATCAAAAAGCTCATACACCATGATCAAGTTGGGTTTATTCCAGGGATTCAAGGATTCTTCAATATGCCCAAATCAATCATTATGAAACACCATATGAATAAATTAAAGATAAAAAACATGTGATAATCTCAATAGATGCATAAAAAGCCTTTTACAAAATCCAGCACCCATTTATGATTAAAACTCTTTAAAATATGGGCATATAAGGAACCTACCTCAACACAGTAAAAGCCATATATGACAAGCCTACAGCAAACATTATTCTCAATGGTGAAAAACTGAAAGCATTCCCCCTAAGATCAGGAACAAGACAAGGGTGTCCACTTTCACCATTATTAATGAACATGGTTCTAGAAGTCCTAGCTACAGCAATCAGAGAAGAAAAAGAAATAAAAAGGAATTCAGATTAGAAAAGAAGAAGTAAAGCTCTTACTGTTTTGCCAATGACATGATACTATGCATAGAAAACCCTAAAGATAGTGTCAGAAAATTACTAGAGCTAATCAGTGAATTTAGCAAAGTTGCAAGATACAAAATCAATATACAGAAATCAGTGCATTTCTATATACTAACAATGAAAATTCAGAAAGAAATAAAGGAATCAATCCCATTCACCACTGCAACAAAAATAATTAAATGTCTAGGAATAAACTTACCTAAGAAGACAAAAGAACTGTACACAGAAAATAATAAGACACTAATGAAAGAAATCAAAGATGACATAAACAGATGGAGAGATATTCCATGTTCCTGGTTAGGAAGAATCAATATTGTGAAAATGATTATACTACCAAATGCAATCTACAGATTCAATGAGATCCCTATCAAATTACCAATGACATTTTCCCCAAAACTAAAACAAAACATTTCACAATTCATATAGAAACACAAAAGATCCTGAATAGCCAAAGCAGTCTTGAGAAAGAAGAACAGAGCTAGAGGAATCAATCTTTCTGACTTCAGATTATACTACAAAGCTACAGTCATCAAGACAGTATGGTACTGGCACAAAAACGGAAATATAGACCAATGGAACAAGATAGAAAGCAAAAAATAAACCCATGCACCTATAGGTACCTTATTGTTGACTAAGAATATACAATGGGGCAAAGACAGCCTCTTCAATAAATGGTGCCGGGAAAACTGAACAGCTACATGTAAAAGAATGAAATTGAAACAATTTCTAACTCCATACACATACACAAAGATAGACTCAAAATGGATTAAAGACCTAAATATAAGATTGGAAAGTATAAAACTTTTAGAGGAAAACATAGGCAGGACACTCAATAACATAAATCAAACCAAGATCCTCTATGACTCACCTCCTAGAGTAATGGAAATAAAAACAAAAGTAAACAAGTGGGGCCTGATCAAACTTAAAAGTTTTTGCACAGCAAAGGAAACTATAAGCAAGATGAAAAGACAACCCTCAGAATGGGGGAAAACAATAGCAAATGAAACAACTGACAAAGGATTAATTTCCAAAATATACAAGCATCTCATACAACTCAATACTGGGGTGGGGGAGGGGTGGGGAAACCAGTCAAAAAGTGGGAAAAAGACCTAAACAGACGTTTCTCCAAAGAAGACATACAGATGGCCAACAAATATATGAAAAGATGCCCAACATTGCTCATTATTAGAGAAATGCAAATCAAAACTACGATGAGATATCACCTCACACCAGTCAGAATGGCTATCATCAAAAAGTCTACATACAATAAATGGTGGAGAGGGTGTGGAGAAAAGGGAATGCTCTTGCATTGTTGGTGAGAATATAAATTGATACAGCTACAGTGGAAGATGGTAAGGAGATTCCTTAAAAAAAAAAAAAAAAACTAGGAATAAAACCACCATATGACCTAGCAATCCCACTCCTAGGCATATATCCTGAGGAAACCAAAAAGACATATGTATCCCATTGTTCATTGCAGCACTATTTACAATAGCTAGAACATGGAAGCAACCTAGATATCCATCGACAGATGAATGGATAAAGAAGTTGTGGTACATATACACAATGAAATATTACTCAGCCATAAAAAGGAATGCATTTGAGTCAGTTCTGATGAGGTGGATGAACTTAGAATCTATTATAGAGTGAAGTAAGTCAGAAAGAGAAAGATAAATATCATATTCTAGTGCATATATACAGAATCTAGAAAAATGGTACTGAAGAATTTATTCACAGGTCAGCAATGGAGAAACAGACATAGAGAATAGACTTATGGACATGGGGATGGGGAGGAGAGGGTGGGATGTATGGAACAAGTAACATGGAAACTTACATTACCATGTGTAAAATAGATGGCCGATGGGAATTTGCTATATGGCTCAGGAAACTCAATAGGGGCTCTGTGTCAACCTGAAGGGGTGAGGTGGGGAGGGAGGTGGGAGGGTAATTTGGGAGGGAGGGGATACACACACACACACACACACACACACACACTACGGTTGATTCATGTTGAGGTTTGACAGAAAACAACAAAATTCTGTAAAGCAATTATCCTTCAACACAAAAATATATAATATTTAAAAAAAACACCTCAGTATTAAAAAACGAAGATCATGGCATCCAGTCCCATCACTTCATGGCTAACTGATGGGGAAACAATGGAAACAGTGACAGACTTTATTTTCTTAGGCTCCAAAATCACTGTGGACAGTGACTGCAGCCATGAAATTAAAGAATGTTTGCTGCTTGGAAGAAAAGCTATGACATACCTAGACAGCTTTTTAAAAATAGAGACATCATTTTGCCGACAGAGGTCTGTATAGTCAAAACTATGGTTTTTCCAGTAGTCATGTATGGATGTGAACTTGCATGCATGCTAAGTTGCTTCAGTCTTGTCTGACTCTTTGAGAACCTATGGCCTGTACCCTGCCAGGCTCCTCTCTCCATAAGATTTCCCAGGCAAGAATATGAGAGCTGGAGCATAAAGAAGGCTGAGCACCGAAGAATTGATGCTTTAGAACTGTGGTGCTGGAAAAGACTCTTGAAAGTCCCTTGGACAGCAAAGAGATCAAATCAGTCAATCCTAAAGGAAATCAACCAAGAATGTTCATTGAAAGGACAGATGCTGAAGCTGAAGCTCCAATACTTTGGACACCTGATGGGAAGAGCTGACTCATTGGAAAAGAACCTGACATTGGGAAAGATTGAGAGCAGGCAGGAAGGGAGCAACAGAGGATGAGATGGTTGGATGGCATCATCGACTCAATGGGCATGAGTTTGAGCAAACTGCAGGAGATAGTGAAGGACAGGGAAGCCTAACTTGCTGCAGTCCATGGGGTCGCAAAGGGTGGGACTTGACTAACAACAACAGTGATTTGAATTCAGAAATTGTAACACATGTGTTTTTCTCCCACACACACAAATAGGGGAAAGATTTGGCTACTAACTAACACAAGAGGGATTTCTGTGTTTTCACTGGTAAATGTGATTCTTCAGAAATCAGGAGTAACAGTCTTTCTTCACTCCTTTTATCACCATATTACATTTCTCGTTACAAAGTTTAGCTTTTCCCCTTCATAATTGGAAGCATTTAATGAGGAAATAGAATTAGTAGTTCTTAATATGTCCAAATGGAAACACCTATGGAATCTTAACCATTTCAGATGAAACCATACTGATGAACCCCCATTTTTCCATTTCTCTTAATTCCTTTTTTGATTCAAAGTTTGCAGTTTATTAGTGGGGAAATACATTTAAGAAATGCTTTTGTCATATATTTTTTTTTAAATAATGTTTTATTTATTTATTTTTGGCTGCACTGTATTTTCATTGAAGCACGTGAGCTTTTTTCTAGTTGTGGTGAGGGAGAGGTACAGTCTTGTTGCAGAGCATGGGCTTTGGGGCATGTGGGCTTCAGTAGTTGTGGCTCTGGGGCTCTAGACCACAGGCTCAGTAGCTGTGGCACAGGTGCTTAGTTGCTCTGCAGCAACTAAGATCCCAGATCAGGGATCAAACTGATGTCCCCTGCATTGTCAGGTGGATTCTTTACCACTGAGCCACCAGGGAAGCCCTGTCATATATTCTGGAAGAAAATATACTATAAATTTTAAAGAATTTCCCATTTACTTATTACACACTTCTTATGTAATTTTCTTAGAGAATTAGGATCATCGTTATTTTCAATCAACAGCTCTTATATTTGTTCACCAATAAAAGAATGTAGGGCATTTTGAGGACCTATGTAATGTCAAATAACAATTTTAAATTTGATAAATATTAAGTATTTCTTTTATTAATTTTATAAGCATTTCCATTTTCTGTTTGTGTTCTGTTTTTGGAGAATGTGCCTTTGAGATTTCAACTTTTTCTGATTAACACGGTTTTGAACATAACTGGAGGCAGTAAATGGTCAATTATGTTACATGATTTCCAGAAGAACTCTGCAAACCATGTCAGAGAATTCAGTTGAAGCCACAGAAGCTCAGCCATGGAGAGAGAAGATTCTGTGTTGGAGTAAAATGGTCCGTGGTGGCCAGAGTCACTCTAATGGAGGCAAGGCCTTGAGTTATGAATATATTAAAAATACTTTTGCTAGTATTATCATTGATTTTTGAAATGAGTATGTTTCTAATTTAATAATTTCTTCCTTTTATTGATTCTTTTCCTCTACTCTGGAATTTTCTCAGCGAATAGGAGTTTTCACTATTTCAACTAACTGTGCTAATATATAGTCACCAAATCAAGCATTAGGTATTTGGGGGACCAAAGGAATGTCAAAATAATTTAATTTGGTAAATATTTAAGTATATTAAATAATTTTGTAAGTATTCCACTTCTATTTTTGTTACATCTTTGGAGAATTTGGTTTTTCTATTTCTACTTTTCTACTATAGGTACTAGCTGGTCAGTTACGTTCCTATGATTTTTAGAAGCACTCAGCTGAACATGTCAGAGAGTTCCTGCTCAAGCTACCGTGGCTCAGAAATGGAAAAATAAGATCCTGTGGTGGGGTAAAATGGCTGCCAAGTGGCCAGAGTCACTCTGATGACAGCAAGCACTTGAGTTACGGAGGTCAGTCAGACTCTCTCAGAAAGCTCAAACTGATTTTTTTTCCAATTAAGGTGACTTTCCTGACATATTTCAAAGTTCACAAGCAGAAATAGTAGCCATAAATCAGCTAAAGCAAGTGGATGGTCTTTTCCTACATGGCGTGTGAGCTAATTCGCTTCAGTAGTGTTCAACACTTTGCAAACCTATGGACTGGAGCCTGCCAGGCTCCTCTGTCCATGGGATCCTCCATTCAAGAATACTGGAGTGGGTTGTTGTGGCCTCCTTCAGGGGATCTTCTGGACCCAGGGATCAAACCCGCATCTCTTACATATCCTGCACTGGCAGGCAAGTTCTTTAACACTAGCACCACCTGGGAAACCCTTTTCTGCATGCCACATAGTTCAAAGATTTTTCTGGCTGAGATCACAGAAAGTTAAAAGATTCACACTGTGATTGATCCACCGGGGGTCATTGGGAGAGGGGCACTCAGTGACAGGTGACATGGGGTGACTGAGTGACAGGTCTCCCTGCCTTGCATTTTATCCAGTCAGATATGGATCCTGCCCAAGACATGAGGACGGGCAGGGATTATAAAGCTGGGCACCTGCCCTCAGAAGTCACCCTGTACTTCCCTCTGAGCTGTGGGGAAAATGAATCCAAAATGGATGAGCCATCATCTGAGCTGTCTGAGGAAGACCTGGGCACCAAAGAAACTGAGCGCTCCAAAACCGAGTCCTCCAAAATGGAGTCCTCTGAAACACAGTCCTGTGAAACAGAGTCCTCTGAAATGGAGTCCTCAGAAGCCATGCTCCCAGAAATCGAGTTCCCCAAAATCAAGCCCTCCAAACCCGAGCCCTCTGAAGCACAGCCAAAGAAAGCAAAGCAGAAGACAACAAAGGGCCGCTGTGACTGTAGCCACTGCTGCCACTGCTGCAGCTCCAACAACGTTGAGAGCTTCACCAGCTATTTCCCCAGGGTGCTGAAGTAAGTCCACATGGGCTTGAGTTTCTCATAGGAGGCCATGAACGTCATGAATTCCTTCGTGATGGATATGTTTGAGGGCATCATCGAAGAGACCGGGCTCTTTGCTGGCTCCAACAAGCGCTGCACCGTCACTTCCAGAGAGATCCAGACCTCAGAGTGCTTGCTGCTGGCTGGGGAGATAGGCAAGCATGCCATGTCAGAGGCCACCAGGGCGGTCATTAGATATGCCACCTGTAGACGAGCTGACCCTTGACCACTGGAACATCGCAAACTAAAGGCTCTTTTCAGAACCACTCACTTGACAGGAAAAGACATGTAGTGCTGAACAGTCACATCCACTCTGATTTCTCTACCACTGCCCTATTGTCCATGTTTATAACTTTTCTAACATGAGAAAGACAAACCTCATCAACTCTGCTAGAATACGTGTCTGTCATGTCATTTGTTAGATGGAAAATTGTGAACTTTTCTTACCTGTGTTGCATCTTGTCACTTTCCTAAATGGTCATTTATATTCGTGGTTTCTCTGTCAGCCATTTTAGGGATCTTTGTGATCAAAATTCTTACAAAAAAAAGTTTCATTGACCTTTTTGTCATGCTCTTAAATGTATATTCAGAGATTTTTATGTGGAATATAGCATTTGATAATGTGCAATAGCAGAAACAAAACTCATACCCATTCTATTCCTTCAACATACCTCAAATCTGAATTCAGTTAAATACATAAAATAAGACCCAAATGTAGTGTAAAATTAGATAAATTGAATTTTCTAGAATCAACCACAATACCTTCCAAAATTATTCTAATTCAGATTTCTGAGTCTATTTTATTGCAGCCTATAACTTTTCAGTTTTTATATAGAAATGTTCACTGAAGTGCAATTTTGCATGGATGATGGGCTCATCCACTGACAGAAGCTATAGCCACAGTCCCCATAGTAGCAGCCAATGAAGCAGTTCATGAGCCAAACTGATTGGCCCAAAGAGTGGCAGGGTGACCAGGGGTGAACCAAAAACAGTCTTCCTGTGATTTTTCACCCTGGAGATTGAGCAGGAAGGAGGTGTTATGATTTCCCTATTTTTTTTTTTCCTGTTCAAGTACTTGCTTTTAACCATGGTGATTAAAGTGCAGGCATCCAGATCTGGTAGTGGGGCATGTCTCTAGCTCTTAGCACCAAAATAAGAGATGTATGTTTAGCAATTCACAGAAGTAAGGTGACTCCTTTCTCTAACTCAAGTAATTTGAATGTTAATGCTTATGGTAAGATTTATTAAATTTAACATCCCTTATGTTTCCATGTGGGTGCATTGACTTCTTTGTTTTGTTTTTTCTATAAGTATGTAGCTGACTTTCATGTAGCTGGTGATTTTTAAATTCCTTTCCTTTCAATTAATTTCTGGCTTCTTATAGTGCATTACAAAGAGAATGCACTCCACAATTCCAATTCATTGTAATTTTCTATGGTTTGCATTATAACTCAATATTTCATCATATTTTAAACTATTCTTTTTGAACTCTTTTTTTTCCCATTTATTTTTTATTAGTTCGAGGCTAATTACTTTACAATATTGTAGTGGTTTTTGTCATACATTGACATGAATCAGCCATGGATTTACATGTATTCCCCATCCCAATCCCCCCTCCCACCTCACTCTCTACTCAATCCCTCTGGGTCTTCCCGGTGCACCAGGCCCAAGCACTTGTCTCATGCATCCAGCCTGGGCTGGTGATCTGTTTCACCCTTGATAATATACATGTTTCAATGCTGTTCTCTCGAAACATCCCACCCTGGCCTACTCCCACAGAGTCCAAAAGTCTGCTCTATACATCTGTGTCTCTTTTTCTGTCTTGCATATAGGGTTATGGTTACCATCTATTTAAATTCTATATATATGTGTTAGTATACTGTATTGGTCTTTATCTTTCTGGCTTACTTCACTCTGTATCATGGGCTCCAGTTTCATCCATCTCATTAGAACTGATTCAAATGAATTCTTTTTAATGGCTGAGTAATATTCCATGGTGTATATGTACCACAGCTTCCTTATCCATTCGTCTGCTAATGGGCATCTAGGTTGCTTCCATGTCCTGGCTATTATAAACAGTGTTGCAATGAGCATTGGGGTGCACGTATCTCTTTCCGATCTGGTTTCCTTGGTGTGTATGCCCAGAAGTGGGATTGCTGGGTCATATGGCAGTTCTATTTCCAGTTTTTAAAGAAATCTCCACACTGTTCTCCATAGGGGCTGTACTGGTTTGCATTCCCACCAACAGTGTAAGAGGGTTCCCTTTTCTCCACACCCTCTCCAGCATTTATTGCTTGTAGACTTTTGGATAGCAGCCATCCTGACTGGCGTATAATGGTACCTCATTGTGGTTTTGATTTGCATTTCTCTGATAATGAGTGATGTTGAGCATCTTTTCATGTGTTTGTTAGCCATCCGTATGTCTTCTTTGGAGAAATGTCTGTTTAGTTCTTTGGCCCGTTTTTTGATTGGGTCATTTATTTTTCTGGAATTGAGCTTCAGGAGTTGCTTGTATATTTTTGAGATTAATCCTATGTCTGTTTCTTCATTTGCTGTTATTTTCTCCCATTCTGAAAGCTGTCTTTTCACCTTGCTTATAATTTCCTTTGTTGTGCAAAAGCTTTTAAGTTTCATTAGGTCCCATTTGTTTAGTTTTGCTTTTATTTCCAATATTCTAGGAGGTGGGTCATAGAGGATCCTGCTGTGATTTATGTCGGAGAGTGTTTTGCCTATGTTCTCCTCTAGGATGTTTATAGTTTCTGGTCTTACATTTAGATCTTTAATCCATTTTGAGTTTATTTTTGTGTATGGTGTTATAAAGTGTTCTAGTTTCATTCTTTTACAAGTGGTTGATCAGTTTTCCCAGCACCACTTGTTAAAGAGGTTGTCTTTTTTCCATTGTATATTCTCGCATCCTTTGTTGAAGATAAGGTGTCCATAGGTTCGTGGATTTATCTCTGGGCTTTCTATTCTGTTCCATTGATCTATAATTCTGTCTTTGTGCAAGTACCATACTGTCTTGATGACTGTGGCTTTGTAGTATAGTCTGAAGTCAGGCAGGTTGATTCCTCCAGTTCCATTCTTCTTTCTCAAGATTACTTTGGCTATTCGAGGTTTTTTGTATTTCCATGCAAATTGTGAAATTATTTGTTCCAGTTCTGTGAAAAATACCGTTGGTAGCTTGATAGGGATTGCACTGAATCTATAGACTGCTTTGGGTAGTATAGTCATTTTCACAATATTGATTCTTCCAATCTATGAACACGGTATATTTCTCCATCTGTTTGTGTCCTTTTGATTTCTTTCATCATATAGTTTTCTATGTATAAGTCTTTTGTTTCTTTAGGTAGATATACTCCTAAGTATTCTTTTTGTTGCAATGGTGAATGGTATTGTTTCCTTAATTTCTCTTTCTGTTTTCTCATTGTTAGTGTATAGGAATGCAAGGGATTTCTGTGTGTTAATTTTATATCCTGCAACTTTACTATATTCGTTGATTAGCTCTAGTAATTTTCTGCTAGAGTCTTTCGGATTTTCTCTGTAGAGGATCATGTCATCTGCAAACAGCGAGAGTTTCACTTCTTCTTTTCCTATCTGGATTCCTTTTATTTCTTTCTCTGCTCTGATTGCTGTGGTCAACACTTCCAAAACTATGTTGAACAGTAGTGGTGAGAGTGGGCACCCTTGTCTTTTTCCTGATTTTAGGGGAAATGCTTTCAATTTTTCACCATTGAGGGTAATGCATGCCTGGGTTTGTCATATATAGCTTTTATTATGTTGAGGTATGTGCCTTCTATTCCTGCTTTCTGGAGAGTTTTAATCATAAATGGGTGTTGAATTTTGTCAAAGGCTTCCTCTGTATCTATTGAGATAATCATATGCTTTTTATCTTTCAATTTGTTAATGTGGTGTATTACATTGATTGATTTGCGGATATTAAAGAATCCTTGCATTCCTGGGATAAAGCCCACTTGGTCATGATGTATGATTTTTTAATATGTTGTTGGATTCTGTTTGCTAGAATTTTGTTAAGCATTTTTGCATCTATGTTCATCAGTGATATTGGCCTGTAGTTTTCTTTTTTTGTGGCATCTTTGTCTGGTTTTGGAATTAGGGTGATGGTGGCCTCATAGAATGAGTTTAGAAGTTTACCTTCTTCTGCAATTTTCTGGAAGAGTCTGAGGAGGATAGGTGTTAGGTCTTTTCTAAATTTTTGGTAGAATTCAGCTGTGAAGCCATCAGGTCCTGGGCTTTTGTTTGCTGGAAGATTTCTGATTACTATTTCCATTTCCGTGCTTGTGATGGGTCTGTTAAGATCTTCTATTTCATTCTGGTTCAGGTTTGGAAAGTTATAGTTTTCTAAGAATTTGTCCATTTCTTCCAAGTTGTCCACTTTATTGGCATACAGCTGCTGGTAGTAGTCTCTTATGATCCTTTGTACTTCAGTGTTGTCTGTTGTGATCTCTCCATTTTCATTTCTAATTTTGTTAATTTGGCTCTTCTCCCTTTGTTTCTTAATGAGTCTTGTTAACGGTTTGTCAATTTTGTTTATTTTTTCAAAAAACCAGCTTTTAGCTTTGTTGATTTTTGCTATGGTCTCTTTATTTTATTTTGCATTTATTTCTGCCCTAATTTTTAAGATTTCTTTCCTTCTACTAACCCTGGGGTTCTTCATTTCTTCCTTCTCTAGTTGCTTTAGGTGTAGAGTTAGGTTATTTATTTGACTTTTTTCTTGTTTCTTGAGGTAAGCCTGTAATGCTATGAACCTTCCCCTTAGCACTGCTTTTACACTGTCCCATAGGTTTAGGGTTGTTGTGTTTTCATTTTCATTCGTTTCTATGCATATTTTGATTTCTTTTTCGATTTCTTCTATGATGTGTTGGTTATTCAGAAGTGTGTTATTTAGCCTCCATATGTTGGAATTTTTAATAGTTTTTTTCCCTGTAATTGAGATCTAATCTTACTGCACTGTGGTCAGAAAAGATTACTTGAATTATTTCAGTTTTTTTAAATTTACCAAGGCTAGATTTATTGCCCAGGATATCATCTATTCTGGAGAAGGTTCCATGTGCACTTGAGAAAAAGGTATAATTGATTGTTTTGGGGTTTAATGTCCTATAGCTATCAATTAGGTCTAGCTGGTCCATTGTGTCATTTAAAGTTTGTGTTTCCTTGTTAATTTTCTGTTTAGTTGATCTATCCATAGTTGTGAGTGGGGTATTAAAGTCTCCCACTATTATTGTGTTATTGTTAATTTCCCCTTTCATACTCATTAGCATTTGCCGTACATATTGTGGTGCTCGTATGTTGGGTGCATATATATTTATAATTGTTATATCTTCTTCCTGGATTGATCCTTTGATCATTATGTAGTGTCCTTCTTTGTCTCTTTCCACAGCCTTTATTTCAAAGTCTATTTTACCTGATATGAGTATTGTGACTCCTGCTTGCTTTGGTCTCCTTTTGCATGAAATATTTTTTTCCAGCCCTTCACTTTCAGTCTCTATGGGTCCCTTGTTTTGAGGTGGGTCTCTTGTAGACAACATATATAGGGGTCTTGCTTTTGTATCCATTCAGCCAGGCTTTGTCTTTTGGATGGGGCATTCAACCCATTTACACTTAAGGTAATTATTGATAGGTTTGGTCCTGTTGCCATTTGCTTTGTTGTTTTGGGTTCACATTTATACAACCTTTCTGTGTTTCCTGTCTAGGGAAGATCCTTTAGCATTTGTTGAAGAGCTGGTTTGGTGGTGCTGAATTCTCTCAGCTTTTGCTTGTCTGTAAAGCTTTTGAATTCTCCTTCATATCTGAATGAGATCCTTGCTGGGTACAGTAATCTGGGTTGTAGGTTATTCTCTTTCAGTACTTTAAGTATGTCCTGCCATTCCCTTCTGGCCCTAAAGGGTTTCTATTGATAGATCAGCTGTTATCCTTATGGGAATCCCTTTGTATGTTATTTGTTGTTTCTCCCTTGCTGATTTTAATATTTGTTCTTTGTGTTTGATCTTTGTTAATTTGATTAATATGTTTCTTGGGGTGTTTCGCCTTGGGTTTATCCTGCTTTGGACTTCTGGGTTTCTTGGACCTGTGTAACTATTTCCTTTCCCATTTTGGGGAAGTTTTCAGCTATTATCTCCTGGAGTATTTTCTCATGGCCTTTCTTTTTGTCTTCTTCTTCTGAGACTCCTATGATTCGAATGTTGGGGCGTTTCACATTGTCCCTGAGGTCCCTGAGGTTGTCCTGATTTCTTTTGATTCTTTTTTCTTTTTTCCTCTCTGCTTCACTTATTTCCACCATTTTATCTTCTACCTCACTTATCCTATATTCTATCTCCATTATTCTACTGTTGGTTTCCTCCAGAGTGTTTTTTATCTCATTTATTGCATTATTCATTTTTAATTGACTCTTTTTTATTTCTTCAAGGTCCTTATTAATAATTTCTTGCTTCTTCTCAATCTTTGTCTCCAGGCTATTTATCTGTAACTCCATTTTGCTTTCAATGTTTTGGATCATTTTTATTATCATTATTCTAAATTCTTTTTCAGGTAGATTCCCTATCTCCTCCTCTTTTGTTTGACTTGGTGGGCATTTTTCATGTTCCTTTACCTGTTGGGTATTTCTCTACATTTTCATCTTGTTTAGATTGCTGTGTCTGGAGTGGGCTTTCTGTATTCTGGAGGTCTGTGGTTTCTTTTTATTGTGGAGGTTTCACCCAGAGGGTGGAGTTGTAAGATTGGCTTGTCAAGGTTTCCTGGTTAGGGAAGCTTGTGTCGGTGTTCTGGTGCATGGAACTGGATTTCTTCTCTCTAGAGTGCAATGGAGTGTCCAGTAGTGAGTTTTGAGATGGGTCTATGGGTTAGGTGTGACTTTGGGCAGCCTGTATGTTGACACTCAGGGCTATGTTCCTGCGTTGCTAGAGAATTTGTGTGGTATGCCTTGCTCTGGAACTTATTGGCTCTTGGGTGAAGGTTGGTTTCAGTGTAGGTATGGAGGCTTTTGGATGATCTCTTATTACTTAATGTTCCCTGTAGTCAGGAGTTTTCTGGTGTTCTCAGGTTTTGGGCTTAATTCTCCTGACTCTGGATTTCAGTTTTATTCTTCCAGTAGTCTCAAGACTTCTCCAACTATACAGCACTGATAATAAAACTTCTAGGTTAATGGTGAAAAGTTTCTCCACCATGAGGGACACCCAGAGAGGTTCACAGAGTTACATGAAGAAGAGGAGAGGGAGGAGGGAGATAGAGATGAGCAGGAGGAGAAAAAGGGGGACTCAAGAGGAGAGAGACAGATCTACACAGTTGTCTGTTTCCAAAGTGTTCTCCATAGCCCAGACACCCACAGAGATTCACAGAATTGGATTGGGAAGAGAAGGGGAAGGGAGGAAATAGAGGTGTTCTGAGATAGAAAATGGAGAGTCAAAAGTGGAAGAGAGTAATCAACACACTCCTGAGTAAAAATGGGTACTGAATATTGGATTCTTAAATGTCAAAAATTGATATCAAATACTGAAAAACAAAGGTTAAAAATCTAGAGTAGAGGTTAGACTCTTAAAAATACAATATTAAATACAAAACATAAACACAAAAAATTTTAGAAATATTTATGAAGTTTGGTTTAAAAATAGGGCTTCCCCTTTTTTTTGCAAGCTTATAGTGAAATGAAAATGAAAATTAAGGAGTAATAGAGGAGTAATAGAGTACTTTAAAAGAAAATAAGAGAAAAAATAAAACAAGAAAAAAAATTTTTTCCTAATAAAAAAATAGTAAAAATATATGAAAATGAAAGTTAAGGAGTAATGGGGGAGTAATAGGAAATTTTAAAAACTAATGAAAGAGAAAAAATTTAAAAAGAAAAGAAAAAAATTTTAATTAAAAAAATAAAGTAAAAAGACATCTAGGAATTTCTCTGGAGCTGTTGGGGTCAGTCAGTGTGGGTTCAGTTCAGTTTCAGATAGCTACTCGTTCCAGCTTACACTCCTCGATATCTATAGGCCCCTTTTGGTGTAGTTGGTGTTACCTACGGGAATTTTAATCTGTTGCATTGGTCACTTCTGAAGTGGTTCCCTTTGTTTATTTGGCTTCTGTTTGCCGGTCTCTTCAGTGTCTAATTTCCACCCTGACACAGGCGGGTGGAGGTGGTCTCTTGTTTAGGTTTGCTTTTCCAGTGGTGCTGCGGGGAGGGAGGGGCACTGCAGACAGATATCACTGGCGTGTGTGGGTAGCACTCACAGTGTTCCGGCTACACTGGGTTTGCCCCCGCTCACGGGTGTGTCCTTTCCCCGTCTACACTGCTCAGGCTCCCGTCTGCTCTATATGGAGCGGGCCCTGCGTTGCATGTGGTTCCAGTTTTCGGGTATTCCACAAAAGCGCAGACTCAGTTGGGCCTGCGTTTTGTGCCTTCCCTGGCCTGAGCAGCTCAGGCAGTCAGGAGCTTGACGGGCGCACTCTCCCTGGGTGTGGTGTGCCTTATCCCCTCCATGGTTCCAGCCTCAGTTTCTGTGCGTGCCAGTCAGGTGCGTGTGCCTTGTGTCTATTCTCAGGAGCTGGCCTCTAGCCGTGACCCTCCCGGTGGATGTCGACCATGCAGAATCTTAGGAAGTCTTTGGTTAGAAGCTGGAAGCCTGTTTGCAGTTTGGTAGGGGATGCCGTCTCTGGGCACGAGTTTGCCCCTTTCCCCTCCCCCCTGCCTCCTGCCTCTGGCAGGGGATGGGCCAGTCCACTGCCTGCTAGCTCTTCTCTGGAATTGTTCAATCCCTTTGTTCTGTGAACGGGCCAGCAGTGTGTTCGGGCCAGTTAATTTTCTCTCTCTCTCTTGCTATCCCACAGTTTAAGTTGCTCTCTCACATTAGCTCCCTCCGATTGCCCTCAGGGCATTCGGGCCCGGTCCTTACCCTAAGCAATGCCACCCACTTCTCTCCCTTCAGCCCCCACTTGCTGGTGGCGGATGCAGGCGTCTGGGGTACTTTTCTGCTGGGAGTTGCTTTTAGGCATGTAATCTGTGGGTTTTATTTATTTTTCCTCCCAGTTAGGTTGCCCTCTGAGATTCGAAAACTTCCCCCAGATCCACCAGTGTGAGGGTTTCCTGGTGTTTGGAAACTTCCTCTATTACAACTCCCTTCCTGGGATGGGTCTCCATCCCTAGCTCTTTTGACTCTCTTTTTATCTTTTATATTTTGTCCTACCTCCTTTAGAAGACGATGGGCTGCTTTTCCGGGCACCTGATGTCTTCTGCTAGTGGTCAGAAGTTGTTTTGTGAAGTTTGCTCAGCGTTCAATTGTTCATTTGATGAATTTGTAGGGGAGAAAGTGGTCTCCCCGTCCTATTCCTCTGCCATCTTGGCTCTTTACCCCTCTTTTTGAACTCTTAAAATGAACAAAAAGAATATGTTTTACAGCAAAGGGAAATATATCAATTATTTTTGTAGTACTGTAAACAGAATATAATATATATAATTATTGAATCATTATGTTGTAAACTTGAACTAATATAATATTGTAATTCAGCTATACATCAAAGAAAATTTTCACAATTAAAGAAATTTTCATTACCCTAGATTTGAATGTAGAAAGCTGTGAAGGATGTCACTCTTAGTCAAACAATGAGAGTAAACTAGAAAAACTACAGAATTCTTACCTTTCTTGAACCCAGCTTTAGCACTTTCTCTAGGTCAGTCATGATAGAGTTATATAAGGTCTAAATTATTTACCTAGTAATCTCATTTCTCATTTTATTCTCATTCTTCCATGAGCATACTATGGAATTCTTCAGAAGTATTTTGTGTGAGATATGCAATAAATAAAATGGAGAAACAGATATACCCATCCACTACTTCTACTATATATCCCAGTTTAAGCATATATTTAAATTTATAAATGAGACTGATATATAGTAAAAAAATGACAAAGCAAAACTTTCACAAACATTTCACTTTTGTATTTCTCTGGTTTCTGAAATTATTATAAAAAGTCATACAAATGTATCTAATGAATTCTTTTCTAGCAAAGAATCTTTTTATCTTTAAAAAAAAAAAAACAACTTTCATGACCTGTAATTTTATATCCACTAGAGAGAGTCCACGGAGAGCAGCTCAGTCTCCTGTCTTCACTAGTACAGTCAATGGTGAACTGGCAGCCTGTGAGCCACAGCCATTGATTCAAAGTGTGTTTGAGTGACTAGTACCAAACAGTTAATAGCCTTTCCATGAAAATCAACCTGGAGATTAAGGGGAATAGAACTGTGATAGTCTTCCTGTTCTTTTTTGGCTCCTTAGTTATATTTAATCATGGGAATTTAGGGACATGAATACAGAGTAGATCATGTCTTCAGCCCCTTGCATCAGCTTACAGAAAGATTATCACCAATATAAAACCTAAGATACTTCCTTTTACCCAAAGATATTTGAATGTTAAGGTTCATGTTTAGGTTCATATCTTTTCTTTTCCATTGTTTGTTCTACATGGCCCATGATTATTTATTTGAATTTTATTTGTGTTATTTTTCTATAAGTGTATTGATTAACTTTAAAGAAGTTGCTGATTTTCTATTACTTTTCTTTTTAAAAAGATTTCTAGTTTACTACATTTATTGAGAGAACATTCTGTGGGATTTCAATCCATTGTGATATTATGATTTGCATTAAACCCCACTATTTCATCATGAATGCAAAGTGTTTCATTTGAATATTTGAAATAAGTTGCAAATAACCCTTTTTCACTAAGATGTAGAAGCTTGTAAAGGATGTCCCTCTCAGGTTAACAATGAGACTAAATCTATAAAAACTACAAAATTCAAAAATTTCAGTGCTCATTCTTTGGATAGACCCAAAAAAAGTAATCTACCTTGGACAGAGCACCACTTGCTGAAGAGTAAAATGGGGGGACAGGATTTGATACTGGAGAGAGTTTATGAACTATTGCAAATATGAAAGGGGCCAATATTTCCTCCAGAGCTCTCTATGAGCTCAATAGAAATATGATTTAGGCAAATAAGCCCCCTCATGAAGTTCACAGTTGTTTTTATTGTTTAGTCACTAAGTTGTGTCCAACTCTTTTGTGACCCCTGTAGCCCTCCAGGCTCTTCTGCCCATGGGATTTCCCAGGGAAGAATACTGGAGAGCATTGCCATTTCTGTTTCCAGGGGATCTTCTCAACCCAGGGATCAAACTCACATCTCCTGCACTGCAGGTGGATTGCTAAACACTGAGCCACCTAGGAACACCCATGAAGTTCATTGCTTGTTATTATTCTGTCATGTAGAAAATTAAAGTAAAAGGATTTGAAAAAAAAGAGCTTAATGCATAACCTGCTATTAAAATCTACCATGAAATCAAGTGTGTACCTTCTTCTCTGTAGCAACTAGAAATTGTTGTACACACTGGAAAAACCCTCAGAAGTCAAAACTCTTTGCAGATGTAGTTGACTTTTCAGAGAAACAAATGTAGAGCAGTTTGAAAAAAGTTAACTTCAGAAAATCACTTAATGTCTATCATGCTAATGGTGTTGCTTCAAAATGCCAGTTTTTCTCCCTAGGATACAAAGATGTATTTTTGTATGCTGGCCTCATAGTTCTAGTCCATATATAAGGGGAATTCTAAGAGGTCTAATACACCATGAACTTGTTATTGTGCTTTTGGATGTTTTACATTTTTAAATTCAGGAATGGAATAATAGCATTATTGAAACACGTTGCAAAAGCAGTAATCTTGGTCTGCAGAGTGAAGACTGGGAATGCAAGGGAGAGTAATATATAAGAAATCTAGAAAGAAAATGAGATAATGGGATTTTCTTGTGTGTGTGTGTGTGTGTGTGTGTGTGTGTGTGTGTATGAAGATGGGAAGGGGAAGTGAGTGATTCTGATTATTCATTTCAGTGGATGATTGTGGAAAGAAGGATACCTTGTGTGCAATTGCAATCTAATGGTGTGATTTACTGTGAAGACAAAATGAGGGAAGGCCTTCACTGCTTAATCAACAAATGATAAGCATCATGAAGAATGGTATTGCTAGGAAAAAAAAAAACTATCCCATTCAAACTCTTTTCTCAGTTACCTGTGTTATGGAGTTCATTTTAATTGTCAATTCAAACACTGCAGAGGAATATCTCAATCAAAATTTTATAGAAAAATATCTATTCCAGACTCTCATCTGCATGATAAAAAAGTAATCTTCTAACTGAATGGTCTACTCTAATTTGATCAGCTAATCTGTTTCTTTTCTTACGCAGGCTTTACTCTTCTATTTTTGAAAACCACAACTTTGGTGATATAGCCCTCTGGCTCTGAATCAGCCAATCAACGATGCACACCAGTGAGCCACAGTCATTGGTCTGAAGTACAATTCATTTTTCAGGACCTATCAAGTACGTGCCTTCCTAGATGTTCAGCCTTGATAACAGAGAAGTTACTGGGAGTGATTATTTGCATGCTCTTTCCTTCATTGCTTGCTTCGTTGTATGTTTCTAGTCATGGAGATTTTAAAATATCGTATTAGTTATCTGAGGCTGATGTACAAGATGCCAGAGATTGATTTATTGAACAGTACATACTTAATGTTTCACACTTTCGGAGGCCAGAAATCCCAATGAAGATATCAGCTTGTTAAGTTCCTTCAGATTGATGTGAAGGAAGCATCTGTTCCAGTCTTCTCTCCTTTGCTTGTGGAGACAGCAGTGACCCTTCCCTTCCCCATATCTGTTCACAGTTTCCTCCCTATATGAGAGTCTCTGTGTCCGTATTTCCCATTTTTATATGGGTGTGTGCTGTGCTTAGTTGATCAGTTGTGGCCGACTCTCTGTGACCCCATGGACTGTAGCCTGCCAAGCTCCTCTCTCCATGGAGATTCTTCAGGCAAGTATACTGGAGTGGGTCGCCACGCCCTCCTCCAGGAGATCTTCCCAACCCGGGGATCGAATCCAGGTCTCCCACATTGCAGGTGGATTCTTTATCATCTGAGCCATCAGGGAAGCCCTTTTATATGGGTACAGGTCATTTTGGATTAAGGAGCATCATAATGAACCCAGTTGAACTTGAATCCTCCAGTATAAATCTTATTTTTGTATGCATGTGTCACATATCAGGTTTAGTACATATCATACATACATGCATACATACATACATATGTACATAGTATTAAACACATATCAGAGTTTAGTGCATCACCACAGATGTATTAGGGAACAAGAATTCAACCCAGAGAAGACAAGGATTTTGAGTTATAGGTGGACATAGCTGTTGACTTTTCCATTGTATTGAAACCATTTCTTTTTTTTTCACAGATAAATGCTGGTATGATGCTTACTAGGTGGTATAGTTACAATTTTTCATTCTTCAAACACATATAAAAATAGAATGTTGATGGAAAGTCTTACTTAAACTGACTTTTTGATAAAGCAGGCATCCAAATTCCTGAGCAATCTGTGATAAACTTAAATTTTTCTTAATAGTGTATCATTTAGCAATTGTTGCATTGTAAATTACCTCAGAACTTAGTGGATTAAAGCAGCAATTATTTATGATTTCTCATGTATCTATGGGCCAAATGAATGCTTCTGCTGATGTGTCTGATATGTGTCAGGATTTTTTTCTTTTTTTGTAGCTCCCTCTGTTTTTCATGGTCCTTTGCGCTTCCCTGGTGGCTCAGAGGTTACAGCATCTGCCTGCAATGAGGGAGACCTGGGTTCGATCCCTGGGTCAGGAAGACCCCCTGGAGAAGGAAATGGCAACCCACTCCAGTAATTTTGCCTGGAGAATCCCATGGACAGAGGAGCCTGGCGGGCTATAATCCACGGGGTCACAAAGACATGACTGAGCGACTTCAGTTGTACACTTTATACCACATTGCTTCAAAATTAGTAATGTATAAGACTCTTCTCTGGGTTTTAAATTTTATGCATGATTATAAGTAATGGTTTGTACATACTCATATAATAATAATGATAAAGAGAACATTGGTAAGCACTTAAGGGAAAATAAGGTCATTCCTCTCATGTAATTTTCTCAACTATCTCAACAGTGAATAATTTTATTCAGTTTTTAAAAGCTTCTGACATTACCCTCTCTGTGAAGAGAGAAGATACTATTTCATTTCAGTCCTTATAAATGCATTCTGGTTTGCTTTAAGCACCAATGTTTATTCAGTTATGTTTGGTATTGATTTTATACTTTTAAAACAAGTCAAAAATTTCCCTATTTATTAGGATGTCAAAACCTGAAAAAGAAGTCACTCTCAGCCAAACGACAGGCAAAATATGGGCAGCCTACAGAAACCAACACTGTTCTTCAGGTCCTGAGATAAGGGACAGCGTTATCCTGGAGAGAAAAAACAGAAAGTCTTAAAAAAAATTCAGAAACCCACAAACTCAAGAGAAAGGACTGGACAAGGTAGGATACTAGAAAGAGCTTAACCACTCAGTGTTGTGTGGCTACAAATGGGGCCTGATCAAGGATGGCTATAAAGGTCTTTTTTTTTTTTTGGTCCAACTGTCCTATGAATAATTAGACTTTTAAACAAAGAAACCCTCTGATACAGATCATTTTTATTTTGTGTATGATGAGATTCTTATGAAAATATTTGATGAATTGATTTGAAAGGAGACCAAGAAAAAGTAACACCAAATCACCTTCAGGTAAATGTGTCTGTGTGGTACCTCAGGATCATCTTACACACCTGGAACAAAATTTTCAATGAGAAGAGCTTTTGGTAAAGCCCTGTACATTGTCAAAGACAGAGTCATGGGCCAGTTTGAAAGCACAGCACTTTTAATAAGTCGTTTATTTTCTATCATGGTCATTGTCCCTACTTCAAATTCCCAGTGCTTGCCCATAGAAAATCTTTTCCAAAGTTTAGCTTTCCAAACCAGTTCTTGCAAACTGATTTCATACATAGTGTATTCTGTGAGAAGTCATTTAAAGAAACCTACAACACTACAATATATGTAATTGTGCTTGGATATTATTTATCTGTAAACTCAGAAATCAAGCAGGAGCATTACTAAACAATGTTTAAAAGGCAATAAAATTATATTGTGGAGTAAAGACTGGGAGTCCAAGAATGAATAACACAGGAAATCTAAGAAAGAGAGGATCAATGGGATTTGACGTTGAAGAGGATTACTGATCTCAGAAGGTGATTAAAGAGAAAGGGCACCTAGTGAGCAATCATGATCTAACAGTGTGATTTACTGAAATGATAAACTAAAGGAAATGAATTTATTGATTTAATAATAAATGGAAAGCAATAACTTGGAGAAAGTAGTTTTACTAGGACAAATATACCCCATTCAAACTTTTAAACATTACTTGTGTCAGGGAAATCATTTGGAAACAGAACTGAGGACCCAAACACAGTACAGAAATAAAGCAAAATGTTCAAGGAACAATACCTATACAAAGTGAAGTTACTATTCTAACTGCTTCAGATTAAGCTTATTTAGTTTTTTCCCAAGAAAGAGTACATCCTCCTGCTTTTGAAAAATGGAAGCCTTCTTGACTTGCAGTGTGGCATAGTGAGGCTGCTCGAAGTGTCCTACAAGAGAAGCCTAAGCAACACTCAGAATTGGCTCAGCCAATGAAAATTCTGCACTTCCTGAGGCACAGCCATGGACGCAAAAGTGTCAACAATTGTCCTGGACTGAAGCAAAAGGAGTCTTCCAGGCATGTGCAGTTTTCTTTTTTTTTTTTTTTTGCATGTGCAGTTTTTGAAATGGAAGTGGGAAAGGGATTTGATTCCTTGCCATTGAAAATTATTAAGATAATTGCCCCTGCTTGGATCCTGTTTTCCTTTTCTAGCTATAGGAATGTTGAAGTATTTTAAAGAAATTAACCTGACAAAAATAGAACCCACTAAGTTGTCTTGGCAGGAATAAATCACACCCAGCTTTCAAGACATGGGCTGAGGAAATGGGCGGGTCCTGGTTCCTGAGCCATTGTTTCCCCCATTCTCCTGTCACACCTGGATGAGAGGAGAATGAGTGTGGGGTAGGAAGAGTAACTTTGAAAAACCTGTTCATTTATGGTTTCTCAATATTGTAAGGAAGTTAAAAAAGTAGGATCATTGGCATACATTAGTGGAACAGGAAAGCACCCCAGGTCCCTGTTAGCAGGTCATGAATCCAGTCTTTGGCATCTGGCATTTATGATGAGGCCAGTTCTGCTTCTCACGGCCTCTGCTGTTAGGCTTCTTCTGAAATCTTAAGAGCTGTCCATAATGTAACTCTCGTGCTTCCAACATCTTTCTATAAAAGGATAGTGGAGAACAACGTCAGATCTTGGGTGTTGAAGTTATATACTATTTGGCTTTGGGAAAACATGATACTTATCCAGGCATTTTACATGCACCATTGGCAAGTTAGTTTTAAGGGGCGATCATGTTCATAAGTTCTGTGCTGTTTTTAACAGTTGTATTGGCATAGTCAATTGTATTACTACTAGGAGCTTAGTGACTTTTTCTAGAAGTGATATACCCAGAATAGTGAAGGGCATTATACAAAGTCACATAGCTACTAATTAGATTGACTTCAGGAACATGCATGATATCTGGAATCTCACTCCAGTGTCGTATCACCCTTTCATTGCTAGAGCTTATCTGAGGCTCCTAGAAACCATGCTTCTCTGAATTATCCTACTTGACAGAAAATAGTTTAAAATAAAAGGAAATGCAACCTAGATTTGCTTCTCCTACCACCATCTCCACCTCCAGCATGGGATGCCAGACACTGAGTGTTATTTCTGCTTCCCTCACTCCCTAAGTTCTTTCCATGACTGCACGCCTACCCCATACACTTTGTGAATATGTAGTACTGTAGGCATGATAGAGGTATGGACTGCAATTGAAATGTCTACAGTTTGGAAGTTCTTGCAAAAAGAGGACCAAGATGAGTATGGGCAAACTTTGTGACCTCAAGACAGGAAAATCAGATATTGGTACCAGATTCTGGTGAAGCTTCTTTCACCTGGTACACACTCAAGACATCATCCATTCTGTCTTATGTGTATCTGTGTGTCTATGTCCCATGAGTAAGGAGAAGGTGTGAAGAATGGCTGGAAATCTCATGCTTCCTTGGGGTAAAAGATCTTCCTTGTATCAGAGGGATGGGCTGATGGGCCAAGTCACCTCACTAGGGCAATTCAAGAGGAAAACTATTCCAGAGATTACCACTCTGGACCAGGGACCCAAGGACTTTGATATATGAATATGCCCATCGTGAGGCAACAAGCAGCATCTCAAGAAATGTGTGTACGTGGCGCTGTATATCAGGTTCAGGAAGGCCCCTTATTCCTTGGCCTTCCAAACACTGATTGGTCCTGTCTTTTTTCCTTGGTCTTGACTCTGGGAAGGCATGTAATTTCTTTGACCAATGGAACATGGTGGAAATGATGTTATAGAAGTTACAGATATAATCTTTAAGAGGACAGATGCATTCTTCCTTGTTTCTTAAGAGCTCTGAGCTTCCACGTAAGAAATCACCTATCTTGCTGGAGACACCATATGAAAATGCTGCAAGACTCAGTGGAGCAGTACAGGTGCCCTCCTGAGTGTTGCAAGCAGCACTGCTGAGGCAACAGACAGGTGAGTGTCAGTTGTCCCAAACCTTGCAGAGTACTTTAGAAATTGGCTGAACACTGCAGTTTTTATTCTGGATTATACTTTTCAGGTTCTACTTCTTATTAGGACACTATTTGGAACAGATTGATGAAAAACCTCTGATTTCAAACAGATACATTGGTAAGTACTTGAAAAATTATATAAGCATTATACCAGAGTGCTTGTATGAACTGATAAAGAGACAGATTAATATGTAACTGTAACCTTTGTACCAACCCCAGCCCCTTGAGTGAAAACAACCTCAGTGAAAATCTGGCCTTTTTAGTACGAAGAACGGGAGATGACAGGGAAACTGATACCTCTATAGCTTTAGTCTGATGGGAGTAATAAGGCTTCTTTGAGAAACTGAAATCATAGTTCTGAGAATTTGCTATCACATCTCTGCCTTCATTTAGTTTTGGAGTTCCAATTGAAACTATCAGTATGGTTCAAGGAATTCTGGTGGAAATCCAGACATGGGGCACACGCAAGTCAAATCCTTTCTGGAGGAACCCACCCATAACTGAGACTTTGAGATGGTTCCCACAGATAAAGCCTGCCCAAAGAAAGTGAAACTCGCTCAGTCATGTCTGACTCTGCAACCCCATGGATTATACAGTCTGTGGAATTCTCCAGGCCAGAATACTGGAGTGGGTAGTCATTCCCTTCTCCAGGGGATCTTCCCGACCTAGGAATCAAACCAGAGTCTCCTGCATTGCAGGTGGATTTTTTACCAGCTGAGCTACCAGGGAAGCCCTCCCAAACAAGCCTATTATTAGAAACACAAACATATGAACTTCCAAAGAATTATTGTCAAGTGCAAACTGTTGGAAAAATATTTAACATGCTTAAGCTAACAAGAGGATATAAACCATCAAAAGGAAGAGACAACCAAATAATGCAAAGAATCAAATAAAATTCCTGAAAGTGGAAAATGGAACCCCTGAAGGAAAAGGTTATTATGATTTGAAATAAACAATTAGACACACCTGAAAGTAGAATTAGCTACTGAAAAACAAGTGAAAGAAATTCTGGAGAATGCTTCCTGGAAAGATAAGAAATAATGGTTAAAGAAAGTTCAACAGACAAAAGGTCTAGACCAAAAACACAAAAAGTACATCTTATGGGAGTCTGTGAAGTAAATACTGGGGAATCAATGATATTCTAAGAAGAAACAGCTGGTAATTTTCTAGAATGGATTATATCCTTGATACCTTAGATTCTAGACATACACTTGGAAACATCATACTAAAGCTGCAAAGCAATAAAAACACTGGTACACAAAATGCACATAATGTAGACTCTTCCAGAAAGAGTTTTCTGGCTACCCCCTAGCTGTGTTGGATTGCCTTCTGCTGTGCTCCTCAAATAACCTGGACACATCTCTGTCACAACATTTAATATATTATAAATATCTGTTGAAAGTATTTGCTTCCTTGCTCTATGCACTAACCAGTTTGCAGACTTATGCATTTGTGACTCCCAGAAGCTATCAGTGCCTGATATCATAGGTAGTCAGTAAATGTTTGTTGAATAAATGAAAGCAGGCTGACTATAACCCTACCATGAAATTTCCTGACTTTTTCTGAGGATAGCATGACTAAAATACCACTGATGGAGAACTGAAAATTACTTGGAAATGGCAATACCAATTTTTCTTATTTTTTTCTCTATACAAATAAGCAGTTACCAATTTTTATCCTGTTGCCCAGAACAATGAAGAAAATAATACTGTGACATGTTTTACAGTTTACATGGATGATTTCACACAGATTTGACAGCTTTATTGCCTTTCTGACAGTTGGCCTTTCCCCAGTTCTAGGAAGTTGGGAGGGGGCACATGATAACACTTCTAATGGATTTCTAAAACCCTTGGAGGACAGTGCTGTTTATGTTGCTAATGAAGAACAGATCCATTAGTGGAATGCTGAGTCAACTGCCATGCCTCACGCAGTTCAGGACACAGGTGTGCCAGGATCAGAGCTCAGATTTCCGTGACACAAGTGCCCAGTTTCTTGCTCCTTGTACCTTGAGGCCTCCCTAAGTGGGTCCCAGGGGAGGCAACTGTGAGGAGAAGCAGGGAATGGGTAGGATGCTCCT
Organism: Dama dama; assembly: GCF_033118175.1. NCBI lineage: Eukaryota > Metazoa > Chordata > Mammalia > Artiodactyla > Cervidae > Dama > Dama dama. The sequence goes on along the minus strand of NC_083714.1, from coordinate 9,782,010 downwards.
GAGCCTGGCCAGTCAAGGCAGGGGAGAGTCTGGGTGTTCCCTGCTCCCTCACTGATGTTAATGCCTGGAAGCCAAGGCAGGAGGAGAGCTGAAACTAGAACTCAACCAGGGATGGGCTCTTCCCCGTGTCTGAGCTTGTCTGGCGGGCCCAATGAGACAGTTCATAAACCCCTAGAGCACTCATCTGTAGGAGACCTGCCTCTATCAGCCAGGCAAGACCTAGCTGAGCCTACTCCCACCATTCTGATTCCCTCAGGTCAAGGGCTGGAAGTGTGGGCATTGTGTTTTGCCAAGGACTACCAGTCTTTTAGCCTGTGAGGTCATTATCATGGGTACTCAGGTCAGTGTCAAGGCATAGAAATTTGGAGTCTACCGAATGAAATGTCAAATCCCCTCTGCTCTCTTCATCACTGCACCTGATGCAAGAGCACAGCAGAAGTTAACTCCACACCTAATCATACACTGCAGGCTTGATAAACTGTCCTTGTTTTTACCAAGGACCTATTGGAGGGAAATGCCCCGCCTTGACTGCAAGGGATTGTGACCCTTTTCAGGCTAATAATCTTCTTCAATGGATGTTTGTTTAACCCCAGTTTGTTAACAATTTCTCTTGAGAATGGTCAGTGGGTGGGTTTTCCACATCTTATTTTTGGAATCTTGGGACCACCATGGGATTCCCTGGGTTTAACCTTGACTCAACCCATCTCTTTTTTCCTGCCCAATGGCAAAGTATCCCTTTCACTAAACTTGGGGACCCACTGAATCCAAATACCTTTATTAACTAAAGATTGTTTGTCAAGCAGCCTCCCTCTACAAAGTCCAAGGAAGGATGCAGGTGTCCCTCCTCTGGTGTCTACTTCTCTCTGTCCTCCCACCAGTCCTTCAAGACTATTCCTTGTTCTTTTAATCTCACATTGAAGTAACACTCAGACTTGATTTCTGGCCAGGACACTTACTTAGGGTGGGGAGCTTGGGTGGTAATTAACCCAATGTCTCAGAGCCTCAGTCTTCTTGACAGGGAGAATTTCACTTGCTTGTCCTAAGGGGAAAATATAAGGACAGAGGGTGAGTAATAGACAGATGTACATAACATATGTAGCAGAGTGCCTGCTACATAGAATCTTAAAGTGCTCAAATAAAAAAAATGTTTTCTATGGTTATTTGTGTGGAGCTGGCTCCTGAAGAGTGAGGAGGGTTAAAATGTGACCCAGAACTCTGTGACATTACAAATGAATGGAAAACTGTGTGGTCACAACCATGATGCATGCCATGGAGGTTCAGAGAATGGGAAGAGAAACAGCCTGAGAACTCATCGTAGGCCTGTACCAGACATTGCACCTGTCATGCTACATCTACACTCTCATTCAGTCCTAATCACAGCCCCTCTGTAAGGGCATTGTCAATAGTATGCCCTTTTTACATCTGATGATGAAGAAACTGAAGGAGAGAGAATTTGCAGTAGGCTGGGGTCGTCAAGTCATCTTTACAGAGGAGGTATGATATGAGCCAAGACTGGGAAGGTGAATAAGATTAGGAAGGAAGAGGGAAAGGGGCTGAGTTTCACTGGAGTGAAGAGGAGCAGCTGGTCCACAGAGCCCTGAGTTGGCAATGCCCAAAGCCACTGAGGTAACGTGGCAGCTTCCATCTGCTCCCTAGCAACTTCCCATCACACCTCAGACCTGCCTTATCTCCTCAACTTCACTAGATGAGGCCCTGAAGTGAAAACTCATCCACCCTTATCTCACTGTCAGCCCTAAGCAAACAGATGGGACCAAGCAGCTAGGAGAGCATGTCCATCCAGCTATCTGGCATCAAGTCTCACTCCCCACCCCTCTGACTGCCTGAGAGCATGAACATCAGGACTGAGGATAAGTCTAGTCTCCATACACTGGGCACTCCATCTGCCTTATCTCACTGAGTCCTCATGACAATCTCATAGGCCCTCTTCAACAGAGGAGGAAACGGAGGCTCAGAGAGGTCAAGTCATGTATCCAAAGCACCGCATCTAGGAAGAAGGACAGCTGGAGTTTCAATTCAAGTCTAATCTGACTCCAAAACCTCTGTACTTAATCACTCTTGCTGCCAATTATAGTCTCACTGCTCAAAGTAGTTACAGGACCCAAACAAACACTGTCACCCTGCTGTGTGTCTATTCCTTGTTAATAATGCTATGAAGCATTTATCTCTATTTGTCTCTAGAGATCAAAGGCACCAGAATTCTGAGGAGAACAAAACTTGGAAGTGTAAGGCATTTTCATTTTCCTACTCACCAGTTGTGCTCTCCAATTCCACCCCAAATAGATGTCTTTACTCTTTTCCCAGTTCTTTTCCTTTAAAGTGTTTCCACACACCCTGATTTTCACTGTTGTCCCAGCACAATTCTTTGTAGTGGCCCTTTTACTCTCAAAAAGGTCTGCATAATTGGACAAGAAATTATACAGTGACCATCCCTACGAAGAGGTGAACAGCTTCACACATAATGTTCAGTAAACCATGACATACCTATCAGGCAGGTGCTCCTGAGTGAGTGTGGAGTTTGATCTGAGGGGAGTAACCCACCTCTCCATGGGGATGGAATAAGGAAGAAAGACATTATAAATATACTTTCGAGGGTTTTTGTGTACATTCTAGTTTGTTGGTCCTCGAGCAGTCAAGAAACAGGGGTAGAAGTATGCTTCGAATGCAGAATGTGCTCTACTTGGGGGCCAGTGCTGTTGAGTACAGATACCCTCTCAGCACAGCTGTGCATCAAATATGTGGAGCATGGAGAGTTGAGGAACCAAACAAAAACTGGTGAAAGAAAAGACTAGGAATGGGGTCATGGGGTCATGCCCACTCCTGTAGCCCCTGTTTTGCCTTAAATCAGAGTCTAGATAGGCCATGGGTGTGGACTGCTACATGGAAACTGAAACCCCCAGGACACAGTAGGACTTTGGGGACTCTTGAAGAAAGCAAGTGGCCAATGGTAGAAAAGTCATGAGAAGACAGAGCTCTGACAATGCTGGTGGGCATCCTCGTGAGTCCACATGGGAAAGAACCTAATTAATGCCCTGAAACATACCCAGAGAAGGGATTTCCTTCCCAAAATGCTAAGGTGATTTGAGTGGAAAAATTTTAATGTGATTTATATGCATAAGCAGAAAGACAAAAGACATGTGAATCTCAAATGTTGTTAAAATGACCTGAGTGAATACTTGATATCTCTTAGGTAACTGACATGCTCCGAAACCAAAAATGGTATTGTGAAAAAACAGGAACGTCAAAGGAAAACCCAATATAATTTTGCTACTGTCATTACTATTTAGAGTTAGGGTTATAATTTCCTGAGATCATTAAGATTTGAAAGTTTGAGGAATATTTGGCATGAATTTTTAAAACTCTGGAAGTTACTGCTGTTCTAGATGGGAGAATGAGAGTAAAAAAGTAAACGAAGTTATTATGAAAATAATTTTGATGATAAAGACCTCAAAAAGCAGACCTAGAGTGATAACTTAATAGAATGACCATTAAGAAAGTGGTGAAATGAAATATGGTTAGGGAAAATCCATTATTTTCCTTATAAAAACTGCACTAGAGCCATATGTTCCTGTGGATCTGATAATTTGAGATAGTGTTTCCTTCAAAATTAAAGGGCTTCAAAAACAGGGGAAATGGCATAGGTCCAAAAACTAGAGCACATCCTATTTTTGAGAGCTCCAAGTCTTTCCTGCCAATTGAGTGGCTCTGAAAAAAAAAAAAAAGCCTTTGGTTTGTTGTGCTCAGGTGGTCCTGAGGCAGCTCATCTGCAGGTGGTGAATCTGATGGCAGCCCTGGTGGCCTCAGACACATTGTGCTCCCCAATCTCCCTTGGCAGCAGCAGGTGAAGTGCAGTGAGGATCTGTCTGGAGGTGAGAATCAGCCCTTGATGGAAAGGGCCAGGAAGGAAGTATATCTGATCCATCCTCAATGATATTGTTAAGAAAATAATTCACACATAACATTTAAGGAAATGCCAAAATTACTGAGAAAGTGCTTCACAACCTGCTAGACACAGATGGACATAGAAGTGCAAAGTCAGCTTCTTGAAGTAGTAGCACACAGTAGTAATCATGGAAATAACTGGCCTAATTTTTTCTCCAGTTCTGTTCAAAACCTTCATGACATCAGGAAAGAGAAATTGCAAAATTGGAGTCTCTACATAGAGGACACAAACTGAAATGTCATGGTATCTTATTATTAAAAATATTTAGTAAATAACAAATTTAAAAGTTGTTTTTTGATACAATTTAGGTTCTGCAAAATAACCCACATAATACATATAAGAATCCTTGGTTGGGAAGAAAATGTTATCTCATTGTTTAAGAAGCCACCATGGGATAAAAAAATGGAACCAATAAGTGAGAAACATACAAAAATTAAAATCAGATAACTTTCAAGAATGTATGATAATGCAGTCAAAAGTATTTCTTAAATATATTTATGTAGAAATAAATTACAGAAATTGAACCAAAAAAGACTTTAGTAGAATTTAAGAAATGGGAGTCATCAGTGTGGTTTCAGTCCCAATGACTAGGCTTCCTATGGTGTTTCCTCTTGAACATTTAAGGCACAGCTAACTCTACTGTTAATAAGATGATCTCAATCATGAAGGAGGAAAAGCTAAATTTTATTACTAGAAAAAGCAGTGGAAATTTACAGTGATGAAATCTTACTAATCAATATCTGAAAAGAGTTCTGTTTACAACTAAGAATTTAAAAATCTTACATGAAATATTATTAATCAACTTCATGCAAGGGACAAAAGACATATCCAGGACAGTCTCTGAATTCATATCATTAAACCACCATGATTAAACAGCAGCCAAGAAGTAAACCACAGGGAATGAACTATACCAACATACTCCATAATCTCCAAAGGCCAAACTCCCAAGAAGGCTGTGATTGGTGTATCCTGTGTCATACTATAACATTTTGGTCCAATGACAAGGAACAACACTCCTTGCCTACCTCAATCTCAAAGGCTACAGATGCTAGTATGCCTCCTATTGCTTCAGCCCAAGACAGTGTTCACATTTTGAGTCAAGAGTTGTGCCTCAGGATTTGCATGCTTTTCACTGGCTGAGTCAGTCCCAAGTGGTGCTTGAGCTACTCTGATTGGAAGCTTCCAGCCTCCTCCCGATGCAGAGGTGCAAGCATGAAGGCTTCCAATTTTCCAAAACGGAAGGATGTACTCTTTAGGAAAAAAAAAAAAAATAAGATTGATTTGAACCAGTCAGAAAAGTAACTTCTGTTTCCTAAACATTGCTTCTGAAACATTTTGCTTTAATTATTTTAGCATTGTGTTTGGGACCATGCTTATATTTTCAAATGATTTCTATAATACAAATAATGTCAGCAATGTTTGAATGTGGTATGTTTATCCTATTAATACTATTTTCTCCAAGTTCTTACTCATCATGTGTTATTAAACATAAACTCTTCCCATATGTTGTCATTTCAGCAAACCTCAGTATAAAATTATGATTGTACAAGAGGTGCCCTTTCTCCTTGATCACCTACTGAAGTCACTTAACATATGTGCTTATTTGGCCTTAGTCTCTTCAGCACCAATCCCCACTGTCTCACCCTTTTTTTAGATTTCCTGTGTTTCGGACATCCTTGAGCTTTACCAAGAGTTCCTCTCACCCAAAATTTTGTTCCAGGTGTGTAAGACCACCCTGAGGCAAAGAGGTATTTACCTGCAGGTCCTTTGGTGGTAGTTTTTCCTAGTCTCCTTGGAAGTCAATGTTTCGGAATGTTTTCATAAGATTCATATCAAATTCAAGCATATAAGTTATCTTACCATTCCAGTGGCTCATCTGTCATAATGGCCCCAAGATAGTTTTGAGAGGTAATGGCAGAACAGAGTTCTACACTAGACCAAAGAAAAAAGGCCTTTAGAGCCCTCCTTGATCAGGAAATGGCCACCTTCACAGACACACAACTCAGAGTGGTTAAGCTCTCTCTAGTATCCAGTCTTGCCCAAGTCTTACTCCTGAGTTTGTGGGTTTCTGAAATTTAAAGACTTGCTGTTTTGTCCCTTCAGGACAGTGCTGTCCCTTTTCTTAAGGCCTGAAGAAAAGTTTTGATTTCTGTTGGTTATCCATCATTTGTCTCACTGAGTGACATCGTTTGACTGAATGACATCCTTTTGACGTTTAAACATTCTAATCAATAGGAAAATTTAAAACTTATTTTACAAGCAGAAAAATGGACACCAAACATAACTGAATATACTTAGTGTTTAAATCAAACTATAATTAACATTTTAAAGCATTTATAAGGACTGAATTGAAAGTGTATCTCCCGTCATTACCGAGATTGACAGTGAGAAACTTTTTCAAAGTAAATACAACTATTCAGTCTTCAAATAGTTGAGGAAAATTACATGAGAGCAGTCACATTATTTTCTCTTAAGTAGTCATTAGTGTTGGAGAAGGAAATGGCAACCCACTGCAGTATTCTTGCCTGGAAAATTCAATGGACAGAGGAGTCTGGCAGGCTACAGTCCATAGGGTTGCCAAGATTTGGACACGATTGAGCAAGTGAGCTCAGCAGTAGTCACTACTGTTCTCTTCTTTATTATTGTTATAGGAGTATCTACAAAACATTGCTTATAACCAAACAACAATTTTACCAAACAGAGAAATGTCCTATATGTACACTGCTAATTTTGAAGCAATGTGATATAAAGTGTACTGGGAACCATGAAAAAAAGAGGGAGCTACAAATAGAATACTGATACATACCAGACAGATCAACAGAAGCATTCAGCAACCCACAGATACATGAGAAGTAATAAATAATTGCTGCTTTAATTCACTAAATTCTGAAATAATTTACAATGCAACAATCACTAAATTATACCTATTATGAAAGATTCAAGTTTATCACAGTTGCAATTGATTTGAAAGCCTTAATTGATAAAAATTAATCATTTTAAGTAAGACTTTCCATCAACATTCTACACTTGCCTGGGTTAGAAGAATTAAGAAACTCTAACTACACCACCCAGTAAGCGTCAAACCACTATTTATGTGTGAAAAACGCCAATGTGCTCTTAATATAACAGAAGCATGAGGAGATATGCCCACCTACAACTCAAAATTAATGTCTTATTTGAGTTGTATTCATTCTCCCTAAAATCCTATGCTGATGTCCTCAACACTAGTACCTGACATGTGATTGTTTATGGAGATACAATCTATCCTAGAGGAATGAAGTTCAACTGTATTCATTAGGATGCCCCCTAATCCAAAATGACCTGTAGCCATGTAAAAAGAGGAAATATGGACACAGAGACTCTCACATAGGAAGGAAATTGAACAAATGTAGGGGTGTCTGCCACTTTGACAAGAAAGGGTGAGAAGACTGGAACAGATGTTTTCTTCATACCACTCTGAAGGAACCAAATCAGCTGTCATCTTGATTTGGACTTCTCACCTCCAGAAATGTGAGACCTTAAGTATGTGCAGTTCAAGTAATCCAATCTCAAGCATTTTGTACATCAGCCCAGGTAACTAATATGATATTATTAAATCACCACAATTAGAATCATTCAAGCAATTCAGCAAAGACAGTGCAGGCAAATAATGGCACAGGATACCATCCCTGTTACCAAAGCTGAACATCCTGGAAGGCATGTACTCCATAGACATAGGAAAACTGGCTTGAACTTTGGACAATGAACATTTTGAACAATGGCTGTGGCTCACTCAGGCTGGTCCCTGATTGGCTAATTCAGAGCAGAGTGGCTGTTGCACTTCTCTGACTGGACGTCCCATCATCAGAGGGGAATATCACTAAAGTGTCATTTTCAAAACTTAAAGAGTTAAGCCTGGACAAGAAAGGAGACAGTTACCTGAACAAGTTAGAGTAGACCATTCAGTTAGAAGAGTAAGAATTTTCTGAGTAGATTAGAATCTGTAATAATTTTTTTCCTTAAAATGATTCAGTTATTCATTCACTGTTTTTGAATCACTGTTTTTAAATGGATTCCATAACAGAGGTAATGGAGGAAAGAGTTTTAACCTATGTTTGACCTAGGGATACTATTTTCCATGCATTGATGATTGTAATTTGTTGACTAAGTAGTGAAGGTTTTCCCTCATTTCCTCTTCACAGTAAACTACACCATTAGATCGCACTTGGGCACTAGCTGCCCTTCTTTCCAAAAGGGTCCAGTAAAATATAAAATCAGGATCGCTACTCCCCCTCCCATCTTCAACAATAACAAAATTGCAATTTTCTTCTTTTCTTTCTAGATTTCTTATGTGTTGTCCTCCCTTACGTTCCCAGTCTTCACTCTCTGGACCAATTATGCTGCATCTGTAACATCTTTCCACAGTGATCCTATTGCACTTCTGTATTTACAAACACAAAATACGCAAAGCACAATAGCAGTGTCTTAGTGTATTAGATCTCTCAGAATTACTTTTTGCAGCGACCATACCTTTGGGACCAGTATGCAAAAATAACCTTGGTAATGCATTTCTGATTCATAGGAAGAAAAGCTGATGTTTTGAAGCAGCAACTATTACCAACATAGACATTAAGTGATTTTCTGAAGTCACTCTTTTCAAACGGTTCACATTTGTTTCTCAGAAAAGGCACCTGTCTCTGCACATAGTTTCCACTTTGGAGGTTTTTTCCAGTGGATTTAACAATTTCTAATTGCTACGCAAAGTAAAGCATGCACTGGATTTCATGGTTGATTTTAACAATAGGTTGCTGTTTTTTTTTAATTGATAACCCTTCATTTTAATTTTCAACATTACAGAATAATAAGAAATGAACTTCTTGAGGAGGCTTATTTGCCTAAATTCTTTTATTATTGATCTCAAAGAAAGGTCTGGAGGTAATACTTGCAATAGTCCATTAACACTCTCTAGTATCAAATCCTGCCCTCATTTTACTCTTCAGCAAGTGGTGCTATGTATGGGGTATAACAATTTAGTTTTGGTCTCTCTGAAGAATGAGCACTGAAATCTTTGAATTTTGTGGTCTATATATAGAGCTATTATCTCATTCTTTGCATAATAGAGACATCCACCACATGGTTCATCATCCTAGTCAAAAGGGTTATTTACAGATTATTTTAAATGTTCACATGAAATATTTCACAATAGGATGAAACAATGAGCTTCAAAGCAAATCATAATAAATTTTAAAGGATTGAAATCCCACTGAATGTTCTCTCTCAACAGATGTCATAAGTTAGAAATTGTTTATCAAGGAAACTAATAGAAAATTAGCAACATCTTTAAAATTCATCACTCCACATATAGGAAGTTTACACAAGTGAAAATCAAATAAAAATCCTCCTGGACCACAAAGAAAAAAGAATGTACAAGCAAAGCCATGAACTTTAACATGAAGCTGAACAGTCAAACATCTAGAGGTAAAAGGAAATGCTGCAGGTTTTATATTGCTGATAATTCTCCTCTACATTGCTGTAAGGGCCTGAAGACATGACCCACTCTGGATTCATGTCCTTAAATCTCCATAACTAAATATAAATAAAGAACCAAAAAAGAACTGGCACAGTACCACAGTTCCTTCCCCATTAACCTCCAGTCTGATTTTCATAGAAAGGCTATTATCTCTTGAGCTCTGGTCACTCAACCACACTTTGAGTCAACAGCTGTGGCTCACAGGCTGCCAGTCCCCCATTGGCTGTACCAGTGGAGATAGATGCTTGAAATGCTTTTTCTGGACTCTCTCTGATGGAAATAAAATTGCAGGTCATGAAAGTTTGTGTTTTAAAGATCAAAAGATTCTCCTCTAGAAAATAACTGATTAGATACATCTGTATGGATTTCTAAAACAATTTCAAAAACCAGAGAATTAGAAAATTGAAATGTGTGTGAAACTTTTGTTTTGCCATTTCTGTACTATATATCAGTCTCCATTTATATATTTAAATGTTTGATTAACTGGGATATGTTGAAAATAAATAAATAAACTGGGATATGTGGGACAAGTATATTAGAGGTGGTGGATGGATATGTCAGTTTTTTCACTGTATCTATTGCATATCACACATAAAATGCTTCTGAAGAATTCCATAGTACACTTTGCGGAATGAGAATAAAACGGAATATTAAATTAGTAGGAAAATAATTCAGCATTTATAGAACTCTATCTTGACATACCTAGAGAAAACACTACAGCTGGGATCAAGGAAAGGTTAGAATTTTGTAGTTCCTCCTAGCTTTTGTCTCATTGTTTGGCTGAGAGTGACATCCTTCACAGATTTCTACATCCAAATCAAGTGGTATTGATACGGTCTTTATAACTTTAAAATTTAAAATAAGATAAAATAATAAGTTCTAATGAAATCCATAGTAAATTATAAAGGACTGAAATTGCAGAGTGTTTTCTCTCTCTCCAAGCATGTAGTAAGCTTGAAATCAATCTTTTAAAAAAGGAATAGGAAAATCACCAACTACTTTGAAATTCAGCAATATACCTATAGAAAAAAAAATGTCAATGCACCAAGAATGAAGCACAATGGACATTAAATTCAGTAAATATTATCATAAGCATTCGCAGTCAAATACTTGAAGTGGAAGGAGGAGTCATCTTATCTCTCTTAATTGCTGAACATCCTCCTCTTATTTTGATGTGAGGAGCTAGAGACATGTCCCACAAAAAGAAATGGATGCATGTGTGTGTGCTACATCTGTTCTGTCATGTCCAACTCTTTGTGATCCCATGAACTGTAGCTCACCAGGGTCCTTTGTCCATGGGGATTATCCATGTAAGAATACTGGAGTGGGTTTCCATGCCCTCCTCCAGGGAACCTTCTCCACCTAGGGATTGAACCTGGGTCTCCTGTGTCTCCTGCATTATCAGCAGGTTCTTTACCACTGGCACCACCTGGGAAGCTCCAAGAAATGGACCAAGGGATAGAACAGTCATAAAAGTTTCAGTCATGTCCGACTCTTTGAGACCCTATAGATTGTAGCCCACCAGGCTCCTCTGTCCATGGGATTACCAGGCAAGAATACGGAGTGGGTTGCTATGCCGTTCTCCAGGGCATCTTCCCAATCAAGGGATTGAACCTGTGGCTCTTACATTTCCTGTGTCTCCTGCACCTAGGGATCGAACCTGGGTCTCCTGTGTCTCCTACATTATAGGTAAGTTCTTTACCACTAGCTCCACCTGGGAAGCCCCCAAGCAATGGATGCCTGTACTTAAATCGTCATGGTTAAAAGCAGGTGCTTGAATGAAAAAACATCAGGAAAATTATCACCCCACCTTCCCGCTCCTTCTCTAGGCTGAGTGTCACAGGAAGGTTGTTATCTGTTCAGCCCTCCTCACTCCACCATATGTTTGGCCAGTTGCTTTGGCTCATGGGCTACCAGTCCCTCAGTGGTGGCTGCTATGGAGACTGTGACTACATTTGCCATCACTGAACAATCCCATCATCCATGCAACACTGCAATTCAGTTAATATTTTGTTTTAAAAAAAGCCAAAAGTTCTAGGTTGCAAACAACCAAAAAAGAGAATCAGAGAAATCTGAATTATCTAATTTCAGAAGAAATGGTACTTGATTCTAGAAATTTAGAATTTTCTAAATTTATACTCTATTTGAGTCTTACTTTAGGCATGTAACTGAACTGGGATTGAAGGAATAGAATGGGTAAGTGATTTTTTTACCTGCTACTGGTGGTGCAGTAATAAAGAATCAGGAGATGCAAGAGATGCAGGTTCCATCCCTTGGTCAGAAAGATCCCCTGAGGCAGGAAATGGCAACCCAGTTCAGTATTCCTGTTTGAAAATTTTCAAGGAGATAGGAGCCTGGCAGGCTCCTGTCCATGGAGTAACAAAGAGTTGGACATGACTAAGTGACTGAGCATGCGTGCACACGTGCACACACACACACACACACACACACACACACACACACACACACTGCTCTTTGTGGGTGCATGCATGCTACATCGCTTCAGTCATGCCAGACTATTTGCAGACCCTATGGACTGTAGCCCACCAGGCTCCTCTGTCCATGGGTTTCTCCAAGCAGGAATACTGGAGTGGGTTGCCATGCCCTCCTCCAGGGGATCTTTCTAACCCAGGAATTGAACCTGCTTCTCCTGCAACTCCTGCATTGTAGGTAGATTCTTTACTGCTGAGCCACCCGGGAAGCACACACTGCTCTTTATCGGCTGCTATACCCCACATAAAAAAATCTCTGAATGATACTCCTATATCTAGGTGGGAGAATGAAAATGAAAAAGGCCAATGAAAGTTTTATGGGAAGAATTTTGACCACAGAGATCCCTTAAATGGCTGACTGACAAACCACGAATAGAAATAACCATTTAGGGAAGTTGCAATATGTTAAGAAAAGTGGGAAATTTTATACTGAACAAATGACACAACCGACACATATTGAAGCAAAGTTGATGAGGTTTTTAATGTTTTCCTCGGAGTAGACAGGTTTTAAAGATGGAAAGTAGGACATACGGAGAGAACCCAGAGTGGATGTGGCTCTTCATCGCTACAGGACCTTTCCTTCCAAATGAGTGGTTTTAAAGAGTCTGGTTTGCGATGTTCAGGTGGTCCTGAGGCAGTTCATCTGCAGCAGTCGTATCTGATGACTGATTTGGTGGCCTCAGACATGGCATACTTGCAGATCTCCCCAGGCAAGAGAAGACACACAGCTGTCTGGATCTCTCCACTCGTGATGGTGCAGTGATTGTTGGAGATGGCCAGGCACCCGGCCTCTTCGGCTATCCACTCAAAAATATCCTTCACAAACGAATCCATGACGTTCACCACCTTGTGGGAGAGACTCAGGCCTGTGTGCACTTGCCTCAGCAACCTGGGGAAATAAGTGGCGAAGCTCACAAAGTTGTCTGGCGGCGGTGTCCTTAGCGGTCTTCTACTTTGCCTTCTTTGGCTCCGCATCATAGGGCTCCGGTTCAGAGGGCTCTGTTTCTGAGGTCTCCGTTTCAGAGGACTCTATTACAGAGGGCTCAGTTTTGGAAATACCAGTTTCTTTGGTGCCTAGGTCTTCTGCAGAGTTCTCAGAGGATGTCTGAGCCACGTCGAAGCCTCCAGTCCCCACAGCTCAGAGTGAAGGACAGTGTGGGAGTTAACGACAGTTGGCCGATTTTATGAGCCCCGATTTCCCTATGTCACAGACACTGTCCATAGCTTATTGGATAAAATGCAAGGCAAGGAGGTCCGTTCCTATGGCAGCCCATGTCACTTGTTTCTGGATCCCCTACCCTCCAACTGCAGCTGCCTTGCTCCCCCATGTTTAACCCCTAGTCAGCCAAACTCAGTGGTATCTTTAAACGTTCAGTGACCTCCACCAGAAAATCTTTAAAATCTGACCCATGTAGGAAACAGTCATCCATTCACCTCAGCTGAATTATGTCTACTATTGATGTATAAGAACTTTGAAAGATGTCACCAAAGTCACCTAAGTTGAGAAATGAAATAATCAGTTGGAGCTTCCTAAGAGAGTCTGACTGACCTCCATAAGTCAAGCTCTTGCAGGCATCGAGTGAGTCAGGTCACTTGGTGGCCATTTACTCCAACACAGATTCTTGTCCTTCAGATTGACCTACAGAGGCATGAGCACAATGTTCTGGCTTCTTCAGCAGAGTACTCCTGAAAATCATAGAAATTAATTGACTAGCTATTATCTCCAAAAATTATCAAAACCAATGATCAGTATGAAGAGAATGACAAAATCCCATTCTCCAAATACAGAACACAAACAGAAATAGGAATACTTACACAAAAACACTAATAGTATCTAACATTTTGCAAATTTTAAATTGCTTTCTTTAACATTATTTAGGCCCCCCAAATACCACACATTCTGGAATTGATTAATGACATATAGTGATTATTTTTCAAAAAATGATCACTCATTGCTGAGAAGCCATCAGGGCAAGAGAAAAAGAAATAAAAGAGAGAAAAATAAAGGCCTAGGAATAAATTACTTAAGGTGGTGAAAGTCCTGTACTTAGAAAGAATAAGACCCTGATCAAAGAAACTGAAGATAATACAAACAGAGGGAAAGGTCTACCTTGTTTATGGATTGGAAGAATTGGTATTGTTAAAATAAACATGCTATTGAAGGTAATCCACATATTCAATGCAATTCCTATGAAAATACCAGGGCATTTTCCACAGAACTAAAACAAACAATTTTAAATTTTGTATGGAAAGGTGAAAGACCCTGAATTGCCAAAACAATCTTAAGGAAGAAGACCAGAACTAGAGGAATCGGGTTCCCTGATTTCGGACTATAACTGAAAACTACAGTAATCCAATCAGTGTAGTACTGGCACAAAAATAGACACATAGATCCGTGGAACAGGAGAGCCCAGAAATAAACCTATGGGCTTATGGTCAATTCAGTTCAGTTCAATCTCTCAGTCATGTGTGACTCTGTGTGACCCCATTGACTACAGCATGCCAGGCTTCCCTGTCCATCACCAGCTCCCAGAGTTCACTCAAACTCATGTCCATTGAGTCGATGATGCCATCCAACCATTTCATCCTCTGTCATCCCTTTCTCTCCCACCTTCAATCTTTCCCAGCATCAGGGTCTTTTCCAAGGAGTCAGTTCTTCACATCATGTGACACAATATTGGAGTTTCAGCTTCAGCATCAGTCCTTACAATGAATGTTCAGGACTGATTTCCTTTAGGATTGACTGGTTGGATCTCCTTGCAGTCCATGGTCAATTAATATACAATTTTAAATAGGCAAGAATATACAAATGTAGGGGAGAGAGTCTCTTCAGTAAGTGGTGATGGGACAATTGGATAGATACATACAATAAAGTAAAGTTAGAACATTCTTTAGCAGCATTTACAAAAATAAACTCAAAATGGACTAAAGACATAAATATAATACATATATAGGCAGTCATTTTAAGGAACAGAATCCATTAGATATTTTAATGGCCTGTGTTTCTTTCACATTTGTTAATTCAGAGATTAAATGAACACATCAGTTTAAAAAACATTAAAAATAACCACAATTGAGTTTTGAAGGGATAAGTGGGACCTCAAAATCTCTAATACACAGGAAATCTAGGATGGAGAAGGGAAAAGAAAAATTTGATGTTGAAGATTGGAAGGAGGAGTAACACTAGTAATTATTCACTTCTGTTGATGATTGAGGAAATAAGAGAGCCTAGTGAGCAATCTCCTTACAATGTTGTGGCTTATTGTAAAGGCAAAATAAGGGAAATATCTTTATGGCTTTTTTTTTCATTTATTTTTATTAGTTGGAGGCTAATTACTTTACAATATTGTAGTGGTTTTTCCCATACATTGATATGAATCAGCCATAGATTTACATGTATTCCCCATCTCGAGCCCCCCTCCAGTTTCCCTCCCCATCCCATCCCTCTGGGTCTTCCCAGTGCACCAGCCCTGAGCATTTGTCTCATGCATCCAACCTGGGCTGGTGATCTGTTTCACCCTTGATAGTATACTTGTTTCAGTGCTATTCTCTCAGAACATCCCACCCTCACCTTCTCCCACAGAGTCCAAAAGTCTGTTCTGTACATCTGTGTCTCTTTTTCTGTTTAGCATATAGGGTTATGGTTACCATCTTTTTAAATTCCATATATATATGCCTTAGTATACTGTATTGGTCTTTATCTTTCTGGCTTATTTCACTCTGTATCATGGGCTCCAGTTTCATCCATCTCATTAGAACTGATTCAAATGAATTCTTTTTAACGGCTGAGTAATATTCCATTGTGTATATGTACCATAGCTTCCTTATCCATTCATCTGCTGATGGGCATATAGGTAGCTTCCAAGTCCTGGCAATTATAAACAGCACTGCAATGAACATTGGGATGCACGTGTCTCTTTCAGATCTGGTTTCCTCAGTGTGTATGCCCAGGAGTGGGATTGCTGGGTCATATGGCAGTTCTATTTCCAGTTTTAAAGGAATCTCCACACTGTTCTCCATAGTGGCTGTACTGGTTTGCATTCCCACTAACAGTGTAACAGGGTTCCCTTTTCTCCACACCCTCTCCAGCATTTATTGCTTATAGACTTTTGGATAGCAGCCATCCTGACTGGTGTGTAATGGTACCTCATTGTGGTTTTGATTTGCATTTCTCTGATAATGAGTGATGTTGAGCATCTTTTCATGTGTTTGTTAGCCATCTGTATGTCTGCTTTGGAGAAATGTCTGTTTAGTTCTTTGGCCCATTTTTTGATTGGGTCATTTATTTTTCTGGAATTGAGCTACAAGAGTTGCTTGTATATTTTTGAGATTAATCCTTTGTCTGTTTCTTCATTTGCTGTTGTTTTCTCCCATTCTGAAAGCTGTCTTTTCACCTTGCTTATTGTTTCCTTTGTTGTACAAAAGCTTTTAAGTTTCATTAGGTCCCATTTGTTTATTTTTGCTTTTATTTCCAATATTCTGGGAGGTGGGTCATAGAGAATCCTGCTGTGATTTATGTCAGAGAGTGTTTTGCCTATGTTCTCCTCTAGGAGTTTTATAGTTTCTGGTCTTATATTCAGATCTTTAATCCATTTTGAGTTTATTTTTGTGTATGGTGTTAGAAAGTGTTCTAGTTTCATTCTTTTACAAGTGGTTGATCAGTTTGCCCAGCACCACTTGTTAAAGAGGTTGTCTTTTTTCCATTGTATATCCTTGCCTCGTGTGTCGAAGATAAGGTGTCCATAGGTACATGAATTTATCTCTGGGCTTTCTATTCTGTTCCATTGATCTATATTTCTGTCTTTGTGCCAGTACCATACCATCTTGATGACTGTGGCTTTGTAGTAGAGCCTGAAGTCAGGCAGGTTGATTCCTCCAGTTCCATGCTTCTTTCTCAAGATTGCTTTGGCTATTCGAGGTTTTTTGTATTTCCATACAAATTGTGAAATTATTTGTTCTAGTTCTGTGAAAAATACAATTGGTAGCTTGATAAGGATTGCACTGAATTGAAAGGTTGTTGCTGAACGATAAGACGTGGGATTCTTGGCCTCCGGACGAGACGAATTCAATCTGGGGCTAGAGACGAGGCTGGATCGCTCAGAGCTTTTGTGTAATAAAGGAGATAGAGAAATATCTCCTTGTATAGATAGATATACAATATAGGGGAACAATACCTGAGTAAGTAAGTTAGGCCATTTGGGGAACCAACTTGAAGACAGAGTCTGGGGTACATTAACATAGCTTAAGACAACATTTCCATAAGAAAAAGAAATGTATTGGTTAACTCAAGGTTTGAGAGTAGTTAGCTTCAGGTGAAACCAGGTGTCATGGAAACAGCATTTTAAGAGAAACCTCCTTTTAAATTTGTATAGAGAAGGAAAAACATATCGCTGGTTTTTTCTTCCTGCCACTTAAGAGAGATAAAAATGTCTGGCACTTGCAGCATCTTTCATGCCTTTGGAGACCCCTGGCCTTCCTGCCTGTTACCCTCTCAGAATCTATAGAGTGCTTTGGGTAGTATAGTCACTTTCACAATATTAATTCTTCCAATCCATGAATACAGTACATTTCTCCATCTATTTGTGTCGTCTTTGATTTCTTTCATCAGTGTTTTATAGTTTTCTATATATAGGTCTTTTGTTTCTTTAGGTAGATATACTCCCACATATCTTATTATTTTGCTGCAATGGTGAATGGTATTGTTTACTTAATTTCTCTTTCTGTTTTCTCATTGTTAGTGTATAGGAATGCAAGGGATTTCTGTGTGTTAATTTTATATCCCGCAACATTACTGTATTCATTGATTAGCTCTAATAATTTTCTGGTAGAGTCGTTAGGGTTTTCTATGTAGATGATCATGTCGTCTGCAAACAGTGAGAGTTTTACTTCTTCTTTTCCTATCTGGATTGCTTTTATTTCTTTTTCTGCTCTGATTGCTGTGGCCAACACTTCCAAAACTATGTTGAATAGTAGTGGTGAGAGTGGGCACCCTTGTCTTGTTCCTGACTTTGAGGGAAATGCTTTCAATTTTTCACCATTGAGGATAATGTTTGCTGTGGGTTTGTCATATACAGCTTTTATTATGTTGAGATATGTTCCTTCTATTCCTGCTTTCTGGAGAGTTTTTATCATAAATGGATGTTGAATTTTGTCAAAGGCTTTTTCTGCATCTATTGAGATAATCATACGGTATTTATCTTTCAATTTGTTAATGTGGTACATTACATTGATTGATTTGCGGATATTTAAGAATCCTTGCATTCCTGGGATAAAGCCCACTTGGTCATGGTGTATGATCCTTTAAATATGTTGTTGGGTTCTGTCTGCTAGAATTTTGTTAAGGATATTTGCATCTATGTTCATCAGTGATATTGGCCTATAGTTTTCTTTTTTTGTGGCATCTTTGTTTGGTTTTGATATTAGGGTGATGGTCGCCTCATAGAATGAGTTTGGAAGTTTGCCTTCTTCTGGAATTTTCTGGAAGAGTTTGAGTAAGATAGGTGTTAGCTCTTCTCTTAATTTTTGGTAGAATTCAGCTGTGAAGCCATCAGGTCCTGGGCTTTTGTTTGCTGGAGGATTTCTGATTACAGTTTCCATTTCTGTGCTTGTGATAGGTCTGTTAAGATCTTCTATTTCTTCCTGGTTCAGTTTTGTAAAGTCATTCTTTTCTAAGAACTTGTCCATTTCTTCCAAGTTGTCCATTTTATTGGCATAGAGCTGCTGGTAGTAGTCTCTTATGATCCTTTGTGTTTCCGAGTTGTCTGTTGTTTTCTCTCCATTTTCATTTCTAATTTTGTTGATTTGGTTATTCTCCCTTTGTTTATTGATGAGTCTAGCTGACGGTTTGTCAATTTTATTTACCTTTTCAAAAAACCAGCTTTTAGCTTTGTTGATTTTTGCTATGGTCTTTTGTTTCTTTTGCATTTATTTCTGCCCTAATTTTTAAGATTTCTTTCCTTCTACTAACCCTGGGGTTCTTCATTTCTTCCTTCTCTAGTTGCTTCAAGTGTAGAGTTAGGTTATTTATTTGACTTTTTTCTTGTTTCTTGAGGTAAGCCTGTATTGCTATGAACCTTCCCCTTAGCACTGCGTTTACAGTGTCCCACAGGTTTTTGGGTTGTTGTGTTTTCATTTTCATTCTTTTCTATGCATATTTTGATTTCTTTTTCGATTTCTTCTATGATTTGTTGGTTATTCAGAAGCATGTTATTTAGCCTCCATATGTTGGTATTTTTAATAATTTTTTTCATGTAATTGAGATCTAATCTTACTTCCTTGTGGTCAGAAAAGATGACTGGAATAATCATTCAATTCAATTTTTTTGAATTTACCAAGGCTAGATTTATGGCCCAGGATGTCATCTATTCTGGAGAAGGTTCCGTGTGCATTTGAGAAAAAGGTGAAATTGATTGTTTGTGGGTGAAATGTCCTATAGCTATCAATTAGGTCTAGCTGGTCCATTGTATCATTTAAAGTTTGCGTTTCTTTGTTAATTTTATGTTTAGTTGATCTATCCATAGGTGTGAGTGGGGTATTAAAGTCTCCCACTATTATTGTGTTATTGTTAATTTCCCCTTTCATTCTTGTTAGCATTTGCCTTACATATTGTGGTGCTCCTATGTTGGGTGCATATATATTTTTAATTGTTATATCGTCTTCTTGGATTGATCCTTTGATCATCATGTAGTGTCCTTCTTTGTCTCTTTTCACAGTCTTTGTTTTAAAGTCTATTTTATCTGATATGAGTATTGTGACTCCTGCTTTCTTTTGGTCTCCATTTGCATGAAATATTTTTTTCCAGCCCTTCAATTTCAGTCTGTATGTGTCCCTTGTTTTGAGGTGGGTCTCTTGTAGAGACATATATAGGGGTCTTACTTTTGTATCCATTCAGCCAGTCTTTGTCTTTTGGATGAGGCATTCAACAAATTTACATTTAAGGTAATTATTGATAAAAATGGTCCCGTTGCCATTTGATTTTTTGTTTTGGGTTCACGTTCATACAACCTTTCTGTGTTTCCTGTCTAGAGAAGATCCTTTAGCATTTGTCGAAGAGCTGGTTTGGTGGTGCTGAATTCTCTCAGCTTTTGCTTGTCTGTAAAGCTTTTGAATTCTCCTTCATATCTGAATGAGATCCTTGCTGGGTACAGTAATCTGGGTTGTAGGTTATTCTCTTTCATTACTTTAAGTAGTGTCCTGCCATTCCCTTCTGGCTGGAAGAGTTTCTATTGAAAGATCCAAACTGCCAAGGGCTAGAGCAATGGGGGCTCAGTCAGAGTCGAGGGAAGAGCTACTGGATGGATTTTCAAGCTCTTGCCAGGCTGAGTCGCCTCATCGCCCCATGGAGAGAAAGAGGCCCTCTGTGCCCCTAGGTCGGGTATGTACGTCCACACCCAGGCTGTGTGTTTGTAGGAGCCAAGGATATTCCTGACAGATTGAAGTAGTTTGCCATTCCCTTCTCCAGTGGGCCACATTTTGTATGAACTCTCTGTCATGACCTGTCCATCTTGGGTGGCCTTACACGGCATGGCTCATAGTTTCACTGAGTTGGACAAGGCTGCGGTCCATGTGATCAGGTCGGTTAGTTTTCTGTGATTGTGGTTTCAGTCTGTCTGCCCTCTGATAGAGAAGGATAAGAGGTTTTTGGAAGCTTTCTGATGGGAGAGACTGACTGAGGGGGAAACTGGGTCTTGTTCTGATGGGTTGGGCCATGCTCAGTAAATCTTTAATCCAGTTTTCTGTTAATGGGTGAAGCTGTGTTCCCTCCATCTTATTTACCTGGGTCCAAACTATGGTGGAGGTAATGGAGATAATGGCGACCTCCTTCAAAAGGCCCCATGCATGTACTGCTACACTCATTGCCCCCAACCCTGCAGCAGGCCACCACCGACATACATCTCCACTGAAGACTCCTGGACATTCCCAGGCAAGTCTGGGTCAGTCTCTTATGGGGTCACTGCTCCTTTCTCCTGGGTCCTGGTGCACACAAGGTTGTTTGTGCCCTTCCCGAGTCTATTTCCCAGTCCTGTGTAAGTTCTGGCTGCTCTATGGTGGGGTTAATGGCAACCTCCTCCAAGAGGGCTTATGCCATACCCAAGTCTGCTGCACCCAGGGCCCCTGCCCCTGCAGCAGTCCATTGCTGACCCGTACCTACACGGGAGACACTCAAACCCAGTTCTGTCTCAGTCTATGTGGGGTCTCTGGGTCCTGGTGCACACAAGGTTTGTTTGAGCCCTCTGAGTGTCTCTGGCGGAGATGGGATTTGATTTTAAACGCGAATGTGCCCCTCCACCGTCTTGCTGGGGCTTCTCTGCCCTTAGACGTGAGGTATCTCCTCAAAGTCTCTCCAGTGCCTACCATCTTGCTGGGCTTCTCCGACCTTGGACGTGGGATATCTCCTCAAGGCCGCTCCAGCGCCGCACAGCCATGGAAAGCAGTATTGGCCAACATGCTCCTGTATTCTTGCCTGGAGAAATCTGCTCCCTGACAGAGAAGCCTGGCAGGCCACAGTCTCCAGGGTCACAAAGAGTAGGACACTACCAGAGCAAGCCCGTGTGCAGAGGTGCAAGACTTTTTTTTGCCTGTGGCAGCTCTGCCCCAGTGAGAGTTGACTGTGACGGTGGCACAGCTGCTTGGCTTGCAGGGACTCTGGCAGCACCAAGTGTGCAGGGACATAGACTGCCTCCACCGCATGAGTTATGGCCTTATCAGAGTCTATTTTTGAGCCTCTTGTAGCTGGCGATCAGAAGGCCTCTTTGGCCAGTCTTTCTCCGTAGCTCCACCCATTCAAGCACTTAGAGGGATTCCTTACCTGGGGACCTTCTCTGTTGTTTGGCTCATCAGGCACATATAGCAGCCACCCCCCCCCGCCCCTCCTGGGGTCCTACTCTGCAGATTGGCACATCAGAACTTAAAGGCACACCCTGGGTGGGGTCCTACTCTAAATTTCAGTGTGTCAGGTGCTTGCTGGGCCAGCCTCTCTATTGTTCATCTGCCAATGCTGGCACTGTGAGGAGAGAGAGGCTATGGTGATGGCTCCACCCCCAAACGTGACTCAACAGTATCACCTAGCTTCCATGACTGCCTGGCTTTCCTCCACAGGCATTTCCCACCACAGTCCCCTCCCTCACATCCCCTTGATCAGTCTCTCCACAGTCAACAGCAGCCCTCACTTTGGGATTGTTCCACAATCTCTAAACTCCAGCTACCAGCCACTGCACCTTCCAGGGGATCTGCATCCCAGTCTTGGGTATGTATGGTTGCAAGGACTGTCTGATTCTCATTCCATTTAGACTGCCACAGATCAGCTGTTTCACTCTCAGCCTTAAATATTTCTCCTCTGACTCAGACAATTGCTCTGATGTGGGGATTGGACCCTTGCTTCAGTTCCCTCACCTGCCGAGGGCAAGCCCAGTCCTACTAACACTCCTGTTTTTTCCCCTAGTTCCTTCATCCTACCAAGGTTTGGGTGGGTCTATATATTATTTTCCACTGGTCAATGACTTCTGTCCACTCTCAGCTCGCGTTCTGCATGTACTTCTGCATATGAAGGTGTATTCCTGATGTATCCGTGGAGAGAGATGTACTCCATGTCCACCTATTCCTCTGCCATTTTGTTCTCCTGTATGAATTTTTAAAACAATTTCAAAAACCAGGAAATTAGAAAATTGAAATGTGTGTGAAATTTTTGTTTTGCCACTTCTGTACTATGTATCAGTCCCCATTTATATATTTAAATGTTTGATTAACTAGGATATGTGGAAACTATGTAAATAAACTGGGATAAGTGGGGAAAGTATAATAGAGGTAGTGGATGGGTATATCAGTTTCTTCACTTTATCTATTGCATATCACACATAAACTGCTTCTGAAGAACTCCATAGTACACTTGGGAAGAATGAGAATAAACTGGGAAATGAAATTGCTAGGGAAATAATTTAGAACTTACTGAACTCTGTCATGACTGACCTAGAGAAAACACTAGACTTGGGGTCAAGAGGTTGGAATTTTGTAGATCCTCCTAGCTTTTCTCTCATTGTTTTGCTGAAAGTCACATCCTTCACAGATTTCTACATCCAATAACAGTGGTACTGATAAATTCTTTTTAACTTTAAAATTGTATGGATGTATTCATGAGTTGCAATATTATATTTGTTCAGGTTTACAACGTAGTGATTCAGTTGTTTTATACATTATACTCTGTTTACATTTATTATTAGATAATTGGTGAATTTCTCTGTGCTGTACAGCATATCCTTGTTGCTTAAAGTTCAAAATGAATAGTTTAAAATATAATGAAATATTAACTTCTAATGAAAACCATTGTAAATTACAAAAGACTGAAATTCAGAGTGCTTTCTCTCTCTCCAAGGATGTAGTAAGCTTGAAATCAATCTTTTAAAAAAGAAATAGGAGAATAGAATTATGGACATGGGGAAAGGGGAGGAGAGGGTGAGATGTATGGAAAGAGTAACATGGAAACTTACATTACCATATGTAAAAAGAGAGCCAATGGGAATTGGCTGTATGGCTCATTGCTCTATGGCTCAAGAAACTCAAACAGGGGCTCTGTATCAGCCTAGAGGGATGGGACAGGGAGGGAGATGGGAGGGAGTTCCAAAATGGAGGAGATATAGGTATACCCTAGGTTGATTCATGTTGAGGTTTGACAGAAAACAGAAAAATTCTGTAAAGCAATACTCCTTCAATTTAAAAATTAATTAATTAAAAAATAAAAACTATCTCAAACACAAAAAAAAGGAATAGGAAAATCAGCAACTACTTTGAAATTCAGCAATATACTTGCAGAAATAAAAAGTCAATGCACCAAGAAGAAAATACAATGGACATTAAATTCAGTAAATATTATCATAAGCAATAGCAGTCAAATACTGGAGGTAGAAGAAGGAGTCATCTTATTTCTCTTAATTGCTGAATATCCTCCTCCTTCTTAATTTGATGCAAGGAGCTAGAGACATGTCCCACAACAAGAAATGGATGCATGCATGTGCGCTAAGTCTCTTCAGTTGTGTCCGACTCTTTTTGACTCTATGAACTGTGGCCCACCATGCTCCTCTGTCCCTGGGAATTATCCAGGAAAGAATACTGGAGTGGGTTTCCATGCCCTCCTCCAGGGAACCTTCTCCATCTAGGGACAGAACCTGGGTCTCCTGTGTCTCCTGCATTGCAGGCAGGTTCTTTACTACCAGCACCACCTGGGAAGACCCAAGAAATGGATGTGTGCATGCTAAGCCACTTCAGTCGTGTCTGACTCTATGGATTGTAGCCCACTAGGCTCCTCTGTCCATGGGACTTTCCAGCAAGAATACTGGAGTGGGTTGCCATGACTTTCTCCAGGGCATCTTCCCAATCCAGGGAATGAATCCATGGCTCTTACGTTTCCCACATAAGGCAGGTTCTTTACCACTAGCACCACCTGGGATGCCCAAGAAATGGATGCCTGTACTTAAATCGCCACAGTTAAAAGCAAGTGCTTGAATGGAAAAACATCAGGGAAACTATCACCCCACGTTCCCGCTCCACCTCTAGGCTGAGTGTCACAGGAAGGTTGTTATTTGTTCAGCCCTCCTCACTCCACCATATGTTTGGCCAATTGCTTTGGCTCATGGGCTACCAGTCCCTCATTGGCTGCTACTGTGGAGACTATGGCTACATTCACTGTCACTGGACTATCCCATCAACCCCGAAAGTTTGTAATTCAGTCAGGATTTTTGTTTTGTTTTTTTAAAAACAAAATGTTCTAGGTTGCAAACAAAATACAAGATCAGAGAAATCTGGATAAGGTAATTTCAGAAGATATGGTGCTTGATTCCAGAACTTTAGAATTTAAGAAAATAAGAATTTTACACTGTGTTTGAGTCCTATTTTACACATGGAAGTGAATTGGGAAGGAAGGAATAGAATGGGTAAGTGTGATTTTTATATCTGCTACTGCTGGTGCAGTGATAAAGAATCCGACTGCCAATGCAGGAGATGAAAGAGACAGGGCTTCTATCCTTTGGTCAGAAAGAAGCCCTGGAGTAGGAAATGGCAACCCAGTTCAGTATTTTTGCTTGGAACATTTCATGGAGAGAGGAGCCTGGCGGGCTCCTGTCCATCGGGTCAGAAAGAGTCCGACATGACTGAGTGACTGAGCACACATATACACATACACTGCTCTTTGTGTGCATGCGCGCTACCTTGCTTCAGTGGTGCCCGACTCTTTGCAGACCCTATGGACTGTAGCCCACCAGGCTCCTCTGTCCATGGGATTCTCCAGGAAAGAATACTGGAGAGGGTTGCCATGCCCTCCTCCCAGGGATCTTTTTGAGCCAGGGATAGAACCTGCCTCTCCTGTGACTCCTGCACTGCAGGCGGATTCTTTACTGCTGGGCCACCCGGGAAGACCACACTGTTTTTTATCAGTTGCTATACCCCATATAAAAATCTCTGGATGACACCTAAATCTAGACGGGAGAATGAAAATTAAAAAGGCCAATGAAACTTTTAGGGAGAGAATTTTGACCATAAAGATCCCTAAAATCGCTGAGAAACCATGAATAGGAATAACCATTTAGGAAAGTGACGAGTTGCAACACCTTAAGAAAAAGGTACATGATTTTCCATCGAACAAATGGCACAACCGACACATATTGAAGCAAAGTTAATGAGGTCTTATTATTTTCTTTAGGGGTAGAAATGCTTTGAATATGCATTATAGGGCCTAAGGGGAGAACCCTTAAGTCTGGTTTGCGACAGATAGTTCTGAGGCAGTTCATTTGTGGGTGATGTATCTGATGACCGACTTGGTGGCCGCGGACACGGCATACTTGCCCATCTCCCCAGGCAACAGAAGACGCACAGCTGTCTGGATGTCCTCACTCATGATGGTACAGCGCTTGCTGGAGCGGGTCAGGCGCCCGGCCTCTTCGGCAATCCGCTCAAACATATCCTTCACGAAGGAGTCCATGATGTTTAACGTTTCGCGGGAAACACTCAGGCCTGTGTGCACTTGCTTCAGCACCCGGGGGAAATAGGTGGCAAAGCTTACAGACTTGTTCAGACGGTAGGAGTGGCCACGGCGACGGCGACAGCAACGGCGACGGCGACGGCAACAGCGACGGCGACGGCGGCCCTTAGCTGTCTTCTTCTTTGCCTTTCTTGGCTCGTCATCACAGGGCTCTGGTTTGGAGAACTCGGAGATCTCCATTTCGGAGGTGCAGGTTTCTTTAGTGACCAGGCTTTCCTCAGAGTTCTCAGAGGATGGTTCAGCCATGGCAGAGCCACCACTCCCCACAGGTCAGAGGGAAGAACAATGAGGCGGTTGAAGGCCGTTGGCCGAGTTTATAAGCCCTGCTTGCTCTGACGTCACAGACACTGTCCCTATCTGATTGGATGAAATGCCAAGGCAGGCCTGTTACTATGGCAGCCCATGTAACTTCTCACTGGATGTCCCACCTCCCAACTCCTGCCGTGCCCCTTGCCCACGTTTAACCCCCAGTCAGCCAAACTCAGTGAAAGTCACCTAAGTTGAAAAATGAAATAATCAGTTAGAGCTTCCTGAGAGAGTATGACTGACCTCCATATCTCAAACTCTTTCAGGCACCAGAGTGACTCAGGTCACTTGGTGGACATTTTACTCCAACACAGAACCTTCTCCTGATTGAAGCAGGAGCAGAATGTCCTGGCTTCCTCAGCAGAGTGC
Organism: Dama dama; assembly: GCF_033118175.1. Classification (NCBI taxonomy): domain Eukaryota; kingdom Metazoa; phylum Chordata; class Mammalia; order Artiodactyla; family Cervidae; genus Dama; species Dama dama. The sequence goes on along the minus strand of NC_083714.1, from coordinate 9,755,347 downwards.
TCCTGAAAATCATAGGAATTAATTGACCAGCTATTATCTCCAAAATTTATCAAAACTAGTGATCAGTATGAAGAGAATGACAAAATCCCACTCTCCAAATATAGAACACAAACAGAAATAGGAATACTTACACATACATACTAAAAATATTTAACATTTTGCAAATTTTAAATTGTTTTCTCAAACATTATTTAAGTCCCCCAAGTACCACACATATTGGAATTTATTAATGATTTATAGTGGTTATTTCTCAAAAAATGATCACTCTTATTGCTGAAAAGCCTCCAGGATGAGAGAAAATGAATTTAAAAAAAGAGAAATAAAACACCTAGGAATAAACATACCTAAGGTGGTGAAAGACCTGTACTTAGAAAAAATAATACCCTGATCAAAGAAAGTGAAGATAGTACAAACAGAGGGAAAGGTTTACCTTGATTATGGATTAGAAGAATTGATATTGTTAAAATAAACATGCTATCCAAGGCAATCCACATACTCAATGCAACTGCTATGAAAAGACCAGGGCATTTTCCACAAAGCTAGAACAGACAATTTTAAATTTTGTATGGAAAGATGAAAGACCCTGAATCGCCAAAACCATCTTAAGGAAGAAGATCAGAACTGGAGGAATCAGGTTCCCTGACTTTGAACTATATCAGGAAACTACATTAATCCAATCAGTATAGTATTGGCACAAAAACAGGCATGTGGAACAGAAGAGAGAGCCCAGAAATAAACCTATGTGCTTATGGTCAATTAATCTATAATAAAAAAGACAAGAATATACAGTGGAGAGAAGACCGTCTCTTCAATAAGTGGTGCTGGGATAATTGGATAGCTACATGTAATAAAGTAAAATTAGAACATTCCCTAACAGCATATACAAAAATAAACTCAAAATGGACTAAAGACCTAAATATAATACATATATTATGTAAGAAGTCATTTTAAGAAACAGAATCCATTAGATATATTAATGACCTGTGTTTCTTTCACATTTGTAAATTCAGAAATTAAATGAACACATCAGTTATTAAAAAAACATTAAAAATACAAAACAATTGGTTTTGAAGAGATAACTGGGACCTCAAAGGTCTCTGATAGACAGGAAATCTAGGATGGAGAAAGGAAAAGCAATTTGGTATTGAAGATTGGAAGGGGGAGTAACACTAGTAATTATTCACTTCAGTTGATGATTGAGGAAATAAGAGCCTAGTGAGCAATCACCTTGCAATGTTGTGGTTCACTGTAAAGGCAAAAGAAGGCAAATGGCTTCACGACTGAGTTAACAATTGCAAGTCTCAACTCACGGATGATGGTGTTGATAGGATAGGCATACCCCATTCAGAAACCTTTTCAACATTAGCATTGTTTATGGATTCACTTATAAAGAGGAACCCAACACAGCATAGAAGTTAAGTGCAACAAAAAATTCAGGAAAAAAAACTCATTTCACACTGCCTAGAATCAGAAGTTTCTACCCTACTTCATTCAGATGATCTAATGTCATTCTTTTTCAGCCCTTATTCTCTTCTTTTTTGAAGTGGAAAACCTTCATTATTTTCAGCTTAACATCATAGGGATGGTGAGGACATTCAGTCAGAGAAGCTAAAAAGTTCACATTGACTCCATGTCAGCCAAGGAAGGACTCAAAACTGGTAGCCACAGTCACTGAGCCACCCTACAGCGAGGTTATCCTGACTAAACCAATAATGGTCTTCCTGGGGTGTTCAGGTCTGGTAACAGTAGAGTAAGAATTATGATTATTTATCTACTTTATTGTTCATTTTATAAACCTAATTAAGATCATTTAAATATTATGTAAGTATTAGAAAATGGCCAAATAGTAAAGAATTCACTTGCAGTGCAGAAGACTCAGGTTCAATCCCTGGGTCCGGAAGATCCCCTGGAGTAGGCAATGGAATCCCACTCCAGTGTTCTTGCCTGGAAAATTCCATGGACAGAAGAGCGAGGCAGGCTACAGTCCATGGAGTCACAAAGAGTCGGACACGACTGAGCGACTGACACTTTCAACACTTTCAAGTATTCTAGAGCTCCTGTACAAAATGCTAGTGATTGGGTCAATTAAACACATTTATTTATTGTCTCATACTTGCAGAGGCTCTAAGTCCAAATCAAGGTTTCATCTGAGTTGGATCTTACGCAAGGTGTGAATGCATAAGGGGCCTCCATTACTGGCCACTTTCCTTGGCTTGTAAATATCTGAAATCTCCCTATACCTCCCCACATTTTCTCTCCTATATGTATGTATCTATGTCTTATTTTCCCTTTTTATATGGCTATAACTCATTTGGATTAAGACCTACTCTAATGAACGTATTTTAACTTGATTACTTGGTAAATACTCTATCTCCAAATATGATCACATATGAACACATATGAGTGTTTATAGCATAGATACATTAATTTTAGAGGCACAAAATCAACCCATAGGAGATATGCATTTTGAACTAATTATAGGCATATCGCCTGCCTCTTCCACCTCATTAAGAGAACACTGGTGACCACTTATGAGAAACAAGGTGGCCCCACCACAGTCATTTTCACAATTCTGTGAATGTTCAGTAATTTCATTTTAGTATTTGATTTCTTCTTCCCTCTGTGAGGGAGAAGATAGTCTGTCATTCTCAATTGTTACAAAGTATTCGTTACACCTACAGTTGTAATTATTTCCTATTGTGTAGGACATAAGAGCCTGTAAAGTACACCACTCTCAGCCAAACACTGAGATAAAATCCTGATAATTCAGGAAATCAAACTTTTCCTGAGCCCTTCAGGAAAGGGACAGGGCTCTACAGGACAGAAAAGAAACAAAACAAAACAGAAGACTTTCTTTAAACTGGCAGAACCTCATGAGATAAATAAAAAGAATTAAGGTCCTGGGGCAAGATACTAGAGAGAGCCTCCCTTAGTAGTAGAGGTATGAAATGGACAGTACCTATTCCATAACGGGCAATGAAGGTCTGTACTTTTTGGTCCAATATGGAAGAATTCTGATAGGCTATTATACCTCCAGGGCTCTCTTTGGTCAATGCAGTAAATATTTAGGATAAATGAGACTCATTGCCAAAAATATTATTTAGTATTTTGTGGAAAATTAGAGAAATCTTATGAGAGAATTTTTTTAAAAGAATATGATTCCCAAGGAGGCCAGGAAAATCTTCCACCAAAGCAATGTTAAGAAAATATCTCTAGGTGGGACCTTGAGATGATCGTAGACAGCCTGAATATAACTTTGGAAATGAAAAGCTAATTTCAGAGCCATTGCATTTTTGAAAAGGGAACTCTAGACCCACAGGAAAGAGACAGTATTTCACAGAATTATTTCATTTCTATTGTGATCATTGTTGTTGTTTTCAATATCCCCATATTTACCTATGTGACATACGAATATTTTTCCAAGCAATTTTTGTTCATTGCTATTATGTGTGAATTCCTGTTAAGAAACCTAACCCACTAGCATATTTTTATTGGGCTAGGTGTGTTTTACATATAGTGAATCCAATAATCAAATGCAGGCATTAGGAAACCAGTTTTACAACTGCACCATGCAGGCCTTGAAGACAGAAGTGCATGAGTGACTAACACTTGACACCTAGGAAGGAGGGAGGGACAATGGGGTTCAATGTTGAAGACCAAGAGGGGAAATGAGCATATATAATTGTTCACTTCAGAGGGTGATTGAAGAAAACAGCCACCTAATGAATAATCATGATCTAATGGTGTTGGCTATTGCACATACAAGTTAGGACAAGGGTTTTCTGCTTAAATAGCAAACTATAAGTTTAAACCCTAGGGAAACAGTTCAAATTTTTTTCAATATAATCTGTATGATAGAATTTATTGTAAAGCATAAACGAGAGCTGAAACTCGTTCTGTTCAAACTATTGCAGAAATAACTGCAGTATTCCTCTGTATAGAGGCATTGTGAAATTCATCAATCTTTGAGAAGTGAAGATAAGCAGAAATCATATAGCATGGTGGGCCTGATGCTTGAGCAGGTACTTTGTCATGCACCTGAGGGAAATTTGTTTTAAGTAGGAGTAATAAATAAGGTTACTGTGCTTGTGGAAGTAAATAGCCTGGCTTGTGTAATATATCCATCTTAAAAATCAGAGTCCTTTACCATATTCTGGTAGGTGAAGGGCATTACCCAGAGCCACATAGCTACTGAATTAGAACTGACACCAGGGTCCAGGTGATTCCCTGAATCTCACTTCAGTGTCTGATCCATTAGGCATGGTTTTGCCTTTGAGTGATTCTATCAGAGGATAACAAAAACCATGCTTCTTTTGATGAACCTGTTTGATAGGAAACACCTCAATATAAAAGAATAACCTTCAATGATCTCAAATCTCCATTTGGAAATTAATTCAAGTAAAGAATGTTTAATGAAGTGTTTCCCTTAACCATTCTCCAATATCATGCAAGGACAGCTTCTTATGTATTTTCTTCTCCCTTAATGTTTTCCTCAAAGCTACCCCATTTATGACTCTGTGGAAATGCACTTTTCACAATTGAGAAGGATGGATTCCAACTAAAATGTCAGGTGTTGGAAGACCCAAAAAGAAGAGAACCTTGAGGAATATGAGAAAACTCTGTGTCCCTAGGTCAGAAAAATTAGATATTCAGACCAGGTGTGTCTGAGTTCCATTCACCAAGAAATCTGTACTTACATTCTCCTTGCTGTCTACCTGTGTGTTTCTTTGTCTGTATACATGGCCCTAAAAGTGGGAGAGGATATCTATAATCATCAGAAATTTCAGTCCACTTTAGTGTGAAAGCTGTGGTATGCAACATAGGATTCCACTAAATAGTAGGTGTTCTCTCCTAGTAGTAAGTAAAGAGTAAACCAGTCCAAAGACAATCACCATAATATAGTGAACAAAACACTTATTTCTATGGCCATACCCTGTGTATGTCACCCAGAAACATCTCAAGAAGCTTGTCTTTGATTTCAGTGGCTATTGGATTCAGGAATATTGCTCATCCCTCAGTACTCCTTCCAATGAGAGGTCCTATCTGTTTCCCCCTCCTCTTGAGCTGATGAAGCCTGTGATTATTTTGAGCAATGAATAAAATGTGGTGGAAATTATATTATGCCAATTACAGGACTATGCTTTCAGAAGAAATGTCCTTCTGCCTTGCTGTTTGAGGCCATAGGGATAAAATGGAAAAGGTCATTTTATCCTGCTGGACCTCTCCACAAGAAAAGAGGCCCCTTTCAGCACCAGGTATGTGTGTGAAGGTTGCCTGGAACTTTGCAGTGTAGCTTAGATATCAGGTGGTTATCACTGAGTGATCTTAGGATGGCTTATATTTTTAAAGGATATTTACATTTAACATTTGGAAATTGTGTAAAAAAATTGAAAATCCTCCCATTATAAATTGTAATATACAAAGTTATATTAAACAATATTTTAAATACTCAGATGTGCTTGCAACATGTCTCAAATCAATAGATGGCTGAGACACACACATAATTCTCAATGATTGACTATATCCATAGGGAAAAACTGGACTTTCTTTCTCATAAGAAAGCAAGGACCAAGGAAAATTCTAATTTTTGTCCTTAGCTACGGGTGAGGAATAAAATGTTGCCTAAAGAATTTGTAACCAAAATAGTGCCCTGGTATAGCTTTGGTGTTCTAATTAATACTATCAGCATGGCCCAAGTAATTTCTGTTTGCAAACTCATATATATGGAAAATGCAAATCTAACTGTGTCTAGAGAGGCTTAACCCTGTGTTCACTTTGGTGGCACATATACTGAAATTGGAACAATTCAGAGAAGATTAGCATGGCCCCTGTGCAAGGACGACGTGCAAATTTGTGAAGCATTCCACATTTTTAAGACTGAACCAGGAAGAAATTGAAATTATGAACAACTCAAATACAAGCACTGAATTGGAAGCTATGATCAAAAATCTCCCCCAAAACAAAGCCCAGGACTAGATGGCTTCACAGAAGAATTCTTCCAAACATTTAGAGAAGAGTTAATGCCTATCCTTATGGCAGAAAGTGAAGATGAACTAAAAATCCTCTTGATGAAAGTGAAAGAGGAGAGTGAAAAAGTTGGCTTAAAGCTCAACATTAAGAAAACTAAGATCATGGCACCTGGTCCCATTGCTTCATGGGAAATAGAGGGGGAGACAGTTGAAACAGTGTCAGACTTTATTTTGGGGAGGCTCCAAAATCACTGCAGATGGTGACTGCAGCCATGAAATTAAAAGACGCTTACTCCTTGGAAGGAAAGTTTTGACCATCCTAGATAGCATATTAAAAAGCAGAGACATTACTTTGCTGACAAAGGTCGGTCTAGTCAAGGCTATGGTTTTTCCAGTGGTCATGTATGGATGTGAGAGTTGGACTGTGAAGAAAGCTGAGCGCCGAAAAATTGATGCTTTTGAACTATGGTGTTGGAGAAGACTCTTGAGAGTCCCTTGGACTGCAAGGAGATCCAGCCAGTTCATCCTAAAGGAGATCAGTCCTGGGTGTTCATTGGAAGGACTGATGCTGAAGCTGAAGCTCCAGTACTTCGGCCACCTCATGCGAAGGGTTGACTCACTGGAAAAGACCTTGATGCTGGGAAGGATTGGGGGCAGGAGGAGAAGGGGATGACAGAGGATGAGATGGTTGGATGGCATCACCGACTCGATGGACATGGGTTTGAGTAAACTCCAGGAGTTGGTGATGGACAGGGAGGCCTGGTGTACTGCGATTCATGGGGTCACAAAGAATCGGACACAACTGAGCGTCTGAACTGAACTGAACTGAATGCCTATTCTTCTAAAGCTCTTTCAAAAAATTGCAGAAGAAAGAACACTTCCAAACTGATTCTACGAGACCACCATCACCCTGATACCAAAACCAGACAAAGACAACACACAAAAAAGAAAACTACAGGCCAATATCACTGACCAAAATAGATGCAAACATCCTCAACAAAATTTTAGCAAACAGAATTCAGCAACACATCAACAAGCTCACATACACCATGATCAAGTTGGGTTTATTCCAGGGATACAATGATTCTTCAACATATGCAAATCAATCATTGTGAAACTCCATATTAACAAATTGAAAGATAAAAACCATATGATTATCTCAATAGATGCAGAAAAAGCCTTTGACAAAATTCAGTACACATTTATTATTAAAATTCTTCAAAAAATGGGCATAGAAGGAACCTACCACAACATAGTAAAGGCCATATATGATAAACCTACAGCAAACACTATCCTCAACAGTGAAAAACTGAAAGCATTCCCCCTAAGATCAGGAACAAGACTAGGGTTTCCACTTTCACCACTATTATTCAGCATAGGTCTGGGAGTCCTAGCTACAGGAATCAGAGAAGAAAAAGAATTAAAAGGAACCCAGATTGGAAAAGAAGATGTAAAGTTCTCACTGTTTTGCAGATGACATGATACTGTACATAGAAATACTAAGTTCAGTTCAGTTCAGTCCCTCAGTCGTGTCTGACTCTGCGACCCCATGAATCACAGCATGGCAGGCCTCCCTGTCCATCACAAACTCCCGGAGTTTACTGAAACTCATGCCCATCGAGTCGGTGATGCCATCCAGCCATCTCATCCTCTGTCATCCCCTTCTCCTCCTGCTCCCAGTCCATCCTGAAGGAGATAAGTCCTGGGTGTTCATTGGAAGGACTGATGCTGAAGCTGAAACTCCAATACTTTGGCCACCTCATGCGAAGAGTTGACTCATTGGAAAAGAAGCACTAAAGATAGTATCAAAAAATTAATAGGGCCAATCAGTGAATTTAGCAAAGTTGTAGGATACAAGATCAATACACAGAAATCACTTGCATTTCTATAAACTAACAATGAAAAATCAGAATGAGAAATTAATGAATCAATCCCATTCACCATTGCAACAAAAAGAATTAAATATCTAGGAGCATAACCCAAATTGAGGCTTCTACAAATATTCCTACAGTTAAAGCCCTCCTGATCAAACACAAACTCCCCCTCCAAAATGCCAGCATCAACATAAACAATAAACCAAGATGGAAACTTGTAAAGACTTATAATCAGATACAAAGTACAAGAAATGTACTTAGCATATTTAAATAGATGATAAGATACATAAAACATGAGTCATAAATAGCTAATTATCAAAAGGCAAATAAGCTTTCTAGTACTGAACATCATAACCACTAGAATAGAAGGGTAAAGAAATTTTAAACAGCTGGGACACAAATGGAGAGAGAATATATGATCTAGAAGACTGATGAAAGAAATACTACAAAATACTTCATAAAGAGAATGAAAGGATTAAATGGAGGTCAAGAAATCTAAGAAGTGGACTAAGAAAATACATCTCCTTGGCATACCAGAAGTGACAAACATTCCTTAGAAGTTCCTTTACCATACTTGTTTTGTTGAAAGTTTTCACTTTTGTCTCAGGTTCAAAGGATTTGTTAACAAAACAAGCCACTTGTTATGTACAAATAAATAGTACAAATATTTATTAGAGGGTTATATAATTTACTTGCAGTATACTAACATTTAAAAAAAAGAGAAATAGAGGAAAGGATACATCATCAAATTGGATTTTGACCAACATCTAGACTTAAACAGTGCTGGGAAGTGACACAACACATCTGGAGCTCCAACTGGGAAAAGTCCTAGGTAGCACGTCCACTCCATTTGTGACTTCAAAGATTGCAGTTCAGGATTCCCCACTTATAATTCCAGGACACAAATTGATTATCATCATCAATCTGTGAACAAAGCTGCAGCTCTGGTATTATGTTAATTTTTTCCAATGCTGTATGCTTTGTTCTTTAAAACTTGGAGTGTTGCTAAATCCAGGAATGGTTGGCCAGACCTCCTCCAGGGACTTAACAAATTCCAAAGTCCTCTTTCTATCTACCTATTGTGTATCTCTTCCACACTCACATCAGGTGTGGCTGACACCCAAAGAAGTAGTCAGGGCAGTGTCCAGGTAGGTCATAAGCAAGTTCAGTGGCCTGTTTGGTCTCTGACGCCTAAACAAGACTATTTATTTAATTTGCCTAAGAATGATAAATATGATTTTTCATGTTGTCTTGAATGTCCTTTCTTCTGAATTAAGTTCTAAGGATGATATGGTGTTTAGTGTGCAGGACTTTTAAGCACTCTCAATGCCCAAGAAAGGAGACAGGTGTGGGGAGAGGAAGAAGTACACATCTAATGCAGACTCTCAAAATTATTTTCTGATCCCATGCTGAATTCTGAAGGTAAAATGAGTCATTAAAGACACTCACACTGGCACAACATAGTCAGATCTTTATACCACCTCCTTGATCAGTCCTTGGAGGTTGGCCAACTCAAGAAGTACAAGGTATTGGACAAAGCAGCTCTGTGCAGCTGAGGAAACCTGAAGTGGCTCATGACAAAGGATTGGCAGTAAGTCTGTCCTTGTTGTGGTGTTCTGAGTGGTCCATCTTCGAGTCTACCAAAGTTTTATCATGATACTTAGGCTAGGAATGCAACACTATGTGGGTGGTTACTTACTCTCACTACTTGCTTTTGGCTTCCATTTATTTACATAAGGGGATTTACTGTCATAGTTTTTAACAGGGCTTTGTAGACAATGTGTCTTTTTGTTTGCTGTTATAATCCATATGCTAACTTTGTCTGTAGCTTTACTATGATGTGTCCAGGTGTGCTTTCTGAATCTATGGAAACATAGCCTTCCTAAATTCTGGAAAGAATCAACTGTTTCTCTCTGAATATTATTATTCTAAAATTTAGCCAGGTTACCACTTCTGGCATGCTTACAAGGTGCATTTAATACCTCCTTATACCATTTCTTTTTTCTTTTTTTCGGTTTTTTTATTAATTTATTTGTTTACTTTACAATATTGTATTGTTTTGCCATAGACTGACAAGAATCCACCATGGGTGTACATGTGTTCCCCATCCTAAACCCCCCTCCCACATCCCTCCCATCCTATCCCTCTGAGTCATCCCAGTGCACCAGCTCGGAGCACCCTGTATCATGCATTGAACCTGGACTGGCGATTCATTTCACATATAATTTACATGTTTCAATGCCATTCTCCCATATCAACCCACCCTTGCCCTCTCCCACAGAGTCCAAAAGTCTGTTCTATACATCTGTGTCTCTTTTACTGTCTCACATACAGGGTTACCATTACCATCTTTCTAAATTCCACATATAGGCGTTTGTATACTGTATTGGTGTTTTTCTTTCTGGCTTACTTCACTCAGTATAATAGGCTCCAGTGTCATCCACATCATTAGAACTGATTCAAATGTATTCTTTTTAATGGCTGAGTAATATTCCTTTGTGTGTATGTGCCACAGCTTTCTTATCCATTCATCTGCTGATGGGCATCTAGGTTGCTTCCATGTCCTGGCTATTATAAACAGTGCTGAAATGAACATTGGGGTACACGTGTCTCTTTCAATTCTGGTTTCCTTGGTGTGTATGCCCAGCAGTGGGATTGCTGGGTCATATGGCAGTTCTATTTCCAGTTTTTTAAGGAATCTCCACACTGTTCTCCATAGCGGTTGTACTGGTTTGCATTCCCACCAACAGTGTAAGAGGGTTCCCTTTTCTCCACACCCTCTCTAGCATTTATTGCTTGCAGACTTTTGGATAGCAGCCATTCTGACTGGCATGAAATGGCATCTCATTGTGGTTTTGATTTGCATTTCTCTGATAATGAGTGATGTTAAGCATCTTTTCATGTGTTTGTTAGCCATCTGTATGTCTTCTTTGGAGAAATGGCTGTTTAGTTCTTTGGCCCACTTTTTGATTGGGTCTTTTATTTTTCTGGAATTAAGTTGCAGGAGTTGCTTGTATACTTTTGAGATTAATCCCTGTCCGTTGCTTCATTTGCTATTATTTTCTCCCACTCTGAAGGCTATCTTTCCACCTTGCTTATAGTTCCTTTGTTGTGCAGAAGCTTTTAATTTTAATTAGGTCCCAGTTGTTTATTTTTGCTTTTATTTCCAATATTCTTGGAGGTGGGTCATAGAAGATCTTGCTGTGATTTATGTCAGAGAATGTTTTGCCTATGTTCTCCTCTAGGTGTTTATAGTTTCTGGTTTTACATTTAGATCTTTAATCCATTTTGAGTTTATTTTTGTTAATGGTGTTAGTAAGGGTTCTAGTTTCATTCTTTTACAAGTGGTTGATCAGTTTTCCCAGCACCACTTGTTAAAGAGATTGTCTTTTCTCCATTGTATACTCTTGCCTTCCTTATGGAAGATAAGGTGTCCATAGGTATGTGGATTTATCTCTGGGCTTTCTATTTTGTTCCATTGATCTATATTTCTGTCTTTGTGCCAGTACCATACTGTCTTGATGACTGTGGATTTATAGTAGAGCCTGAAGTCATGCAGGTTGATTCCTCCAGTTCCATTCTTCTTTCTCAAAACTGCTTTGGCTATTCGAGGTTTTTTGTATTTTCATACAAATTGTGAAATTATTTGTTCTTGTTCTCTGAAAAATACCTTTCGTAGCTTCATAGGGATTGCACTGAATCCATAGATTGCTTTGGGTACTATACTCATTTTCACTATATTGATGCTTCTAATCCATGAACACGGTATATTTCTCCATCTATTTGTGTCCTCTTTGATTTCTTTCATCAGTGTTTTATAGTTTTCTATATATAGGTCTTTTGTTTCTTTAGGTAGCTATATTCCTAAGTATTTTATTCTTTTTGTTGCAATGGTGAATGGTATTGTTTCCTTAATTTCTCTGTTTTTTCATAGTTAGTGTATAGGAATTCAAGGGATTTCTGTGTGTTGATTTTATATCCTGAAAATTTACCATATTCATTGATTAACTCTAGCAATTTTCTGGTGGAATCTTTTGGGTTTTCTATGCAGAGGATCATGTCATCTTCAAACAGTGAGAGCTTTACTTCTTTTCCAATCTGGATTCCTTTTACTTCTTTTTCTGCTCTGATTATTGTGGCAAACACTTCCAAAACTATGTTGAATAGTAGTGGTGAGAGTGGGCACCCTTATCTTGTTCTTGACTTTAGGGGAAATGCTTTCAATTTTTTACCATTGAGGATAATGTTTGCTGTGGGTTTGTCATAGTCATTTTCCTAAATGGTCATTTCTATTCGTGGTTTCTCTGTCAGCCATTTTAGGGATCTTTATGGTCAAAATTCTTTTACATTTTCTATCCCATTTATTGTCCAAAATAGAATCATAAGTGACCCTTAAAATATAATCCAGGCAAGGGTCACTAAATGATATTCAGCTGATGTCTAAGCTACTCTGCAATGTAAGAGACAACTGACATTCATACTGGTGTCATGGAGGTACCTCTCCATCAGATTGTCCAACAGGATAGACAGATTTTACTTGTCAGTTCAGAATTCACAAACAGCAAGGCAAAAGCCATGTGTCCTCTTAAAGATTAGCTCTATCATGGGCATAACATCACTTCTTCCATATTCCATTGGGGGTTCTCAAGGCAAGAATACTGAAGTGGTTTGCCATTCCTTTCTCCAGTGGACACAAAGGGAGTTCAAATGCTACACAGCCATAAAAAGATTGGTAAATATTCACCATAAGACATCATTTGTGAAAATCTTGATTAATCTGTTGAAGAAAAGGGTTCCCAGGTTGGGTGGCCTCACTGCTGAGCCATTTTGAGGTCAGTTACCATTAGTACTTTGAGATCAGTTTCTGCTTCTGTGTTCTCATTTTCTTCTCGTACCTCCTGGATATATAGTTCCTCTTCTGTACTGTGTTGCTTCCCTGCTCACTCCTTGATTCTTTTACTTTCCCATATACTACCTATAGCTGTGTGTTCACAGATTTTACTGAAGGACCAAGTGTTTACAGTATAATAGCAAACAACTTAAAATTAAATGTTAAATACCTTTCACATTAAAAGTTCCTTAGCCATTCTAACAGGGCTGAGTTTTCTCAATTCTCTTTCTCTCTCTTTCACTCTCCCCTACTTTCCCTCAGATGCCAAACTATGCCAATACTAATAGTTTCTCAAGCAGAAATGTTTTGCTCAGGTTTATTCCAACCATGCCCCAAGGGTAATCTTTGAGCAATCAAAATGATCCATCAAAGTGTTTGCTAAAACAAACACAAATCTCTTCCCCTAAGAGGAAATTTGTAGTTACTTAGCACTTAAACTGACACTTTTATTTTCTCCCCATTAGTTATTTCATTTGTTTTTCAGGCATGAGTTGATGAGCACCTGGTCTGATAGAGTGATAAGAGGATTGAAAACAAAAGGACAGATGTGAGGTACATTAGATGGGAAACATAAATCAATAGACCATGATGACTAAGTAGATATGGATGAGAGCTTAAGAGAGGGAAGAGGGCCACCTTAACAACAGGGTTTGCAGTCTGGGTGACTAAGAATCTTGATGTTTTGAGATTTAGCTTTACTGGACCTGCTGAGAGCCATGCCATCATTTTCTCCAGCAAAATAATTAATTTGGTCACCATAAAATGTTGGATTCTCTGTGTGTGTGTGTGTGTGTGTGTATGCGTGTGCGTGTGCATGTGTGTGTGTATGTATAAACTCAGTGGAACTCAGTGGGTTTATGGTGAAATGAGGAAATTTTGGTCAGGCAATCCTTAACAGAAAGAACTGCTGTTAAATGTCAAAGACCTTTGCCTTGCTGAAACATGTACTTTGCTCATGCTCTATTCTTGTGGGAAGGACTTTATTATCAGGATGATTTCTGTTGTCTCACAAAGAGAGATGGGAGCTCTATGGCCTCATCTTTTTCATCTGTTGAGAGTAAGGTAGTTTCTATTCCAGGCTGGGCTTTGGTCTCCTTTGCAACTTTCCCACTTTTCCTTGTTGCCACTGTTCTCTCTGCCAGTTTAATCACCTCCAGAAGCCAGAGAAGGGAGTCTTGTCCACAGCTATAGCTGCTTTAACCCACATCCCATCACCCATAAATCACTCACACTGAACTATATTCCTTCTGTGTTGGAAAATATTTTTCTTACAGCTGATCCTGAAGCACTGCAAGAGACATAACTAATATGCCCTTTTAAACAGTAGCAATTTATTGAGACATAATTTACATACTATAAAATTCAACATTTCGTATGTAATTCAGTTGTTTATAGTATATTCCTTGAGTTGTTCAACCACCACTGCTATTTAATTTCAGAATATTTTAACCACCCCAAAAAGAAAGCATGTACCCATTAGCAATCTTTCCAGATCTCCCCTCCTTACAGTCTCTGGCAACCATTAATCTACTTTATATATCTACATATTTACCTATTCTGTACATTTCATATAAATGGGATCATTTTGTGTCTGTCTTCTTTCATTTAACATTATTTCTCAATGTTTATCCATATTGCAATATGTTTCGTACTTCATTCCTTTTTGTAACTGATTACTATTCCACTGTATGGATATATTACATTTTGTTTATTTACTCACCAATTAATGGGCACTTGAGTGGCTCCCACATTTTGGCTATTGTTAATAACCCTGCTATGAATATTCATGTACAAGTTTCTGTGTGGATATATGTTTTCATTTCTCTTGGCCATATATCTAGGGATGGCATTGCTAGGTCACATTTCAAGGAATACTCAAATTATTTTCCAAAGTAGCTGAACCATTTACAATTCTATCAGCAATGCCTGAGTGTTCTGATTTCTCCACATCCCTGTCAACACTTGTTATTGTCTGGGATTTTTTTAAGCCATCCTGTGGGAAGTAAGATGGTATCTCATTATGGTTTTGATTTGTATTTTCTTGATGACTAATAAGGTTGAATGTATTTTTATATGCTTGTTATCTATTTGTATATCTTCCTTAGAGAAAGCTATTCAGATCCTTTGACTTTTAAAAAATTAGGTCATTTGTCTTTTTATTGCTCAGTTGTAAAAGTTCTTTACATACAAGTTGTTTATGAGATATATGATTTGCAAAAAATTTCTGCCATTTTGCAGGATATCTTTTCATTTTCTTGATGATATAATTTGAAGCACAAAAGTTTTAAATTTTGATGACTGATGAGGTCCCATTTAACTACTTATTTTTCTGCTTGCACTTTGGGTGTTACATCTAAGAAACCATTGCTTAATCCAAAGTAGACAAAGATTAACTCTTTTGTTTTCTTTAACAGATTTAAAATTTTAGTTCTTACATGTATTATCTGTTTTGAGTTCATTTTTATGTATAGTGTGGGGGAGAGATTCCCAACAAGTGACTGCAAGCCAGTTGACCCTACCTCTGAGTTTCAGGATTATTTTGCTAGTAACTAGCTATTCTCATTCATGCCTTATGAATTCTTGCTGCACACAATGGGCAAACTCTCACTAACTGAAAATTGCTTTTAATTTTTAAACTAAATCCTTCTTTCACCACTTTGTCAAAATATGTTGTTGTGCAGTCCCTAAGTCATGTCCAACTCTTTGAAGCCCCATGGACTGCAGCATGGCAGGGTTCCTTGTCCTTCACTATCTCCCAAAGTTTGCTCAAACTCCTGCCCATTGAGTTGGCGATGCCATCCACCAATCTCATCCTCTATTGCCCACTTCTCCTGCTGCTCTCAACCTTTCCAAGCATGAGGGTCTTTTCCAATGAGTCAAAATATGGCTCACCTAAAATATAGTGTGACCTTGGGAATTTTTTTAAGAAGAAAAAAGAAAAGCCTCTGAAGTCATTTGTTGCTACAGTTGGCACCAAATCCCTTTCTCGTCACTTTGTCAAAATTTGGTTTAGCTAAAACCTAGTGACTGCAAGTTACTTTTCATTTTGTTTTGAGGAAAAAAGAAAAGCTTCTGAAGTCGATTGTTTCTACTGTCCAGCTTTCCTATAAGAGGGGACAAGGAAGTTGCATAGTTCATTGCTGCCATCTGCTGTCAAGAACAGTTCAGAAAATAATTGGTAGCCCCAGAAATTACTGAACAGAGTTAGAAGACTTAAATGCTCCAGGGGTTGGGTAGACAATAGGAATGTGTGCAAGGTACTGGTTAACAATGAAGTGAACTGCTAGCACCAGTCCATCAAAACTTGGCAGCAGTCCCTCACCTCCAGAGACTTATTGCCACAAGGGAATATTGGTTCAGTAAGGCCATATCTTTGGGGTTTTTTTTTTTTTTTCTTTTAAGAGAATCTAGAAATCTAGATATGTGAACTCTCCCAATTTTTTAACTAATAATTTAAGAAAATGTAAGCACTATAGATCAAACAAAACATGACTCTAGGACAATGGTACACAACCTCTCTTTTTCCTGCCACAATCCCAAGGATTGTCTTGATAACTACAGAAATCAAAATTAAAAGCAATTTTCTCTAATTGAGTTCAAGTGATATTAGCAGTGGCCCAGCCTCTTTAGGTTCCCTGACTTTAAATTCAGAGTCTGAAGACCTGGGCTTCGTTGAGGTCAGGGACTAAGTCTTCTGCATCTTTGTATTCCCATCAGCAGTACATTGACCTGGATAAAGTAAGTTCTCAATCAACATAGAATAGATGAACAGGTTCATGCTTTGACTCTCTTACTAGACAGCTCTATGGTCTTGGGTGAATCAAATAGCTTTTCTGAGTGTCCATTTCCTGATCTGGAAAGTATGAGTTTTGAGGCTCAGTTTGTATGAAAGTGATCTTTATACAAAGATGACTTAATCGTGGTTAAAAAAAAAAAAAAGCTAAATAAAGGAATGTTTAAATTTTTTTCAGGAAGAAATTCCTGAGCATAAATTGGGTAAACAAAAACTTAAAAGTTCTCAGATTAGGGGAAACCGATGTCATACTAAAAAAAAAAAAAAAAGTGATGAAAATCAGCTACAGAACAATTTGACACAGGTTGAGAAGATGGAATATTTCAGCTTGAACATAAATTAAATTGAATGATTAAGGCTAAATTCACAAGTTTTCCTTCATACACTATTCAAAATAATCTTGTTTTTGTTGTTTAGTTGCTAAGTTGTGTCTGTTTTGTGACACCATGGAGCCTACCAGGCTCCTCTGTCCAAGGGATTTCATGGGCAAGAATACTGGAGTGGGTTGCCATTTCCTTCTCCAGGGGGTCTTCCTGATACAGGGATTGAGCCAGCATCTCCTGCATTGGCAAGTACCACTGAGCTACCAGAGAAGCCCGTGTATGTATGTAGAGATAGTCTTTTCCTCAAAAATAGAAAACATTCTGCACTTTGATTTTTTTTTGCTTAATGATATATTTTACCCTCTGTTTCTTACAGTCCCATTTATTTTACCAGCTACCTAGCATCCATTGTGTATGGACATACTGTGGTTTCTGTACATTGTTATTTTAAAGGTCCAGGCTGCTTTACTTGAGCACCAAATGTAAAATGAGACTTATGAATGATAATCACAATGTTTTATCTGTTTTGTGTCCAGTTAATTTCTGTTGTCCGTTGGAGTGGAACAGTGTTAAGCACATCCTGATACTAAGAAATAACTAAGGGGGGATGTCCTGTGCTCCCTTGTGTAATTTCATGGATGTGGATATGCTCAAGCCTAACAAAAAAAGAAAGACCCTAAGCTATTGCTTTCTGAATTGATGACCCCATTTATACAAAGTTCAAAAGCATGGAGATTGAATTTTTGAAGTCTACACCAAAACGAGTTAATTTGGAGGTAACACCGTGAGTGGGTCATCTCAAGTTCATTCAAAGTAGATGCATACCACACTGAGATGATGTATGTATTTATTATATTTGTATTTATTTATTTAGACTGGCCATTCATCTTGTAGTATCTTAGTTCCTTGACCAGGGATCAAACTGCAGTCCCTTGGAAGTGAAAGCGCTGATTCCTAACCACTGGACAATCAGGGAATTCCCTACCATATTTTTAAATAATTGAAATGTACATAATTTCTAAACCATGAGCCATTTCTGTGGAAACTGGAGTTCTGGGGGCTTAGTTTGAAGACCTATGAACCAGAGGACCTAATTTTAACATTCCCAGTATATAGATCACTTGGGGTAGCATCCTAAGGAGGAGGAGGAGGGCAGAAAGGAGAGGAGGGAAGTGTGGAGAGGGTGCAGCTCAATTCTGAGGGGGAACATGTCTTTGAAAACACAAGGTGACAGAGTCTTCTTTAGTCACCTTTATTTAGGCACCTCTGAATTCTCAACTAGGCCTTGTCTTAGACTTTAACAGTAATCTCTGTATTGTCTAATTTAGCAAGAATCCTACCAAGTCAGTTTAGCCTGAATTTCCCATCTTCCCTCATGTGCAATACCTATACATAATAGGGTTCCTCACTCCTACCACCCCCAGGTCATGTCTGACCATGCTGGCCTGCTTTCAGCAAGAATCTTGTCAGGTTCCTTTTGCCAGAATCCCCCTCACCTCTGATGTTTCCTATTAGTAATTTTCCATCCACTGACCCCTATCCTGATATTTGGCTATGAATTCCCACTTTCTTGTTATAAAATAATCTACCTAATTAAGTTTGTTAAATATGAGCATTTCTAATCATTAAAATGTCACAAATTGTGGTTGTGAGAGTAAAGTGTTATGATGGACTGATGAATTGCAATCTAGACATAATGCTTCCCCAAATTACTTGATCATAACACTCACCTTGCAGTGGGTGTTTATTAAAATAAAGATTCCCAGGCTCCCCCACCCCCTTAAGATTGTGAGTCAGTAGGTCAGTGTGGATAGAATCTGTTTTATCTGCATTTTACAAGGCCCCCAAGTGACTCATATGATCCAACAAATTGGAGAAACTCTAAAGAGGATTTGTTTCCTGATCTTGAGTTTTTGAATCAGTTTTCCCTCCACTCATACTTTATTATCTTTGTCAGTGACATGATAAGTCTGATCCATCAATCTCGGGCCAGTAAAGAGTCCTGACAGAATTGAGTCAGACAAAGGGCTGTGCTGATGACATCAGCATCATTGTGATACTGGCACAGGTCTGGTCAGAATATAAGATTAGGCAGGAAACAGCCACCTGTTCAATGTGGGTCATGAGGGCAGAGCATGACCAGGTAGGATTTGAAGCATATTATATAATGTCTAAAAGGAACCCCAAAGCCATGGAAGGCTCAGACAGGTCTGATCATAGCTCCAGGAAAAACTCTAAGGAAACATTGCTTCAACTATGTTTTGTAGTTACATTTTAATCAGAGCAGTTCAGAACAGTTATCCCAGAGGAGGACCCTTCAGTGAGTGATTCTTAACCTTTTCTGCATCATGAACTCCTCTAAAAATCTGATCAAAGTTGTAGGATTTTTCCCTAGAAAAATACACATGTTAACATGTCATAAAATACTATATACAAGTTCAAAGATTTCATAAACCACCTGATCCTATTCATAGACCCCAGGCTAAGAATCTCTGCACAGAACTTAAAGGACCTTGGCTAAAGAGAGCCATGCTGAATCTCTTTAGGGGTGAAGTGGATCAGGGAAGGACTACCCCTTGTTCAACATGCTGAATTCATTATCAGAGGTTCCTGTGTCTTCCCTGTTCTTTCTCTCAATGGATTCCATTAGGTTGGACTACTAAAATCTATGAAAGGAAGATGCTTTCTTTTTAAATTTTAAATTAAATGCATGCTTGCTATTTTAAAATTTTTGATTCAACAAGTATCTATTGAGAGTTTATTTTATTCCAGGTACAAGGCTAGGACCTATGAAATCGGTACTGAACAAGATGGACAAAAATGGAGCTCCTGGGTTACTGGGAAATATTGACATTAAACAAAGAAAAATACATCAGTAAAAGTATTGCAAGTTGTAAATGTTAACAAAAGAAACAAAGAGTTGAGATAGAGTAAGAGGAGGCAAGGATGGAAGGAATTATTCCTTATAAGAAGATGAGAAAAGATCTGCTGAGGAAAAGATTCATGCTGAGGTCTAGGGAATTTGCCTTGAGAAAAGTTAGTAAAGAGCATTAAATGGAAGGAATAGTATACATAGTGACTTTGAAATAGGAAAGGAGTTGTCTTGTTTAAGACAGTGAAAAAAAGACCAGTGTGCCTGAAGGAGAGTACATGATGGGAAGAAAGGCAGAAGATGAAGGTGTTGAAGTAGGAAGAGGTCCAATCATGCAGGGCCTTAACCGGTCATGATACCTGACTCTGAATTTTATTCAAAGTGTAGTAGAAAGTCACTGAACAGTTCTAAGTAATAAAGTAACAAGATTCAATTAACATTTTTAAAAATCACTTTGCTGAGTGGTGAATGAATTAGAAAAGTCAAGAATGGAACCAGAGAGACCAGTTTGGATTCTGTTGCAGTGAGTCAGGTGTGGCTTGACTAAGATGGTGTCAGTAGAAGTCAGAGGTGGATTCCAGATACATGTTGACACTACAATTGGCGTGAATAGCTGATGCAACTGTTTCAGGGAGGGGTAAGGCAAAAAGAAAGCAAGTCAAGATTTCAGAGCAAGGAATCATGGAATTCATAGGTTTCTGGCTAGAAAAACTGTAGATGGATACTGATGCTATTAACTGGAATGGGAAAGATTGTGGGTGGGAAGAAAGTTTAGCAGAAAAGAGTCTCATTTTCAACATGTTGTTTGATACTACTGTGAGATATCAAAGTGCAGATTTCAAGAAGACATCTCGACATGAAAATCCGAAGTATAAATTTGAAAATCATCTGCATCGGATGGTATTTGAATCCACAAGAACTGATGAACATTGCTAGGGAGAGAATGTAGCAAGAGAAGAGGGTCAGCGTATGGAAGAATGCCAACATTTTTAGAATCAGTTATAGGATGAGAAGCCAACAAAGGAACCAGAGGTAGAGCAATAAGCTGAGGCAGGAACAAGAAACAGGAAAGACTAGTGTTACCGAAGCTACTATGGACTGAATTGTGTTCCTACAAAACTGAAGCCTTAACCCCTAATGTCATTGTATTTGAAGACAATTTCACAGACTGTATTTTGGTCTTTAGGAAATAATTAAGGCTTAATGAGGTCAAAAGAATTGGGCCCTAATATACTAGGATTAATGTCCTTATAAGATAGAGGAAGAGATACCAGGTCTCTCTCTCTCTATGCACAAGCACATGCTAAGTTGCTTCTGTCGTGTCCGACTCTTTGTGACCCTTTGGACTGTAGCTTGCCAGGCTCCACCTGTAGCTTGCCAGCTTGCCAAGGGATTCTCCAGGCAAGAATACTGGAGTGGGTTGCCATGCCCTCCTCCAGGGTCTTTCTGACCCAGGGATCTAACTTGAGTCTGTATGTCTCCTGCATTGACAGGTAGGTTCTTTGCCACTAGCACAACCTAGGAAGACCCTCTTCCTCCATATGTGTGCACAGTGAGGACACAGTGAGGAAGTGCCCATCAGCAAGTCAGGAAGAGAGTCCTTAGTCAGTTCAGTTAGTCAGTTCGGTCAGTCAGTTCAGTCACTCAGTCGTGTCCTACTCTTTGCAACCCCATGGACTGCAGCATGCCAGGCCTCCCTGTCCATCACCAACTCCCGGAGTTTACTCAAACTAATGTCCATCGAGTCAGTGATGCCATCCAACCATCTCATCCTCTGTTGTCCCCTTCTCCTCCCACCTTCAATCTTTCCCAGCAGCAGGGTCTTTTCAAATTGGTCAGCTCTTTGCATTAGGTGGCCAAAGTATTGGAGTTTCAGCTTCAACATCAGTCCTTCTAATGAACATTTGGGACTGATTTCCTTTAGGATGGACTGGTTGGCTCTCCTTGCTGTCCAAAGGACTCTCAAGAGTCTTCTCCAACACCACAGTTCAAAAGCATCAATTCTTCAGCACTCATCTTTCTTCACAGTCCAACTCTCCCATCCATACATGACCACTGGAAAAACCATAGCCTTGACTAGATGGACCTTTGTTGGCAAATAATGTCTCTGCTTTTTAATGTGCTGTCTAGGTTGGTCATAACTTTTCTTCCAAGGAGTGTCTTTTTATTTCATGGCTGCAGTCACTGCCTGCAGTGATTTTGGAGCCCAAAAAAATAAAGTCTGCCACTATTTCCCCATCTATTTGCCATGAAATGATGGGACCAGATGCCATGTTCTTTGTTTTCTGAATGTTGTGCTTTAAGCCAACTTTTTCACTCTCCTCTTTCACCTTCATCAAGAGGCTCTTTAGTTCTTCTTTGCTTTCTGCCATAAGGGTGGTGTCATCTACATATCTGAGGTTATTGATATATCTCCCAGCAATCTTGATTCCAGCTTGTGCTTCATCCAGCCCAGTGTTTCTCATGATGTACTCTGCATATAAGTAAAATAAGCACAGTGACAATATACACCCTTAACGTACTCCTTTCCCTATTTGGAACTAGTCTGCCCTTTCATGTCCAGTTCTATGTTGCTTCCTGACCTGCATACAGATTTCTCAAGAGGCAGGTGAGGTGGTCTGGTATTCCCATCTCTTTCAGAATTTTCCAGTTTATTGTGATCCACACAGTTAAAGGCTTTGGCATAGCGTCTCCTGTAGAGGTATGGGCTAGCAGTGGTCTGCTGCAGGGACAGGGGATCTGGGTGTGGGTACGCCATAAGTCCTCTTGGAGGAGGTCATCATTAACCCCACCATAGAGCTGCAAGAACCTACAGTGGACTGGGAAATAGACTCTTGGAGGACACAAAAGAAACTTGTGCACCAGGACCCAGAATAAAAGAACAGTGACCCCACAGGAGACTGTCCTGGACTTGCTTGTGGGTGTCCAGGAGTCTCCAGTGAAGGCGTGGGTCAATGGTGACCTGCTGCAGGGTTGGGGGAACGGACTGTAGCAGTACATGCATGGGATCTTTTGAGGGAGGTCACCATTATCTTCATTACCTCCACCATAGTTTGACCCCAGGTAAATAGCAGGGACGGAGAAGGCAATGGCACCCCACTCCAGTACTCTTGTCTGGAAAATCCCATGGATGGAGAAGCCTGGTAGGCTGTGGTCCATGGTGTCGCTAAGAGTTGGACACGACTGAGTGACTTCACTTTCACTTTTCACTTTCATGCACTGGAGAAGGAAATGGCAACCCACTCCAGTGTTCTTGCCTGGAGAATCCCAGGGATGGGGGAGCCTGGTACGCTGCCGCCTATGGGGTCACACAGAGTCGGACACGACTAAAGTGACTTAGCAGCAGCGGCAAATAGCAGGAAAGGAACCCAGCTCCACCCATCAACAGAAAATTGGATTAAAGATTTACTGAGCATGGCCCTGCCCCACCCAGTATCCCCCTCAGTCAGTCTCTCCCATCAGGAAGCTTCCACAAGCCTCTTATCCTTCTCCATTAGAGGACAGACAGACTGAAAACCACAGTCACAGAAAACTAACAAATCTAATCACATGGACCACAGCCTTGTCTAACTCAATGAAACTATGAGCCATGCCATGTAGGGCCACCCAAGACGGACAGGTCATGGTGGAGAGTTCTGACAAAGTGTGGTCCACTGGAGAAGGCAATGGCAAACTTCAGTATTCCTGCCAGTATTCAGATGACCATTATACCTACACTGTGGGCAAGAATCCCTTAGAAGAAATGGAGTAACCATCGTAGTCAACAAAAGAGTCTGAAATGCAGTACTTGGATGCAATCTCAAAAACGACAGAATGATCTCTGTTTGTTTCCAAGGCAAACCATTCAATATCACAGTAATCCAAGTATATGCCCTGAGCAGTAATGCTAAAAAAGCTGAAGTTGAACAGCTCTATGAAGACCTACAAGACCTTCTAGAATTAACACCCATAAAAGATGTCTTTTTCATTATACGGTACTGGAATGCAAAAGTAGAAAGTCAAGAAACACCTGGAGTAACAGGCAAATTTGGCCTTGGAGTAGAGAATGAAGCAGGGCAAAGGCTAATAGAGTTCTGCCAGGAGAACACACTGGTCACAGCAAACACTCTCTTCCAACATCACAAGAGAACGCTCTACACATGGACATCACCAGATGGTCAACACCGAAATCAGATTGATTATATTCTTTGCAGCTAAAGATGGAGAAGCTCTATACAGTCAGCAAGAACAAGACTGGGAGCTGACTGTGGCTCAGATGAACTCAGATGAACTCCTTATTGCCAAATTCAGACTTAAATTGAAGAAAGTAGGGAAAACCACTAGACCACTCAGGTATGACCTAAATCATATCCCTAATGATTATACAGTATAAGTGAGAAATAAATTTCAGGGACTAGATCTGATAGACAGAGTGCCTGATGAACTATGGACGGAGGTTTGTGACATTGTACAGGAGGCGGGGATCAAGACCATCCCCAAGAAAAAGAAATGTAAAATATCAAAATGGCTGTCTGAGGAGCCCTTACAAATAGCTGTGAAAAGAAGAGAAGCAGAAAGCAAAGGAGAAAAGGAAAGATATACCCATTTGAATGCAGAGTTCCAAATAGCAAAGAGAGAAAAGAAAACCTTCCTCAGTGATCAGTGCAAAGAAATAGAGGAAAACAATAGAATGGGAAAGACTAGAGATCCCTTCAAGAAAATTAGAGATACCAAGTGAATATTTCATGCAAAGGGAGCCCTCACCAGAAATCAAACCTTGTTGGACCTCAGTCTTGGACTTCCCAGCCTCCAGATCTCTGAGAAATAAATTTCTATTGTTAAAGCCACCCCATCTACTAGTTATTAGTTAGGTATTAGTTATGGCAGCTTGATCTGACTAACACAGAACACATGAGGAGAATATCTCAAGAAAAGGAGTGTTGTTGAGGAGTCAAGTAAAATGGAAACAAAACATTGACCTGAACTTGGCAATACTGAGGTGATTATTGACCTTGACAAGAATAGTATCCTCAAGAACCTGATGGGGGTGGAAGCTGAAAAAGAGTTGGCTGGGGAGAAATAAAGAGGTGAGGATATGCAGACATCAACTACAGACAACTCAGTTGGGAAATTTTATCGTAAAGGGAATCAGAGAAACAGAACAGTGGGTGCAGGATGACCTAGATTCAAAACTTCTTTTCTTTAAAAGAATTGGAACTTGTAGAAGATGTTTTATGCTGATGGAAATGATTGTATAGAAACAGAGAAACTGACACAAAAGAGAGAGGGACTAACCAATTCAAAGAGCAAGTGTCCTGAGAGGTAAGAAGGATAACCTTCAAAGCATATGTTGAGACACTGGTCTTTGGTAGGAGGAGGGATGCTTACTCAGTTGTAACAGAAAGTAAAAGGAAAATATGGCTGAAGGTACAGATAGGATTTTAGACTTGATGGTGGAAAGAAGTGGGAGTTTTCTGTAATGGTTTCTATTTTCTCAATAAAATACCAATCATATCCAGATTAAAACATGGCCCCAAAAGATACATGTACTGCATGTACTGCAACACTGTTTACAATGACCAAGACATGGAAAAAATCTAAATGTCCATTGACAGAGGAATGGATAAAGAAGCTGTCGTGTGTGTGTGTGTGTGTGTGTGTGTGTGTGTGTGTGTGTGTAGAAGTATTATTCAGCCATTAAAAAGAATGAAATAAAGCCATTTGCAGCAACATAGATGGACCTAGAGAGTGTCATACTGAGTGAAGCATGTCAGACAGAGAAGGAGAAATATCATATGACATCCTTTGTATGTGGAATCTAAAAAGAAATTATATAAATGAACTTACTTACAAAACAGAAAGAGACTCATAGACTTGGAAAATGAACTCATGGAAGGGATAGTTTGGAAGGGGAAGGGATAGTTAAGGACTTTGGGAAGGTCATGTACACACTGTATATTTAAAATAAATAACCAAGAAAAATCTATTGTATAGCACATGAAACTCTACTCAGTGTTATGTGCCGGCCTGGATGGGAGGGGAGTTTGGGGGAGAATGGATACATGTATATGTATGGCTGATTCCCTTCACTATTCACCCAAAACTATCACAACATTGTTAATTGGCTATAACCCAATACAAAATGTTTTAGGTGTTAAAAAAAATAATTTAAAAATACATATCAAGGTCAACACATGGGACCGAAAATAAAGGAAGAGATATGAGAGATTCGGTGAAGGAGAAAAAGGTTTGCAATAGTGTCAATGGGAAGAGATGAATTGAAGCCTCCTAAAGAAACATTCCATGGTGACTCAGATGGTAAATAATCTGCCTGCAATGCAGAAGACCTGGGTTCGATCCCTGAGTTGGGAAGATTCCTTGGAGAAGGAAATGGCTACCCACTCCAGTATTCTTGCTTGGAGAATTCCATGGACAGAGGAGCCTGGAGGGCTACAGTCCATGGGGTCGCAAAGAGTCGGACATGACTAAGCAACTAACACTTTCACAGAGAAACATAGTGGCATCACCAGACAGAATTAGGCCTGGCCACATTCTGGTTTTTGATCTGGGGCCTGGTTACAGAATATGCTCACTTTGTGAAAATTTGTCAGTTTGTATACAGAATAGTTTTTGTATTTTTTGTATATATGTTATATTTTATTATAATTTTATGAAAGATAAAACACCTTTCTACCTGAAAACTAGAAGAAAAAATAAACCCTTCCTTCCTATCCATCTCCTAGCTTCACTAGTCTCCTCTAGATTCCATGGTCAAAAAGCATAACTAGAACTTCCCTGGTTCAATGGTTAAGAATCTGCCTGCCAATGCAGGGGACACAGGTTTGATCCCTGGTCCAGAAAGATCTCACATGCCACGGGGCAACTGAGCCCATGCACCACAACTACTGAGCTGGCACTCTAGATCCCGTGCTCTGCAACAAGAGAAGCCACTACTATGAGAAGCCCACATACTGCAACTACAAAGTAGCCCCAGTTTGGTGCGACAAGAGAAAGCCCTCGGGCAGCAACAAAGACCCATTGCAGCCAAAAGTAAGTAAATAAATAAAGTTTTTTAAAAAAGTAACCACTCTTTTGCATACATATAATTGTACTTGTCCTTCTCTCTCATCATCAAAACGCTGGCTAAAACCTATCATTCACCTTCTCTGTGCCTGACTTCAAGCAAGCAAAGTTTGCTAGAGAAAAATCTCACAACTGAATCAACTAAGTTTCTCAAATCCATAATCTCAAACTTCAAACGCACACCTAACTCTGCCTGATGTTGTGCTCATGCCACACTGTCTTGATTACTGTGGTTTCATAGTGAGTTTTGAAATCAGAATGTATGAGTTTCCAACTCTGTTTTCTTTTTTCAGAAGTGTTTTAACTATTTTGGGTCCCTTGCATTTCCATATCCATTTTAGCATCCATTTGTCAATTTCTGTTTTAAAGAAATAGGCAGCTATGATTTTGAAAGGGATTGTGTTGGTTTTTCAGGTCAATTTGGGGAGTATTGCCATCTTAACAATACTATATCTCCTAGTCCGTGAATATGGAATGTCATTCCATTTATTTAGATCTTTAATTTCCTTTAATGGTGTTTTGCTGTTTTCTATATGTATGTCTTGAACTTGGTTAAATTTATTTCTAAGTATTCATTTAGATGCTGTTGTAAAGGGAATTGTTTTATTAATTTCCTTTTTGGGCTATTCTTTGCTAATGTATAGAAATGCATTTGTTTCTTATATATTGACTTTATATTCTGTAATTACTGGTGGCTCAGCAGTAAAGAATCTGCCTGCAATACAGGAGATGTGGGTACAATCCCCGGGTTGGGAAGATCCCCGGGAGAAGGAAATGGCAATCCACTCCAGTACTCTTGCCTGGGAAATTCCCATGGACAGAGGAGGCTGGCATGACTACAGTCCATGGGGCTGCAAAGAGTTGGACGTGAATTAGAGACTAAAAAACAACAATGAAATCTAGCTAAACTTGTTAATTAGTTCTAGTGATTTTTAATGGATTTCTTAGGATTTTCTGTATTCAAGATCATGTCATCTGTCAAAAGAGATAAATTTACTTCTTCCTTTTCAATCTGGATACGTTTATTTCATTTTCTGGCCTATTTGTCCTGGCTAGAACCTCAAATACAATGTTAAGTAGAAGTGACAAGAGTGGACTCCCTTGTCTTGTTCCCGAACTTAGGTAGAAAGCTTCCAGTCTTTTACCATTAAGTATGATGCTGGTTGTAGGGTTTTTGTGAATGCTTTTTTATCACATCGAGGAATTTTCCTTCTACTCCTAGTTTAAGTGTTTTCTATCAATGAAATGTGACAATCTGCCTCTTAACTGGGGATACTTAGACCAAGGGTCAGGAAATTATGGCCTGTAGGCCAACTCCCACCCAGCCTACTGCCTGTTTTTGTAAATAAAATGTTATTAGAATAAAATAAGTTTTGCTCCTTTATATATTATCTATGAGTATTTCCATATTACAACAGTAGAGTTGACAAATTCAGATACTCAAAGGCCCTCAAAATCTAAACTATTGGTTATCTGATCCTTTACAGAAAAAGTTCACTGACCACTGATTTAGACAATTTACATTTAATGTCATTATGGATATGGTTGGTTTTAAATCTTGCAATTTGTATTAATATTATACTTATTCTATCTGTTCTCTTTTCCTTTTTTCTTTCTTTTCTTTCCTTCTAGATTAATTGGATTTTTCTCAATGATTTATTTTATCTTCACAATTGGCCTATTAACTATATTTCTTTGTTGTATACTTTTTAGTGGTTGCTCTGACACTTATAATGTGTTTCTTATTACAATTTAACTTATCTAAATCAACTTTCAAGTAAATTTATACCACTTAATACATAGTGGAAGAACTTTACAACAGTGTGTTTTCTTCTCCCCATTCCAGTCCTTCCTATTATTGTCATATATTTTACTTCTACAATATATTGGGGAGGTAGGCATTGTTTGCTTTAAACAATTTTATTTTTATGGTGTTCACATTTTAAAATTTATTTTAAATTTCACATATAGTAATATTTCTTTATTTTTTTCTCTTTCTTTCTCTGTTCAGTTTCTATGAATTCTGACTAAAAAACATAGAGCTGTGTAACCTCCACCAGAGTCAAGGTTCAGAACAAACCATGGATACTGATCTGTCATACTCAATCCTTATAAAAATGATTTTTTTTAAAATTCAGACTTACACTACCTAATCATTTTCTTACCAACTTAGTGGTTGGACAGTGCAATGATTTACAAGTTTCTTGAGAGCTAAAAGACAGTGCTGTAAAACTGAGAGAACAAAGTCTTTCTCTTCTGAAGACCCATAGGTATCTCCTGATCACAGTTCACTAATGCATTTATCCTCAATAGCAGACCAGAGAGACATCACAGATCCTTGTCTCCAGGATAGCTCAGACTATCTGTTCTCAAACTTTAATGTACATCAGAATAAAGTGGAAGGCTTGTAAGTATGCATATTGTTGAATACCATGCCCAGAGTTCAGTAGGTCTCAAATAAAACAGAGAATTTATATTTCTAACAAGTTTCCAGGTGAGGCTAATGCTTACATATAGTGTAACCACGTGTCAATAATCATCAACTCATATTATATATTCATATTCATATATTCATATTCATATATTCATATTCATCACAAAAAATTCTGCATTGCTTGTTCTTGCATGGTTATTTCAGGCTCTTCTATTTTGTGGTAGCCATGAGGAGGGAGTGTGAGGAGTAGAAAATTATTGCACCTGAAGTAGATTTCAGACCTCTGGTACCATTGGCAGCACTCATACCATATAACACACAAGGTGAAAAACATGCATGTGATATTTGCTGGTGTTTGATGCTGTTTGTTTCTGTCATTTATTGTGCCCATCTTTGCATGACATTCTCCCTTAGTATGTCTAATTTTCCTGAAGAGGTCTCTTGTCTTTCCCATTCTACTGTTTTCCTCTTCTTTGCACTGATCACCAAGGAAGGCTTTCTTATCTCTCCTTGCTATTCTTTGGAACTCTGCACTCAAATGGGTCTGTCTTTCCTTGTCTCCTTTGCTTTTCACTTCTCTTCTTTTCTCATCAATTTGTAAGGCCTCCTCAGACGATCATTTTGCCTTTTTGTGTTTCTTTTTCTTGGGGATGCTCTTAATCACTGCCTCCTGTACAATGTCATAAACCTCCATCCATAGTTCTTCAGTCACTCTATCAGGTCTAATACTTTGATGGGAACAATAAAGGACAGAAACAGTATGGACCTAACAGAAGCAGAAGATATTAAGAGGAGGTGGCAAGAATATACAGAAGAACTATACAAAAAAGATCTTTATGACCCAGATAACCACAATGGTGTGATCACTCACCTAGAGCCAGACACCCTGACATGCCAAGTCAAGTGGGCCTTAGGAAGCATCACTACAAATAAAGCTAGTAGAGTTCTTGGAATTCCAGCTGAGCTGTTTCGAATTCTAAAAGATGATGCTTTGAAAGTGCTACTCTCAATATGCCAGCAAATTGGGAAAACTCAGCAGTGGCCACAGAACTGGAAAAGGTCAGTTTTCATTGCAACCCCAAAAAAAGGCAATGCCAAAGAATGCTCAAACTACTGCACAATTGCATTCATCTCACACACTAGCAAAGTAATGCTCAAAATTCTCCAAGCCAGGCTTCAACAGTACATGAACAGTGAACTTCCAGATGTTCAAGCTGGATTTAGAAAAGGCAGAGGAACCAGAGATCAAATTGCCAACATCCGCTGGATCATCAAAAAAGCAAGTGTTCCAGAAAAACATTTACTTCTGCTTTATTGACTATGCCAAAGCCTTTCACAGTGTGGATCACAACAAACTGTGGAAAATTCTTCAAGAGATGAGAATACCAGACCACCTGACCTGCCTCCTGAGAAATCTGTATGCAGGTCAAGAAGCAACAGTTAGAACTGGACACAGAACAGACTGGTTCCAAATTGGGAAAGGAGTACGTCAAGGCTGTATACAGTCACCCTGCTTATTTCACTTATATGCAGAGTACATCATGCAAAATGTTGGACTGGATGAAGCACAAGCTGGAATCAAGATTGGTGGGAGAAATGTCAATAACCTCAGATATGCAGATGACACCACCCTTATGGCAGAAAGCGAGAGTCTGTCTAAACAGACTGTTGATGAAAGTGAAAGAGGAGAGTGAAAAAGTTGGCTTAAAATTCAACATCCAGAAAACTAAGATAATGGCATCTGGTCCTATTACTTCATGGCAAATAGATGGGGAAACAGTGGAAACAGAGAGAGACTTTATTTTGGGGGGCTCCAAAATCACTGCAGGCAGTGACTGCAACCATGAAATTAAATGATGCTTACTCCTTGAAAGAAAAGCTATGACCAACCTAGACAGCATATTAAAAAGCAGATACATTACTTTACCAACAAAGGTCCATCTAGTCAAAGCTATGGTTTTTCCAGTGGTCATGTATGGATGTGAGAGTTGGACTATAAAGAAAGCTGAGCACTGAAGAATTGATGCTTTTGAACTGTGGTGTTGAAGGAGATTCTTGAGAGTCCCTTGGACTGCAAGGATATCCAACCAGTCCATCCTAAAGGAAATTAGCCCTGAATATTCATTGGAAGGACTGTTGCTGAAGCTGAAACTCCAATACTTTGGCCACCTGATTCGAAGAACTGACTCATTGGAAAGGACCCTGCTGCTGGGAAAGATTGAAGGTGGGAGGAGAAGGGGATGACAGAGGATGAGATAGTTAGATGGCATCACTGACTCTATGGACATGAATTTGAGTAAGCTTTGGGAGTTGTTGGTGGGCAGGAAAGCCTGGCTTGCTACCGTCCATGTGGTTGCAGAGAGTGTTTGTAAACAACTGAGGGTAGATCTGGAGTTTCACAGGTGGCATAGTGGTTAAGAATCCACCTGCCAATTTAGGAGATGCAAAACATGTGGGTTTGACCCCTTGGTCAGGAAGATCCCCTGGAGTATGAAATGACAACCCAGTCCAATATTCTTGCTTGGAAAATTCCATGGACAGAGGAGCCTGGCGTGCTGCCAGGGGGTCGTAAAGAGTCGGACACAACTGAGCGACTGAACTGAACTGATGCTGTTTGTTGTCTGATACTTTGTAAGTGGACAGGAAGAACACAGAGATCATAACTCTGAATACTAAAAATAGATAATCATGAAGATAAATGTAGTTGAGTTGTTTATTATCCCCTCTAAACATTGAGACTTTTCTTTTTTTTAATGACTGAGTTGTTCCATTAACTGACTTACCTGCAGTACTTTCTGTATTACCCAGATGTCCACCCATAATTAGTGATATTGTTTCAACTTTGTTTTTATTTTAAAAAATACTTATGTGATCTTTCTCTTTTTGTAGGCCCTAAAAATGCTTCAAAGAAATGCATTGAAATTCAACAGCAATGTGGAATAATATTGAGAGGATCACGACATAAACCTTTTCTACAAATTGCTTTAGTTGCAGTTAGAGTTGTTTCAGGCTTCCCAGGTAGCGCTAGAGGTAAAGAACTTGCTTGCCAATGCAGGAGACATAAGAGACTAGGGTCAGATCTCTGGGTTGGGAAGATCCCCTGGATGAGGGCATGGCAACCCAATCCAGTATTCTTGCCTATGGAATCCCATGGACAGAGGAGCCTGGCAGGCTACAGTCCATGGGATTGCAAAGACTTTGACATGTCTGATGCTACTTAGCAGCACCAAGAGCTATTTCAAGAGGTGAGGTCTTTCCTCAGTTTCCCTTGACTGAAATTCATCTTAAAAAAACCAAAAACTCTATTCTTCTTCTCATCATACGGTGGCATGATTTTTTTTCAGGAGGCATAATTTTTTTAAAAAATAGCTTCTGAAACGTTAAACCAATATACAAACTGTAGTTATCAATGCTCTAAAATTCTCTTATGAAAAATTACAGAACTGTAGAGAGGATAACCTCTTCCTACCCTGTCCAGGTTAAAACTCAATAACATGTACACCCATGGCTGATTCCTGTCAATGTATGGCAAAAACCACTACAATATTGTAAAGTAATTAACCTCCAATTAAAATAAATTAATTAATTTTTTTAAACCTCAATAACTAATTAATGTATGAAATTTATATATTTGGATACTGCTCAGTCGTGTCTGACTCTTCATCACCCCATGGACTGCATGGTCTACCAGGCTCCTCCGTCCATGGGATTTTTCAGGCAAGAGTACTGGAGTGGGTTGCCATTTCCTTCTCAAGGGGATCTTCCAGACCCAGGGATCAAACCCGGGTCTCCAGCATTGTAGACAGATGCTTTACTGTCTCAGCCACCAGGGAAGTCCAAAATAAATAAATTAATTTGTTAAAAACCTCAATAACTAATTAATGTGTGAAATTTATATATTTGGATACTGATTTTCATTTTCCAAAATGCTCCATGGACATTATCTCATTTAGCAACTTTATGATGATAGCAGGGTAGGTAATGTCACCCTTGTTTTATAAGTGGAGAAACTGAGGATTGAGAGGTTAGCAGAGGTCACCTACATCCTATAAGAGTCAGCCAGCATCAAAACCCAGGCATGCTAACAACTGGTCTCATGATTTTTCCATGATGTCAACTGCTTCCTCCAAATAATTATAGAAACATATTTCACCCAAACTACTCTAGCTTCCATTATATATTGCCACGTACTGCACAGTGGGTGAGAAAGACCTGAAATAGGGGTGAGCACATAACGAAAAGACAAGCACATATAATTTGGCAAGCGGGAAGTCAGGGGTCCCTCCTGCTCTCCATGGCAGGAAGACAAAATGGCTCCTTTCAGCCCACACTTCTATTGGCAGAAGTCACATGAGATCATTCAGTTCAGTTTGGTTCGGTCAGTCAGTAGTGTCCGACTCTTTGTGACCCCATGAATCGTGGCACTCCAGGCCTCCCTGTCCATCACCAGCTCCCAGAGTTTACTCAAACTCATGTCCATCGAGTCAATGATGCCATCCAGCCATCTAATACCCTGTCTCCTCCTACTCTCAATCTTTCCCAGCGTCAGGGTCTTTTCAAATGAGTCAGCTCTTCCAATGAGGTGGCCAAAGTACTGGAGTTTCAGCTTCAGCATCAGTCCTTCCAATGAACACCCAGAACTGATCTCATTTAGGATGGACTGGCTGGATCTCCTTGTAGTCCAAGGGACTCTCAAGAGTCTTCTCCAACACCACAGTTCAAAAATATCCATTTTTAGGCACTCAGCTTTCTTCACAGTCCAACTCTTACATCCATACACGACTACTGGAAAAACCATAGCCTTGACTAGACGGACCTTTGTTGGCAAAGTAATGTCTTTGCTTTTTAATATGTTATCTAGGTTGGTCATAACTTTCCTTCCAAGGAGTAAGCGTCTTTTAATTTCATGGCTGCAATCACCATCTGCAGTGATTTTGGAGCCCAAAAAATAAAGTCTGACTCTGTTTCCACTATCTCCCCATCTATTTCCCATGAAGTGATGGGACCAGATGCCATGATCTTAGTTTTCTGAATGTTCATCAGGCACTCTGTCTATCAGATCTAGTCCCTGAAATCTATTTCTCACTTCCACTGTATAGTCATAAGGGATTTGACTTAGGTCATACCTGAATGGTCTAGCGGTTTTCTCCACTGTCTTCAATTTAAGTCTGAATTTGGCAATAAGGAGTTCATGATCTGAGCCACAGTCAGCTCCCAGTCTTGTTTTTGCTGACTGTATAGAGCTTCTCCATCTTTGGCTGCAAAGAATATAATCAGTCTGATTTCGGTGTTGACCATCTGTTGATGTCCATGTGTAGAGTCATCTCTTGTGTTGTTGGAAGAGGGTGTTTGCTATGACCAGTGCATTCTCTTGGCAGATCTCTATTAGCCTTTGCCCTGCTTCATTCTGTACTCCAAGGCCAAATTTACCTATTACTCCAGGTGTTTCTTGACTTCCTACTTTGATCATTAGGGAATAGCTATACTGGGGAGTTTGATTAGCTAGGCTCTGCTGTTGATCAGAAATATCTTTGTTTTGTTTCCTTGGAGACGGACGCAGGGGTAGGCAGTGAAGAGGAGCAGAGAGCATGTCCCGCCCCAAGAATGTCTGTTTGGCATGCTTACTAGGACAATCATGAGGGTGCAGCTGCACCCTCGAGTCATGGGGCAGGTTCTGGTCTCTGCTCCGCCAGGCTGCAACAATATGTAGCCATGAATCCCTTAACATTCTTTGCAGTCTGTGCTTTAATGTAACATACCTTTAAAATCAATTTATTGAGGTATAGTTGATTTGTTACAATGTTGTGTTAGTTTCAGGTGTAAAGCAAAATGAATACCTTGTATATACACATATATCCACTTTTTTAAAAGATTATTTTCCCATATAGTCACTTCCCCTGATAACTCAGTTGGTAAAGAATCCACCAGCAATGCAGGAGACCCTGGTTCAATTCCTGCATCAGGAACATCTGCTGGAAAAGGGATAGGCTACCACCCCGGTATTCTTGGGCTTCCCTTGTGGCTCAGCTGGTAAAGAATCCACCTGTAACGCAGGAGACCTGGATTTGATTCCTGGGTTGGGAAGATTCGGAAAGGCTACCTACTCCAGTATTCTGGCCTGGAAAATTCAACTCTGGCCTGGGTTGCAAACTCTCTGGCCTGACACAACTGAGTGACTTTCACTTTCTTTTCCCATATAAGCCATTACAGAGTGTCAAGTGAAGTTCCCTGTGCTACAAAGTAAGTTTTTATTGGTTATCTTATATTATAGTAGTGTGTGTGTCAATATCAGTCTTCCAATTTATCCTTCCTCCTCTTACCCAACCCAGTAACCATAAGTTTATTTTCTACACCTGCAACTTTATTTCTGTTTTGTAAATAAGTTCATTTGTAGATTTTTTTTTTTTTTGGTCCACATATAGATGATAGTATGCGATATGTCTCCTTCTCTGACTTACTTCACTCAGTATGACAATCTCTAGGTCCATTCATGTTGTTGGAAATGGCATTATTTCATCCTTTTATGGCTGAGTAATATTTCATTTTGTATATGTACCACATCTTCTTTATCCACTCCTCTCTTGATGTACTATAGATATGGATGTTTATCTATAGTGAAGGATCTACACATAGTATTTTCTACTGTAGGAATTGAATGTTTGAGTGTTTGGATTATTGTACTGACAGAAGATGGAAGATATTTTTCTTGATGGGGAATTAAAACTTTGCTTTTTCCAGAAAATGGCAAATTTTTATACTGAATTATATGCCAGTCCAAATACTTTCCATGTAAACAGAACCTGTTCTCCTCTAAAGCATTTCCATAACTGTCCAAGATATGACAATCCTAGCTTTCTCTCTGTAATAATGGATGTTGTTGATGCTGTTGATATCCTATACATATCATAGCATTTAGATATTTAAACTTTTTAATTAAGATTTTATTTTTAAGTAGTTCAAAGTTGACAAAAAAAAAATCTAGGGAAGGCACAGAGGTATACCCTTTCTCCCACATGCATAGCCTTCCCCATTATAAACATCTCACAACAGAGAAGTACATTTGTTACAATTGATCAACATACTTTGACACATCATAATCATTCAAAGTTCATAGTTTACCTTAGGGTTCACTCTTGGAGTTGTTCATTCTATCAGTTAAGACAATTGTATAATGGCATTTATCCATCATTATGGTATCATACAAAGTATTTTCACTGCCCCCCCAAAATCCTGGCATCCGGTGATCCTTTTAATGTTCTCCATAGTTTTCTTTCTCCAGAATATCATATAGTTAGAACCATACAGTATGTAGCCTTTCAGATTGACTACTTTCACATAGTAATGCATATTTAAGGTTCCTCCATGTTTATTCATGGTTTGATAGCCCATTTCTTTCTAACATTGAATAATATTCCATTGTTTATGTGTACAGTTTATCTATCCATTCACGCACTGAAGGACATCTTGGTTGCTTCTAAGTCTTAGGAATTGTAAATAAAGCTGCTATAAACATTAGTGTTCAGGTTTTTGTGTGGACATAAGTTTTCCACCCCTTTGGATAAATGTCAAGGAGCATAATTACTGGATAAGATGGTAAAGATATGTTTAGTTTTGTAGGAAACTGGCAGCATGTCTTTCAACATGCCTATAACATTTAGATTTTTATCTACTACATTGTAACTCATGATACCAGATGTTATGACTGTTTTTGCTCACTGCCAGACTCCTACATTCTAGAGCAAGGCTAGATACAGAGTAGGCAAGTATATTTGCAGAATAGATGGATGAATCAATTACCTGAATTATGGAATCAAGAACATGTTCACACGATTTGCAAATGAAACCAAATTAGATGAGGCTAGCCTCTTAAAATACATAGTAAGAATTTTCTGTGACTCTGACAAATGGGAGAAATGTCCAAAAACAAAACATAATAAACATTGATACAACAAAAAAGATCAACCATTTTCAGAAATGATTGTTAACATTACAAATGTAGTCAAAGCATATTTGCATTGATTTCCTGTTTAATCACCATACTTTAATAGGAATGTCTGCATCTGCATTGGTGCCTTGTAGATAGGATCATCAGTACCATCTTTCTAGATTACATACATATGCATTAATATACAATATTTGACTTTCTCTTTCTGATTCACTTCACTCTATATAATAGGCTCTAGGTTCATCCACATATTAGAACCAACTCAAATATATTCCTTTTAATAGGTGAGTAATAGTCCATTGTGTATATGTACCACAACTTCTTTATCCATTCATCTGACAATGGATATCTAGGCTGCTTCCATGTCCAAGCTTTTGTAAATAGTGCTGCAATGAACAATGGGGTACATATGTCTTTTTAAATTATGGTTTCCTCAGAGTACATGCGGATAGTGGGATTGTTGGGCCATAAGGCAGTTTTTGGCCTTTCATACAGTTCAAGAGGTTCTCATGGCAAGTATACTGGGATGGTTTACCATTCCCATACAGTTGAGTTGCTCAGTCGTGTCCGCCTCTTTGCGACCCCATGGACTGCAGCATGGCAGGCGTCCGTGTCCATCACCAACACTCTGAGCTTGCTCAAACTCATGCCCATAGAGTTACTGATGCCATCCAACCATCTCATCCTCTGTCATCCCCTTCCCCTCCCACCTTCAATCTTTCCCAGAATCAGGGTCTTTTCAAATGAGTCAGTTCTTCCCATCAGGTGGCGAAAGTATTGGAGCTTCAGTTTCAGCATCAGTCCTTCCAATGAATATTTAAGACTGATTTCCTTTAGGATGGACTGGTTGGAAATCCTTGCAGTCCAAGGGATTCTCAAGAGTCTTCTCCAACAGCACAGCTCAAAAGTATCAATTCTTCAGCACTTAGCTTTCTTCATAGTCCAAATCTCACATACATGCATGACAAGTGGAAAAACCATAGCTTTGACTAGATGGGCCTTTGCTGGCAAAGTAATGTCTCTGGTTTTTAATATGCTGTTCAGGTTGGTCATAGCTTTTCTTCCAAGGAGGAAGCATCTTTTATTTTCATGGCTGCAGTCACCATCTGCAGTGATTTTGGAGACCCCCAAAATAAAGTTTCTCACTGTTTCCACTGTGTCCCCATCTATTTCCCATGAAGTGATGGGACCAGATGCCATGATCTTAGTTTTTTGAATGTTGAGCTTTAAGCCAACTTTTTCACTCTCCTCTTTCACTTTCATCAAGAGGCTTTTTAGTTCCTCTTCACTTTCTGCCGTAAGGGTGGTGTCATCTGCATATCTGAGGTTATTGATATTTCTCCTGGCAATCTTGATTCCAACTTGTGCTTCCTGCAGTCCAGCGTTTCTCATGATGTACTCTGCATATAAGTTAAATAAGCAAGGTGACAATATACAGCCTTGATGAACTCCTTTTCCTATTTGGAACCAGTCTGTTGCTCCATGTCCAGTTCTAACTGTTGCTTCTTGACCTGCATGCAGGTTTCTCAAGAGGCAGGTCAGGTGGTCTGGTATTCCCATCTCTTTCAGAATTTTCCACAGTTTACTGTGATCCACACAGTCGAAGGCTTTGGCATAGTCAATAAAGCAGAAGTAGATGTTTTTCTGGAACTCTCTTGCTTTTTCGATGATCCGGCAGATATTGGCAATTTGATCTCTGGTTCCTCTGCCTTTTCTAAAACCAGCTTGAACATCTGGAAGTTCATGGTTCAGGTATTGCTGAAGCCTGGCTTGGAGAATTTTAAGCATTACTTTACTAGCGTGTGAGATGAGTGCAATCGTGCAGTAGTTTGAGCATTCTTTGGGATTGCTTTCTTAGGGATTGGAATGAAAACTGACCTTTTCCAGTCCTGTGGCCACTGCTGAGTTTTCCAAATTTGCTGGCATATTGAGTGCAGCACTTTCACAGCATCATCTTTCAGGATTTGAAATAGCTCAACTGGAATTCCATCACTTCCACTAGCTTTGTTCGTAGTGATGCTTTCTAAGGCCCACTTGACTTCACATTCCAGGATGTCTGGCTCTAGGTGAGTGATCACACCATTGTGATTATCTGGGTCATTAAGATCTTTTTTGTACAGTTCTTCTGTGTATTCTTGCCACCTCTTCTTTATATCTTCTGCTTCTGTTAGGTCCCTACCATTTCTGTCCTTTATTGAGCCCATTTTTGCATGAAATATTCCCTTGGTATCTCTAGTTTTCTTGAAGAGATCTCTAGTCTTTTGCATTCTGTTGTTTTCCTCTATTTCTTTGCATTGACCGCTGAGGAAGGCCTTCTTATCTCTCCTTGCTATTCTTTGGAACTCTCAATTCAAATGGGAATATCTTTCCTTTTCTCCTTTGCTTTTCACTTCTCTTCTTTTCACAGCTATTTGTAAGGCCTCTCCAGAGAACCATTTTGCCTTTTTGCATTTCTTTTCCATGGGGATGGTCTTGATCCCTGTCTCCTGTACAATGTCATGAACTTCCGTCCATAGTTCATCAGGCACACTGTCTATCAGATCTAGTCCCTGAAATCTATTTCTCACTTCCACTGTATAGTCATAAGGGATTTGACTTAGGTCATACCTGAATGGTCTAGTGGTTTTCTCCACTGTCTTCAATTTAAGTCTGAATTTGGCAATAAGGAGTTCATGATCTGAGCCACAGTCAGCTCCCAGTCTTGTTTTTGCTGACTGTATAGAGCTTCTCCATCTTTGGCTGCAAAGAATATAATCAATCTGATTTCGGTGTTGACCATCTGTTGATGTCCATGTGTAGAGTCTTCTCTTGTGTTGTTGGAAGAGGGTGTTTGCTATGACCAGTGCGTTCTCTTGGCAAAACTCTATTAACCTTTGCCCTGCTTCATTCCGTACTCCAAGGCCAAATTTGCCTGTTACTCCAGGTGTTTCTTGACTTCCTACTTTTGCATTCCAGTCCCCTATAATGAAAAGGACATCTTTTTGGGGGTGTTAGTTCTAAAAGGTTTTGTAGGTCTTCATAGAACCATTCAACTTTAGCTTCTTCAGCATTACTGGTTGGGGCATAGGCTTGGATTACCATAATATTGAATGGTTTTCCTTGGAAATGAACAGAGATCATTCTGTCATTTTTGAGATTGCATCCAAGTACTGCATTTCAGACTCTTGTTGACCATGATGTCTACTCCATTTCTTCTAAGGAATCCCTGCCCACAGTAGTAG
Organism: Dama dama; assembly: GCF_033118175.1. Taxonomy (NCBI): domain Eukaryota; kingdom Metazoa; phylum Chordata; class Mammalia; order Artiodactyla; family Cervidae; genus Dama; species Dama dama. Next base: position 9,714,963 of record NC_083714.1, on the reverse strand, counting down.
ATATAATGGTCATCTGAGTTAAATTCACCCATTCCAGTTCATTTTAGTTCGCTGATTCCTAGAATGTTGACATTGACTCTTGCCATCTCCTGTTTGACCGCTTCCAATTTGCCTTGATTCATGGACCTAACATTCCAGATTCCTATGCAATATTGCTGTTTACAGCATCAGACCTTGCTTCTATCACCAGTCACATCCACAACTGGGTGTTGTTTTTGCTTTGGCGACATCCCTTCATTCTTTTTGGAGTTATTTCTCCACTGATGTCCAGTAGCATATTGGGCACCTACCGACCTGGGGAGTTTCTCTTTCAGTATCCTATCATTTTGCCTTCTCATACTGTTCATGGGGTTCTCAAGGCAAGAATAGTGAAGTGGTTTGCCATTCCCTTCTCCAGTGGACCACATTCTGTCAGACCTCTCCACCATGACCCGACCATCTTGGGTGGCCCCACATGGCATAGCTTAGTTTCATTGAGTTAGACAAGACTGTGGGCCTGTGATCAAGTTGGCTGGTTTTCTGTGATTATGGTTTTAGTGTGTCTGCCCTCTGATGCCCTCTCGCAACACCTACCTTCTTACTTGGGTTTCTCTTACCTTGGATGTGGGGTATCTCTTCATGGCTGCTTAAACTGTGGGATAGTGAGAGAGAGAATAACCTGGGGAAAGCCCTAAACTTAGGAACTACCCACCCATTCCCAGAACAAAGGACAGAGTGAGTACCAGAGAAGAGCTAGCCAGCTGTGAACTGGCCCATCTCCCGCCGGAGGCAGGAGGCAGGGGGGAGGGGAAAGGGGAAAGGGGAAAACTTGGCCCCAGAGACAGCACCCTCTACCAAACTGAAAACAGGCCTCCAGTCTCTAATCAAAGACTTCTTGAGATTGTGGATGGTTGACATCCACCAGGAGGGTCGCAGCCAGGAACCAGCTCCCCAGAAGAGACACAAGGTGCACCCAATCGGCGCGCCCAGAAACTGAGGCTGGGACCACGGAGGGAATAAGGTGCACTGCACCCGGGGAGAGTGCGCTCGTCAAGCTCCTGGTTGCCTGAGCTGCTCTGACGGGGAAGGCACAAACGCAGGCCCAACCGAGTCTGGGCATTTGTGGAATACCCGAAAACCTGAACCTGAGCAGCTTAGGCCTGGGAAGTGCACACAACTCAGGGCCCACTCCCTGTAGAGCAACCTGGAGCCTGAGCAGCGTAGATGGGGAAAGCACACACGCCATGAGCGGGGGCAAACCCAGTGTGCCAGAACACTGCAAGTATTCCACCCACACACCAGTGACATTTGTCTGCAGTGTCCCTCCCTCCCCACAGCACAACTGAAGAAGTGAACCTAAACAAGAGACCACCTCCACCACCTTGTGTCCGGGCGGAAATTAGACACTGTAGAGACCTGCAAACAGAAGCCAAATAAACAAAGGGAATCGCTTTAGAAGTGACAGGTGCAACAGATTAAAATCCCTATAGTTAACACCGACTACACAAGAAGGGGCCTATAGATATTGAGAAGTGTAAGCTGGCACAAGGAGCTATCTGAAACTGAACTGAAACCACACTGCCCGCAACAGCTCCAGAGAAATTCCTAGATATACTTTTACTATTATTATTTTTTTAATTAAAAAATATTTTTCTCTTTCTTTTTTTTAAAGTCCCCTATTACTCCTCTATTACTCCTAAATTTTCATTTTTATAACCCACTATAACTTGGCAAAAAAAAAGGGACGCTATTTTGAAAACAAACTTCATATATATTTCTTAAATTTTTTGGTTTCTTTTTTAATATTGTATTTTTAAGAGTCTAACCTCTACTCTAGATTTTTAATCTTTGTTTTTCAGAATTTGATATCAATTTTGGACATTTAGGAATCCAATATTCAGTACCCATTTTTACTCAGAAGTGTGATGATTACTCTCTCCCCCTTTTGACACTCCTTTTTCTCCCCCAGATCACCTCTATTTCCTCCCACCCCTTCTCTTCTCAATCCAATTCTGTGAATCTCTGTGGGTGTTCTGGACTGTGGAGAACACTTAGGGGACAGAGTACTGCCTAGATCTGTCTCTCTCCTCCTGAGTCCCCCTTTTTCTCCTCCTGCTCACCTCTATCTCCTTCCTCCCTCTCCTCTTCTTCATGTAACTCTGTGAACTGCTCTGGGTGTATCTCACTGTGGAAAATCTTTTCACCATTAACCTAGAAGTTTTTTGATCAGTGCTGTATGCATGGAAAGTCTTGAGGCTACTGGAAGAATAAAACTGAAATCCAGAGGCAGGAGACTTAAGTCCAAAACCTGAGAACACCAGAGAACTCCTGCCTATAGAGAACATTAAGTAAAAAAGAGATCATCCAAAAACCTCCATACTTACACTGAAACCAACCACCACCCAAGACCCAATAAGTTCCAGAGCAAGAAATACCATGCAAATTCTCCAGCAACACAGGAACATCACCCTGAGTGTCAACATACAGGCTGCCCAAAGTCACACCAAACCCATAGACCCAACTCAGAACTCACTACTGGACACTCCATTGCACTCCAGAGAGAAGAAATCCAGCTCCACCCACCAGAACACCGACACAAGCTTCCCTAACCAGGAAACCTTGACAAGCCAATCGTCCAACCCCAGCCTCTGGGAGAAACCTCCACAATAAAAAGGAATCACAGACCATCAGAATAGAGAAAGGCCACCCCAAACACAGTAATCTAAACAAGATGAAAAGGCAGAGAAATACCCAACAGGTAAAGGAACATGAATAATTCCCAACAAGCCAAACAAAAGAGGAGGAGATAGGGAATCTACCTAAAAAAGAATGTAGAATAATGATAATAAAAATGATCCAAAATCTTAAAAACAAAATGGAGTTACAGATAAATAGCCTGGAGGCAAGGATTGAGAAGATGCGGGAAATGTTTAACAAGGATCTTAAAGAAATAAAAAAGAGTCAATGAGAAAGCATTTCCCCTAAAATTAGGAACAAGAGAAGGGTGCCTACTCTCACCACTACTATTCAACATAGTTTTGGAAGTTTTGGCCACAGCAATCAGAGCAGAAAAAGAAGTAAAAGGAATCCAGATAGGAAAAGAAGAAGTGAAACTCTCGCTGTTTGCAGATGACATGATCCTCTACATAGAAAACCCTAAAGACTCTACCAGAAAATTACTAGAACTAATCAGCAAATACAGTAAATTTGCAAGATATTTAATTTTATATCTTGCAAATTTACTGTATTTGCTGATTAGCAAATACACACAGAAATCCCTTGCATTCCAATACAATAACAATGAGAAAACAGAAAGAGAAATTAAGGAAACAATACCATTCACCACTGCAACAAAAAGAATAAAATATTTAGGAGTATATCTACCTGAAGAAACAAAAGACCTATAATAGAAAACTATAAAACACTGATGAAAGAACTCAAAGAGGACACAAAGAGATGGAGAAACATACCATGTTCATGGATTGGAAGAATCAATATTGTCAAAATGGCTATACTACCCAAAGCAATCTATAGATTCAATGCAATCCCTATCAAGCTACCAACGGTATTTTTCACAGAACTAGAACAAATAATTTCACAATTTGTATAGAAATAAAAAAAACCTCGAATAGCCAAAGTAATCTTGAGAAAGAAGCATGGAACTGGAGGAATCAACCTGCCTGACTTCAGACTCTACTACAAAGCCACAGTCATCAAGACAGTATGGTACTGGCACAAAGACAGAAATATAGATCAATAGAACAGAATAGAAAGCCCAGAGATAAATCCATGAGCCCATGGACACCTTATCTTTGACAAAGGAGGCAAGGATATATAATGGAAAAAAGACAACCTCTTTAACAAGTGGTGCTGGGAAAACTGGTCAACCACTTGTACAAGAATGAAACTAGAACACTTTCTAACACCATACACAAAAATAAACTCAAAATGGATTAAAGATCTAAATGTAAGACCAGAAACTATAAAACTCCTAGAGGAGAACATAGGCAAAACACTCTCTGATATAAATCACAGCAAGATTCTCTATGACCCACCTCCCAGAATATTGGAAATAAAAGCAAAAGTAAACAAATGGGACCTAATGAAACTTAAAAGCTTTTGCACTACAAAGGAAACTATAAGTAAGGTGAAAAGACAGCCCTCAGATTGGGAGAAAATAATAGCACATGAAGCAACAGACAAAGGATTAATCTCAAAAATATGCAAGCAACTCCTGAAACTCAATTCCAGAAAAATAAATGACCCAATCAAATAATAGGCCAAAGAACTAAACAGACATTTCTCCAAAGAAGACATATGGATGGCTAACAAACACATGAAAAGATGCTCAACATCACTCATTATCAGAGAAATGCAAATCAAAACCACAATGAGGTACCATTACACACCAGTCAGGATGGCTGCTATCCAAAAGTCTACAAGCAATAACTGCTGGAGAGGGTGTGGAGAAAAGGGAACCCTATTACACTGTTGGTGGGAATGCAAACTAGTACAGCCGCTATGGAGAACAGTGTGGAGATTTCTTTAAAAACTGGAAATAGAACTGCCATATGACCCAGCAATCCCACTTCTGGGCATACACACTGAGGAAACCAGATCTGAAAGAGACACATGCACCCTAATGTTCATCACAGCACTGTTTGTAATACCCAGGACATGGAAGCAACCTAGATGCCTATCAGCAGACAAATGGATAAGGAATCTGTGGTACATATACACCATGGAATATTACTCAGCCATTTAAAAGAATTCATTTGAATCAGTTCTAATGAGATGGATGAAACTGGAGCCCATTATACAGAGTGAAGTAAGCCAGAAAGATAAAGAACATTACAGCATACTAACACATATATATGGAATTTAGAAAGATGGTAATGATAACCCTATATGCAAAACAGAAAAAGAGACACACATGTAGAGAACAGACTTTTGAACTCTGTGGGAGAAGGTGAGGGTGGGATGTTTTGAAAGAACAGCATGTATATTATCTATAGTGAAACAGATCACCAGCCCAGGTGGGATGCATGAAACAAGTGCTCTGGCCTGGTGCACTGGGAAGACCCAGAGGAATCGAGTGGAGAGGGAGGTGGGAGGGGGGATCGGGATGGGTAATACATGTAACTCCATGGCTGATTCATGTCAATGTATGACAAAACCCACTGAAATGTTGTGAAGTAATTAGCCCCCAACTAATAAAAAAAAATAAAATAAAATAAAAAAGAAACTCTTTTGTTCATAAGCACTTTATGAACACATCAGTCTTTTCTTTTATACTAATCACATTCAAATTATGTCTTCTTTAAGCCCATATCAATGTATTTAAAACCGAATCAGCATTGGGCGCTTTTGGATGAAATAGATTTCATACACTAAATGCTGATCTTTGCATGTGTGTGTCACTCTCCAAAGGTAACCTTTTCTTTAGTATTTAGAGACAATTTTTCTTTAGTCTTCAATCTACCAACTACAGTATGATTGTAGTTTTGATAGAAAAGTTGTGTGTGTGTGTCACTATGCTACAAAGATAGGGTTATATTATTTCATTATGCATGGAATTATCACTGATGGAGGGCATAGTTTGACAGATCTCAATGATGGATCATTTGGAATAGTCCAGTCTGAGAGTCCCAAAACCCACAGCTGGAACTTTGAAACTTTGAGCTATTTGCTTTGTGCTGTTCCCTCATGATTAGTGTTAATCATGTTTCTTCTAGTCTATGTGGATGGTAGTTGCTTTTGAAATAGTCTCTAGAGACTCTTTTAATATTGGATTTGTTTAGGAAACTTTGGGCTAACATAGAATTTTGCTTAACCCTACGGATTAATTAATTACCCTGTAAGGATTCCAACATTCTGCAAATATGTAATGTCTTCAGCAGTTATGAGCTCCTGACTACAGAACTGGGTGTCCAAGTCTAGAAATTAAAAGGCCCATAAAACTTGCAAATAGGTTGGGGAGGGGTTGATTTTCAGAGATAATCAAACTGTTGGAAAATAGCATCTGTGAGAAAAGAACAAAGATAAACTAGATTCCCATAAGGATGAGAGACTCAAATATGCTGCTGCTGCTAAGTCGCTTCAGTCATGTCCGACTCTGTGCGACTCTATAGACGGCAGCCCACCAGGCTCCCGCATCCCTGGGATTCTCCAGGCAAGAACACTGGAATGGGTTGCCATTTCCTTCCCCAATGCATGAAAGTGAAAAGTGAAAGTGAAGTCACTCAGTCGTGTCCGACTCTTAGCGACCCCATGGACTGCAGCCTACCAGGCTCCTCCATCCATGGGATTTTCCAGGCAAGAGTACTGGAGTGGGGTGCCATCCCATTCTCTGCTCAAATATGAAGGACTGCTATTTTGAGCAGTTCACTAAACAGTTCAATACAGTGCAGAAAGAAAGCATTGGAACACTAACAATTTTTTGTTATTCTTTTCAATTTTCGGTGTTGGAATATTTTCAATGTATATGTATTATAATGAATATACAAAGTAGATATGCACAGTAGTACAAGTATGAAATCTATAAATACATATACATACATTGAGGCCCATGCTGAAAAGTTCTCTTTCATTAATATTACAGATAAGAATGTGTGAGTAAAGCACTTGCTTTAAAGGACTATGAGCACTTCTTCAACAGAAGAGTGTTTCAGTGTGTATAGGGAGCAGAATTGACTTACGTAGGAGCACAAGGAATTCAGTTAGATATATTCATTTTCTTTTTAACAATAACTATTGATGAAACAACATTCATATTCAACAAATATTTTCTGAGCATGTCCTATGTAACAAGCATTGCCCTAAGCTCTGTGGATACGCTGGTGAATCTACACAGTCACAGTTCTTGACTTTATAATGCAATATAGTTTAGTGGAGGAAGTACGTGTTAGTCGCTCAGTCGTGCCCAACTCTTTGCGACCCCATGGACTGCAGCCACCAGGCTCTTCTGTCCATGAGATTTTCCAGGCAAGGATACTAAGGTGGGCTGCCATTTCCTTCTCCAGGGGATCTTCCCAACCCAGGGATCAAACCTGGGTCTCCTGCACTACAGGCAGATTCTTTACTGACTGAGCTACAAGGGAATCCCAGTGGAGGAAGGCAGGTATCAAACAAATAATTATACACTTAAATATCTCCTCATAAAGACAACCTACTGAATGAGAGACAACATTTGCAAATGATATGACTGATAAGGGGTTAATATCCAAAATATATAAACAGTTCATACAACTCAACATAAAAAATTAAAGTAACCCCATCCAAAAATGGCCAGAAGATCTGAATAAACATTTTTACAAAGAGGACACTCAGGTGACCAACAAGCACATGAAAAGGTGCTCAATATCATTAATTATCAAAGAAATACAAATTAGAACCACAATGAGATATCACCTCACACCTGTCAGAATGGCTATCATTAAAAAGAACACAAGTGACAAATATTGGCAAAGCTGTGGAGAAAAGGGAACCCTCGTCCATTGTTGGTGGGAATGTAAATTGGTGCAGCCACTGTGAAAAACAGTATGGAGGTTTCTCAAAAAACTAAAAATATAACTATCACATGACCTAGCAATTCCACTCCTGGGCATATATCCGAAAAAAAATGAAAACACTAATTTGAAAAGATGCATGCATCCTTGGAGAAGGGCATGACAACCAAGTCTCGTATTCTTGCCTGGAAAATCCCATGGACCAAGGAACCTGGTGGGCTACAGTCCATAGGTTTGCAAAGAGTAGGACATGACTGAAGCAACTGAGCACCCACACATGGATGGACTTGGAGGGTATTATGCTAAGTGAAATGTCAGACAGAGATAGACAAACACCATATGACATCACTTATATGTGGAATATAAAAAATAAAACAAACCAGTGAATATAATAAAAGAAACAGACACACAGATAAAGAGAACATACTATTGGTTACCAGTGGGGAGAGGGAAGGGGGAAGCGGCAAGATAGGGGTAAGGGACTAAGAGATGCAACTATTATGTATAAAATAAGCTACAAGAATATATTGTACAACATGGGGAATTTAACCAATATTTTATAATAACTATAAATGGAGTATAAAATTGTGAATCATTCTGTTGTACACCTGTAACTTACACAATATTGTATATCAACTATATGACAATTAAAATTAAAAAAATATCTCATCATAAACTGCAAAGTATTACAAAGAAAAGTACAGCAGGCTATACAGGAGACTACAAGAGAATAAATTGGAGCACTTTCTCTACTCTGGGGTTGAGAAAGGCTACCCTGAGGAAGTGATATTTAAGCTGGGACCTAATGGGCTTGACTGAGTGGTTAACTTGGGAAGAGGTAGAGAGAGTGTGGCCTTCTTAGAGGGAGGGTACCTGAAGGTCCTGAGGGAGCACATGGAGAATGAGGCGTAGTGCCACATTAGGGACAGATTATCAGGCAACGGGGAAGCTTCAGAGATGAATCTGCTTGACAAAGATGGAATGCAGGCTAAATGACCCCAGAAGCTCCATCCTCCTTTGATTTCAGGTGAAAAAAAAAAAATCACAAATTAGTTGGAGGTACCAGAGAGGCACGGGCATCCCCGGTGGCTCAGTCAATAAAGAATCCGACTGCAATGAGGGAGACCTGAGTTGGATCCCTGAGTCAGGAAGATCCCCTGGAGGAGGGCATGGCAACTCACTCCAGTAAACTTGCCTGAAGAATCCTCATGGACAGAAGAGCCTGGCGGGCTATAGTCCATGGAGTCGCAAGGAGTCGGACACGACTGAGGGACAAAGCACAGTGCATCACAACACCAGAGGGGCACAGGAGACAAAAAGAAGTGATTGGGTGGGTGTATAGGCCCAACTGGAACATTTCATTCTACCCCAGTAACGTTTCTGGGAACCTCAGGTAATGCTCTCAGGGTGGCCCTCCAGAATGGTAACCTGTAAAGGTAAAGGGCAGTGTGCTTTCTATGCCTGAGCTACAGATGAGAACCTTTCCTCTCGGATTGCCTTGAGAATTTCATGAGCATTAGCCAGCTACAGGGCCTAGTAATGTGTCGTGATCATGTATTTCCCTGAATTATTTTAAACAAGAATAATTAAGTGTATGTGCTATCATCTTGAGAAAAGCAGCGGGTTTGAAGGTAGGGTAAATGAGGTAGGTGATGGTTTAGTCGCTAAGTTGTGCAGTAGGTCGAAGGTAATTGCCAGAAATGGGACTGTGGCTACGGAGGAGCTAAGTGGGAGAGCAATGTTTGTGGGTCCATTGTCGCTGTGCCTACTGATCTGCGAGGGGAGGGGAGGAAGACAAAGGAAACCAGGGTTGGCCACTGAGCCGGAAAGAAGTGTGAGCGAGCCAGAGAGTGCTGGCTACCCGCGAGGGCGGGAGGCGGCTACCCCGGGTCCTCCGCGCCGGGAAAAGGGCGATAGGAGGCGGCGCGGGCCCCGCCCCCTCCTCTGGCGGGCGCGAGCGCGAGACGCTGCGCGGCGGCAGCGGCGGGCGCGAGCGGCAGCTGTCAGGCTACCGAGGTCCAAGCTGCACTTGCCGCCCCGTTGAGGACGAGGAGGCGGCAGGAGCGGTGACGGTGTCGCCGCGGAACCGGATTGCCGGCACGGAGGGCTCACCGGCCTGTCCCCCACGGCCCTCTCCCGCCTCGCTCCCATTGTGTTGGGTAAGATGCCGGCGAGGGGGCAGCGAGAGGGGCTGAGCGGCTGGAGGACCCGGGAGGCGGGGAGATGGGGCCCCCGGGGGCAGAGGGAGGAAGGGAGGTCTGGGTGATACCCGGGGGCACTTGCACCTTGTGAAAGGGGCCTGGGCACCGCGGGCGTCGGAGTTGCAGGGGCGGGGGTAGGTGATGGTGGAGGGGGGCGTTGCTGAGTAATCCAGAGCAGCTGCCAAAGCCAGGCAGAGGCGCAGGGCTCCGTGGGGAGCGGGTGTGGCTCAGTGCGCATGCGCCACAGCCGCGGGTTCTCAGGGCTAGGGGTGAAGTGAGATGACCTGGGTCCGAGGTAGCTGGAACTATGCGTGACATCTTCACTTTCTGGGTCTCCGATGCTAACAGGACCCCTATCACGGAGATGCCAGCATTCCCAGCCTCCTAAGGAAGCTTCTTTTCCCTGTACCCTGCTCACTTAATGTCACCCAAACCTTACCTATTCTTCTCCAGGCTGTCTACTCAGGAAGAAGTGGCCTGGGGACAGTGCCAAATTGCTTTCTAGTTTGCCTTCGGGCTCATAGCCCCAGAGCCGTCGTTGTGAGGAGAGGTTAGAGGTGAGACTCCACCTTGGACCCTTCTAGTTGCATGTAAGATATAAATATGGGCATAAATGTGAAAATAGCATTTCAGTGGCAATGACAGATGTGGCATTTGGACTCAGAGTATGGATGTAGCTGATAACTTGTTTAGCTCTGCAAAATGAATCCAGTGCGTCAGAGGGCTTCCCTGCTTCGGAACCATCCCCCATTCCCAACCCCAAGCATCAGGTTGTATTGGAAACAATCTACACAATTTCCAGTAGAGGGTCTCAAAGATCCAGTCAGTTCCTATTTGCATTGATTTTTATGTAGATTAAGGAAAGCCCCACTCAATTCGCCAGTGTAGTATTTCCAAATATTGTGCCAGGAATCCACAGTGAGTTGAATAGTCTCAACCGATGTGTCACCATAAGGTGGGCATTCCCCACAGCTCTAACTATGGCTCCTACCCCTGGTGCAGATTGCTACCAGAGCCACTCTCACCCACTGCCTAGCCCTCCTCAGCTTCTCTTCCCGCTACCCTCAGCCCTGCTGTACACATCTCTCTCAAAACTTGCTCCCAAACAATCTGCATTATGGATCTGAGCATCATTCTACTCATGGCAGCTGAACTGATGTTTCCAATTTACTTTTCTGTTTTTCTCTCCATCATCACACTGAAATGTACTATTTTCAAAGGTTCAACCTCTTTCTTACCGTCGTACTGCCTCCTCACGCACCTCCATCTCCACCCCCAAGCATCCTCAACCAAATACAATAATTTTAATAAGCCTATGTGGGTGCAGGTACAACAGGTTCAGAAGGTAACAAAAGTGTGGGAGAACAAAGAAAGCTAAGGAGTATCACTTATGTCAATTCCTAATTCACCTTACTGTCCAAGACCGAGACCCTGTTTGGGGTGAAAAAAAGTGAATAAACTATCCTTAGAAAATATTTGTTAATCTGTTTTGGGGAGTGAAGTAGGAAAGGGGAATGGTATCTCTGAGATGTCTGAGTCATTTAAAGGCAGATCTTTCTCTGAATAGGGCCAAAATTAGAATAAACATTTTAGTCCAAATCCTAAACTAATAAGGGACCCTTAAGGGATGTATAAGGGATTTGACTTTCCTACTAAACGCACTCAGGGTTATCCAAGAATTTCCTTGCCTACTTAATGCTACCCTCTTTTAAGATTTGATATAAATGTGGCATATCCTGAAGAAAAAAATCATTTGATTTACTTTTATACTGTGCTAGTTCTTTTAAAGTATGTTCTAAAGAGTATCATACTCAAATGATGATGATGATGCTAGCACCCACTGGAAACATAAAGTGGGGATAATTATTCTGCTCTTGTTTTTGTTGAAAATTGAGAAATTTGTATATTTGAAATGTGAGGGGAAAGGGAGGAAAACTGGAGCATTTCCACTGACTTTCAACAGGTGGAATTCCTGTTAAGTCCCGTCTATCTAGAAAGCGATCCAGGTAAGCCCATGACTTCTGCTCTTTAGTCACCTTATAACTAATAATATTTGGAGGTCTTACAGAACTGTATATCTATTGTGTCTTTGCATCAATTCAGAGGCATTAGTTCTGGGTATTTACCTAAATAATAAACAAATACTTATCAATTATCTCTCTGGTGCCACATAAAGGGACTTCAAAGACATATACAAACAAGGGCCCTAGGATCCAGAAATTTAGAATTTGGTTGTGCAGGAAAAAAAGATTTTTTTTAACAATATAAGGCAGTATAATATTATTTCAACTGTCAACTAGGAGGTCTGAAGCTTATATGTAAAATTATAAACTCCTTGAGGGTAAGACCTTGCCTCAAACATGTTTGATTTCCAACAGGGTCTACACCCAGTGGGTGCTCAAGTGATGGAAGCTTTGCAAAGTATATGGATTAGGTAAGGAGAAACTAGAGGCAGGGAGGCAAGAGCTAAGAAGCTAAGAAGCTTTCACAATAGATTAGATACAAAGAGATGTGGGCCAAAATGAGGATAGTAGTAAAAGACTGAAAAAGGATATCACAAAGGAAAATGCGCAGGATCTAGTGACTGAAGGCAAGGAGACAAGCCTAAACTGTATCCATTTTTACCTCCAGCAAACAAAGGGGAGTTGGAGACAACAGAGGAAAATGGAGGATCACCTTAGTAAGAATAGAGCACACAACAGGCACTCAAATGTTTTCTCAAGCATCAGTTGCAGTATTGCCAGAAGACCCATAAGGTCCCTCCAGTGCTAAGATTCTGTGGTATATGCAGATAATCCAAACTTTTGGGGAACAGGACATTCTCAGATATAGAAGAAAGAGAAAAGGAAGAAGTGTTATCCTCCCACTGGTAGGCCCTTTCTGAGAAGAGTTAATATGGAGTCACAAGGCCCCCACCAGTGAATGAATGAAAGGAGGTGAAGAGCAAGAGGAACAAAAACCTCAAGCCAAAAATTTCAATAAATGCTTACAAATCTTTGCAAATTTCTTAAGTTATTCATTTCCTCCCAAATCCTGTGAGTTAAGTAGGGTAGGTATTATGAGCTCTATTTTTATATAGGAAGAAACACAGCAAGATTAAGTGACCTGCCCAAGTTCATAAAATAAATGAGTAGGAAAGTAGTGATGAAGACTCTTCTGTCCTGATTGCTGCCAGCCCGGTGCACTTGACACTGAACCACGTTGCTCTTCCCTGCTGTAGAGCCTATGCACCCAGAAGTTATGTGTGCACACAACCAAATAGGGGATGCACAAGCAACTGTAGCACTATCTCAGATAGTTATTAATACTTCTCATTATTCCTGGAGCTGAGTATTTGGTTTCCATATTCACTCGGTCCTTGACCCGTCATTTGAGTTTATCTGCAGCAGCTGGGAAAGTAGAGTTAGTGAGTTGTTTAATGATGTGAACACCTGTTTGCTAGGAACTTAAGGACGCTCACTTGGCATGGGCCCTTTATACTGTCAGTATTGTGCCTAAGTACTTCCTTCAAGTGAGAGTTCCAGAGTTCTGCTCTGTAAAGTTTTCCTACAGACCAATATAAAAATTAACATGAGATTGCTAAGCAATGGAGATTTCTTAAAAACTTCTTAATTCCTCAGTTAGAACACTCAACAAACTAGGAACTGTTTTTTTCTTTTTAGATCAGTACTCTTGATGTTGCTGAAATAAGATGTTTGCCATAATTAATTATAATTTTAAATGAAGTTGTATTTGAATTTAATAAAGCCAGTTAAATGCTAAAACCTGTGTTTAAGACAGATGAACAAAATTTAGTAAATTAGCCAAGACTACATATGGTAAACATGGAGTCCCCAAACATATTTTTTTCCTCTCTGATCTTGTGGAATCAATTGCAGAGACACCCTCCAGGCAGATTGATGAATACATTAATAACTTTCTTGGAGATCATTGGTAGGTAGAAAGGGAAGGAGTTTCATGTCTGACTTAGAATTTCAACATATCTTAAACTCCTCTGTGCTTTCCCTTTCCTTAATATCATCTACTTTCTTTAATTTACTTTTACTTTGAATAGAGAGCTCAATAGAGAGACAATGTAAAACATTTTTTGTTGTTGTTCAGTCGCTCAATCATGTCCAACTCCTTGTGACCCCATGGACTGCAGCACGCCTGGCTTCCCTGTCCTTCACCATCTCCCAGGGCTTGCTCAAACTCATGTCCATTGAGCCGGTGATGCCATCCAACTATCTTGTCCTCTGTTGTCCCCTTCTCCTCCTGCCTTCAATTTTTCCCAGCATCAAGGTCTTTTCTAATGAGTTGGCTCTTCGATTCAGGTGGCCAAAGCATTGGAGCTTCAGCATCAGTCCTTCCAATGAATGTTCAGGATTGATATCCTTTAGGATTGAATGGTTTGATCTCCTTGCAGTCCATATAAAGTACATTCAAGTTAGGACGGAGTTAATGTTCATCCAATAAAATTATTTTGTCCATGATAAACATTTTTAGCCATTTGAACTCTTAAGTATATTTGTGAAAAGCATCCTCTGTAGGTAAATTGAGATTGGTCTTTTTCCTGACTTGAGTGTATTTCTATATAGATAGCCTTAACTTTATTTTTATGTTGGAGAAGACTCTTGAGAGTCCCTTGGACTGCAAGGAGATCCAACCAGTCCATCCTAAAGGAGATCAGTCCTGGGTGTTCATTGGAAGGACTGATGCTGAAGCTGAGACTCCAATACTTTGGCCACCTCATGTGAAGAGTTGACTCATTGGAAAAGTCCCTGATGCTGGGAGGGATTGGGAGCAGGAGGAGAAGGGGACGACAGAGGATGAGATGGCTCGATGGCATTACCGACTTGATGGGCATAGGTTTGGGTAGACTCCAGGAGTTGGTGATGGACAGGGAGGCCTGGCGTGCTGCTGCTATTCATGGGGTCACAAAGAGTCAGACACAACTGAGCGACTGAACTGAACTGAACTTTATTTTTAAATAAATTTTTAAAAATAATGTTTCCCAATCTGTTTTTTAGAATCATAAAAAGAGAGAATATAACAACAAGAAAAAGACTAAAATTGTGACAAAGACCCAACTGGGTAGGTTTACATTTTATTCTCAATTGGGTAGGTATCCATTTTATATGTTTTTATTGGATCTCTTAAAATGAATATTTAGAAAAATACATAGTACACCTACACAGCAATGTAACTCTAAGGACTACTGAGGTTTTCAAGCTACATTTCAAATGTGTGTGCTCTTTTTCATGTGCTCGTTTCTTAGTGTTGTTTTAAAATTTTTTGTATGCTAATCACTTTATTTGTCACTACAAATTCTATATGCAGTATATATATGCAGTATTATCATCACCTAAGTGTAAATATGAGATATAACAAGTGCTCTTTTGATGAGTGATTAGTTTTCATCTATTTGGGTCATTTTTATAAATAACACCCAGTAAACATCGTCGTTGTTGAGTTTCCACAATGGACCTAATTTGAAAGAACCTAACAGACTCTAGTACAAGGTAGTTGTTCAGTAAACATTTGATCTTTTTAAGATGTGTTCTAGATAGTCCATGTATAGACACGTGGAGGTAACAATAAAGATACTGTATAATCATTAGCTCTTTAGAGTTTACAGTATATTTTCATTGCTGTCATTATGGAATTAGAACCTAAATCCAGAATTTAATAAGCTATCCAAGATTCTCTTCCTTAATGATAGCTGTTTATAATAATACCAGTCAACAATCATTAACTTGAGTGCCATTGTTCCATGAAGAAAAGATTATGGAAGATCCTTTACTTGTAAGGGTATCCATAAAATGCAAGTATTAATATAATGGGGCAAATGCCTGAAGAAAGCTAATCTTTTTCTCCTTCTCAAGTTCTGGGGTCCAATGTAATCCTAACCAAAACCTCTACTAACAAACTCAAGATTTCAACCTACACAGCTTTCTCTCCTCAGTTGTTCTTGGGTCCATCAGGAACAGACTTCAGACCCCTCTAATCAATTTCATACTCTTTGCCTCTTGTTTGGAATTGTCCAAACCAGAAGCTAAGATGTTACACATTTGAGTAGCATTCCTCTTCTAGGCTTTCTTCCATAAAATAGGGTCAGAACTGAACCAGATTATACCACCATCTGCTAGTCCATTTATCCATGGCATTCAGCCATTTTTCCTGGCACAGGCAAGAGACTTCAGAAAAACAAGACCTATTTTCTCCCTTATGCAAAAAAGAATTTTATTCCTTCTGCTATATCATTTAATGAACATGAAATAGAGAGAAGGTAAATAAGAAGGCCTCATAATTCAGAAGAAGTTGATTTACTATGAAGTTAATTTCAGTTTCAGGTTTAACTGTTTTCCCTCCTACTTTTTCTTTTATTTTCAGGACCTCTTGGTTATAAACTCTTCTCCATCTGGTGCTGCAACAATGAGTGGGAAATCCCTGCTCTTAAAGGTCATTCTCTTGGGTGACGGTGGAGTTGGGAAAAGCTCACTCATGAACCGTTATGTAACCAATAAATTTGACTCCCAGGCTTTTCACACCATAGGGGTAGAGTTCTTAAATCGAGATTTGGAGGTAGATGGACGTTTTGTAACTCTCCAGATCTGGGACACTGCAGGGCAGGAACGTTTCAAGAGCCTTAGGACACCCTTCTACAGGGGAGCAGACTGCTGCCTCTTGACCTTCAGCGTGGATGACCGGCAGAGCTTTGAGAACCTGGGTAATTGGCAGAAAGAATTCATCTACTACGCAGATGTGAAAGACCCTGAGCACTTCCCCTTTGTAGTTCTGGGGAACAAAGTAGACAAAGAGGATAGGCAAGTGACAACTGAGGAGGCGCAGTCCTGGTGCATGGAGAATGGAGATTACCCTTATCTAGAAACAAGTGCCAAAGATGATACTAATGTGACAGTGGCCTTTGAAGAAGCTGTCAGGCAGGTGTTGGCCGTAGAGGAACAACTGGAGCATTGCATGTTAGGTCACACTATTGACTTGAACAGTGGTTCCAAAGCAGGATCTTCATGCTGTTAAAAGTAGGAAGCCTTTTAAAAATGTGCCCCAAATTGATCAGTCAGTAGTGTGAGAATCACTGTGCCCCTCTATTAGTGCACACATATACGAAAGGATGAGAGATAAGTTTCTGATGTGAACCAGAGCCTTTCAAGTTGAAGTTGTAGAGCAATTTAAAGGGGAAAAAAAAAAAGCTTTATCAAGCCAACTGTATTTTGTGTAATTTCTGCTATTTCCTTCTTGTGTGTATCAGGACATTTCAGAAAACTTTAGTCCTGAGAGATTTAAATATTTTTCAAGTCACAGTTTAATCTTAGAACCCAGCCGCATGAAGGAGTTAAAGAGCTACAGCTATCCCTTAAAGCGTTTCATTAATCAACTAACAAATGTCACCATTGACTCTTACCAAGCAGTTTCTGACATGTCTGCCAAAGGGGAGAAAAATAAGGCTCTGAGATGTACTATAATAAAGATAATAATGCAAACTAGGATGTCCTAAGCTTGAATTATAAAGAGGTTGTAAAGATTAGAAGTGCTAAGTATAATGAATGATGTACACTGCCTTGTTTAAACACTTATGTATGGTTTGCTCCCCTCTGAGCTTTAAAAAAATGCCATCTCGGTAAGAGATACACTAATGACTCTGGAAATTTATTATACTCATTGTATTTGAAGTAACAGGGTCCTAGTGAATGGATTATGCTTCATTATGCCAATCACCCTTGCAAATAAATGGTTGGTCTGATTTTACTTTGTAAGTCTACTTTTGCTGCACAGGGGTGTTGCTTCTCTGACAACCTCTTATCTAGCAATGCTGCTTAGTATATGGCTTTTAATCCAGTGCACTCTACTCATAATTGTGATGGTCCTTTGGTCTACCATACTATGCTCTCAGAGAAGCCTTCAGAATAGACTGGAGGATACTGGGCTTTTCTCATAAGGTTCCTTAACTCGAATATTTATTGTAGAAGAAGGAACTGATTTATTGTATGTTGCACTGTATGTTCAGCTGGCCAAACTAGGATGTTGAAAGTAACAAGAGAACATGCTTTAACCCAGCATTAGCATGAACTCATAATTAGAGTTGTCCAGCAGAATGGTCTGCTTTAATAGTGAACCCTCTTCCAGTGAAAATATTCGAGATGCTAGATGACCATCTGTTAAAATACCATAAAAAGAATTTCTATACTGCCTAGATGTTTGGTTTAAGGTCCTTTTCAGCTCTAAGTTCTAGGAATCTATGAGCTACAAGCTATGTTTAAGTGCCATGTTATAGTTAGATATATCTTAAGATAACAGCTATGACTATGGAAAGGGTCTTTAAAATTTCTCAAACTATTCTGGGATCAGCCTTTAACAGCAACTACATAGCTCTTTCTTTTGCTTTTGCACTGTGGCAGGAAAAATTCTTGAACTCCAAGTAGTCATTACATGTCAAATATAAACATCCTGAAGATACCACATTAAAATACAAAAACAGTTTATCAAAGTTTGATTACCATGACTGCTACCTATATACTTTATTATGAATATGCAGTCTAGTTCTTGTCAGTTGATTTATTTGTCCTGCATAGCTTTTAATCTGTACTTTTACAACATCAGTGATAAAACAGTGACCCAAAGTAATGAGGGACAGTTAAAAATGACCGTAAAAAAGACCTAGGTCAGGAAGGGGGCAGGAGCTTTCACAGGAATATAGCCTAGAACTCTCCAATGTAGCCACATATGGAATCAGCCTTACAAGTGGGACCTTATGTACTTTAAGAGCTCTGGGACTTTTTGGCAACATTAAGTGGAAGATGATATTTTAATCCAGTCATACCCAATATTTCCAATTTGAATATGGTCCTGACCCCATTGTCCAGCTAACTTTGATGCCAGAAGTCAAAGCCAGAACTGGGACCCCACAGCTCTTAAGTATTGGTCCCTATCCTGCCTATGCCTATAGCCAGCCACACTGGTTTCCAAGTACTATGATCATTTTGCTACAATCATGTTAGAGTGAAAATCTGTATGTCAGAACTGTTAATTGCTAATTGTTTTTAAGTGCATGAGACCTGGGGCCTTCTCTTTCTACTTGCACTCAGCTTATAATAGTTTCTATTTGTAGATCTCAGGCCTTCATAAAGACCTCCATCCACTCACAAAAGTACTTGTCACTATGAGAATGGCACATGATCATTTAAGCAAAAAAAAAAAAAAATTACTTGGGTATCCCATTCATAGGCCTCCTGTCCATTCAAGACAAGTGTTAATTTTATTGGCAGGTCAGTTGAAGCCCCTTTTCTCTTAGCCATACTGGTTTTCTTCTACCAAATCACTACATAATATATTAACAAAAACACTTAATATTAAGTGACAAAAAGTGGCGGCATTTTGGTAAGTAACACTCAGTGGGGTGCTGACATAGAGTTTGGTTAAGATTAAAAGAAAAAACACCAAAGGCTGATATCTATGAGTATCAGGAACTGTGCATATAGAAAATTGTATACTCTAGAATGTGCAGTGCAATATTTTCAGTAGGTGTTTTTTTCATGAACACTGAATTTTTTGGAACAAGATGTTTCTAATTGGAACTATAATGTTTTTCAATGGTCCATTAAAACATCATACAGAATATTTATTAATTTATTTTCATGTATTAAGCTAACATTCAGGGGGCCTCAGTTTTCATATATCTTCAGTGGATTGATGAATTTCAGGTTAATTTGTGCCTGCCTCAGCCATCTCAGTTGTACCCTGAGGTATTCCACAGTCCTCTTGTTGCTGGTGCTGCTAAAAACTGGAAATTGTGTATCAGATATTTTGTTTCAACTGTAAAAAAAAAATCATCTGTGTTAAAGTGAATAAAAAGTGCATTTTGAATAACCAGTATACAATGTATGTGCTTCTTTTTTCCCTTTCCCTTTTCAAACAACTGGTGAGTGTGATAGAGCATATTCATCTATCAAGTCACTCGTTCAGACTGTCCTACATGTGGCCCCTGAATCATTTTTTCACGTGGTACTTCAAGCAGCCACTACCTATTGATCAGACAGACACTGTTCTACTGATTGGGAAGCAAACTCGAAATATTAAGATGGGAAATTTCCTTTTATTTTATGCCAGTTTTTAATTCATGAAGAGTATTGGGACTAGAAATTGGATCTTGACTCTCCACTTTATTCCTTCATCATTTAAAACAAAAGTAAGCCATCACAAAATAGAAACAGAGCTTACATGTTCCCTTTATTTTCTTGATTGGCCTACTGTCCAGATCTTAGGAAAATATGAAAATATAGACAAAACAAATCTGAAAGCAAAGGATAATTTTGTTAAATATTCTATTGCCTCCCACATATTGGACCTTAAAGAGACTTGGATTAGCATCAATCGAGTGATTTGAATATCCAGTACATCAGCACAAGTCTCTCCATAGCACATCATTTCTACATCATTCCATCTGTCACAGATTTAGTCCTCTTCCCTCCTGCCCTCTATTTTGCCTATTGGAACTTTCAGCAGTCAAAATCACAAGGGGAAAAAAAAAAACAGGTTTTTTGCCACATGTACTGTTTCCCTCACTAAGGAAAACTATGTAATAAATTTATCAGACCAACCTCAACTACAAGCATCTGAAATCCTTTTGATTGGGCTATAATGATGTCACTTTTAAGCTAGAAGATCATAGATCTCAGTTCAGTTCAGTTGCTCAGTCATGTCCACCTCTTTGTGACCCCATGGACTGTAGCACGCCAGGCTTCCCTGTCCATCACCAACTCCCAGAATCTACTCAAACTCATGTCCATTGCGTTGGTGATGCCATCCAACCATCTCATCTTCTGTTGTCGCCTTCTTCTCCTGCCTTCAATCTTTCCAAGCGTCAGGGTCTTTTCCAATGAGTCGGTTCTTCTCATCAGGTGGCCAAAGTATTGGAGTTTCAGCTTCAGCATCAATCCCTCCAATGAATATTCAGAACTGATTTCCTTTAGGATTGTCTGGTTGGATCTTCTTGGAGTCCAAGGGACTCTCAAGAGTCTTCTCCAACACCACCATTCAGAAAGCATTGAATCTTGTCATAGATCTCCAAGCTCTTAAAAAGGATTTGCTCATCCAAAATTGATACTTTAAAAACTAGTTTTCTGTCTTTGCTGGTTTTCTTTTTTAATTTTTTATTAT
Source organism: Dama dama (assembly GCF_033118175.1). Taxonomy (NCBI): domain Eukaryota; kingdom Metazoa; phylum Chordata; class Mammalia; order Artiodactyla; family Cervidae; genus Dama; species Dama dama. Next base: position 9,694,118 of record NC_083714.1, on the reverse strand, counting down.
TTTATTTATTTATTTATAAATTTATTCATTTAATTTTTAATTATTTACTTTTGGTCGCACTGGCTCTTCATTGCTGCACGTGAGCGTGTGAGCGTTCTCCAGTTGTGGCAAGTGAGGGCTACTCTTCCTTATGATGAGTGAGTTTCTCATTACAGTGACTTCTTTTGTTGTGGAGCACAGCCTCTAGGCCCATGAGCTTCAGTAGTTATGACACACAGACTCAGTAGTTGCAGCTCATGGGCCCTAGAGGATGGGCTCAGAAGTTGCAGCACGTGGGCTTAGTTGCTCTGCAGCATGTGGAATCTCCTCTGACCAGGGATAGAACCCATGTCCCCTGCATTGGCAGGCAGATTCTTATCCACTGTGGAAATAGTTTGGCTATAGTTCTTCCAGGAAATGTGGAATAGATGATTTCCTCTCAATTCTATAACTGAATATTTAGAACACACTGGGAAAATTGAAGCACCAATATGAGTAATTTCAGGCTGGAAGTGACATCTCTACTTTCTTTTTTTTTTTTTTTTCATTTATTTTTATTAGTTGGAGGCTAATTACTTTACAATATTGTAGTGGTTTTTGTCATACATTGACATGAATCAGCCATGGATTTACATGTATTCCCCATCCCGATCCCCCTTCACACCTCACTCTCCACCCGATTCCTCTGGGTCTTCCCAGTGCACCAGGCCCGAGCACTTGTCTCATGCATCCAACCTGGGCTGGTGATCTGTTTCACCCCAGATAATACACATGTTTCGATGCAAGGATTCTTTAATATCCACAAATCAATCAATGTAATACACCACATTAACAAATTGAAAGATAAAAGCCATATGATTATCTCAATAGATGCAGAAAAAGCCTTTGACAAAATTCAACATCTCTACTTTCATTTGAATTACCTGAAGTAGTTCTATTGTTGTTTAGTAGTAAGTTGTGTCTGACTCTTTGCAACCCCATAGACTATAGCCCATAGGCTCCTCTGTCCATGGAATTCTCCAGGCAAGAATACTGGAGTGGGTAGCCAATTCCTACTCCAGGGGATCTTCCTGACCCAGAGATTGAACCAGTGGCTCCAGTCCCATCTCCTGAATGGCAATGTGTATATATATATATATATATATATACATATATATATATATATACTTTAAACTTAGTCATCCACATAATCATTTCACTTTTTTATCTCTTTGCTATGGAGATACAGGATTCATTACCACAGAGTGCTTTTCTTACATTTGATCTTTAGGGCAGGTAAACTGTGATACAATTTTTTTATTAAATATTCACATATGTGCATTTTTTTTTGCAATCTGATCTTTCTTTCCTCCCAGCTTTATTGAGGTATAATTGGTAAATAAAAGTTGTATATACTTAAGGTGTTCAAATTGATGAGTCAATGTACATACACACTATGAAATAATCACCACAGTCAAGCTAATTAATATATCTATCACCTTTCAGAGTTACCTTTTTTTTGGCTGGCTTTTTAATTTCCTCAATTTAACATCACCAATAAAGCCCTCATTCTTTACTCCTTTCCCTTTAAGAAAAGGAAAGGATAATGATAGAAACTAGGTATAAAGAATGAAAATAAGGCTATTAAATTATTAAATGTCTCCTTAGTGGTATGTTTGCAAAAACTGGTAAGCAAGGATCTAGCTTTTATTTTACTCATGGAGTTGGTGACGTTTGTAGGAGAGTTATTATGGTTTTCTTTTTTTTAAGGGAGTGAAGGGTTATTTCGTGCTTTCCCAGCTAGAACAAGTGTCTTCACAACTCAAGATGTGAAGGAATCATCACCTTTAGTTGTGTAGGAATTGCTACAGTGATCCCTGTATCTTCATAAATCACTCTGTCTTCTCCAAGGCAACACAGAATTTTGGTTCAGCCATATTTAAGTGCCCTTTTAAATGGTGGGTTTTGTGAGTGCAAGTATGTGTATTTTTGAACAATCTGTCAATTCTTTTCATAGTTTATGAATTATGGGTCAATGTGTAATGAATTTCATTATAGCACTCCTGAATTTTAGCCAGACATGCCAAGCTGTGCTTCTTTTACTTAATGATTGATGAAAAGGAATTGAGAAACTCTGCCTTGATGAAAGAAATGCTAGCTATATTGATTAGAATTAAAATACAAATCATGCCTTCCTGTGGTTCATTCATGAGGAAGCAAGAGGGAGGCTCATCTCTTCTCTTTTCTCTTTCATTGTTCCTGGCTGACTTAGAAACATCACGGCCAAGGGTGTGTCCTGTAATATATTGTTCAGCATAGAGTTGGAAGAACAGGTTGGTATATCCTTTGAATTGTCTCTTTTTTCATCTGTTCCCAACAGGAAAACAGTGTCACCAGCTGACACTAAAATTTTGTTTTTTTGTTTTTTTTCTGATTACGAAAGTCATACACACCCATGGTAAAAAACAAACAACAACCAAAAATACCTGAAGGAAAAAAAGAAACAGAAAAGCAAGATAAAGAAAATGAAAGTTTCCTTTAATCTTATTACTCTGAGGTAAGCAGATTTTTTAATATTACTTTTTAGTGAGTATGTGTGTGTTTTAACACATTTATGAAATAAAATTGATATCATACTGCACAAGCTGATTGTAATGTTTTTCACTTACCAAACATGACATTTTCACTAGGTCATTATATATTCTTCTAGGGATTATATTTAATGCTTGCAAAATAGTCTGTTGAAGGATTTGCCATAATACATATAATCAGGGAAGAGTTGGTTCTCTAAACCTGGAGCTTATATCTCTCCATTCTTTGATTGAAGAATAAAGCTTTCCTTTGCTTCTGAAAAAAAAATAAACCATGATATTTTCAGACACTTATTGCTAGACATACAGGTTGTTTTCCAATGGTCTCCTTTTTACAAAGTAAAGCAGCAATGCATGTCCCTAATATTAATCAATTCACATTTCTATTATTTCCTATAAGTAAAATTCTAGGTCAATGAGAATGAATATTTTTATGATTTTTAATATACATTATCAAATTGTCATCTAGAAGAAAAGTTGTCCCAAATTACACCAATAACAGTAAAATAAAAGAAGGCTTATTTCTATAAACACTCAATTTTTAATGGAATATTATCTTCACGAACCACATATGCCTAATTTGATGAATGAAAAATAATCTCGTTTTGATTTGCATTTCTTTCAGTCTTTGAGAATAAATAGTTGTTCATGTATTTATTGACTATTTTTATTTTTTTATTGAGTGAATAGCCCATTCTAGTCCTTAGCACATTTGGGGAACAGTCATTTTTGTTTCTTATTGATTTCTAGAAACTCCTTTTTTATATATATATATTATATGCATTAACCTTTCACCATATCTGTATTACTGGTTTTCTGCAGTCCTCTCCTATACATCTTCCTTCTTAATTTTGTTTATAATATTTTTTTAAATGTTGAAAGATTATTGAAAGGGTTAACAGGGTGGTGGAGGAGAGAGAAATGCCTACATGATCTGTTCTTTGTTCTTGACCACATTTGAAACTATGCACTTATTTTTGTTTAGAAAGATTATGAGTCTAATCTTGTGTCATCATGACAAAAAATTGATAGCAAAATATTCAACTTCTTTATCTGCATGATGTCAAAGGCTGGTTCCATTTGTGTTTTTTGTTGTTATTTTAATGATTTTTCTGAAATCTTATACGAATACAGAAACAGTGACAGTTCAGCTTTCACCCACAAGGGGGCAATGAAGACCAGTATTCAGCGGTAGATGAACCACAAGACTGCAAACTGTTAAGAGCTGAAGGGGCGCCTAGAAATCATCCAGCTAGTCCACCTTCTCTTTATTTTATAGATGGGGAAAACTGGAACCTGGAGTGGTGAAATAACTTGCTCGTGGTCACAGAGCTGGCCAGTCAGAGCTGAGTCCTAAGCATTTTCCAGTTGACCATATTGTGATTTAGTTACATTGATACAAACTATAAACATATACTTTTTTTTCTGATTTTAAATTTCTTTTTGTCTTTTCAGGTAAGAATCACATAAAATTAACCATGTTAAAGTGTAAAATTCAATAGCATTTAGTATATTCACAGTGTTGCAATCACATAGGTTTTAATCTTCTGAATTCAAATCCCAGTCCTGCCACTTCCTGTAAACTTGCTGATCTTCATTTTCTTCAGTTTGTGTACTAAGAAAATGCCTTCCTTACCATGTTGTTTTGAGGATTACCAGAAATAATATTCACAAGGACCTAGCAATGTTCTTGGCACAGAGTAGATGGGAAATTCTTTCTTTCCTTCAAGATATTAATCAACAATTCCATCTATATTTATTTCACATTAAGAACAGAAACACATACCAGAGTAGATTTTTTTCTCTTCTCATGACTGTTACTGAAGTATTTACAATGAATTTTAAATGTGCTCAGAGGTTAAAAATGGTTTTTAAAAAACTTCACAACATGGGTTCTTGTGATGGAATTGGCAAAGGATTGTAGTATTCAATAGACATAAAGACCCTCTTTAAGACAAACAAGTTTCCTAGAGGAACTTCAAAAACTGGAAAATGATTCCAGTGAGGCATATAAAGCATGGTAATGTGTGTGCTACTTAATTTTGTTGTTGTTTGTTTGTTTTTGTTTGTTTTTACAAGGCAAGAATTTATTGTCAAGAAGATGGAAGAAAACCAACAAAAGTTTGCATTTGACACTATCTTCACACCAAATAACACTGCAACCCACTCCAGTATTCTTGCCTGGAAAATTCCATGGATTGAGGAGCCTGGTAGGCTACAGCCCATTGGGTCACAAAGAGTTGGACACGACTGAGTGATTTCACTTCACTTCACACCAAATAACAATAAAGGAAGTTCCATTACAGTAGAAAGAGCCTAAAGACAATGAAGTATCCTTGATTTGCTGCACTGGAGAAGGGCTCCCTCAGAGAAGGAGTCTTGAGCATCCAGTCAGGGTCCTGACTTAGCTCTCCTCATGTGTGGCCAATGCAAAAGAAAGGCCTGAGGGAAAGTAATGTGTGTGCTACTTTAGATAAAATTTTGGAACTGATCCAATCCCATCTTTTTACAGATAGTAAAACTGAGGAACAGAGAAGTTAAGCAAATTCCTGAAGGCCACACAACTGGCCAGTAACAGAACAACACCCTTCACTGTCTGGGGCCAGGATTTTTTTTTCATTTTTTCCAGCTTTATTGAGCTGTATTAATAATTGACATATAACATTGTATACATTTAAGGTATACATTATGACTTGATTCACTTAGATATTTTGAAAGATTTGCTACAGCAAAGTTAGTGAATACATTCTTCACCTCATATAATTACCATTTTGTTGTTTTTGTTATGGTGAGAACATGAAGCTCTACCCTCTTAGCAACTTTCAAGTATATGATTCAGTATTAAGTCAAGTTGCCACATTTACAATAGGGCTTCCCTGGTGGCTCAGCAGTAAAGAATCCGCTTGTGATGCAAGAGATGCAGGAACAGAGGATTTGATCCCTGGGTGGGAAAGATCCCCTGGAGTAGGAAATGGCAACCCACTCCAGTATTTTTGCCTGGAAAATCCCATGGACAGAGGAGTCTGGCAGGCTACAGACCATGAGGTCACAAAGAGTCGGACATGACTGAAGCGACTGAGCATGACCAGGACACACAATAGCTCCCCAGAACTTATTCATCTGATGTAGTTTGAAAGATGCAGAAGAGATAGAGACAGGGAGGAAATGAAGCCAGAGGGGCAAAGAAAGGAAAGGTAGGTAAGTTTCAAGTTAAGGAAGGTAAGTTTCTAAACAGAGCAAGATTCAGTCTTCAGATAGTGGAAGAAGTAAAAAAATAGCAAGCAGCTCTTTTCTGGGAGAAATATTGAGTCAGTCGTGCCCCTACTATTCCTCCCAAGGAAGCAACCCTAGGAACTACTGGAAAGGTGTGCCTCCCCACAGCGTCTGCCTTACTGAACAAACAAAAGCTATAAATGACCCAATCAAAAAATGGCCCAAAGAACTAAACAGACATTTCTCCAAAGAAGACATACAGATGGCTAACAAACACATGAAAAGATGCTCAACATCACTCATTATCAGAGAAATGCAAATCAAAACCACGATGAGGTACCTTTACATGCCAGTCATGATGGCTGCTATCCAAAAGTCTACAAGCAACAAATGCTGGAGAGGATGTGGAGAAAAGGGAACCCTCTTACACTGTTGGTGGGAATGCAAACTAGTACAGCCACTATGGAGAACAGTGTGGAGATTTCTTTAAAAACGAAATAGAACTGCCATATGACCCAGCAATCCCACTCTTGGGCATACACACCAAGGAAACCAGGTCTGAAAGAGACAGGTGCACCCCAATGTTCATCGCAGCACTGTTTATAATAGCCAGGACATGGAAGCAACCTAGATGCCCATCAGCAGACAAATGCATAAGAAAGCTATGGTAAATATACACCATGGAATATTACTCAGCCATTAAAAAGAATTCATTTGAATCAGTTCTAATGAGATGGATGAAACTGGAGCCGATTGTACAGAGTGAAGTAAGCCAGAAATATAAACACCAATACAGTATACTAATGCATATATATGGAATTTTAAAAGATAGTAATGATAACCCTATATGCAAGACAGAAAAAGAGACACAGATGTATAGAACAGACTTTTGGACTCTGTGGGAGAAGGCGAGGGTGGGATGATCTGAGAGAAGAGCATTGAAACATGTATATTATCAAGTGTGAAACAGATCACCAGCCCAGGTTGGATGCATGAGACAAGTGCTCAAGGCTGGTGCACTGGGAAGACCCAGAGGGATGGGATGGGGAGGGAGATGGGAGGGGAGGGGGTATCAGGATGGGGAACACATGTAAATCCATGGCTGATTCATGTCCATGTATGGCAAAAACCACTGCAGTATTGTAAAGTAATTAGCCTCCAACTAATAAAAATAAATGAAAAAAATAAAAAATAAAATAAATAAAATAAAATAAAAATGAAAATGAAAATTGTTGATATCAGAGCTGTCAGGTTTTGTTAGCACCCCAAGTCTTTTAAAGTCTGACTAAAAATTACCCAAATGACTAAAATCTAAGTTCCTAATAAACAGAGCAAGGAAAGAGATACCTGATGGAGAGTTTAAAAAGAAAATCCTAAAAATAAATAAATAAATAAATAAAATAAAAATAAATTAAAAAATAAAAAGAAAATCCTGTCCTTCAGTCCCATGTTCTCCTCCGTTATTGGCAATCAGTCATGAAAATTGCTGTTAATTATGTACCAGTGTTAGCTTTTGTTATTAGCTGTATCTGAGCCAAGTGAGCTTTCTGATCTAGCTTTCTGATTTGTAGTGTTATTCTTTAGTTTGTCACAATAAAAAAAATTGGAACATAATAAATTGAGCTGAAGAATTATTGTCTCTGCATGACGCATGTCTTTACTGTTTTTTTCTAGAATACTTCTTTTGTTACAGTAACAAAAGCTGAATATCTTACATTTTGGCAGAGATTTTTGTTACCTGGCATTTCCACACTTCAATATTATGAGAACTAATATTTGTAGTGGAGACCCATAGACATTGTAAGAGGCTAAGTTATTTACGGAAACAACAAAGAAAAAATAAGGGATATTAATTTTGTTTGGTCTATTCTGTAGTATGAAAAACAGGTACTTCATATATAATGTATATTGGTATGGTGTGTATGGTAATGTAAACCATAATGCTCTACTTACCTGAAACGGGGAGTTTATTTTCTTTCCTTCTCCCGTTTAGCTTTATTTCCCCATAGAATCCTGTTTCAAGAGTGGTAGGTTATTTCTTCCCAGTTTCACCAAATACCTGCCAAGTGGCTATAGAATCAATGCTGGAATACTACAGGGGGCAAGAAATGTAACCTTTTTACAATGCAGGTGATTAATCTTTGCAAAGATGGTGCAAGCTTCCTTACATGGAGTCAAATTCTGACTTCTTATGACTTCCACTGATTGGTCCTAGGGCTATTCAAAACAAGTGTTTTACAGGTTGTGTATATATACAACATATATGCAGTGTACAGGAAGAGAATTAGACTTGCATATTCCAAATCTGAATTACAGTAGTCCAAAATAAAAATGTCTCTTCTCTAAATTAAAAAAAAAAAAGGAAACAAGTGTTTTACATGGAATAGACTTCCAGTATTTGAAAACAGCTCTATTTTTCTGACTTGAAATATCCTCAGGTCCCTAAGCAAGATATGATATGTTTTAAATTCCTCATTTTCATGGTAATGAGTAAATTTTTGTCTTGTGTCTCCCCTGTACCAGGCACTATCAAAGGTATGAGGATGAGGATGGTAAATGGGAAGCAGCAGGAGCAGAAGTTGAGGCAGAAGCAAAAACGCAAAAAGCCATTTAATCCTTACTAAGGAATGTGGATGTATTTTTAAAATAATAGGCAATAAATGAAAGATTTTTAAACAAACAGATGTGAAACTTAAATTTGTGTTATAGACATGCCAATTATGTCTATAGACATAGAATGGCCAAGAATGGCCCACAGAGCAGCAGACCACCTATAACAGAACCACCTAGAGACTTTATTGAAAATGCAAATACTTGAACCCACCATGATCTGCTAAATTCAGGTCTCTGTGGGCTGTGCAGCCCAGGCACCTACCTATATCAAGTTTTCTCTTGGACTCTGATGCCCACCATCTGAGGGCTTGGGGTTGAGAAACCTCGATGGTGGCAGTTGAAGAGTTTGTTTGTCAAATGAAAGCCAGTAGGCATCCAGAACCCAGAGCCTGACCCACCAAGGCAAAGGGCTTGGAAACACCCTGGCCCAGGGCAGGGACACAACTCGGCCCTCCTGCATCCTCTCCTCTCAATCATTGCCTGCCTGGTGCCTTCTCTCCCTTGGGGTCAGGCCTAAGCATCACCTCTTTGTACTTCTTTCCTGGCTTCCTACTCTTACAGGCATTCAGAAAACCTCTATTTCTTTCTATTTCTCACAGTCTGTAATCTCACATCCATATGTGCAGCTCCTCATAAAGCCCCTCCCCTCCCCCGACTAGACTGTAAGTTCCCTGAGGTCCAGGCCTGTGTTGTTCTCATTGCTGAGTTCCCACAGCACCTGGTACAGGGCCAGACACAAGATAAGCTGCAGCTAAATATTTGGAGATGGATGCATGGATGGATGGATAGATGAATGCATGGATGGATGGATGGATAGATGAGTGGATGGGTGGATAGATGGGTGTATGGATAGGTGGATAGGTGGGCAGGTGGGCAGGTGGATGGAAGGATGGATGGGTACCTAGATGGATATATGGGTGAATGGGTGGGTGGTTGGATGCATGGATCGGTGGATGGAAAGATGGATGGATGGTTAGATGATGGGTGGCTGGATGGGAGGATGGATGGATGGATGGGTGAGTGAAAGGATGGGTGGGTGGATGGAAGGATGGATGGGTACTTAGATGGATAGATGGGTGAATGGTTGGCTGGGTGGATGAGGGGTGGGTGGATGGAAGGATGAATGGGTACATGGATGGATGGTTGGGTGGATGGAAGGATGGGTAGATGAATGGGGAGGCACTGGTGGCAGCCCCAGCTTGGACAACAGTGCTGAGTGGCAAACCTCTGTGGGGCCAGTCCTGGCTGCTCTATTGGCCAGATTGCTCATGACACCATTAATGGCTTAAAGCACAGGCCCTTTCTCTGTAGGTTCCCAAATCTTGGCAGAATCAGAAAGCAAATCATGGAAAGCAAACCAAAGCCAAGGCAGCCAAGTCTGGGGTAAGAGGCCAAGGTAAGCCGCACATTTCTGGTTGGTTGGCTGAGTACCCAGAGGCCAGGGGAGGAGAGGCCTGGATTTGCTGACCTCTTGCCCTGGCCCTGGCCTCCCCGGCTGTGGCTCCCCGGGGGTAGGCACAGAGCATGGGTAGAATTCACTACCTCAAAATTTATCTCTTTGGCATAAGGATTATCTTAGGCTGGTTATTTTTAAGGAACAGCAGAGCTAGGAAAGCTCTGGAAACCTAGCAGAAGTTACTATGTTGTAAGAAACATTTACATTTATAACGGAAATCTCCATTTGTAAGGGAGTCTCCCTTGCTGGACCAGGAAGAGAAGGATGACTTAATCTCAAGAAACTCTTATCAGTGGAGAAGACAGCAATTGTTAAATATGCATGACAATCTTACTCTTGTTCCCTGAGCTTTTCCTGAAAACCTCCCATCACTGGCTCTCCCTCACTCCCTCATCATCTTCTTTTGTTTTTAGCTGGCGATGGTATATAAGTTGGAGGCTTAGACCATTTTGGGGAGTCACTCAATTTTCCTGGGTCTCTCCCATGAATGCAGGAGGTACATAGGTTACTAAGAGTCTGTATGTTTTTCTCCTGTTTATCTGTCTTTTATTACAGGGCCAGAGGCCTCAGGGAACCTGATGTGAAGAACTGACTCATTGGAAAATACCCTGACGCTGGGAAAGATTGAAGGCGGGAGGAGAAAGGCATAACAGAGGATGAGATGGTTAGATGGCATCACTGACTCAACAGACATGAGTCTGAGCAAGCTCTGGGAGATGGTGATGGACAGGGAAGCATGGCGTGCTGCAGCCCATGGGATCACAAAGAGTCAGACATGACTGAGCAACTGAACTAAAGTGAACTGAGGGGCCTCAGTCAAGAACCTAGAAGGATAGAGAGGAAGTTATTTTTCCTCCTTCACAGCCCTTACTCTATCCTATGCAGAGTCATGGGCAAATGTCCTGGAAGCCTGGGAGCACTGGTCTCCACTGGTTCCCCAGGATGCCTCAGAATGAGGAGAGCCACATGAAGGTTTGCAGAACATCACACATGATGTGCCTTCACCTTATTCTGAAGGGCTGGCCCAGGCCACCTGCAAACCATGTCTCCTCACCACCAGAATGATATGTTCCCTCTGGAATGAAGAGCCAGGTCCCAGTGACTTGAACAGATCAGACTCTGGAGAACGAGGATCTCTGATGAGATGCATGTAGCAACCATCTCTGAGTGTCTCTCAAGGCTGTGTGCTGATTGCTATATAGTTTGCAGCAATCTTTTGAGGCGGGCACTATTGTTGTCCCCAATTTACAGATAAGAAGACTGAGGGTTTGTCAGGCTAAATGGGTTTGTCACTGTCCCACAGAGAGCTGAGATGTGAACCCTGGCAGCCTGGCTCCAGAGCCTATGCCCTGAATTGCTGCACTGTGTGTGCTGCCTCCCTTGTACAAGTGAAAACTCAGACACAGAGAAGCCAAGTGGTGTGCCCAGTGTCACATAGCTGGCTAATGGCAGAGCTGGAAACAGAAATTAGGTCTCCTGTCCCCACTCCACTCTCTTCCCCACATGGCTCTGTCCCTCTAGGTGCAATCAAGATGGATAACTTGTCCTACTTTACTGAGTCCTGATGGCAGAGACAGAGGAGCTCTCCTCAGTGTCATGACTATTTCTTTGACTGCTCAGCACTCGGACATTCTTAGGCTGAGAGGCATGGTGGGCTCAGGCCTTCTGTGTTTGTCCAAAGCTTTCAAAAAGGATAATGGCCCAGACTAGCGTGCTGGTCACCCTGGAGTCTGGAGCCTACCTGTGTCCATCACCCTCCTGAGTCCCTGGGCCTCATGGACTCTGTCTACAGGCCCTTTGTCCGGGGGGGGGGGGGACTCCCACTCCACTCACCATGTCTCTTCCTCCCCTTGGCTCTTTCTCCTGTTAGCTGTGCAGGCTGGGACGGGGGGCGGGGGGGAGGGGCTCACCCCCACCCAGGGCTTTTAATGCGATGGTTTGTCAAGCTCTAGGAAGCATAGATAAATAATTCAGTGAAGGAAGCTCAAGAAACATTCTTCCAGAGAAGAGTACTTTGACAGTGGGAGAGGCAGAGAAGGACAGCATCTTATAATGGGAGGGATGCAGTTGGGGTGACAGCCATACAGGAGAGGAGGAGAAAGAAGGCTGTGTCGGAATCACTAACAGTGCAGGCTTTCGGTAGAGTTTTAAACATAAAAGTTACTGAAGATCAGAATTGCCTTTTTAAAGAGTCCTCTGACTCCAGTGAGAGGGTGAGCGTGAATGGGGGCTACAATAGAGACAGGAAGAGCATAGAGGAAGCTATTGCAATCACTCAAGTTTCCGTTGTAATGAAAGGAAAAAGGTAGACTGGATAGGAGGTGTGGGTCGTGAAGGCAGAGTTTAGGGTGGTCCTTCGGTTTCTGAGCTCTGACCTCAGAGCAAATTCTAATTTGTTAGTTCCTCCCTTAAAATGTGTCATTTGGGGTGCCTTTGGTGCACCACAGAGTAAATTTCAACCATCAGCTTCTTTCCTCACTAGCACAGGATCTAGTGCTATGTCCTGGCACATAGAGTGAAGATGGGGCAAGATTTGGGTAGCAAGTTATCCTCCACCTTCCAACTATTCCTCCCCTAGCAATATCATTGTAGTGGGATTTTCTTGAGATAATCAACTCCTGCTAATTCAACCTAAAATTACATTATCTTTCTTTGTATTTGTACCAAGCTTTCTTCCCTTTCTCCTTCCTTTCCTCCCTTCTTTTCTTTCCTTTTCCTTTCCTCAAGTAGTTACTGCCAGGCACTGGGCTAGGTGCAAGTAACTACTCATTATTAATTATACCTCCTAAATGGCTTTCTCATGTGGTATTAATCAATCTTGTACTGCTATCTTGTATTAATGCAATTCACTGGAGGAGATAGGGATATGAGGCTCTCACCATATTCAATGTATAGTGCTTAACACTGTGGGAATACACTTACCCCTGCTAAATTGCATCTGGTTAGATTCAGCCCATGGTCACAATTTATTAAGATGATTTCTTTACCTAATTCTAGAAGCCACTATATTTGCCATCATACTCAATTCTTGTCATTGATATATTTAATATGCAAGTCTTATTTTTTTTAACCTTAGTCATTAATCAAAATTTCGAGGGAGGAGCCAAGATGGCGGAGGAATAGGACGGGGAGATCACTTTCTCCCCTACAAATTCATCGAAAGAACAATTGAATGTTGAGCAAACTTCACAAAACAACTTCTGATCGCTAGCTGAGGACATCAGGCACCCAGAAAAGCAGCCCATTGTCTTTGAAAGGAGGTAGGACAAAATACAAAAGATAAATAGAGAGCCAAAGGAGCTAGGGATGGAGACCCATCCCAGGAAGGGAGTCTTAATAGAGGAAGTTTCCAAACACCAGGAAACCCTCGCACTGGCAGGTCTGGGGGAAGTTTTCGAATCTTGGAGGGCAACCTAACTGGGAGGAAAAATAAATAAAACCCACAGATTACGTGCCTAAAAGCAACTCCCAGCAGAAAAGTACCCCAGACGCCTGCATCTGCCACCAGCAAGTAGGGGCAGAACGAAGAGAAGCGGGCAGCATTGCTTAGGGTAAGGACCGGGCCTGAGTGCCCTGAGGACAATCGGAGGGAGCTTTTGTGAGATAGCAACTTAAACTGTGGGACAGCAAAAGACAGAGAGAAAATTAACCAGCCTGAACACACTGCCGGCCGTTTGCAGAACAAAGGGTTTGAGCAAGTCCAGAAAAGAGCTAGCCGGCTTCGGACCGGCCTATCCCCACCAGGAGGCAGGGGGGAGGGGAAAGGGGAAAACTCGGCCCCAAGACGGCATCCCCTACCACACTGCAAACAAGCCTCCAGTTTCTAACCAAAGACTTCCTGAGATTCTGGATGGTCGACATCCGCTGGGAGGGTCGCGGCTAAACACAAGGAACACGCACCCAACTGGCGCAGGCAGAAACTGAGGCTGGGGGCGCGAAGGGGAGAAGGCGCACCACACCCGGGGAGAGTGCGCCCGTCAAGCTCCTGGCTGCCTGAGCTGCTCGGGCCGGGGAAGGCACAAAACACAGGCGCAACTGAGTCCGCGCTTTTGTGGAATACCTGAAAACTGGAACCGCACGCAACGCAGGGCACCCTCCATATAGAGCAGCCGGGAGCCTGAGCAGCGTAGACAGGGAAAGCAGCGCCCCCTCCCTCCCCGCAGCGCAACGGAACTAGCGAACCTGAACAAGAGACCACCTCTGCCCGCCTATGTCAGGGTGGAAATTAGGCACTGAAGAGACCAGCAAAAGGAAGCCAGATAAACAAAGGGAACCGCTTCAGAAGGGACCAGTGCAACAGATTAAAATCCCTGTAGATAACACTGACTACACAGGAAGGGACCTATAGATATCAAGAAATGTAAGCTGGAATAAGGAGCTATCTGAAACTGAACCAAACCCACACTGACCACAACAGCTCCAGAGAAATTCCTAGATATATTTTCACTTTTTTTTAATTAAAAAAAATGTTTTTTCTTTTTTATTTTTTCTTTTTTATTTTCTTTTAAAATTCCCTATTACTCCCCCATTATTCCTTAACTTTCATTTTCATAGATTTTTATGAATTTTTTTAATTAGGAAAAAAAATTTTTTTTCTTGTTTTTTTTCTTTTTCTTTTCTTTTTTCTTTTTCTCTTATTTCCTTTTAAAGTCCTCTATTACTCCTCTACTACTCCTTAATTTTCATTTTCATTTCACTATAACCTTGCAAAAAAAAAGAGAAACCCTATTTTTAAACTGACCTTCATATATATTTCTAAAATTTTTTGTGTTTTTGTTTTTAACATTGTATTTTTAAGAGTCTAACCTCTACTCTAGATTTTTCATCTTTGTTTTTCAGTATTTGATATCAATTTTGGACATTTAAGAATCCAATATTCAGTTCCCATTTTTATTCAGGAGTGTGTTGATTACTCTCTCCCACTTTTGACTCTCCGTTTTCTACCTCAGAACAACTCTATTTCCTCCTTTCCCCTTCTCTTCCCAATCCAATTCTGTGAATCTTTGTGGGTGTCTGGGCTATGGAGAACACTCTGGGAACAGACAACTGTGTAGATCTGTCTCTCTCCTCTTGCGTCCCCCTTTTTCTCCTCCTGCTCATCTCTATCGCCCTCCTCCCTCTCCTCTTCTTCATGTAACTCTGTGAACCTCTCTGGGTGCCCCTCATGGGGGAGAATCTTTTCACCATTAACCTAGAAGTTTTATTATCAGTGCTGTATAGTTGGAGAAGTCTTGAGACTACTGGAAGAATAAACTGAAATCCAGAGGCAGGAGACTTAAGCCCAAAACCTGAGAACACCAGAAAACTCCTGACTACAGGGAACATTAAGTAATGAGAGACCATCCAGTAGCCTCCATACCTACACTGAAACCAACCACCACCCAAGAGCCAGTAAGTTTCAGAGCAAGACATACCACGCAAATTCTCCAGCAACGCAGGAACATAGCCTTGAACATCAACATATAGGTTGCCCAAAGTCACACCTAACACATAGACCCATCTCAAAACTCGTTACTGGGCACTCCATTGCACTCCAGAGAAAAGAAATCTAGTTCCACATACCAGAACACGGACACAAGCTTCCCTAACCAGGAAACCTTGACAAGCCAATCGTCCAACCCCACCCACTGGGTAAAACCTCCACAATAAAAAGGAACCACAGACCTCCAGAATACAGAAAGCCCACTCCAGACACAGCAATCTAAACAAGATGAAAAGGCAGAGAAATACCCAACAGGTAAAGGAACATGAAAAATGCCCACCAAGTCAAACAAAAGAGGAGGAGATAGGGAATCTACCTGAAAAAGTATGTAGAATAATGATAATAAAAATGATCCAAAATCTTGAAAACAAAATGGAGTTACAGATAAATAGCCTGGAAACAAAGTTTGAAAAGATGCAAGAAATGTTTAATAAAGACCTAGAAGAAATAAAAAAGAGTCAATTAAAAATGAATAATGCAATAAATGAGATTAGAAACACTCTGGAGGGAACCAAGAGTAGAATAATGGAGACAGAATATAGGATAAGTGAGGTAGAAGATAAAATGGTGGAAATAAATGAAGCAGAGAGGAAAAAAGAATGAAAAGAAATGAGGACAACCTCAGGGACCTCTGGGACAATGTGAAATGCCCCAACATTCGAATCATAGGAGTCCCAGAAGAAGACAAAAAGAAAAGCCATGAGAAAATACTCGAGGAGATAATAGCTGAAAACTTCCCTAAAATGGGGAAGGAATAAAAAGTCCAAGAAACCCAGAGAGTCCCAAACAGGATAAACCCAAGGCGAAACACCCCAAGACATATTTTAATCAAATTAACAAAGATCAAACACAAAGAACAAATATTAAAAGCAGCAAGGGAGAAAGAAAAAATAACACACAAAGGGTTTCCCATAAGGATAACAGCTGATCTATCAATAGAAACCCTCCAAGCCAGAAGGGAATGGCAGGACATACTTAAAGTAATGAAAGAGAATAACCTACAACCTAGATTACTGTACCCAGCAAGGATCTCATTCAGATAAGAAGGAGAATTCAAAAGCTTTACAGACAAGCAAAAGCTGAGAGAATTCAGCACCACCAAACCAGCTCTTCAACAAATGCTAAAGGATCTTCTCTAGACAGGAAACACAGAAAGGTTGTATAAACGCGAACCCAAAGCAACAAAGTAAATGGCAACGGGACCATACCTATCAATAATTACCTTAAATGTAAATGGGTTGAATGCCCCAACCAAAAGACAAAGACTGGCTGAATGGATACAAAAACAAGACCCCTATATATGCTGTCTACAAGAGACCCACCTCAAAACAAGAGACACAAACAGACTAAAAGTGTACGGCTGGAAAAAAAATATTTCACGCAAATGGAGACCAAAAGAAAGCAGGAGTTGCAATACTCATATCAGATAAAATAGACTTTAAAATAAAGGCTGTGAAAAAAGACAAAGTAGGACACTACATAATGATCAAAGGATCAATCCAAGGAGAAGATATAACAATTAAAAATATATATATGCACCCAACATAGGAGCACCACAATATGTAAGGCAAATGCTAACGAGTATGAAAGAGGAAATTAACAGTAACACAATAATAGTGGGAGACTTTAATACCCCACTCACAACTATGGATAGATCAACTAAACAGAAAATTAACAAGGAAACACAAACTTTAAATGACACAATGGACCAGCTAGACCTAAGTGATATCTATAGGACATTTCACCCCAAAACAATCAACTTCACCTTTTTCCCAAGTGCACACGGAACCTTCTCCGAATAGATCACATCCTGGGCCATAAATCTAGTCTTGGAAAATTAAAAAAAAAATTGAAACCATTCCAGTCATCTTTTCTGACCACAGTGCAGTAAGATTAGATCTCAATTACAGGGAAAAAAAATTGTTAAAAATTCAAACATATGGAGGCTAAATAATACGCTTCTGAATAACCAACAAATCATAGAAAAAATCAAAAAAGAAATCAAAATATGCATAGAAATGAATGAAAATGAAAACACAACAACCCAAAACCTATGGGACACTGTAAAAGCAGTGCTAAGGGGAAGGTTCATAGCATTACAGGCTTACCTCAAGAAACAAGAATATAGTCAAATAAATAACCTAACTCTACACCTAAAGCAACTAGAGAAGGAAGAAATGAAGAACCCCAGGGTTAGTAGAAGGAAAGAAATCTTAAAAATCAGGGCAGAAATAAATGCAAAAGAAACAAAAGAGACCATAGCAAAAATCAACAAAGCTGAGGTCTCTCCTTTTGCCTGCGGCGTGAGTGCAGAGTGCGAACTGCGGCAGCCGGAGTCGTGGCAGGACAGGCATTTAGAAAGTTTCTTCCCCTCTTTGACCGAGTATTAGTTGAAAGAAGTGCAGCCGAAACTGTAACCAAAGGAGGTATTATGCTTCCAGAAAAATCACAAGGAAATGTATTGCAAGCAACGATGGTAGCTGTTGGATCAGGCTCTAAAGGAAAGGGTGGAGAGATTCAGCCAGTTAGTGTGAAAGTTGGAGATAAAGTTCTTCTCCCAGAATATGGAGGCACCAAAGTAGTTCCAGACGACAAGGATTATTTCTTATTTAGAGATGGTGACATTCTTGGGAAATACGTTGATTGAAATAAGTCACTATTGAAACGGCATCACGTGAAGCCGCCCATTCCACTGAAGTTCTGAAATCTTTCATCATGTAAATAATTTCCATGTTTCTCTTTTATAATAAACTAAGGATATCCAAGCTAATGACATCCAGTGTTTAAAATTTAGTTTCACTGTACTGGTATAAACATTTCCAAATAAAAAAAATATAAATCAACAATCAACAAAGCTAAAAGCTGGTTTTTTGAAAAAATAAACAAAATTGACAAACCATTAGCAAGACTCATTAAGAAACAAAGGGAGAAGAACCAAATTAACAAAATTGGAAATGAAAATAGAGAGATCACAACAGACAACACTGAAATACAAAGGATCATAAGAGACTACTACCAGCAGCTCTATGCCAATAAAATGGGCAATTTGGAAGAAATGGACAAATTCTTAGAAAAGTATAACTTTCCATAACTGAACCAGGAAGAAATAGAAGATCTTAACAGACCCATCACAAGCAAGGAAATCGACACTGTAATCAGAAATCTTCCAGCAAACAAAAGCCCAGGACCAGATGGCTTCACAGCTGAATTCTACGAAAAATTTAGAGAAGAGCTAAGACCTATCTTACTCAAACTGTTCCAGAAAATTGCAGAAGAAGGTAAACTTCCAAACTCATTCTATGAGGCCACCATCACCCTAATTCCAAAACCAGACTAAGATGCCACAAAAGAAGAAAACTTCAGGCCAGTATCACTGATGAACATAGATGCAAAAATCCTTAACAAAATTCTAGCAAACAGAATCCAGCAACATATTTAAAAAAATCATACACCGTGACTAAGTGGGCTTTATCCCAGGAATGCAAGGATTCTTTAATATCTGCAAATCAATCAATGTGATACACCACATTAACAAATTGAAAGATAGAAACCATATGATTATCTCAATAGATGCAGAAAAAGCCTTTGACAAAATTCAACACCCATTTATGATTAAAACTCTCCAGAAAGCAGGAATAGAAGGAACATACCTCAACATAATAAAAGCTATATATGACAAACCCACAGCAAGCATCACCCTCAATGGTGAAAAATTGAAAGCATTTCCCCTGAAATCAGGAACAAGACAAGGGTGCCCACTCTCACCACTACTGTTTAACATAGTGTTGGAAGTTTTGGCCACAGCAATCAGAGCAGAAAAAGAAGTAAAAGGAATCCAGGTAGGAAAAGAAGAAGTGAAACTCTTGCTGTCTGCAGATGACATGATCCTTTACATAGAAAACCCTAAAGACTCTACTAGAAAATTACTAGAGCTAATCAATGAATATAGTAAAGTTGCAGGATATAAAATTAACACACAGAAATCCCTTGAATTCCTATACACTAACAATGAGAAAACAGAAAGAAAAATTAAGGAAACAATAACATTCACAATTGCAACAAAAAGAATAAAATACTTAGGAGTATATCTACCTAAAGAAACAAAAGACCTATACATAGAAAACTATAAAACACTGATGAAAGAAATCAAAGAGGACACAAACAGATGGAGAAATATACCATGTTCATGGATTGGAAGAATGAATATTGTCAAAATGGCTATACTACCCAAAGCAATCTACAGATTCAATGCAATCCCTATTAAGCTACCAACGGTATTTTTCACAGAACTAGAACAAATAATTTGACAATTTGTATGGAAATACAAAAAACCTCGAATAGCCAAAGTAATCTTGAGAAAGAAGCATGGAACTGGAGGAATCAACATGCCTGACTTCAGACTCTCCTACAAAGCCACAGTCATCAAGGCAGTATGGTACTGGCACAAAGACAGAACTATAGATCATTGGAACAGAATAGAAAGCCCAGAGATAAATCCATGAACCTATGGACACCTTATCTTCAACAAAGGAGGCAAGGATATACAATGGAAAAAAGACAACCTCTTTAACAAGTGGTGCTGGGAAAACTGGTCAACCACTTGTAAAAGAATGAAACTAGAACACTTTCTAACACCATACACAAAAATAAACTCAAAATGGATTAAAGATCTACATGTAAGACCAGAAACTATAAAACTCCTAGAGGAGAACATAGGCAAAATGCTCTCTGACATAAATCATAGCAGGATCCTCTATGACCCACTTCCCAGAATATTGGAAATAAAAGCAAAAATAAACAAAAGGGACCTAATGAAACTTAAAAGCTTTTGCACAACAAAGGAAACTATAAGTAAGGTGAAAAGACAGCCCTCAGATTGGGAGAAAATAATAGCAAACGAAGCAACAGAAAAAGGATTAATCTCAAAAATATACAAGAACACCTGCAGCTCAATTCCAGAAAAATAAATGACCCAGTCAAAAAATGGGCCAAAGAACTAAACAGACATTTCTCCAAAGAAGACATACAGATGGCTAACAAACACATGAAAAGATGCTCAACATCACTCATTATCAGAGAAATACAAATCAAAACCACAATGTGGTACCATTACACACCAGTCAGGATGGCTGCTATCCAAAAGTCTACAAGCAACAAATGCTGGAGAGGATGTGGAGAAAAGGGAACCCTCTTACACTGTTGGTGGGAATGCAAACTAGTACACCCACTGTGGAGAACAGTGGGGCGATTTCTTAAAAAACTGGAAATAGAACTGCCATATGACCCAGCAATCCCACTTCTGGGCATATACACCGAGGAAACCGGATCTGAAAGAGACACGTGCACCCCAATGTTCACCACAGCACTATTTATGATAGCCAGGACATGGAAGCAACCTAGATGCCCATCAGCAGACGAATGTATAAGGAAGCTGTGGTATATATACACCATGGAATATTACTCAGCCATTAAAAATAATTCATTTGAATCAGTTCTAATGCGATGGATGAAACTGGAGCCCATTATACAAAGTGAAGTAAGCCAGAAAGATAAAGAACATCACAGCATACTAACACATATATATGGAATTTAGAAAGATGGTAATGATAACCCTATGTGCAAAACAGAAAAAGAGACACACATGTAGAGAACAGACTTTTGAACTCTGTGGGAGAAGGCAAGGGTGGGATGTTATAAGAGAACAGCATCGAAACATGTATATTATCTATGGTGAAACAGATCACCAGCCCAGGTTTGATGCATGAGACAAGTGCTCGGTCCTGGTGCACTGGGAAGACCCAGAGGGATCGGATAGAGAGGGAGGTGGGAGGGGGGATCGGGATGGGGAATACATGTAATTCCATGGCTGATTCATGTCAGTGTATGACAAAAACCACTACAATATTGTAAAGTAACTAGCCACCAACTAATAAAAATAAATTTAAAAAAATTTCGAACAGTATGTGTTGAAGGACAGAGCCTTTCAGGTTGACATAAACCCCCACTAATTAGCATTTTTATTGTGCAATCCCTCAACTTATTACAAACCCACCTAATTATATCATCCAATAATCAATGTTTTCCATATTATCTGCTAACTATTGTGAGGAGTCCCAGTTAAATTTCTTCTTGAAGTCTGGATATATTCTTTTATTACTTTGGCATAGATGGGAGCTGAGCAACCTTTAAGAATCTATCCCATATATGCATCTAACAACAGAACCCCCAAATACATGATGCAAAAACTGACAGAATTGAAGGAAGAAATAAACAATTGAACGATAATCACAGGAGACTTCAATACTTGACTTTCAACAATAGATAGAACTACTAGACAAATGATCAATAAGGAAATAGAAAACTAGAATGACACTATAGACCAAGTAGACCTAACAAAGCATCTCTAAAGATTCAAACCAAAATGTATTCTTCTCCAGTGCACAAGGAACATTTCTGAGGATAGATCATATGTTACACAATTGCACAAGTCTCAATAAATTTAGAAGGGTTGAAATTACCTAAAGAATGTTCTCTGACCACAGCCGAATGAAATTAGAAATTAAAAACAGAAATAAATTTGAGAAATTCACAAAGATGTGGAAATTAAATACTACTCACCTTAATAATCAATAGATAAATGGAAAAATCACAGGAAAATTAAGAAATACTTGAAGATGAGTGAAAAATGAAAGTATAACATGCCTAAACTTGGGAGTGCAATAAAAGCAATGCTTAGAGGGAACACCTACATTAAAAGAAGAAAGGTCTCAAATCAATAGCTTAGCTTTCACCTTAAGAAACAAGAAAGAGTAAATAAAAAAACAAGGAGAAAGAAGGAAATAACCCAGACTAGAATGCAAATAAGTTAAATTGAGAATAGAAAAAGAGCAAAATCAATGAAACAAAAAAACTGGTTCTTTGAAAAGATCAAAAAAGCTGACCAAACTGTAGATGAACTGACCAAGAATAAAAGAGCAAAAGCTCAATTCATTAAAATCAAGAACAAAACATAATCTTATAGAATTTTTTTAAAAATTATAGAGGAAATTATGAACAACTCTAGGTGAATAACTTAGATGTGATGGACACATTTCTAGAAAGGCACACAGTGCTAAAACTGACTCAAGAAGAAATAACAAATCTGAATAAATCTATAACAGGTAAAGAGATTGAATTAGTAATTTTAAAAAAGCTTTCCACAAAGAAAAGCCCAAGACCAGATGGCTGTAGTAATGAATTCCACTAAACTCTAAAAAAGGATTAACACAATCATTCACAAACAACCCACAAAATAGAGGAATGGACACTTCCCAACTCATTTTATGAAGTTAGTATTATTACCTCTATACCAAAGTCAGATAAAGGCATCATGAGAAAAGAATATAGAGACCATTTAACCCTTATAAATATAGAAACAAACAACTTCAACAAAATACCAGCAAACTGAATCAAACAGCATGTAAAAATGATTATATGTCATGACCAATTGGGATTTATCTCAGAAATACTAGGCTGGTAACATACAAAAAACATTGTCATATGTTAATAGAATAAAGTAAAGACACATGATCACTTTAATAGATGACAAAATTGAGCACTCTCTTGTGATAAAATACACACAGATACAACACTTAGCAAATTCAGAATATCAGGGAGCTTCCTCAACCTGATAAAAGGCATCTGTGAAATATCTACAGCTAACATCATGCCTGTAGGGGAATGACTGAATGCTTTGCCCCTGTGATCAGAAACAAGACAAGATGCCCACTCTCCACTTTTATTTTATGGGTGATGGAAGTTCTAACCAAGGCAATTAGGCAAGAACAAGAAATAAAAGTCTTATACATTGGAAAAGACAAATAATATTATCTCTATTCACAGGTGACATACTGTTACTATTTAAAATTTTAAACAAACCCCCCAAAATTATCAGTTAATAAAGTCCAAAAAAGTTGCAAGTTACAAGATCAACACACAAAAATCAGTTGTATTTCCATATACTAGCAGTGAACAATCATAAAAGGAAATTAAGACATTTTTATTTATAATAGTATCAAAAAAATAAAATGCTCAGAAACAAATTTGATTTTAAAAAGTCCAAGACTTGTACACTGACAAATACATAACATCATTGAGAGAAATTAAAGACACCCTGTATTCATGAGTTGGAAGACTTAATATTGCAAAGATAGCAATACTCCCAAACTGATCTACAGAATCAACAATCCTTAGCAAAGTCCCAGCTGGCTTCTTTGAAAAAATTGTCAAGTTGATGCTGCAGTTAATATGAAAACACACAGGATGAAGAACAACTAAAACAGTCTTGGAAAAGGAGAACAAATTCTATGACTTACACTTCCAAAATTCAAAATTTGTTACAAAGCTATAGTAATCAGGACAGTGTGGTAATGACATAACAATAGCTGTATAGATCAATGGCATAGAATTAAAAGCCCAGAAATAAATCCTTACATTTTCAGTCAATTGGCTTTCAGCAGATGTGTCAGGATAATTCAAAGGGGGAAGAATGGTCTTTCCAACAAATAGTGCTGTGACAACTGGATCAATTCAGTTCAGTCGCTCAGTCGTGTCTGACTCTTTGTGACCCCATGAATCGCTGCATGCCAGGCCTCCCTGTCCATCACTAGCTCCCGGAGTCCACCGAAACCCATGTCCATTGAGTCGATGATGCCATCTCATCCAACCATCTCATCCTCTGTCACCCACTTCTCCTCTTGCCCTCAATCTTTCCCAGCATCAGGGTCTTTTCCAATGAGTCAGCTCTTCACATCAAGTGGCCAAAATATTGGAGCTTCAGCTTCAGCATCAGTCCTTCCAGTGAATATTCAGGGTTGATTTCCTTTAGGATTGACTGGCTTGATCTCCTTGCAGTCCAAGGGACTCTCAAGAGTCTCCTCCAGCACCACATTTTGAAAAGTTTGCAATACTTTCACACGAATAATGCATATAAACAAACACACACAAAAAATAAAACCTTTTAATCTTACAGTACAGTTCCTTGCAAGCATAGTGGTACAGTACAACAGCTGGCATACAGGGACTGGCTTGCATCAAGTGAACAGGCAGAAAAAGTTACTGACTAGAGCAGGGAGAAGGGGGTGGGAGGTGGTAGAGGTGGAGGATCATCAATAGGAGATGGAGGGCCAGCTGCAATTTCACTCACGCCTGATGGTGATGGAATGCGTGTTCACACCTTTGAAAGTTTGCAACTTGAAGGTTCATATGTAGGGGACTGAATGTAATTCAATAGGGTTCATAGACCTAAACATAAGAGTTAAAACAACACTGACATAGAGAATGCACGGATGGATACTGAAGTGAGGGGGGAGGGGTGATGAACTGGTAGATTGGGATTGACATATATACTCTACTATATATAAAATAGATAACTAATAAGAACCTACTGTATAGTACAGGGAACTCTACTCAATGCTCTGTGGTGACCTAAATGGGAAGGAAATCCAAAAAAGAGGGGATAGAGACACACACATATATATATATATGTAGAGCTGATTCATTTTGCTTTACAACACAAACAAAAAGAGATAAAATTCTTAGGAGGAAACATAGGTGAAAATCTGTGACCTTGAATTAGGCAAGGATTTCTTAGATAATAATAACAAATCAAGAGCCTCAAAGGAAAAATAAATTAGACTCTTCAAAATCAAAGAATTTTTCCTTCAAAACTACCATCAAGAAAGTGAAAACACAACTCAGTACGGAAGAAAATATTTGAAAATCATGTATGTGATAAAGGATTTGTAGCTCCTATACTTTATATATAAATACTCTTAATATATATATATAATATATATATATAAATACTCATATATAAATACTCTTAAAACTCCATAATAAAAAGACAACTCTCCAATTTTAAAAAGGGCAAAGGATTGAATAGCTATTTCTCCAAAGATGTGAAAATGGCCAATAAATATACAATAAGCACATTAAAAATGCTCATCATTAGTCATTAGAGAAATGCAAATCAAACCATAATGAGATACCACTTCATACCCACTAAGATAGTTATAATCAACAAATCAAATGATATCACATTGTGGTAAAGATGTGGAGAAATTAGAACTTTGATACCTTGCTGTTGGAAATGTAGAATATTCCAGCCACTGCAGAAAACAATCTGGCAGTCTTTCAAAAAGTTAAACATAAAATTAGCACATGATTCAGCAATTCTACTGGTAGGTATATACTCCTAAGAATTGAAAACATATCTTCTCATAAAAACTTGTACAGTAATGTTTATTGCAGCATTACTCATACTTACCCAAAAGTGGAAATAAACCCAAATATCCATTAACTGAAGAATAAATAAAATGTGGTATATCCATACAATGGAATATATATTATTTGGTAATTGGATATATTACTCAACAATTGGAAAATATGTTATTGGCCAAAAAAGAACAAAGTATGCTATAACACAGATGAACCTCAAAAATATTATGCTAAGGGAAAGAAACCAATCATGAAAGATCACATATTGTAGGTTGCTATTTATATGAACTATCCCGAATAGACAGATTCTTAAGAGACAGAAAGTAGGTTAGTGGTTGCTTGGGGCTGGAAGACTGAGGATGAGAGAATAGAAAGGGACTGCTAATGGATACCGGGTTTCTTTTGGGAATGATGCAAATGTTCTAAATTTATGGTGATGATTGCACAACCCTGCGAACACACTAATCACTAATTGAATTGTACACTTTAAATGGGTCAGTTGCTTGTGAGTTACATCTCCATAAATTGTTGAAGAGTAACCTCTCGCACACTGACAGCCTGGGGTATGAGTTTACTTTCAAGTCAAACTGCAAAGAAAAGAAGAAACAAAGAATAGCCTAGTAATTTCCCAGTAAAGTATAGGCTACACTAAGGTTCATTCCTACACAGTCACCTGCTAGATTTTACTTACCCTTGACATGTATCAGACACTCTATATAGACAACCAGAAAAATGATAAGCATCTTCAAAAGTAAAGGATTCAATTGCAGGGCAACTATTTATTTGTTTAATTGGACCTCATGTGGCTGAGAAGTGAGTTGATCAGTCCTCAGTTCTTAGTAAATTTTTGTCATCATTCCAGGCAAGGCCTCTCTCTCTCTCCCTGTCTTTCTTTTTTTCCCTTCTTCCATGATTCCTACTCCCAGATCCCCCTCCCACCCCAGGCATCCACCCTAGTGTATTTAATAGTCTTTAAACGTATTGGTATCCCCTTAAATCATGTGCTAGTGTTTTACATAGTACATATTTTTTAGCTGTTTATTTTGATAAAACTTGTTCTGCACTTAGTGGCTACATAATTTGCACAGAGGCATTTATGCCTTGAGGTTCTTCCTCATAGTGAGAACTGCGTGTTCCAAGTTCTGATTAGCCTTTTCAGACCCTCACATCCTGTTCTCACTAATCTCACTTTGTCCTCAACATACCCCCTTCCCAGGACAAACAGGACAATTTTGCTATATAAAATGTTCTTTAATATACCTATCCATTTATTTACTTTAAATCAATTTTTATTGGAGTATAGTTGCTTTACAACCTTGTATTTCTTGCTGTACAGAAAAGTGAATCAGCTATATGTATGCACATATCCCCTCTTTTTTTAATATTTCTTTCCCCTTTAGGTCACCACAGATCACTGAGTAGAGTTCCCTGTGGTATATAGTATGTTGTCATTGGTTATCTATTTTATACATAGTATCAATAGTGTATATATATATATATATATCAATCCCAAAATTCACCCCCCATCCCTCCCTTGGTATCCTTATATGTGTTCTCTACGTCTGTGTCTCTATTTTTACTTTGCAAATAAGATCATCTATAACATTTTTCTTCCCAGGTGGTTCAGTGAGTAAAGAATCCACCTGTAATGCAGGAGACACAGGAGACTTGGTTTTGATCCCTGAGTCAGGAAGATCCCTGGGAGAAGGGCATGGCAATCCACTCCATTATTCTTGCCTGGAGAATCCCATGGACCAAGGAGCCATGGCTACAGTCCATAGGGTCACAAAGAGTCAGACACGAGTGAAGTGAATGAGCACACACTCACACACATGCCATTTCTCTACATTCCACATATATGTGTTAACATTATATATATTCCACATATATGTGTTTTATATATATATATATATATATATATATATATATATATATATATAATGTTTTCCTTAATTTCAAAGCCCTGATTCCCCATGATAGGATATGTCCCTGTGCTGGGAGAGCCAGAGAGCAGTGGTTAAGTGCAAAGAGTCTGGAATCTGACTGCCTAGGTTTAAGTCTTGCCAGGGGCTGGGGGTGGGGAAGAGAAATGGGGAGGCATTGGTCAAGACTACAGAGTTTCAGTTCAGTTCAGTCACTCAGTTGTGTCCAACTCTGTGACTCTATGAACTGCAGCAACCCAGGCTTCCCTGTCCATCACCAACTCCCGGAGCCTGCTCAAACTCATGTCCATTGAGTCAGTGATGCCATCCAACCATCTCATCCTCTGTTGTCCCCTTCTCCTCCTGCTTTCAATCTTTCCCAGCATCAGGGTCTTTTCCAGTGAGTCAGTTCTTCACATCAGGTGGCCAAAGTATTGGAGCTTCAGCTTTAATATCAGCCCTTCCAATGAATATTCAGGACTGATTTCCTTGAGGATTGACTGTTTTGATCTCCCTGCAGTCCAAGGGATTCTCAAGAGTCTTCTCCAACACCACAGTTCAAAAGCGGCAATTCTTTGGTTCTCGGCTTTCTTTATAGTCCAACTCTCACATCCATACATGACTACTGGAAAAACCATAGCTTTGACTATACAGACCTTTGTCTGCAAAGTAATATCTCTGCTTTTTAATATGCTGTCTAGGTTGGTTATAGCTTTTCTTCCAAGGAGCAAGCATCTTTTAATTTCATGGTTGCAGTCACCATCTGCAGTGATTTTGGAGCCCAAGAAAATAAAGTCTGTCACCGTTTCAGTTATACAAAATAAATAGGTTCTGTAGATCTACTTTCAACATAGAGCCTGTGATTAACAGGCCCTTTTAACTGGACTGTGTAGCTAAAATTTTCCTAAGTTCTATTTATGTTGTGTTCTTATGGCAAAGCTTCTCTGGTGGCTCAGCTGGTAGAGAATCTGCCTGCAATGTAGGAGACCTGGGTTCGATCCCTGGGTTGGGAAGATCCCCTGGAGAAGAGAATGGCTACCCACTCCAGTATTCTAGCCTGGAGAATTCCATGGACTGTATAGAGTCAGACACAACTGAGCAAATTTCACTTTCACTTATGGCAAAAGGAAAAACAAAGCAAAACAAAGTGGGCAGAGGAAACTTTTGGATGTGATGGCTAAGTTTATGGCTTTGAGAGTGATGATGGTTTCACAAGGTATACATACTTCCAAACACATAAAGTTGTAATATATTAAATATCTACTGCTTTTTGTATGTCAATCATCCCTCAATAAAGTGTTTCAAAAAGTTTTAGTTCCACCATTTATCAGCTTATAACTTTGGGCAATGTACCTAACCTGTACTGTGCTTCTGTTTCTTCATCTTTATCATTTATATCAATATTACTGACCTTTGGGTTGTTATGAAGCTTGCATGAGTTCATATCTGCAGAGCTAAGAATAATGCTGACCCACAGCAGAAGTTCTATGTGCTTGCTGTTATTATATTTCCAGGTTGTTATTCAGGTTACCGGTTTGTCTGGTGGAGCAGGGAATCTCTTCGTAAGCCAGTAGGGTGAACAGAGTGCAGAAATAGAATCTAGAGAGTTTCAGGCAGATTTGCCAGTGGCTGTTAGAAGGCCTGTCACCATTGAACAGAAATGGTGGACCAACTGGTAACAGCAATTCTGAGCCACACTCCTAGGAGGGAACCAGAGTTATAAGTTACTATTGTAGTGATCCAAAATCGGGACAGTCCTATTATATCTGGGGTACAAGGTGAATACTCAGGCTGTGAGAATGGGGTGCAGAAACACTATGGAGGAGGGGCCATGACTATCAACATAGGGGGTCAAAGCAAAACCTATTCCTGGAGACATCAGTGTACCCACCCATAAGCCCAGGAAGGTAGACGTGGAGGAAATAAGGCAGAATCCTCTCCCTTGGTAACTGTTTAAAGCAGTAACTTCCAGATATTTTAGAACTGAAAATTATTGCTTCTTTTATTTTCATTTATCTCATCTTTTCCTTAAAATGTATAGCATATGCCTTTAAAATTTTAATTGCATTAAAATCTTTTTAAAATTTTTCATACTCCTTGAAACAATTGCAGAACCCCAGAATGTGGGGAACAGCCCTGGGAATTAGCCCGCCTCAGCTCTTATTATGGGAAAGAGAGTAATGACCAATGTAAAAGCCTTCCCAAACTGTGAAAATAAAAATTTTGGGCATGGAGCCATTTTAATTCAAATTTATATCTATTTCTTGAAGTGTTTTCCAGATAAGGCAACTTCAAGGATGATATATTAAAAATGGCAAAAAAAAAAACAAAACAAAAAACAACCTGGAGTTCATCTCAGGGTTGGAATATCAAATCTGCCAAGGTCTGGTTGAGAGATGTTAATTCACCATACTTGAATCCATGTGTTAACTCACTCCAAAACCATATCTGAGCCCAGTCTTTTATTTATGTATTCTGGAGTTTGAAGTTGAGGCTGGAGGAAAAATTAAAAAAAAAAAAAAAAAAGACCTAAAACTGTTTTTTTCTTCATCTTTCAATCCCGACCACCCTGTGCAGCTCCAGAGGGGAAAGCGAGAAAGGAAGAGAACCCCAACGAAGCAAGAGGTTGTTTTGGAATGGTTTCAACAACTCAAAAATGGATTAACTTACTAAAGTGCTTGAATGTGCTCCAGAAAAAAAGCATCCAAAACACAGCAACATCAGTAATCATAATGAATTTGCATTACCCCACCATTCAAATAAGTCACAGCTATTTTTGATTCAGAGATTGCAAAATGTCTCCACTGTTGTTTTCTAGGTAAATATAGTATAGTATAGTGAATGGCACCCACAAAAACATACCATAGTAATAAACATAGTCACTGTTGCATAGGACTGCTTTTTAGATACACTCCTTAGTATAGGTCCCTAATATCACAAAGCAGAGCAGTTTACTAAAAGTGATTCTGTGGGGGCCAATATGAAATGATTCAAGTATATTGTCACCTCCTGGCCTAGTTTAAATCACAAAGATTTTAGACTCTGGAGTGAAAAAGTTCTCAAAGCTTTGTTCATCTGTCCACATGCATGTAGAGTAGAAAATGGCAGCATTTCTGCAAGGAGTCACCACATCCAGCTGAACACCAAGGATTGCCACTATAATAAATCAATGAATATCCTCATGTATGTAGACAGAAATAAAATAGAAACTCTCTTTAAAGTGCTATTGAGTGTTGATTGTTGAAGCTGAGTAAACAATACATGAAATTGATTCTCTACTTTTGTGTATATTGGAAATTTTCTATAAGAAAATGTTTTAAAAGTGTTATTCAGTATAGAGTTTCCTTAAAAAACTAGAGTTACCATATGATCCAGCAATCCCACTCTGAGCATATATCCAGAAAAGACAAAAACTGTAATTCAAAAAGATATATGCACTCCAATGTTCGTAGCAGCACTATTTACAATAGCCAAGACATGGAAGCAATCTAAATGTTCGATGTCCATCAACGGGTGACTGGATAAAGAAGATGTGTTGTGTACACACACACACACACACACACACACACACACACACACACACACACACACAGAGAGAGGAATATTACTCAACCAGGAAAAAGAATGAAATAGCCATTTGCAGCAATATGGACGGATCTAGAGTTTGTCAGACTGAGTGAAATAAGTCAGACAGAGAAAGAGAAACATCAAATGATATAGCTTATAAGTGAAATATAAAAAGAAATGATACAAGTGAACTTACAAAACAGAAACAGACTCACAAACATAGAAAACAAACTTATGGTTACCAAAGGGGAAAAAGTGGAGGGAGAGATAAATCAGGAGTTGGGATTAACAAGTACACATTACTATATATTAAGTAGGTAAATAGCAAGGGCCTACTGTATAGCTATATTCAATATCTTTTAATAACCCATAATTGAAAGAAATCTGAATAAAAAATATAGATATATGTGCATATGTGTAACTGAATCACTTTGCTGTACACCTGAAACTAACAGAATATTCTTAATCAACTATACTTAAATTTTAAAAAGAAGAAAAAATGAAAAACTCTTTACATTTAAAAAAAAGAATATTGCCAAATTAACAGTAAACTTTAAATATTTTTTCAACCAATTAATGGTAAAATATGACCACTATCATGGTGATACCTGAGAAAAGTTTTCACCTTAAAGCAAGAGATTTTCATACTGAAAATGGTTTGGAAAAACTGCTACACAGTATGATCTCTAATATGGGATGAGTGTACTCTATGAGACTGAAATATAATTCATCACAACTAGTATTTATATTAATTTTTAATCTTAAAAAAAGAAAGAAACTGTCTCATTAATATCTAATATAAAGATTGATGTCATCACTCTGTCTGTCTGTCAAGGAAAGATGCCTTTTTAACAATAAGTGAGAAAGGAAATGTCTTTCAAAGGCATAGGTCACAGAGAGAGCATTTTTTCTTATCCTCTTGTAATTTTGTTGCTGAGAATTGTGTGTCACTATTTGCCCAGTTGTAAGAAAAAAATGTAACAAGATGTTATAAACTTGCCTGAAACAGCCTGTAATAGCTTGAAGTAGTTTGTAAAAATATTTTACTCTGCAAGAGCCACTGACTGATTCTAGGGAGAGTAGAAATTTAATACCCAAATTTTAATAAAAACCTTTGCATAAATGAAAAGTTAATAACATGATTTACTGAGCACAGGTAATGTCATACCACAGCCATTTAGATCCATGAATCTTAGTTAGACATTGTTTCCAGCTATGACATTCATTGGAGCCAAGCCCTAAACTGCTATATTCCAAAATGTTCAACCATCATTACAACATTGGGAGACATATTCAATCACATTGTTCTCACTAAAATATTTTTTTTCATTTTTTTTTCGTTTATTTTTATTAGTTGGAGGCTAATTACTTTACAATATTGTAGTGGTTTTTGTCATACATTGACATGAATCAGCCATGGATTTACATGTATTCCCCATCCTGATCCCCGTTCCCACCTTCCTCTCTACCCAATCCCTCTGGATCTTCCCAGTGCATCAGCCCTGAGCACTTGTCTCATGCATCCAACCTGGGCTGGTGATCTATTTCACCCTAGATAATATACATGTTTCTATGTTGTTCTCTCAAAACATCCCACCCTCGCCTTCTCCCACAGAGTCTAAAAGTCTGTTCTGTACATCTGTGTCTCTTTTTCTGTTTTGCATATAGGGTTATTGTTGCCATCTTTCTAAATTCCATATATATGTGTTAGTATGCTGTAATGTTCTTTATCTTTCTGGCTTACTTCACTCTGTATAATGGGCTCCAGTTTCATCCATCGCATTAGAACTGATTCAAATGAATTCTTTTTAATGGCTGAGTAATATTCCATGGTGTATATGTACCACAGCTTCCTTATCCATTCGTCTGCTGATGGTCACTAAAATATTTATAGGAATGTTTCAAATAAGAGATAAATTTACATATGAGATCAAATGAAAGAAATTTTATTTCAAAATATTTCATATTCATATTTTAAATGTTCTGTTTTGCATGCTTTATAATGCATATATTAGTAAGGCAGTACACAAATATCACATTAATTTTTTAAGATAAATGTATTGTACATTTTAATGCATTTTTACATAATTGCATACAGAAAAATGTTCTCTAAGATCTTGTTAAATTGTGGCATCTGATTCAGTAATTCTAGGGCAGGGCTTGAGAGTCTGCATTTCTAACTAGCTCCCAGGATCTGCCTGCAATGCAGGAGACTCAAGTTTGATTCCTGAGTGAGAAGATACCCTGGAGGAGGAAATAGCAACCCACTCCAGTATTCTTGCCTGGGAAATCCCATGGACAGAGGAGCCTGATGGGCTACAGTCCATGGGGTCGCACAGAGTCTGATACTACCGAGTGAATGAACACACACATAGGCGAATGCTTATGTTTCTGTTAGCACTTTTTTGTTACTGTGAGCTGATTTCACACTTTAAGTCAAATAAGATTTCAACAAATTCATAACTAGCACATCTAAAGGCATGAAAGAGAGTTTTGACTGCCAGAGCCACATTTTCTTTCTCTTTTAAGTTGCTCTAGATGTAAGCTCAAATCATCAAATAAAATGAGAGCTATCTAGCAAGGATGTGGAACAAAGAGAACCTTCTTACACTGTTGGTGGGAATGTAAATTGGTGCAGCCATGGTGGAAAACAATATGGAGGTTTGTCAAAAACATAAAAATAGAGCTACAATATGACCCAGAAATTCCACTCCTGGGTATATACCTGGAAAAAAAAAAAAACACTAACTTGAAAAGATACATGTACCAAAATGTTCATAGCAGCATTGTTTACGATTAACAAGACATAGAAACAACCTAAGCATCCATCAACAGATAAATGGCTAAAGAAGATGTGGAGTGGAATACTACTCAGTCATAAAAACAAAATTTTGTCATTTTCAGCAACATGGATGGACTTTAAGGGCATTATGATAAGTGAAATGAGTCAGAAAGACAAATACTGTATGATATCACTGGTATGTGGGATCTGAAAAATACAACAAACTAGTGAATATAACAGAAAAGAAGTAGACTCACAGATATAGGGAACAAACTAGTGGTTTCAAGTGGGAGAGAGAAAGGGAAGGGGCAATATAGCGGTAGGGAATTAAGTGGTACAAATTATTCTGTACAAAATAAGCTACAAGGATATACCACAAGGAATATAGCCAATATTTTATAATAACTATAAATGGACTATTACCTTTAAAAATTGTGAATAACTATATTGTACACCTGTAACTTTCACAATTGCTGTTTTAGTCACCAAGTGGTGTGTGACTCTTTGTGACCCCCAAGGACTGTAGCCTGCCAGGTTCCTCTGTCCATGGGATTTACCAGGCAAGAATACTGGGGCGGGTTACCATTTCCTGCTCCAGGGTATCATCCTGACCTAGTGATTGAACCTGCATCCTCAGCTTGACAGGCTGATTCTTTACCACTGAGTCACCTGAGTTTCGAACAGGCAGAGGAACCAGAGATGAAATTGATAATTATCAAATTGATAATTGGATCATGCAGAAAGCAAAAGAGTTCCAGAAAAACATCTACTTCCGCTTCATTGACTATGCTAAAGAATTTGACTGTGTGGATCACAACAAACTGGAAGACTCTTAAAGAGATGGGAGTACCCAGCCATTAAAAAGAATTCATTTGAATCAGTTCTAATGAGATGGATGAAACTGGAGCCCATTATACAGAGTGAAGTAAGCCAGAAAGATAAAGACCAATACAGTATACTAACGCATATATATGGAATTTTAAAAGATGGTAACGATAACCCTATATGCAAAACAGAAAAAGAGACACAGATGTACAGAACAGACTTTTAGACTCTGTGGGAGAAGGGGAGGGTGGGATGTTCTGAGAGAATAGCATTGAAACTAGTATACTATCACCAGCCCAGGTTGGATGCAAATTGGAGACAAGTGCTCAGGGCTGGTGCACTTGGAAGACCCAGAGGGATGGGATGGAGAGGGAGGCGGGAGGGGGGATCGGGATGGGGAACACATGTAAATCCATGGCTGATTCATATCAATGTATGGCAAAAACCACTACAATATTGTAAAGTAATTAGCCTCCCACTAATAAAAATAAATGGAAAAAAAAAGAGATGGGAGTGCCAAACCACCTTACCTGTCTCTGGACAAACCTGTATATGGGTCAAGAAGCAATGGGTAGAACCAGATATGGAACAACTGACTGGTTCAAAGTTGGGAAAGGAGTATGACAAGGCTGTATATTTTCACCTTGCTTAATTAACTTACATGCAGAGTACATCATGTGAAAGGCTGGGCTGGGTGAATCAAAAGCTGGAATCAGGATTGCCAGGAGAAATATCAACAACCTCAGATATGCAGATGATACCACTCTAATAGCAGAAAGTGAAAAAGAACTAAAGTGTCTCTTGATGAGGGTGAAAGAGGAAAGTGAAAAAACTGGCTTGAAACTCAACATCAGAAAAAACTAAAATCATGGCATCTGGTCCCATCATTTCATGGCAAATAGAAGGGGAAAAAGTGAAGGCAGAGACAGATTTTATTTTCCTGGGCCCCAAAATCACTGTGGACAGTAAGTACAGCCATGAAATTAAGAGATGCTTGCTCCTTGGAAGAAAAGCTATGACAAACCTAGACAGTGTATTAAAATGCAGAGACATCACCTTGAGAACAAAGGTCTATATAGTCAAAGCTATGGTTTTTCCAGTAGTCATGTATGGATGTGAGAGTTGGACCATAAAGAAAGCTGAGTGCCCAAGAATTGATGCTTTCAAATTGTGGTGCTGGAGAAGACTCTTGAGAGTCCTTTGGGCTACAAGGAGATCAAACCAGTCAATCCTAAAGGAAATCAACCCTGAATATTTATTGGAAGGACTCTTGCTGAAGCTGAAACTCCAATACTTTGGCCACCTGATGCAAAGAGACAACTCATTGGAAAAGACCCTCATACTGGGGAAAATTGAGGGCAGGAGGAGAAGGGAGTGACAGAGAATGAGATGGTTAGATGGCATTATTGACTCAATGGACATGAGTTTGAGCAAACTCCCAGTGACAGTGAAGGACGAGGAAGCCTGGTGTGCTGCAGTCCATGGGGTCGCAGAGAGAGACACGACTTAGAGACTGAACAACAACTTATATAAAATATCACTGTACTTCAACTATACTTTTAAAATTTTTTAAAGAAGTTAATCAGAAAAAAAATATTTTTAAAAATTTGAGCCACCTATAAATGTTCAAGTATCAACTCTCACAACTGTCAGAACCCAGCTTTGTTATTTTTCCCTTTTCATGTTTGAAAGTTAGACCTTCACATAATAAATTGGAGTATCAATTAATATAGTTCCTTCAGAGCCCAGAGCTGGAGGCTTACTGTTTATGTTGATGGACAATACATTAGAAATGCATTTAACATTTTTCGACCCTAATACCACAGTATGTCAGCCTCTTTCTCTATACACAGACTCGTATGCCTCTGTCTTCATTTACTTGACTCTGTTTCTCAAGGGACTGTACAAGTTTCTCTTTATCCCCACCTTTTCTGTCTCAGGATGTTACTCTCATTCTTTACCACACTTCTTGTCTCCCTCCTTAACTTTTTTTTTCTTTAGTTGAGTTCTCTGAGGGCAGAGACTGTGTTTGTTTTAGTCACAGCTCTATTACCAGCAGCTAGCATGACACGTGGCACAGAGAATTCGTTGAACAAGTATTTGTTGAAGGTTTTAACCATGTTAAGTTTGGATTTCCTTTGATTATTTCAATATGTGGAAAATGCTCATTACTTTATCTTAATTTTCTTTCCTTTGGAATAAAGTTGATCAATTCAAGGAGTTCCAGAGCTGGAACACATAGACACCAAACTTTCCAGGACAATAAAAATTGGGAAAGGTACAATTGCTTGTTTCAAATTGGACAAGGAAAATCTTCCCAGTTTATAGATATTGACTTGAATTCCTTACCTGTTTATTTATTTAGGAAAAGGCCAAGTATTGATTTTTGTAATGTAAGAGTGGCTATTTATTCCCTCTGTTACTTAATATTCATCAAGCTAGACATGAATGTCAAAATAGACACACTGTCTGTGCTCTCAATATGAAAAATCAAAGAGTAAAATATCTTGTGTCTCATATTACCCATGCATGGCTTCTCAGATTTAGCCTGGAAGGAAAAAAAGTCAGGCAGAACAGCCTGTGTTTACATAAATTCTGATCTGTGTGCCCTCTGACTCCCCAGATGACTGAGTGGGTGGAAGCATGCACACTCATTGTGACAGTGTGTGCATGAATACTGTCACATGTAAGGCCAGGAGCAGGGTGACATAGAGAGCAAGTCACAAGTTGTCAGGAGTCTAAATTGAAGTTTTGTTTTTATCAGGGCCCAAGAAAACCAGAGCCACATGAAGTCATGGCCCTTAACCACGACCTCTCCCACATACTGAGGGGAGAATTCAGAGGCCCACCGCAGTCAGCCAATCAGACTGCTTCTTGCATGCTCCCTGCCTCCACTCTGCTCCACCCTGGGAAATTTCTCTGCTATGGTTGAAGCTGAGTGAGATCTTTGAGACCATATCTTTATCCCCTTTCAATCCACATCATCCCCAAACCTGAAATTCCTAGGATTTAGCACGAAGCTTATAAGGGCCCAATTAATATTTGTAGACTGAATTAGTGAATGAATGAATGTTGCTCCTGGCCAAACCCACAGCTTCCACACCCTGCATGACTGCACTCAATACTGACCCTGGAGATGCGAAAAGCAACACAGTTGATGCTGTAAGAAAATGTTTCTTGTTTATACTGCTGCATCTTGATCTTTGGCTGATCTAGGCACAAAGAGAACTCTTTCAGTTCAGAGAAAGGAGGTTTATGGTGTGTGGGAGAGCTAAGAACAATGCACTCAGTTGATAGACTGGATGTGCTCTCAGCTTCTGAGAGCCTAAAAAACTCGATCTATAGATGGGTCCCAGAGGGCAGAGCCAAATAAGGGCAGATGGAAAACACAGCTTTCTTGGTAACTGGCTTTCCGCTGTTCTGAGGCAAAAATACATTCACTCTATAGCAGCCTGAATCAGTTTTCCAAAATATGGTGCTCTGTCCTTGTTTGCCAGTGTCTAAAAATAATTCCTTGTCATATTTTTATTCTTTTTGTCTTAAAGTCATCCAACCAGCCTTGCTTGCAGAATATTAATTGCAGTGAAGCAGAAACCAGAAGATTACATTGAAACTACTTTTGTACAGAGCTCCTTAACTGATGAATACCTTGTTGCCCCCAAGCTAGACTCTCTTTTCTCTCTGATGATGCTCCTTGCCATCTCTTTAGGCTGGTCGTTAGAGTGCCAAATTCTAGCCTAGGGTTGTGACAGGGATTGAATGCTGTGTCCTAAGTGGGCTAGTGGGTGGGCCATTGGGATAGCATGTGCTACTAATTAACTTAATACTGCCCTGCCACAGATTGTTTAAATTTACATTGCCTTTACTATATCTGTTCTGCCCATACATTAAACCTTTCATCCAGTACTTCTCATAAAAAGCTAAGCATTATTCATGCATGAAGCACTAAGTGTTCATTATTGGAATATACAAACAATTCAAAGAAAAGTTTACAATAACTGAATCCTATACACACCAGGGCTGGGGCACTATTGTTACATAAAAGTGAAAGTCACTCAGTCATGTCCAACTCTTTGCGACCCCAAGGACTATACAGTTCCATGGAACTCTTCAGGCCAGAGTACTGGAGTGGGTAGCCTTTCCTTTCTATAGGGGATCTTCCCAACCCAGGAATCAAACCCAGGTCTCGCACACTGCAGGTGGACTCTTTACCAGCTGAGCCACAAGGGAAGCCCATTGTCATATTAAAGAAGTAACCATATTTGACTCTGAATTTGTAGAACATTCTGAAACCGATTTCTAAGTGAAAAGAAACCCTCAAATGCAATGAATTAGTATCAAGACCTGAGTTGAGTGCTAATCCAAGCCCAGATATATACTGGTTATTTGTGGTAATTTACCTTGCCTCTATTTCTTAGTGTCTCCAACTATAAAAACAGAAATGATTTATTTACTCTTTATTTCAGAAAATTGTTGTGAGAATGACTTGGGATGACCTGAAAAATAAATGAGGTCCTTGAACAAAGCACAATAAAGGTACAATTAGTTGAACTGCTATTGTGGGGTCAAACAGAACAATTCAATTAAAAGACACAGTTGTTTGATTGAGAACATTCTTAATTTTATTTTCTTTAATTTTATAAAATACATTTTGTAAGATAAGTTTCTAAAAGTTTATCCTTTATGTGTGTTAAAATTGAAATTCTATATCAGAAATGAAGGAAACACTTTCAGTTGATTAACTCTCTTCGTATGTGTATATGTGTGTATGTATACATAGAAAGTTTTCAGGGAAGGGTTGGTTATTTGTTATATTATTAAATCAAAACAAAACACAAGGTATGGATTACTTCACTTTCCTTGATCTTGATTGGTTTCTTACAGAACCTTTTCCATCTCCTCCCTATATGCAGCCTGGAAGCTTATTTTGTATACTTTGCTGAAAACAAATATCCAGTGTTTTTTTGGTAATGATTTTACATCTCCTTAAACGTTGTTGAAACCACTTTGGGGGAGAAAACAAAACCACTCTTTACATCAAAAGAGCTGCCTACAGTCATACCCATAAAATCTTTCCCTTAATAGAGACCAATCAGCTTTTTGTTTTTTTACCCAGCATTAAAACCCAAACAGAGAAAGGGAAGACTGAAACCTGGGAGCTATTTGGGTTTCAAACTCTTTCCCCCTTTCCTTTTCCGTGGAACCTTACCAACAGAATAGCTAATGGCTGGTGCATTTGGTTATGTGATCTGCACCAGGAGAGAATAACCTGTATGTTAAAACTGACTCTTTAACACACCAAGGTAACATTACTAAATCAAATTATCTCCCACCACCTAGAAAGGACATTCAGATAGGTTACTCAAATTGAGATTCAAATTCACCAAATCTGTTTCTGCAAAGAACAGAATCATTGGTCAAAACTCCCAATAGATGCAAGAACTAGCCAATTTTACATATCATTTGTGTTGTTTAATGTCCAATCTTCATTTGTTAGAGAATCATAATCAAAGAATCATTCTCCAGACCTTTCTGGTACAACCCCAAACGAGTGATAGACAAGCTGAAAAATATGAAATGTGCATCATTCTGAAACAAATCAAGATCTTCAAATCACCTGCTGTGACTGAATGGCTAATACCCCATGAAAAGAGCACCATTGTGAAGATATGACAGAGGCCAAAGTACACAACTAATTAACAGAACAAAGACATGCTATCCAAAGAGTTATCTATCCTGTGTCTACCAGAGGGCTGGCCCAGTTTACACCGTTAGCCACTAGCGACTGCTGCTCCTTAGGCCAGTCTTTTTTTCATATGAACTAGTTTCTCTCTATCCTCAGCTCCTTGGAAACCACAGGGTTGTCATGGTAGCTGTTATCAAGGAGAAGGGAGTAAGAAGATGCTGACTACACCCTGTTTCTCTTCTCTAACGAGGTATAAGGCCAAGCGCCCCCTTTGTCTACACAAACACTATGCTCCCTTATGCTATAAGTAAGGTTGGCTGAGTTAGGGCTTAAATAGTCCATCGCCATCAGGGTCAGTGCTCTCTTTCTATGGGCGAAAGATCCTTGCTTTGACCCCCTTCTCCCAGCTGCAATAGGTAGATTTGGGCAAATGCTCTTATTGTTTTGCTGGCATTCTTTTTTTTTTTTTTTTTCTTCTCTCTTCAGTGGTACTAGGGAGACTGGAGTGAGTTCTCGGTTTTGTACACCAAAGAGAATATATTTGGCTCCCAAGATGCAATGGGGACAGGTGCCTCCCTTCTCTCTACCTGAACATCTTTCTTTCCACTTTGTTTTCATCAGTGGAAGTGCCCTTTGAGAAGAAAACACTTCCTGGTCCTCAGGAGATGCTTGAAAATTGAATGAGAGCCTCCATTTCTTTGTGACTTGCAGTTGGGGTGTCACCATCTTTAAGAATTTCCCATTTCTAGCAGGAACCAGCTATGAAGCAAAATGACTAAAAGAGGTACGTAAGAGGGGAGAATCCGCAGAGACATTAATCACCATGAGACTCTCCTTTCTTGTTACACTCGTCAAGTAAGAAGAGGGCCAGTCAGTGGCAAAGGCGAAGAGTTAACATGGGAGATGCAGCACTGTAGGCTGTGTGGTTAGAGCCTCGCTATTAGAGAAAGGGAAATTTCTACAGGAGATCAGAACTTGGTGCCTCGGCCCATGAGTTTCAGGACGGCAAAGTTGTAAGTGGCAGCAATCATGAAGGTGAGCTGTAGGGAAGAGAAGAGAGAAGACCAATGAGAGTAGAAAAGGCAGCTCGCTCTCTCTTCCAATTCTTTTGGGAATGAGGAAGAGTAGAAATAAAATCACAGGTAAATAAAGAAAAAATATTCTACACAAAAAGAGCACATTCAAGCTTTTGCCCTATATACTTGACTAGAAATGCTCCATGAGACAGGCCCAGAGAATCAACTCAACAAGGATTTTTTCCACACCTCTGCTCTGTCCAGCACTGAGTTT
Source organism: Dama dama (assembly GCF_033118175.1). Taxonomy (NCBI): domain Eukaryota; kingdom Metazoa; phylum Chordata; class Mammalia; order Artiodactyla; family Cervidae; genus Dama; species Dama dama. The sequence continues at coordinate 9,652,476 of NC_083714.1, read as the reverse complement.
TCCTCAGGGAAGTGAACACTACCTGGGCTCTGCCATCATCTTATCTGTATGTCTGAGTGACCTAGACTTCCTGTAGAGGCATAGCCCCACTGTGCAGCACAACCTTCTCCCACTTAATACAGCCATTTATTTCACAAGATGAAGAACAACTCAACTCTGGAGAAAACCCTCAGCGGTGGGAGTCAGGAGTGCTGCAAGCTGATCCTGGGCAGATCAACACTTATTCGTACCCCGTGTTCTTAATATTGAAGGCACGACATTGACACTGTGCCATAACACCATCAATAATAACAATTCTAATAATGTTAAGAGGTCCTTCCAGTATTTTCAGGAGAGCAACTAAATCCCTTGGAAGGCATCCAAGATGGATTCCTATTTATGGTATATAGAATTCCAGGTTATAAAAAAATCATGCTTAGTAAGGTTTCAGTGTTCTTGTCACGGATTTGACTAGGAAGTGTTAAGAATTAATGATAATTTCTGGCTGCAAAGCACTTGGCAATGTTACATGCTCTGTAAATGCTACATATTATTATTCTTTTTTAAATTATGTAGGTATGTATGTATTTGGCTGTGCCAGGTCTTAGTTGCAGTAAATGGGATCTTTGATCTTTGTTGCAGCTTGTAGAATCTTTAGCAATGGCATGCAAGCTTTTAGTTGTGGCATGTGGTATCTAGTTCCCTGATCCGGGATCAAACCCAGGTCCCTTGTGTTGGGAGCTCAGAGTCTTAGCCACTGAACCACCAGGGAGTCCCAATATCTTATTTCTTGACCATGAATCTCTTTCCTCCTCTTCCTTCACATCACTTGCTTGTTCCTATCTCATTTTTGGAAATTTTCTGCCTTGCCATCCCAAAGTAGAAGGACATAGTCTTTATACTCTGCTGTCTCTGCCCAGGAGTTTCTCTCCAGCATTTCAAGTTTAGAAGGAATTTATCTTTTTACCTTTTGGTATAGCTATCCCCAAGCTATCCCAGGACCATTCATTTGCCAAGATCATTCAAAGACAACTCACCAGGGAAACCAGTGTGGCTGCAGCCCCCACAAATGCGGCAATAAACAGATGGAAGGTCATTTGGAACTGTAAAAAAATACAGAAGAACTGGGTCTTGCAACAGCAAAAATAAGCTGTGCTATAGATTGTGAAGCGCAACTTTCAGAAGGTGTTGATATTTTTTGTGTGTGTTAATTTGGCATCTCTAACTAACTTGCCACATCCCAGAGTATAGGCCTCCCATTCCCCCGTGTACCCATAGCACCCAGAACACAGAATACTCATAAAATAGTATAGTCCTCCCAAATAATCAACTGGTTCCCCACGGTTGTGCCTGGGATCCCAAAACATTTTGCTTTCAAAGAAATGGTTTACTGCCTTCTTCCTTCCTTTTATTCCCCTGCTGCATTTGTGCATAAGATCCATTTTCAATACAGTGTTTTCCTTTTTCAAACGTACTTTCTTTTTAAATGAGATTGAGAAGTTCCAAACGAAATGTGTGTTATAAAATCTATGAATATCTGTGCACAACTCATTTCCTTGATAAGGTTTTTAAGAATAAAAATGTTCACTTGGGGGATTTTCCCATTAAGCTCTATCTTTACCTAAAGCTACAAATTCCTCTTTTAAGAGAGTAAGCCTTAGAATGGAAGATTTTCTCTGCTGTTTTTAGGAAACTAGATATTTTAACATGTATACACTCACTGGCTCAGGTGATATTTCACAGAAGGCAATCTGCTAACTCAAAACCCAGCAAAGAGAAACTGTAGTCCTTAAAATCCAAGATGGATAGAAATGTTACAGTTTGCACCATTTCATTGTAAAATAACCCAATGGCTCACTCACCTCAGCTGTTTTGCAGATGGACAGAAGGTTGGAGCCACACACCTTGCCAGGGAAAGCATTCCATGGGAGAACACCTAAGTAAGAGACAAATCTCACAAGGTAAGCTTCACAGAGTTTTGGGGTTACCTGGAGAACTTCTTCCATCTTTAATCATCCTGGCTGAAAAGTTGGGTCCTACTAATTATCAGGATTTTCTTTTCTAAAGATTTACTAAAAAAATAGAAGGTGGTATTGAACAGTTGCAAAATTTTCTGTTTGTTATTGAAATGAACTGCTTCTGGTTTCAGAACAGCAGTCAACTAAGAGAGAGCAGTGCAAACAGCCAAGAAAACTCCCACCACTTCCAACAAGTTCCCTTTTCAGGGAAGAAATCTCTCTGGTTTCAGTGGAGAGGGATTAATGAACTAAGATTCAAGCATCCATACTTCTTATTTCTCCCCATAAATACCACCCTCCTTAGCCTAAGAACCAAATATATCATGCTTCTATAGGGAGTAGGGGAGCCAAGCCACCCTAACTCACCATACATTCTGGCATCAGCACAGAGAGTGCCTATACTTGCAGAGGTCTTGCTGGGGGCGGCAATAGACTGGCAGGTGGTCCAGGTGTTGAAGTAAATGTATACAGGCACAGCAGAGCAGGCAAACACCAGGAGCCACACAACGGTCAGGGCATAGGTAATGCCCACAAACTAAAACAATTGACATGGAGTGGTTAGAAATCAGTGTCAGCCTGCAGACATTGAAATGTAAACAAAGAGATCCTGGAATGGCATATGCCAGACATGAGACCAGATTTCAGGGATCTCTGCCAAATGAAATTAGTAAGTGGGGCACCTCTGCCAAATGTCATTGGCAGTATTTTATCTACTAGAGAATTGGCCCCAAGTAATAACGGGGAGGGGGAGAATGGGTGGGGGTTGGAGTGAGGAGGACCCCTGGGTTAGAAAGGCTTCGGGAGATTGTTTGGACAGATAAGGTGTGAAGAAATCAAAAGAGATCTTGAAAGAAAGTCGTGCCATTTAAATGCCTTAGGCTGAGCTTAGAAAATGTCCCTTGTCAAAGGACTTTGGATCCCTAGTTATTGAATAAAGCCAATAAAAGATTTCAATTTCCAATCTAAAAACCTTTCTAAGCCAACTGCTAGCCACAAAAGACAACAACACAATCCCCAGATGTTCAGCCCCCAAATGGTCTTTAACTCTAGAGGCTGGAAACCAATGTGTACCTCACTAGAAGCATAATAGCCCTCTGACAGATAAGGCCTTAAATGCAGATCTATGCTAGTTCCCTCTGGGACCTTCAACAATGTAGGATCCCAGAATAGTATGGATTCCATCTCGGAGTCAATTACTTAATTTCTATGATCCACCCTTCCTCTCAGATCAGGAACCTACATCTCAATCCACTGAGTAGCATTTTAAATTCTTAGGCAGTCAGATCTACTCTTGCTGTGGTCCCAGCTAGGAGGGGATCAAAAAGGTACCAGTAGATGGCTTAGAAATGGTCTGATTGTATGAAGCACCCCACAGAACTCAGGCTTTCCCTTTTGAGATGAAATTTTTCTAGGGACCTTTTGAAAAGTGAGGCTAAGCCAGCTGGGCACCACGTTCTTCCTGACCTTCTCATTTGGCCGTAGCCATCAGGTCCTCACTCAGAAGCCAGGCCCCTAGAGAGGACCCAGCCTTGGGTGGGGATGAGGCCACAGACTCATGCTCAGTTGTCCCCCACCCCTTGTTATTGCCACAAAATCCTGAGGATGATCACCTTGTCGGGATGTCCTAGCCATTTTCCCAAACAATGACACACCCGCTCCAAAGAATGAGCTTGATGTTGGCCTCTGGAACCCCTCCCCTTCTGGCCCCCTGTTACCGTTGCACTCAAGCCCTTGCCGCAGATGGTGGTCTTGTAGTCGCCAAAGATCTGCCTGACTGCGCCAGTGGTGTAGAAGCCCTCGGCCAGCAGGAGGGCCCCATAAAGGAAGAAGAAAGAGGCAGTTCCATAGATGACATACTGGAAAGCATGGATCCTGTGTTAACAGATAACACAAAGCCAGAACATCTTATGCATGGAGGACCCGGTTCCCTTGCTGCATAAGTCAGTTGGACTCTTGAGTAGGCTCCTAGACAAAGCTAGGGATGCTTTAGGGGAATCACTAGGTTCTTCCTCTAGGCTTCTACCTTGTACTTATTGAAGTAACTGGAAAAGGGAATGACAACCCACTCCAGTATTCTTGCCTGGAGAATCCCATGGACAGAGGAACCTGGTGGGCTACAGTCCACAGGGTCACAAAGAGTTGGACACAACTGAGCAACTAACACTTTTTGAAGTAAAAGAAGATGCTCCTCCCCCATATTTGGCTTACCCTGTGACCTGAAGAACTGAGGCCCTACTTTACTTGGCCTGACCCTTCAGAGATGCTCCCTCAGAGGAGAGAGGAGAGAGGAGCTAAGTAAGAAGGAAGATGGATAAAGGAAGTAGAGCCTAACTTGCTCTAGAAACAGGAGAGGCTTAGTATTGGGCCAGAGCACACTCAAGTGTTGTGGTGAAACGAGAGCAGCAGCCCCACTCTGTCCAATCAGTGTGCCTCCTGCGAATTCTCTATATGGACCACTGCAGAGGCTCCAACTCAGTCCATGTTAACCCTACCCAGCAGAATTGAGAACATGTGAGAAAAAGCAAGGGCAGGGGTGGGGTGGGTGTGGTTAGGAGTGAGGTGGCAGGCAGGCAGACCTCCTCCCCTGAATGTGGCACTTCCTCTTCATTTAGGGCTTCAGATGTACTGTAGGTGGGATCTGCACACATATCAATGTGTGTATGTGGAATCTAGAAAAAATGGTACAGATGAACCTATTTGCAGGGCAGGAATAGAGACATAAATGTACAGAACAGATGTGTGGACATAGAGTGGGGGGAGGGATGGATAAATTGAGAGATTGGGATTGACATATGTATACACTGTGTGTGTGCTAAGTCGCTTCAGTCGTGTCCAACTCTTTGCAACACTATGGACCATAGCCCGCCAGGCTCCTCTATCCATGGGGATTCTCTAGGCAAGAATACTGGAGTGGCTGGCCACACCCTCCTCCAGGGTGCCTTCCCAACCCAGGACTTTCCCAACCAAGAAACTTGGCAGGCAGGTTCTTTACCACTAACACCAGCTGGGAAGCCCCATATATATATATTCACTTTCACTATATATACACTACCATGTGTAAAATAGATAGCTAGTGGGAAGGTGCTTTATTAGCACAGAGAGCTCACTTTTGTGTTCTATGATGACCTAGATGGGTAGGATGGCAGGGGAGGGTAAGATGGAGGTCCAAGAAGGAGGGGATATGTGTATACATATAGCTGGTTCACTTTTTTGTACAGCAGAAACTAACACAACATTGTAAAGCAACTATATCCCAATAAAAAATTGTTTTTTAAAAAAGAAGGAAGACCCAGGAATTCTGTCTGGCTCCACACCAATCCCCTACTAGTCACTAAGGTACTGATGAGTTTCATGTCTCTAAGATAGACAGGATTGGTAGGGGAGAGTAGGTACTTACACATTGATAAGATACTCATAGTCCTGGTAGTTTTTGGAGAAATACGTCTCAATTAGCTTTTCTGTACCAGTGAGTGCTTCATGTCCACAGCCACAGAATAGTGCCACCCCAAAGAAACACAATCCAGTGGCCACCAGGGAAGCAAAGGGGGCCCCTACGAGACATCTCGCACAGCACTCTAACAAGCCTGAAGAAAAAGGAGGGCAAACAGTCAGGGATGTACAATACATAGCTCATCACTCATCTCTCTCTGCCAGCCCAACCAGGCCCTGTGCTCACATGCATGGATGCAGGGTTGGAGGAGGCTCAGAGACAAAAAGCAAGAGAGTCTAGAACCTCAGAATTTTGGAATGTGAGACTGACTCCCTCAAACCATATTTTGTTCCATTCTTAAAGATTAATCCTTACCTTGAATTCCCAAAATGTCCATGAGTTTTTGAATAATCAGTATTCAAGTAGGCCACTAGAAATGATGCTCTCATTCCCTCCTTTCTTATCTTTCTGATTTGTTTGTTTTCACCATTTATCAACTTTTATGGAGTACTTACTGTGTGCCCAGCATTGTGCTAGGTGTCATGTAGAGTGTGAACATATAAAAGACATAGATACTGCCATGGGGACATTTTTGTCTATGGAGGAGAATGAGCTAAGTAGACCTGATATTTTCAACCAACAGTTTCAGGCAGCCTAGTAAATGGCTACAAAGGGTAAATGCCCTTTGAATTTCACAGAAATATTGATATTGCCAGGCAAGAGTTGACCCTTAAAGAGCATTTCAGGTGGGAAAACTCTGAAATTGCATGTTCCTGGGTATTTCTGAACATTGTATTTGTGGCACAGAATGCTTGATTCTTCTTAGTCTGGATGTCTGGAGAGCAGTCCAAAGAAAGGAGGAAACTGGCAGAGGACAGGAGAGGTTCATGGGAGGATGACTATTATTCACAGTAGTAAACATACAGGCTAAATGATATGGGGACACTTTGCATGACTGACTTGTCCCCCTATGCTACAGTTTGGCCAATGTCCCCACCCTTAGTCCTACCCTGGAGTTCTGTCAAAACAACTACAAAGAGATGTTATACAAAGCCAACAAAGCATGAAATGTCTTTCTGGCATGACAAAACACACTAGGGCCTGGGAATACAGCTGTCTTAAAATGCTGAGACTCTGAAATTCCCCAGATCTGGTACCCCAGGCCCCATGCAAGTGTTGCTGAGAAACAGGAAGGGCACGTAAGAAGTCACAGGTTCTGAGAGTAGCTGTGTCCCAAGTACAAGTCCTGAGCTCTAAGGTGTCATGTGGAGTGAAACAACAAATGTTTCATCCATCCAGTAGATGATGGAGAAAGGCACCTTCTAGCCTCTTGGCCACAACCCCAAAAGGTTAAAGAAATGAAAATCTTCAGAAAATAAATTATATATACACTAATTTTATCCATCTATTCACATATCATATAGATATGGTATATGAATTATTTTTGTATATATTATATGCATTGTTGCTGTTCAGTCACTGTCGTATTTGACTGTTTGTGACCCCATGGACTGCAGCATGCCAGGCTTCCCTGTCCTTCACTATCTCCCAGAGTTTGCTCAGACTCATGTCCATTGAGTTGATGATGCCATCCAACCATCTCGTCCTCTATCATCTTCTTCTCCTTCTGCCCTTAATGTTTTCCAGCATCAGGGTCTTTTCCAATGAGTCATCTCTACGCATCAAGTGGCGAAAGTATTGGAGCTTCAGCATCAGTTCTTCCAATGACTATTCAGGGTTGATATACTATATGCATATATAAATTATTTGTGTGCATACACACACACACAAATAAATAGCAAATGTGCCAAGAAGCTGCTATTTTGGAAAAGCATGCTGAAACTCCTTACACAAATAAAATGCATTGTATTCACTTTTAGATTTGGACTTTATCCAAAGCTCATTTTTTTAATGCCAGGGACCAGGGGAATCCTTTGCCTGACTCTCTTAATACTAGTACAGTTTCTTTTTAGCCCTGAGTGCTTGACCATCTGGTGATGTGCCTGAACTATGTCCATGTGAACAGATTCTGAAGGACCAAATTATCTCTATCGTGAGAAAGCTGAGGTAGAGGCATTTGTCTCTGTTCTCAGGGCCACAGTGTGAGTGAGTCCTCTGTCCCACTGTCCCCTAACATGATAGCCCTTCCTTGGTGCTGAAAGAGCCTCTTCCTCAATATTCTTGTGTGTCACCCCAGAGATGAGGCATAGAAGCCCAAGCCAAGCAAAATAAGTAGCTAACATTTGAAGCAGAACTGCATTTGCTCCCTTCTCTAAGAACTGAAGGCCAACTGTCAGAAAACTTGGCCTCTGTGGGAAGCAATCAGTTTGTAGCTGCGCTGCTCTAAATGGAGGCAGAGTTTACTTAGTATGAATTGTGCTTGGTAAGAGTGCCTCATTAGATACTGGCACATGGAGTGTGAGTGTGTGTGTGTGTTCCCACATGCACACACTTGTGCCAGAGTGGGGGCACATGCATGAATGCAAACATGCACATAAATGCATGTATAAGCCAGAGAGAAAAACAGCACTTGAAATTGATTATTGTTCTCAGGAAACATTCAGATATCAATCTTCCTCTTTCTTTCTTTCTTTTTTTTTTTTTTTGATCACGATTTTTTTTCCATTTATTTTTATTAGTTGGAGGCTAATTACTTTACAATATTGTAGTGGTTTTTGTCATACATTGACATGAATCAGCCATGGATTTACATGTTCCCCATCCTGATCCCCCCTCCCACCTCCCTCTCCACCCAATCCCTCTGGGTCTTCCCAGTGCACCAGGCCCGAGCACTTGTCTCATGCATCCAACCTGGACTGATGATCTGTTTCACCCTAGATAAAATACATGTTTCGATGCTGTTCTCTCGAAACATCCCACCCTCGCCTTCTTCCATATGGTAACGATAACCTTATATGCCTATCTTCCTCTTTCTTAACAGGTCAAGATACTAGATGCATCTTGTAAGTCAAGAAAAGGAGCTTGGAAATAAACAGTGCGGCCATTTTCCTTCTCTGCCTATCCAAATCTTCCCCACCCCCAAACTCTTAGAATCTTCTAGTAAAGAAGGTCTCTGAAGCCTGGGGGTGGAGGGAGGGGAAGGTGCATGACCCCACTGTTCCCTCTCTCCCCAGCACAGGGTCAGGGCTTGGACAGAACCCTCCATAGCTCCCCTGGACAAAGAAGCCTTGTTTTTTCCCTGAGATCTCAGGAGCCTCATTTGTATTCTGCAGGGGCCTCCAGGCCTGGGGGTGGGAAGGGGGTCAGACCCAGGGAACAATGGAAGAACTGTTTGTTTAGCCCAGAGTAAGGAGAACCATCCTCCCTAGCAAGTGACCGTCCTGCGCCCACTGACTCACCCCACCTTTTTTATCCTGGAAAGGGCTAAAATGGTGGTTCAGGTGAGATCAGGAATGAAAAAACTTGAACTCTTGCTAACGAAACAGAATTCCACTCTAAGTTTCAGCTGATGCCCCCTCCAGGGTTGTAAAGATCAGGGGGGAAAGCCTTGTTAGTTTATCTGATCCCTGTTTCATCCAAATAATCAGAGAGTATCATATATAGTGTTCTTACTGGGTGATAAAGGGCTCAGCCTTGGGAGCAACTCTGAATCATCCACTGATATTCTTTCTTCTTCAATACATTTTTCCTCCATTTTCTTAGAGCTCAAATAACTTAGCACCCCTTTTTCTGCTCTACTGCCACTCAAAGCAAGGTACAAGAAAGACCTAGGCTTTAATGAGTCTCTAACATGGAGTTGAAATTAAATGGCCCTGAGTATATCTATCACTCTTCAGCTATAAATAGTTCAACAATATCAGCATAAGATGTCCATCTCTTCACATTGAAATGAAATGTTTGTTCTGGGGGCATTTAAGTTCAGCAGAAGTGAAGCATCTCCACCAGTCAGCCCAAGCAAAAAATCAAATTTTGGATTCCAACTGGGAAAGATTCAGAACATGCAATAAATTGTGTCTTCAAAGAAGTTTACAATCAAAATATTCTGAGAAAGGTTCATTGGGTTCCCTTTGATTTGGGGATGTGTGAACAATAACCTAAAGCCAAAGGTTCTCCATTTCAGAAGACTTCATGGTTGAAAAGGTACCGGTTTGATTCAGGAAGGCCATGAGGGATTCTGTAGAAGTTCCTTGGCCTCTCAAGAGGCATTCTTACATTTCCAGGCTAAGTATTGACTGCAACATGGTGGAGTTGGCAGAAAAGAACTATATAGCAATAATATTACCCAATGCAACCAAATTGAATTAAACCACCTGATCTTTTCTAAAGATTTTTGTATAGATCATTTTTAAAGTCGTTACTAAATTGGTTATAATATATTGCTTCTATTTTATGTTTTTTTTTTTGAGATTTTGGCTCTTAGGGATGGAGGGGATCTTAGCTCCCTGACCAAGGATTGAACTTGCACCCCCTGCATTGGAAGGCAAAGTCTTAACCACTGGACTGCCAGGGAAGTCCCTAAACCACCTGACTTTGATGAAAGATCATACAGAAAAATAATGACTTTCCCCAGGGGTTGCCTTTCCATTCATTGGATTCAGTACAATTATTAAGCATATGGCAATAACCTAGATACTGTGGGAAACAAAAGGGAACTATAAGGCCCAGTCCCTTCCTTCAAAGACCTTTCAGTCTTGTTGGGGAGAACAAACATATCGGCAAATCAAAGACCAAAGCTACCTACAATTTAGTGTTTAAATGTGTATAACCAAGCCCTGTGGGCAAAATGTAAGCAAAGGGGAAATATTCTGTGTTGGCTAGATGTATCTGCAAACTCCCAAAACTAATCAATCTGTGATAGAACTTCAAATACTTCTCATTAATGCTCTTCACAGGAATCTGACAAGGATCAACAGGACTGTTGTGACTCTCATCCAGATTTCTGTCTATCCAAGGTACTGGGTTGATTCTGATGCTGTCTCTTTAAGCAGGAGCCAAGGGCTCCCGAGCCCTCCCTCCTTTCCCATGCCCTGGACATGCCTCAAGGACAAGCTCCATGATGGAAATTCAGTTTGAATCTGGGAACCCATCAAAGGGAGGAAAGGAAGGTCTTTCATCAAAAGGGATGATAGAAAGAGACCAATTGTGCCTTGCACAAATCCCAGCCTGTCCCTTGAATCCAGCTGACAAAGGGAGAGATAGAAGAACCCTATACAATAGAGCTAAACAACAGGCAGGCTCATTGAGCGAAAAACTGGCCCCATCTCTCTAAGTCTCTAATCTGAGCTACAGTCTTACTCTCCTCCCAGAACCCACCCCTTAACCTCACCCCATGAACAGAGGCTCACTTGATCAGGACCTATCGCAGTTGACAGGGCCAAGATGCTAGAGCAGCCGTGACTGGTACCAGGAATGGATGGGGATGAATGGGTGGGTTCTAGGAGTAAAACAACAATCATCAGGAGGTGCCAGAGACAAAGACTTTTGCTTATGGCTTTATCCAGATCAGACAAAGCCTTGCTTATAATCTTGTCTTTCCTACATGAAATCATCACTTATACCATGTTCAAGTGCTGGAAAGGGGCTCTGTAGCCACTGGGGCATGAAAATCCAAGCTTGCTAGATAGTCAAGTCATGCAGACATAATTAAATAAAAATGAAGCTCAGCCTCCTCTTTGAAAAGATATTATTATTACCATGGCAACAGGATCTGGACCACTTTGTTTCCTATATTCCCTACTCCTCCCCCAAACACACACACTCACACATGCACACATGCATGGGTGCATACATGCATTGATGTACGCCAACTTGTACCCAAACATTGGGAGGCTGGGGTGGAGACTGGATTGTTAAACTCTATCCCTGACATGTTGTCCTCACTTTGCCCACTTCTGGGAAAATGAAAGAGAAGCAACTGGTACTAAACTGAGAGACAACAGTTTCCATACTTCATTCCTCAGCCCAGTCTCCCACCAATTCCTCCTCTTCCCTTGGTTGCAGTGTGAAGCTGTTCTAGGGAACCTTGTTCTCTTCCTTGGGATGTCACTGACTCCTTTCCAGAGCCCGGCCTGGCAGAAAGCTCAGAGGCCAGTGCAGAGCTGAGTGATCACCTTTAAGACCATTTTAAAATAACCAAGGGGTTTTCAATGAGAGTTTGACACTGGGCAGGCCCTGACAGTGGGAAGGGAAGGGAAAGCTACTCTGTTCACCTGCCAAGGCTGCTGTTATCTTTCCCAATCAGTTTACTGCCCTAACTTGATGTTTTCTGGACCTGAAGTTCTGTGGGCAAGGAGGGCATTTCTACTGTTGCTTTCTTTCAACACCAAGAACCCTGGGGACGGTTTTCAAGGCTTCAGGGTAACACACAACAAGGGAAAAAGATGCCATTGGCATCTGCTTTCATGGATTTGGAGACTGTATTTTCCCTCCTATCCATTTCTCAAGGGTTTCTTGGGTCTATTTACTATTCAGAGAGATTTGAGAGTGTAGTTCTAGTTGTCAGGTTGTTGAGTAAATTTCTGGCTTTCCTAGCAGAAAGCCAGGGCAAAAGGCCCTTGAATCAGAGCAGACCTTTTAATCTGCCTGGTTCTCCTCTGGCTCTGCTGGGCCGAGGTAAGGAGTGGGGTGGGGAAGGGTACATATGATCATTTTAGTCAGTGTCTCTAGGAAAAGTAAGTGAATGTGCTGGTTTTCATCTGCTTTCTTTTTAGCTCCTGGCACTCTTGCAGCTTTCTTGCCATCATGATGGGATTCAGTTAGTCTTCAAGCATTTAGTAAAAACCTGGACCCCTGCTTTGCCTCCACACTTTTTGCCTGGGCTGCACTCACACTGTGAGCCAGCCAAAACTACACTGCTCAGCAAACAGCCACCTTTGGAGGGAAGCATCATAGTCTGGTTACCAGGGTAACAGCCACTGTTCTCAGACATCAGGCTTTGCAAGAGCCAATATTTTGCTGTTCGGTAATGGCATTGTGTTACTAAGCAGAGAATAATCAGCTATTGCTCTTTGGCTCTTTTCCAGTTCCATTGTTATCCAAAAGACTCATTTGGAACATCCCTCTCCCAAGTCAGGACAAGGTTTAGTGAACTCTCATGTCCCTTGTAAACCTTTTGTGTGAACACTACAGAATTCCCTGTTCCTCCTCATTTCCGATCCTACTTGATTCTCCGTGGTGGAGGTAGTGAGCTTCCTATTCCTGGGGATGATTAAGAAGAAGCTGTAGGAACATTTGAGAAGGGAATCCTGCACTGAGAATTAGCTCAGACAGCTTCTAAAGTTCCTTCCAGTTCAATCCAACATTCTATGATATAATCTGTCCAGTGCAATAGTTAAACAGCAACACACTCCCTGTCGGAAGCAGTAGCAGTCCAGTACCTTGCTAGAGATGGTCTATTACTTAAAAAGCATTTGAAATATCAATACTTTGCTATTGCGTAACTGAGAGCATAATGGCTACTCTATCATGTGCACCTAGCCCAAGTATGGCTCACCCTCAGATTAAGAGATCCCATACACAGCTTCGACTGTTCCCTCATCTGCAATAATCTTCCCTGGAGGAAATCATCTAGCCTCTGTAACAGGAAACTGTCCCTATGGTCACCTGATTTTTCCTGCCTTTTCCTCAGGGCTTTTACTCCCTAAGGAAGTAGTATTCAGCATCCTTCTTTATTCCCTCTCTGTTTTTGATTCACAACCTACCCAATCAGCTGCCCTGACTTCAGGTAAGGTTCTTGACATTATCTAGGACAGGAACTGAGTTCTTGCAATATTCACCTCTCATTTGGCCCCACTCGACTGGACAATTCTTACCCAAGTGCACAAAGTACATGCAAAGAAACTCAATCACTTCAGGAAGAATAAGAGACAGCCTGTACATGCATCATTGTATAATAATTAGTATTATTATTATTTACAGCTGTTATAGAGTTTGCCCATTTTCAAAGGACTCCCACATATTATTTTTTATTTTTATAACCCTGAAAGTAGACAAAGCAATTATCATTATCCCTATTTTCCAGATGATGAAGTAATAATTCATAGCAACCTACCCAATGTCACCAAGTTCATAAGTAGCAGATCTGGGATTCGAACCTCATTATGTTCACTTCTAGTCCAGTGCTCGTGCCTTCTTAATTATCCTGCCTGAATACATGCCTCAAGAGCTCTCTCAGTGTTTCAGGATGAAACAACTTAAAAACTGACACTAGCCTAATATAATTGAAAACCCATCTCCGTAGATGTTTTTGGAATCTTCTGGGTAATACATTTGATGGTGAATACACAGGACAGTTGATTCTAATTTCATTTAGGACACATTCAAGCTGTTGCTCTTGTTTTGCCAAATATGAGCAATGTCTACATGTTTCTGTGGCCTCCTGTATGAACAAAAATTCTTGTGCTATGTACATCTTGCACTCAGTGAACACTACAAGAGACCAGACCATGTAGCTTCTCTCTACAGAGATGCCCTTAGGACTCAACCAAGTCAGCAAAAGCCCTAAGGTCCCAGTAGCCTCCTTGTTACAGCAGGGATTTAGAATCTGAGTCACGCCCTCAGGAAGGCTAAGTCTGTAATATTTGCTAGATATGGTCACCCATATGTGTGCATGTGTGTGCACACACACACAGCCCTACCCATATCTCTTCCTTATGGTAAAGCCATTAAGGATTTTATTTTCATTTCCTGAACTTGAGATCGGCCTCCTCAGCCATGGCCAAACCTGAATCCATGTCACTCAATTTCATTCTGATGCCCCACAGGGCCCAAATTTTGTTTCAAGCAAGCAGTCATTTGTACAGTTGAGAGCCAGCCAACATTAGTTGCCTACAGCAGAACCAAGGATGTCAGCTGACCAGGCCATTACCAGTACATGGGGACCAGGGGAAAAGAGAAGGCAGAGGGAAGTAAGGGGGTAGGAGGACACATGACCACATCCAGCCCTCCAGACACTCTCTCCAAGGACCTGTGGGACTCTCCATGTGCTGCTGGAGTTCTTTGGCAATAAAGCATCATTATCAGTACAGCAGAGAAGGAGTTAATCTAATTGCCTGCTAAGGAATGAAAAAGAAAACAAGTGCCAGAACACAATTCATTTCAACCATTAGAAACTCCAAACTCCAAAGTTCTTGCAAATTCCTATGCTCTGGCTTGAATCTTCCAATCTAAAGTTTTTGAAACTCACCCATGTCTTTGGGACTCTGACTCCAATGGTAGCCGGCTGGCTAGTCTGTTTGTTCAGCTGGAAGGATCCTGGTCTCTCCAGTCTCCTTCTTCGGTCCTTTACTTTTTCTCTCTGAGTATCTTTGTCCTCTTCTCCTGCAATGAAAAGGGCTTTCTGATTGACAGCCAACCCCCTTAAAGGGACAGGCCCACTTTCCTCCTCCTCTCCTCCTCCCCTTCTCCTCCCCTTGTCCCCACCTCCTCAGGATACTCCCTTCTCTAAGGCCTCCGTCTTCTCTTTCTGCTTTTCAGTGCCAATTGTCTCTTTTTCTTTTTTTCTTCTCCCCCCACCCCCCACCAAGGCTTGCCTATGTGGAATTTCACTTTGCTGCAGAGACATCTGGAAATGTGGTTTGGGGGTGGAAATAAAAGAAAAAGGTCCTGCAAGCCTCCAACTGATCCTTAGCTCTATTTTGGTATGAGATGATGTGGCAGCGTAAGTGTTGGAGGCCATGAAGGTGGTAGCCCTGGTGAGGCAGTCAGGGTCAAAACCCTAGATGTGATCTCCTAGTCTTTCTAACTCTGCCTCAACACCACCCCTCATGCCTAACTGTTCTTGACCCTATCCACCTTTACCCTCCCCCTCCACTCTAGAAAATAAGCGCTTCTCCTAACTCCTCCCATTCCAGTTTTAGAAACACAATAGAGAAAAAAAAATGTCTTTTAAAAATAATTTCCTCCAAATCCTTCTTGGTTTCAACTGAATGAGGACAAAACACAAGCTGTTGATTCCTCGAACAGATTTTGACCAAGCTGGAGAAAGCTAGAATTGTAATCATTTTATAGACAGGATAACGGAGACCCAGGGAGGGGGCAAGAAGACATGCTGTGCAGGTTCACAGAACAGGCTAAAGAAAAGGTGAGAGCTGGGGATGTGGGTGATTTCCATGGAAGGTAACTGACTCACAGAAGAACACAATCTGGGCATTAGGTAGCAATACCCCACCCTCAGAATAGAGAGTCATGAGAGAGCTGTATCCAGGGTGATGAGAGGCAAGGAGTGGGTGGAGGTAAAGCCATGGTTGTCAGTGAGGGTGGAGGGAAGGGGAAATAAATATGGTCCTTGCCTCAGAGAAAGACGCATGAAGAATAATAGCCAAATCAAGGAAATTATAATATAAAAAACCTAGTAATAATTATTTCTAAAGACTGTGAAGGTATTTGAGTGCCCAGGACTAGGTGGGATTCATGTATGGAAGTTTTCTAAAAGAACTGAATCTTAACCAGTGTCTATCAAACTGCTTGTTTGTGTTCCCTAGCCCTTCAGGAGCCTCAGAGAGACACAACTCTCTTTGACTTTGAGGTCTGCATCCTCCCATGGATGGCCTTTGAGGAAACTGGTTGACATATAAGTGGAGGACTACCCTACAACTCCAGGGAAGTAAGGTATGCCCTCCCTTCCTAATTTTCCCCATGGTTTTGCCTTGGGGTAAGAAAGAAGAGGAAGGAGGTATTGAGCAGATCCTAGATCTTTCTATGAGGGGAGAGAGGCAAAATTGTGTCTTACAGTTTTCTCTGTGAATTGAGACCTTGGTCATGTTTCTGGCTTGGGCTCTGCTGTTAGGAAATGGGTGAGTCTTCTGTAGATGCCCCTGTGGGTACCCCAGGTTCCTGAGTCCTGCCATAGTTGAGCAGAGGATCTAGAACTTTAGAGCCTCTGCTCTTATACCAGCCCCAAGGAGAAAGGATCCCTGTAAATGCTGCTCCTTTGGCAGAACCATATAATAGTGGTTTTCCAGAGCAGGCCAGACTAAGGCCATACGACTGATGGCAGACAGTCCCAGGATCTCTGACCTCACTAGCCCTGTTATCCAGCCATGGACTCTGCCTGCTGTGGGACTGGGCCAACAATTAACTTCTGGATGGTTGTTGTCAAGAGAATGGCTCTGGAGGAGAGGGAGAACCAAAAGCAAGAAGTCACCAAATGTGTGCCCTTTGCTTCTCAGATGGCAGGAGCTGAGCCCAAACTTCAAGGCCTCTTATTGATATGATGAGGGAGATGGTTTTTCACAGCTTGAATAGGTGAGACACTTCTACACCCAAGGGAAATCACTCAGCCTGGGTGTCTCACAAATCTGCCCCTGGACTCCTACCAGCAGCCCTGGGGACTGCTAAGCTATTGGGAAGAAAAGATGTGCTCCTGATAAACTCACAGAGACCAATTTTTCAGCTACATTCCCTTTAATACACATTTCTCTTCTCCTTTCCTTCAAATCTCTTGCCTCACTATTCATTTTGTCTTCTCCTCAGGTCTCAGTCTCTCAGTGTCTCTGTTTTTCCAGCTCTGTCACTGCTTCTCTCTGTCTCTTTCGCTCACCACACTCCTTGATGGAGCACGTCTTCCTGTGTCTCCCTTGTTCTTATGCCTGGGATGGTAAAGGGGCTCAGCCGGGTGACTGTGTCATGCTCACTGTTCCCAGTGCCTTAAGGTTCCCAGCTCTCCAGGATCTAGTATGCCACAGTGGCTCTGTAGGGCCTGACACTACCTCAGCTGCCACTCACCACTCTTCTCCTGAGTCTTTCCCACAGCTCTTATAGGGTTTTCTCCCTCCGTCCCCAAGTGGGCTTTTTTTTTAAATTTATCCAACTCCACATATTTCTGTGATTCTGTTTCCAGTGGTTCTACAGGCAAAATGTTCTCCAGAGTCCAGCCAGATCCCTGGCAGTGCCCAGGGATTCCCCTAGAGGGCAATACCAGTCTTCTTGGTGGTAGCCTGCTGCCTGCACTGGGTGACTGTGGGAACAATATAGGATTGTATGAAACTCATAAACAGTTTGCTTCATGCACTTCTGATGGTACCTCCAAAGATCTGGGCCTCCTTGATCATCACTTGCTTTAGTCATGCAGCTTTCTTGCAAATAACTCCAAATGCTTAGATAAAACATCCCCCCTCCGCTGTGTGATCACACAGTACCAGATTCTTGAAAGCCATGAGGCAAGAGGGTTCTCTTTTCTCCATTATACAAACCAAACTCTGAAATTCAGGGAAGTCCAGTGAATTTTTCCCAGGAAAGTAAATAAGTGCTCAAGTACCCAATCTGGTGAGCCACTTCTCCGTGTCCACATAAAAGATCATAAAGGGGAACAGAGAAGGCACAGTATCAGTGAAAGCTTGAGCTCACCTACTAACACTGGGGCTTCTGGAGCTGAGGTTTTGCTTCTCCCCAAGATAATGACTTCCCAGACCAAATTTTAAAAGGTAAGTGGCTTATTCTTACAGCTTTTCTGGCCCTGGCACCAAAACTGCTTGGCACGCAATATATTCTATGCACTTGTGCCTGGGCTTCCCTGGTGGCTCAGCAATAAAGGATTCACCTTTCTCCTGTAGGAGATGCAGGTTCGATCCCTGGATCAGGAAGATCCCCTGGTAAACGAAATGGCAACCCACTCCAGTATTCTTGCCTGGGAAATTCCATGGACAGAGGAGCCTGGCAGGCTACAGTCCATGGGGTCGTAAAGAGCCGGACACGACTGAGCGACTAAACAACAACAAAAGCACCTGCAACTAGAACTTTCCAAACCCAACTTCATGCCAATTGGCTTGACCTTGCCTTTCTGGCCAAGAGAACTGAGGGCCAGAGATGTCACGTACATTGAGCTGGCATGGAGTGGGAAGAAATGGGGAGTGGTGAGCTGGATGTGCATTTGTGAGTCAGGAGATGCCCATGGCTTAGGATACAGTGAAGGGTAGTCTGGAAGCCAGAACAGTCAGATGAATAAACTCAGGAAATGAGTGTCTGGGGAGCATCAAACAGCTACTAGCGACATGTAGAAATCAGTTGTCCACATAATCCACCTTCACAAACATGAAAACTCACCCAGTCTTGGCACAGTGGTCCCTGCAGAGTGCTGTATGTTTGATACAATCTCTGAGTGCAACAGAAACACTATTACTATCCTTGGCTGTCAGATACTCACCTAACTTCTGAGGATGAATGTTATTTGTTACATTTTGCTGATGGGGTACAGACACAGCTTTCCCAATGCCACCCAGGAAGCAAGGGACAGAGCCACTTATAGAGAATGCCTTTCCAAACTCTGATAGCCTTAGAAGTTGCTTGGAAAATTGTTTTGCTCCAAAAAGATGTCTGCACGGAAAGCCTCTGGCCTGAATAAGAACAGCCAGGGGTAACATGGACAGGTTTCTGGCTGCTATGGCTGGAGTTTGCAACCCTTTGTACTTCTCAGGCTAAGCAGAGGGCCCACGTTAGAACTCCAGGCAGGGCAAGTTACATGAACCTTATAGATCAGTGGGATTCAAAATCAATCACTGGGGATTAGTTAATACTAAGAACTTTCTTATACTTGTTAGGTGTGATAATAGCATGGTTGTTATTTAGTCGCTCAGCCATGTCCAACTCTTTGTGACTGCATGGACTGTAGCCCGCCAGGCTCCTTGGTCCATGGGGATTCTCCAGGCAAGAATACTGGAATGGGTTGCCATGCCCTCCTCCGGGAAATCATTCTGACCCAGGGATTGAACTCGTGCCTCCTGCATTGCGGGTGGATTCTTTACCACTGAGCCACCAGGGAAGCCCCTAATAACATGATAATTATGTTTTGGGAAAGAATCTTTTAGCAGTTAGAAATGCATAGCCAGATACTTACAGGTGAAATGTCATGATGCTTGGGATTGTTTTCCTCCCCTACAAAATCATAGTTAGATGAAATAACATTGGCTAAATGCTGAAAACTACTGAAGCTGGGTGATGGGGACATGGAGGTTCATTATACTATTTTCTCTACTTTGTGTATGGTTAAACTTGAGGTCAGAAAAGAGGAGTCATTATGGTTAAGATTGAAACAAACTCAGGGAAAAAAAAAGAAAGAGAACATTTTAAAGAGAGATCTCTGCTATTCCTGGGAGGATTCACATAACCTGATAAGAGTAAGAGGGAGACTTTTCACTCTGCACTCTTATGTGATGGGAATTTGCACAATCAGCCTTTGGTATCCTCGGGTTCACAACCTTGGATTCAACCACTGTGAATGGTTGGATACATGGGTGTGGAAACAGTGGATTCTAGGGGCTGAGGGTTGATTGTGGGTCTGGGGCATTCACAGATTTCGGTATCTGTGCGGTTCCTAGAACCAGTCACCTGCAAATACCAAGGGACAATTGTAATTATATGCATGCCTTAGTGTTTCTATTGAAAATCTCATTTGAAATGTGCTTCAGGCAGATTGAGGGACAGCAGTCTGCAGTCCCCTTGAGTCTGCTCCATTGATGCTAGGAGATCACAAGAGAGAAGCCCTTACCATGACAAGTTGGCCAGCCCCCACTCCCCCCACACACCCAAGCTGCCTGTGTTTCCAAAACACTGACCTATTCCAAAACACGGGCTGCCTCCAGCCGCAGGAGAGGACCCCCAGGAACCCCTTCTGAGACACAGTTGGAGGAGAGAGAAGGATTGCTCTTGCTTGTTCCCCATGGGAAGAGAAGACATGAGCCCTTGAATGAGAGAAAGTTCCTCAGGCCAAGAGGCTACTCCCTCACCTTCCAGAAGAACAAGGCCGTTCCTTGCCTCTCTTCTGGCCCTGAGAACAGTGAGGCCTATGCCTGCCGTGGAAGCCACCCCCTCAGGCAGATTCTAGGGCTTCCTCCTTTCAAATTTGCTGCCCAGGATGCCAGAAATATGATTCTGCCCCCTCCATCATCATCATCAAAGTTGACTGTCCCTTCAGAGAAGCCAGGCCAAGCCCTTCAGCCCCGGCTACTTGGCTGGTTCAAAGGAGTCAACACCACCTGTAACAACAGAGGTGGGCTATACCAGCACCTCAACCCAAAGCCTCGCTCCTGTGGAGCACATAATCTACCCTCGAGGCTGGGATGCCTTCCTTAAGGAACTGTGCCAGCATCCAGGATGGAGAGGAAGGGGAGCCTCAGTTATCCCTGCTAAGAACATACTCTGCAAAGAGTGAAAGTGTTAGGCACTCAGTTCTGTCCGACTCTTTGCGACCCCATGCACTGTAGCCCACCAGGCTCCTCTGTCCCTAGGATTCTCCAGGCAAGAATACTGGAGTGGGTTGCCATGCCCTCCTCCAGGGAATCTTCCTGACCCAGGGATCCAACTGGGGTCTCCTGCATTGCAGGCAGCTTCTTCACTGTCTGAGCCACCAGGGATCTGTGCTTCCTACATACTTCAGGAAAGCACAGATCATGGGGCCAGAACTTAGAGAAGATGCCTCACACAGGGAGACCCGCCTGCCCCAGCTGAGGCTTGTTTCCACCTCCTCCTCCCCATCCCTGGCTGAGCCTGGGCAGCTGCTCTCCCCACCAGCATGGGCTCCTCCTGCCACTGAGTAGCACGTGGCAGGCGCTGGGCCATGGGGAGCCCCCACCCCCCAACCACTCTCCCACTCCCCAACTTAGGAACTCCATTGCTGTGGATTTCCTGTGACAACTGGGAGGGCCCAGGAGCACAGGGCCCTGGAGCTGAGGCTGTGCGCAGGCTCTGTGGAGCTGCTGCCCCTCCCCCAGTCCCCAAAGCAGGGAGGGTTTTTTTTTAATTTATTTATTTTTAGTGAAGTCGCTCAGTTGTGTCCGACTCTTTGCGACCCCATGTACTGAAGGCTACCAGGCTCCTCCATCCACGGAATTTTCCAAGCAAGAGTACTGGAGTGGGTTGCCATTTCCTTGTGCTGGTTTCTGCCCTACATCAACATGAATAAGCCATAGGCATGCGTGCATCCCCAGCAGGGAGGGGTTAATGCACTCCTCCATCCTGGCTTGCCCCTTCCTAGGCTGTAGAAACCCTGGCCCTTGGAGGGAACCAGGTTCTTTTTTTAAGTACAGTTAGTACAAAACCATAAAGTCTAAGAAGCAATTTCCCCAGAGGACCCTCCAAAGAGGGTTTTACATGCTCCTTGGGTTATCCTTGAAAATCCTTCAAATTTTCTGAAATGCTGCAATTATTTCCACAGGCTGAATCCAGCAGTTCTTAGAAGAGTTTCAAAGGATAGAGTGGCAGCAGCTTCCCTTAGCCTCTGCTTCCTCCCTGAAGCACAAACCTTCAGGAAGGAAAGCAAATCCTCCCTGGTTTGTCCTCTCTACCCTGGCTATACTGCAGCTGCCCAGCCACAGAAGCTCTGTTCAATGCTCAGCCCACGGAGACACCCTCCAAGGAGCTGGCTTAGAAAGCACCACTGAGCCTAGGTTACAAGCCTAGAGAGCCAGCCAATAGGGCTCTTCATTCTGGGGCAAGAGCTCCCCAGCTGTCCTAAAATTTCCTCCAAAAAGGATCATGAAATTAGCTGGGGGATGCTGGGGGTGGGCTGGCTGTCCCAATTAAATCTCAGTTTGGAGAACGTGGCTAGTCCTGGGAGTAGCCATCCTCTCTATGTTAATAACTAAACAAGAAGAAAGTTAATAGAATTGCAGCATGAAGGACTTTAGCAAGATATCAAGGAGGCCTTCCAGATGATCGGAGCTTTCTAATCATAGAGAGCTGATTAATAACATAGACTCTGAAATCAGACACACCTGGGCTTTAGTAGCAGCTCCCCTAAATACCAGTTCTATGACTTTGGGCAATTCAACCTCTCTGGGTTTCCAATTTTTCATTTCAAAAAGGTACAATAATAATAGTGAGTTATTGAGAAGATTACACAAGATAATGAACATCAAATAATTACCACAGTGCCTATGCTAAGGTGTAATAATAACAATAATAACCAGGAGAGGTGGCAGATTATTTTCGGAAGTGTTTAATAAGCATTAAGCAAACAAAGTCTGAACTTAAATGATCTCTAGAACCAACACCTTTCAGATCCAGGATTCCTAGACTTCCCTGGAAACTGTTCATCTTTTAAATGGACTCAAGGAACTATGCTGAGAAGAAATATTGAGATTCACTCAACAATTCAGCCACATGCTCCCGTACATATGATCCTCACCAGGATGGCCAACTGTCTTCATTTGCCAAAAAGCAAGCGTTTTCCCAATATGTGGAAATTTCCATGCTAACCTTGGGTAAACCCCAGGCAAACCGAGACAAGTTAGTCAACCTACATCAGCACTCGCACCCATGCATGGCCATAAGCATGATCCTTGAAGCAGTTCCCTCAAAGGCTGTGCAAAAGAGCCTGTGTCAATTTCCCAATGCTGAAGCTGCTGAATAGGAAATTCCAAAAGCTCCCCACCCTACTTTCCTCTACTGTCTAACATATCATGTCCAGGCAAGTAAGCTTGCCAGGTAAAATACTCGATGCCTAGTTAAATTTGAATTTCAGATAAACCACAAAAAAATTTTTAGGGTAAGTATGTTCCCAATTACTGTTTGGGATATACTTATGCTAAAGAATGTGTTTACTGTTTATCTATTGGAAAGTCAGATTTAACTGGGTGTCCTATATTTTTATTTGCTAATTCTCGCAACCCTATAAGCCAGGGCAATTTTCCATGGCAAGTCAAGCTGGCTTCTGAGGAGGGAGCCAGGGAACTTGCTAAGGAGACCTCAAAAAAGAAATCACAGTTCCCTATGGACACACCTTCTACTCTGCATTTTGGCCTCCAATTCCTTCATCTTGTGAGCCTTACTAGACCCCCTGAGCCATGTCTGGTGCTAGGGAAGATCATCTGGGGCAAGGCTAGATGTGATGGATCCTGAGATGGGCTGCACAGTGCAGGGATTAGGGGCTCAGATTCGCATCACACCTCAGCTTAGGACAGAGCACAATAATAATAATAGTGTTTGTTGTCAGTACTTAAGGCCTAACCTTTCTCCTGTTGATCTCTCTTCTCTCCTGTATCCTGGGGAATACAGAGTAATGGGAGGATTTCTGGACACAGGCCTTGCCTGAGGGGATTTACAGGCTCATCTGGAAAACATATTAGAGATATTAACCAAATGGAGACTCAGACACAAATAACAGTGAGCATCTACCTATGCTTGGCCTGCCTTATGTGTGCACAGAAGCCATTATCAACAGAGGATTGGTCTGTCCTTTCAAACTCAGATAAAACTGGCTCCAGCTCCCATACCACCCTTTATCAGGAAAGCCCAGTGTCTTCCCTAAGATTTCTGTGAATTCTAAGGGAGCTCAAAATCCCATGACCAATTCTGGTTCTGAATTTGGGCTCCTAATGAACTTTGATTCACCCCCGGTTCATCTTCCATAGCAACTCCTTGCTTTCTATTTTTTGTCACAGCAGATTGGGAATGCTGTTTTTCTTTCTGGATTTCTGTGAAAAACCACTCACATAAAGGATTTGTACAAGTAACCAAATTTATCAAGGTTGGGTAGATGGATGGGACATAGAGTGATACAAACAATTAAAAAGTGATAACTAGACATTCTTGTATTTAAAAGTCCTTGACTACATTGCTACTTGGAATGTCTTTGCAAATTCCATCCTCCTGCTATGCATCCACTCTCCTTCCTTTCTCCCTTCTCTCACTTCCTCTTTTTTCTTCTCTCCCACTTCCAAATATTTATTCATGTTTATTTCTTACAAAGAGCAATTTAGCTACATATGTGTTGTCTTCCAGTCCTTTCCATCAGTTTCTCCTTCCCCGAAACTGACATATCCAAGTATTCTCCTTACAAATATTCTCTCTATACCTTTCTTAAGAGGAAACTTGATGTTAACTAACATATCACCATACTCCTCTTGCACGAAAGAAATCACTGTTAATCTCACAGCACATAAGTTAGGGTTGTTACACCCATTTTACAGGCTTCCCAAGTGGCTCAGGGGTAAAGAATCCACCTATAATGCAGGAGTCACAGGAGACCCAAGTTAGATCCCTGGGGCAGGAAGATCCCCTGGAGGAGGAAATGGCAATCCACTCCAGTATTCTTGCCTGGGAAATCCCATGGACAGAGGAGCCTGGTGGGCTACAGTCCATGGGGTCTCAAAAAGTCAGACAGGACTGAAGTGACTGAGCACACACACACCCATTTTACACATGAGCAAACTGAGGTGTCTAAAGCCCACAGCTGGCACAGGAAGAGCTAGGATTCAAATGCAGTTCTTCTATGTCCAAGTCTGGTGTTCTTTCCATTATGCATGGGGATTGCTGTAGACAGAAAATATCAGAAAGAGCTAAATTGTACACTACAAACTATTAGAGAATGTGTCAGAGATGGGGGTTGGAGAAATTACTCTCAGGTGAAAATAGCCCACTGGAAAATAACCCACTGAAGCCTATAAGCCTCTGCCTCAGGCCAGCTCCAGAGGCAGCAAAGCAGTGCTGTCTACAAGAAAATCAGTTTACACAGATTCACTAGGCAACTGGATCACTGAGTTGTTTAGCCTAGGAACCACTTCAGACACGACCTAGCTATCACATTTTTGGTTTTTGTTTGTTTGTTTGTCTGTGAGTAGGGCACTGTTTGTTTGTTTTGTTTTGTTGGTTTTTTCCTTTTTTTTTTTTTTTTTGAGGCAACCACGTGGTCTGTGGCAATCCAGCTCCCCAGCCAGGGATCAAAAGGCGACACCTTACTGTCCCACAAGGTATGCATTTTCCCTGGAGGCAAAGAGCAGTAAGTCCAACTTGTTCAACTCCAGGTGTGCTCCTGGTGATCTTTGGCTGGAGGACACCAACAGAAATGGGGGTTCACCAATACTCAGCTGAGGGCTGCCTTGGGCCCAGATCTACCACTTCGTAATAGTTACTGCATCTGAGACTCCTGTTTACCTGTTTGAGGTGCCAGCCTACCCATATCTGGGAGGTAAGTTTGTGCTGAATTGTGCTCTGATAGTTCACTGAAGTCTTTCAGCTTTGGGTTTGTTTTGCTTTTCCAGGCATGAGATCCCTTGGGATATTTTTGGTTATCTGTTCAGATTTGTATTGTTCCCTGGTAAAATTGTTTTCTTGCCTTCTAACAGATGCTCCTACTTGTCTGCTCGTCTAAGTGTCTTAGCGTTGTTTGTTTACAAGAGGAAAAATCTGTGGGGAGAGGATGGCACAAATTCAATGAACTTGTCCTTGAGCTGGCTCCAGGGACTGAGAAGTTCAGGTCTCCTCAGACCAGTGTCCTTCTGACAAACTTAATCTCAGTTTATCATTTCAAAGGGTTTCCCCTGTGGCTCATTGGTAAAGAATCCACCTGCAATGCAGGAGACAGCAGAAGCAGGTTCGATCCCTGGGTCAGGAAGATCCCCGGAGTAGGAAATGGCAACCCACTCCAGTATTCTTCCCATGAAAATCCCATGGACAGAGGAGCCTGGAGGGCTACTGTCAATGGGGTCACAAAGAGTCAGACACAGCTGAAACGACTGAGCGCACACACACACTGTTTCAAAGCATTATAAAGGTTTCTCAATCTTGTCTTTGGGTCCCTGAGATCTGCTTTCTTCAGTTTCATCTACCCAGTATCAGGGGCTTTCGTCTGGCCCCTCACTGGTAGTGATTGGCCTTTGGCCAAACTCTGAATGCATGAAGTTCACCGCCACCATCTTTATAGACTGTTGAGCTCTCATAGGGTTTTCTAAAAATATACCTCTTCCAGGTTCAAGACCTGCTTCCTTCATGCTTTCTCCCCATAATGCTAATTTGTACACTTAGCCCCCTAACTGGCACAATTTCACCAGGGATGATTTAAAACTGGTCTCTTTGGGGAGTTTTGGACATGAAGAGGAGAGGTTCTTTAGAGCAAAAAGCAAAAGAAACTCTCAGGAGGAGAATGTCTCCTTTGTCTAAAAGACAGAACAGTTTGTTTAATGTAGGAAGTATCACCTCTTCAGTTTCCATATTTGGAAGATTAAAAAATGCTGGCTTTTAAATTATACAGTTTTATAAACTTATCCAGAGCCCATGTTATGTCAAAACCAGCTACAAGCCACTCTTTTCGTATGTGTATACCTCAGAATCTGTATTTCTATATGTGAACTTTCTACCTTTTTCTTGCAGAGGAACCATAACTAATACTTTATGGTTGATAATTATACATTTGACTGTAGCTGACCCTCTCATTTTTATTTTTTCTGTTCCTCTCTCTCTCTTTTTCCTGTTTGGTGAAACTTGAGCTATTAAATTATCACAAAACAATTTAGTTGTTTCACATATACCATAGGAATATTTAGTCCAGATAAACTTAGATTTGTCTAAAAGAAAATTTTAATGTATTAAACCATGTTACTTTTTGTGTGCACTGAACAGTTTAATAGCCTTGTTGCTATAGTTTATAAGAAAATAAGAAGACACTTTAGTCTCAAAATAAAAGAAGAATTTTGGTATGATTTTATATCCTTAGCACACCATCTTGGTTTATTCAAAGCCAGGTTTAAATGTCTCATAACTAAACTTTCTACATTTTCTACATTGTTTTTATAAGTTAAATAAGTTAGTATTGTTTCCATAACTTGTTTAAATTAAAATTATATGTATAAAATTGTATTCAACTAAACAGAATGAAAATAATAGATATCTTTTCAAAACTTTAATTTTATGAAATTCTTAAAAAGCTGTATATTGTAAGAATTCAGTGTCTTAGCTAAATTGTAGTTCCAGATTTTTAGCTAATTTTAAAACCTTAGACTTGGGTTCATTGTAAATAATCTTTGGATGTCTGGACAGTTCCAAAATGAAAAATAAATAAATAAACCAGATACAAATATAGTTATATTCTTATTTTTGATAGAAATCAACTAACAAAACATACAAAACCTTTTGGATGATATTTTATACATACTTTTTTTGCCTCCTAAAACTTTGAAATGATTTGAAATAATTTTCTCATGGAGAAAAGATAGCTACATAGCTTTTTATTTTCTGTTCTCCAGTTTTCTCTAATGTTTGAAGAAAGAAAAATTCTCTACTTTGGTTAAAGATAAGAATTAAGGACTGTGAGCTGCAGGTACTGAGCCTGCGCACCCTAAAACCAAAAGTAGCCCTCGATGGTAGCAACTAGAAAGCCTGCATGTAGCAACAAAGACCCAGCAGGGCCAAAAATAAGATAATCAAATTTTTTTAAAAGATAAGAATTAATATAAATGGTTAGTTGTACTTATTATAGAAATTACAGAGAAATAGAAGCATGTATAAAAGATAATGGATATTATTTTCATTTTGCTTTTTGAAGAAGCTGTCAGTTACTTAATGTGATGTTTAATTTAACACACTAAGGTAATTATATTTAAAGCTATAGTTAAAAGCTTGAGATTATTAGATATTTTCACATTTATGTATCTGAATATGCATAAGTGCATATATATATATATGTATATATATATACTTGTATTAATAAATTCCTTGTTATAAATTGCTGCATGAATAATGGATCAAAAGAGTAAAAGTAGAATTTGAGTCTTTTTTTTGGTAGAATGATTAAGTTTTTCTGTGCCCAAATTAGTAGAGGTTACTTTTTGTCCCCAAATTATTGTTAACTCTCAGACCTTTGTGACATAATTTGAAATCATTTTATAAAGATTCCTCTTCTTAAAAAAAATAATTTCCTAATAGATGTTGTTTATCACTAGGTAATTTTACCCTGCTAACTATAAATATTTTTGATTTTATATATTTATGCCTTATACCTTGTCCCTTCTAACAACTATTTTTAATTTTCCCTTTCCCAAATGCAGGATGATAAAACTATTAAAATGTCTTTTATGTCTAAACTATCTTTGGGTTTTCTAAAATGGACATTAAGCAACAAAAGGATTTGCCCATTCACCCTATAAAAGAAAGAACAGGAAGAATAACTAAATCTGTCAAATATTCTCCAACTTTTGATTGCCAAACTATTATGAGAACTCTGTCTCCCAAACTTAGCATTAAAAATAGTCTGACAAATTAAAAATAGAGTTTATCTTCAGCACAAATAAAATATTCAAATGTAAATATCTTTCCATGTTGAATAACTTTCAAGTTAAAAGAAACATACTAATATTTAACTACAAAGACTGATATAATACCTTCAGAGACACTTTGGCCTGTTTTGCAAGAACTGCTTAACCTGACTGAAAAAAAAAAAAAGTTCTATAAAGTTAAAAGGATACAAAATGGGCTCTCTGTTATTGTTGCAGATGTCAATTTTGCTCCCAATACAGTCTGTGCCTCACTAGGGTACTAATTCATATGTGGACATCAGACATCACACTAACTTAACTTGTGTATTCACTATAATTTTAGATATTTTCAGATATTTAAAATTACCACTCCTCCAGAAAATTATGTTTTTCTATAAATAATTTTTAAATTGCCTCCAAATTACCCAATCACCTCCAAAATAAAGCATATGCCAGCCACTTTGGAGAACTCCCAGAAGGGATAACTGATCGCCTCTTCATGTATACTATTGGAGCTGTGATTCCCACATTAGAAACCGGCAAAGATGGTCCAAAACTTGTTTCAGACCCTAGAAAAAAATCTTAAATTATATAAACTCAACTCTGAAATCCCAACAACCTAGTCAAATTTCAGTCTCCAGAGCTGTTATAAGCAATCATATTACTCTTGATTTTCTCTTAACTAGTCAAGGGGAATTTTACACTGTAGCAAATACTTCTTGCATGCATGGCAACCCACTCCAGCATTCTTGCCTGGAGAAGCCCATGGACAGATGAGCCTGGTGGGCTACAGTCCATAGTGTCGCAGAGTCGGACACAACTGAAGCGACTTAGCTACATATGCGTGCCTATATACTGCAAGATAAGTAAAACAGCTTGGGGGAGAAAAAGCCACTTGTTTCCTGGACTAATCGTCACTGTGTTTCTGATTATTGTTAATATTACAGTTGGCTGATGTAGCCTGGATAGAGCTTGAAATGCTACTGTACAATCATTGTCACACTGGAGGGCCCAGTGATTCATCCTGCTGCAGAATAGATGGAGAAGGAAATGGCAACCCACTCCAGTATTCTTGCCTGGAGAATCCCAGGGACAGAGGAGCCAGGTGGGCTGTCATCTATAGGATCGTACAGAGTGGGACACAACTGAAGTGACTTAGCAGCAGCAGCATATCTGCTATGGACTACATTCTCCAGGCAAACTCCTGATGAGCAAAATCTTGGCAAAAGAAAAACTCTGGCTATCATTGATTAACGCCTTGCAACCCAACTTCATCTGCCCTTGGCTATAAGGGAGGCACTAAGAAAAAAAACAAGCAGCCCCTGACAGCTAGGACTCAGCCTGGTACTATCAGCTAAGCCTTGCTGTTCTTCTGCGAAACAATCTAAGAACATTAAAATCAGGCAAGGCCACCCTGTGACCATGATGGATCAAAGCCAAGAAAGACCACTGTGGGGGCCAAAATAGCTCAGTAGGAGAGCATTAGACTGAAAAGGCCACTGTGTAATCTGATCTGAGCGAAGACAAGATATAAACATTATCTAAACCGCAGAAATGACCAACCCCCCCCCCCCATTCTGGTTAATATGAGTGACTGCTGTTTCTTTAACTACATATTTAATCTTCCTTCATTTTAGATGATTTATTGAGATACCCAGTTATAGAATTACTCCTGCTTCCTGACAGCCTCCAAACCATGCAAAGTCCCACTTCCTTAGTGTAGGGGCTTCTCTGGTGGCTCAGATGGTAAAGAATCTGCCTGCAGTGCAGGAGACCTGGGTTTCATCTCTGGGTCAGGAAGATCCCCTGGTGGAGGGCATAGCAACCCACTCTAGTATTCTTGCCTGGAGAATCCTATGGACAGAGGAGTCACACTTCCTTAAACCTTCTCCAAAATCAGTTCAGTTCAGTTCAGTCACTCAGTCATGTCCAGCTCTTTGCGACCCCATGAACCACAGCACACCAGGCCTCCCTGTCCTCCCTCTAGCTCCCAGAGTCCACCCAAGCCGATGTCCACTGATTCGGTAATGCCGTCCAACCATTTCATACTCTGTCGTCCTCTTCTCCTCCTGCCCTCAATCTTTCCCAGCATCAGGGTCTTTTCAAATGAGTTAGCTCTTCGCATCAGGTGGCCAAAGTATTGGAGTTTCAGCTTAAACATCAGTCCTTCCAATGAACACCCAGGACTGATCTCCTTTAGGATGGACTGGTTGGATCTCCTTGCAGTCCAAGGGACTCTCAAGAGTCTTCTCCAACACCACAGTTCAAAAACATCAATTCTTTGGAGCTCGGCTTTCTTTATAGTCTGACTCTCACATCCATACATGACCACTGGAAAAACCACAGCCTTGACTAGACAGAACGTAGTTGACAAAGTAATGTCTCTGCTTTTTAATATGCTATCTAGGTTGGTCATAACTTTCCTTCCAAGAAGTAAGTGTCTTTTAATTTCATGGCTGCAATCACCATCTGCAGTGATTTTGGAGTCAAGAAAAATAAAGTCAGCCACTGTTTCCCCTTCTATTTGCCATGAAGTGATAGGACCAGATGCCATGATCTTAGTTTTCTGGATGTTGAGCTTTAAGCCAACTTTTCACTCTCCTCTTTCACTTTCATCAAGAGGCTCTTTAGTTCTTCTTCACTTTCTGCCATAACGGTGGTGTCATCGGCATATCTGAGGTTATGGATATTTCTCCCGGCAATCTTGATTCCAGCTTGTGCTTCCTCCAGCCCAGTGTTTCTCATGATGTACTCTGCATATAAGTTAAATAAACAAGGTGACAATATGCAGCCTTGGCATACTCCTTTTCCTATTTGGAACCAGTCTGTTGTTCCATGTCCAATTCTAACTGTTGCTTCCTGGCCTGCATACAGGTTTCTCAAGAGGCAGGTCAGGTGGTCTGGTATTCCCATCTCTTTCAGAATTCTCCAAAATCACATAAGTCCAAATCCTGAAGCACCCCATGAGTCCTCATGTTGTGCATTCTCCTTTTCCTGCAATGACACATACATTAACTCAGTTTTATCCCACAGGAAGAAATGATTACCATCACCATTTTGCAGATAATGAAACCGACTCTGACAATTTAACTTTCGCAAGATTACCCAGCTAATAAGCTGGGAAACCCACAGAAGAACCCAGGACTTGTTCTTTACAATATGTCATACTGCTTTTAGGGGCTTCCCAGGTGGCGCTAGTGGTAAAGAACCTGCCTGCCAATTCAGGAGACTTAAAAGACACAGGTTCAATCCTTGGGTCAGGAATATCTCCTGGAGAAGGGCACAGCAACCCACTACAGTATGCTTGCCTGGAGAATCCCCATGGACAGAGGAACCTGGCAGGCTACAGTCCATGGGGTTGTAAAGAGCCAGACACGACTGAACAACTAAGCAGAGCATACAAAAGGACATTCTATTAGGTTCCTGGCAATTCCTCTAAAGAAAATTCCATTTTTCAATAAGCTACCTCTTATTCTTAGTTGATATAGTGGTAAATAAACCCCTTCATGATCATTCTCAGGTACTTTGAATGTTCTCATTAACTTACACACAGTAGCTGCTCACTAAATCATGTGTGTGTGTATACGTGTGTGTGTGGTTGGATGAGTTGTGATGTATTTTAATGTGTCCTGTGATTTACCCTGGGAGCCTGCATCTGGGTAATTTGGATCACCCATCCATTTCTGTACAGAGCAAAACCAGAAAAAAAAAACCTCTTTCTTCAGGCCCCTTCCAGGCTCAGGTACTGAGGGGCTCACAGGCTGAACCAGCTAGCCTGGTGAGGCCGCTAGCTCAGCGCAATGTGAGAAGGGATTAGCCAGAGTGGCCACTGCAGGGCTTCTGACTGTTTAGTGCTGACAATGAAAATGGCAGGAGTGTCAGTTGCTCAGCAAGGATGAAGTGAATTCTTCCTACTGTCAGCTTCCTACCCATCTCGTGCCTGGTGCAGGGGGTAAAAGAGGGGTTTCAGAAGGGCTGTGAGATATGGCTTCTGCCCTGGGGAGATTATCTTAGCCTCCTCCAGTAAGAATGCCCCCTGCCTCCTTTTCTCTTCCTCCCATCTGGTGCTGTGTATTGAGAAGCTAAAGGAAACACTCTCCTAAGGCACTATTTATGAACTTCACAAGACCATATTCAGGGCCTTCCCACAAGGGCACTGTGGCTGGCAAGGGTAGACGGTATGCTTCATACAGCCCACGTGTAAGGGTTATAAGCACCAGGTATCCTCTCCCCACAAAGTCCTAGTTTAATATGATGCCTTGTTCTTGGCTGGCCTTTATTAGATAATCAGAGTACATTTTCCCATCTTCACTCACAGATTTAAGAGGGGAATAGAACCACTGAAGTGATCCATGGCTTTCTTGAGATTGGATCCTCCAAACTCAAACCTGGAAAGTTAGAGTGGGGGGCCGACTTGGTCCATCTGGACATCGGTCATCTTGTTTGTCCCACAGTCACTAGTCACCAGCCCAGTTTCTGCTCCTCTTCTTAGAAAGCCCTAGCCCCCACAAGACACAATGCCTCTTCTCCTGTCCCCAGCAGTCCAACTGACAGCAGGCTGGCATTTAAAAAAAAAAAAGAACCTCCCTTCAACCTCTCTCCAAATAAGAGATAATGAATAGGAAAGAAAGCATCAATAGCATGATATGGAAACATTCTGAAAGCACTGACACAGTTCATTGGAGTCACTCCCTAGAAGGAGAATGGAGCTTGTCAAAGTACTTCTTTTATGTCAGTTCCACCAGATGCTGAAAGGTGGCTGTGAGGAGAAATCTGCCTGTGAAAGGCTGAGTTAATCAAACTTAAAAATAAAAAAAAAAAAAAGATGTTTCTACTTTGAGACTTCTTAGAACCTCTAATATGCTAATGTGCATTTATGGTCTCTAAAAGATAGAAAGAATAGAGTTTGCAGATAGATGCCATTTATCAAGCCCTTACTGTGTGCTAGGTCTGAGTTAAGTGTTTCACGTGTAGTTTTTAAAGCTCGTTACTTTTTTATATTTATTATTTATTTATTTGGCTGCACTGGATCTTAGCTGAAACATGCAGGATCTAGTTCCTTGACCAGGGATCAAACTCAGGCCCCCTGCATTGGGAGCACAGAATCTTAACTGCTATACCACCAGGGAAGTCCTTGCTTCACATATATTAATCCTCATGTAACCCTTATCATGTAAGGTAGACGCTACTGTTCTCTTCATTCTAGAGGTAAGGTAATTGAGGAACAGAGAGGTTAAGTAACTTCATCCAAGGTCACAAGCAGAGCTGATACTTTGGGAGATTTCACTGTGATGTATCAGATCCCTGTGGCAGAGACTGCTCACCAAACACATTTTCTCTTCTTAAGAGTTCATCGCCAAATTAGATCTCCCAGGCTCCATTGTAATGAGGTGGTTAGTTCTTATGTTTGGAATGTAAGTAGAAGTGATGTGTGCCCTCTACAGGCCAAGGCAATAAAGAATGGGTGTGTCCCGAGACACATAGTAATCAAAATGATGAAAATTAAAGACAAAGATAAAATATTAAAAGCAACAAGGGAAAAACAACAAATAACATACAAGGGAACTCCTACCAGGTTATCAGCTGATTTCTCAGGAGAAACTCTACAAACCAGAAGGGAATGGCATGATATATTTAAAGTGATGAAAGGGAAGAACCTATAACCAAAAATACCCCACCCAGCAAGACTCTCATTCAAAGTTGATGGAGAAATCAAAAGCTTTCCAGACAAGCAAGGGAATTCAGCGCCATGAAACCAGCTTTACAACAAATACTAAAGGAACTTCTCTAGGCTGGAAACATAAGAAAAGGAAAAGACCTACAGAAGATAAATGCAAAACAATTAAGAAAATGGTAATAGGATCATGTGTGTGTGTGCTTAGTTGCTCAGTCATGTCTGACTCTTTGTGACCCCATGGACTGTAGCCTGCCAGACTACTCTGTCCATGGATTTCCCAGGCGAAAATACTGGAGTGAGTAGCCAGTCATTCCCTTCTCCAGGAGATATTCCTGACCCATGGTTCAAACCCCAGTCTCCCGCATTGCACACAAATTCTTTACCTTCTGAGCCACCAGGGAAGCCCAATAGGATCATATATATCAATAATTACCTTAACTGTAAATGGATTAAATGCACCAACCAAAAGACAGAGACAGGCTGGGCGGATGAGAACATGTGCATGTATGCACTTCCACTTACCACATCTACTTAACCTCCCAAACTGTATGTAATTATTTTATATTGTTAAGTTTCTATTATGGCTTGCAATTGTAATTATCTTTTATTTGTTGTCTGGCTATTGATTGTGAAAACTGATAAACATATTTTACTATTTTGATTATGTAACTAAAAAAATAAGAATGGCTGTGCCTCTTCCACCTTCTCGAATTTCCCTCACCTCTTGGCAGAATGCAGAGGATTCAGTAAAGGACTCCAGGGACATAAAAGTGGCCAAGTCACACTATGGAATGAGCCTCAGTTACTGGAGGTCTGTGTAGATCATAAACCCCCAGCCCAGCCCCCACCCACTCCTTCCAAGAAGCATTGCACTGTGACAGGGATACAAAATAATCATTGATTGCATTAAACCACTGAGATCTGGGAGGTGTTTGTTTGTCACAGCACATGGACCAACAGACTGGTTCCAAATAGGAAAAGGAGTATGTCAAGGCTGTATATTGTCACCCTGCTTATTTAACTTATACGCAGAGTGCATCATGAGAAACGCTGGGCTGGTTGAAGTACAAGCTGGAATCAAGATTTCTGAGAGACATATCAATAACCTCAGATGCAGATGACACCACCCTTATGGCAGAAAGTGAAGAAGAATTTAAGAGCCTCTTGATGAAAGAGGAGAGTGAAAAAGTTGGCTTAAAGTTCAACATTCAGAAAACTAAGATCACGGCATCTGGTCCCATCACTTCATGGCAAATAGATGTGGAAACAATGGAAGCAGTGTCAGACTTTATTTTGGGGGGCTCCAAAATCACTGCAGATGGTGATTGCAGCCATGAAATTAAAAGTCGCTTACTCCTTGGAAGGAAAGTGATGACCAACCTAGATAGCATGTTAAAAAGCAGAGACATTACTTTGCCAACAAAGGTCCATCTAGTCAAGGCTATGGTTTTTCCAGTAGTCATGTATGGATGTGAGAGTTGGACTGTAAAGAAAGCTGGGCGCCGAAAAATTGATGCTTTTGAACTGTGGTGTTGGAGAAGACTGTTGAGAGTCCTTTGGACTGCAAGGAGATCCAGCCAGTTCATCCTAAATGAGATCAGTCCTGGGTGTTCATTGGAAGGACTGATGCTGAAGCTGAAACTCCAATATTTTGGCCACCTCAAGCGAAGAGTTAACTCATTGGAAAAAAACCCTGATGCTGGGAGG
This sequence comes from Dama dama, assembly GCF_033118175.1. Lineage (NCBI taxonomy): Eukaryota > Metazoa > Chordata > Mammalia > Artiodactyla > Cervidae > Dama > Dama dama. The sequence goes on along the minus strand of NC_083714.1, from coordinate 9,616,743 downwards.
GATTGAGGGCAGGAGGAAAAGGGGATGACAGAGGATGAGATGGCTGGATGGCATCACCGACTCGATGGGCATGAGTTTGAGTAAACTCCGGGAGTTGGTGATGGACAGGGAGGCCTGGCATGCTGCGATTCATGGAGTCACAAAGAGTCGGACACGACTGAGTGACTGAACTGAACTGAACTGTTTGTCACAGCAGTTTTCCTATCCTACCCTGATTAATACAATCAAGAAATCATTTTTTTTCCTAGATCATTTCCTGGAGCAAAGATTCTAAGGAGTCGACACTGAGGAACACCTGTGTAATATCATGAGTATCAGCTTCAAAATCAGTCAGAACCAGATTCAAATCTCAGTTCTGCACCAGCTGTGCCACTCTGGGCAAGTCACTTAACTCTTCTGAACTGCTGCTGCCTAATTAAAATAGACGTAATAATGCCAAATTCATGCAGATTAAGTGAGATCATGTACAGAAAAGTGTCTGACATGCAGCAAGTGCTTGTTAAAAGGTGTGTGTGCATGCTAGGCTGCTCAGTGTTCTCCAACTCTTTGCGATGCCAAGGACTGAAGTCCACAAGTTTCCTCTGTGCATGGAATTTCCCAGATAAGAATATTGAAGTCTCTTATGAACCTTTGTATTTCTGTGTTGCCATTGTGATTTCTCCATTTTCATTTCTAATTTTGTTGATTTGATTCTTCTCCTTATTTTTCTTGATGAGTCTGGCTAATGGTTTGTCTTTTATTTATCTTCTCAAAGAACCAGCTTTTAGTTTTGTTGATTTTTGCTATAGTCTCCTTTGTTTCTTTTTCATTTATTTCTGCCCTAATTTTTTTTATTTCTTTCCTTCTACCAACCCTGGGGTTCTTCATTTCTTCTTTTTCTAGTTGCTTTAGGTGTAAAGTTAGGTTATTTATTTGATTGTTTGCTTGTTTCTTGAGGTTAGCTTGTATTGCTATGAACCTTCCCCTTAGCACTGCTTTTACAGAATCCCATAGGTTTTGGGTTGTCATGTTTTCATTTTCATTTGTTTCTATGCATATTTTGATTTCTTTTTTGATTTCTCCAATGATTTGTTGGTTATTCAGAAGCGTGTTGTTTAGCCTCCATATGTTTGTATTTTTGATAGTTTTATTTCTGTGTTGACATCTAATCTTACTGCATACAAGAGATTTCTTGGTTATTCAGAAGCATGCTGTTTAGCCTCCATATTCTTGTATTTTTAATAGTTTTTTTCCTGTAGTTCACATCTAGTCTTACTTCATACAAAGGATAATAAGAGACTACTATCAGCAACTATGCACCAATAAAATGGCCAACTTGGAAGAAATAGACAAATTCTAAGAAAAGTATAACCTTCCAAAACTGAACCAAGAAGAAATAGAAAATCATAATAAACCCATCACAAGCACGGAAATCAAAACTGTAATCAAAAATCTTCCAACAAACAAAAGCCCAGGACCAGATGGCTTCACAGGTGAATTCTACCAAAAATTTAGAGAGGAGCTAACACCTATCCTACTCAAACTCTTCCAGAAAATTGCAGAGGAAGGTAGATCAATGGAACAAAATAGAAAGCCCAGAGATAAATCCACGCACCTATGGACACCTTATCTTTGACAAAGGAGGCAAGAATATACAATGGAGAAAAGACCATCTCTTTAACAAGTGGTGCTGGGAAAACTGGTCAACCATTTGTAAAAGAATGAAACTGGAACACTTTCTAACACCATACACAAAAATAAACTCAAAATGGATTAAAGATCTAAATGTAAGACCAGAAACTATAAAACTCCTAAAGGAAAACATAGGCAAAACACTCTCTGACATAAATCACAGCAAGATCCTCTATGACCCACTTCCCAGAGTAATGGGAGCAAAATAAACAAATGGGACCTAATTAAACTTAAGAGCTGTTGCACAACAAAGGAAACTATAAACAAGGTGAAAAGACAGCCTTCAGAATGGGAGAAAATAACAGCAAATGAAGAAACAGACAAAGGATTAATCTCAAATATATGCAAGCAACTCCTGCAGCTCAATTCCAGAAAAATAAATGACCCAATCAAAAAATGGGCCAAAGAACTAAACAGACATTTCTCCAAAGAAGAAATACAGATGGCTAACAAACACATGAAAAGATGCTCAACATCACTCATTATCGGAGAAATGCAAATCAAAACCACAATGAGGTACCATTACACGCCAGTCAGAATGGCTGCTATCCAAAAGTCTATAAGCAACAAATGCTGGAGAGGGTGTGGAGAACACTTTTACACTGTTGGTGGGAATGCAAACTAGTACAGCCACTATGGAGAACAGTGTGGAGATTTCTTTAAAAACTGGAAATAGAACTGCCATATGACCCAGCAATCCCACTCCTGGGCATACACACCGAGGAAACCAATCTGAAAGAAACACGTGCACCCCAATGTTCATCGCAGCACTGTTTATAATAGCCAGGACATGGAAGCAACCTAGATGCCCATCAGCAGACAGATGGATAAGGAAACTGTAGTACATATACACTATGGAATATTACTCAGCCATTAAAAATAATTCCTTTGAATCAGTTCTAATGAGATGGATGAAACTGGAGCCCATTATACAGAGTGAAGTAAGCCAGAAAGATAAACACCAACACAGTATACTAACGCATATATATGGAATTTAAAAAGATGGTAACAATAACCATATATGCAAAACAGAAAAAGAGACACAAATGCACAGAACAGACTCTTGGACTCTGTGGGAGAAGGCGAGGGTGGGATATTCTGAGAGAACAGCACTGAAACAAGTATACTATCAAGGGTGAAACAGGTCTCCAGCCCAGGTTGGATGCATGAGACAAGTGTTCAGGGCTGGTGCACTGGGAAGACCCAGAGGGATGGGCTGGAGAGGGAGGTGGGAGGGGGAATCGGGATGGGGAATACATGTAAATCCATGGCTGATTCATGTCAATGTGTGGCAAAAACCACTACAATATTGTAAAGTAACTAGCCTCCAACTAATAAAAACAAATAGAAAAAAAAATAAAAATAAATATCAAGAAAAAAAAGGGGGGAACTCTTGTTGTTCAGTCACTCAATTGTGTCTGACTCTTTGCGACCCCATGGATGCCAGGCTTCCCTGTCCTTCACAATCTCCTGGAGCTTGCTCAGACTTGTGTCCATTGAGTCGGTGATGCTATCCAGCCATCTCATCCTCTGCCATCCCCTTCTCCTCCTGCCCTCAATCTTTCCCAGCATCAGGGCCTTTTCTAATGAGTTGTCTCTTTGCATCGGGTGGCCAAAGTATTGGGGCTTCAGCTTCAGCATCAGTTCTTTCAATGCATGAATATTCAGGGTTGATTTCCTTCAGGATTGACTCTCTTGATCTCCTGGCAGCCTAAGGGACTCTCAAGAGTCTTCTTGAACACCACTCTTTAATTCCTTCCCTCATCCCCATAGCCTAAGAGCTGGCTTTGACTCGGCTAGCACCTTGTTGAGATTACCACTCTCCCAGTTGCCTCCTAACTGGTGTCTTCTTGGCAGCACGATCCTTTACCACACCTTCCAAAGCTGGTCCATACCCCATCTTCATCCTATCCCATACAAACCACCGAACCCCAAGTGAAATGACTCTCTACTGAAGACCTGCCTTTTTAAAAAAGGTTTTGTGGGTGTTAATAATGTCCTTCTTCCTAAAGCAAGACCTCAGCTCTAATTTCCTCTGGTGTCCTCTGAGCTGAATGATTACTGGGATGTGCCAGGGATATGTTGCCACTCTCCACACTCAACATCCAATGTAATGCTTCCTTCAGCATGCAGGGACCAAATGTGAATTCTTCCAGTGCCAGCCAATGTGGTGCCACTGAATCCTACAAAGAGGCACACCTAGGGAAGACCTGACATTGCAAGAGCTGCAGACAGAGGGCTAGGGAGCAGTGAGAAGGGAATGCCCACTGCACAAAGAATTCAGGGACAAGGGAATCCTTGATCTGTGGAGATCTGTGGAGATCTGTGGTTACTCCAGGCAGTGGTCCAGAAAACTGAATTCACATCGACTCACCTCTTCCTGGAGCAGGCAAGAACAAATGGTTCTTGCTTCCTGCCCAGTTATAGCGCCTCCCTAATTCCCCCACCACCACTAAAAGAAGAGAAAAGAAAGTTCAGCTACATTTAGTTCTCTACTCTTTCAGAGTTGGCCTGGATCTCTCAACTGTTTTTCCTCTTCCCTCTCTGCTGGGGTTTTTCACTGATTTGAAACTTTCTTGTTCCCTTAGGCTGATCAAGCTCCTGAGGTAATCTCTTTGGAGGGTAGCACAGGTGGGTGTCCATATTCTTTCTGGGGACAAGGAAGGCCTTCCTCGGCCCCTGCAGGTCATGACCTCCTCCTGTTCTCCCTCTGGCTTTTCCTGCTGTTCTTGACTATGAGCCTCAGGGACACCTATGCCCACCCTCAATCTAGACTATCTGTCTCTTCTGCATGACCTAGATGGCTGGATCTTAAGTCTTAAAGGAACACAGTGTTGGAACTAATACAGGCAGCACCTGCAGAAGTCTTCAAGGCTTCAGGGCTGATTACAGGGCTGAGGCTGAAGCTGAGCCAGGGATCACTGGAGAGAAACCTTTAGAAGAGTCCATGGGCCCCATGAACAGTATGAAAAGGCAAAAAGATAAGACACTGAAAGATGAACCCCTCAGGTCGGTAGGTGCTCAATATGCTACTGGAGTTCAGTGCACAAATAACTCCAGAAGGAATGAAGGGATGGAGCCAAAGCAAAAACAACACCCAGTTGTGGATGTGACTGGTGATAGAAGCAAAGTCTGATGCTGTAAAGAGGAATATTGCATAAGAACCTGGAATGTTAGGTCCCTGAATCAAGCCAAATTGGAAGTGGTCAAACAGGAGATGGCAAGAGTGAATGTCGACATTCTAGGAATCAGCAAACTAAGATGGACTGGAATGGGTGAATTGAACTCAGATGACAGTTATATCTACTACTGTGGGCAAGAATTCCTTAGAAGAAATAGACTAGCCATTAGAGTCAACAAACGAGTCTGAAATGCAGTACTTGGATGCAATCTCAAAACGACAGAATGATCTCTGTTCGTTTCCAAGGCAAACCATTCTATATCATGTTAATCCAAGTCTATGCCCCAATCAGTAATGCTAAAGAAGCTGAAGTTGAATGGTACTATGAAGACCTACAAGACATTCAAGAGCTAACACCCCAGAAAAGATGTTCTTTTCATTATAGTGGACTGGAATGCAAAAGTAGGAAGTCAAGAAACACCTGGAGTAACAGGCAAATTTGGCCTTGGAGTACAGAATGAAGCAGTGCAAAGGCTAATAGAGTTTTGCCAAGAGAACGCACTGGTCATAGCAAACACCCTCTTCTAACAACACAAGAGAAGACTCTACACATGGACATCACCAGATGGTCAACACTGAAATCAGATTGATTATATTCTTTGCAGCCAAAGATGCAGAAGCTCGATACAGTCAGCAAAAACAAGAATGGAGCTGACTGTGGCTCAGATTATGAACTCCTTACTGCCAAATCCAGACTTAAATTGAAGAAAGTAGGGAAAACCACTAGACCATTCAGGTATGACCTAATTCAAATCCCTTATGATTATACAGTGGAAGTGACAAATACATTCAAGGGATTAGATCTGACAGAGTGCCCGAAGAACTATGGATGGAGGTTCATGACATTGTACAGGAGACGGGGATCAAGACTATCCCCAAGAAAAAGAAATGCAAAAAAGCAAAAAGGCTGTCTGAGGAGGCCCTACAAATCACTGAGAAAAGAAGAGAAGTGAAAAGCAAAGGAGAAAAGGAAATATACACCCATTTGAATGCAAAGTTCCAAAGAATAGCAAGGAGAGATAAGAAAGTCTTCCTCAGTGATCAATGCAAAGAAATAGAGGAAAACAATAGAATGGGAAAGACTAGAGATCTCTTCAAGAAAATTAGAGATACCAAGGGAACATTTCATGCAAAGATGGGCTCAATAAAGGACAGAAATGGTATGGACCTAACAGAAACAGAATATATTAAGAAAAGGTGGCAAGAATACACAGAAGAACTATACAAAAAAGATCTTCACGACCCAGATAATCACGATGGTGTGATCAATCACCTAGAGCCAAACATCCTGGAGTGTGAAATCAAGTGGGCCTTAGGAAGCATCACTACAAACAAAGCTAGGGGAGGTGATGGAATTCCAGTTGAGCTATTTCAAATCCTAAAAGATGATGCTTTGAAAGTGCTGCACTCAATATGCCAGCAAATCGGGAAAACTCAGCGGTGGCCACAGGACTGGAAAAGGTCCGTTTTCATTGCAATCCCAAAGAAAGGCAATGCCAAAGAATGCTCAAACTACTGCACAATTGCACTCATCTCACACAGTAGTAAAGTAATGCTCAAAATTCTCCAAGCCAGGCTTCAGCAATACGTGAACCGTGAACTTCCAGATGTTCAAGCTGGATTTAGAAAAGGCAGAGGAATGAGAGATCTGTTCCAGTTGCCAACATCTGTTGAATCATTGAAAAAGCAAGAGAGTTCCAGAAAAGAACATCTATTTCTGCTTTATTGACTATGCCAAAGCCTTTGACTATGTGGGTCACCACAAACTGTAGAAAATTCTTAAAGAGATGAGAATACCAGACCACCTGGCCTGCCTCTTGAGAAATCTGTATGCCAGTCAAGAGGCAACAGTTAGAACTGGACGTGGAACAACAGACTGGTTCCATATAGGGAAAGGAGTACGTCAAGGCTGTATATTGTCACCCTGCTCATTTAACTTAAATGCAGAGTACATCATGAGAAATGCTGGGCTGGTTGAAGTACAAGCTGGAATCAAGATTGCTGGGAGACATACCAATTACCTCAGATATGCAGATGACACCACCCTTATGGCAGAAAGTGAAGAAGAATTTAAGAGCCTCTTGATGAAAGTGAAAGAGAAGAGTGAAAAAGTTGGCTTAAAGCTCAACATTCAGAAAACTAAGATCATGGCTTCTGGTCCCATCACTTCATGGCAAATAGATGGGGAAACAGTGGAAACAGTGACAGACTTTATTTTTCTGGGCTCCAAAGTCACTGCAAATGGTGACCGCAGCCATGAAATTAAAAGTCGCTTACTCCTTGGAAGAAAAGTTATGACCAATCTATTAAAGCATATTAAAAAGCAGAGACATTACTTTGCCAACAAAGGTCCATCTAGTCAAGGCTATGGTTTTTCCAGTAGTCATGTATGGATGTGAGAGTTGGACTATAAAGAAAACTGAGTGCTGAAGAATTGATACTTTTGAACTGTGGTGTTGGAGAAGACTCTTGAGAGTCCCTTGGACAGCAAGGAGATCCAATCAGTCCATTCTAAGGAAAACAGTCCTGAATATTCATTGGAAGGACTGCTGCTGAAGCTGAAACTCCAACACCTTGGCCACCTGATGTGAAGAACTGACTCATTTGAAAAGACCCTGATGCTGGGAAAGATTGAAGGTGGGAGGAGAAGGGGATGACAGAGGATGAGATGGTTGGATGGCATCACGGACTCAATGGACGAGTTTGAGTAAACTCTGGGAGTTGGTGAGGGACAGGGAGGCCTGGCATGCTGCAGTCCATGGGGTCACAAAGAGTCGGACATGACTGAGTGACCGAAATGAACTGAACTGAACAGATCAGGCCAGATATCTAATAGGAATCGTTGTGAGCTTGGGAGTTGGGATCAAATCCTCTGGCCAATTCCCTAGAAGGCAGAGTAAAATAACATCAGTAGCTATTGGATGTGTGGAGGAGGAGGGGAGTTGACAACTCATTCCAAAATGGCAGACAAGCTCCAGCCTTAGAAAGGCATGACTGGCCAAAGGATGGTCCATGATCCACTTCATCCTGACTTGACTGTAAATGGAGAATGAGAAAAGGAAAAGAATAATTACAGCTAATAAAGTGAATGAAGCCAGTTGTAAAATACCCCATTTGTATGATTCCATTTATATGATATGTCAAGAATAAGCAAATCTACAGAGACAAAAAGTAGATTAGTGGGTGCCAGAGGCTGGAGGGAGAGGGAATGGAGAGTTACTGCTAATGCATACAGGATTTCCTTTGTGAACAATGAAAATGTTCTGGAGTTAGATGGTTTCACAATTTGGTGAATATACTAAAAACCACTGAACTGTACACTTTAAATGAGTGAATGTGCATATGATATATGAATTATATCTCAGTAAAGCTGTGAAATGAAAACAATTACTAATAGTTATTGAGTGTTTTACTATTAATGTATGTGGCTTCCCAGGTAGCTCAGTGGTAAAGAATCTGCCTGCCAAACCACAGGTGATGGGAGTTTGATCCCTGGGTTGAGAAGATACCCTGGAGGAGGAAATGGCAACACACCCCAGTATTCTTGCCTGGGAAATCCCATGGACAGAGGAGCCTGGCAGGCTACAGTCCATGGGGTTGCAAAAGAGTCAGATACAACTTAATGACTGAGCATGTGTGCACACTTTAATATATGTACAACCGTGTTTTAACCACTTTGTAGATAATAACAATATGTTGAATCTGTAAAAAAAAAAAAAAATCCTCTAAGGAAGGTATTATTATTGTCCCCATTTTAGAGGCAAGGCAACTGAGGCACAGAGAGGTTATACAGCCAGTAGTGTAAGAACCAAGGTTTGAACCTAGACAATCTGCCTTCCAATCTCATGCTCCTAACCAGTATGCATACTGCCTGGCCAGTGTGCGTCTGTGTGGATGAGTCCCTACCCTGCCCTCTGCCTCCTGAGTGAGTCCTTCTCCTCTCAGGACCTGGGGGCTTCATCTACCTCAGAGAAAATCCTAGTGTTTTGCCCTATAAGGCCCTGGGCCAGTGTGGCCTTAGGGCACAGAGCAGGGAGCCTCATAGGAATCTGAAGAGGACCGGGAAAGAAAAAGAGGGAGAGTAACTAAATTCCATGTCTGGGGAAGGAGGCAGCTAGTGAAGTAACTGAAGAGTGAGAGAGAATCCTCCCCCTCTCCACTCAATACAACTGCTCCCCCAGCACCTCCCTACACACACACACACACATACACATACACACACACTTGCACACACTCACATGCACATCCTTCTGTGCTCAATTATTCCAGTAGAAGGGCAGAGCAGGGCTGCCAGAGAAGAGATTGCTTGTTAGTGAGGGAACTTGGCGAACATGCCCTCCAGCTCTGCTTTTGAAAGCAGCTAGAGCATTGGGGGCTGGGTGACCTGCAGAACTCCTGGGGCTCAGAGAGCACCACTAGCGAGAGCAGATGCTGAAAAGGCACTCGACTGTTGTTCAGGATTGGCTTATTCAAGACTCTGTGGATAGCCTCCAGGACTCCAAATCCAGTTCTAAGTCTTCATTCTGGAACTTTTCTAAAGCAAACACAATAGGGATACAGAGGAAGCCTCGTTCCCTGTTGACTCTGCTTATCCTGCAGGACCCCTCCAACTTCTCAACCAGTGGGCTAGCTGAGGACACACACAGTTAATGAGACTTGACTCCTCTGCATAAAAGTACAGTCATAGTGCCTGGCCCCTTGTTCCCCGAGAAAAAGCTTGCTAGACATAAAGCAAAGCTGCCCACGACGCTTCTCTCTCAATAGCTTTCTACCCTATGTCATTAGAAGACTTCCACTTCACATCATCACACATCTCTGCAGTCACCAACTACTATTCTTACTTTTCTACCTTCACAGGCACATGGTCTCAGAGGTACTTATTTGACTCACCTTATTCATCTGTCAAATGAAGATGATATTGCCCTGCAATCTCCTAGAAGTTTTAGAAGATACAGTTCCAAATACTCTAGCAAAGTACACAAAGGGCTGCAAGTGCTAGGAGATACATTCATCTCCCCCACCAGCCTGTGAGCTTCTCATCTGCCTGATTATTCCCTCCCTAGCACCCAGCAGAATATTTTGCACATAGTAAGTTACCAAATAAAATGGTGCTTCATGAATTCAAGCTATGGATAGGAGTGTGGCATTTCAGGGCTGCAAATGACAATCAAGCCTCTGTTACCATGAGCTGCTTCCCAACCTGAACCTGGGACCAGGCCTTTCCCATATCCCCCATAGCAGGATCAGGTGACACCAGGTGAAGCCAATGTCATTCACTTTTCTTCAGAAGAGTCCAGTGGGAGTAAGATATGTGCCAGGCTGTAAGGAGATTGGGTCACATTCTTTCACAGAAAGAAGCAGAGGAAAGGCAATACCTAAGACCAGCACTGTGGCGGCAGAGGGTGAAAGGGGGACAGCAGGAAACATGGAGACTGGGCTCTGACTCTGTGCTCATTTCAAAGCATTTCTGATCCAGTCAGTGTGAGCACGATGAAGGAAGAAGGCTGTATAGGACCATTTCACGCCAGCAGCAGTCAGATGGGTGAAGACTTGAAGGAGGAGAAATAATCACAGACCCACAGACTTGGATGGATGGGACCTTCAAGACCACCTCCTTCATTTTACACTTAAGGCCTGGGATTCTGAAGTAATTCACCCAAGGTTAGAGAACCAGAGAAGTTCACAGCCATGTCTGGAACCAGGTAGCTCAACTCAGCCCAGTGTTCATTCTACGCCCTATCTTCCCATGAGGTGGAATAGCTCTTTATTCTTTAGTATCTCTTGACAGTCACTTGACAGTCATGGCAATCCCAGGGGTCAGGCAGGACATGGACTGTCATTCCCATTTGGTACCAGAAGAAACTAAGGCCCAGGGAGGCTTTTGCATTAATAGCCACAAATATTGGTGACTTGGCCAGGTTGTTATTGTTTAGTTGCTAAGTTGTTTCCAACTCTTTTTTGATCCCCATGGACTATAGCTCACCAAGCTCTTCTGTCCATGGAACTCTCCAGGCCAGAATACTGGAGTGGAGAGCCATGCTCTTCTCCAGGGGATCTTTCTGACCCAGGGATCGAACCAGCATCTCTGGCCTTGGAGGCAGATTATCGCTGAGCCACCAGGAAAGCCCTCAACATGGCCAGGAGCATAACCTAGTACTCCTGACAAAGGCAGCTGAGTGATTAAGGACACCACAGTAGGTGTCAGACAAACTTGGTTTTGAATCTTAGCTCCCCAGATTACCATCCCTGAAACTTTGGGGTTAGGCATCTGTCCTTCTGGGGACTCAGTTTTCTCAACTATAAACTGGGGAATGATGATAATACTAATCTCAGAAGCACATAATAATGCTCTGAGTAGTTCTTTTCTCTCTGTATCCTCCCCCAGCCTCAGTGCCTCTCTCTTCAGGAGTCCACTGGGAGGAAGAGGTGGGGCAGTTGATAACAAAAGCTGAGAAAATGAGCTTTGGAACGCAAATGATGGCGGTTGTTCCCCATCACCTGGCCCCAGCCCCTCCTCCCTCCCTCCTCCCACCAAGGATGCTGGACAAGAGTACTCTGAGTGGACTGGCACTCCCCATGCCATTTGTGTTCCTGGGCAGGCAGCCAGCAAAATCTTTAAATGCAAATTAAAAAAAAATAAATCAGCAAATCCCAATTGTCTGACCTTGGAAGCAAAGAGACAGACAGAAAACAATGTAGAGGAATGAGCCAGGAGGACTATGGGCCCCACAGCTTCAGGGTGGGTGAGGAGGTGAAAGTGAAGATAAGGTGAAGAGAAAAGTGGGCATAAGTACAGATGCTCACTACATAGCTGAGCCCCTTTTCCCCCAGACAGACAGCCAAGCAGCTCTGTGGCCTGGTAGGACCAGGCCTCCATCTCTCTTAGCACTACCAAAACCAAGATCAATGCCAAGTCCTGACACAGGCCCAGTGAAAATTCCAGCAGGCAGGAACCTGGTTCAGAAGAGAAAAGTAAATGATAAACAATTGCTGTTTCCAGAAGCCCTTCTCCTTTATGCCTTCATGTGTACTTGCCTGTTCCTTTCCCATATGTAACATTTGCCTGGTTCTTAGAACACTAGCCTAGTTCTGTCTTGGGACCTCTGTGAAGAAGTGTCCTCCCTCAGCTACAAAATGAGTCAGAGCCAGATGGAAGACTTGAGGCTTTCCTGCCTCCACTGTCATGACTCAAATCTCACAGATTGCTCTTCCCAAACCATGCCCTGGGGAGCGAGGCATTCCTCATTGCTTCTTTTACTTCTCTTCTTTGGCAGCAGGTCCCTGATGGCTTCCCAGGTTGTGCTGGTGGTAAAGAACCTCCCTGCCAATGCAGGAGACATAAGAGACGTGGGTACCATCCCTGGGTTATGAAGATCCCTGGAGGAGGGCATGGCAACACACTCCAGTGTTCTTGCCTGGTGAATCCCCATGGACAGAGGAGCCTGGCAGGTTACAGTCCAAGGGATCACAAACAGTTGAATTCAACTGAAGTGACTTAGCACACACACATGCACACCCTGAAGGCTACTATCTGTTCAGGCTGATCAAAGCTGGTGTAAACTGATAGGCCCCCCAGTGGAAATCCAGCCTGAGGCAAGTCAAGAAGCAGGCTTTCCAAGTGCCTCCCTGCTGGGGACCCTTTAGCTCAGCCTGTGGGCTTAATCTCTTTAGTGGTATCACTGCCTTTGGCCTTGTTTCCTGTGTCTTCATACAGGGAGGGCAGTATCCTCAAGCCACCTATCAGGTGGCTTGTCCTTGGGGTTCCTGAGAATGAAACCCACTTCTCAGAGCAGCCAGGGGGTCTCTGGGGAGGCACAGTGTTGGAGCAGTCAGAAGAAGATCTAAAGCTTCTCCCCACCCTCGAGCCAGCAGCAACACTAGTCTCACCGGATCCAGGACTGCTAGACTGGCAGTGCAATTGATTGGACTCCTTGGGTCAAGTTCCCAGTATAAAGATGGTAGGATTATGAACATGAAGAGCAAAAGGAGCTCACATTTCAACATTTGGGATATGGAAGTCTCTTGCTGGTTTCTAAAACCATGTGACCTCATTTCACTTTTAGTGTCCTCCAGCAGGGGCACCTCCACCAGGTGGTCCAAATGGCATCCATGGACAGATCCAAATGCCCAGGTGTTTGGCTTCTGGGTACTTAGTACTCTCTACTCACTGCTACTTCTCTCTCAAAGCAGAAAAAGGATGAATCAGGAGAAAGGAAACTCACATTTGCTGAACAAGTATTAGTTGCCAGACACTATCTTAGATACTTTCCTATACCTTCTCCAGTTTATTTCTTCCTATTTTCTATTTTTTTATTTTTGGTGGGGAAAGGGAGTTGTGCCTTAGATACAAAAATTAGCATTGCTTGGAATTCTGTTACAGTTACACTATCAGCTCATGTGTGGCCCACTTTGTTTTATTTTATTTCTATTTTTGCTCATCTTTTTATCAAAATATAGTTGATTTGCAATGCTGTGTTAGTTACAGGTGTACTAACACAACATTTAGTTGTGTTATATATATAGATGAATATATATATATATAGGTCACCTATATATATATATATATATGAAAATGTATTCAGCTTTATATATATATATATATATATGTATGTGTGTGTGTGTATATATATATATATACATATATATATACACACACATATTTATAAGAGAAAGTAGGGAAATCACTAGGCCATTCAGGTATGACCTAAATCAAATCCCTTATGATTATACAGTGGAAGTGACAAATACCTTCAAGGGATTAGATCTGATAGAGTGCCTGAAGAACTATGGATGGAGGTTCGTGACATTGTACAGGAGGCAATGATCAAGACCATCTCCAAGAAAAAGAAATGCAAAAAGGCAAAATGGCTGTCTGAGGAGGCCTTACAATTAGCGGTGAAAAGAAGAGAAGCAAAAAGCAAAGGAGAAAAGGAAATACACACCCATTTGAATGCAGAGTTCCAAAGAATAGCAAGGAGAGATAAGAAAGTCTTCCTCAGTGATCAATGCAAAGAAATAGAGGAAAACAATAGAATGGGAAAGACTAGAGATCTCTTCAAGAAAATTAGAGATACCAAGGGAACATTTCATGCAAAGATGGGCTCAATAAAGGACAGAAATGGTATGGACCTAACAGAAACAGAATATATTAAGAAAAGGTGGCAAGAATACACAGAAGAACTATACAAAAAAGATCTTCACGACCCAGATAATCACGATGGTGTGATCAATCACCTAGAGCCAAACATCCTGGAGTGTGAAATCAAGTGGGCCTTAGGAAGCATCACTACAAACAAAGCTAGGGGAGGTGATGGAATTCCAGTTGAGCTATCTCAAATCCTAAAAGATGATGCTTTGAAAGTGCTGCACTCAATATGCCAGCAAATTGGGAAAACTCAGCAGTGGCCACAGGACCAGAAAAGGTCAGTTTTCATTGCAATCCCAAAGAAAAGCAATGCCAAAGAATGTTCAAACTACCACACAGTTGCACTCATCTCACATGCTAGCAAAGTAATGCTCAAAATTCTCCAAGCCAGACTTCAACATTATGTGAACTGTGAACTTCCAGATGTTCAACTGGATTTAGAAAAGTCTGAGGAATCAGAGATCAAATTGCCAATATCTGCTGGATCATAGAAAAAGCAAGAGAATCTCAGGAAAACATATACTTCTGCTTTATTGATTATGCCAAAGCCTTTGACTGTGTAGATCACCACAAACTGGGAAATTCTTCAAGAGATGGGAATACCAGAACACCTGACCTATCTCCTGAGAAATCTGTATGCAGATCAAGAAGCAGCAGTTAGAACTGGACATGGAACAACTGACATGTTCCAAATTAGGAAAGAAGAACATCAGGGCTGTATATTGTGACCCTGCTTATTTAACTCAAATGCAGAGTACATCATGAGAAATGCTGGGCTGGAGGAAGCACAAGCTTGAATCAAGATTGCTGGGAGAAATATCAGTAACTTCAGATACACAGATGATTACCACCATTATGGCAGAAAGTGAAGAGGAACTAAAGGACCTCTCAATGAAAGTGAAAGAGAAGAGTGAAAAAGGTGGCTTAAAACTCAACATTCAAAATACTAAGATCATGGCATCTGGTCCCATCACTTCATGGCAAATAGATGGGGAAACAATGAAAATAGTGAGAGACTTTATTTCCTGGGCTCCAAAATCACTGCAAATGGTTACTGCAGCCATGAAGTTAAAAGATGCATTCCCCTTGGAAGAAAAGTTATGACCAACCTAGACAGCATATTAAAAAGCAGAGACAGGAGAAGGAAACGGCAACCCACTCCAGTATTCTTGCCTGGAGAATCCCATGGACAGAGGAGCCTGGTGGGCTACAGTCCATAGGGTTGCAGAGTCAGACACAACTGAGTGATGAACCCTTTCATTTTCAATATAAAATAAGGCTTCCCAGATGGCAGAGTGGTAAGGAATCTGCCTGCCAATGCAGACGATGCAGATTCGATCCCTGAGCTGGGAAGATCCCGTGGAGAAGGAAATGGCAACCCACTCCAGTATTCTTGCCTGGAGAATTCATGGACTGAGGAGCCTGGTGGGCTACAGTCCATGGGGTCGCAAAGTCAGACACGACTGAGCACACAGACACTAATATAAAATAAAAAGTTGTAGAAAAAAAATAAAATAAAAAGCAGAGACATTACTTTGCCAATAAAGGTCCATCCAGTCAAAGCTATGGTTTTTCCAGTAGTCATGTATAGATGTGAGAGTTGGACTATAAAGAAAGCTGAGCGCCGAAGAATTGATGCTTTTGAACTATGGTGTTGGAGAAGACTCTTGAGAGTCCCTTGGACTGCAAGGAGATCCAACCAGTCCATCCTAAAGGAGATCAGTCCTGGGTGTTCATTGGCAGGACTGTTGCTAAAGCTGGAACTCCAATACTTTGGCCTCCTGATGCGAAGAACTGACTCATTGGAAAAGACCCTGATGCTGGGAAAGATTGAAGGCAGTTGGAGAAGGGGATGACAGAGGATGAGATGGTTGGATGGCATCACTGACTCGATGGACATGAGTTTGAGCAAGTTCTGGGAGTTGGTGACAGACAAGGAAGCCTGGTGTGTTGCAGTCCATGGGGTCACAAAGAGTTGGACATGACTGAGTGACTAAACTGACTGATATATATATATATATATATATATATATATATATATCAGTCAGTTAGTGTGTATATATATATATATTATATATATATATATATATATGTTCTTTTTCAGATTCTTTTTCATTATGTTATTACAAGATATTGGCTATAATTCCCTGTGCTATACAGTAGGTCCTTGTTTATTTATTCATATAACTTTATTTCTTTCCCTCTTTATCACCTTTCCCAGTGCTATTTCTTTTCCTGATCAACATCCAGTCTTTGTTTTCTTATGTGTTTGATTTACATAAGTAATATTATTCTGTTCATCTTTTTCTGCTTCTTTGTTTCACATAGTATCACAATTATAGAGCTGCCAAGTTGCTTCAGTCCTGTCCGACTCCTAGCGACCCCATGGACTGCAGCCCACCAGGCTCCTCCATCCATGGGATTCTCTAGGCAAGAGTACTGGAGTGGGTTGCCATTGCCTTCTCCAATTATAGAGCTAATTATGTTGATATCTATGTACCTAGTGTGTTCATTTTGACCACTGCATAGTATTCCATGATTTGCATATCCTGCATTTTACTTATTTGTTCCCCTGTTGATGAACATTTAGGTTGTTTCTAATTCCTTTCTATTGCAATATTGCAGTGGACATTTTCATACAAGCCATTTTCTGTACCTGTGAGAGCAATTCTTTTTTTTTAATATTTTTTATTTCTTTATCTGACTGTACTAGATGTTAGCTGAAGCACACAGGATCTTTAGTTGTGGCATGTGGGATCTAGTTCCCTGACCAGGGATCAAACCTGGGCCCTTGCATTGGGAGGGCGGAATTTTAGCCACTGGACTGCCAGGGGAGCCTCATGACAGCAGTTCTTGTGGGATATATATCCAGAAGTAGAACTGCTCTATCACAGGGTATGTACAAATTAAAATTTTCTAAATAATTAAAAACTCCTCTCCAAGTTGGGTATATCTATTTACATAATTCCCTATTTCCCTACATCATTATTAATACCTGTTATTAGCTTACTCTTTTCAAATGTTTTGCCAGTCTGATGGGTATAAAAGAATATCTTGTTACTGTTTTAATTTGCCTTTTCCTAATGATAATGAGGTTGAACATTTATTTAGATGATTATGATCCTCTTATTGAAGCTTCCCTTTCTGTAAGTTGCCTATTTGTACATTTGTTGTCTTCTCTGTCAGATTTTGTGTATCTTTCTTGCCCTACATATTCTGGATATTAATCTGTTTTGTTCATATATATTACAAATATTTTCTCCAAGCCTGTTACCTCTGTTCGATTTGCTCATTGTGTCCTTTGTAGAAAAGAAATCTTAACTCTTAATGGACTTTAATCAAATTCATCCACTTTTGCCTTTATGATTTGTACTCTCCACACCTTATGAAAACATTCTTACCCCCATGCCACAAAGACATTCTCCTATATATTCTACCAAGAATTGTATAGCTTTGCCTTTTATGTTTAAGTCTTCACTATCTCTAAAGTTTATTTTGTATATGGAATGAGAAAAGCATTTATTCTTATTTTTTCTATGTAATAAGCTTATTTTTCCACTATTGCTACATTATGCCAGTTTACATAGAATGGACCTTTTCTGTGGCCTTCAGTTTTGATCAGTAAGTCAGGATTTCTTTGTCAGGCTTCTATTGTGTTTCAAAGCCTTGAAGAGGAAATCTAGTGGAGCTTATGACACAAAACCTGCCTTCAGGAAACACGCCATCTAGCTAGGAGAATAAAACATAGACACAAGGACTTGAGAATATGCACAAAGCAACACCTAGGTAAGGATAAATAAAAACCTTGGAAGCTGAGAACACAAGTTTAGAGGGTTAAAAAAGGAGCTGGGTCCCTATTGCCAGGATAGGATGGATAAAAGGTTTGAACTAGGGGTACAAAGACAGCTTCCCAAGTGGCACTAGTGATAAAGAACCCGCCTGCAAATGCAGGAGACATAAGAGACGTGAGTTGGGAAGTTCCCCTGGAGAAGGAAATGACAACCCATTCCACTATTCCTGCCTGGAGAACCCCATGGACAGAGGAACCTGGCGGGCTACAGTCCGTGGGATCACAAAGAGTTGGCCACGACTGAAGCGACTGAGCACACATGCAGCTACAGGGACAGCATTTGATGTCATCACTCTGAGATGCTCATCCAATCAACCTAGTTTTATGCAGTTGCCACAGAATGAAAAAGATAGGAGCCACTAAGGCTTCATCATTTGCCATGATCTGGCCTTGCTGGTATGCTCAGTGTTTTCCTTCTCATGATCTTTTCCCTTCAAATAGCTCCCCAGCCCCAGGGTACCAATTAAGAAGGAAGCAAAGTCATTTTTTACTGGAGTCCAGGTACCCAGTCCACAAAAATCTCCCTGAATCAGCTGTCTCCCTTTTCAGAGAAAGACTGAATTGAAGGGAAATTATTTATAAAAATAATAATAATACCCTCACAGCCCTTCTAGAGCCCACATTTTCTCCACAAATATATTATACCTTGGTCACCACTGGGAAGGGAGGCAGCTGACAGAGGGCAGTTTTTGTAGACTGAGTACATGGACTCTGATCAAAGGACCTCAGGGTGAGAGAGATACCAGAAAGGAGTTCCCAGACAGACAGGACCAAGCTGTCTCCCTTTTTCCAGAGGTCTCCCTCTGCCCAAATTCCTGGTATCTAGTTTGCCTGTGCCTTTCCTATTCTATGGTCAGAAAACTATGGAGGCTTCAGAGAGAGTCAGGAACACTCCTCCCCCGCCCCCCACCACCAGTCCCCCTCTGCCTCAGGAGGCCTCGCCTTGGCACAGAGGTGTAACATCTCGTCTTCCAAACATGGTGTTCCTAGGCATCTGCACTGCAAAGAAGACACCAGTTATCCTCAGCAGGGCAGCCTGTATTCAGTGTAGCCAGCATCCGGGTCTGATTTTGCTCCTAGTAATCTCCTTCTGCTTTAGTGCTTTGAGACTTTGGAGGGGGGGCAGGAAAGGAATGGAGGGGAAGAGGGATAGGGGCAGAAAAGCAAACAGAGCTCATCAAAACCAACAAACAATAGAGCCCAAGCTCCTAGCTCCTTAATCCTCTCAGGGCCTAGTCCTCACCATGGCAACCAGTAAGCCTCTAGGCCTCCTGAGTCCTCAATCCAGTTGTTAGTGAAGAGCGGATGCTGGCTGCTTTGACTGGGAGGGTTTCAATACTGGGCAAATTAAACTGGTCTTGAGGAGATGTGGAAGTTGAAGGAGCAGGCAGAGAGAGGAGAAGGAACATTGAGATGAGGAACGGCAGGTTTCTGTCAGGCAGCATCTCTCAGGAACTCTCTTGGGGAGATGGAGGGGACCTCCGCTACCAACTTGGATTAACTCTCAAAGGTCCCAGGTGGAGGCTGGCCCTCCCCACTGCCTTCCCCATTCCCCTTAGGCAACCCTCTGCAGTGTCAGGTATCCTTCATTGTGGGTGGGTGCCAGTCAGCTCTCTGCAGCCTAAAGTGAGATGCTCCTTCTTTGGCCAAAAGCAGAAAGAGGAGCTAGAAAGTAAAACTTGGCAGGGTTCCTACTTTCACATCACCTAGGAGATAGCTGGTCATTGGTGAGAGTCTCTCTCCCCAGAGAAACAAGAGGGGCACTCCTCAGGAAAGATTCTTGGCAACTCAGTTCTTCTGACCCAGTACCTCTGCCTCACCAGGCCTCCCAAAGTCACCACTGCCATAGCCCTTGTCGGGTTCAACCTGTCAACTAAAGGGCCCTGACCTCCATGGATAGACAGCCATCTGCCGAAGTGGGCAGTCCTTCAAGTCATATCAGAGGCTCTATAACTCCCACAGGTGACTGTTTTGGCCAACTACCTTTCCTGAGAAACAGGCTGGAGCTGGGTATGGGGCTGGAGTAGAGTCACTGATACACACAATGAACTGAGCCTAGACTCAGAAATCAGACCCCAGTCTAGTCCTCAGGCAGCTCACACTGGCCCTATCCCCCATCAAGGTGGATGAATTCTTAGATCTTTTCCTAAATGCATGCTTTGACAAGGAAAGGGGAGGCAGTAAGCTGGGGAGGAAGGACTCAGGGGAGGCCCTTGGGTGTTTTGCTCATGTCCACAACTAGTGAAGGGTTGCTTCCTCAATTTGTTCCTAGTGGGTTTGATTTCTCCTATTGCAAATGAAACTGGGTACTCTTTCCTCCTTAAAAATACTACCTTCTTTCCTCTGTATGTGCTCAGGGGTCTGGTACCATCTGCAAACTCTTTCCATTCCCTTAGTGAGGCACTGAGTCCCAGAATCTGGAAAAAATTATCATCTTCACTTTAGCCTCAACCTCCAAGACCTTAATACCTTAGACTTATTAATTTCTGAGTCAAGGAGGAGTCTTGCTTTCACTCATTCACTCACTCATCTGCCTTTTTTTTAAAATCACTAGACTAACGTCCTTGAAGGCAGGGGCTATGTCTGATTTTGCTCACTAGACTGCTCCAGTGCCTGCTTGGCGTGCAGTCGGTACTCAGTAAAGATTTTTTTGACTGAAGCCTTTTATGTGCATAACCTCAGAGTCTGTTGATGACTTAAAACAACAGTAACAAAAAAAAAACCAAAACAACAGTAACACCTAAAGCTTCCATTTATTGAACAACTACTATGTGCCAGGGCCTGTGGTAAGTACTTCAGATAGACATTCTAATTTAATGTTTGAGTGATAGAAACTGTTATTCAATTCCATTCCACAGAAGAGAATAATGAGACTCAAGGACTTTAATTTTTTCCAGCTCACGTGGTTAATAAATAAGTGGCAAACCCAGGTCCTTTGGACTCCAAAGCCTGCCTCCTTATACCGGTGTTAAGGAAGTGCAGCTGAGATTAAGGTTATTATCTGGTCCCCAAAATGCCAGTTAACTTTTCACAGAGAGATCCTTGGCCACATACTTTATTCCCAACACTGGCAAACCAGTTTGTCTGAAGCAGCCCAAGAGAGACAGTGTGTGGTGTGTTATATATGCCTTTCTACTTGCCAATATCCCTTACTCAGGTACAAAAAGTTTTGTACAAAAGTTTATACAAAAGTTTTACCGAATACTTTTTCCCCCTCCCTCCAATCAGAAGAGGGAGTTCAATTACTGTCCCTTCATTTACAGATAAGGACCCTGAGGCTCAAAAGAAGTGATACAAATTGCCTAAGTTCACAGAGCCAAGAAGTAGTAGAGCTGCAGCTAAAATTCACTCTTTACTGTCTCTAAAAAATCCCCAAGTATATGTATGGCTGAGTCCCTTTGCCGTCCACCTGAGACTATCACAACATTGTCAACTGGCTATATGCTTAATGTACTTAGTCGCTCAGTCATATCAGACTCTGCGATCCCATGGACTGTATTCCGCCAGACTCCTCTGTCTATGGGATTTCCCAGGCAAGAATACTGGAGTGGGTTGCCATGCTCTCCTCCAGGAGATCTTCCCAACCCTGGGATGGAACCCACATCTCCTGTAGTTTCCTGCACTGCAGGCAGATTCTTTATTTGCTGAGCATCAGGGAAGCCCATACTCCATACAAAATTAAAAGTTTAAAAAACATAAAAAATTTTTTTAAAAATCTGGGAGCATAAGCCACTGGGTCTCCTTCACATGCAGAGCATTGGAAATCTTGCTTTGTGGCATATGCCAATTCCCACTAAAAAACTGCTGCCTTCTACTAAGACAAAGACAGTCTAGGGGGCCAGTGCTGCATCCTAAATTGCCAACTGGGGAGAAACTTGGCATCTCTCATGCGCAGTCAAAAGTAGAAACCCATTACCCTGCAGGAAAATCTTTTGATGTCTTCTCCTCAAAGGTGCTGTCTAAGAATTAGCCTCCTTCCCCCACCCCGCCATCCCCCAAACAAGGCAGGGATATGTGCTCAGATGCAGTGCAAGCTGGCAAGGGCCTCTGCGAGGTTTTTGTTTGTTTGTTTTCCCCTGACACCTAAATGAGGACCAGGAATTCATGTCACTTCTTCCCTCCATCTGTCCTCTTTCCCCTCTGAGAACTCTTAATCATTTTTAAAGCCCAGTGAATAAAGAAAACAGGCCACACACACAGCCTAGAGATTACAGCACTGCTCTCTAAAAGTAGGCCTTGGTCATAAAGAGAACACTGCTGGATGGGGCAAAAGCCAACAGATTAGTGGGGATTTGCACCAGCCTAAGTAGACTTAACTCCTAAGTGGCAAAGTGGCTTGAACACAGATCTGTCCTAATTCTGTTAGTGACTTCCATACAGGATTCTTTCTCCTCCTCCTCCTCCTCCTCCTCTCCTGTATGACTGTCTCCCCACCCCCATCCCTCCCATAAGATGCTGTCCTTCTCTGCCTCTCCCACTGTCAAATGACTGAAAGAATAACATTTCCTGAGCTTCCTTCACTGAATTATTCATCTTTGCTGCCTGGGCATGACAAAACTTCTCATTAAAAGCCCTGGGTGGGGGTGAACCCCTCCCCCCCCCCGCCTCCCGCCCCCATCCCAGCCTGCACAGCTAACAGGAGAAAGAGCCAGGGGGAGGAAGAGACATGGTGAGTGGAGTGGGAGTTCCCCCCACAAAGGGCCTGTAGACAGAGTCCATGAGACCCGGGGACTCAGGAGGGTGATGGACACAGGCAGGCTCCTGACTCCAGGGTGACCAGTGTGCTAGTCTGGGCCATTATCCTTCTCGAAAGCTTTGGACAAACACAGAAGGCCTGAGCCCACCATGCCTCTCAGCCTAAGAATGTCCAAGTGTTGTAGGAAGGGGGACCCCCTTCTAGGGCCCGAAGTTGGGCTCTTGTCTAACACTCGGAAATGAATTGTCCGAGGAGACACGTGCTGACAAAGCAAGAGATTTTATTGGGAAGGGCACCCAGGTGGAGAGCAGGAGGGTAAGGGAACCCAGGAGAACTGCTCTGCTGCGTGGCTTGCAGTCTTGGGTTTTATGGTGATGGGATTAGTTTCCAGGTGGTCTTTGGCCAATCATTCTAATTCAGAGTCTTTCCTGGTGGCGCACGCATCACTCAGCCAAGATGGATGCTAGCAAGAGGGATTCTGGGAAGTGGACAGACAGGTAGTGTCTCCTCTCGACCTTTCCCGAACTCTTCCGACTGGTGATGGCTTATTAGTTCCGTATTCCTTATCAGGATCTCCTGCCATAAAACAACTCATGCAAATGGTTACTATGGTGCCTGGCCAGGGTGGGCGGTTTCAATCAGTGTGCTTCCCCTAACACAAGTGCTGAGCAGTCAAAGAAATATTCATGACACTGAGGAGAAATCACCCTTGTCTCTGCCATCAGGACTCAGTAAAGTAGGACAAGTTATCCATCCCGATTGTACCTAGAGGGACACAGCCATGCAGGGAAGAGGGTGGAGTGGGGACAGGAGACCTAATTTCTGGTTCCAGCTCTGCCATTAGCCAGCTGTGTGACCCTGGGCACACCCCTTGGCTTTTCTGTGTCTGACTTTTCACTTGTACAAGGGAGGCAGCACATCCAGTGTGGTGATTCAGGGCACGGGCTCTGGAGCCAGGCTGCCCTGGTTCACATCTCAGCTCTGTGTATGTGACAGTGACAAACCCATTTAGCCTGACAAAGCCTCAGTCCTCTTATCTGTAAAATGGGGAAAACAAATAGAGCCTGCCTCAAAAGATTGCTGCAAACTGTACAGCAGCCAGCACACAGCCTTGAGAGACACTCAGAGATGGTTGCTACATGCATCTCATCACAGATCCCTGTTCTCCAGAGTCTGGTCTGTTCAAGTCACTGGGACCTGGCTCTTCATTCCAGAGGGAACATATCATTCTGGTGGTGAGGAAACGTGGTTTGCAGGTGGCCTGGGCCAGCCCTTCAGAAAAAGATGGAGGCACATCAATGTGATGTTCTGCAAACCTTCGTGTGGCCCTCTTCATTTTGAGGCATCCCGGGGAACCCTGCAGTGGAGACCAGTGCTCCCAGGCTTCCAGGACATTTGCCCATGACTCTGCATAGGATAGAGTAAGGGCTGTGAAGGAGGAAAAATAATTTCCTCTCTATCCTTCTAATTCTTGACTGAAGCCCCCAGCCCTGTAATAAAAGACAGATTAACAGGAGAAAAACATACAGACTCTTAGTAACCTATGTACCTCCTGCATTCATGGGAGAGACCCAGGAAAATTGAGTGACTCCCCAAAATGGTCTAAGCCTCCAACTTATATACTATCACCAGCTAAAAACAAAAGAAGATGATGAGGGAGTGAGGGAGAGCCAGTGATGGGAGGTTTTCAGGAAAAGCTCAGGGAACAAGAGTAAGATTGTCATGCATATTTAACAATTGCTGTCTTCTCCACTGATAAGAGTTTCTTGAGATTAAGTCATCCTTCTCTTCCTGGTCCAGCAAGGGAGACTCCCTTACAAATGGAGATTTCTGTTATAAATGTAAATGTTTCTTACAATATAGTAACTTCTGCTAGGTTTCCAGAGCTTTTCTAGCTCTGCTGTTCCTTAAAAATAACCAGCCTAAGATAATCCTTATGCCAAAGAGATAAATTTTGAGGTAGTGAATTCTACCCATGCTCTGTGCCTACCCCCGGGGAGCCACAGCCGGGGAGGCCAGGGCCAAGGCAAGAGGTCAGCAAATCCAGGCCTCTCCTCCCCTGGCCTCTGGGTACTCAGCCAACCAACCAGAAATATGCGGCTTACCTTGGCCTCTTACCCCAGACCTGGCTGCCTTGGCTTTGGTTTGCTTTCCATGATTTGCTTTCTGATTCTGCCAAGATTTGGGAACCTACAGAGAAAGGGCCTGTGCTTTAAGCCATTAATGGTGTCATGAGCAATCTGGCCAATAGAGCAGCCAGGACTGGCCCCACAGAGGTTTGCCACTCAGCACTGTTGTCCAAGCTGGGGCTGCCACCAGTGCCTCCCCATTCATCCACCCATCCATCCATCCTTCCACCCATCCATCCATGCATCTAACCATCTTTCCATCCACCCAACCACCCATCCATGTACCCATTCATCCTTCCATCCACCCACCCCTCATCCACCCAGCCACCCATTCACCCATCTATCCATCTAGGTATCCATCCATCCTTCCATCTACCCATCCATCCATCCATCCTCCCATCCAGTCACCCATCATCCAACCACCCATCCATCCATCCATCCATCCTTCCATCCACCCACCTATCTACCCATCCACCCACCCATCCATCCATCCACCCATCCATCCATCCATCCTTCCCTCTACTCACCTATCTACCCATCTACCCACTCATCTAACCATTTGCCCATCTATTCATCCATCCATCCACCTATCCATCCATGTACCCATCCATCCTTCAATTCACCACTCACCCATCCACCCATTCATCCACCCATCTATCTACCCATCCACTTATCTATCCATCCAGGCATCCATCCACCCATCCACCCATCCATCCACTCACCCATCCACGCATCTATCCATCTATCCATGTATCCATCCATCCATGCATTCATCTCCAAATATTTAGCTGCCACTTATTCTGTGCCTGGCCCTGTACCAGATTCTGTGGGAACTCAGCAATGAGAACAACACAGGCCTGGACCTAAGGGAGGTCGCAGTCTATTCAGGGGAGGAGCTTTATGAGGAGCTGCACACATGGATGTGAGATTACAAATTGTGAGAAACAGAAAGAAATAGAGAGGTGTTATGAATGCCTGTAAGAGTAGGAAGCCAGGAAAGAAGTCCAAAGAGGTGATGTTTAGGCCTGACCCCAAGGGAGAGAAGGCACCAGGCTGAGGGGAGAGGATGCAGGAGGGCCAAGTTGTGTCCCTGCCCTGGGCCAGGATGTTTCCAAGCCCTTTGCCTTGGTGGGTCAGGCTCTGGGTCAGAAGGATGCCCAGTGACTTTCACTTGACAAACTCTCTGACTGCTACCACTAAGGCTTTTCAACACCGAGCCCTCAGACCATGGGCCTCAGAGTCCGAGAGAAAACTTGTATATAGGTACATGCCTGGGCTGCACAGCCCACAGAGACCTGAATTTAGCAGGTTATGGTGGGCTCAGGTATTTGCATTTTTAATAAGGTCTCCAGGTGGTTCTAAGTATATTGGACTTGGAGAATCTCTTTACATTCTAGAGCATGGGGGAGATGGTTTGGTGGCAAAAACAAAATTATTGAATTATTGTCCATATTTATGAGCCTGGGTTAAAAGCGACTCTCTCAAAAGCCTTCTATGGTCCCTGCCAGGCTCTAAAGGCTGCCTTTATCTTGGACTTTCTGAATGGGCTTTTTCTTAGGGCTCCCACATCTCCCAGTTTACTGGGACTCTCCTTGTTATATAATTGAAAGTTCCACGTCCCAGGAAATCCCTGTCAGCAAACCAGAGTAGTTGGTCACCTTATTTTCTTAGAGAAAAGCTCTCCTAGATTTACCTTGGAAAAGAAGGAGTCACTAGAATAAGAGATCCCCCCATATCTGGCCAAAGTGCTCCCTAACCTGTTAAACCTGCCTTCTTATCTCTCTGCAAAGAGCCACACAGCATACTTCTCCCTCCATTCCCCAGCGTACACTCTCACTCCTTTTTTCTTCTGGACAAGTATCATTTCCAAAAGAAGGAATGACAAGCCAGCAGGTCTCACAGCATATCCAAAGTTTTGGAGATGGAAATACCAAAGCTGCACCGAAGGCTAAGCCCTGGACTTAGAATCTAGAGCAGAAAGAAGCTATCAGCTGCCAGATTCACAGAGTAATAGAAAAGAAGACATATAGCATTACCATGGTAACTAGCCTCCAAAAGCCCCCAGCACCTGCTCCTTTCTATACAAGATTTCCCCAAACAGGAATATTTCTTACTTCCTTGTTTTTCTTCTCAATAAAGATGTTAATTTTATTTCCCCTCATTTGTGTTTAATGTTCCAGTAGCAAGTTAGCTTCTCCCTGGCTCTCCAGCACCTCCCTGTCTCTCCCAAACCTTTTCTTCTCCTCTCTCACCAGCTTCCCTTCCCCTCCTGTCTATATTTTCTGATTTATTCTGTCTGTCCTCACAACTTCCTGTGCCCCCACCTCCAAGGAATATTTCTAACCTAAGCCCTCATCCAGAATATTTTATCAGCTGCAGTTCTAACTCCCTAGCAAGCACTAGTCTTTGCTCTGGATGAGGGCTGGATGGTACTCCCTCCAAAGCCCACCTACTCTGTTCTGATACCCCCAGCTGAAGGGGCACAGTGCAGCAAAACCATTTCAGCCCACAGAAGAAATGAAGGAACAAAAGGGCTCCAGGGCCAAGAATAATAATAGCTTACCTAGTGCTACCTATGTGTCTGGCTCTTGGCTAGAGTCTATTATAACATTTAATCTTTATGACAACCCTGATGGCACAGGTTTTGTTTATTATCTCACTTATCAGATGAGGAAACAGAGGTTTAGACTGGTTAAGTCACTTGTAGAGGGTCACACAGCTAGTAAGTGATAGAGCTAGGACTTAAACCTAGTCAGTCAGGTGGTGCTACTGGTAAAGAACCCGGCTGCCAATGCAGGAGACATAAGAGACATGGGTTCCATCCCTGGGTCAGGAAGATCCCTAGAGGAGGGCATGGCAACCCACTCCAGTATTCTTGCCTGGAGAATCCCCATGGACAGAGGAGCCTGGCAGGCTACAGTCCATAGAGTCGCACAGAGTCGGACACAACTGAAGAGGCTTAGCATGCATGCAGTCTAATGCCAAATAGCTGCTCTTTTCACAATGACCTTTAGAAACTGTTTGGGGAAGAAGACTCTGTCCTGATTCACTGAATGGGGATAGGAATCCAGGTATGCCCTCTAATCAGCATTATTTGGAGGGAGTGGTCAATAAAAAGGTCTTGGGTAACAGTACCTGCTTCCTTGAATCTGCTTAGATCCAAGGGAGCAGTGTGGCAGAAAGTGAAATGGAGCAGGATCCTATGGTCCTTGACACCCATACCCCCACCATGACCTCTGCCTGCCTTTTGTCTGTGGAAAACTTCTGTCAAAGAATAAGTTTAATCACAGAGGTGAGAAGTGTGGAAACAAAGTAAAACAGTCAAAGGAAACTAAATAATAGTTATGTAATCATTAAGCATAGTCAAGGATATAGTTCTTTCTCAAGGGCTATAGATAATATTCTGAGCCACATCCTGTGAGCTGTTTTACAGATACTGAAACCCCACGTAGAGAAGTTAAATACATGATGACCAGACTGTACCCAGGACATGAGCTGCCACAATTCTGAGAACAGGTCTCAAAGAAATGGGAACAAATGGACCCTGGAACTGAAAATGAACTGTACCTAAAACAGTCAAGATGATGTTCATCAGACTACTGATGACCAATTTGAAGATGACTGTCAGAGCTGTGCTGTTTCTGCATGCAGCACCCTGAGGAGGGGGGATCAGCCTTTGGACAAATGTCTGCCACCCCCCCCCAACCCAGTTGCAGAGATGCCAGCATCTGAAATAAAGCAAACTTTCCTTTCCACCAGCCTGTCCTGTTTATTGGCCTTTGAGCGATGAGCAGCCAGACCCCACACACTTTTGGTAACAAAAGGACAACAAGGGAGTTGAGTAACACTTTTTTCATTCATCCAACACATTTAGCTAATATTTCCCATGAACCAGGCTCTACTCAGCCTATCCATAGGCCTCTGTATTGTTGTGGAAAGACTGTCTGGTGCTAGGAGCTCTGTGGATGAGGCCTGGCTCTCCACTTGTCATCTCTGAGCCTGTTTCTTGGAATAATAATACTTGTGAGTTAACAAAAATTATGGCTCTGTAAGTGTCTGACACAAGAGCAGTCAACCTTGTAGAGGCAAAATCACTTCTACATGGGAAAGTTCCACTGAAACAAAGGGAGATGGTACTGAATTCTACCACAGATGGGATGGGTCCAGGGATGTTGGATATGTGCTAAGTCACTTCAGTAGTGTTCAACTCTGTGTGACCCCATGGACTCTAACCCTCCAGGCTCCTCTGTCCATGGGATTCTCTAGGCAAGAATACTGGAGTGGGTTGCCATGCCCTCATCCAGGGGATCTTCCAATCCAGGGATCGAACCCACATCTCTTACATCTCCAGCATTTGCAGATAGGTTCTTTACCACCAGCACCACCTGGGAAGCCCAAAAGAAGATTCTGGGACCCCTACCAACTCTCTTATGAGTGGGCACTCTCAAAGCAAGGATCCCCAGGGTTGCCCATGGTATCACCTATTTGCATCTTGGAGTGCACAGCTTCCTCTTTCCAGATCCTGTGGTTGAAGAAGAGACCCAAGCCTTTGTAGAACACAGCGTTTTGATCTGACACCAATCTTCTACAGTTATGAGGTCTCTGTATAAAGATGCTGCTGAGGCAACATTATTTTTATCATTATCATTATTAGAGTGGGACCTTGTGTGCCCAGGCTTGCAAGGGAAGCTGACCCTATAGAACAGGGATTGAAGAAATGCTCTGGGTAAGGGGGGAGCAGGATGCCAAGAAATTCTAAGGAAACCCAATCATTTTGTTTCACTCTCCTCTTTTCTTCTCTCATTTCTTACCTCATTTCTGTATTTTTTGTTTGTTTGTTTGTTTGGAAGAGAATGAGTTACTGAGTAAACAGTGGAAGAAGCTCGGGTGTGCATAATTTAGCTGACTTGTGGCTTAATTAAAGGGACTCCCTTGGCCCTGCTGCTGAGCCTTTACAGCAGAGTAGCAACTCAGGAAGACATCTTGCCTTGGCCTGTGCTTGGTCAGGACAACTCGTGGCTATGGGGTACAGGGAAGAGGGTAGGTGTACACACGTGTGCCTTGTGGAGAGGGCCAGGGGAAAACATCAGAAAGCACAGAGCACAGAGCAGAGAAATGGTCTGGGTTTCCAGTAGAAGGCAAGAATGTGATGGTGAGCAACTCTCTGGAGCCAGAGTTTCTGAAATAGACTCCAAGCTCTAAACCAAATAGCTGGTTGGGCCAACCTTCCACACAAAGATGATAGAGGCAACTTTAGAGTCAACTAGGGGATTCCAAGGTGGCGCTAGTGGTAAAGAACCTGTCTGCCAATGCAGGAGACAAAAGAGGCATGAATTTAATCCCTGGGTCAGTAAGATCCCCTGGAGGAGGACATAGCAACCCATTCCAGTATTCTTGCCTGGAGAATGCCAAGGACAGAGGAGCCTGGTGGGCTACAGTCCATGGGGTCACAAAGAGTCTGACATAACTGAGCAACTGAATACACACACACACACACACACACACACATGTTAATTGCACCATGATTCATCTGGTGGATAAAAATCTCCCCTTACTAGGGTGGAGGCAACTTCACCACTAACCACAGCAAAGTTTGATTTGGATAGAAGTATTGATTGTGGACTGTACCTTAATGTTCTAAGGATCTAATTTGTTCTCACTTGACTAGAGCAGTCAGTTGGGGGAAAGCATGCCTGACTTTGACTCTTGGCTTCGTGGCCAACTTGTTTGACCTTTGAGGGGGAAAAAAGGCCTATTCCACAGCCAAGCTCACCAGAATTTAGGCTGGAGAAAGTGCAATTTCTTCCTTCAAAAGCCTCCAGAGTGGCCATTGATTCACAGAAAGGCAGGATGCTGTCCTTTCTCCACTCTGCACTCACCCCCTGAAAACGGGGATCTGCATGGCAGAACCAAGAACCATGATGAATCAATGATTCTTTACTTCCTATTCCCCCTTTCTTAAAATGAAGAGGCCTACCCTAATCCTCACTTGGGATCAGTGGACTTCAGTTGATCTCTGCAAGACACTCTGAACTCACAGGTAAGTAGAGATCTGAGTAAGTACAGAGCAGTGGATAGGCCAGAGTCTGAATATAGAATTGGACATGAGACAGACATCTAAACATTTCCTGGACACTAACTGCAAAAGGAAGCCTAGTTTCATCTCTGTTTTAGCCTATCTTATTGGTTGGCTTGAGTTTTATCAACTTGTAAAGCTTATATCTTTATGTTTGAAAACTGGAAGTGGGATGAGAGTAGAAGTACAGTGAAGACATGAACTGTGTTGTGGGTCTTTATTTTCCCATCTGTAGCATGGATCTAGGAAGAAGTAATCATAGCATATCAAATTGAAACAAAGAGTTAAAGACAGTGAAATGTCTCTAATAATAGTTATGAATCTCACCAACTTGTAACAAAAAAATCTTCTCTGCCTCTGACAAGTTGCAAGCACTTTGAATGCCAGAAATTTCTCTACAGAGTAACTAGAATCCCTTTACAGTCTCCACGGAGATCAGAGAGTCGTCTCAGAGTAAGGGGATGAGGAGGGCCCTTTGGCATCATTAGAGTCTATGGTGGACTCAGTTTTGCCACAGGCACTGGCCTTCTTAGCACTGATTAACAGCTTCTCCAGGATTTGTTCTATGATGTGAGGAGTATCTTGTTAGTTTCACTTTATCTGGTAATATTCTTACTGCTTGCTTGAGCTTGGATGGAATCTAAGCCACCAAGAGAGCCACTTCAAATTCTCTCCCTCTGGTAGCTCAGAATGAGCTGAGCTCCCCTGCCTGTGCTTCCAGTTTCCTCCTAGATGCTTCTCTGAAGAGTGAAAATATTTGTCCTTACTCAGTGGGCCTTCTAAACAGTCCTCATGTACTCTATTCTACCATTTCATAGACCTGGTTCTGTACATGGAAAATAAGTTGGTCTCCCAAATGTTTTTGCTTAAGGTAATGCAACTGAGCAGACTTCCCTGGCTCCGTGCCACTGCTTGCCTGAAAATGTCAAGACTTCAGCATCCTATTTGTCTCTCCTGAAACCAGACCATAATTGTGGCTGGTTGTACTGGGTTTGCAGTTGTGAAACAGCACCTGCCTTTGACTCAGCAGCGGGCACACCACTGTGGAAAGTGAGGGGATTATAGAACACGTGGGATGGTAGAAAGGTAATGTGAAGGTTACAGAAAGAAACTAACAATGGGCAGGAAAAAGAAGTCAGAGTTCTCAAAGCCATGCTCTCTCGGTGTTGGAAGATGATGTTGCTGACCATGCAGGAGAGGGTGACAGCAAAAGCTGGTATGTGTGACCTGCTGAGGTTTGTTCTATGATTAGCAGCTCAGGTGACTCTTTGCAAGCACCTGTCATTGATTAGGACCTGTCGCTTTGGGCCATATGCTGCATAACTTTCACAAAAATGAATTAACCCACTCCATAAACAGAGAATTGGTTCAATTTGGCACCTTACCAAGGGATTCCAATTTTTCTGTGTAAGTGACTGTGGTGAAAAGGGCTTCATTAGTGCCGTATATGAAGAAACCAGAGTCACAAATCAAAGAACAAGATACACTTGCACTCAGGAAGAAAAGGACTACTCACCACACCCCAACTTCATCACACTCCATGGTCACACTTTTGGATGATAATTGCTGGAAGCAAGGCATCATCTTCAGACTATGAAGAAGTGCTCTGTGTGTGCATACATAGACGTGTGTGTATTCAGATGATGAAGACTACAAGAGTGTGCAATTCAACTAGTATATCTTTTCTAATGTAAAATTATAGTTTTTGTCATATAAAATTGGCTAATCTAACTATAACTATGTGCTTAGTATCATTAATGCAAGTTCTGCATGTTTCTATGTACAGTCAGCAGTTAAATTCTTCCTTACTCCAGTGTCCAGTATCCTGTTGCAGCAGACATTGAATTTATTCATGGGAAAATCAAAAAACAAAAAATACTGGAGGACAGACAGAAAGACAAACTGAAAGAAAGAAAAAAACAAAGACAGATGAGAGAGAGAGAGGAAGAGAGCAGAGAGAGAGAGAGAGAATGAAGACTGAGTAATTGAAGACAACTTAGAGAGGCACAACAGCAACAGTGCTAAGAGTGCCGTTAATCCCCCTAAATATCCTAGTGAGGAAAGTGCTTATTAGCAGTCACAGACAAATATGTATGCACCACCAGAGTTATTCAAATTGACCCAGACATGTATATTCTGTTTAGGGTTGGATTATTGGGGGGAAAGCTTCTTAGGAGGGTGTCTAGCAGGTGATGATCTGTTGTGATGTGACTAGCAGACAGATTCTGGAATACATGGAAATGAAACTCATTCCCATCTGCTGAAAAGTCATCTCTCTTTTGTTCATTTTATTTATTTTTAATTGAAGGATAATTGCTTTACAATATTGTGTTGGTTTCTGCCACACATCAACATGAGTCAGTCAGTCTCTCTTCTTTATAAACTTGAAGTATAGCTGATTTATATCATGTTAGTTTCAGGTATACAGTACAGTGATTCATATGTATATATACATATGGAGGCTTCCCCGGTGACTCAGCAGTAAAGAATCCACCTGCAATGCAGAAAACACAGGAGACACAGGTTTGATCCCTGGGTCAGGAAGATCCCGTGGAGGAGGGCATGGCAACCCACTCCAGTATTCTTGCCTGGAGAATTCCATGGACAGAGAAGCCTGGCAGGCTACAGTCCATGGGATCACACAGTGTCAGACACGACTGAAGCGACTTGGCATGCATGCACACACATATATATGCAGATGTATAGATACATTCCTTCTTAGATTCTTTCCCCTTATAGATTACTACAAAATATTGGGTATAGTTCCCTATGCTATACAGTATGTCCTTGGTTTTCTATTTTCTTTGGTTATCTATTTTATACATAGTAGTGTATATATGTTAATCCCAAACTCCTAATTTACCTAATTTACTCCTCCCTCTACCCCATTTCCCTTGTAGTAATCATAAATTTGTTTTCTATGTCTGTTTTTATTTTGTAAATAAGTAAATAGACATCTCTTTTTTTTCTAGGTCATATAATAAATGCTCAGCTCAAATGCTTCAAGAGGTTCTCAAGCCCTAGGTAGGGCACTGCTGATAACCCATGCACAGAATCTTCTTCGGGAAGCAATTACATCATTACCCTACTGGAAGGTAAGCTACACAGGGGCATGGACCTCGTTGGCTTTGTTCACTGTTGTATCTACAACACCTAGTATCTGGCATTTGATGCACGCTCAATAAATATTGAAGTGCTTGCGTGATTGGTGGGAACACAATCCATACCACGCAGTAAGTGTTTATTCATCTTTCCGGGTTCTGTGGCTTTTATGTCATATAAGGGCTTCACCCTTTACACATCATGGATGATCACAATCCCCAAATGAGTGAAATAAGATTTTTATGAACATGATCACCAGCAAATAACCAATTTACTTTTGAAAAGAGGTGTGACATGGTCCTATTATCCTTGAAAAAGAACGTTCAAGAGCCAAGAGACAAAGAGAGTCAATGGCAAGCTCTGGGGAAACCTTAATGCAACTCTCCTGCACGCCTAGTGAATTGTTCTCAAGTGGCCAGTGGGATGAGTAATGATGCTGAGAGTCCAACAGGGGAAAATGGTGCCTGTCAGGATGCTAGTCAATACACTGTCCCTGCCTGGAGCCCCATTTCTCTGTTGTTCCTTAGATACTGAACAGAGAGCTACTGACAGAGGTAGGGCCATTGTTCACTATGCTATCCTGGGGCTGATTCCTCTTGTCTCTGAGGACTGAGAGGAGCTCAGTCATTCCCTCCACAGGTTTCCCCAAGTTCAGATACCCCAGGCTTTGTCTGCAAAGCCTGTGCCAGAAATATAAAATAAGGAAAGCTAATCTTGTAAATACTGGACTTAAACCAATCACTCTCCAAAGTCTTAGGAGAAGAGCACTGAACACATCTAATACATCTGTTCTTTTGTTCTTTCTTCTTCCTTCCTTCAGCTGAATTGAGGCCTGCGAAACTCCCATCACCATTACTCACACACACTATGCCTATCTCCTTGAGTCTGAAGGGTGTGAAGGTTTCTTGCCTCGGCTGGCAGCACTCCCTCAGCACCCAAAGTTGAGGCCCTACTTTTGAGTAAAGGCCACTTCAGTAAGTGGGATAGGTGGTGGGATGGGCAAGTTGGATCCAGCAAGGGGTGTCAAATGACTCTCCAACTCTGTTACATCCTTTGATGTAGAAAATGACCCTGAAAAGAAAAACTCATACACAGCAATAAGATGCAACCTTGCTTCTTGGAGAACCAACTGAAATGCCCCGGTCCTTGTCAGCAGATTTTTAAAAAGACATCTGACTTTTATTTCACATATGCCCCCAACTTCTTACCCTAATACTTCTTAAAATTAGCTAATGCTTTGAGAGTTTCCTCAGACTGGGGGCACGGTCTAACTTTTGAAGTACCCCACAGGCCACTTTCTACTTCAGTAAGTGGGATAGGTGGTGGTATGGGCAAGTTGGGTCCAGGAAGGGATGCCAAATGACTCTCCAACTCTGCCCCCAAAACTAAGCCCTAGAAGTCATTGAATTCATCAAATGATACCCATCCCCACACAGACATGCAGTTCCTCAGACTGAGATTTCAGAAGCATGCTTGTCAAGAGGGCACAATTGTAAATTTCCTTGCATCAGGCTTAAACATGACAGACTCTTTCCCAGAATGAAACATTTATTAAAAGCATGTGCTTAATTCATTTTTAGCAGCTCAGTAGTTTTTCAGGATGAAATAAGTATCTTTCATTCTGGAAAACATTTGTCTATTGTAGCTTCTACCCCATCTCCAGGCTGCAATCCAGCCAGTTTTCATGGCCAGTGGGGCTGCCAGATGCAAAACAGGAAAAGAGGGCAATACATTCTGGAACATGCAGATTCATGTACACCATAGTTTGATAATAACAAAAGAGGAAGTTTAGGGGGCAAAGCTGGACACAACTCTGTGCCCCTCCCACATTAGAAAATGCTGAGGCCATCTTCAGAAAGTGTGGCTTCCTATTAGTAGAGGGAACTCTTGGATGGGCAGGCTTTCCAGGGTGCACAGTGGTAAAGAATCCATGTGCCGATGCAAGAGACACAAGAGATGTGGGTTTGATCCCCGGGTTGGAAAGATCCCCTAGATTCTTGCCTGGAGAATCCCATGGACAGAAGAGCCTGGCGGGCTATAGACCATGAGGTTGCAAAGAGTCGGACACAACAGCACACATACACGCACTCTTGGATGGGCATCTCCCCTGCTTCTTGTCACCTCCTAGGAGTAGCTTATCCAGTTCTTTGCCTCCCTGGCCTCCCTTCTTCTCCCAGAGAGTCAGCTTTCAGCACCCTCGGAAAGCCGTATCCCTTCAACATGCCAGCTAGACCCTTGGTCATGGCTGTAAGCTCTCATGAGAAAGAATCTTTCCTCCCCAGAAGCTGACCTTGCTGTGTTCTTGGCACTCAGGGATCCCACGGGACACACGGGGGCCGAGACCCAAAACAATGGACCAGTGGACCAGTCCCCAGGGGCCTGTGCCTTCCATTAGCCAAGAATCCCAGATGACTGAGAGTGAGGCCACAGGACTAAGGGGCAAGAGAAGGAAAACTGCTTTATCATTTCCCTTTATTACTATTACCTCATGCCAGCCCTCTCTCTGTGTGTCAGGATTATCATTCTCATTTGACAGAGAAAGAGACAGAGGCATCAGCTTGGGGAAGTGTCTCTGGGTGCTTTGGGATGCCTCTTCACAAAGGTTCTCTAGTGGCTTGGGATGTCCCTTGCTCTGGACTGGGCCCTGGGGACTGGATGGATCACGTGGCTCTGCCCTCAGGAAGCTCATGGGGTGTATAGTGGGGAAAGAGTCAAATAAGCGGGTGGCTGCAACCGAGTGTGATGGATGCCGTGAATGGGAAGGCGAGGGTCCTGTGGGAACACATTGGAGGGTCTCCTAACCCAGACCCAGGGGGTGACAGGAGCAGTCCACGAAGTCTTCCTTGAGAGGGTGACAGCAAAACTTAGTCCAGAAGAATAAGAGTGGAGGGAAGAGGGCTCTGGCAGACGAACGATTTGTGAAACAACCTGAATGCTGGAGAGACAGGGGACTCTTGGTGCAGCATTGGCAGAGAAGCAGAGGGACCAAGTCATGCCACTCCCTGAACTTCAGCTTGGGAACAGTTGAGGCAGGGGAAATGACACGATCAGGCTTGTCAGAGGGAGTGAGT
The DNA here is from genome assembly GCF_033118175.1 of Dama dama. Lineage (NCBI taxonomy): Eukaryota > Metazoa > Chordata > Mammalia > Artiodactyla > Cervidae > Dama > Dama dama. The sequence goes on along the minus strand of NC_083714.1, from coordinate 9,579,822 downwards.
TAAACAAAGAATCAAGTGCCTCTGCTTCCCATTCCCCCTTAGCATCCTAGCATGGAGCTCGGCCCTGAGAGGTGCTGTAAGGCTTGGTTCCCAGCCAAGGACTGGGGGTTGTGATGCTTAGAGAAATCAAGGCGGGAGGGTAAGCAGGTGAAAGAGCCACTAAAGATGTTTTTAGGAAAATTAATACTTTGTATTTTGTATTTACTGGCCATATAGGCATGATTGGAGGCTTATAATGTTTCCAGTCCCAATTCCAAAAGCCCAGCTCCCCCATCAACATTTCAGTGTGTAATCTTTACAATCCTCTTCTTTCCTTTTCATTGGTGGTTTAAAAATTCCTCTTCTTTAATAATAACACAGCCACAAAGGAGATGCAGCACAAGTTCTACTCATTGTGCCCTTGTCTTTAATCCCTCTAAGTAGCTGATGGATCCCTTAGAAGAGCTCGCAGTCTCCACACATCCCTCTCTGGTGGGGCTCAGGTATTGACCCTAAGAAAGTGGCACCCACCTCACCCCCCACCCAGCACACCCTCAAGAACTCAGAAGAGCTGTTGTGAGAGTTTCCACTGAAGAAAACATGAAAACATTTGGCTTCTCATGGCCACAGCTTAAAAGGAGAGAGTGAGAAAATGGAGAAAACGGGAAGTTGAGATAGAAAACAAACGGGGATGGAGAGAAAGCGAGGGTGAAAGAAGGGGGGAGACAGACCTAGAAGGTGAGACACAGAAAAGAAACAGTGAGGTAGGGAGTATAGATGAAGGAAAGCTTCAGAAAAAGAGGGAGGAAGAAAGTAGAGAAAAGCGAGAGAGAAAGGGATAGTGAGTGAGGCACTCAGAGATGTCCTAGACCAGAGCGGTTCAGGTGGTGTTGAGCAAGTTTGGGGAAGGGTTGACAGGAAAAGAGTTGTTCAAGCAGCTGTACTCTGTAAGCAAATGAGAAGCAAGGAGGGGTGGGTGGTCCACCCTCCCCAGCTCTCCCCTCCATCCTAAGCTTTGGGGTGGTCAGGTCATTGCTCTTGGTTCCTTTGACTCTTCCAAAGCTTACAAAGCCTGCTCTATGCCAGGCTTGCCCTGCCCCAGCTTGTGCCCTATTCCTCCTCACAGCCTAGCCAGTCTGGGGAAAGGGGGGTTCCAGAAAGCTACAGAGAGCCCCCAAGCTCAGCAGAGATGACCTGAGGGAGGTAAGTAGGCAGGAAAGAGGATGTGCAACTATAAGGATGAAGGAGATGGAGCAAGTAGGCAAACAGACAGACTGACTGATAGGCAGGCAGACATAGGAAGAAGACTCCCAAATTCCTGTGCATCATTCATCCCCCTGTCTTATATCCAGACAGTTGAGGAAAAGCTGCCCCTGCCCTCCCTCTCCTCCTTCTTCCCTCCTCTCAGCCCTGAAACTGTCACCTGGAGAATACCCAGTGGCTCTGCCTAAACCCTCTCAGGTCATTTTTCCCCCTTACAAAAATCATTAAGACTTTAGAGTTTGTCCCCCACTTGGCTCCAGGCTAAAAGGGAAACTGCTGGGGAGGTGGGGGAAGCAAGGCAGCTTGCAGGCACTCCTCCAGCCAGAGAGTTAGAAGCTGGACAGAGCACCTCCGGCCCCTCTCCAGGCTGCAGCGGCAGCCCAAGCTCCTCCCCGGCACACAACATACACGGACTCGCTCCGAACCCGACTCCAGCTGCCGGCGCCTGTGCCTTTAAATTGCTGCTTTCTGGAGGGTGCATCTCAGGGGGAGGTGGGAGGGAGGGAAACATCTTCATACAGTCTCCCTCCCCCCTCTCCTCCAAGACTCTCCGGGGTTTAGAGAGTGATTGCTTCCCAAAAAGAATCTCCTTCAGCACCCCGGCAGGCAGGCAGGCTGAGGCCCTCCGGAGCCCCAGGCGAGCTCGAGCAGGAGCCAGTGGGGTTATCTGTGTCAGGATCACTTCCAGGGGGATAGTTCTGGCCCCCTGACTGAGAGGGACGGGGCAAAGAAGAGAGAAGAGGGGAGGGAGCACGCCACTCCTAGCCCGGACCCCTCAGGTTCCCTTGGAGAGCTGCCTGAGCAGGAAGAAGGATCTGTACTTTCGGCGTTCCTGCCCAGGGTATCCCCTCTCACCTTGGCAGCCAGGCTGAGAAAAGGACTCCAGGGTCCCCACAGGATGACAACTCTCAATCCAGCAACCCTCTCTTTCCTTCTCCTCTGGACCCTGCCAGGGCAGGTCCTCCTCAGGTGAGCTGAGTGGGGGTAAGAAGGAGATGCATGCAAACACGGGCTGGGGAGGGGGGGCAACTGGGGCTCTGGCAGAGTTTCCTTGAAGTTTGCCAAAAGCCCACGGATAGGATGGCTCCAGAAGGGGACTCACCCATCTCCACTGAGATCCCAGGAGCCTTTCGTGAAGGATGTCAAAGCCCCAGAGGTGATGGGAAGGCTTCTGCATGGGTAAGAGCTTCCTGGGTCAGGGTAGGGGCTAGGGAGTGAGCCCCTGAACAGAAGCCATCTGTCCTGCCCTCCAACCCTATCTCCCTCCCAACTTGACCACATGCTCCTCAGATCCTTAAAAATAACACCAACCTCTGCCAGCTGCTCACCCAGAAGGTTACAACGAGCCAGGATTTTCCCCAAACCACATTAGGATAAAGCCGGGCTGATCAAAGCTGGGCCCTCTGCACTCTCCCTACCCTGCCCAAGGGACACCTGGCTGCTCCCTGGAGTGGTACTATGTGGCCATCATTTCCTGGGCTTTGGGGGCTGGGGGGAAGTCTAGGTGAACAGGGGAAGCTAGGTGGACAGGGGATGCTGGAGGAAAGATGGCTGTGCCCTGGGCTGCACTGGTCAGAAGAGTGCCTCCCAAGGTGGAGGTGGGTGAGTGCCACTGCAATATCATCCTCCTCTTCATTCAGGGAGCACCCCAGGATTGTTTGCCCCTGAGGAGCCTCCTTCTCATGTGCTGCCAGACACATGAGTGGGCAGGCAGGCAGGGATGCAGTGGCATTGGCAGGGAGCAAATAAACTTCTTCAGAGTGAAAAGGAGCCCAAAGTAGTATAGCAATGGCAGCTGAACTGGAGCTGATATGAGGATGCAGGCAGAAGGGGACACCCAGCTAGCATTTGCTGGCCCTGGTGCAGGGGAAATTACACCAAGGCCCAGGCTTTGATGGCAGCAAAGCCCTCTTGGTGATTAGAGCAAAGTGACCCCTTAGGAAGCCTTGAGTCCAAGTCCTTCATTGAACTTATGGAAACTGAGGCCTAGAGAGGGCAGGTGACCTGACCAAGGTCACTCGGGCACCCAATAACAGAATTGGCGTTCTCCCCTCTACCCCATCCAAGGGCCTTCCGTGAGAAAGATTTCCAGCTCTGGAACCTCCTGAGTCCTACTGGTGTTTAGAACTTTCCAGGAGTGAATGGGAGAAAGGAGAGTCTACACACTGTGACTCTGCTGTCAGGTCCACAAATGAGGTAGCCTTGGAAAAGATGGGCTGCCACGGGGGTTGGGGCCCAAGACAGCTGAGTTCACAGCCAGTCCCAGGGTCCTGGGGCTGGGGCCAGTGGGAGAGATGACATGAGAGTGGAGCTGAGGACGGTGGCAAGGGTCTGGCTGCTCCACACTCAGGTCCATGTGGCCTCCCTGGGGGCCCACACTCAGGTCCACGTGGCCTCCTTGGGGGCGGGGAGCAGACAGCACATGGCCAGCAGCAGCACCTGGCCAGTGTGGACGTCCCATGGTGAAGCCACGGACGACTTCTGCTTGCACCAGCACCTCCTTGGATTTTCAGAGCATGCTTAAGACACCTGCTCTGGCAACCCCTGCTCAGGGCCAAGGTGGCCTCTGTTCCCAGGGTAAGAGCTTCCTCTTGCTCTTGGGATCCGAAAAGGCAGGACTCTAGGGGTCAGAGTGAGGCTGCCACTGACCTTCCCCAACTCTGGTTCCTCGGCAGCCTGCCTGGAGCTGCTCATATCTCAATACTGTAGTAGATAGACTTAGTTTTTTTTAATTAATTAATTTATTTTAACTGGAGGATAATTACTTTACAATATTGTGATAGTTTTTGCCATACATCAACATGAATCAACCATAGGTATACATGTGTCCCCTCCCTCCTAAACACCCTCTCACCTCCCTCCCCACTCCACACCTTCAGGTTGTCACAGAACACCAGCTTTGGGTTCTGTGTCATGTATCAAACTCCCACTGGTTATTTTACATATGGTAATATATATGTTTCAATACTATTCCCTCAAATCATCCCACCCTCTCCTTCTCCCACTGAGTCCAAAAGTCTGTTCTTTACCTCTGTGGATAGGCTTAGTTTTGAAGTCAAGAGCTCTGGGTGGGAATCTTGGCTTTACCATTTAGAAACTGTATGATCATGAACAAATTGCTCCTTCTTGCACTCCTCACCTATAAAAGGAGGATAATAATGGTACTTATTGAGAGGACTGATGTGAGAACTCTGATAAAGTGTTTAGCATGGTGCCTCAGCTACTTTTATTACTGTATCAATCACTGGCAGGTACATAGATTTACTGGGAAAGAGGAGCACACTGGCTCAAAGGAGACTCAGACCCAGGAGAGCAGTCACCTCACATCCCAGCACAGGGGAGTGGGCTCTAGTGATGACGGCAGGATGGAGCAGGAGGCACAGGGCCCAGCCAGGAGTCTAGCTTCAGCTCCACCCCTGCCCTCAAGCCCTTGCTGAATTCCTGGTCCCTGGTCTAGCTATTGGCTGGTAAGCAGACAAGCAGGCGTATGGGAGAAACTTTGCTCCCCTTAGAGGAAAACCTGTCAGGGGAGAAGAGGGCTGGCCTCTAGGCTAGGCCAAAGCACCCTGGCCCCTTCCTTGAAATGAAGCTCTTAGGGAGATAAGATGGGAGTTGACCTTCGCAGCATGGCTTCTTTACTGGGAGTCTTTCCCTTGCTCCTAGAGCCCTGCTTTTTCCTGCCTATGTTATTGCAAAGGCAAGTTCATCTGCCTGCAGCCGACTGAACCGAGGTCCAGCTCAGAATGTAGCTTCTTGCTGGAGCAGAAGCCAAACTGCCCTCTCCAGAAGCTGAGTCCTAGCCCCTGAGAGATCAGCATGAAGGCCAAACAACTGAAACCAACTCTTAGGGATGTCACTTGCCCTTGAGCCCTTTCCATCCTTGGCTAGGCCAGATGTACAAAGTGTTGCCGCAGCCACATTAATTCTGTCATTCATGTTTGAATGTGTTCAAGACACTGTCAGAAAGAGAACACTGGACAAGGCCTCAGCTGTGAGACTTTGGGCAAGTCATTCTCCTCTTGGTTAGTTAGTTGACTGATCTATCTATCTATCCACCTATCTATTATTTATGTATTAGATTCCATGTTTATATCTGAGATCATACAGCATTTGTCTCCATCTGGCTTATTTGACTTAGCATAATGCTTTCCAAGTCTGTCCATGTTGCTGCAAATGGCAGAATTTTCCTTCTTTTTTATGACTGAGTAATATTCCACTATGTGTGTGTATGTATATATCACATTTTCTTTATTCATTCATCTGTTGATGGACACTTGGGTGCTTTCCATGTCTTAGATATTGCAAAGAATGCTGCTATGAACATGGGAGAGGTGCAAATATCTCTTTAACACAGTAATTTTGTTTCCTTAGGGAAAAATACCCAAAGGTAGAATTGCTGGATCATATGATAGTTCTACTTTTAATATTTTGAGGAAACTCCATACTGTTTTTCACAGTGGCTGCACTGATTTACAGTCCCACAGATCCCTCCTTCTTTGGAAGTAGTTTTCTCACTTGTAAAATGGAAGTAACAGTTTTTGCCCCCATCACATGAGCATTGTGAGAGCAAAAAGATCCAATATATGTGAGAGCAATTGTCTAGGACTGACTAGTGAGCTGTTGTGTTGGCTTACGGCTGTTTCTGTTCTCATTTGCAAGTGGACATGCAGAAACCCATCTCCTAATCTCCTCACTGATATGGAGACCAGCCAAAGCGGGGTGGGAACAGGAAAGTGAAGGATCTGTAATAAAGGTAGAATATAACTGATCTCCAGCTTCTTAGGTGGTGCTGGTGGTAAATAACCTGCCTGCCAATGCAGGAGACATAAGAGATGTGGGTTCAATCCCTGGGTCAGGAAGATCCCCTGGAGGAGGGCAGGGCAACACACTCCAGTTTTCTTGCCTGGAAAATCCCATGGACAGAGGAGCCTGGCAGACTACAGTCTGTGTGTGCTCAGTCATGTCCAACTCTTTGCAACCCCATGGACCATAGCCCACCAGTCTCCTCTGTTAATGGGATTTTCCCGGCAAGAATACTAGAATGGATTGTCATGCCCTCCTCCAGGGGATCTTCCCGACCCAGGGATCAAACCCACATCTTCTGCATTGCAAGTGGATTCTTTTACTACTTAGCCACCAGAGAAGCCCCAGGCTAGAGTCCATGGGGTCACAAAGAGTTGGACACGATGGAAGCAGCTTAGCACGCATGCACACACAACTGATCTCAGTGATTAACTCTCTCTCCTGTCCAGGGTGGCCTTGGCAAAAGAGGAAGTCAAACCTGGGACCAAGGGGTCCCAGCCCATGTCCCCCTCTGATTTCCTGGACAAGCTTATGGGGCGAACATCCGGGTATGATGCCAGGATTCGGCCTAATTTTAAAGGTAAGAAGTATTCATCCTACAAACCCTCCCCCTCCCCACTCACTTTGGGGACACTGAGCCACCCCCATTGCCTACCTTAGAGCCAGGAGGCTGGGGAACAGGTCTAGCACTCACGGCTTGGAAGGAGCATCCCCACCCCATCACCCTGGGTCTATGTGCCAGGCACTGCCTTCTCCCAGCAGGGCCCTGGCCTCCAGCTCAGAGAGGCAGTCTTGGAATCTTCTCCCAGATTCCTGGAATGCTCTACCAATATGGCTGTGTTTTGCTACCCTTAGGCCCACCTGTGAATGTGACCTGCAATATCTTCATCAACAGTTTTGGCTCCATCACTGAGACTACCATGGTAAAGCATCTCCGTGCCCCCCACTTCCTCTCTAGTGTGAATGGGAAAAGCCCACCAGATAGCAAGCCAGTCTTTCCTCTGACGTCCTCTCTCTGTTTCAGGATCACGGCTAAAGCCATGGGATGTCCAAAGGTGGTCACTAGGAGTTTATCTTTCCCCAGCCCAGGGTTCTTGTGGCTAAAGGCAGACTAGCCTAAGCAGCAGATGGTCGAGTTTGGAAGATAGCTTGATGACTAGCACAGGCTTTTAATCAGAAAAGTCTGCATTCAATCTCAGACTCTACCATCTAATAGTTGTATGACTTTAGGCAGTTTTACTTAAACCTCTCTTTGTCTCAGTTTCCTCATCTGTAAAATGGGAATCATAACAGCACTCTCCTCTCAGGGTTGAGGTGAGATTTAAATAAGATGATGCATATGAAGAAAGCACTTAGCAAAGACTCAGGCACATAGTAAGAGCTTAATAAATGCCTTTTCCCTTCCCATCTTTGCCATATCAGCCCAAGGCAGGCTCCTTCTCCAGTGGAAAATGCCCACTGCCCCTGAGATGTGTTCCCAGCATTTTCCTCCTCATGGCCCTCCTGTCCAGGTAGGCTTGCTAGTCCCTACAATAACACTGCCTCTTATGGGCCCATCTCTGCCCTCTCCCAGGACTACCGGGTGAATGTCTTCTTGCGACAGCAGTGGAACGACCCACGCCTGGCCTACCGAGAATATCCTGATGACTCGCTGGACCTCGATCCCTCCATGCTGGACTTGATCTGGAAGCCAGACCTGTTCTTTGCCAATGAGAAAGGGGCCAATTTCCACGAGGTGACCACAGACAACAAGTTGCTGCGCATCTTCAAGAATGGAAACGTGCTCTACAGCATCAGGTGCAGCTGGTAGATGACCAGGAGAACTCGGGGCAAGGGGCAGAGGCTGAGGGCTGGGGGGAAGGTCCCTGTGCTGTGCTGAGCCCCACTCAGCCAGCCTGGCTTCTTTCTTCCTGTCCCTGCCAGGCTGACTCTCATTTTGTCCTGCCCGATGGACCTCAAGAACTTCCCCATGGACATCCAGACCTGCACGATGCAGCTGGAAAGCTGTAAGTGTCCCTAGAAAGTCACAGAGCGATGCCTGAGATACCAACTAGGCAACCCCATGCTGTGATAGGCAAACCCCATGCTGTGATATTCCAGACAGGAGAAGGGCAGCCCAGAGTGGTGACAGACTTCCCCAAGCATACATAGTCAGCTCTTGGCCCAGGTAAGACTAGAAGCCAGAGTTCCTGAACACCCAGTCTAATGTGCTTTTCCATTCCCTCGCTATTTGCAGGGAATAAGGTACCAACCTTATATACCAGTGTGCTTGGGCTGGATGTGGAGGGCCATTTGAGGAGTACCTCCTGTGTCCAGAGATATGTTCCCTCTCACAGTGCCTGCAGTAATTCTATCTTTACTTCCTTTGAGTTAACATATTCAAGATGCCTATGCAAATCCAGAGTTGGCAGGGATGGGCAGTCTTTGAACCCTGATTCTTTGTGAACATAGGCAATTTTTTTATTGAAGTATAGTTGATTTGGACTTCCCTGGTAGCTCAGCTGGTAAAGGGTCCACCTGCAATGCAGGAGACCCCAATTCAATTCCTGGGTTGGGAAGATCCCCTGGAAAAGGGATAGGCTAGCCCAGTATTCTTGGGCTTCCCTGGTGGCTCAGACAATAAAGAATCCACCTGCAGTGCAGGAGATCTGAGTTTGATCTCTGGGTTGGAAAGATCCCCTGGCAGAGGACATGGCAACCCACTCCAGTATACTTGCCTGGAGAATGGACAGAGGAGCCTGGTGGGCTACAGGCCATGGGGTTGCAGAGAGTCGGACACAACTGAGCGACTAAGCACAGCACGGCACATAGTTGATTTACAATGTTTTGTTAGTTTCAGGTGTACAGCAAAGTGATTCCGTTATATATGTATTATTTTCCAGATTCTTTTCCATGATAGATTATTAAAAGTTATTGAATATATTTACCTGTGTTATCCAGCAGGCCCTTGTTGTTTATCTATTTTACATATGGCAGTGTGTACAGATTACTTTTATAGAGAGGTGAGAGAGGACAGTTCTAAGCATAGGACAGTGCCAAGGGTACCAAGGTCAGCCAAAGGCTACCAAGGGCATGGGGTGACAGCCTGCAGGGGCTGTCCCAAGTACAGAGAAGCTAAAGGTTGACAAGGCTGGACATCGCCCATGTCCATTTCTTTGCCATTTCCTGGGCAAATGAGACTGCGAGATCAGGAGTTATGCATTTGATCCTCTGAAAAGTCTTGTCAATCTGTTTCTAACATATAACAATAGTGATGGATAGAATTTGTCCTATGTGGTCCGCTTTTTAGAGTTCATAAACCACCTTCACGTCCAAGTCCTCATTACCTCCTCTGAAATGTAAGTGGAATATTTTAGAGAAGGGGAAGTGACTTGCCTAAAGTCACAAAGCTACTCTGGGCCAAGGCCCTACACTGAGCATCTGTGAGCCTTGGTGTTTCTGCTCCCATTTCCACCCAACCTGTGAATATAGTCATCTATGTGGCAAGAGCCTTCACGAAATTCTAGCTCTCCATGAGCAACTTGGCACTTTTGATGTTAGCTCTCACTTTGCCCCAATTCAGGGCCCTGGCTAGGAGTCTGTGGTATGCACATTGGCCCATGCATGGCTGGCAGGGTATAAATAGCTCTCTCCTCTCTGGAGTGAGGTGGCAGAAGCCCCAGCTCCAAGGCTGGCTCAGCTCAAGGTATGTGGTCAGTACACATGCTTACTCCCCTGGGTTTGAGATGGGGCAGGAGGTTCCCAGCTGGGTTCCTTGACATCTTTCCAAGCCTTTTAATGTGCTTTCTGGGTCTGCCAGAATAATTTCTCTTTGGGACTTTCTAATGCTTGAGAAGAGGAATCTGAAATCTTTCTGATTTACCTACTTAGGCTGGGCACATGAAGTAATTGATCAAGCACCCTCTTCAGAACGGTTTTTCTTTCCCAGATGAGCATGATAAACCTACTAAAACCCAGGCCTTATTCCTTATCTGTTCTTTCCTGCCAGTTCTAACCCTCTCCCTACCCCCAACCAACACCCACACTCTGCAGCCCTCTGCCATCTCTTTCACTTTCAGTTGGCTACACCATGAATGACCTCATGTTTGAGTGGCTGGAAGATGCTCCTGCTGTCCAAGTGGCCGAGGGGTTGACTCTGCCTCAGTTTATCTTGCGGGATGAGAAGGATCTAGGCTATTGTACCAAGCACTACAACACAGGTAAAAAACCTAGGATCTTACTGGCTGTGGGCTGCATGAAGGGCCTCCAGATGGGAGGGAAAGGGGCAAAGCAGCTGGCCTCTATTGAAGGTCCAATCTGTGCCCAATGGCGTGTGAAGTTTCTCATATGTTTTATCTCATTATGGTAGCGGTGATCAGCCCCATTTCTCAGAAAGAAAAGACTGAGGTTCTAAGAAGTTGAATCAGTTATCCAAGTCCCACAGTTAGTAAATGACTGATTTCAAATTCAAAGCCCATGTTCCACCACCAAAGCCCATATTCTTGTCCCTATCACATGCTGCAGAACAAATGAGCCTGTGTCAGTGAGTGGCAGGAGTATTCCACCTGTCCTGGGGCCAACTTCATGTGGAAAGTGAGGAATTTCTACATCTGGGAGTATTAAATGACTACATTGAACCAGGAGAGAACAGAATTCAGGGCACCAGCTGGCTTACTGTCCACACCCACTGCCACTGTCTCCAGTGCCCAAGTCTCATGAATTGACTTGGTTTCCCAGGTGTGAAAGCTGGGTCGGGAAATGAAGAGTGGCTGCTTTTCCAGCTTGAGCACCTTCCTTTTGCAGCTTCCCTAATCGCTGCAGGTTCCTCATTTCCACTCACCATTTAGCTGTTGTGAAGAGCTATGACGCTGAGATAGGGGCCACAACCTGAAGAAGGGAGATCCTGGGTTCCTCCAATGGTGTGCTGATATGCTTTGGGTGAAAGCCTATGAATATGTGTTTGTGTATGTGGGGGTACAGGTAGTTGGGGAGAGGAATGAGTCATTGAACTTAGAAAATGCTGGTGGGAGTGGAAATTGGTGTAAACTTTTTCAGGAAAAAAAAAACTGGCAATTTGTATATAGACTGATAGTTTTCAAACTTTGGTGTGCATCATATTTCCCTGGGGAGCCTGTTAAAATATTGATTCCTGGGTTCTACCTCTAAGAGATTCTGATTACATGTGCTTTGAGTGATGCCCAGAAATCTGCATTTGAACACAAATCCTGAGGATTCTGATGCAGGTGGTCCAGGGTGCACACTGAGAAACTTTAGTCTGGAATCTAAATTTTTTCCCTACCTGTTGATCCAGGAATTCCACTCCTTGGAATTTATTTTAAGGAAATATTCCAAAAAATTATATTGACTTTAGACCCCAAGAGGGCTCCTGGGTCACTGTTTATACTAGCAAAAACTCAGAACTGCTCTTAATATCTACTGATAGGGCAGAAGTTAAATAAATTACATAGCATATCTGCTTGCTGGGATATTATCCAGAGGTTTAAAAGGATGCTTGCAAGGCACTTATATCAACATTGGAAAATACAAGTGGAAAAGGTTAAGATTCAAAGTTGTATACACAGAATGATTCTATTGTGGTGAAAGATACAAACCAAAAGTATTTGTTTAAAGATCCTGGAAGGGAAAAAAATCCTGGAAGGAAATAGCACCAAGTGTTTCTGAAGCAGTGTGATAAGAGCAAGAACTTTGGAATCAGATAGAGCTGAGTTTGAATTCTGGCCACACTATTTACTAGTTGGGAACACTCAAGAAACGTAACTTAATCTCTTTGAACTTCAGTATCCCTACCTGTAAAATGGGAAATAATAATTTTACCTGCCCCAAAGAGTTGCTATGGGGTTTAAATGAGATAAACTATATAAAGTCAGGGCACTTAGTAGGGACTTGATAAATGTCAGTTTATGAATATTATTATTCCCTCTCTACCTTTCACATTTTTTCTATGCTAGGCAAGTGTTAATTATGTCAATGAAAACAAAACCTCTATCATCGGAAAGAAAATATGAATACCAAAAACACTTCATGGCTAGAAGCCTGGAGTGGGATGAAGTGAGATGGACTCAGGCAACAGTGGGAGATCACAGCATCACACACATGACAAAGTCTTAGTCAGTCATTGATGAAATCACTAACCTTGAGGAATCAGACAGGCCTGCTAAGAGCAAGACTGGGCCACAATAAAAGAAAAATATACACATTCCCTGCTTTTTGCCTTGGTTATCCTAAGCATCTACTACCAGGGGAAGCTCTGAGCTAGTGTTTTCTTAGCCTTGGGGCATGGGAAGCAGGGTAAAGTGAAGGTGACTGGCAGAGGAGGAGAGTATTGGTACATGTGCCCAGGGCCAACAAGCTTTTTGTTGGTGGAATAGAACACTTCTGCCCAGTGCTGTCTGGGAACTCGCTGCCCACCATCCAGAGCTGGTCTCTGTTGGACTTTGTCTCCAGATATTTGCTATCCAGCTCTACTTACTTGCTTAAGACACAGGCAGTGTTTATCTCAGTGAATCATTGCTGGAGAGCTTCAGGGGTCCCAGCAAACACCAGCAAGGATGCTGAGATTGGAGTGGAGTCTAGGCTCATCGCTTTGTTAATCATAAGAACAGTACCAGCTGCCTAAGTGTTCAACACCTCAAATGCGTCATCTAACTTAATTCCTACAATTGCCCAGTGATGGAATGGATATTGCTGGTATTCTAGTTTATAGACAAGGAAACTGAAGCTTTAAAAGCTTCGGTGTTTCACCTGAGGTCACACAGTTAGTGGACAGAAGCTCAGGAGTCAAATCCATCCAGCCTGGTTTTGGAGCCCTCCCACTCTTAATCCTCTTTCAGTACTGTCATGGGAAGGCCTTCTGCTGGCAACTAAAGTGCTTGGAGCAAGAGGTAAGGTCCCTGTTGGCTACTCTGAGAGCTTCATCAAAACATACATCTGGTACTCCCTGGGACCATTTTGAAAGGCTCGATTATTGACCCAGCTTAGGTGCCCAGAGGCTGGCCCACAGAGATAGGGCTGCCCAACTCCTGCCTCTCAGTTTCAGCTGCTGGCTGGGGACCTGCGGCCTGACACCTCACCTCTTTCCTTGCAGGGAAATTCACCTGCATCGAGGTAAAGTTTCACCTGGAACGACAGATGGGCTACTATCTGATTCAGATGTATATCCCCAGCCTACTCATCGTCATCCTGTCCTGGGTCTCCTTCTGGATCAACATGGATGCTGCCCCTGCCCGAGTGGGCCTAGGCATCACCACTGTGCTCACCATGACAACTCAGAGCTCTGGCTCCCGGGCCTCTTTGCCTAAGGTGAAGAGACATGCCAGGGACCTTGCTTGCCACAGAGCTCCCCATTTACCATTCATTCCCCCATTCCTCCCACTGACTATTTTCCTTGGATTTAAAGTAGAGAAGAGCCATCAAGCAAGAGCAGGTGTCCTGCCTTCTCTTCCCCTGGAACACACTGCTAATAACATTAAAAACAGTGTGGAGACTGGGGTTGCAGATGCTGTCTGGCTAGGGAATGAGTAGACAGTGCTGACTTTGACTTTCATCAGGAAATACTAGCATGTCCAAGATCAAAAGACCCTCAGCAAGTAGAAAGCCCCATTGCCTCATGGCACAGATGAGGGTATTACAGCCCAGAGAGATAGAATGACTTTCTCAAGGTCATGCTTCACAAGGAACAATCAAAGAAATACAAGGATTTTAAACTGACATCTGTTTCTCGCTATGTCAGAAATCAGATACTACCACAAAGAGCTCTAGAGACTATGTCCCTTCTTTGGGGGTGAGAAAACTTTGAGGCAGCAAATAGCAATTAAAGTCAGTGGACTCAGATTTTCTAGGGCCAGGTGATATTTTGATTACACAGAGAGATTTATGCTGATGGGACTGGACCCAGGTTTTCCCTGCCTCATGTCTTAATGTACAGAATTTAGAGGTCATCACCTCAATGTCCTTAAAGTCAGCAAGGCTCTGAGATGATCAGGGAGCAAGCTAATTCATTCATTCAGTAAATATTTATTGAGCACATGCTGTGTACCAGGTACTGTACTATGCCATGGAGAAACAATGGAAAGCAAAAACAATACAGTTTTTATGGCTCTTTTAGTGAATATATTCCCTCTTGCTCTGTTTTGTTGGAAACCAGGCCCTGTGATCTCATATCTCCCAGTGTTTATTCCTAAGAAGACTTTTACTGGGGACTTAAACAGGGGGTGATCTGGATACTCAGACTGAATTTACAAATTTTCTATATACTGGGGTGGTGGGGCAATAGTTGTTAAGAGTAGGAGATTAGAAACAGGAATTTTTTTTTTGAGACAGGTAGATTTTTATTGAAGTCCCAGCCTCATCATTTACTAATGGTGATCTCAGGTAAATTCCTGCTCAGTCTCCTCACCTGTAACATGGGAATATTACCTCTTCCATAGGGTTATTGCAAGAAATATATAAGATAATGTATTAACACAGAGAATGGTGTTTGGCACATAATAACCACTCAATAATTGTTAGTTATTGTTATAATTATCAGGGGTCTAGGTGGAAAGGACTGGGTAGTGGACCTAGGCCTAAAGCAGCTGGTAGTACTCTCAATTATTTTTGAATCACCAGGAAACCTTTGAGATGATCCTAAGTTCCTCTAGGGACAGACAGTGACAAAGCTGAGATTAGGATCGTGTCACATGGAAAGTTGTCAGAGATAATTTCCTATACAAGCTTACCTCATTTTATTGCACTTCATTTTATTGTGCTTTGCAGATCTGCTTTTTTTCCCACAAATTGAAGGTTTGTGGTAACCCTGAGTTGTCAGATAATGGCTAGCATCTTTTTAGCAATAAAGTATTTTTAAATTAAGATATACATATAGTTTTTTTAGACATAATGCTATTGCACACTTACTAGACTACAGTGTATTGTAAATGTAACTTTTACATGCACTGGGAAACCAAAAGATTTGTGCGATTTGCTTTATTGTAGTGATCCGGAATCAAACCCACAACATCTCTGAGGTAGGCCTGTAAATGTGTTTTCTAAATGACAAGCATAATGAAGAGGCTCTGAGAGGCAAACTGGGCTTAGGTGAAGGCTACAGGGCCAGGTGAGGCTGTAGTAGTGGTCTTGCATGAAGACCAGAGGAAGAAAAGTAGTTCAGACCTAAGAACCCTTGCCCTAGTTTATTGCTGCTGCCATACAAGGAAATTCTCCTCTAACTCAGGGAGTTGCTTCAGTTTATGCCTTATTCTTGCTGAGAGAACTCCTTTCTCCAGTCCCCTCCTGTGAGCAAACACCATCCATCTGCTCCCGGGAATCATTCTGTTTTCTCACATAGAAAGAATGGACTTTACTGGAGAATTGTTTGGTTTTGTTTGGTTTGGGGGAGGGGTGTGGTATTTGGTAACTTCTCATCAGATTTTGATGACCTTTTCTTTATATATAGATAGATAGATAGATTTACAATGTTGTGCCAATCTCCACTGTACAGCAAAGTGAATAGGTTATACATATATAGACATTCTTTCTTCTATTCTTTTCCATTATGGTTTATCACAGGATATTAAATATAGTTCCCTGTGCTATACAGTAGGATCTTGTTGTTTATCCATGCTATATATACCCGTTTGTATCCACTAATCCCAAACTCCCAGTCCTTCCCTACCCCACCACCTCCCTTTTGGCAACGATAAGTCTGTTCTCTATGTTGATGACCTTTTCTTGGCCTCATTGGCCAATAGCAAAATACGCAAGCATAGACCCTGAACTAAAAAGTTTCATTGGCCGGCCCCATAGAGCAAGGGACTAAGTCAGAGAGCTTCTGCTCACTCTTGAGTTTGTGCAACTTTAGATTTCATGGGAGCCCCAAGGAAAAATGTGGGGCCAGATCAGGGGCTTTTGAAAACCGACAGCAATCTCACCCCCAATACTATTCTAGTGTCCAGGATGAGAGCAGCCGAGGCTCACTTTGTAAGGGAACTCAACTGGGATGGCCACTTCCCATGCTACTGGAAGTTGCTCTTTCTTTGCCTTTATGAGGGCTAGGGCTCCTAAAGGCACCCATCATTGTTTCTTTGCCAGGTTCTTGATCTATACAACTTCCAGTTGGTTCAGTGTATAATGGAGGGTTAAATGGAAGTTCTTACTAGAGACTGACAGATTAGACCTAAAGTTGCAGCAGGGAGGAGGGACCCAATTCTTTCAAAATCCTGTCATCTAAATGGCCCACAGCTCCTGGGGCAGGTAGTAACAAAGAAGGCTAAGAGGGCAAACAGAACCAGCAGAGACAAATACACCACCCACTTATTCATTAATTCAAAAGATACTATGTGCCAGGCTCTTAGCTAGGCACTGGAGCAAACATGATAGAAATAGTCCTTGCCACTGAAGAGCTTACAATCTAGTGAAGGAAAGAGCCAGGTATATTTGATGGATGCTCAGGTGTAGGTAACCTGGGCACATCCAGTAGGGGCAATCAACCCAGACTGGGATGATTAGGGAAGACTTCTTAGAGGATATGGTATCTAAAGTAGACATTTAAGTAAAGATCATCAAGGTGAAGGAGAGATACACACAAAGAGATGATCCCCTTGGGAGACAACTGAAATTGATCAGCATGGCAGGGTCATAGATTGCAAGGGACAAGGTATAGCTGAAAGAAGTAGGCAGGGGCTAGGTGTCATGCCGAGGGGAGCACTGACTGTATCAGAAAGATAGTGGAGAACCACTGAAGGGTTGTAAGCAGAGGAATGATATGATCAAACTTCCATTTTGAAAACAAAATTATGGCTGTTGTTTGAAGAACAGATTGGAAATGGCCAGCAGAGATGCAGGGAGATTGTTTAGGAAGCTGTTGCAATCCTTCAGATGAGCCAGGATAGTGAGTGGATGATTTCCAGAGATATTTAAGGTGCATTGTTGACACTTATTGTTAACAAGACTTTCTTCCTGCTTCTTAAGGTGTCCTTTTTCTTTTGATGGTCCAAAGCCCTTCGTGGACCTCCCCTGTCATTATCTCATTGTGGTTTTTCCTAGCACTTTCTTAACATCCCTGGGGGCACAGTGGAACTGGGAGATGGTAAATGAAATAGGAGGCCCTCTTTGTAGGTGGCAAAGTGGAAACACCAAGGGATGCTTAATCAGGGTTGCCTAGCAACCCACCACTATCATCTCAATAGAATTACCCTAAAAGAAATAGAGCAGAGTTTCTCCATCTTAGCACTATAATCATTTTGGGTGAGATCATTTTTCTTTGTTGTGTGGGTTGGCAGGGGGAGGGGTGGTGTCCTGTGCACTGTAGGATATTAGCAGCATCCCTGGCCTCTAGAAGACAGTTGCCAGCACCATCCTAAAATTGTGTGACCAAAAATGTCTCCAGACATTTTGAAATGCCCCTGGTGGGGGGAGGGACGGGGAAATGGGTGTGGGGGTCAGCCCTGATTAAGAGCTGTGGAGGTGGAAGTTTTCTCTTGTGAGACCTGCTCCTTACCAGGAGTGTGCAGCATCCTCAGTGTCCAACATAGCAGAGGCTGGTGAAAGAAGTTGCCTATTATAAATCCTACTCCTGCTGGGGAACCCCATAAGGTGAGCTTAGCCACTCAAAACTTTGTAAGAAGGTGATCTGATTGAGGAAGTGGAAGGACTTCATAAACCTGAATTCTGCCCTCTGGTCCCCTCTGGTCCCCTCTGCCCTCTGGTCCCCTCTGGTCCCACCCAGCCACAATCCTGTTTCAAGAGAAGTGAGCATTTAATCTTCACAAAGGAAATGGGAGAGAAAAGTACAGTTATCTCTCAAGTGCCCCTGGGAGATTGCTTCCAGGATTCCTTGCAGATACCCAAAGCAGCAGATGCTCAAGTCCCTTATGTTTCCTCTGTATCCTCAAATGCAGAACCCATGGATACAGAGGGCTGATGGTACCTGAAAGCTACCAAGGCAGGTAGTAGAGGAGACCACTAGAGACTGGATAGGCAGAAGCCAGCATTCTTGAAATGACAGAAACATCCATAGCAGGGGGTGGATGGTGCACCCCATTGGGATCCCTACCCTGTCCTGCTCTTCATTGTGAGAGATAAGACCCCTGCTCTCCACTCATTTCAAATCCTCACCAGGGTCTCTTGTAAAGAATGGCAGGGAAAAATCATAGGGTCAAAGGAAGAATAGACATGGAGGAAGGAAAGGAGGGAACTCATAGTCTGGTATTGAGACTGCAACCTAGGTAATTCGCAGCATCGCTGAATTGATGCCCAGAATCCCTAAGCTCTAGTGCCATCTTCTCACTGGGTAATCTTGGCTGACTTTTCCCTTCTAGGCCTCGAATGTCCTCATATGTCTCACTTGGGAATAACACACCCTGCCCAATTACCACCACAGCTGTGTTACCCTAGGAGAGAACAGAAGGCAAAGAAATCCAGCATTCATATTCATTGCTTTTTATTCAAAGAAAAGAATCAGAAGAGGATAAGAATGAAAAGGATAATACGAAGCAGAAGCAGACGTTCAAAAAGGAGAAAGAAAGGAAGGAAAAGAAGTATAGGGAGGAAAAGTAGATGGAAGTGGAGGGTGAAGAGGGCAGAGGGGTGAAGCAGATGGGTCAAGTCTGATCTTTTTGACATAGTCCTTCAGATAATGGGACATATCAAGGAAAGCTTCTTTAAACATGAGAAGAAATTCAGGATAAAGCTGCAGAATAGCAGGCAGTTGATGCAGGCTGGTAATCCACGGCAGAGGCCATGAAAGAACTTGAGGAAGGTTGACTCTTCCATTGATGGATGTTGCAGGTGTCCTATGTGAAGGCAATCGACATCTGGATGGCCGTGTGCCTGCTCTTTGTGTTCGCTGCCCTGCTGGAGTATGCTGCTGTCAATTTTGTCTCTCGTCAGCATAAGGAATTCATTCGACTTCGAAGAAGGCAGAGGCGCCACCGCATGGTGAGCATAACTAGGGAGGAGCCCACTTCCTTTCTCCTTTGGACTCCTTCCTTTCTTCTACTCCTCCCACAAATCAAGACTCAATCTAGACTGCAAGGACTAGACAGGCAGTCAGGAACCCTGGATTCTAGTCCCAGGCTGGTTACAAATAAGCTAAGTACTTTAACCTTTTTGATTCCATTTCTTTATCTGTCCAATGGGACATTCATTCCTGTAGGGCAGTCTACCAGAGTAAATTAACAGCATGGGAAGATTCCCCTGCATAGTAAGCACTGCAAATATATTAGCCAATATTAGAACCTTATCGACTGACTTACCACGAGATTGCTTTGAGAATTAGTAGTGGTTGCTCCTGACTCTCCTCCCACCCAGAAGGAAGGTACCCCAGGTTGTCATATACTGATTGGTGGTTAAGAATTCAAGTCAGGCATTGGTGCCTTTCTAGAGGAGAATTATAAAAGGATCCCCATAACTAAGCTGGAATTGAAACACTACCACTTGCATCTTCTGGCTCTTTCATTTCTTCGCCTTGGTCTCCATTGGGTGCATCAGATTTTTTAGGCATGAGTTGTTATTTTCTCTCATTCTTGTTTGTGATCACCTGGGGAAGCAAAGTAGGGATCTTGTCCTCATGACAACAGAGGCAGTGCATCCTCCCCCCCCCCCCGCCGCCCCCCGCCACCCCATCGCCCAGACGATAGGTGCTAGGTACACTGTCATAACAACAGAAGTGCCTGGGCCACTGTCACAGAAGGAAGTGCCCAATTATGAGCAAAACTAAAAGCCTTTGCTGAGCTACATAAGGGGCACTTAATCATCAGACACACAAAATTCTGGCCTATCCTGAGCTCCAACTCCCTGTTTACTGCCTAATCTGGAGGCACTAAAGCACATATGATCTCTGGGTGGGGAAAGAAAACAATGATCTATCTAAGCAAACTGGCTCTAGCTTGTTGGGGCCTCTCTAACACTAAGGTTCTTCTCTCTTCCTAACAGCCCCACCTCCCATTTCAGCTGCTTCTGGAGTACCCTTACAATATGTCTGCACTAAAAATATCTCAAAAGCTACCTCCGGGATTTCATGTTCCTTGCTAAGGTCCCTTTCTGCTGAGGGCAGGGTTCCTGTCTCATCTAGTGGTTGGTCGGAATTCATCCATTTTTTCCGGGCTTCAGTCCTTGAGTTGTGGTCTGGGAAACACGCCCTCTAGTGGAGTGATCCACAACTGTACCTCCTTGAGTAGGACCTATCAAAAGTCCTAAAAACCTTTCCTATCCTAGGCAGAGGCTCAGGGGAAGAACATATGGACTTGGCAGAAGGGCAAGAAAAGTAGGTGCACCCTTTTGTAAGTTAACTGCTCCCACCTCTTTAGCTGTGTCAAACCTGCCCACAGGTACCCAAATCTTATCTTTATAAGGGTTTTAATCTTGGTGCCTTCTCCATGCTTACCTTAGAAAAGAACAGTCTGCCAACCCATTCCAGACTTCTTTTCCCAGCTAAATTGCCTCTACAGGTGTCCTGGTAACAGAAGACTGCTGTGGTTGCTGTAGAGATACTCCGGGGTGACACTTGTCCCACCTCCTTCCCTGCACCTCTCCAACCTCCAACTCCCCACAGCCTATCCCCTCCTGGTCATATACCAGGTGATCCTGACCTCATAATGAATCCTGTCACAATCAGTGCTCAATTATTACATAGTTACAACAGCAGCCTGGGCCCTGCTTAGGCACCTGGATCCTGCCTCAAAGTGGCCCAGGCTTTTGATTAATGTAGATAAAACCTGAAAACCATTAACTGTATCATTAGTTCTGTCCCTTTTTGAGTTTCCTACAGTCAATGCTATCCCAGAAGTAATGTAGCTGAATCCTGGAGGTCACTGAGCAGGCTGAAAAAGTTGATACAGGGTTGATCCATTTTTAGAACCTCTCTCTGGACCCTGCTATTCCAGCTAGAGAAGCGATTTTCAGTCTGAGAGGAGCCCTCTTAAGGGAGAGAGAGACTCCATATGATTTTCAAGGATCCCTTAGCCAAGAGCAAGTGAGGAGTATTCTAGAAGTCAGCCAGCTGTTCACCAAGCTCCAGACTTCATCCTGTTCTTCTCAAATCCCAAATCTCAACCATCCATTTGCACTTTGTAGTGGTCTCCTTCCATGTCACAGTCTAAGATAGCTTATTTTTTTTCCTAGACATTTCTGCATTGTCTTCCTAGCTAGTCTAGAAGCCTCACACAGAAGGGTCTGTTTCTCATTTTTTATAACCTCATCAGGCCCTGGCACTAGGTTCTGGACACAGCAGCCACAGAAACCAATCTGCCAATCTTTGCAGACTTATTGGCAAGGGCTCTCTTTCAAGATAGACAGAGGAAAAAGCCTTACCATTATCAACAGAATAGCTTGAGAAATGGAAGAAATTTAAAATACTGCCCAATCCTCTCAGGAACTTGGTCCAAAAACCCTGCTTGCCTCTTTCCATCTCCCAGGACCCTTCCCCATTCTCCAATCTCCTCTCTTCACTTCAATATACATCACTCAATATCAATCCATCCTTCCCATCTTCACACCTCATCTCCCACACTGTGCATTCCCATCCCCACTTGATTTTGGAATATCTTTCCTCTCTAGTTCCCCAGCCCTCATCCCCTATAGATATCTGCCACAAAAATGCTCCATTTCAACAGCCATGGAAGCCACAAGAATGCTTAGTGTGCTTAGTCATGTCCAACTCTTTGCAACTCTGTAGACTGTAACCTGCCAGGCTCTTCTGTCCGTGGGATTTCCCAGGCAAGAATACTGGAGTGGGTTGCCGTTTCCTTCTCCAGGGGGATCTTTCTGACCCAGGAACCCAACCATGTCTCTTGTGTCTCCTGCCCTGGGAGGCAGATTCTTTACCACTAGAACCACCTGGGAAGCATGAAAGCCACAAAGTGGAGTTTAGCTCCCCATTATCCCTCCCCAACACACACACACACACACACACACACACCCCTCTGAATTTGGCCTAAATAAGCAGTACCCAAATTCAGGACCCTCACCCTTTAATTTTAGTCCACTCATCTTTGCTACCTCAACTACAAGTAGTACAATATGTTTAAAAAAAATTTTTTTTAAGAGCCCAGGGTGACATACTATTGGCCGTGTTTTTTCTCTCCTGTGGGAAACAGCTTTTTCCAGCTTGAAAAATAGTTCCAAATAATTCTGTTTAGGTTTACTGTGATTGAAGAAAAGGGAAAATAATTAGATATATAGAAACAGAAATAGCAAAAGTTGGATTTAACTTTCTCTTTCAGAGCTTTTTGCAAACAAATATATTCCATGCTTGTATCCTCTAGCTGTATACCTACAGAGATTAGGATGAGCAATGGGGAACAGGGAGTCTGATGGACTCTGAACTAGAAAGCAAAAGAAAACTTCATTTTATTTACTCCCTCATTTTTCACTTTAGTTCAGTTGTTCAGTCATGTCTGACTCTTTGCGATCCCATGGACTGCAGCACACTAGGCTTCCCTGTCCATCACCAACTCCTGGAGCTTACTCAAACTCATGTCCATCGAGTCAGTGATGCCATCCAACCTTCTCATCCTCTGTTGTCTTCCTCTCCTCATGCCTTCAATCTTTCCCAGCATCAGGGTCTTTTCCAAGGAGTCAGTTCGTTGCATCAGGTGGCCAAAGTATTGGAATATCAGCTTCAGCATCAGTCCTTCCAATGAATATTCTGGACTGATTTCCTTTAGGATTGACTGGTTTGATCTCCTTGCAGTTCAAGGGACATTTTTCACTTACTTGGGAGTTATTTTGTTTACCTCTGGTTCTCAATCTGTAAAATGGATCCAGCACAACCTGTCATGAAGAAACAGTGTGAAAATGAACTACAGAATACAGGTGAGGTGAGCCAAGGCCTATGGTGACAGGTTGTATAAAGAACTTAGACAACAGAGCTGAGGTCTCCCTATCACAACTCAGGGTCAAAGCACCACCACAAGGGTGAATTGCCTCTGGCCTACACAGGTACAGGGCTTCTCTGATGGCTCAGGGGTAAAGAATCCACCGGCTATGCAGTAGTCACAGGAAATGCGGGTTCAAGCCCTGGGAGGAGAAGATCCCCTGGAGAAGGGAATGGCTACCCACTCCAGTATTCTTACCTAGAGAATCCCAGGGACAGAGGAGCCTGGTGGGCTACAGTCCATAGGGTTGCAAAGAGTCAGGAATGACGGAACTGACTTAACATGCATGCACACATGTACAACTCTCTTCACAGAGGCTGGCAAAATCAAGGATTGGGTAGTAAGGCTCTCTGGTGGGCAGACTTAGAGAGACCTTTCCCTATGCCAACGATGCCATTCTTTCTAAGGGGCCTCAGGCCATTGTGCAGGGGTGGGGCAAGAAACAGTCATTTTTTCTGCCAGGCACTCTGTAGCTAAGATTCTCTTCTGAGTAGACTCTTCAGTTTGAGATCCTGAGAGGATGCTGGCTTCATGAGAACAAAGCCATTCCCTGTCCTGTATTCCACATGTGGCTCATCAGTCCATTCATTCATTCAGCTAATGTCTACTGGGTGCCTATCAGATGCCAGCTCTGTGCTAGGCACTGGGGACATAGCGGTGAGCCAGACTGACGTCCTTTCCCACGTATGAGCCTACAGCAGGTAGAGAAAGAGATAGGATCTATTGACAAATCTCTGACCTGAGCTTGTCCACCTCTGATGCCCAGTGACAGGCTAGGCCTTCTAGTGCTGTCATAATCAAGGATTAATGGGACCAACCACACCAACATCTCACTGACAAAGCCACTTTTAAATGGGTTACTATAATTATAGAGGTCCCATGATAAAGATCCTATGATGTCCTTCTAACTGCATAAAATGTGTAAAATCTACTTTATCTACATTTTATGTATATCTGTCACATCCATTCAATATACACATGTGCCTTATTCTGTTTAGTACTGAAAGTCCTAAGTATCAGGAAGACCTCAGTTCTGGGCAAACTGAGAAGATAGTTGGTACCATCCCACAAGAGGTTATTTCTTACATAGCTGAAGCTTTTACTGCTATAAACATTTATACTTTAAAAAATCATAATCATCTTTGAATGAAGTATTCCTAGGTTGTGGTATATACTTACCTGTCCTATGTCTAATTTCCAGGTTGTGAACCACCACTTGTGATGGCAGAGTGTGTCCTTTAGAAGGAGACAAAATGGGGCAGGTTGGGGTTGTATAGAAACCAACAATAAATAGGCTCTGAGTTAGGCCCTGAAAGACTCTTATATGAGTAAAGTTCTATTGATCACTTGGGGGCTTTGGTTCTCTCTCTTTTTCCTCTCTTTCTCCCTCTCCATCTCTCTCTAGGTCTCTATCCACGTATCTTTCTGGCCTTACCTCCTGACTCCCAGCTGTGTTGTAGCTACTTAAGGTTGTCAGTTGTCATTTTTATTGGACAAATGAACTTTGTATAGTCTGATACATTACTTAATGCTTAGATAAAATTTACCTCTTCAGTGTTAATGTGTTCATCAGAATTCATGTACTGCACATGAATGGAATGTGTATTGGGTAATAAATGTTACCCTAGAAGCACACACATGTGCAAGAGTGTAATCAGCTTTATCCTAATTCGGATAACCCACTAGGTTATTTAAAACTTTTGGAATTTTCAGAGATAAACATTTTTTAAAGATACTTTGTACAAGGAGAAATAATTCTGCAGCTTTTGGAAGTCATTAAAGTCAAGTTTCCAAGTCTAACTATCTCAGCTGTGCTTTCTAAAGGTTTCAAACTGAGAAGTTTGTTTTATTCTGTTTATTACCAGTCAGAGATAACTTGACATTGAGATGTGCCTCTCACAGTAAGTTAGCACTTTCCTGGGTTTTAGATGTCTCTAAATGATGCTATGCATTTTACAAAGGCAGCTCAAGGCTTATCTGCAAATGGAATCATAAACATAGACCATACATACCACGTATAGCTGCTTAGCATACATCTATCTTGTGAATAGTTTTGTGACCATAAAAAAGCATGCAATGAGCCTGTGTACCCACCTACCCTGTCTGCATAGCATCGCCTGAGATATTTGTGTGGTGTGGTCTCTATTCTTCTACTTTAGAACTGTGACCTCAAATTCTGCCTTTTCTTCCATGTAATTCCAGGAGGAAGATATCATCCATGAAAGTCGCTTTTATTTCCGTGGCTATGGCCTGGGCCACTGCCTGCAGGCAAGGGATGGAGGTGCAATAGAAGGTTCTGGCATTTATAGCCCCCAACCTCCAGCCCCACTTCTAAGGGAAGGAGAAACCATGCGAAAACTCTACGTGGACCAGGCCAAGAGGATTGACACCATTTCCCGAGCTGTCTTCCCTTTCACTTTCCTCATCTTCAACATCTTCTACTGGGTTGTCTATAAAGTGCTACGGTCAGAAGATATCCACCAGGCACTATGAATAGGAGCTTAAGAGTCCAGTTGTTGGCTTCCTGCTTTCTCCTTGTGGGCTTTCCCTCTCCAGTAGATTCCATCAAGGGCTTGGACAGCTCCTTCCTGATCTCGCACTCAGAACTTCAACAGCCAATCCCAAAGCTATGTGGAGCTACAATGCATGGTGCCAATGGTGGCTGTACTTAGAAAGATGGCTCACCTATCTTCATCCAGATTTTCTCCATACTATTCCATTTCTCATGAAAGTAAGGTTTGGCTATGGTCTTGTGGCCAGGATAACCCTGACTGGAGCTTCTCTGTTTTTCAGTTCTCTGGTAGAGGATATTCAGAACACTGCTACTAGATTCTGGCATTTATCATCTTAATCTGCACCAATCTTTCCCCTGCCACCTCCTACCCAGAGTCTGACCTTTACCATGCCCTCTGTCCCTCCAACCATGGGTCAAACAGGAATCTTTCCCATCCACAAGTGCTGCCCTGTGTGACTTAGTCAGATTTCCTTGACCCTGGGAGGAAGGCAAGGGGACAGATTCCCCACTACTCAGTGAGATTGAACAGTCATCGGCTACACTGGGGTAAGGCGTTGCTATACAACCCAACAGAGAGGTCTTCAAGTTTCCTTGGAACCTCAACACTGTTAAAATGGGGTCAGGAATCTTAGACTCTCAGAAAGATCACCTTTCCAGATCAACCCAAATTTCCTGATCTCAGAAATATTTGTTGTATTCCCTAACTAGCTAGCATCATGGCAGGGTGTGTTTGACTGCTGTGGAGTGTAAAAAGAGAAAGATGCTTAGTCTTTAAGAAAGTTACTTGATGCTATAAAGCTTTCAAGAAAAGTGAGCCTAAGGTGGTAGGGCCGAGGAGGATTAGAATATAGAAACTATCCTCAGAGAGTCTTCTGCTGCCTGCACTTTTGTTTCTTCTTTTCTCTAAAATCTCTTTATTTCCCAGGACCTCTCATTTCCAACTTGCTCCTTCACCTCCTTTTAGTGAGCAAATAATAATGCCATGCAACCTTACCCAGGATAAAGCAGCCTACGAGGCTCCTGGGAAGGAGCTAGGTATATAGAGGATCCCTATACTGGACAAACATTGACTTGGCCAAGCTCAGGATGGAGTTGTCGAAGTTAGAAAACCATAATTTGGACGTACTTCTTAATCCTTCTCATTTCCCTTCTCTTTTCACAGTGAGGAGGTGGAGCAGTCAGTTGAAGCTACCAAAAAATATCAGAATAGAGAGAGTGTGTCAGGCCTGACACTGGGACATGGGGAAGCATGGGCCTGGTACTCTGAGTCCTTTGAAATGATCCAACTGGGAAGAACTGTAAAAGGGAAGATTAAAGTGCAGGGCTAAACAGCTGGAAGACAGAAGTGATCAAACAGTCTCTTAAACATCTTGTCTTTTTTTTCTGGATCTAGAATAATTAACTATGTAAGTTCAGTCTCTCTCTCTCTGTCTCTCCCCTGCCTCATATCTTCCTCCCTCCCCTTCGCGCCCTCCTTTTCGCCCTTCCTCAGAAACAGGTGTTCAAAATTGAAAGTCAATAAATCCAATGACCAAAGCAGATCCTACAGACAAACCAAGAGCTCAGCTTTCTTTCCCCCTTTTCCCTATTGAGCTTGTCTGCCCTTTGCTCCTTGTGGAGATATTCCTCTTGTCTCTTGGCTTTATGGTGAGCATTCTGGGCTGACCAGGGTAGCTGGACCAGAAATTAATCTTATTGAAAATATTAATTATGGTGGCCAAGGCGATTCCAAACTAAAGGACTGGCTTAAGAAAGGAGATTAAATTGAGGGGGCAGAGAATTCCTGTTTTCCCATTTCTGCCCAGGTAGTGCCAATCAATGAGCGGCCACAAGCAATACCCCTTTGAAAGGAGCAGAGAGTATCTCTTTGATACTCTCCATGGTCAGGCTGGGGTGTCAGGCTACTGCAGCCCGAAGGCGGGGGTAGTGGGGGGTGGACTATGGAGATGAGCCTATTGCACAGAGCTCTACTTGTTATAGATCTTGTCCAGATGGGCCAACTGCACAAATCCGCCCTGTTGGAAGTCTCAAGAACAATGCCCTGGAGACAGCTACAGCACTGAGCAATAGAGCCTGCCCAACTGGGACTCAGCTCAGGGCATCAGCTGGTGCTGGGAGCCAAAGAAGCCAAAGTACCAACCAACATAATAGCCCAAAGGAGTTCACAAAGCTGCTCAGAGGCAATGCCAGGTGGAAGGTACTGTCCCTCCCCATCGGAGCTGGCAAGTGGAGAAAGGAGACACAGGATGTCAGAATCAGGTGCAAATGGCTTTCATTTTCCTCACCCTTCCCACACAAATATGGGGGCGAGGGGGGGGTGCTGGGTCTCACTGGGTCTGACACCTAGTAATCCATTCAGTCGTAGAATTCTTGAACTTTGACCCTTCATACAGTGAATTGGCAGGAGACAATAATGAGACTCATTTGGAGGTCACTTCTATCTACCCTCATTCTTACAATACTCACTGCTAGAGATCCACACAAGTTTCTGCCTGGATCATGTATGAAATAATTTTTAGTTTTAAAACAGCATATTTTCTAAAGGGGAACAAACTTCCTACATAAATAAAGTGGTTTGTGTTTTCATTAATTCATTGTTAATATTTAATGTCAGTTAAATATTTTATACATATATTTTTCCAGAAAAAGGCTTTATTTTTCCTGTTGTTATTAAGGCTGTCAGCACCTTCCTCTTTTCTTCAGTTTGGTCTGCTCTTTGAAAAGCCAGTGGTCTGTTTTCCTCTTTCCCCTCGATCCATTAGCAAGTAGGATCTCTTGCTATTCCAAATTTCACAGTCATATATATTTTTAAAATTTTCTATGTGGAAGAAAGGTTGCTGTTGTTGTTTCAGTTGCTAAGTAGTGTCCAACTTTTTGCGACCCCATAGACTGTGGCTCGCCACACTCCTCTGTCCATGGGATTTCCCAGAAAAGAATATTGAAGTGGGTTGCCATTTCCTTCTCCAGGGGGATCTTCCTGTCCCAGGGATTGAATTCGCATCTCCTGCTTGGCAGGCAGATTTTTTTTTTTTTTTACCACTGAGCCACCTGGGAAGCTCAGGAAGAAAAGAAGTGAGTAAAATGCATTCCTTTCAGTTTTTATCATAAGCCTTTACCCCACCTGTCACCAAAGAATTGACACACTTCTAGATGAAATGTTGACTCTTAACATTATTTTCCCTTTTCACTGAGCCATGCAACTATCTCAACTTTAACCAGAACATATTGCCTCCTGGGAATCTTTATATGTGTCCCCACTTGCCTCTCCATTCTCAGTTGACTATTATTAATGTTGTAATTATTACTAATATCTTGTCATTTTGGGCTGTCAAAATCTTAAATTCAAATTCACTGTGTTGGGATTAAAGATCTTCGTAGGTTGCTTTGCTGATGAATAATCAGGCAAACATAGAAACCACCAAGGGATTTGGAACCCAGATAGTATTATCCCTTGCTCAATGGAAGAGATGTAGAATAAGCTCTGTGAGGACATGTTATACAACTATTTAACCCACACAGACTCTGGTACATAGGAAGACTCAGTATGTATATGTTGAATGAAAGCATGACTTCTCATGTGGTCTATTATATGCCACATTTCTATCAATTTGCTTTCCATTAACCTATTGATTACAGAAAAATACACTTGGAAGGGAACTTATAAAATCAGATAAAGTTTACACACACACACGTGCATGCACACACACATACTCAAACTGGTCCTTTGGTATAACAGAACCTAAGTACAGAAGACATCAAAACCTGGTAAATGGCATTACTGAAGAAAGAATGATAATGATCTGATTAAACATTACTAACATGCCAAATAAGAAGACTAGTATTAAGCTATGTTTCAAAAACCAAGCATGAAATGAAAACTCTGTCAGTGATTAGCAAGTATAGGAGCAGGGATTCTGGCAGTACAACCATCTGCCTCTCCCTATTCAATATGCTGTTTCTACTGGAGAGCCAGTCATCCTTGAAGGGATAGCAATTAGCCTCTTCTTCCCAGCCTCATACTCATTTCATTATACATCTAGGATAGATGTACATCTAGGATAGAGTTTGCAATCTACAAACTTGGACTGGTGGCATTAGAACAGCTTGTTATCAAATCTTAGGCCAGGAGAAGGAAGGCCATCTGAACCAGAGGCTTTCTTGCTCACAGAACATTCTCTTCACGGAAGAACAAAGTACAGCTCCTATCATAAAGTCACCTGAAAACTCACTTGAGAGTCACTTGAAAGTCACTTGAGAACTCAGCTATTGCTGCCCCACCTGAGTTGCTCTGCCTTTCTCAGTCTCTTCTTTCACCATGAGGCTTTCTGCAAATGCCCTGGCTGCATCATACTGTGTGGTGCATTACCAAGGAAGTACATGCTCTCGCTATCAGCTCCCCGGAATAAGGGCAATTTTTACTATTAAGTTCAGGGAACATGTTGCCTTACAGAGATGGATCTAGAAAAATGTACACATAGTCTCTATTTTCATAGCTTCCATTCATGACAGTGTAGTGATTAAGAGCATGGTTTTGGTACCAGACAGAGCCGGGGCTTGAATTACAACTCACTAAATATGAGTTCTTGGGACAAATGACTTCATCTCCCTTGGCATCCCTCGTAACTCTGTAGAGCATCTGCCTGCAATGCAGGAGACCCGGGTTCAGTCCCTGGGTTGTGAAGATCCCCTGGAGAAGGAAATGGCAACCCATTCCAGCATACTTGCCTGGAGAATCCCAAGGACAGAGGAGCCTGGCAGGCTACAGTCCATGGGGTCGCAAGAGTCAGACATGACCTAGCGACTAAACCACCACCCTAGGAATCAGTTTCCTCCTCTAAGGAGTCATTTGAAGGCTCTAAAATATCCAGCACACAACAACTATGTGGCCTTGAGAAAATCATTGAATCTTTCTCTGATTCAAATATTCACATCTGTTCAATGAACATGATAACAATACCTACCTCATAGGGTTGTTGTGGCAATTAAATGTGTTAATGTAGGTAAAGTGCACTTACTCAGTACTTCACACATAGTAACTGCTCAATGAAGATTAGCTATTATATGACTTGACCAGTCATAGTCTGGTCATATCATAGTTTATCAAATTTTCAGTACAGGGACCTAGTTGGAACTTCAGATTGCCATTTTTGCATATCTCATCTTGTTGAGTCCACACTCACAAAAAAGGTGAACTGAAAATCACATCTCTTATATTTTCAGCATCTCCACTGTCACTGGGTTCTTCCTGCTGGCATATACAATGCTTATAAAACATGTAACCATGGCAAATGACTGGATCTCTCTGAATCTTAGGTTTTTCAGAGAGAGAGAGAGAAGGAGAAGGGGAGGAGGAGTAAGATGGAAGGGAGAGAGGGAGAGGGCAGAGAGGGAATGTCTCTCTCTTTCAAAATTAAAAATAAAAGTAAAAGCTACCCTCCATTTGACCCTGAAGTTGTCTCTAGCTATTAATTTATTGCCCTCCTTCCATTCATCATCAAGTTTACTAAAGGGATGTCATTATTAGATGTTTGCACACATCACAACTACCATTACTCCTCAACACACTGCAATCTAGTCTCTGCCTTCTCCCCCCTCACTCTACCTCAGGTTCCTCACACCACCTCCCTATTTGCCATCTCAAGTCAACACTTCTCTATCCTAATCTTTCATAACTTCCTGTAACATCTAACAGAGCTGTCACACCTTCTTTGAAATTCTCTTCTCCCTTGGCTTTCATTTTCCTGTTTCATCTGTTGGCCCTCCAGTAATTACTTCTTGCTGTTCTCATTCTCTAATATTTCATCTTTGGCTTTCAACCCCTCCTCATTGCACACCTACTGCTTGGCTGTTCTCAACTATTTCCAGGTTGTGATAACTTAAATGCTGATGATTCTCAAATTTCTACCTTCTGTTCTCCGAATCTCCACAGCTTTAGTCCTATTTTCCAATTTTCTGTTGAACATTCTGAGCTGGGTGCCCATAAGGACCTCAAACTCAGTAAGTCAAGAGCCAAGCAATTCACAATCTCCTTCAAATTTCCTCCTCCATTCTTCCCAATCTTTGTGAGTGGCACTTGCCTACCCAGTCACCTAAGCCAGAAACTTGGGAGTGAGCCTTGACAACTTATTCCACAACCCTCAGATCAAATCAATCAAGTACTGCTGAGTCCACCTTTCAAATATTTCTGAAATCTGTCCCTCTTTCTCCAACCTCCCTGGTCTCATTGGCTCAGTTTTTGATTCTATTATGATTTCCTATACTTTTCACACTACTGTCCATTTGACCTTTCTAAACCAGAAATCTTTGAGAAACACTTTCTTGCTCTTCATTCTTCAATAGCTCCCTATTATCTTCACAAAAGAGACCACATTCCTTAAATTGACTTCCAAGAGATTTTCTGCTGCAGTCCCTGCCAGTGCCTCCAGCCTCTTTCCACATTATTCTGCTTGCTCCCCTAAATGCATGCTGCATTTGAACAAGCTGATTCACCCACAGATCCCTGAACCCAATAACTCATCCTGTCTAATGTTCTGTGCCTTTGTATATGCTGTTCCCTAGCCTTTAAATGCCCTACTCTGACCTCTTCCATCCGAGGTAGCCCTACTCATCTGCCAACACTCTAACCAGATATCATATTTTCTGTGAAACCTTCTCAAACCCATGTTACCCCAACACCCAGATTTGGGTTCTCCAATAATGCATTGTATATAGCTCTATGTGTACTTGGAAGATTACATAGTGGATTTTTTTTTGGTCTGTTTCCCTCATGATTATATGAGTTTGAAGTCAAGGGTTACAATGTATTTTTCAATGCCTTATACCAAGCTCACAGAAGGTGTTTGCTAGATAATTTTTAAAGTAGTGAGCACTTAAATTTAAAAAAATTTTTTAAATGTTTAAAATTTTCAATCACTCAAGTGCAACATTAGTTTCCACCAACTATACTTACTTTGCAGGGGTTGTGTCACGAGGGACTATACGATCAAGGTAAAAAGCATCCTTGCAATCTTTTCCTTTGCGAAACACTTAAGTGGCATGTCATCCTTAAAGCAAAGCTTTTAGGTAAAATAACTATGCAGTCATGCAAGAGATGAGGCAATGAAGCTCAGAGAGGCCAAGTGACTTGCCCAAGTCTGTTAATGAGTTAGTAACAGGGCCAAAACCAAAACCTTATTTTTCAGTTTAATGTCTTATTTACTGGGCAAGGAATTTTTAAAGTCAGCTTCAAGGAGTCATAGAACAGGCAGTCACCTTCCCCAATCCCCTCACATACACACAATATGCACATTTCAGTCAGAGTAACTTTACTTTCAGCTGAAACATTTATTACACCATAATACTCATTTGGGATAGGAGTGGTTGGGGGGGCAGGGAGAGTTGCTTTTAAATTTTTGAAAAAACCTGCATTTTCTACAAATTTCAGAGGTAATGTATTTAACAGGTCAATGGGTGTTACAACTGTGTTATTTGGACACTAGTATAGAAAGACCTTATGTTTTAAAAAATAAGCCAAAATGAAGGGCAGTCATGACAAAGGAAACTGACAATTGAGCATCTTTCTGACTTTAAGCTCCTCTTCAAATTATCAACCTACAGAAGTCATGAGTTCTTATCTGCCTCCCTCCCCTTACACTTTCTAACACTGCCTTGTTGACTGATCTGTTTTATCAGTCGTCAATTTAACACTAATCCTTAACTACTTCAGGCAGTGAGAAACATTGTTATAAAGACAGCCTGGACTATCAAGAGGGCAAGAATGCTTGGGACCTTTGGTCACAGCAACACATTTGCTATATTGACTGCATTTACTGCTATCCCCACACAAAGAAAGAAAAAATTGGCTCTTCTAGAGAACTAATCTCTCATGGGATTTCCCATAAGGCAACTGGGTCAACGGATCACAATGTCTTATAATTCTAGATCCTGGCATAAGAGAGCTAGCAGGGCCTTCCTGGGCCATTTTGTCTTCATCTGCTCACCAGACAACATCAGATTACACTGAAGGTCTAATAGGGCAAAGTCCAGGCTGTAAGTGTAACTCCTCCCCTGCTTTCTTTTGAAATTAGTTTGAAGCTATTAAGGAAAAGAATGGAATAGAAAGGGAGGGTCCAAAATGTGTCATAATTTATTAGCTTCAGAGACTCACTTCTGAAACTGCTGACAAGTTGACTACAGGAAATTCAAGACCAAAGAGAATCTGTAGCTGAGGAAACTCCCTGTGAGACCATTCAGTCCCCAACCTCTGCCATGTTAATCTGTTTAGATGTCCAAAGTCCCAACAGAAAGAGAATAGCACAAATCTTGCCAACAGTTAGGATAGTACAGGTGTAAATGGTGCTGCCATGATCTAAATTCTACAAACTCAGGGTGTCCTTCTCTTTGTGAACTTATCTGTGAAGCCCTTAGTCTTATACTTCTCCTACCCTTTCCCTAATGGAAACATTACCTGTTATCACCATTTGATTAGCCTAAGCTTCAGGTTGGTCCTTTATGGAAGAACATAATGTGATTTCTCACTAATATATCATTATCCTTCTTTGAAATATACTCCATTAATTTTGGAGTTAACCTTTCTTGCCCCATCTCTTAGAATTTCAAATTCCAGGTGTATGAACCCTCTTCACACAAGGCCACCTAACAGAGTAGAGCTATGAGCTATGGAAATTCATCTCATTCATGTCTATCTGCTACTTAAGTATTTCTCTCTTTCTAATATCCCAGTGATAGATTCATTTTCAGAGTAAAGGATTCAAGGGAGAGAGAAAGGGTAAAAACTAATGACTATATCTTCCAGGCTTCACTGGTACCATGTTTGATGTTATCCTTCAACCAAGAGAAAACTAGTTAGGACTGTAGCTACAAAACAGTAGCTTTGCTTCCCTTTACTCTCCCTTGGAGTGGGGCCAGGGGCAGGGGTGCACTGTCTCTCTGACATCCCCATCTGCTATCTTCCTAACCACCTGAGAACCAAATCTAAGATAAAAGACATCATCCCCTGGCATTAACATCTACTCCTGGATGAAGGTAGGGGCTTTATGATGGTCTTTGGAAGGTTTCTTGGAGCCACATGTTTGTTTCAACTCCCTTCAGGGGGCAGGCCAGCTTAATTTTTATTGGGAAAACTAATTGCCTTTCCTGTGATTCCACTCTGTTTCACCCAAGAGGTGTGCCTTGGAGGCCTGTTTGCCTTATGAGGCTCAGCCTCATAAAGTTCAAGAATGGCTACTGCCCGAATGCCCTTCCAGACATTCTTCACTCCGCTACTCAACCTCCTCCTTTAAGAATGAAAATCTAGTGTGGATTGACATGCATTCTTTGTGTCTCACTGAGTCCCCAGTTTTACAGAGGACCACCCCCTGAGATTCAGGTCCTCTGTAGGCTCTTAGTGCCCTAAAAAAACTCCCAAATTGACCTCAAGTAAGGCAAAGTTCTTCACTAGATATTTGAAGCTATCAACTAAGTGATCAGTATGAAGGATTCACTCAACTGGAACCTCATTAAGGTAGGAGAAATATGATCTTCATCTGTAGCTAAGAACACAGTGTTTGCAACAATGGAGATGGGCAATAAATGCCAGCCCAATCAACAAGTGCACATATGAAAGTAAGTACATTTGGCCCTACTGCCAAATCTCTCTGTTGGAAGGACCAGTAAGTTTTCTTGTATTTTGGAGGAGAGAGTGGTGCGGGGGAGCAGGTAAGGAGGGAATATGAGTCCACAAGATAATTAGGAGTCTGGAGTTCAGGGTAAGCTGGGGTTGGAGTTCTCTGTATTGTTTGTTTGAACTGTTTTTTTTTTTTTTTCAAAAGTCAGTGTTGGACTTCCCTGGTGGTCCAGTGGTTTAGACTCTGAGCTCCCAACGTAGAGGGCACAGATTCGACTCCTGGTCAGATCCTGCATGCCACAGGGTGTGGCCTTAGAAAAATTCAGTGTTATCTAATGATTTCTTCATCCTATAATCAAAATCATTCCATAGATATGAAATAATCTCTTCAGTTGGCTTTTACCTACTAATATTGCCTCACTCCCCTTGGATTCATTCATCAACTTTTGTGGAACACCCACTACAATACGCCAGGTGCTATACTAACTACAAGGGCAACACAGTGAAGAAGAAACATGGCCCCTGCCCTCAGAGGGCTTATACTCTGGTGGAGGAGACAAACTTGTACTAAGTTAGTGGAAAAGAATAAAATGGAGAAAGTGTGGAAGTATTATGGAAATACATAAGAGGGAGAACTGACCTGATTGTGGTAGAAGCTGGGGCAAGGGGTGTCATGGAATGCTTCCCTGAGATGGAGACACTTAAGATATGGCCTGGGAGGAAAGTGAGAGGGAGGGAAGCAAGAAGGACATAAAGGGAGGCCAGAGAGAACAAAGGGAGTTTTTAAAAGGGAAGCAATGTAACAGATTGGCACTTTGCAAAGAACACTCTGAGTGCAGTGTGGGGAACAAATTGCAGGGAGGAGAAGTAGGACACTACCTGAAGATGGTGGTGACTTATAAAGGGGGAAGTAGTAGGTCCTAGGAGAGCATAAAAAATCTCACTTCACCTGGTCCTAGAGTTTAAGCGACATTTCAAGTGAGACTTGAAGGCTGGGTTAGGCTGGAGGGGTTGAGGAGTTGAAGAGAGTCACTGGCACTGTAAGCTTCTGCTTTAGCCAAAGCAGGTCTCGTGATTGCTAATGCTTTGGTCTCAACCTGGAATGCCGAGTGCCAGTTCCTTCTAGTCAAATCCTGTATATCTTTCCAGGCCCTCTCAAATCCCACCTTCTCTGCTCACACCCAGATATGGCTTCTCTTGCTTCTAAATCCCTATGCCATGTTTGTCACTTGACATTTAAAGATCCACTATTTAGTATTGTTACTTAACCTTACTCATATCTACAGAGTCCTTGTAAGCTCCTGAAACTTAGGAATAGTCTTCCATGACTTTGGCATCACCCAGCGTACCTAGCACAGTGATGAGCACATAAGGTACTCAATGAATGAATGAATGAATGAATGAATGAATGAACGAATGAGGCACTAGCGCCCCTACAGAGCTCCTTTAGTAATTCCCTAATATCTGTGAAGCTGATAAGGAAAAGGTCTTCTTTCCCTACAAGATTTCTGCTACTTGCCTCCAAAGACCTAAGATTCGAGATCGACAGCTCCTTCCCACTGGTCACTGCTTCTCACACCCCTTCCAATCCTGCCCCCTCTCCCACTACCACCACCTTCTATTGTTTCTTCTGTCTTCTGGTTGTCAGCCAGGATGAGAAAATGGCCTAGCTGTCCTCAGAGACTTACGCCAGCCTGGACTGCTCTGTGGTGCCATGAAGGGCCAGGACTTTTGTTTACAGCTGGGACCATGGCGAGGTGGTGAGCACAGCTGACAGCCCCACTCTGGAGCAAACATCAATCTTCCTCTGTCCTCTTAGCCAAGTTTCACAGACCAGCTCTATTGAAAACTGGCTGCACCCGCCTGGGTCTCACTGACATCCCACACACCACTCTGGCCTGGAAGCAGCTGGGTGAATCTCGGCTTTGTACCTTTTAGGCACTGCCCTTGCTCTCTTCTCTGACCCCAGCCTCTAATCATATTACCTCAACTTCAGGGCCTTGAAAGAACATGTACTCCCAGGCCCCCACACTCCAAACAATGTCCCACCTCTCCAACCAAATACTCTGACTCCCACCAGTGTACCAACACCCTCATTGGCTCAGTCGAAGTTGAAACACAACAACAGCAAAAAGAACCAAACCACCCAGTTTTCAGTGTGTACTTCTATGGAGTCTGCCAAGTTTCCAAGTTGAGCAGACAAGGTTCCAGGCCCTTGGACATTCACATGCATGTGTGATCTTTGCCTGCAGACAGCTTTCCCGCTTGTTTTAAAACCTGTAAATCAGATAGGGCCTAGAGCCTTTACAGAATATCCTTTGAAAGCCTAAGTAAGGTCCTCTTTGCACCAAAGTCTGTTTCTTGGCCTCCTCCTTTCCTAGCATCTTTGCCCTCTCCAGCACTCACCTGGGGTAAGAATGAAGCCCTATCTCTTGATCCCAGGTTCCCTTTGCCTGTGTTTCTCTGCCTACTGGCTAACAGTTTTGACCAATTAGCTGAGGCCCATTTCCTGGTTTTCACCCTCTCCGCATTTCCAAAGGTCCATGGGAGATGATTCACTCCTCTCATTTGCAGTGGCTCTTTATAGCAACATGTTTTCAGGGATCTGGCAAAGAGGGACTTCAGGCCAGAGGAGACTCCCCTTCTAAAAGACCTTCTCAGGACTTCCAGCAGAGAGGTATTTTCAATCTAAAATAACCCCCTCCCCATTTTTTACATGGTGTCTTCCTACTAAAGGTTGTAATCCAATTATTACCTCAGTCATGTCTGACTCTTTGCAAACCTGTGAAAGGTAGCCCACCAGGCTCCTCTGTCCATGGGATTTCCCAGGCAAGAATACTGAAGTGGGTTGCCATTCCCTTCTCCAGTGGATCTTCCTGACCCAGGGATTGAATCAACATCTCCTGCATTGCAGGCAGATTCTTTACCACTGCACCATTGGAGAAGCCTATTATCCAAGCCCTTGGTTAACAGAAAAGAATCCCACATGTATTCTCCTTCCCAGGGCTGACAGAGCACTTTTTAATGTTTTCTTTTTCTTTTAAACTGTTTTATTGTAGAAACTGTCCCAAAAAATACCCAAAAGTAGTCTTTAAAATAACAGCTGAACTTTTCAAAAGGTATAGCTTTTATCATTCCCACTAAAATGAGGACTGTGGGTGCAGGTTATAAGCATGAACATAGTTATATTTGAAAAAGGACTCAAAGCATCCTCTCGAGTCAATGCTTGGATCATAGGACTCAGCATACATTGGTGGAAATCAGTCCTCATCTCTGTTGGTTGATGTGTACCACAGATAGGTTGACACGATCATTCCAACTGAAGTGTGTGGTTCACAAAAGCACACATTTTGGTGAATCACATGCTAAACTGTTGACTCAGGAAGGGGAAACCAAGAGATTATGGTGCAAGTCTGGCATCCGAAGGTCACTCAAGGACTACATTGATTAGATGCAAGTTCTCAGTCATTTACAGTAACCTCTTTCCGCCACATTGATGTGTTAGTTGAAGCAGAGGGGGTGTTGATTATAGGAGAGGAGAGGTATTAGAAGAGAATAGATAACCCCAAAAAGGATAAAACTTTCCTATGACTAGCTCCATCATTGGCCCTGTCTGTCATGGGCTAGCAAACTAGACTGATCCAGACTAATTTGCCGAACTGGTTTTATGAAATCCCTGTGGAACAAGGTAGGTATAAATAGATAGAAAAAACATTGTTATTAAAGAAACACCATTTTGCTTAGCCTTGAAATATTAGGGGTTTTTTTAACCTTTAAATTAACCAATCATTCTTAAAACAACAACAACAACAACACCCAGTAAGCCCCATGTGCTTAGCCACTCAATTGTGTCCAACCTCTTCCAACCCCATGGACTGTAGCCCGCCAGGCTCCTCTGTCCATGGGAATCCTCCAGGGAAGAATACTGGAGTTGGTTGCCATGCCCTCCTCCAAGGGATCTTCCCAACCCAGGGCTTGAAGCCAGGTCTTCCACATTGCAGGTGAATTCTTTACCATCTGAGCCACCAGAACCCACTAAGCTAGTGAGAACCAAATGAAAAAATACCAAATTAACCTTAGAATGGAGCAATTTCATCTACTACCCAGAAGCCATGGGAAGATACTGGTGTCCCTCTTTATATTCCAGAAGAGACTGACCACTACCTTCCAGACCTAGGAAGAGACCTAGGTTCTTCCAGACCTAGGCTAAGAGATTAGCCAAGGGGTAAGACAAGGAAGGCCAACAGATTCCTTTGGGCAGGGCAGGTCCCACCCTGCACAAGGGTACCCAACTGAGAGGGAGAAAATGGAGGCTGAAATTCATTCTTCAACTGCCCTAGTGGCCTCCAACATCCCTGAGAAGGAAAAACATTTTTCTAATTGTTCCTCTAGTGTGGCTACTTCTCTGCAATTTGTCTGCCCCCAGGCGGTGCATGTTTCTAATTAGCACAAAGGCATCATATGAGCAAATAGTAGCCTTAAAAATTAACTTAGAGATCTTAGAGCCATCAGGTGTTGTGAAGGCTGCAACCATAAATAACCTTTGTCTGGCCTTGGGCCTTGAAACCAAACATTGACTGAAGCTATCTTTCCCTTCCTGTTAACGCAGATTGTGAAGACAGTAATTCAGCTGTAAAATGAAAAGGAAGAAGAGTAACTCACACTTGCTGAAAATCTGAAAATCTATTAAGTCAGGAATCTGCTGAAGCTTCATCCCACTAGTAAGTGGAAGGGGCAGGAGACAATTAACCTTTGAGTGGGTACCATGACTTAACAGGAAAAAACACGGGTTTTGGAGTCACAAGAAACAACTCTGAATCTTTGCCCTGCTGTTTACTAGTTGGCAACTTGAAGTGAATATTTAACTTCTCTGGGCTTCAGTGAGGAGTCACAAAGATAATAGATGTAAAGAGCTGAGCATAGTGCTGCCTGGCACATATAAGGCATTCAGCTCCTATGTCTTTTTCTGCTACCACCTTGACTCCAAAGTTAATTCACATTATTCACATCATTGGCCTTTAGGACCTCATTCAATAGAGCATAAGGATGAGTCTGTGCTGTGCTGCTGTGCTCAGTCATGTCTGACTCTTTGTGACCCCAGGGGCTGTAGTCCACTAGGCTCTTCCATCCATGGGATTTCCCAGGCAAGAATACATGGAGTGGGTTGCCATTTCCTCTGCTTCCAGACTCAGGTATCTTCCAGACTCAGGGATCAAACCAACATCTCCTGCAATGTCAGGCAGATTCTTTACCACTGAGCCACCTGGGAAGCCCCCAAGAATGGGTCTACCAGACAGAATATTGAAATGAGAGTCAGGAGACATTGGTCCCAATGCCAGACACATCCCTTGATGTGCATTGGGTAAGTTACTCCCCTCTCCTGATCCCATCAATAAAACAAGAGAATACATCTAGCTCTGCTGCTGAAAGGCAAGAGCAGAGGAAATTACTTTTCTTGAGCACCTGCCATGATATACACGCCAAGTTAGGCCCTTTTGCATACCTTATATACATATGCTAAATCAGCACTGTCCCATAAAACTTTCTGATGTTGGGAATGTTCTGTATCTGACAATATCTAATTTGGTACTAACATTAGCCATAAGTATCTACTGAGCCCTTGAAATGTGGATAGTGCAACTGAGGAACTAAATTTTTTATTTTATTTAAATTTAACTAATTCAAATTTAAATACCCATGTATTTAGACAGTGGTTACTGTATTAGATACTGCAGCCCTAAGATAATGAAGCAGGAATATTTGTTCCCATTTACTATATGTTGAAACTGGGGCTTAGAAAAATTTAAGAATTTGCTGAAAGTAACATAAATAGTAAATAAACCAGATTCAAAACCAAGCAGTAGAAAGTTTAGCAGCTTAGTACTGTCAGATACACTAGAAATTACCTAGGCTCCACTACTCACAAGTTATATAACCAAAGAGAAATAATTATAGTCTCTAGAACTCACTTTCATCATTTATAAAATATGGATAATCATCACCTAATTTATAGGCTTATTGTTGAGATTAATAGGTTAGAGCTACATAGAGTGTGGCTTTCAGCAACTGTGTTTCTTCACCACCCTTTTACCTCAGCTCCACACAGAAGAGGTTTAGACATAAACTAAAAAAAGATAACTGTAAGGTAGAGGGGCATTTGGGAAACATAAAAGCAAGAAAGGAAACACTTATGAGCTTTCATATGTTATCTTTTATAGAATGGAGTTGAGGGAAGGTATGAAATCATCAAACTACTTCCACCTATTTGGTTTGCTTCCCTGCCCTATTCTTGATATTCCAGTCAATGTTAGCCAAGGCAGGGAACAAAGTATATATAATGTATTTTGAGGCCCAGAAAGACAAGATAATGCAGCTGAACAACACAGTACTGTCAAGGGCATGGGCTCAAAGGGCAGGTAAAGTTCAATCCTGGTTACCAAACTTTTGTATGCATAAAATAATAGACACCACTTCACAACAGTCTTTCATCTGTGAAACGGGACAGATAACATGCAGGGTGTCTCAATAAAAGATATACGTTTATTATTTTGCTTTACATTCCGTAGCACCCTCTAGTGGAATGTACAAAAATAAGCATTATATTTCTGCCCTCCAAAGCACACTTCTAAGTGTGCATTGGAATCACCAGAACAGTTTGTTATAACACAGACAGCCAAACCCTACCAACTACTAGAATTTCTGATTAGTTTGGAGGTGAGAATCTAAATTTCTGACAATTCCCCAACAGGTGATGCTATTGGTGTGTCTGGAAAACACTTTGAGAACCTCTGCTCTAAATCCCGCCCCTCCCCAATGCATGCACATGTGTGCCCAAAAACACACATATGCACACACGCACAAACGTACAGAATCTATAACTGAAATAAGTATAACTTGTGCTGTTTGATTTTATTAATATGCCTCTAACAAGGATTTTGTGAAGAATTAAAGGATATCATGTGATATATGACACATCTAAAATATAGAAAGCATGCAAAAAAACTGAGGATCACAGAACATAAATCCCAGGTTCTCAGAACTAGTAACTGGTGGAATCGGGTTTAAAATTAGGCCTCTAATTAGGCCTCTAAACTCCAAAAACATAATAAAGTTTAACAGTACTACTACAGAAGACAGGGTGAAAACACACAGATCTAATCATAATTTCAAAAGTAAAAGAAGATCAGTTTTCAATTCCAGGATCCAAGTACAGTAAAGACAAATGTCTGTACTGACTAGACAACCACCTGTGTTTTCCTTGCAGCAGGGCAGGGGTCGGGGTGAGGTGGTAAATCGGGGCAGGTGGCGGCATTTGAAAAGATTCTAACCCCACAGGAAGGGTTAGAATTTTCGTATCTTCATCGGCAACAGTGCCTGGGGTCATTCATCAATTCTAACTGTCTCACCCCAAAAACAGGCAAGAAGAAAGAGATGGGA
The DNA here is from genome assembly GCF_033118175.1 of Dama dama. Taxonomy (NCBI): domain Eukaryota; kingdom Metazoa; phylum Chordata; class Mammalia; order Artiodactyla; family Cervidae; genus Dama; species Dama dama. The sequence goes on along the minus strand of NC_083714.1, from coordinate 9,537,368 downwards.
GGGGGGAATTTTTTTTGAGGAGGAAAGAAGTAAAGAAAGGAGGTAAAACATTTGAATAGAGCCCTACCTGGTAGGGCTATTAAGAAGTTAATTTGATTTTTCTAGAGAAATGAAATATATATATGATCTTTATAGATTGGAAAGTTCAGCGAATCAGAAGAAAAAAAAAAAAAAAAGGATTGGGGAAATCCCATAATTCCAGGGACCAAACAACCAATCCTTTGCTGGAATTTGGCGGCATCTAGTGGCAAACTCAAAAGGTATAAACCTCACACGGAGAACTTTCTGGAAAATTAAAGTGAGTGCATACTTGTGTTAAGAGCACTCTGCCTGGAAATCAGAACAAGCAGGTAAGAGAGCCTCAGCCCCCACAGAAATTCGGAGTCCCTAGTGGAGGGGAAGTCTGTCGTATACAGATATTCTCAGCAAAAAATTGTGCCAGAATTGGACGCAACTTGGGGGTGGGGGAGGGACGGGGGAAGGAGCCAGGGTTGGGGGAAGAAAGCTATAAGGGAACAGCAAAGCTGCTTTTTGGAACTGCTAATAAGCGAATGGGGGATTTGGTTGTTAACTGCTGCTGGGCGTCGGCTTAGAACGGGATTTTTGATTCAGAGATAGACGTGGGAAGAAAGTGTATTTTTAGGGTTTAAAATTAAATCGATAGGAGAGACTGAAGTATTTCTAGCGAAAACCTTTTATCTCAGTGATGGTCGCCATGACTTAATTGCTTAATTTTCCTTTTCATAAGAATAATTTTCAAACATAAAGTAGAAAAAGGATCCGCAGAGAACGCGCACGCGCGCACACACACACGCGCACGCACCCGCCCCAGAACACACACCAGCCCCGACGCTAGGGGCGCACGCCTGCGCACACCAGCCACCTCCAGCGCCACGAGGCCTGGCGTTCGCGCACACACCAACGCCAAGGCCACGCGGGCTCGCTTGCGCACAGGAGCCCTGACACCGCGCGCCCTCAGTACTCTTCATCCCCAACTCGCACACCCATCAAAACCCCCAGTCAGCTTTTATTCTTTTATATTTTTTTTTCTCCAGGAGTTGCGCAAGAGGTTCGGGGGCGTGGCCGCAGATTTGAGCTAGCGCTTCCCCACTCGCGGGGACCTTAGCTCATTTCCGCCCATCCTGTTTCCGCAGGCCACGTAGGCACTTCCTTTCCCAGTGAGTGGGGGGGGGGGGGGGGAACCCACAATGCCTCCCTGCAGGAAAAAAAAAAAAAAAAGAAAGAAACCTCTGGGCAGGGGAACTCTGGGTCGTGAAAGTGGGCCACGTGAACACTCTGCCCTATAGACTTATGACCCAACCGCTGTCGCGCTTTTGGAGGGCGGGCTAAAAACTTAAGAGGGCGAACGTCATTGGCCAGAGCCCTCACTAAAGGAGGAAGGTGATTGGTTTCCTTCAAGCCTTAACGGTGAAGAAGCAGGTTGCTAGCACCCGCCTTTACTGCGGCGGAGTGTCATTACTGACGTGGTGAGCTTCATCCAATCATTTGGTTATAGAACATTCTAAAACTTAGATGAGACGATTGTGATTGGCTGGAGGGCATAAGCCCGCCTCCAGGGTGACGTGTCTGCCTATGGATATCAGTTGCCAGAGAAACCTGGCTTTACTATGGCGGTTGGAGAGACGGCAGTGATCACACGTCGTCTGTTGGAAAGAACTGGATCCTCGTTTCAGGTTTCGGGGTGGGGGTGGGGAGAAAGGGTTGACGATTTCCTCTTATCGTCGTGTATACAGACAAGATTAATTAATGGCTTTACGATCGGGCAGAACTAGATTCGAATTCCTACTCGCCAACGCCCAGCTTGGGCTGGCTGTTCTTTCTGTGTCTCGGTTTCCATGTTTGTAAAATGGTGATAATAATAGTATCTGCCTCAGAGACTTGTGCCTCAGAGGCGTGTGCTGTATATTAGAGCGTATAATATACGACTGCTAGGTAATGTAATACGTATAATAACTTAATACGCAGCGTGGTTCCAGAAGATGTTAGCTATTACTGTGGAGAGAAAAACCCGCGTAATAAACTGAGAAGAAACGTAAAATTATGTAAAGTCGTTCCTCACAGTGCTTTTCCTATCACCTCCTTCCGTAAAAGAAATCGAGATACAAAAAAGACGTATCAGTCTTTACCAATGAAATAATTTATTTGGCAATTACCTCAAGATAGCGGGGATTGGAATTTTCCGTATTGAAAAGTTAAAAAAAAAAAAAAAAGCGCGGGGGTGGGGAGAAACGGAGAACGAGGAATGAGAGCTAGCTGGAGATGAACCACATGCGATGAGTAGGCCTTATTTGAATCCTGATTCGGGGACACCAACTATAAAAAAAAATAAAGATGCATCAGGAAATTTTAAAGACGGATTCGATATTTGATTTTTCTTAAGGAATTAATGACGATGTTTTAGACGCTGTAATGATATTGTGGTTATGTTTTCAAATTGCTTGTAGCTTATAGAAATAACATATGAAAATACGAATTAAAGAGTAAAAGCTTTCAGGCTGGCTTCAAAATACCTTGATGTCTAGGATTTGCTTCAGAATTAGCTCAGCGGTAAGGGGAAGTGGCGAGGGGCATAAATAAAACAAAATTGGCACTAAATTAATCATTTAAGCTGAGTGATGAGTGTATGGGATTCCTTGTGTTGTTCTGTCTTCCTTGGTATATGTTTGAATTTTTCCATAATAAAATACAGAAAGTCAGCTATTCAGTGCTCTAGAGAAAAACAAGAGTGGGGGGGGGGCGAGCAGTGGGTGGGGTTACAGATAAAACAAGATGGCCTTCAGTTGGTAATTGTTGAAGCTGGATGATAGATTCGCAAAGGTTTATATTATTTCCCTACATTTTTATCCATTTGAAATTATCCTTAATAAAACTTAGAAAAAAGCAAAAACAGATTATCAGAAATCATGGTAAATGTACAATAAGGTATATTTGAAAATGTAGCCACAAGAAAGGGGAAAAAACTTACATGTTTTTTATCAGCTTTGGTGTCCTTTGTGTATGTTAAAATGCATTGATGGAAAACAAAACGTTCATCTCATATCTTTATTTTATGTCCTTTGCTGTCCCCTTGTTTGACCTCCTAGACTACCATCAGAAAAACTAAGTTTGCTGTGTAGTGAGGATCAGCTCTGATCCTGATTGCAGAACATCCCTCATTACAGAATCTTGGGTAAGTGCCTCCCTTCTCCTGGTCTCAGTTCTCAAACAAGATAATTCCACATAACCTTCCTAACTGTCTAGGAATATTTTGAGGATTAATAAGGGCCTGTCGAGGAAAGCACTCTACATTCTAAGAATGGAAGGATGGAGCTAAGTCCGTCTGTGCTTTCAGTATAGAAAGTGCCTAAACATCAGTGGGCCCTGTAATCTTATATTCCTTGGTAAAGGATACTTTCTAATTGATCCCCTACAGTTAGAGCCATGCATCTATATATTTTTTTAAGTTGGTGGCATTTCATATGCAGCATAATTTAGTGGTCAAGAGCAAATACTGCCTGAATTTAAATCCTGGTTCTGCCACTTACTGTAGGATCCTGGGCAGAATACTTACTCACTTTGTCTGTAAAGTTCCTCATCTGTAAAATAAAGATAATAATGGTTCCTACTTCATTGTATTATTGAGGAAATTACATGTAAATTGTTTGGCACATATAAGTAGTTGATTTAATTAATCATTGTGACTATTAGTCCCTCTGGTACATCCTATTTTACACACTTGTCCATGTGCACACATGCACACACGTGCTAATAAAAGCAATAGATACCTTTTTGGAGTTGTTAATAATAATAATAATACTGTTGGTTTCTCTCCTGATTTTCCAGAAGCAGCGGTTACTACTAGAACTGAATTCTGAAATTATAACTTCTGACTTATCCTAACACTCTAGAAAGGTATTGAGTATGTTGATCACACTTACTTATAAGGGAATTTCTAAGAACTGTAATTTTAACTAGCAAATCAAAACCATATTCAGTCTTCTAACAGGTTTTATATTATTCCTCTTTTGTCTCAGACTCAAAAAATAATGTTTTTTGAAATGTTCCAAGATCCAGAATTGATATAAATGTAACTGACGTGGTGTATATGCATTTAAAGATTTATTCCAACAAACCATTGGATTTGTTCACATTCATTTCTGACACAGTCATACACAAAAATGTCAGTAAATGGAGTCTGTATTCCTTAATAGCCCATCATTTGCATGAGGAGATGAAAGAAGGTTTTTCAGTCTCTTGACAGCTTTATTTTCCCATGGAGTCACTATATTTTCCTTTCTACTTTTTTTTTTCCCTTCTGAAAGCTAAGTTGCAGAGGAGGGCACACTGCCCTGGTGGGAAAGATGCAATAGATTGGAAGGGGGAGGGCACAGAACCCCTTATGGGAGGCTATTTGGAGAATGATTAAAGGTTAAAGAGAGAGAGGTGGACTGTTAGGCCAGTAGCAGCCCAGAGAATGCAAGGGTCAAGGTAACCTGAAGGAGCCTCAAGGAGGAAAAGGACCTTGACCTGGGCCTCTGAGGATGGACAGAATCTATAAGGGGAGAAGGAAAGCAGTCCCAATGGTATGCATACAAAGTATATGATATACAATGCTTAAGTCCAACTGTATGTTAGAACCATGAATAAGAATAGATCAGAAAGTCAGGATTTTAAATATGCATATTTTAGTGTAAATCTTCAGTCACTTAATTGATATGTGAATCAGTCTCATAATGTAAAAAGCTAAAATATTACAGAGTAGGCCCAGGTTTCCTTTCTCACGCCCCCATTTCTCTTACTCTCCCTAGAGTTAACCACTATATTATCAGTTCTATTTCCTTCTAGATCTCTAAATTATATACCTGTTTAAAAATGTATATGGATATATATATATATATATAAAATATTGTTTGGTGTTTTCTTTTACATAAATATGATATCATATTATAGATATTGTTTTACAACTTGCCTGGGATGTCTTCATGTCCATTATAGAGTTGTTTGATTCCATTCACAGTGGCATTCCTTTAACTAGTATGATAGTCCATATAAAGGGTAAACCATGTTTTGTTTTGCCAAATCACTATTGATAGTCCTCCAGGTTGACTCCAGTGGTTTTCTGTTTCATTTATACTGCACCAAACATCCTTGGAACCCCTGTACAAGTGTTAATTCCAGGGCAATATTTATGTCTTTAAATTATGATGATTAAACCAGTGTTGATACTGGGAGAAGAGACATCATTATGACAGACTAGATGACCTAGAAACAGTGCTACCTTTAAAAATGGAATAATCAAAAATCATTGGAAACTACCTTTAAAGACCTGTATAATTTAGAATGTTATAAATCAATTCAAATCAGTGGGGAAAGGATAGGCTCTATTAATTAGAAAAAATTAGGCATAATATTTGGAAGAAACTATAAAATACTGAGAGATAATACAGGAAGTCATTTAGAATATTGATTTGGGAGTATTTTCCCCAGGCATGACATGCCAGAGTTCACAAAGGGAAAAGTTGACACATTTGTGTTTTTATATACACACAGTGACCCACTTAGAAGAAGAATGACAGTTTGGAAAAAATATTACTAACATACAAAAAAACCTAGTGTTTAATTATTAGAAGTCAATAAAAGGCAAAACAACATATTAGAAATGGGGACAAAATATATGAGACAGATATGTACAAATATCTGAACATATGCTCAATATCACACAAATTCAAATAAAAATATCTTCCTACATATTAGATTCCTCCCCCTCTTTTTTTTTCCAAGAAGATGTTTATCCAGTGTTGCTGAAGTTGTGGGTGAATAAACTTAACATTTTTGCTGGGAGTACAAATTAAAACAGTTCTTCACAAGTTATATTTACCTCTTAAGTCATCAAAGTTGTAAATAAGCAAATCCTTTGAGCAATTGAGAATGCCCTTCTGAATACTTAGTTAATATGCTAATATATCTGTACACTGATATCTATTAACATTTCTGTAATGATGAAGTGTTGGAAACAGCCTAAATGTTACATTTATATGGGACTGGCTAAATTATACTATGTGGAGATTGTAGAATAATGTGGATGTTAAAAAGAATGAGCTAAGTATGTGGCCATAGATGCCTGTGATTAAGTGAGAAAACGTGAGGGGCAATATGTGTCTCACCTTTGTCAAGACAAAGTGAATCCATGATACATGATCCCAGTATGTATGTAACAGACACATTTAGTTTCAAAAGTAGGTTTCTGTGTAAATGTGTACATAAAAAGATTTGAAGACATATTCTGAGATTGGGGAAGGGGGATGGTAAGAGGATGCCCATATCTTTATATATTTTGGTGTTTATAATTATGTAATAGTTTTACTCAAATGCTACCACAAAATTAATTACTTGGGAATATGGATTTTCAGCTCACAACTTAAATAGTTTTTGGGTGGGTTGAGGAATTAATATATTAAAAAATCCATTAAAATGTCATCGATTTTTAAGCTTAATGGAAAAACCACATATTTTATCATATACATCTTTAAAATCTCATAGACACTATAAACTGGGGGAAATATTTGCCCAGATGTGACAAATGATAAGCAACTGTAAAAAACTCTTTTAAGAACCAACTCAAAATGAATAGATGACATGTAAAATATAACTGGCCAGGAAACACATTTTTTAAAATACCAAGACAGCTAATAAAAGAAATACAAGCACCTATTTTCCTTATCAGGTTACAGTGCAGACCAGAGTTGTGAGATTGAAAATTGGTACAATTTGTGAGGGAAGTAGTTTGGCAGCCTATTACCTTTTAACCTACTAAATCCACATCTGGGGGCAAAAAATCCTTTAATTACAGGATAAATTGAGGAGGAGGATCACTTTCCAGAAAGAGGGTGGTTAAATAAAGTATGCCCATTTGGTTTAATCTCATACAGCTCTGAAGATGTATGCGTATTCCAGCCTTACTTACATGGGGAAATGATCCGTCAAAATAGCAAGGTTTTAAATATCTAAGATTTGATACCAAGAAGAGGTTACCTTAAAGTATTTACACAGAAATGGAAGATGGAAAACTAAGGCAAACATACAAACATGTTTTCTCTGGCATACCCTAGAACTGACATGTAGGGAACAAGTGGGAAAATATTTGATGACCGTCATTCTTAATTTGTGCTTCCATTTTCCCCATGTGTTGAATCACCTCCTCACTGATTCACTAATGTATACCCAGAAGGGACCTAAGTGCTGCTGCAGAAAGTGAGAGATACATATTACACAAAGCTTATGGCAAGTGGAGATAAGTAGTGTAGTTCCATAAGCAGAACAGGTGAAACATTTAAGTAAATATTAAGTCGTGGAGTACTGACAGCTCATATGGTATCAGAGATGGGGCTAGAGTAGTTAGGAAATTTAATGGGACTTTTCCTGGTAGTTAGATGAGGTAGATGAAGGGAGGAAGCATGATGCAAGTAACAAGTCGGTACACCAAGCCAATAAACAAAATTAAACTCAGAAACTGGCAGATTCAGTTTAAAACAGCTCAAAGCAATGTGTAGTGCTAACATTTTTTTTTCCTTTATTTTTTTTTTCAGTGGGTTTTGTCATACATTGATATGAATCAGCCATAGATTTATACGTATTCCCCATCCCAATCCCCCCTCCCACCTCCCTCTCCACCCAATTCCTCTGGGTCTTCCTGAGGAATGTCCACAGCACGTATGTCACCAAGCGATGGAGTGATGTAAACTTCTAGCAAGGGAGGTACAAAGTGCAGTGACCCTAATAATAAGTTTGTATTACAAGTAGGAGACAGACATCAAAAGGATGGTTTTTCCTCCCTTTGATATCTGGCTTCTGACTCCAGGTAGTAATAGTTACTTGATCTGTGGGATACTCAGATGAAAATAAAGGTGCTGAGGCCATTCTAAGAAAGCCTGCTTCCTTGGCTTTATTCAGTCTGAGCACAAACCTGGGTATTTTCCTGTCCGATGTCAGACATTTCATTCAACTTTGGACTTGATATGAATAATAGAATTTGTAGAGAATGATGAAACTCACCCACTTAATGAAAACCACATATAAATCCTTATGGTTTTCTTTGCATAAATAAATGTAATCAATGCCAAGAATATATAGGAGGTTCAGCAGTCATTCTTAGGTTCCTCAGTAAGGAATTGCTGATGACCAGTGTGACGTCCAAAAGACTTCTCTGCAGCCTTGCTCCACTTCTGTGTGTTTTACAGTCTGCTCGGCACTGGGCCATCTCACTTTTTATAGTTGGTATTTTAACTGTCCCCTTGTTTGTGGAAGCTCTGCCCATTATTTCTCAGGTTTTCTGGGTATCACCTCTGTTACTTAACTAAACTCATATATCCTCACATACTGTGTCCCCTTTGTCCCCGTTACAGTAAAATTTTTGTAAGAAACATTTTGTAAGCTTAGTTGCTTACAATGTAATATCATGAAACACTAACCACATCTCACCTTTCACAGGATGTGTCTATATATCCCTCTCAGCCAGAAGGTTCTGATTCCTACAGGGTCAGTGTCTGTATTCACAGATTTTGATGCTGAGGAGCACCTTTGCTCAGATTTCTGCTGAGAGCTTTGTGTTCTGTCAGAGGAAATCATATGCTTAGTGATAGCACCCAGGCCTCTTGCCAATAACTGACTTCCCTGATGCAGGGCTCTAGTTTTCTAGTGTTACTTACCTCATTTCCCCTTCAGGGATTCCCTGACACCTGCTCACATAATCTCAGGGGGTCTAGCAATTGGCAAAAGGGCTTTTTCTATGGGTTAAAATTGTGGTTACCAGAGAAACCTGGTTTCAGGCTTGTCCACTATCATATCTCGTTCTTTCCCAGAGGGTAGGTACTTTGGTTTTAATAGTCTGGTATTTATTCATCTAGATACTTTCTGATGTACTTTTATACACATCAGTTTAAAACACGGAAGTTGGACCTCACTGTTCATAAGAACTGTCTAAAACATGCTTATTTCTCCACTTGGGCTATTTCTGGGATCCTGTTGTACACATTATACATTATGCAACTTGCCTGTTTACCTAATAGTGTATAATTGAACATCATCCCACGTCAGTACATGAATCTGCTTAATTCATTTGAATGTTCTTCCGTGGTGTGCATACATCATACTTTGTATTGTCATTTCCCTATTGAAGAATATTTAGGTGTTTCCAGTTCTTCAGTATTCCAAATACCACTGCAGTGAACATCCTTGTATCCTTATAAACATATGCAGATACTCCTGCAAGGTACTGTGTTGGCTGTTCAGCCACATCGTATTTATGAAATTTTTACCTAGGGGTAATTCGCCACACTCCATAGATGAAAGAGGCCAAGAAAGCTTAACATATCTTGCCCAGAGCCTTACAACTCATAAATGACAGCCTAACTGAAGTAGAAGTATGTCTAACAGCAGAACCCATGTGTTTTCTCTGCTATCAGAATTATAAACCACATGTTTTTAAGTTAGATTATTTTTTCTTTTTCCTGGATTTCACAAAAGGTCATTGTTGATGCCTACTTTCCCTTTCTAGGTTGTGTCTCTCACCTCATCTCCACGACCATCCCAGAAGATCTATAAGATTCCATCTGGGAAAACACTAGGAGTTCTTGGCAGGGAAAGAAGAGGATTGCGTAAGTCAAGGACTTTGTTTAATCTGTCATTCAGTAAGAATCCCAGAACACTGTTGTTTTCATCTTTATCTCACTAACCCTCTCTGCTGCATTTTATAGTGTAAACCATCTTTTTCCATCTTGAAATTCTCAACTGTTTTGGATTCCAAAATAACATTGTCCTAATTCTCCTATGGCTGCTCTGACCATTTTTGCTTGTTTTTTTTTTTTTTTTTTATTCCTCTCTGCTCATCCCTTAAGTATCATCCTTTCTTAGGTTTGTCCAGAATTCTAGACTTGTTCAGTTCTTCCTCTATCCTCCATGAACGATTTCTATTCCTATCTATATGATGATTACACTCAGGTCTCCATTTCTGCTTCTGATCTCTCACCTAAGCATTAAAGTCACATGTTTAACTGCATACCTCACACTTACTAGGTCTATACCAAACTTCTTTCCTCTCCAGTCTGTTTCCTCCTCTTCTAGATGCAGTCTTATTCGGTGATAATACTATGACCTAATCACCCATTCTCAAAACCCTGGCAGTCATCACTGACTTTATCCCTCACCAATTATCACCTCCAACAAGCTATCACTGAAAGTAGCATTAGGTATCATTTCTTGCTTGCTCCAAAAATATCCTGTGTCTATAACTAACACTATACTAACCTTGTTGTTTCATAATCATCACTTTAGATATTTGAATCCCTAGTACCTAGCATAATACCTGTTCCAAAGTACATAAGCAGTAATATATGAAGACTAACTTGAATGAATGAATTGACTTGTTTCCTATTTTATTACTAATTCCAAACTAACCATTAAAAATTAGTGCTTTTACTAATTCATTAATTACCCAGACCTAAAATTGTAGGGCCACCTTTGACTCATCTCTCTCCTTCATTTACCAAGTTCTATATTCACTTTCTCTTGACTCTGTCATCAGCCTAGTTCAGGCCTACCTGGACTTAGACAAAAACCTTTGCTGGTATGCATTTTGCTTCCAGGCAGCTAAATTAATCTTTCTTGTTTCTTTTGTCTTGTCATTTTTCCTGTTCAGAAATAACTGAATTTCACCTCCACTGCCTTTTGTAGTTTAATTCATTCTTTCTCTGAAATTATATTCCTATCTTTTGAGTGACATCAAAAACCTAATTTATGGGCAGGTCTGATGAGTGATTGGGTAAGCTGAGTAGTGGGTGGGGGGTAGTGAGAATCAAAAAGCGAGCGAAGAGGTAGTAAGTCACTAACAATTAATTGGTTGGCCCTGAAATAGGATTTGAAATCCAGATTCCAAGAGAGTAGTGTGTGTTGTGCTCTAATAGGCCTTTAGGAAGCACACTGTGTTCAAGGTCTCCATAGAAAACAACCAAATAAAATGCTTTATGTATTACAGTGGTTGGAATAAAAACAGGGTTGAATGAGTTCCAGAAAGCAGGGTTCTCAAACTCGTGGACACCAATCTGCCGAAGAAGACAATTTCAAAAAACCAACTAGAAGCAACATGCAAAGAAGTAAAATGAGAGGGACATCTGGAAAGAAGACAGCTGGTCCCCAGCAGAAGAATCTGGAAGCAGCACTCCCAGGCAGATGGGGGGGTCGCTCTGCTGAGAACCCTCCATCAGGATCGGTGAGGAAGACCAGAAAGAACAAACAGAAGACCCCTGGGAACGGAGATGGTGGCAGCACCAGCGAAGCACCCCAGCCACCTCGGAAGAAAAGGGCCCGGGCAGACCCCACAGTTGAAAGTGAGGATGCTTTTAAGAATAGAATGGAAGTTAAGGTGAAGATTCCAGAAGAATTAAAACCATGGCTTGTTGAGGACTGGGACTTAGTCACCAGGCAGAAGCAACTTTTCCAACTCCCAGCCAAGAAAAACGTGGATACTATTTTGGAAGAATACGCCAACTGCAAAAGATCACAAGGCAATGTTGACAACAAGGAGTATGCAGTTAATGAGGTGGTGGGAGGGATAAAAGAGTATTTCAACGTGATGTTGGGCACCCAGCTGCTCTACAAATTTGAGAGGCCCCAGTATGCTGAAATTCTCTTGGCTCACCCTGATGCGCCAATGTCCCAGGTTTATGGGGCACCACACCTCCTGAGATTATTTGTAAGAATTGGGGCAATGTTGGCATACACACCCCTTGATGAGAAGAGCCTTGCATTATTGTTGGGCTATTTGCATGATTTCCTGAAATACCTGGCAAAAAATGCTGCGTCTCTGTTCACTGCCAGTGATTATAAAGTGGCTTCTGCTGAGTACCACCGCAAAGCCCTGTGAGGGTCTGCTGACCACTCACTGTTACGTCTGGTATCTGTAAACGCTCTTTTTGTTCTTAGTCTTTTTCTTGTATAATTGATACTCTTTAAAATCGTTAATGTATAACAGGGCTTATGTTTCAGTTTGTTTTCTGTTTTCTCCTAAACAGAAAATAAAAGGAGTGTAAGCTCCTTTTCTCATTTCAAAGTTGCTACCAGTGTATGCAGTAATTAGACAAAGAAGAAACATTCAGTAGAACATTTTATTGCCTAGTTGACAACATTGCTTGAATGCTGGTGGTTCTATCCCTTTGACACTACACGATTTTCTAATATGTGTTAATGCTACGTGAAAAATGCCCTGATTCCTAGTGCCAAAGGTTCAACTTAATGTATATACCCGAAAAACCCATGCATTTGTGCTTTTTTTTATGGTGCTTGAAGTAAAACAGCCCATCCTCTGCAAGTCCATCTATGTTGTTCCTTAGGCATTCATTCTATCTTTGCTCAAGTTGTTGAAGGATGGTGGTTTGTTTCATGGTTTTTGTATTTGAGTCTAATGCACGTTCTAACATGATAGAGGCAATGCATTATTGTGTAGCCATGGTTTTCCGGAGAGGTTGATATTTTAGGAATCGTATTTCAGATCTTAAATAAAATTTGTTTCTAAATTTCAAAGCAAGCAATTTGCAGTGTGTCTTTAATGTTACTGAGCCTGAGAAGTCAGCAGGCTCAGGAAAGATATAGGTGGTACTGAAGGAGAGAGTTTTGACTCCTAGTGAAAGAATTCCTTTTATTGTTGGGTGTAGCAGCTGGGAGTGCACCCTGCCAGGTCAGCTCCCCTTCTCTCCCCTCTGTGTGACTGCTCAGGGTGGAATTGCTTTCTACTGATGCTTATAAGAGCAACTTTAGTTCCTGAGGCCCCTTGTCGCTATGAGTTGGGCTGGTATAATAGGATATTTAACGGGTACTGCAACACTCCTTTAAAGTTAGGCAGAGCTTTGCTGTTTCCCACCAGAGGAAGCATGGGCAGCCATCTCCAGTATTAGACATACTTGTAGATTTGGGACCAAGGATGGCAGCTTTCCCAGCTCCAGCATTGATGCCATGTTCCCAAAGCTTTAATAATCCCTTGAACATAAGATTAGGAATCCTAGAGTTAGGGAGTCTATGGAGAAGAGGGACAGTGTTGGACACCTGTGATGATAAATCCATCTTTTGTGAAAATCCCCTAGTCAAACCAAGTTTTGCTTCACAACACTGTTACTTCTTTAGTGAAAAAAGTATTCTATGGTTACCACAGAAACGTTGGAAAATACACTAAGAACAAACAGAATAAGAATCACACAATCCTGGGTCTGTCAGGGTCTGAAGAGGAAATAAATGGGACCCAAAATGGATGATTTGAGGAGTTTAATAGAGAATTTTCCCCAAGTTGTCAGTCGAGGAGTCACCCACAGACTGGGTAACTTAAAAATTCTAAGCTCTGCTTAAAAGGAGGCCAGTCATATTAGACTAGGGCTCACCCTAATGATCTCATTTTAACTTAGTTACCTCTATAAAGACTCTTGTCTCCAAACAGCCACATTGTGAGATACTGTGAGGGGGTTGGGTCCGAAGTGGTGGTGGGTAGGAATTTAACGTGAGTTTGGAGGTAACTCAATTCAGTCTGTAACATGGTGTTACTACCTCTAACCATGAGGAGAGGAGAGAACAGGGTGAGGAGAGGGAGGAGGGAGTGGGGAAGGCTGGAATAGGAGCTGGGGAGAAGTAGGAGTTGGGGTGAGAGGAAGGAGCCAGGGGGAGGGGAAGGAGGAATTACTGGAATGGAATGGAATATGCAAGATGCAGTTAGCTCACAGAAACCTTGAGGAAGACAGAATCCAGGAAGGACGGGTTAAGTACCTGACCGCATTCTTCCCTCCGTTTTATCTACTGCTGGGTATTTCCCTTTGGCCACATTGGAAATCAAAGGGCAAAGATGACATTTGATATATCTATATTGGTAAGCTTGGGGGATACAGCAGAGAAGAAAAGTAGATTGGTGGGGGAAGGCAGATGAGATTTCTAGCACACACATACCTGAAACTAACCATCATTCATACTTTGCCATATATTCTTAGAATTACGATGTTCTCTTTGGGACCTAGGGCCTTAGCCAACTAGAGGAGTTCCTTAACAAGGACTTACATCCATTGAACAGGAAGCCTAGTATACAAGTAAACACATCATCTCTGTAGTATAAGAATAGTTGCTTAGTTTAGTTTATTATTTATAATACTGTTTAGTTGCTCAGTCGTGTCCTACTCTGACCCCATGGACTATAGCCCACCAGGCTCCTCTGTCCATGTGATTTAACAGGCAAGGATACTGGAGTGGGTAGCCATTTCCTTAGCTCACATGCTTGACCATGTTAGAAATATCACATTGCCTCTAAATGAACATAAATATGACCCTGAGATCCAACTGTAGCATGTTGGTGGGATATCCACTAAAGTTATTATTGAGGATTCCCCATCTCTACAAATATCCTATGGTCTTATCTAGCACCAAAGCCTGAGGAGATCCCCACTGACATCAGATGTCTCTCCACACTAGTTAGGGATGAGGTGCACCTTTACCTAATTGGCCCAGTATCTTCAGATCCTTTGTCCCTGCTGCTTCCATCAACCCTTTGGGTAGGGGGATCTTTGGTAAGACTAGGTTCCCAGCTTCCCTGAGCCCACCAGAGTCTTCCTTGCGGCCTGATATGGGAAAATACTCATGTCTCTGCTACTGGAAAGACCGACAAATCCTGACCTCTTTTCTCTTGCTGCCTTCAGATGGCCTCCATTCCCACCTAGTGAAACCTAGCTTGATTTTGTCAGGATATAATCCTTTTCAAAATATAAAACCAATTGGCTTCAAGTACCTTCTGTCTCCAGCTCTGCTACAAACCTTACTCTCATTGATCTCTGCAGAAAATGAGAGGAGAGAAAAATATAAGAACACAATACACATGTTAATATCTCAATGACATAATTTAATATTTCCCATTTCATAGGTGGTTTTATTTTAGCTGATTTCTTCTTCATTTTTAAAAAACACATTAGGAATAATCAGGAGAGGCCTAAAGTACTTTAATTAGGACGTAAACCAGGCTATCCTATTGACTAAAAATATTGGCAATTACAATAAGTATACCCAAATTATCCAAATCTGTTGATTTAGCAAGTTTCTCATCTTAAACTACACAGGTGATGTAGTTTCATCTAGCCATCTAGATGACTAAATGGCTTCCCTTCTGAAACTGAAGGGTGGTTTAAAGAATGTATTTACCCCATCAGATTCAATGCCTAACTAACATGGTGGTTCCATAATAAATGTTATTATAATTGTCATTTGTAATTTTCATCAATATCATTAATAACAAAAATAAGTTTTCCATTCAGGAGACTATATGTGGATTTCACAATGGAAGCAGGTTGTGAAATAACCTCATGACACCAGTTAAACACTTAGAAAGTAAAGAAGGTAGCCATTAAATATAAGCCTTGTCTTGCCTAAGAAAATTTTCTGGTACAGAATAAATGTTCAAAAACGACAGTTCTCTTACCTGTTTCCCTTCCCAAAAGAAAAGGGTGATAATATATTTTTAAGATCTGTGGTTCTCAACCTGAGGTCCTCACACTCTTAAGAGTCTTTAAAGATACCATTAAGAATTGAGGAACCCTTATTTCTTTCCTCTTATTTTTTTCATAATTCATTATGAGGTAACACCTAGCTGAGCTTTTTCTAGAATCAAATGAGATTTAAAAATATATCATGAACTGTGAACTATTGTAATAATAATGGTTAACAGTTATTATATATATATATATATACACATAAAAAGACATTTCAAAATGTGAAAGTCTGTATAAGGAAGAACAGAAGTTGGAGATACTTTGGATTTTGTTAAATAATATAAAGTTAGGGGAATCATCATGCCATTTCACTGGTTCATGTGTTTGCCTGTACCTTAATTTTAGCTTCTAGGTAAAATTCACTAAAGCATATACACTTAGAGTTCTAGAACCTTGAGAGTACCAGAGCAAAGCTCATCTATAGCTACAAGACTTGATAAGATCCTTCCCCTCTTCTACCTTCATCTACCAAAGATGGTAAAATACCTGATATTATTTAATATGTGTGAGAGACTAAGTGCTCTGTATAAAAATCATTCATATAACCTCACAACAATCCTAAGAGGAAGTAATGTGATTGTCCTGGTTTTAGAAAAGGGGCACAGAGGCCAAGGACACACAACTAAAAGTAACAGATCTGGGACTTGAACCCAGTGAAGTCAGGCTTTTTACTATACTACCCTGCCTCTCTGAAAAACAGTACAGCTATTGAGAAATATGAAACGACCTTTCATCTGTGAAAATACCCTGAGCCTGTGTATCGGTGCAGGCCCTGCTGGAAGCAAGTGCCAGGATAGGATTAGACCAGATTAGAGATTTACTGGGGGAACACCTATGAAAAATAGAAGAGGACAGAGCCAGATGACATGGGAAAAGCCTTCAGACTGTGATGCACAGCTCACATCTGTGGAAAGAAGAGAGGGAAGGAAGGCAGACTAGGTAGGAAGAGTCTCAGACTGTGGGGCAATAATAAGAGTCTGTGCCAGGACAGTGAAGAGGACAAGGAAAGTTAAGGGACTCCTTCCACGAGCAGAAACTGCCTGGCTCTGGCTGACCAAATGTGCTCAGAGTATGGGAACAATCTGGAGCAAATGTGGCCTTAGCATAAATGTCAGGGGAGATCTAAAGGTTCTTTTGAGGAAATATTTGAGCTATGTGATTCCCTGGCCACCAAAGACCTGGTGACTTTTTCCTGGCAGTCATCCACATACCTTCTGGCGCCTGAGTGTTTTGTAAGAACCCTGAACCTGATCCCTCTACACTGCCTTACCAGAGGGGCTCCCACTCCCAGGCATTGTAGGCATCCTGCTTAGCACACAGCTCTCTCCAGGGTCCTGGACCCTCAATGCTTTGTGCTCTGGAGTTGGCAAGCTGGTAGCTTCTTGGACATGTGACAGGGATACAAGCCTTCTGTGTGAGCAGGGAAGTGGTGAGAGGCCTAGACAACCAGGCTCTGGATGCTGCTGACCCTCCACCATCAACACCTCCAAAACATCTTCACACCAACCCACAGCCTGACTTCCCTGACCCCTGGTACTGCAGTGCATAGGGGTGTTCATACAGGAGTGACACCTCTTTTCTCCTGAGCTGTAAGACCACAGGCCTTTAAGGCTCCCTTTACCTGGGGGCACCTGTACCTCTGGGCCTGTGCTGACGCAAACATCAGAAGCACCGCACCAGCACACACAGACCTAAAGTCACCACAGAACCACCCAAACAGGCCAGGGCACATCTGAGGCCCTTCTGGGAATCTGAGCAAGGTGAGTGGGAGAGGGATGGGTGAGGTCTTGTCTGAGTTCTAACTCCATTTCAGGGTGGGGGAGGGGGGGCTACTTCACTGGACTCTGACAGAAGGGGCAGACCCTTCTGCTTCAGCCCTAAGTTACCTGGTTAGGCCCAGGCCAGACACCTGGTTGCTCAATGAGTATCCCAACCAGTGTTTCCAGTTGGGAATCCTTGGGCTTTATCTCCTCCCCTATAGAAGGTTCCCCAAAAGAGGGAGGGAGAAGGAAGGAGAAGCAAAGTGCTCTGACCTGCAATGGGGACAATCGTTGTCTTCCAGGTATGCATGTCTAGGACAGTCTGGCCCTCAGCCTAGAAGAGTCTGGTGCCTGCTGCAGGCTGGAGCAGAGAAACCAATGTCAGACCACCCTGGAGAGGGGTGTGCCTTGGGGGAGCCGCTCCTTCCACATCCTGCCCAGGGGGCTAGATTCATCCTGTCCTATAGAACTGGTGAGTTGCTGGACTCGCATCTCACTCCAGCCAGAATCCAGCTGGACCAGCATCCATTAAGCTTAAAGAGTAGTCTGAAGATTCCCCCAAAATAACACCATAGAGGGAAAAGAAAAGGCCAAGGGTACATTCATTCTTGCTTTGTTCCATAGAAACTTGTCACTGTTTCTTTACAATTTTCAATTTTTTCTTCTAGTGCTTTACAAAGGCACTCCCCCTGGAATTTTTATGAATATTTTCTGTTTATACACTGCCTCTCCGCACACAGGAAACTATACTTCTAATCCCATAGCACCCTCAGCCCCTTGTCATTAGGTGAGGCTACGTGACTAGTTTTGGCTAATCAGCTGTGCATGGCAGTGACTTCTGTTACTTCTAGACTACAGTGACTTTAGAGAGGGAGTAGGTGAGAGATTTCTATGACACTCTCCCCTTGCCACAGGAACCAGCAACGTTCCAGGTTGTGGAGCCTCTGTCAGCTGAGGTCTAGGACAGACTATAGGAATCAGAGCCCCCTCACCCCTGACCTTCACCAAGGGATGCTGGGCATTCCTTGCATGCTGGAAACTAAACCTTTACCATGTTAAGCCACTGAAGTTTGGGGATTGTTACCCCAGCATAAGCTTAGCCTAACCTGACAAACAGATGGCTCTCAAAATTTAGGATGCAATAGAGTCACTTGTGAAATGTTAAAATACATATTGTGTAACAAAAACATATTGGGGGACAGACTTATGCATTAGTGATGTTAAAACAATTATCAGATGATTTGACAAACCCTTTTGAATTTATACTTTTTAATTTTTTTAACTTTACTTGTTACCCAAGTACATGGAAAAGCAGAAGACACGAACAAAAGAGGAAATTAAAAAAAAAAAAACTCCAGAACTATATTGCTAACCTTCTAGTGTGTCATGTCAGGAATTTTCTTGTGAAAAAAGACCATGTTTTCCTTACACTCCTTTCCAGAGCTCCAACAACTCCGGGCGACAGGGCGAGAGTGTGGGGAATGCAGTCCCTGAAAGGATTTGCTTCCATGTCTACAAGCACCCCACCGGCAGGAATCCGGTGTGCTTACCTCTCTCCATCTTTCCCTCCACCCACCCGCCCACGTCTTCCGCAATAGGAAGCTTGCACCCACGCAGGGTTACCGCCCACCTCCCCAGCATTCCCGTTGCCCACCATTTTCTGAATCAAAATGGATAAAAGATGAGGCTGTGTGGTGAAAACTGCAGTACTGGACCTGCTCCCGGGTCCCCCCTCCCCACTTTCCTTTCCAGTGGTTTGCAGGTGGCTTCCACCTGTACTTGCACTTGCAGGGAACCCAGGAATTTGCCTCCTCCTCCTCTTTTCTTGGGTCGGAGGCCAACCTGCTTTCAATGCAGTAGGGAGCTGGTACCCAAGCCTGACCGCCGCCCCATTCCCAGATCCCTCCCACAAGCCCACCATTTTTTTGCCCCAAAGTCGACAGGAGCAGGGGCAGGAAAGGAGCATAGGCAATGCAGTCGTGGACCCACACTGGTGTTCGCCCTCGCCTTTGGATAGCCTCTGCTCAAATCGCGGGCAGATGCTACGCTCTTCCTCTGGTCTAGAAGCGCACCCGCCTACGCCTACTCCAAGGTAAGAGGGAGATGGTGCCTAGGCGGGAAAGAGGACTCAGACTACACAGTGACTGAAGTTCACGTCAGTCTTTTGTCCAGTGAGGTCATGTTAACAGTGAGTTCAGGTCCTAGATTAACTCAACAGCACTGCTGGAGCTGGGTTGTCGCCCCGCCCCCCCCCCAACCCCGCACCTGAAAATCTTTTGTCAAGTGTATCATCTCCTTGGAATGTCTGTGTGGCTTTCTTAGATTATCAGAGAGAATCAGCCCCTGAGGGTTAATCCACGGAGTCTCCTTTTTTTCCCTCTGTCTGTTCCCTAGACTTTCCACCTCCCCTCCCCCAGAAGTCGACCATTTCCCTTGCAGTCCTGTCCAGGCACTTGAAATAGGGTTGAGGAAATGAGGGTACGAGTGAGAGGTTTTTACTAGTTCTTTTTAATATTTGTCAGTTCTGTTTCTTATAGTTATTATTATCATTACTGTTATTACTATCAGCCTACATCCTGTTTGCCATTAAAAAGCAGAAAAGAGCTCTCTACTGTCATTTGGGAAGCAGGAGGTAGATTCAAGCATGTGTGGGAATAAGTAAACAACCCAGCCACCTGTTTTCCCTGCTCAGTGATAATACAAATATGGATCCTTCAGACAGCCACGTTTTTTGGAAGTTTGAAATGGACAGAGCAGCTGAGGCTCCCCTTGTGAAGGGCCCCTGTGGGGGGGAGGTGTGGGGGGGCGGTCCATGAAGTCAGCCTCTGAGGTCACATGATTTCATAATACCAACTTGGAGCTTCAGATTTTAAAAGCTGGTCGGTCACAAGTTCAAGTTTTCTGGATTATGATTAACCTCCACAATTCCTCTATTTCCTAGTTCCCTACCATAGCCACATCCCTATTAACCCTTTCCAATTACAACCAAAATTTCATACTACTTCTTACCATCTCAGGGACAGATCTAAGTTGTGAGGCCTGAAACTTACAATTCAGGGGACGTACTTTACGAAAAAGGATATCAAAAATATATGAGCAATGCAGGCAATTAGGTGCCAAAGTTAATATTAATTTATAATAAATCACAAGAAATTATGAAATTTGAACAGCTGGTATATACAAAACATCTCAATTTGCATACACACAGCATTTTTATTAATTACTGCCTGGCCCCCTTCTATGATTTTTTCCCTACAGTTTTTTTTTATTACAAACTCTTTTAATCCTCTCTTCCTATGTCTGTGTAATATAATTTTTCTTAGAAAAAAATGTAAATATAATTCTGTCTTTCCTTTGCATGGTTAATACATTTGTTACTATTATTATTGATAAAAGTTTTAGTTTTAAAACTTATTATTGGTGACAGGTGAAATTTTAGAGGTAGAACTGCTGTCTCT
Organism: Dama dama; assembly: GCF_033118175.1. Lineage (NCBI taxonomy): Eukaryota > Metazoa > Chordata > Mammalia > Artiodactyla > Cervidae > Dama > Dama dama. The sequence goes on along the minus strand of NC_083714.1, from coordinate 9,516,590 downwards.
CTCTGTCAAATTTCTTTCTTATGTGAGCTTAACATTTAAGTTTCTTGTGAATATTTTTATCCTAAATACTCTTATCTAAATAATGATGCTTACAACCAGTTTGATGTCAGTGTCCTGAAGAGGAGCAGAATTTGCCACTCCAAAATATGCCTTTTGGGCACAAGATTATTTTAGGCTGATGATTTTTTAAGAAATCCAGACCTAGCAGAAGCTCAGAAAACCGGTAAGTTACCCTTTCCTAAGAGATATTTACATTTATAAGGGAAATTTCCACTTGTTAAGGTGTCTCCCTCTCAGTACCTGGAAGAGAAGGATGACTATATCTCTAGAAACTTTTATCAATGGAGAAGGCTGCAAGTTAAATTTACATAACAACCTTATTCTTATTTACCTCGCTTTTCCTGGTTGCCTCTCTTGACTGGTCTCCCCCATTCCCACCCCCACCAGCAACATCCTTTGTCTTTAGCTGCAGATGGTTTTTAAGGCGGTGTCGGGCTATTTCGGGGAGTTACTCAGTTTTGCTGGGTCTCCTCTTTATACACAGGACCTATGCCTGCATGTGTGCTCACTCAGTCGTGACCAACTCTTTGCAACTGTTTCCAACTACATGGACTGTTGCCTGCCAGGCTCTTCTGTCCATGGAATTTTCCAGGTAAGAACACTGGAGTGGATTGCCCTTTCTTCCTCCAGGGTATCTTCCCGACCCAGGGATCAAACCCACCTCTCTTGTGTCTTCTGCATTGGCAGGCGGACTCTACCACTAGCGCCACCTGGGATGTATACATATTATTAAATGTGTTTGTTTTTCTCTTACTAATCTGTTCTTTATTACAGGAGGGTCTCAGTAAAGAACCTAGAAGGGTAGAGGGAAAATTATTAGTCCTCTCCCACAGTCCTCACAGTAGTAGAAATTTTGAATTTTAAGGTATCTTCTTAGTCAATGCCAATATTTCATACCATATCACCAAGAAATTAATATGAACCTGTGTGGATGTGATTGGGCAAAACCATACATGTAGTTGGTGTAGCAAAAGATCAGAAGTTCATCTTTGATAAATCATATTTTACATACTTATAGGGAAGCATTGGGAGCCAAGACTGAAAAAGTATCTTGGAATCAGGTAATGAAGTGGGAAATAGCATCAAATGCTAGCAAGTGGCTGGTGTTAAACCACCATCGTATTAATTTGAGCTGTAAAATTTTTTCAAGATTCACTAAATGTATGAACAGCAATAGAGTATAGCATTAGTTAATTAGCATTAGAGTCAGATGACTCTAGTTTGAATCTTAGAGCTTCTACTTAGTACACTGTGAAATCTTACTGGTAATTAATTATACATGGAAGTGACTGAGAAAAGCGTGAATAAATTATACAAGTAAACCCAAACTAAATGTAATTCCAAATCAACTTCCCCTTAATTTGATCCTAAACATGCCCACCTCCATCTCACCACTACCAACATGAGGGGAGTCAGAGTAGAAAAAGACAGTATTTTTTAATTGTCAGTATTTTTGCTTTGGTAACTTTACAAAAATATCTGAGACACTGTATGACCCCTGTATTAGTTTTCTGTTGTCATGTAACAAAATACCAAATTTAGCTGCTTGAAATAACACCCATTTCTTTGGCTACCAGTTCAGTAAGTCAGAAGTCAGGTGTGTACTGAGTTCTCTGTTCAGGATCTCATAAGGCTGAAATCAAGGTGTCAGCCAGGTTACACTCATCTGGAACTTAAAGTCCTTTTCCAGGCTTACATGGCTGTGGCAGAATTAAGTTCCTTGTGGTTGTAGGATTGAGATCCTGCTTTCCTCCTGACCATCAGCTGGGGGCCACACTTGGCTCAGACGTCACCCACATTCCTTCCCACATGGCCCCTCTATCTTGAAAGCCAAAAGTGGAAAATCTCCCTCACATCGAATCCTTTTCACACTTCAAATCTTTCTGACTTAAGGAACAGCCATCTCTTTAAGGACTTGTTCAATTAGGTCAGACCCACTAAGTGATTGCCCTTTTGATTAGCACAATGATTTGGGACCTGGATTCTATCTGCAAAATCCATTTTGCCATATAATGTGACATAATCATAGGAGTGGTAGCTCTTCATATTCGTAGGTCCCATCTACAATAAATAGGAGGGAATAAGCTTGAAGGTCACTGGGGACCATCTTAGAATTTTGCCTGCCATAACCCTTCTTAGATAGTGCCCATACAAATCAAGGGGCCCTCTTCAGGGTGAATTAACCTCTGCATTACATCTATGCATTCAGTTTTCCATTTCATCTATGCAACTGTATTTGGCTAATGAGCCCCCCAAACCTCACATATACATAATCATGGATTAGTTATTGCTTACTGCTTACAGTTTTAACAGAATTTCTAAGCTATATTAACCAACACTGTTTTGGCTGCTAAGAATTTTACCATTTACCTAAATTGGGGGTGCTGAAGCCTTCCATCTTGGACATGCAATAAAAGGCAGTTATGATTGTTTTGTATAACCACCAGGGTATATATTAGGTTGTGGGTGAATAAATTGGGGGTGAAAAAGGCCAAATCACAAGGAAATGATTATCCTTTAGAGGTCTCTGGGAACTTCATCACTACTGTACCTGCTATGTGTCCTGTATGGGGACAGTTGCTTTATATAGGCCAGTGCACAATTCCTCGTGCCCTTTCACCAGTATGTGAGGTGGGGATTATTAGCAGGTCAGTAGAAGTTTGGAGAAGATAATGTCCAGTGCAAACTGGAATTAATCTACCTTATTTCCTGATTTTATCTTGCCATTCTCCTGCTCAAATGTTCTGGCCCACAGTCCGTTGAACAATCTTAGATTCCCTATCCTGACCTTCATCGCTCTTCAGGATCTAGTCTGAGTCATGTAGTCTAAGCTTTATTAACTGTTTTTCCTCTGTACCAGCCAAAAGAGACCCCCCCCAATCAGTGTGACCCCAACATGCCTTACCCACTATGCTCCTGCTGTGCTATTCTTCTAGAATGAATAATTCCCCAGACCTGGTACTATAAAGGAGTAGGAACAGGTAATATAAAGGAAGGCACATCTCATAAAGGAGATGCTCCTTGGGATGTTTCAGGAGCATAAAAATAGATCACAGGTACAGAGAGCCATATGAGCCATATGAACATATGACCTCAAAGGCCTCACACCACCATTGCTTTTGGAGAGAACCAGGTACTTTAGCTCAGGCTAGCAGAAAAGGGATTTTTTCCAGAGCACTATGGACCCATGGCTTGGATGGTAGTCAACATCTGATTTCATCACTTATCATAGCAGATAGTGAAGATCTCCTTTACTTCAAACACCCTTGATCTCTTCTTTTATCCTTTCTCATGCCTCCCTTTATGCTGTTAATATATGTTCCTTACTTTTTTTCCACACAATCTTTGGATAAATATTCTAGGACTTTTCTTCTGCCAAATTGAGCAGAGGTGGACATATTCTCCTCCCAATGAAGTAGATCATGTCTAGCCTTGTCCACAAAAAAGCACCTAAGTTGACATGCACTGAAAACTCCTTACCTGAAGAACAAATACAGAAGAGAGGCATTTCTCAGTGCTGTCACAGAATGTCAAGGCCCAGAACCTGGCATTAGGTCTTGGTGAAGTGCCTCACACAGACCAGATGTAGCACCTTGTTAAAGTAAAAGTGAAAGTCGCTCAGTCGCGTTCAACTCTTTGCAACCCCGTGGACTATACAGTCCATGGAATTCTCCAGGCCAGAATACTGGAGTGGGTATCCTTTCCCTTCTCCAGGGGATCTTCCCAACCCAAGGATCAAACCCAGGTCTCCCACATTGCAGGTGGATTCTTTACCAGGTGAGCCACAAGTGAAGCGCCTTGTAGGTTAGTCTATAATTCTTTCTGCAAGCTGACAGCACTGGGAGCTTAACACATTATTGACCAGAGATTTATTAATACCACAGTTGTGAATTTCTACAAAAATCCCTGGTCAATAACATGTTAAACAGTGGTGAACCCACAGTTCTGTGCTCCTCTGACTTGATGAGCATCTCATGTCATGTGGGCTGCCAAGACCACTGGGCTTTGGCCACACTACAGTGAGCTACAAGACAGAGAAGGGATTGCTTCTTTCAGTCACCTGCACTGTCATCTCTTTTGTGTCCTTTGCTTTGCATATTTGCTACTTTAGTTGTGACCAAACTAACACCACTTTGCTGGAACCTAGTCCAAAATGTCATTATTGTGAATCTCTGAATTGAGACCAGATTGAAAATTTATTTATACATGCTATACAGACACAATTTTATAAATCTGCTTTTGATCTTATTTACAGATGAGAAAATAGACCTGGAAAAAGATTAAATATATTGCTAAGTTCATCTAGCAAGCCAGGAAAGAGACTGGCCCTGGGACACACATCTGTGGACTTCCGGTTATCCTCACTAGGTTCCTTGATGGCTTGTGTGATTCAGGAGGGACTTGCTCCCAACATCTCACCTTCTAGAGATGTTCAGAATATGCTACAGGGATATTTCCTTGGTGAAAGCTGCTCGCAGAGACATGGGCTCCAGCCATGTTTACACGCAGTCAGAGTGGACAGCAGAGGCCTTTTCAGGGAGCAGGAGCTGAAGGTCCCAGAAGGCAGGCATGGCAGTCATGCAGGCCAAGGGGGAAGACTGTCAGCCCTTGCCAGCTGCTGCCATGACAACAGTCTCCAGGGGCGTGGCCTTTCTCTGGGAGCTCTGAGGAAGCCCAGGGTAGGTCTCTGGTTCAGGGATCCCTGCTCCCTGGTGAGATTGCACTTGTGTGGCAGATACAGAGACCCCCCCACCCTTGCCTATGGAGCCCCTCTCCAGCACAGACTCCATGGAGGTCTGGTTTGCCTTTGCAGGGCCCATCTGTCTGGAGATGGACTTGAAGAATTCTGCTCTCTCCAGCCCAGAGGTTCCCCCTGCTGCTACTGCCTCTTCATTCTTTCCTAATGACACCCATGTCAGTACTTGGATCTCAAGACTTTCTGCCTGAAACTGTAGCAGGCCCATCCAGCCTGGGGCTCCCAGGCCTGCCTCCCCCACCCCTGCCCCAGGGGGAATGGCCAGGTGGGAAATGCAGTGACAGGAGCCCCTTTCTTCTGCTTCTGGCTTCATCCTAACTGAACCAGGACACACATACACACGCACGCACACACACACACTGCAGATGTCCAGAGAAATGAGGAAGGGACACACATACACACATGCACACACCCCTACAGATGCCCAGAGGAAGAAGGAAGGGGCTCTGAGGACAAAGGTGGGGGGATACCTCAGGTTTTTGGGAGACACTCAAGGGGAGGGAATGCAGGTGCAGACCTGGACTGAAGGATGCAGTAGCGGGCTCTTGGCTGGGCAGGGCTTGGGCTGACACTGGCTGGAGGGTTGTGGAGGCTGGGTGCCTTCTACCCTTCTCCATGCCTTTGTGTCCTCCTCCTTCTCCCTGAGGTGGGCTCAGGGGCTGTGGTAGAACAATGAACAAGGTCCCTTCCAGATCCAGGATGCTCTGAGTCCACACTGTCCACCAGAGTGGAGTGAGAGATCCCTTGATCTTTCTTAGGAACACCATTTGGCCTGACTGGAGGCCTTTCCAGACTGGTGGCTGCTGACTTTCCCAGAATCCAGATGAACTCAGAGCACAGAACTCTTCCCTCCTGAGCCCCTGCATTCTCACAGCCTTACTCACTCTTGGCCTCTTGGACTCTCGAAAGGGTCCAAATCAACCCTAGTTTTTTGAGGTCTGGGTGACAGAGCTTGAAACAGAGGAGACAGTTACAATCTTGAATATTTGGTTCACCAAACTTACATTTAATAAATGTTCTATCCTCTGTCCTATATAGGCTGTCAAATAAGAAACAAATGTCCCCGGGGAGATCACTGATTTATATGGGAGCATGTGTGTGTGCTAGGTTACTTCATTTGTGTCCGACTCTGCAGCTCCATGGACTGTAGCCCACCAGGCTCCTCTGTCCATGGGATTCTCCAGGCAAGAATATCGGAGTGGGTTGCCATGCCCTCTTCCAGGGGATCTTCCCAAGCCAGGGATTGAACCTGCGTCTCTTATGTCTCCTGCATTGACAGGTGGGTTCTTTACCACTGAACCAGCTGGGAAGCCTTTATATGGGAGAGAGACGTCTAAACATAGTTTTAACTTGATAATAAAGTCTAGTCAACTGGTAATTTAGGAACACCTTGAAAAGACACGTAACTCTGCTTGGTCTGATTACTGAAGAAGATACTTTAGTTGAGTTTTAGTGATTAAATAGGATTTTGCTTAACAGAGAAGCAGAGGGCAGTCTAGACAGAAGGGGGGCAGCAGGAGAAAGCTTGAGGCAAAGCCATGGAGGTTTGGCCTCAGAGATCTGACTGAACCAGACCAGTCAAAGCTCAGCAGGAATTGAGATGACAGATGTCCATTACAAAGGCCAGTATGATCCCACAATTCCACTTCTAGTTACCAATCCTAAAGAAATTCTTGCATGCATGAAAAAGGTCATCGTGCATGTTTGTAACAGCAAAGAGTTGGAAACCATCTAACTCTTTATCATTAAGGAATAAACTGTAGTATATTCACACAGCAATATATGCAGAAGCAACATATGAACTAGATATAGATTCAATGTGTGCTTTTTTTCAACCCACCAAGCAATTAACAACTCTGACACTGAGGGAGTGTCGGATCCCACATGTTAAGGGCTTATTCCCACAAGACTGTGCCCTCTCACACTCCAGATGTCAACCTGTGCTTCTGACAGACCAGTTATAGACCAGAGGTTCCCATGAACCTCTGCGTCAGTTTGATACACTTGCTAGATTGGCTTACAGAACTCAGGGAGAGGTTTACTTATGTTTTCCAGTTTATTTTAAAGAAATTAGATGAACAGTCAGATGAGGAGGTAGGGGCAAGATCCTGAAGGGACCTGAATGCATGGACTTCTGTTCCCAAGGAAGTGGGGTGTCCCACCCTCTTAGCATGTGGATGCATTCACCAGCCTGTGCTTGCATGCTTAGCTGTGTCCAACTCTTTGTGCCAGGCTCCTCTTTCCATGGGATTTTTCAGGCAAAAATACTAGCCTCCAGGGGATGTTCCTGACCAAGGAATAAAAACAAACATCCCCTGTGTCTCCTGCAATGCAAGAGACCTGGGTTTGATTCCTGGGTTGGGAAGATCGCCTGCAGAAGGGAAAGGCTACCCACTCTAGTATTCTGGCCTGAAGAATTCCATGGACTGCGTAGTCCATGGGATCTCAAAAAGTCAGACACGACTGAATGACTTTCACTTCACTCTTTACCCACTGAGCCACTGGGGAAGCCAACTGGAAGCTCATCCAATCTTGTTCCCTTTCCCAGTTGTCCTTGGGGCTGAAAGTTCCAGTTTCTGGTGACCAGCCCCATCTTGAAGCTATCTAGTGGCCCCACCCTCTTAAGCATAAGCTCAAAAGGGTCTCCCTATGAATAACAAAAGACTCCTGTCACTCAGGCAGTTCCAAAGCTTTGAAGAGCAATGTGCATGGAACTGGGGACAAAAATCAAATATATTTCTTATTATACCACAGTAGTTAAGAAACTGGATAGATTTCTAAGACATGCTGGAATGGAAATAAAGAACATTTTGTTGAATGAAAAGTAGGGTATAACGTCATTTATATAATGTCATTCAAATTCTATGAATATGTGTGTTTCCATGTTTATGAATTGTTTATCATGTGAACTTCTCCATATACTTTGCTTATTTTCTATTGGTGAGTGGAGATTTATATTTTTTTTTAATAGTTTTCAAAGACATCTCAAAATCTGTAATATATGTTTATCTCAAAATCTGTAATATATGTTTTAAATATTCATCTGTTTCTCATGTGCCAGTTGATATTCTTTGAGATTTTTTTAACTTCAAAGATTTTGAAAGAGATCATTCTATTAAATTTTCTGATTGCAAAAGTATTCTTGTGGTGAAAAAAAAATTCAAACTTAATAAGAGTGGGGCATGAGAGTTGGGTAGTGTTCACAACTTTTCTGAGTTTCAAAAAGTGAGTGCCACTAGACTCAGTGTGAAATTTTAGGAGCAAGCAAGACATAATGGTTAAGAGTCAGACAAATGTAAGTTCAAATCCATTTATAATAAGGATGAATGTCTTCCTCAAAGCGTTGTAAGGATTAAAAAAGATCTCAGAGATTAAATATTTGGCCTAAAGTAGGTTCTAGCTCATTTTGAATTTCTTTGCTCAGTTCCAAACAAAGCTAGTGATCTTTGCTCTAGCTTATGCTTTTTTTGGGGACCTGTCCATTCATGTGGCCTTCAGACAGAGGCCTCTGAAATCAATGAGAACAATTTTATCTTCACTATAGACACTACGGTCAAGGACTGTGGTTGATGGAATGTCCATGTGGATGAATGCCATGGCACATGTGCAAAAAAAAAAAAGGAATAAATAAAATATATGCTATATAAGATATGACAATAAATATGTAAATGAATACATATGCACATCTTCTTAGTTGACAATATTATATAAGTATATAAGGTAACATACATATATACTATATAAAAAAGTAAATTGACAAACTATATGAAGTCGCTCAGTCATGTCTGACTCTTTGTGAATCCATGGACTGTAGCCTGCCAGGCTCCTCTGTCCATGGGATTTTCCAGGCAAGAGTACTGAAATGGGTTGCTGTTTCCTTTTCCAGGGGATATTCCCAACCTAGGGATCAAACCCAGGTCTCCCACTTTGCAGGCAGATGCTTTACAATCTGATCCACCAGGGAATAAACTGTATAAAAGAAAATGTATCTACACACACAACATAAGCACATAGATGTTGTAGGGGAGGAAAAATAACTTTGCCTCTATCCTTCTGGGGCCTTGGCTGAGACCCCCTGTGTAATAAAAGATAGATTAACCTTAGAAAAACAAACAGAAATTTGATACCATATATACCTCCTGTATACATAGGAGATAATCCAGGAAAACTGAGTAACTCCCTGAAATAGCCCAAATGACCACCTTAAATAGCATCTTTAGCTAAATACAAAAGAAAGATGTTTGGAGGGAGGGGCAGTTATGAGAAGCTATCAAGCAAAATACAAAACATCAAACACATTTAACAGGACTAGAATCTGAAATCCACACAGGTATGTTACAGTTTCCACTGAAAACATAATTTTATTCTCTACACTCACTCCCATTTCTATCAGAGAAAATCAAAGGAAGACTAATTTGTTTGCAAAATGAGTCTAGTAAGGGAAGTCTCCTTTGTAAGGGTGTCTTCCTCTTAGTACCAAGAAAAGGAGGATGACAGAAATCTCTATAAACTCATGGAGAAGGAGCAAACTTAAATAACAGCATTCTTGTTTACTGTGCTTTGACTATAAAACCATGCCCCATAGGGTTAACAGAAGCTGGCACCTTAACCGAAATCCTTGAGTGTATCTTACAGAACAGCATATAAGGGAACAACTTGTTAAAAAAAAAAACCCTCTGCTTGTAATATGCCTTTACCGATTAAGCATGCTTTTGATATATTTTTTTCTATTTTATTCCTTCTTTAATTGCATATCCTCCAAGCAAGACTTCTTAACCACCCCTACCATCTCTGATGTAGGGGCCACTATAGTAATGGGGCTTAAGTTGTTTTCTAGGAACTTGGAGTTGGCTCCTGTCCAGTTCAAGCTGGCTAAAACTGGTTGGGACCACCAGTCCTAAAATCAAGCCTCCACAGGTGTCCAGTGAAGGACCTTTTAACATCAGAGGGCCAAAAACTCCACCCTTAGATTATGATAAGCATCTCCATTTTTTCATAACATACATCCCATGAAGAAGCAGGTAACTCAGATACGCCTGCACAAAACACTAACTACCTAACCTTTTCCCTACTACCTCCAATCACCTTTCCCCATGCCTATGGCCACCCTGCTTCTTTATCCCATAAATACCTCAAGCCTCTCAACATTGAGAGGCAGATCTCAGACTTGTTCTCCTGTCTCCTCACATGGCTGCCTTGTGAATAAACTTGTCCTTTGCTATAAAACCTCAGCATCTCATCATTTGGCTTGCTGAACATCAAGCGAATAAAGCCGGTTCATAACAGTAACCACCTGTGACTGCCCCCACCCCCACCAACATCTTTTGTCTTTAGTAGGAGATAGTATTTAAGGTGATGGCTTGGGCCATGTGGGGGAGTTACTCAGTTTTCCTGGGTACCTCCTCACAGGAGGTATCCATGCATGCATGCTAAGTAGTTTTAGTCGTGTTGACTCTTTGTGACCCCACGGACTGAACAGGAGGTATACATGATATTAAACTTCTGCTTGTTTTTCTCCTGTTAGTCTGTCTTTTATTACAGCAGATCTCAACCACAACCTTGGAAGGGTAGAGAGAAAATTATATTTCTTCTCCTACACAGTTAAAGCCTTGTTAATATAACCAGTGTTTCTAATTGCGTGCTGTTACAAAGACAGTTTCTTACTGAACCAATGTGAATAACTACATTGCCATGAAAACTACCTAGTAAGGTTTCAAATTCTGGAGGGATCAGATAGGGAGAAAAATTAATTTTTCATCTTTGTTCATAAGGGTATACTTTGTGTGTGTGTTAGTCACTCAGTTGTGTCCGACTCTGCAACCCCAGTCTGTTAAGCTCCTCTGTCCATGGACTTCTCCTGGCAAGAATACTGGGTTGCCATGCCCTCCTCCAGGGGATCTTCCTGACCCAGGGATCAAACCCGCATTTCCTGCATTGCAGGTAGACTCTTTACCATCTGAGCCACCAGGGTAGCCCCAAGAGTATACTTGAACAACTAGATATAAGTCATAGATAGCTTAAGAGAAAAGAAAAAGAGGTTTCCTTAAATGTGGATAACAAAACATTGAATCAAGATGTTTCAAACAAGTCATAAAAAATTCCAATCATCCTCATTAGTTGATTCAGCCCCACATAAATTAACTCTTATTGATCTTGTTCTTTTGTTAGCAGTTTTATGAATGCAATTTTTTCACTAGAGTTCTATAAATTCTTATCCAGTCCAGTGGTATGATGTGAAAGCTTTCAGAAATTGTTGTTCTCATAGTCCTTCCCATGAATCTGGAAGATGAAGCACTTTTGCAAAATCATCAGAATAAAACAATGAGTTCAGTTCAGTTGCTCAGTCGTGTCTGACTCTTTGCAACTCCATGGACTGCAGCACGCCACGCTTCCCTGTCCATCACCAGCTCCAGGAACTTGCTCAAACTCATCTCATGTCCATTGAGTCAGTGATGCCATCCAACCATCTCATCCTCTGTCGTCCCCTTCTCCTCCTGCCTTCAATCTTTCCCAGCATCAGGGTCTTTTCCAAGGAGTCAATTTTTTGCATCAGGTGGCCAAAGTATTGGAGTTTCAGCTTCATCACCAGTCCTTCCAATGAATATTCAGGACTGATTTCCTTTAGGATTAACTGGTTTGATCTCCTTTCTATAAATGACAAAAGGCTTAAAAATGGCCATCATTAAAGATATGATGAGAATACATTGTAATGCAATTGATAAGGAAATTTGGTTATTTCTGTGACAGTATTTTAAGATAATTAGAATTATGACTGATAACATTATACTAGGACATATCAGAAATCTAGAAATTTTCATACAATTTCTGGAACACTTATATTTAACATATATGAATATAATCCAAAAAAAGTTTAAAATATCAAATAAGCCTAATTAGTTTAATAGCTCATTTTTTTTAAAAGGAGAGAGAATAAATCTTTTGAAATTTTCTAGAGCACCTTTGGGAAATTCCAAAATTAGTTTGAGGTCAAAAAGACATCATTTATAATTTGATTTGGGGAAGTTAATAGAAAATAAAAAGGTGGACACTTGACTAAGAAGGATCACAGATCATTGTGAAGCTACTTATTCATCTAACCAAAGTGAAAAAAGATTTTAAAGGCAAATACTCAGAAGACTTGGTTTGAAGTAACTGGAGACCTGATGATGAATATGAAGCATAGGAAATTACTTTGGTAAGACACAAAATCTTTGTTTTTTCTAGGCAGATTAAAAGGTAAAGAAAAGCCTTTCACAATCTCTTATCAGGAGCAGACTGATAGTCTGTGAAACTTTTTCCTTATACCAGAGAAAAAGAGAATTAAGTTTTAGTTTTATATAGGTGCACCATGGACTGTAGCTTGCCAGGCTCCTCTGTCCATGGAATTTTCCGGGCAAGAATACTGGAGTGGCTTGCCATTCTCTGTTTTAGGGGATCTTCCCCATCCAGGAATTGAACCCGTGTCTTATGCATTGGCAGCAGATTCTTTACCACTAGCACCACCTGGGAAGCCCCACACTATTGATACTAAAGCTTATTTTTAAAGACCCTTATAATATCAATTTGATTATATTCTTTGCAGCCAAAGATGGAGAAGTTCTATACAGTCAGCAAAAACAAGACCGGGAGCTGACTGTGGCTCAGATCATGAGCTCCTTATTGCCAAATTCAGACTTAAATTGAATAAAGTGGGGAAAACCACTAGTCCATTCAGGTATGACCTAAATCAAATCCCTTATTACTATACAGTGAAAGTGAGAAATAGATTTAAGGGACTATTTCTGATAGACAGAGTGCCTGATGAACTATGGACAGAGGTTCATGACATTGTACAGGAGACAGGAATCAAGACCATCCCCAAGAAAAAGAAATGCAAAAAAGCAAAATGGCTGTCTGAGGAGGCTTTACAAATAGCTGTGAAGAGAAGAGAAGTGAAAGGATAAGGAGAAAAGGAAAGATATACCCATTTGAATGCAGAGTTCCAAAGAATAGCAAGGAGAGATAAGAAAACCTTTCTCAGGAATCAATGCAAAGAAATAGAGGAAAACAATAGAATGGGGAAGACTAGAGATCTCTTCAAGAAAATTAGAGATACCAAGGGACCATTTTATGCAAAGATGGGCTCAATAAAGGACAGAAATGGTATGGGCCTAACAGAAGCAGAAGATATTAAGAAGAGGTGGCAAGAATACACAGAAGAACTGTACAAAAAAGATCTTCACGACCCAGATAATCACGATGGGTGTGGTCACTCACACTCACCTAGAGCCAGACATCCTGGGATGTGAAGTCAAGTGGGTCTTAGGAAGCATCACTACGAGCAAAACTAGTGGAGGTGATTGCACTCATCTCACACACTAGTAAAGTAATGCTCAAAATTCTCCAAGCCAGGCTTCAGCAATATGTGAACCGTGAACTTCCAGATGTTCAAGCTGGATTTAGAAAAGGCAGAGGAACCAGAGATCAAATTGCCGACATCTGCTGGATCATTGAAAAAGAAAGAGAGTTTCAGAAAAACATCTATTTCTGCTTTACTGACTATGCCAAAGCCTTTGACTGTGTGGATCACAATAAACTGTGGAAAATTCTGAAGGAGATGGGAATACTAGACCACCTGACCTGCCTCTTGAGAAACCTGTATGCAGGCCAGGAAGCAACAGTTAGAACTGGACACGGAACAACAGACTGGTTCCAAATAGGAAAAGGAGTACGTCAAGTCTGTATGTTGTCACCCTGCTTATTTAACTTCTATGCAGAGTACATCATGAGAAACGCTGGGCTGGAGGAAGCACAAGCTGGAATCAAGATTGCCGGGAGAAATATCAATAACCTCAGATATGCAGAAGACACCACCCTTATAGCAGAAAGTGAAGAAGAACTAAAGAGCCTCTTGATGAAAGTGAAAGAGGAGAGTGAAAAAGTTGGCTTAAAGCTCAACATTCAGAAAACTAAGATTATGGCATCCACTCCCATCACTTCATGGCAAATAGATGGGGAAACAGTGGAAACAGTGGCTGACTTTATTTTGGGGGGCTCCAAAATCACTGCAGATGGTGATTGCAGCCATGAAATTAAAAGATGCTTACTTCTTGGAAGGAAAGTTATGACCAACCTAGACAGCATGTTAAAAAGCAGAAACATTACTTTGTCAACAAAGGTCCGTCTAGTCAAGGCTATGGTTTTTCCAGTAGTCATGTATAGCTGTGAGAGTTGGACTATAAAGAAAGCTGAGCGCCAAAGAATTGATGCTTTTGAACTGTGGTGTTGGAGAAGACTCTTGAGAGTCCCTTGGACTGCAAGGAGATCCAACCAGTCGGGATGATCAGTCCTGGATGTTCATTGGAAGGACTGATGTTGAAGCTGAAACTCTAATACTTTGGTCACCTGATGTGAAGAGCTGACTCATTTGAAAAGACCCTGATGCTGGGAAAGATTGAGGGCAGGAGAAAAAGGGGATGACAGGAGATGAGATGGTTGGATGGCATCACCAACTCAATGGACATGGCTTTGGGTAGACTCCGGCAGTTGGTGATGGATAGGGAGGACTGGTGTGCTGCAGTTCATGGGGTTGCAAAGAGTAGGACACAACTGAGCAACTGAACTGAACTGAACCAATATCAATTTTAACCAGCTTGACTACACATGGTGAGATGCTTTTCCTTGTCAAGCAGTGGGGTTGATGGAATGAAAACTTATATGAATATCATGGCACATGTAAAGAAAAATAAAGGAATAAACAAAATATATGCTATATTAAGATATAAATACAAATATACATATGAATACATAAAGGTATTCAGATATATATCATATAATTATATAAAGTAATATACATATGTGTTAGTCCCTCAGTTGTATTCAACTCTTTGGAACCCCATGGACTATAGCCTGCCAGGCTCCTCTGTCCATGGGGATTCTCCAGGCATGAATACTGGAGTGGGTTGACATTTCCTTTTCCAATACACATATATACTATATAAAAAGTAAGTTATGAGTATATAAAAGGAGATATATATATACACACACACAATATAAGTAATGCATGTTAATATTAATTAGTTTCTCTACATAGAGAAACTAATTTATATTTTCTTTTATACTTTTCTACATTTGCAGATATTTTTCTAGTAGAAATATGTAACTTCATATTCAGAGAAAAAGTGACAATAGTATAAGATCACTCAGTTTAAACCCCCTGCTCCCCTACACACACACACTTAACTTGACCTGAGACAGGGAAAAACCACCTAATAATAGGTTGCTTCTTGTGCCATCTCACTACCTCCGCCTGCCCAGGAAGAAGCAGATAACTGTGTCGGCCCAGTGTCAGTCAGGATTGAGCTCTTCCTCCCCCATCACCCAATAGTTTCCCCTTCCCTCTTCTTTTTTTTCCCCCTTCCCTCTTCTTTAGTAAGTGGGTGTGTTAGTCGCTCAGTCGTGTCCGACTCTTTGCGACCCCATGGACTGTAGCCCACCAGGCTCCTCTGTCCATGGAACTTCTCAAGCAAGAATACTGGAGTGGGTTGCCAATCCCTTCTCCAAAGGATCATCCCTACCCAGGGATCGAACTGGGATCTCCTGCATTGCCACAGCATAGTGACTCAGATGGTAAAGAGTCTGCCTGTAGTGCAGGAGATGTGGCTTCCATTCCTGGGTAGGGAGGATCCCCTGGAGAAGGGAGTGGCAACCGACTCCAGTATTCTTGCCTGGAGAATTTCATGGACAGAGGAGCCTGGCGGGCCCCAATCCTTGAGGTCACAAAGAGTCGGATTCGACTGAGCGACTAACACACTCACTCACTCAAGGAGAGGGAAGGAGAAACTATTGGGTGATGGGGGCAGAAGACCTCAATCCTGACAGACACTACTGACACAGCATAGCTGGTTTCTACTCGCAGTTCTGGCTAAGGCCACGAGATGGCGCCCTTACCTCTAGTTTCTTTCTTTTTTTTCATTTATTTTTATTAGTTGGAGGCTAATTACTTCACAATATTGTAGTGGTTTTTGTCATACATTGACATGAATCAGCCATGGATTTACATGTATTCCCCATCCCGATCCCCCCTCACACCTCACTCTCTACCCGATCCCTCTGGGTCTTCCCAGTGCACCAGGCCCGAGCACTTGTCTCATGCATCCCACCTGGGCTGGTGATCTGTTTCACCCTAGGTAATATACATGTTTCGATGCTGTTCTCTCGAAACATCCCACCCTCGCCTTCTCCCACAGAGTCCAAAAGTCTGTTCTGTACATCTGTGTCTCTTTTTCTGTTTTGCATATAGGGTTATTATTACCATCTTTCTAAATTCCATATATATGTGTTAGTATACTGTAATGGTCTTTATCTTTCTGGCTTACTTCACTCTGTATAATGGGCTCCAGTTTCATCCATCTCATTAGAACTGATTCAAATGAATTCTTTTTAACAGCTGAGTAATATTCCATGGTGTATATGTACCACAGCTTCCTCATCCATTCGTCTGCTGATGGGCATCTAGGTTGCTTCCATGTCCTGGCTATTATAAACAGTGCTGTGATGAACATTGGGGTGCACGTGTCTCTTTCAGATCTGGTTTCCTCAGTGTGTATGCCCAGAAGTGGGATTGCTGGGTCATATGGCAGTTCTATTTCCAGTTTTTAAAGAAATCTTCACACTGTTCTCCATAGCGGCTGTACTAGTTTGCATTCCCACCAACAGTGTAAGAGGGTTCCCTTTTCTCCACACCCTCTCCAGCATTTATTGCTTGTAGACTTTTGGATAGCAGCCATCCTGACTGGCGTGTAATTGTACCTCATTGTGGTTTTGATTTACATTTCTCTGATAATGAGTGATGTTGAGCATCTTTTCATGTGTTTGTTAGCCATCTGTATGTCTTCTTTGGAGAAATGTCTGTTTAGATCTTTGGCCCATTTTTTGATTGAGTCATTTATTTTTCTGGAATTGAGCTACAGGAGTTGCTTGTATATTTTTGAGATTAATCCTTTGTCTGTTGCTTCGTTTGCTATTATTTTCTCCCAATCTGAGGGCTGTCTTTTCACTTTGCTTATAGTTTCCTTTGTAGTGCAAAAGCTTTTAAGTTTCATTAGGTCCCATTTGTTTATTTTTGTTTTTATTTCCAATATTCTGGGAGGTGGGTCATAGAGGATCCTGCTGTGATTTATGTCGGAGAGTGTTTTGCCTATATCTACCTAAAGAAACAAAAGACCTATACATAGAAAACTATAAAACACTGATGAAAGAAATCAAAGAGGACACAAACAGATGGAGAAATATACCGTGTTCATGGATTGGAAGAATCAATATTGTCAAAATGGCTATACTACCCAAAGCAATCTATAGATTCCATGCAACCCCTATCAAGCTACCAACAGTATTTTTCACAGAACTAGAACAAATAATTTCACAATTTGTATGGAAATACAAAAAACCTCGGATAGCCAAAGTAATCTTGAGAAAGAAGAATGGAACTGGAGTAATCAACCTGCCTGACTTCAGACTATACTACAAAGCCACAGTCATCAAGACAGTATGGTACTGGCACAAAGACAGAAATATAGATCAATGGAACAGAATAGAAAGCCCAGAGATAAATCCGTGAACCTATGGACACCTTATCTTTGACAAAGGAGGCAAGGATATACGATGGAAAAAAGACAACCTCTTTAACAAGTGGTGCTGGGAAAACTGGTCAACCACTTGTAAAAGAATGAAACTAGAACACTTTCTAACACCATACACAAAAATAAACTCAAAATGTATTAAAGATCTAAATGTAAGACCAGAAACTATAAAACTTCTAGTTTCTAAACTTATTAAAAGGGGTATTATCTTGGCAAAGAGGTGTAAAGAAAATGTTCATTTTTTACACACAGACCATGAATCAGTGAATTCAGTAGAATCTCACTCTGAAACGTGTATATTTATAGTAAAGGATAGAAGGATATTCAATTGGATTCTAGCTCACTACACACCGAGTGTGTGTGTGCTCAGTCGCTTCAGTCCTGTTCTACTCTGTGACCCCATGGAATGTAGCCCTCTAGGCTCCTCTGTCCATGGGATTCTCCAGGCAAGAATACTGGAGTGGGTTGTCATACCCTCCACCAGGGGCTCTTCCCCACCCAAGGATCAAACCTGTGTCTCCTGCACTGCAGGCAGATTCTTTAACTGCTGAGTTTCTGGGATGCACCGCATACCACAAGCCAAAATCCCTATTTCCATGCCAGTCTCTTCCAAATTCTAGACACATATCTAACTGCCTACTGGACATTTCCACCTGGATAAAGATAATAGTGTGGAAACTCACCCAAATGTACAAACCAACAAGGATAGCATACTTAGCAAATCCAAATAAATTATTCCCTAAGCCTCAGAAAGCTACAATCTAAATTGGAGGCAGACTGGGGAGAATACAGAATTTGATTGAGATAAATCTGAGAACACACGGTCTACCTTTTATTTATCTGTATAATCTTCCTCATTTGTAAAAATAACTGAGTTTGTATTTCTGAATGTGAAAGGGAGCAGTCTGGGCATTTTGCAAGAACCCTGAACCTGATCCCTCTATGCTTCCTCACCAGAGGGGCTCCCACTCCCAGGCATTGTAGGCATCCTGCTTAGCACACAGCTCTCTCCAGGGTCCTGGACCCTCAATGCTTTGTGCTCTGGAGTTGGCAAGCTGGTAGCTTCTTGGACATGTGACAGGGATACAAGCCTTCTGTGTGAGCAGGGAAGTGGTGAGAGGCCTAGACAACCAGGCTCTGGATGCTGCTGACCCTCCACCATCAACACCTCCAAAACATCTTCACACCAACCCACAGCCTGACTTCCCTGACCCCTGGTACTGCAGTGCATAGGGGTGTTCATACAGGAGTGACACCTCTTTTCTCCTGAGCTGTAAGACCACAGGCCTTTAAGGCTCCCTTTACCTGGGGGCACCTGTACCTCTGGGCCTGTGCTGACGCAAACATCAGAAGCGCCGCACCAGCACACACAGACCTAAAGTCACCACAGAACCACCCAAACAGGCCAGGGCACATCTGAGGCCCTTCTGGGAATCTGAGCAAGGTGAGTGGGAGAGGGATGGGTGAGGTCTTGTCTGAGTTCTAACTCCATTTCAGGGTGGGGGAGGGGGGGCTACTTCACTGGACTCTGACAGAAGGGGCAGACCCTTCTGCTTCAGCCCTAAGTTACCTGGTTAGGCCCAGGCCAGACACCTGGTTGCTCAATGAGTATCCCAACCAGTGTTTCCAGTTGGGAATCCTTGGGCTTTATCTCCTCCCCTATAGAAGGTTCCCCAAAAGAGGGAGGGAGAAGGAAGGAGAAGCAAAGTGCTCTGACCTGCAATGGGGACAGTCGTTGTCTTCCAGGTATGCATGTCTAGGACAGTCTGGCCCTCAGCCTAGAAGAGTCTGGTGCCTGCTGCAGGCTGGAGCAGAGAAACCAATGTCAGACCACCCTGGAGAGGGGTGTGCCTTGGGGGAGCCCTTCCTCATCCTGCCCAGGGGGCTAGATTCATTCTGTCCTATAGAACTGGTGAGTTGCTGGACTCTTATCTCACTCCAGCCAGAATCCAGCCCAATCAGCATCCATCAGGCTACCATAATCTTGAGGAATGATCTGGAGACATGAAGATCCTCCAAATGTCATCACACAGTGAAAAAATTAAAAGCAAAATTAAGGGCACAGGACTGGCTTACCACTTTGAGATCTGATTACCAAAGAATTTTGCACTTATTTTTGATGTCCTTTACTCATATTGTAAGGAAGTACTGCAAGGCATTACATAATGTCAGTCATAGAAAATACATCTTGCTGTTTTGTCACCTCTCTTAGGTTTTTATTTATTTATACCATATTTATTCTGTATATGGTCTTGCTTTGCTGCAAAAAGTCTAAACTTTTTGTTTATTTTTGTCTGTGCCATGCCACATGTGGGAACTTAGTTCTCCAACCAGGGATCAAATCCATGCCCCCTGCATTGGAAGCACGGAGGCTTAATTACTGGGCCACCAGGGAAGCCCCCCCCAATTAAATTTTATGTAGTAAAATTGATGGAGTTATTTTTAATTCCTTATTTAGAAATATGGTTGGACAAGGCTTTTACCTCTTTAGTTCTCTTATAATCATCTGTACTTCTATTTATGTCATAATTTATCCTTACTAAAACTAGGAATATATTGTATATAGCTAGCAGTGACTTTCTAGCTTGTGTGCTTATAAACAGAAAAGCAGATTTAGTGGGTCTGGGGTAGAGCCCAGGTCTCTGCTTATTTTACAGGAGAAACACTGACACCTGAAATATTTAAATTTTACTGTTGAGTTTGGGGAAACAATACCTCTCCCAGATTCCTTTGGAATTGCAAATTACACTTTCTAGAGATGTGAACACATTGAATCTTACGTAGTTCATCAGACAGACTGGGTTCATGATTGGGTTATAATCTGAGAAATTATTAACCACTGTCTGTGTTTCTAAAGTGAATACAATCAATAAACAAAATTTTAGGTTTTTACAAACAAGTTTAACACAGAAATCATAATATCTGATACCGACATATATAGTAATTTAATGACTTACAAAGTACTTTTGCATGTTTCTTGTTGGTGTGGGGTGGGGCGGATGGGTAATATCCTAGCTTGAGCTTAAGTCATAATTTTCTCTAACTTATACATACTGAGCAAGTTAGAGGAATTGGTAAGGCAAGCCTGCCAGAAGCCTCTGGTAGAGAACTCACCCTAAGACAAGTATTGGGCAATTACAACCATAGTTATCCTTGGAGATTATTTGAGAGAGGGGGTTTCCAGTTCTAGGCACATAGCATTGTGTCTGGCTCACAAATTTTTATCCAAGCCCAAGTGAACTCATGTTTGCATCTAGTGGAGAAAAGGGAGGCTTTCAGGAGAAAAATAAATAAGGACTATTTTGCTAAGAATTCTATAAGACTTAGAGGTCTTAAGCAGCACTGGGATGGTATCCACCTGGATAGGTGTAATATTAAAGCTAGAGAAGGGGCATCCTTCATATATCTGTTAAGAGACAGGGTTCAGCTTTGGTCCTGCAGCGGCTCCAGAGCAATCAGTAAAGCTTTGCACCTGGAGAACTCTGGTACCTCAGCTGTGATGGGGGCCACGGAAGGAGCAGGACCCAGGAGAAGGGGCAGCTATAGCCAGCAGACATGGCAGTATCCAGGGAAGAGAACAGCAGGACAGAAATAGTATGTAGCACTTACCTGGCATCACACAGGATTTGTGAGTGCAAACAAGACCTTTGGGTACTATCCCCACTATCTGAAGGGAATCTATAGGGGATGGGGTTCAGCCTGTGCCAGTAGGGGAAAAAATATAGCTCACATGACCTTTACCTCACTTGGTTCCACTGAGGCCCTGTAATAAATAATTCATAAATAATAAATCATCTTATTCCTATTTAAGTAGGAAAATAATACCCTTAAACAAATGTGAGTACAGTACCTGGTTTACATTTCTGCCTAAGAGATTCAGAAAAAATGGGATTTACTTTTCTTTTTTAAAGTTCTGAAAAGTATTTATTAAGTGCCACATTATCTTTATAAGCTGATTGACAAATTCTTTCATTGCTTTACAATTTTTCCCATTGTATTGTCTTTTTTTTGTAACATGTAAAATGTGTTCATCTTGAGAAAATGAGAAATTCAGATGAAGCAAAAATGAAAAAACAAATCACCTGTTATCCTACCACACAGATAGTCACTGTTAAACCTCTGCAGTATATACTTTGAGTTTTTTCTTTGCATATTAATATATAAATATATACTTTTTACAAAAATGGGATACTACATATACTTTTTGAAAATTGCTTTTTTCCACTCCACAATATATACTGTGCATCTTTCCATGCAAATGGAGAAGACATGATTGAAAGAGGATGTCTTGCATATGGGGGTGAGATGCAATTTTATGCCAGTTACAAGAGAAATACCCCAAAGCCACACAAAAAGTTCAGATTAGGAAGACGTTGTAAGGTATGTAAGAAAAAGCAAACATCAGACAAAACAAAATTCAAGGCCGAACACATTAAATAGGATAAGGACGGTTCCGCCTGGCCTTCCAATGCATGATCATCAGTTTGTTTCGTACTCGCTTCATCTCTTCCATCTCCTCTGCTACCTTTATCATCTCCTCGTTGCTTAAATTTCTGCCGTGTATGTCCCCTCTAAATTGCGGGCGGGAGCCGGCCAGCCTTTCCTTAAAGCTTCCCTCTTCTAGCTTGTGTTTGCCCACTCCGCAAGGAGGCTGCTCCATGGGAGGGCGCGCCTCAAAAAGGTCCTTCCTCGACAGGCGCTCCTGAGGAGGGCGCTCCTCGGACTCGAGCATCTCGGGAAGGAGCTCAGGAAGGAGTTCCTCGGGAAAGAACTCCTCCTCCGAGGACGCCTCCTCCGAAGACTGCTCCTCCGGAGACGACTTTTCGGGAGACTGCTCCACAGAAGGCCGCTCTTCATCCGCCTTGGGCGAGCTCTGTGGCCGCTCCTCGGGCTCTTTGCAGGCTTTTTCCATGTTCAGGATGGTCTTTTTTAAAGCACGGTGATACAGAGGAAACAAGAAAGGCTGAGGCGAGTCAGAATACGCGCTGCCTGGACTAAGACCCCGCCCACGAGTTCCAATACCTGCCTCTTCCCCAGTTTGGGCCCGGGTCCTTCAACCTACGCTGACGGGAGGGGCTCTCCGGCCCCCGGGATCTCGCCGCGTGTGGTTCCCCTCCCACCCCCCACCACCTTGTCGCCCCCTCCTTCCGAAAGCCCACCATTTTCCCGGCAGGCCTTGCCACACAGGCCTCTCCCGCAGGGACCGGGGCGGAGCGGGCCGGCGGTGCCGTGGACCCGGCTCCCTCCAGCAACCTCCCTCGCACCCCATCCCGGCCCGCTGCCCACCCCTTCCCCTACCTGAACCTCTCCCGGCGGCTGGTTCCGAGGCGGCCTCTCCTCCAGGTGCCCCGCTGTGACCTGCGGAGCTGCAGACAGACGCCGAGACAGGGTAGGGGGCGGGGAGGAGGGAAAGACTGACACACGCCCCTTTTCTGGGCACCGGCCGCCGCCCCCCTGTATTCCCCTGCCCCCCACCCCGCTCCATCTCAAAGCTTCGTCCTCCCCCCCACCCCGCCCCTACCCAGTAACGCTCGTCATTTCTTTTCAGGCGGGAAGTGAAAGCGAAGGACTGCTTAGAAACTATTTCTCAGTGCCCGTGTTGTCTTCCTGGGCGGGGGGATCCACTCACCTCCCCAGCCCACTCCCTAGACCACCATTTTTGGCACCGAAATGGGGGCGCGGGGGCGGGGTTTTGCAGAGAGAACGCCTGGACTCAGCGCCATCCCAATCCCAGAGGTTACTGGGCAGCACCAACACACCGATTTAAGAGGGCGAAGGGGACTTACTTTCTTCTGCTTTCCCCCTCGTCCAAAGGGCGATAGGCAGATGGTGTCTGGACAGGCAAAAAGGACCAGGACGAGAAGGACTTGGGCAGACACGGGCTCTGGTCACGTGAGGGCCGCGCGTCACCGCCGAGCTCAGATCCCCAGTTACCACTTTGACCGGCGGCCGTGCTGCCGCAACCAGCCGATATTTCTTGACCCCCGACACACTAGACATCGTCACTCACCTCTCTTTTGTTTATGTATGCCTTTTCTTGGTTACCAGAGATGGTCAGCATCCAGTCTTGAGGGTTATTGCCTCTTCCTCTCTGTCTCTTCCCTTAATAACACCTCTCTCCCTCATTCTCCTGTCATCAGCTACCAAGGCCCATTTTTTCCCTTACAGTTAAGATCCTGCACTGAAATTGGACTGTTTCTCTTTAATGAGTCACTATCATATGCCACTTCTTCCAGTTTTAATCCACATCCATAACTCAATCATGTCCGTTTAGGTTCTATCAAAATGATTCTCATGTCTTGTCATTTTCGTGGACAATAAGCTTTCACTTTTCCATGACTTCAGGATTTTTTGAGTCTCTAGACCAAAATCACAAACAGAAGCGCCGGTCTAAATTGGTAATCATTCAGTTCTAGAACTCTTGAATAAAGTAAAGTTTGTAAAGAACATGAATCTAAAAAGACTGAGTACTTTGATTTTCATAAATCGGAATGCACATTGGTGCATCTAAGTACAAATAGTTGGAAAACATTGATTATCTGAAATGGGAGCATTTTTGATGGAGAACATGGCATTATTAATGGGCTTCCCTTGTAGCTCAGTTGGTAAATAATCTGCCTGCAGTGCAGGAGACATGGGTTTGATCCCTGGGTTGGGAAGATCCCCTGGAGACGGAAATGGCAACCCACTCCAGTATCTCTGCCTGGAAAATCTCATGGACAGAGGAGCCTGGTAGGCTGCAGTCCATGGGGTCGCAAAGAGTCGGGCACAGTTGAGCCCGACTAACACTATGGCCTTACTATATATATATTTGCATATTGTATATATGTACTCTACATATATATACAATTCAGTAATTATAATAGAAGTAAGAAAGAATTTACCCCCCCTCCCCACTTTGAGCTGTAATCTGCCTTCCTGTAATTTACACACATTGGTCCTGGTCCTCCCTTCTGGAGTGTTACAAAAGAAGTGTGTGCGTATGTGCTAAGCTGTTTCAGTCACGTCCAACTCTTTGCAACCCCATGGACTGTAGCCCACAAGGCTTCTCTGTCCACAGGATTTCCTAAGCAAGAATACTGGAGTGGGTTGCCATGCCCTCCTCCAGGGGGTCTTCCCCACCCAGGAATCTAACCTGAGTCTCTTACATCTCCTGTACTCGCAGGTGGGTTCTTTACCACTAGTGCCACCTGAGAAGCCCACAAAAGACATATAAAATAACAAAAGTGCCTTTTACCCTTGACAGCCTGACTCTGGCAAAGTTGACATTCTGCTTCTTTCCCCTGCCCACCTGTGAGACACTGTGCGATATTCTTGACTTTTTTCTGTGACTCTACTTCCTCATCTGCAAAATTGGAGACAATTAGTACCTACCTCATAGGACTGGTAAGAGGAATCAATGAGTCAGTATATGTAAAGGACCTGGAGTAGTGCCCAGCAGATAGAAAGCACTTTATAAGTATTAACTGTAATAATAGTAACTAATGATAGTATGATAATACTACTAATTATCATCCTTTTTTTATTAACATTATTGAACATGTGTGCCAGGCATTGCACTAAGCATTGTCACATATGCTATCTCATTTAATCTTTAAACAATTACGTTCTCACTGTTTGTTTTTTTGATTCGGTTTAATTTCCCAAGTTATTTTGGCTCATTCTAATGTGATATATTTGTTCAAAGTCACTCACCATTCTACATGCTCCTGAATTTATAAATGTCTGAAAATACTGAATATTCCTCCTGGTGTAGCATGGAGGTATTTGACCACATCCTTCATTCTAGAATAGCCGAGATATATCTACAGATGCATCCTAAGATCATAGATTTCATGGATGCCATATCACACAGTTGAATCCACTTTAAGTTGCAGTCAGCTGAGAACCCCCCAATCCATGTTAATGCACTTCTGTAAATCAGTTTAGATTTTTTTAAAGAGATTATTTATTTACTTAGTTTTAACTGAGCTGGGTCTTCATTGTTGCACATGGGCTTTTTCTAGCTGTAGTGATTGCGAGCCATTCTTTGTTGCAGTGTGCAGGCTTCTTATTGTGGTGGCTTCTCTTGTTGTCAAGTGGAAGCTCTCGGCATGTGGGCTTCAGTAGTCATGGTGCGCAGGCTTAGTTGCTCTGTGGCATGTGGAATCTTCCTGGACCAGGAATCAAACCCATGTCCCCTGCATTGGCAGGCAGATTCTTTATCCACTGTGCCACCAGGAAAGTCCATCAGTTTAGTTTTAACCCAAGTGCAGAAGCTTGTATTTTTCTGGGTTAAATGTTGTCTGTAAGATTCACTTCCTCATTCTTTGAATCCAGATTCAGTACATGAGCTACAAAATATTAGTTTATAGCACACTATTAGTACTAAATGGGATGATAACTTCAGCAAGCTCAGGAAAGACCTAAGGGAGATCCTCAGCAAAGAGCTCTGACTCCTAATGAAACAAATAAATTCCCTTTCCCTTTGGGTGTGGCAGCCAGGAGTATGCCCTGCCAGGCCAACCCTGCTCCTTTCCTTTCTTAGGGTGGATTTACCTTCTGCTGCTGTGACTCAGACAGTAAAGAATCCACCTGCAATGTGGGAGACCTGGGTTCAATCCCTGCGTCAGGAAGATCCCCTGGAAAAGGGAATGGCAACCCACTCTAGTATTCTTGCCTGGAGAGCTGATAGAAGCTAATGGTTGCCTCTGAAATCTCCCAAACCAATATAAATTAACCCTTAATGAGAACTTGGTAAACATGGAGGGCAGACAGAGAGGTATGAGGAATTAGAACCAGAAAGAAGTAATGAAGACAGTGCCTTTGTATTGGCTCTAAGTCTCTTCTTGACAGTAGATAATTTGGGGTTCCTTTGAGAGGATAAAGTGAAGAGGGTTCTGCCATGGTGACAACCATTTGGTACAAAGGAATGTGGTCTGCTACTTGGCGCATATGAGGGGAGGGAAGGTGATGATGATGAAATAATTCTTCCCATGGATTTGATTTGATACTGCTGATTTAGGGTCCTGTGAGAGTTAGTCTAAGGAACTCCATTTTGAAAGTGAGATGCCTCAGGCTCTGGGAGGTTACAAATTGTTCCTGTGTTTTGTGACCACATGGCCTGTAGTCCTCTAGGCTCCTCTGTGCATGGGATTCTCCAGGCAAGAATACTGGAGTAGGTTGTCATTTCATTCTCCAGGAGATCTTCCTGACCCAGGGACAGAACCTGTGTCTCCTGCATTGGCAGGTGAATTCTTTATCATTGAGCCACCAGGGAAGCCCAGTGAGGAGCAGAAATGGGATTTAAACTCTGGTAATGTGATGAAAGTGAAAGAGGAGAGTGAAAAAGTTGGCTTAGAGCTTAACATTCAGAAAACTAAGATCATGGCATCTGGTCCCATCACCTCATGGGA
This sequence comes from Dama dama, assembly GCF_033118175.1. NCBI lineage: Eukaryota > Metazoa > Chordata > Mammalia > Artiodactyla > Cervidae > Dama > Dama dama. Next base: position 9,489,759 of record NC_083714.1, on the reverse strand, counting down.
AATATATGGGGAGACAGTGGAAACAGTGTCAGACTTTATTTTGGGGGGCTCCAAAATCACTGCAGATGGTGACTGCAGCCATGAAATTAAAAGACGCTTACTCTTTGGAAGGAAAGTTATGACCAACCTAGATAGCATATTAAAAAGCAGAGACATTACTTTGCCAACAAAGGTCCGTCTGGTCCAGGCTATGGTTTTTCCAGTGGTCATGTATGGATGTGAGAGTTGGACTGGGAAGAAAGCTGAGCACTGAAAAATTGATGCTTTTGAACTGTAGTGTTGGAGAAGATTCTTGAGAGTCCCTTGGACCTCAGGGAGATCCAACCAGTCCATCCTGAAGGAGATCAGTCCTGGGTGTTCATTGGAGGGACTGATGCTAAAGCTGAAACTCCAATACTTTGGCCACCTCATATGAAGAGTTGACTCATTGGAAAAGACCCTGATGCTGGGAGGGATTGGGGACAGGAGGAGAAGGGGACGACAGAGGATGAGATGGTTGGATGGCATCACCAACTCAATGGGCATGAGTTTGAGTGAACTCCGGGAGCTTGTGATGGACAGGGAGGCCTGGCCTGCTGCGATTCATGGGGTCACAAAGAGTCGGACACGACTGAGTGACTGAACTGAACTAACTAATGTGACATGAGACACTGAACCTTTAACACTTTTGTAAAACTGCTACTGGGCAGTGGGCTGTAGCCATGCTTACCTGCAGTCAAGGTGGACAGCAGAGGCCTTTTCAGGGAGCAGGAGCTGAAGGTCCCAGAAGGCAGGCAGGGAAGCCATGCAGGCCAAGGGGGAAGACTGTCAGCCCCTGCCAGCTGCTGCCATGACAACAGTCTCCAGGGGCGTGGCCTTTCTCTGGGAGCTCTGAGGAAGCCCAGGGTAGGTCTCTGGTTCAGGGATCCCTGCTCCCTGGTGAGACTGCACTTGTGTGGCAGATACAGAGTCCCCCCCACCCTTGCCTACGGAGCCCCTCTCCAGCACAGACTCCATGGAGGTCTGGTTTGCCTTTGCAGGGCCCATCTGTCTGGAGATGGACTTGAAGAATTCTGCTCTCTCCAGCCCAGAGGTTCCCCCTGCTGCTACCGCCTCTTCATTCTTTCCTAATGACACCCATGTCAGTACTTGGATCTCAAGACTTTCTGCCTGAAACTGTAGCAGGCCCATCCAGCCTGGGGCTCCCAGGCCTGCCTCCCCCACCCCTGCCCCAGGGGGAATAGCCACCTTATACATTAATATAAAACATTTGTTGTAATTAATGAACCAGCATTGATACATTGTCATTAACTAAAGTCTATACTTTATTCAGTTACTTTTTTTTTTTTTTTTTAGGTAATGCCCCTTTTTTACTCCTGGATCCTATCCAGAATACCACATACTTTGAGTTGTCATGTCCTTAGGCTCCTCTTAGCTATGACAGTTTCTCAGACTTTTACTGATTTTGATGATCTTTATAAGTATGAGCCAGGTATTTATAGAATGACTGTCCATTTGAGATTTGTCTCGTGTTTTTCTCTTGGTTAAACTGGGATTATGGGTGTGGAGAGGAAGATCACAGGATAAAGTGCCATTTCATCACATCATATCAAAGCTACATGCTATTGATATCATTTATGACCATTAATGTTGACCTTGACATTGTGCTTTTTATTTATTATTTAATGTTATTCTAAGTAAAGTTGAAAATTTTAACTATTACCATAAATTATATAGTCTGTATTCTACAATATCAGTGTTAAATGCAAATACATGAGCGCTTGACTCATAAGCAAAATCACCAAAATTGCATAATTCACATTTTGTAGCTCATACATGCATATTTATTTACTTCTTAACAGAACAGTGGAAATGTTGCACAAAACGCACTCAACTGTTTTTGTGTTACTTTTTGGTACACACACATGTGCACATTCTACACATGTAAAATGGAATTGCAACTGCGGGTTGTTCTATCTTTTCTTTGTTATCACTTTCAACAGTAAGTGGTTGGCAAATACAAGGAGGTAACATATGTCCCTGATGGCTCAGTGGGTAAGGAATCTGCCTGCAATGCAGGAGCCCCAGGAGATGCGGGTTCAGTCCCTGGGTTGGGCAGATCCCCTGGTGGAGGAAATGGCAACCCACTCCAGTATTCTTGCCTGGAGAATCCCATAGACAGAGGAGCCTGGGGGCTACAGTCCAAAGGGTGGCAAAGAGTCGGACATGACTGAGCACTAAGCACACATGCACAGTGTATGTCAGGAAGGATATGGTTGGATTTCTTGGTCATTTGTGTTTCTTGGAATGTGACTATATGTTGCAAGTAAGTTCTGGGTGGAATCAAGAGGGTGGCCTCTCCAGACTATCAGCAATCATAAAAGTAACCAGATTACCAGTTTCTTGCTTTGAGTCTTGCTAAGCTCCCATTCAAGGCTCCACTGGAATTTGATGCTCATGGGACACAGGGAATGCAACGTGCAAACTGAACAGCAAGAATGACAGATACATATACTTTGTATTTCCTTTCCTGTCCTTTTGCCAGTACTATGCTGTCTTGGTTAATACAGCTTTATAGGAAAACTCAAAGTCAGTTATTGGCAGTCTTCTGATATTCTTTTTCAAGGTTGCTTTGACTGCTACAGATTCTGTGCATTTTCTTACAGATTTTAGGATCAGCTTGTCAATTTTCACACATACGCAAAAGCCAGCTGGGATCTTAATTGGAATTATACTGAGTATACAGATCTGGGGAGAATTGCCACTTTGACAGTATTGAGTTCTCTGAAACATGAACATGGTATACTGTGTCATTTGTTAGGTCTTCTGTGATTACTCTCAGCAGTATATTGTAGTTTTCAGTGTATAAGTCTTCTTTATTTCCTAAAATTTATCCCTACTGACTTCACTCTTTTTGATATACCATCGCAAATGGTATTTAAGTTTTTCATCTTCTAATTGACTATTTCCAGTATTTAAGATATATACTTGATTTACATATAGCTACCTTTTATCCTGAGATGGTTGCCAAAATCTTGGCCCCCTGTCCGCCAGTGCCAAATTTTAAAAAAATGCAGAGACAGTTTGGAAAAAATAGAAAAATGGCTTTATCTTTGCCTGGCAAAGGGGAATACACAGCAGGCTAGTGCCTCAAGAACTATGTCCCCTCTCTTTAGGGGATCAGAGAGATTTTTATATCCCAGTGAAAGTCTTTCTTTTTTTTTCTTCTTTGCAAAGTTTCAAAACAGCCACAGCTGGTACCAGGCAACTCAGCAAGTGTTTTTGTTTTACAGTTTGGTAAAATAAACTGAAATTTTACTGTTACAATAAAAACCAAAAATTTATTGTTTGGTCTGGTGTCCCTGAAGTTATTGACCTGTGACCTTCTTTCTGAAATGCAGAATGCTACAACAGGGTGTTTGAGGAGGAGAATGCCATGTGTAGAGTATAATCTATATAGACTTAGAGTAATTAGCTTTGTGAAGGACAAGTTCAACTGCAAATGTTTGTTAGTAGTAATAGCTAAAGAATAACCAAGATTGTTTAACTCTTGCAGGCCTGTTTGGCTGGTATGTGCTGAAGGCTGTTCACTCATTTCTGTTTTTGCTGCAACAAGACTATGCTAAATTCACTTCTTAGTTCTAATAACTTTATAAAGATTCTTGGCTTGGTGATTTAGTTGCTAAGTTGTGTCGGACTCTTGCGACGCTCCTCTGTCCATGGGATTTCCCAGGCAAGAATACTAGAGTGGATTGTCATTTCCTTCTCCAGGGGATCTTCCTGACCCAGGAATCGAACCCAAGTCTCCTGCATTGCAGGCAGATTTTTTACCAACTGAGTTATAAGGGAAGTCCAATATAGATTCTTAGGGCATTCTGTATACATATTCATAATATTCCTGTAAATAAAGACAGTTTTACTTCCTTCCCCATCTACACACTTTTTCCCCTGGCCTTAATTGAACTAATTAAGATTTCCAGTACATTGTTGAATTGCTCTCGCTGTTATTTAGTTGCTAAGTCATGCCCAACTCTTTGGGGCCCTGTGGACTGGAGCCCACCAGGCTCCTCTGTCTGTGGGATTTCTCAGACAAGAATATTGGAGTGGATTGCCATTTCCTTCTCCAGGGGATCATCCTGACCCAGGGATTGAACCTGCAACTCTTGCTTGGCAAGGGTATTCTTTACCACTGAACTACCAGGGAAGCCCCACATTGTTGAATAGCAGTGGTGAAAACATGCATCCTTGCATTGTTCCTTTAATAGGAGGAAAGTGTTCAGTCTTTCACTGTTAAGTATGATGTCAGCTGTAGTTTTTTCATAGATGACTTATTTCAGGCTAAGGAACTTCCTTTCTAGTCAGAATTTCCTAAGAAATTTTATCATAAGTGAGTATTGTCTTGGATCAAATGCCTTTTATATATCTATTTAAATGGTAATAATTTTTCTCTTGTATCCTGTTAGTATGTTGAATTATATTGTCATGACCAAGCTCATGATAAAGCTCATTTATTATACTTCTTATATATAGCTGGGTTCAACTTGCCAAAATTTTTTAAAGAATTTTTGCATTTATGTTCATGAGGAATATTGGTCTTAGATTTTGTGTAATGTTTGTGTTTAGTATCAGAGTAATTCTAGCCTCATGTAAGAGGAGAACTCTTCCTCTAATTTTTGAAAAGAGTGTAAAATTGGTATTATTTCATCTTTGAATGTTTGATAGAATTCACTAGTGAAGATATCTGGGCCTGGAGTTTTCCTGGAAGCTTTTAATAAATTAATTTTTTTATAGATACAGGGAGTGGCATGCTGGAGCTGGCATGTACTAGCTAATGAAAGCTGATTGCTTTCATCTCTTAACAAATCTTCATTCAATGATCGCATTGATAGCTTAAAATTGGCCATGGTTTACACTGTAGAAGCTAGATATGCTTATAAATTGATGACTTTATTTTCTTCTAGAGACCTGATGGTTAAAATCCATTCTTCTGTTCAGGTCTTCAATTTTTAAAAATTTTTGTTTATTTATTTTTGGTTGTGCTGGGTCTTTATTGCTGCTCTTGGGCTTTCTTTAATTTGCCACAAGTGGGTGCTATTCTTCGTTGCGGTGCATGGGCTTCTCATTGAGGTAACTTCTCTTGTTGCAGAGCATGGGCTGTAGGTGCAGTGGGCTTCAGTAGTTGCAGCACAGGGGCTCAGTAATTGTGGCTCACGGGCTCTAGAGTACTGGCTCAGTAGTTGTGGCACACGGGGCTTAGTTGCTCCACAACACGTGGGAACCTCCTGGACCAGGGATCGAACCCAGGACCCCTGCACTGGCAGGCAGATTCTCAACCACTAAACCACCAGGGAAGCCCCTTCAATTTCTTTTTGAGTGACTTTGGCAATTTGTATCTTTCTGGGAATTTGACAATTTTATGTATGTCATTGAGTTTATTGATATAATTGTTACTCATAATATTACCCTTACTATCCTTAAAATGTCTGGAGTATCTGTAATGATGGCCTCTTTCATTCTTTTTTAAAAACAGTTTTATTGAGGTATTATTCACATATCATACAATTGAAAGTGTACATTTCAGTGGTTCTTAGTATATTTGCAAATATGTGCAACCATCACCACAGTCAATATTATAACATTTTCATCATCTCAGAACAAAAGGCCATACACTTTAGCTATCACCCATCAGCCCCCTCATTCTCCCCAAACCTAGGAAACCACTCCTCTACTTCATGTTTATATGGATATACCTATTCTAGACCTTTCATATTAATGGAATCACATAATATGTGGTCTTTTGTGACTGACTTCTTTCACTTAGCAGAATGTTTTCAAGGTACATAAATGTAGCATGTGTCAGTACTTTATTGTTTTTTATAACCAAATAATATTCATCATCTGGATATACCATACTTTAAAATCCATCCATCAATTGATGGATGGGCATTTGCATTGTTTTTGTCTTTTAGCTATTATGAATAATGCTGCTTTAAACATTCATATACAAATTTTTGTGTGGACATATATGTTTTTGTTTCTCTTGGGTGTATAACTAGGAATGGAATCGCTGTGTCATATGGTAGCTCTGTGTTGTGTATTTAGAGTCATCTTGCTGCAGTCCATGGGGTCACAAAGAGCCGGAAGCGACTGAGCAACTAAACTGAACTGAACTGTCAGTGTCTACAGAGATGTTCACAGGGATTCTGATAGGGAGTGCATTTAATCTGTAAATCAAGTGGGGATTATTGTCATTTTAACAATATTAAGTCTTCTGATTCATGCAGATGAGATGTTTTTCCATGTTTAGAGCTTTAATTTCTTTCAACAGTGTTCTTAAATTCTTTTTTTTTTTTTTTCATTTTGGTTGCACTAGATCTTGGTTGCCTCATGGGCTTTTTCTAGTTGCAGGGAGCATGGGCTACTCTTCATTGTTGTGCACAGGCTTCTTATTATGGTGGCTTCTCTTATTGCAGAGAACAGGCTCTAGGCATACAGACTTCAGTAGTTGTAGCACACAGTCTCAGTAGTTGTGGCACATGGGCTTAGTAGTTGTGGCGCACAGTCTTAGTTGCTCCATGGCATGTGGAATCTTCCCAGACCAGGGATCGAACCTCTGTCCCCTGCATTGGCAGGTAGATTCTTTTCCACTGTACCACCAGGGAAGTCCTGTTCTTAATTTTTTTTAATGTATAATTCTTATACTTTTGTTAAATTTATCACCAAGTATTTTATTTTTTGATGCTACTGTAAATAGAGTTGATTTCTTATTTTCACTTTTTTGCAAGTATATATAAATACAATTGATTTTTGTATATTGAAATTGTATTCTGCCATCTTGTTGAACACATTTATTAGTTTTAATAGTTTTCTAGTGGAGAAGGAAATGGCAACCCACTTCAGTATTCTTGCCTGGGGAATCCTGTGGACAGAGGAGCCTGGTGGGATGCTGTCCATGGGGTCACACAGAGTCAGACTCGACTGGAACGACTTAGCATGCATACATGCATTGGAGAAGGAAATGGCAACCCACTCCAGTATTCTTGCCTGGAGAATCCCAGGGATGGAGGAGCCTGGTGGGCTGCCATCTATGGGGTCACACAGAGTCGGACACGACTGACGCAACGTAGCAGCAGCAGCAGTAATTTTTTAGTGGCTCCTTCAGGATTTTCTATATAAAATCATGTCATCTGTGAATAAAGATAGTTTTACTTCTAGCCTTTCCAATCTGGATGCCTTTTCTTTCTTTTTCTTGCCTGTCATAGCTAGAACCTCTAGCACAATGATGAATAGAGGTGGGAAGAGCAGACATCCTTATATTCCTAATCTTAAGGGGAAAACATCCAGTCTTTCACCATTAAGTATGTTAGCTGTGCATTTTTTGTATATGCCATTTGCCAGGTTGAGGAAGTTGTCTTCTACTTCTAGTGTGTTGTGTGTTTTTTTCACAAAAAGATGTTTGATTTTTTAAAATACCTTTTTTTGCACCTTTTCAGATTATCATGTGGTTTTTGTGGGTCTTTTGTTTGTTTATTCATTTTATTTTTGGCTGCACTGCCTCTTCTTTGCAGGACATAGGCTTTTTCTAGTTGCAACGAGGGGGGGCTACTCTTTGTTGCAGTGTGTGGGCTTTGTGCGGTGTTCTCATTGTGGTGACTTGTTGTGAGGTGTGCAGGCTTCAGTAGTTGCAGCACTGAGGCTCAGCAGTCTCAGCTCATGAGCTTAGTTGCCCCACTGCATGTGGGATCTTAGTTTCTGGACCAGGGATTGAACCCGTGTCCCCTGCATTGACAGGTGGACTTTTAACCACTGGACCACCAGAGAAGTCCCTGTGTTTTATTCTATTGCTATGGCATTTTACATCGGTTAAATTTTGGATGTTAAGCCAACCTCACACTCTTGGGCTTCCCTTGTGGCTCAGATGGTAAAGAATCCACCTGCAATGCGGGAGACCTGGGTTTGATCCCTGGGTTGGGAAGATCCCCTGAAGAAGGGAAAGGCTACCGACTCTAGTATTCTGGCCTGGAGAATTCCATGGACTGTATAGTCCATGGGGTCACAAAGAGCTGGACACAACTGAGTGGCTTTCACTTTTCACAATCCTGGAATAGATCCCACTGGTGTAAATCTTTTTATATGTTGCTGAATTCACTTTTTGGTATTTTTGTGGTGGATTTTTGCATCCATATTTATACAAGATATTAATCTGTAGTTTCCTTTTCATGTGGTGTCTTTGTATGGTTTTGATAATGGAATAATACTGACCTCACAGAATGAGTGAGGAAGTATTCTCTCCTCTTGTATATTTTAGAAAAATTTGTGAAAGAGTAGTAGTAATTCTTCTTTATATGTTTGGCATAATTCACCAGTGCAGCAATCTGGGCCTAGACTTTTCCTTTTGGGTAGCTTTTTGTCTTCTAATTAATTCTCTTTACTTTTTATAGGTATGTTCTTATTTCCCATTTTGTCAGTTTTGGTAGTTTGTGTCTTTTTAGGAATTTGTTCATTTCATCTAAGTTATGTAATGCATTGGCATACAGTTATTCTTAGTATTCCTTCATAATCCTTCTATTTCTCTAAAGTCAGTAGTAATGTCCTCTCTTTCATTTCTGACTCTAGTAGTTTGAATTTTCTTTATTTTCAGTCTATAGGTTTGTCAATTTTGTTGATATTTACAGAGAACCAGCTTTTAGTTTTATTGATTTTCTCTGCTGTTTTTCTATTCTCTGTTTCAATAGGCATTTATTGCAACACATGTTCTTCTAAGCCTTGCTTTAGCTGCATCCCATAAGTTTTGGTATGTTATATCTTCATTTTCATTCATCTCAATATAATTTAATTTCCTTTTTTATTTCTTCTTTGATCTGTTGGTTATTTAGGAGCATGCTGTTTAATCTCCATGAATTTGTGCTTTCCCCAAATTTCTTTCTGCTTCTGTTTTCTACTTTCCATGTTAGCAGAAAACATACTTAATAGTATTTCTAATCTTTCAAGTTTATCATGGTTCATGATAAATATATCATGGTTGTTTTGTCAACTAGCATGTGGTCTATTCTGGAGTATATTCCATGTGTACTTGAGAAGAATCCTATTATTGTTGGGTGGAGGGTTCTATAGATGTCTATTAGTTCTAGTTGGTTTATAATGTTGTTCAAGTTTCTATTTTTTGTTGGTCTGCTGCTTAGTTGTTCTATACATTATTAAATATTGAAAATCTCCAACTATTGTTGAACTGTCTACTTTCCATTTATTTTTGTCAATTTTTTCTTCTTATATTCTAATGCTCTATTATTAGGAGCATATATGTTTAAAACTGTTTTATCTTTCTGATAGATTGATCCTTTTATCATTATAAAATGTCTCTGTCTTTACTAACATTTTTGTTTTAAAGTCTATTTTGTCTGATATTATAGTCACTTCAACTTTCTTATATATCTTGTATATCTTTTTTATCTGCTTGTATATATATATATACATATATATATAAATATATGTATATACAAATATATGTATATATAAATATATATATATATTTAGCTGCTTGTAAATCTTTTTTATCCTTTTACTTTAAATCTATTTGCATCTTTGAATTTGAAGTGTATCTCATGCATATAGCATATTACTATACTTTATTATTTTTTAATATTTATTTTATTTATTTGGCTGTGCTGGGTCTTAGTTGTGGCATGCAGGATCTTTGATCTTCATTGTGGCCTGTGGAATCTTTAGCTGCAGCACATGAAACTCTTAGTTGCAGCTTGTGGGATCTAGTTCCTGGGCCCCCTGCATTGGGAGTACAGAGTCTTAGGCTCTGGACCACCAGGAAAGTCCCTAGCCTTTTTTTCATATCCAGTCTGACAACTCTATCTTTTATTGCATATTTTAACCCATTCACACTTTCTATTAATACTGATGTAGTTGGATTTACTTCTGCAATTTTACTTTTTGTTCTCATTTTTTTTGTTGTTCCTCTGTTCCTCTTTTGCATTAAGTGAATATTTTCTAATGTTGCATTCTAATTTCATTAACTTTTTGGCTATTTTTTTTTTGTTATTTACTATATGCATATTAACTTACCAGAATGAGCTGCAGATTTATAACTAATTTAATTCTAGTGAGATACAGAAAAAATTATTCCTATGTAACTATTCACTTTACCCCTTTCTGAGATTTTATTGTTTTACATATATATGTATATACTTTATATATATATATATATATGTATATGTATACATATATATATATATATATGTAAGAGTCAGGCACAACTGAGCAACTGAGCATGAGCATGAGATATCTATATATATGACACCTATATATCTTCAAACCCAACAATATACTGTTATAATTATTACTTTATATAACTTAGGAGAGAAGGAAGGAAAGCTAGTATATATCCATAGCTTTTGTTATATCAACCTTCTTATGTATTATTTCTGGGTCTCTTCACTTGGCTTCTCTGGATTCCAGTTACCATTGTGAGAGAGTCAATTCCTAGGCAGGTTGAAAAGAAGTCTGGGGTCCCTGAGGAGTAGAAAGAGGTCTGGGACTCTCAAAGCGGAGATCAGGTCAGTTCAGTTGCTCAGTCGTGTCCAACTCTTTGCGACCATATGAATCGCAGCATGCTGCCTGTCCATCACTAACTCCTGGAGTTCACCCAAACTCATGTCCATTGAGTCAGTGATGCCATCCAACCATCTCATCCTCTGTCGTCCTCTTCTCCTCTTGCCCTCAATCTTTCCCAGCATCAGGGTCTTTTCCAATCAATCAGCTCTTCACATCAGGTGGGCAAACAAAGTATTGGAGTTTCAGCTTCAACATCAGTCCTTCCAGTCAACACCCAGGACAGATCTCCTTTAGGATGGATTGGTTGGGTCTCCTTGCAGTTCAAGGGACTCTCAAGAGTCTTCTCCAACACCACAGTTCAAAAGCATCAATTCTTCAGTGCTCAACTTTCTTTATGGTCTGGCTCTCACATCCATACATGACTACTGGAAAGACCATAGCCTTGACTAGACGGCCCTTTGTTGACAAAGTAATGTTTCTGCTTTTTGACATGCTGTCTAGGTTGGTCATAACTTTCCTTCTAAGAAGTAAGTGTCTTTTAATTTCATGGCTGCAGTCACCATCTGCAGTGATTTTGGAGCCCTCAAAAATAAAGTCAGCCACTGTTTCCCCATCTATTTGCCATGAAGTGATGGGAGTGGATGCCATGATCTTAGTTTTCTGAATGTTGAGCTTTAAGCCAACTTTTTCACTCTCCTCTTTCACTTTTATCAAGAGGCTCTTTAGTTCTTCTTCACTTTCTGCCATAAGGGTGGTGTCTTCTGCATATCTGAGGTTATTGATATTTCTCCTGGCAGTCTTGATTCCAGCTTGTGCTTCATCCAGCCCAGTGCTTTGCATGATGTACTCTGCATAGAAGTTAAATAAGCAGGGTAACAGTATACAGCCTTGAGGTACTCCTTTTCCTATTTGGAACCAGTTCCATGTCCAGTTCTAACTGTTGCTTCCTGGCCTGCATGCAGGTTTCTCAAGAGGCAGGTCAAGTGGTCTGGTATTCTCATCTCTTTCAGAATTTTCCATAGTTTATTTTGATCCACACAAAGGCTTTGTCATAGTCAATAAAGCAGAAATAGATGTTTCTCTGGGGCTCTCTTGCTTTTTCGGTGATCCAGCAGATGTTGGCAATTTGATCTCTGGTTCCTCTGCCTTTTCTAAAACCAGCTTGAACATCTGGAAGTTCACGGTTCACGTATTGCTGAAACCTGACTTGGATAATTTTGAGCATTACTTTACTGGTGTGTGAGATGAGTGCAATTGTGTGGTAGTTTGAGCATTCCTTGGTATTGCCTTTCTTAGGGATTGGAATGAAGACTGACCTTTTCTAGTCCTGTGGCCACTGTTGAGTTTTCCAATTTTGCTGACATATTAAGTGCAGCACTTTCACAGCATCATCTTTTAGGATTTGAAATAGCTCAATTAGAATTTCATCACCTCCACTAGCTTTGTTCGTGGTGATGCTTCCTAAGGCCCACTCAACTTCAAATTCCAGGATGTCTGGCTCTAGGTGAGTGATGACACCATCGTGATTATCTGGGTCATGAAGATCTTTCTTGTACAGTTCTTCTGTGTATTCTTGCCACCTCTTCTTAATATCTTCTGCTTCTGTTAGGTCCCTACCATTTCTGTTCTTTATTGAGCCCATCTTTCCCTGGAAAAGGAAATGGCAACCCACTCCAGTACTCTTGCCTGGAAAAATCCATGGATGGAGAAGCCTGGGAGGCTGCAGTCCATGGGGTCACAAAGAGTCAGACACGACTGAGCGACTCTCTTATCTTTTGCATGAAATGTTCCCTTGGTATCTCTAATTTTCTTGAAGAGATCTCTAGTCTTTCCCATTCTGTTGTTTTCCTCTATTCCTTTGCATTGATCCCTGAGGAAGGCTTTCTTATCTCTCCTTGCTATTCTTTGGAACTCTGCATTCAAATGGGTATTTCTTTCCTTTTCTCCTTTGCTTTTAGCTTCTCTTCTTTTCACAGCTATTTGTAAGGCCTCCTCAGACAGCCATTTTGCCTTTTTGCATTTCTTTTTCTTGGGGATGGTCTTGATCCCTGTCTTCTGTACAATGTCATGAACCTCTGTTCATAGTTCATCAGGCACTCTGTCTATCAGATCTAGTCCCTTAAATCTATTTATCACTTCCACTGTATAATCATAAGGGATTTGATTTAGGTCATACCTGAATGGCCTAGTGGTTTTCCCCACTTTCTTCAATTTAAGTCTGAATTTGGCAATCAGGAGTTCATGATCTGAGCCACAGTCAGCTCTCAGTCTTGTTTTTGCTGACTGTATAGAGCTTCTCCATCATTGGCTACAAAGAATATAATCAATCTGATTTTGATGTTGGCCATCTGGTGATGTCCATGTGTATAGTCGTCTCTTGTGTTGTTGGAAGAGGGTGTTTGCTATGACCAGTGCGTTCTCTTGGCAAAACTCTATTAGCCTTTGCCCTGCTTCATTCTGTACTTCAAGGTCAAATTTGCCTATTACTCCAGGTGTTTCTTGACTTCCTACTTTTGCATTCCCGTCCCCTATAATGAAAAGGACATCTTTTTGGGGTGTTAGTTCTAGAAGGTCTTATAGGTCTTCGTAGAACTGTTCAACTTCAGCTTCTTCAGCATTACTGGTTGGGGCATAGACTTGGATTACCGTGATATTGAATGGTTTGCTTTGGAAGTGAACAGAGATCATTCTGTCGTTTTGAGATTGCATCCAAGTACTGCATTTTGGACTCTTTTGTTGATCATGATGGCTACTCCATTTCTTCTAAGGGATTCCTGCCCACAGTAGTAGATATAATGGTCATCTGAGTTAAATTCACCCATTCCAGTTCATTTTAGTTCGCTGATTCCTAGAATGTCAACATTCACTCTTGCCATCTCCTGTTTGACCACTTCCAATTTGCCTTGATTCATGGACCTAACACTCCAGGTTCCTATGCAATACTGCTTCTTTGACAGCATCGGACCTTGCTTCTATCACCAGTCACATCCACAACTGGGTGTTGTTTTTGCTTTGGCTCCATCCCTTCATTCTTTCTGGAGTTATTTCTCCACTGATCTCCAGTAGCATATTGGGCACCTACCGACCTGGGGAGTTCATCTTTCAGTGTCCTATCTTTTTGTTTTTTCATGCTGTTCATGGGGTTCTCAAGGCAAGAACACTGAAGTGGTTTGCCATTCCGTTCTCCAGTGGACCACATTCTGTTAGCAGAGATAGGGGTCTGGAATTCTCAAGGAAGAGGAAAGGACAAACATCTTTTTTTTTTCTCTACATTCTTTAGTCTTAGTCACATAAAACTTATTTTTCTTTAAGTCCTGAACTGATGATTACTCAACAAACAACTCAGTTTAAACTCTGTACTAAGGATTATATAACAACAATGTATCCTGCTTGAGAACAGTTTCTCCTTCCTGAAAACCTTCTGGCTAATCCTGTTATCTTAAAATGTAAATCATGGGAGTGAGTCTAGTAAGATCTTTACAACCTCAAGACATTCTTTTGATTTATTGTAATAACTAATTTATAAAGTATATAACTCCCTTGTTAACACTAGTGAAGGGGGACACTCTCCACCCCCCTTCTGATGTCTATGTCAGAAGCTTTCTTTGTCCCTTTGCTTACTTTAATAAAACTCTGCTACACAAAAGCTCTGAGTGATCAAGCCTGGTCTCTGGTCAAGAACAAGCTAAATCTTGTTCTTCGGAGATCAAGAATCCATAATCTATTACCATAATCAATTGGGAGTCATTTCTTTAACAAATATAGAGCTTAATAATGTCTCACATTTCTCTGAGGCTCTGAACATTTTTTGTCAGCTTTCTTTCTTTCCATTGTTCAGATTGATTAATATCTATCAGTTTATCTTCAAGTTAACTAATTAGTCTGCCTGTTTAAATCCACTGTTGAATTTTTCTTTTCAGTTATTGTAACTTTCAATTCATACCTGAATTTGTATTTGTTTTCTTTTTAATTCTCTTTATTGATTTCATATTGTCATCACATCTTCCTTTAATTTTTTAATCTTTTTTTTTAGTTCTGTGACTACATGTATAGCAGCTACTTTGAAGTCTTTGTTAAATCTGAAATATGTTCATTCTCACAGGCAGTTTTTTTCTTCCCACAGGCAGTTTCTGTTGCCTGTTTTTTTTTTCCCCTGATATATAGGTCATACTTTCCTCTTACTTTTCATGTCTCATAAATTTTTGTTGAAAACAACATATTAGATAATATAGCAACTCCTCCTCCCCATATGGGGCTTGTTATTGTTTTTTTCAAGGTTGTTTAGTGACTAGCTAGGTAATTTTAGATAATTTAGATTATTTTTGGTAATCCAGCTAGTCTCTAAATAAGTAATGCCTGTGCCCACACACATAAAATGTGTGAAACCTCTTTTGTTGTTCCTCAGTGTGCACAGCTCTAGGTATGCCCACAGTCACCTTGGAATGACAGTGCTTTTTGGCAGGACTCTCTTTGTCCCTGACCAAATGCAACAACTAATTGCCACTAAAACACCACTAATTGCCTGCTGATTGCATTACTGTTTTCAACAATACCCTGAGGCATAAATTATTCTGCAGACTGAGATTAGTTCTGCTCTCAGGCCTCCTGGCTCTCTCTTTCCAGGTTTTCTCTGGTAAATGAGTTGACCTACAGTTTAGTTTGTATTGCCAATTAATCTATCAATGTCCTCTCAATTGCTTTTTACCATGTGTGGTGTTATGTGACACCATTTCTGATATCAAAGGCAGTGCATTTTTCAGCAGCAGCCAATTTTCTGATTCTCCAGCGCCAACTGGCCTGCTGATTGCTCTATTGTTTTCAACAATGTCCTGAGGCATAAATTGTTCTGCAGACTGAAATTAGTTCTGATCCCAGGTCTCCTCCCAGCTCTCTCTTTCCCAGGTTTTCTCTGGTAGATGAGCTGACAAGCAGTTTAGTTTCTATTTCCATTGAATCTATAAATGTCTTCTCAGTTGCTTTTCACCATGTATGGTATTACCTGACACCACTTTTGACAACAGAGGCAGCATGTTTTACAACACTAACCAGTTCTCTGAATTTTCAACCCCAACTGGGTGTCCTGCAAGTCAATTCAATTCTGAGACTAACATCACTGGTTAAAGATTGAGTCCTAGAAGAATATCTCCACTTCAGACAGCAGCCACAAATGGGGTGCCCTGGTTGCCTACACTTCTGCCCTGCCAACTACAAATTTGGGGATGCCCATGACCCTCTGCTCAGTTTCAATAATTTACTTGAACAACTCACAACCCTCAGAAAAATGCTTTAGTTTCTAGTATTGATTTTAAATGATACAACTCAGGCATAGCTAAATGGAAGAGAGGCATAGGGCAAGGTATTGGGGGGAAGTAGAAAGGCAGGGCTTCTTTGCTGTCTTTAGACACACCACTTTCCCAGCACATTCATGTGTTCTCCAACCCAGAAGCTTCCCAAACCCTGTCATTTAGGGTGGTTTATGAATGTTTTATTACATAGGAATGATTGATTAAATCAACCAATGGTGACTGAACTCAATCGGCTGCAAAAAAAAAAAAAAAAAAATAGAAATGAGGTTTTTATTTCCTCTCTCCTGAAAAACAAGGAAAATAAAGAGAACAGTGAACAGGCTAGAGAAGAAACATAAACTGGCCTGAAAGAGCTAGCTAATTTTAGTTTTAACTATTACTAATCTGGATTTCCCTAGTGGCTCAGATGGTAAAGCATCTCCCTACAATGTGGGTTCAGTCCCTTGGTTCAGAAGAGCCTCTGTAGAAGGAAATGGCAACCCACTCCAGTACACTTGCCTGGAAAATCCCATGGACAGAAGAGCCTGGTAGGCTATAGTCCATGGGGTCGCAAAGAGTCAGACATGACTGAGTGACTTCACTCACTACTATTAATCTGTAGTGTCTGTACTAGATCTGTTCTTCAGAAAGCTAACCTATCACCCCCTAATACTGTGTAAATTATATCCTGCACCTGGTATTTACCCTTCCTGTACTCTCTAGTAGCAGATTACCTCTTATAGCTGTTTACATTTCAGAAAGAAGGTCACAGGCCAATAACCCAGATATGAATGGACCCAATTATCAAGCTGCCTGATGCCAGCAGTGACTATTTTATAATGCAAGAAGAAGAAGAATACAAAACCTTCACTCACTCTGGACTATGAGTTCCACCTATAAGATCCCCAGTACCCCAGGAAGGAGTACACAGTTCTTAGCACTAGCCTACTGTGTTTCCCTTTTGTCAGGCAAAAATAAAACTACTCTTTAAAAAAAAAAAACTCTTTTCTATTTCCTCCATACTGTCTCTGTATTTCTATTTGGCATTGGTGGACAGGGAGCCAAAATTTTTGGCAGGAAATCTCTAGTCCTTCCCTCTCCAGAGGTCAGGGAAGAGGGGTAGGATGTTAAGACTGAAACTTTCAGCTGTGGATTGAAAAACAATGCACAACCTAAAAGTTGAGAATTGTGTTTTATTCAGTGGCCTTGCTGAAGGCTATAGCCCAGAATACAGCCTGTCAGATAGCTCCGAGGAACTGTTCCAAAGAGATAAGGCAGGAGCCACGATATATGGGAGTTTTTATTGAAAAACAAAACCAAAAACAAACATGTGTGCTTGAACATCAAAAGTTATTGTTAATCACAAAAACAGACATCTCAAGTTAATGATTTTAGTGCTTTTCTATGTATGGTAAAATACAAGAGTCTGGGCTCACTGAAATTTTTCCTTCGGTATGAATCTTAACTACCTAGGGCCAGTGTCCTGTTTTTCTTCATCCTGAATTCCCCTCTGGGTGCAGCGTTGTAAGTGGTTGCAGTGGCTGATGGCTTGATAGTAGGCAACATCTTGTCTACCTGAATGGCAGGTAACATTTTTTTTTTGTCCACATATCCCTCTAATATTTGGTCCTTGTGGTGGCCAGCCCCTAACCTGAAGGTATCTGGGGACTCACCATGAGTTACCTCATTAGTATAAACTCAGATGTTATCTGAGAGCTCCAGTTTATCATCATCCTCAATAAAATATGTCATTTTCCATCATTTTCATTTTAACCATCATAATTTATATGAAGTGTTCTCTCCTTTTGATTCTGATTTACATTTCCCAACAACTAATGATATTGAGTTTCTTTTCATGTGCTTATTGGTTATTGGTTATCTATATGACTTTCATAAATATCTATTCAAATCATTTGCCCATTTTTAATTGGGTTACTTGTCTTTTTATAGTTGAATTTCTAGAGTTCTTTATATTTTCTGGAAATTAGTTCCTTATTGAATAAATGATTCACAAGTATTTTTTCCCACTCTGTGGGTTGTCTTTTCACTTTCTTAGTGGTATCATTTGATGCACAATTTTTTTTTATTTTGATGACTTCTAATCTTATCTTTTGTCACATGTGTTTTTGTTGTCATAGCTAAGAAAACACTGTGAAACCTAAGGACATGAAGGTTTACTCCTATGTTTTCTTCTAAGAGTTTTTATAATTTTAGCTCTTGCATTAATATTTATCACCCTTGTTGAGCTAATTTTGGTGTATGTTATAATGTAGTGATCTAAATTCAATCTTTGGCATTTGGATATCCAATTGTTCCGTCACTATTAGTTTTAAAATGATTCTTCCCCCTTTGAATTGTCTTGTTACATTTGTCAAAAATCCATTGACTCTATATGTAATAGTTTACTTTTGGACTAAATTCTTTTCCATTGATCTATATATCTGTCCTTATGGCAGTACCACTCTGTCTTTTTTTTAAATTTATTTTTATTGAAGTATAGTTGAATACCGATGTGTTAATTACTACTGTGCAATTAAATGTCTCAGTTATACATATATATTTATTCTTTTTCATATTCTTTTCCATTATGGCTTTTCACAGTATATTGAATATGGCTCCCTGTGCTATACAGTAGGACCTTGCTGCTTATCCATTATATATATATATATATCAGTTGCATATGCTAGCCACAAACTCCCGCTCCTACCCTCTCCCACCCGCTTCCCCCTTGGCAACCACCAGTCTGTCTCTATGTCCCTGATTTTGTTTCTGTTTCATGGATAGGTTCATTTGTGTCATACTTTAGATTCCACATATAAGTGATATCATATGGTCTTTGTCTTTCTCTTTCTGACTAACTTCAGTTAGTGTGATAATCTCTAGTTGCTGTCCCACCCTGTCTTGATTACTGTCATTTGTTAGTAAGTTTTGAAATTAAGAAGTTTAAATATCCTATGTTATTCTTTCTAAACTAAGTTTTATCTATTCTGCATCCTTTGATTTTTGAAATCACCTTGTCATTTTCTACATAAAAGCCAGATAGGATTTTGATAGGGATTGAATTGAATCTGTAGATCAGTTAGGTAGTATGACCAATAGAACAATATTGTCTTTTAATCCACAAACATGGAATTTATTTCCATTTATTTAGGTCTTCTTTAATTTTTTCAACAACATTCTGTATTTTCAATTTATAAGCCTGAAATTTCTTTTGTTAAATGTATCCGTAAAATATTTTTATTTTTGATGTCATCATAAGTAGAATCATTTTCTTCAGTTCAATTTCAGATTGCTAATTTCTATATAAAGAAATACAATTGATTTTTGTATGTTGATATTATATCCTGCCACCATGTTCCACTCATGTATTAGTTCTCATAGTTTTTTTTCATGGATTCCTTAGGTTATGCTATGTACAAGACTGTTATCTTCAAATAGAGACGTATTTACTTCTTCCTTTCCTAACTGGATGCCTATTTATTTATTTTTGCCTAATTACCTTGGCCAGAACCTCTAGTACAACCTCTAGAAATGGCAGTAGAAGTCATCCTTGTCTTGTTTCAGTTCCTAGAAGGAAATTTTTTAGTGTTTCATCCTTATGTGTAATGTCAGTTGCATCTTTTTGTAGATTTCCTCTATCAAGTTGAGGAAGTTACCTTTTATTCCTAGTTTGTTGAATATTTTTATCATGAGAAATTGCTGGATTTATTTTTTTTTCCTGTATCTTTTGAGATGATCATGTGGTTTGGGGCCTTCATTATGTTAATTCAGTGGTTTATATTCTCTGCTTTTTCTGTAATATACCAAATTTGCATTCCTGGAATAAATTCCACTTGGCCACTGTGTATAATCCTTTTATATATTGTTAGATTCAACTTGCTGGTAATTTGTTAAGGCTTTTGTCTCTATATTCATAAAAAATATTGGTCTGTACTTTTCTTGTTGTACCTAGTCTTGTTATGATATCAGAGTAATACTGCTTTCATAGAGTCAATTGGGAAGTGTTCCTCTTCTATACTCTTACAGTAGTCAAACAAGGAGACTACTGAACTGAGGTGGCTCTAATGACTTGGTAGTCCATGTAAACAAACCAAAACCTAAGCCAGAGTCAATTCCTATAAGTTTCTCAAGGTTAAGAAGAACAACTAATCACAAGCAGCCAACTAGACTTTCCCAAATAATGCAACCACTTAAGCTATAGCAAATCAAATAATTTTCTTTTTGCTTTGCTTCTATGTCTTCTCTATAAAATCCTTCCCCCTACGTCCTGTTGGTGGAGTGCTTCTAACCACTTCTGGTTTTGTACAGCCTAGATTGCATCAGTGTTTGCTCAGATAAACTTTCAAAAATATTTATTTTGGGTTGTGCTGGGTCTTTGTTGCTGTGCATGGACTTTTCTCTAATTGCAGTGAGTGGGGGCTACTTCTCTAGTTGTGGTGTGAGGGTTTCTCATACTGTGGTGCCTTCTCTTGTTGCAGAGCACAGGCTCTAAGGTGTGCGGGCTTCAGTAGTTGCAGCATATAGGCTCAACTGTTGTGGCTTCTGGGTTCTAGAGTACAGGCTCAGTAGCTGTAGTGCACAGGCTCAGCTGCCTTGCGACATGCGGGATCTTACCGAATCAGGCATCAGACCTGTGTCTCCTGCATTGGCAGGTGAATTCTTTACCACAGAGCCACTGGGAAAGCCCCAGATAAACTATAAAATGTTTAATATGCTTCAGTATATTTTTTAATTGTCCTGTGTGCTTAGTCACTCAGTCATGTCTGACTCTTTGCTACCCTATGGACTGTAGCCCCTCCAGGTTCCTCTATTCATGGGATTCTCCAGGCAAGAATACTGGAGTGGCCTGCTATTTCCTTCTCCAGTGGATCTTCCTGACTCAGGGATTGTACCCACGTCTCTTATGTCTCCTGCATTGGCAGGTGGGTTCTTTACCACTAACGTCACATGGGAAGCCCTTTAATTGTCCTGGTGGTATCCAAAGGAGATCACCAATGGTCCTAAGGAACAATGAGCAAGAGCAGATACCTGCTGATCCCACTGGTTCATTGCCTTCTTGCTGTCTCTGGGGGTCATGAATAAGTCCCTCTTGGATATCCAAGCTCTACTGTTTTTGCATAATGAGTGAGCTGACTTCACTTGAGCATTTCTTTTTCTAGACTGGGTCTGCAGTTGGACTGGTCCAACAAACTGGACTGGGCCAGTGTGAGGCTTCAAGTAAATACATTTTGTTTTAAGAGAGAAAAAGAAAAAATGGGTTTCTTCAAGTCCGAAGAGTCAGAAACTCCTCCATCTGGGATTCCAGTTAACTGGAATTATATGTATATATAAAAATTAAATATAAATATGTATATTATGCATATTAAGTATAGATGTGTATAAAAATTAAGATCTCCAAACATGTTTTTCTGAACAAATGGTTTAATTTTGCCAAAGATAATCTTTTAATTACAGTGGCCACAGTGAGAAAGTTTTAGCCTAGATGAGCTCATCTATTTATGAGATGTCCTAGAGAAAAACAGTTATCAGCCAAATACTCAGAAGGGTAGGGAGAATATTATTTTTCTTCCCCTGCAATTTCTGATGACCCAAATGAGACCCTCTGGGACATGTCATTTGTTCTAGAGCCTATAGATAGAACTCCAGGAAAAAGATGGAAGCCAGTGAAAAGTAAGAATCCTTACCAACTCAGCTGTCCTGGATCTCAATCTGTAGTGTCCAATTAAGAGAGGAAAGTAAAATTTTATGGTGTTCCTTCTTTTCTAAATTCAGACTTCTGTGAGTTTGGTTTGGGGATACCCATTTGTTATTAATCCTTTCCACCCCAATGACAACTATTACTTTCCTGCCTGTCTCTCATTTTGTGTACTGAGGAACTAGCTTGGGTTTCTTCCTGCTGGGAAGCACAAGTTGTCACTGCTTACATGTACAGGCAGCTGAACTGTCAGGTTTGGACCCCCAAGAATATGGCCAGACAGAAATGTGACTTGCACTCCATTTGCAGCTAGTGTCTTACTGATTGTTGCTAGCTCTCAGGGGAATTGTCCAAGTCTTTCTTTCCTTTGGTTGTCGTTGCAAGTGGTCCTGGATAATGGGAAAACTACATCTTTTTACCATCTTTGGGGATGCTTGAAGTGTCCATGGTTAATCCATAAAAGGCTTATTGATTTTGGTTGGAAATAACTTGATAGGTATATATTTGACTTAAAGGTAAAGGGAAAAAAATTAAAGAGTTCAAAACTGCCAGGAATATTTACTGTTTCTGAAAACCTTATAAGATATTTGAGAAAATTTTTCTTTAAAGGAAGCTCTGGTCAGAAGTTTGCCAAATTGGAAGCTGATATTCACAGCCTAATAGGAACATTTTTAGGCCTTTCCCCTAAGCAAGGACTTCCCTGATAGCTCAGTCAGTAAAGAAGCTGCCTGCAGTGCAGGAGATCCGGGTTCGATTCCTGGGTTGGGAAGATCTCCTGGAGAAGGAAATGGCAAACCACTCCAGTATTGTTGCCTGAAAAATCCCATGGACAGAGGAGCCTAGCAGGCTACAGTCCATGGGATCACAAGAGTTGGATGCGACTTAGTGACAAAACCACCACCAGCACCCTAATCTAAAATGAAACTATGTACCCAGAGCACAAAAAACAAAATGAGACCTTCTGAAGTCTTTGTGGGAAGATTTACTAAAACATTCCAAAGATAAGTTCAGTTCAGCTGCTCAGTCATGTCCAACTCTTTGCAACCCCATGGACTGCAGCACACCAGGCTTCCCTGTCTATCACCAATTCCCAGAGCTTGCTCAAACTCATGTCCATCGGGTCAGTGATGCCATCCAACCATCTCATCCTCTGTCGTCCCCTTCTCCTCCTGCCTTCAATCTTTCCCAGCATCAGGATCTTTTCCAATGAGTCAGCTCTTCACTGAGTTTCAGCTTCAGCATCAGTCCTTCCAATGTATATTCAGGACTGATCTCCTTTAGGATTGACTGGTTGGATCTCCTTCCAGTCCCAGGGACTCTCAAGAGTCTTTTCCAACACCACAGCTCAATAGCATCAATTCTTTGGTTCTCAGCTTTCTTTATAGTCCAACTCTCACATTCATACATGACTACTGGAAAAGATAGCTTTGACTAGATGGACCTTTATCAGCAAAGTAACGTCTCTGCTTTTTAATATACTGTCTAGGTTGATCATAGCTTTTCTTCCAAGGAGCAAGCATCTTTTAATTTCATGGCTGCAGCCACCATCTGCAGTGATTTTAGAGCCCAAGAAAATAAAGTCCAATAATACAGCTCTAAATCTAGAACATATGATTCTTTTGATTTCTGTCTTAGTTGGATATCTTCTCCCTGATATAAAGAAGCTAATTGAAGATAGTTGGATGGGTGGGCTAGCCTCTTGATATCATTCAGGTTTCAACCCAATTCTTTTAAGAATTAAAAATAATTGTACTTGTCTTACAAATTGAGTCTTTTAGAGAACTCAATTTGTGGCTCTAGAAGCAATTAAAGCCTATCTATCATTTTTACCAAATCCTAAATTTGCTCTATTTGTCTCAAAAATGCTTATAGATATTGTAAATGATCAGGATAGTAGAAACAAAACTGTAATTCAAAAAGACACGTGCACCCCAACGTTCACTGCAGCATTATTTACAATAGCCAAGACTTGGAAACAACCTAAATGTCCATTGACAGATGAATGGATAAAGAGGATGTCATGCATATATACAGTGGAATACTACTCAGCCATAAAAAAGAATGAAATAATGCCATTTGCAGCAACATGGGTGCAACTAGAGATTATCATACCGAGTGAAGTAAGTCAGAAAGATAAAGACAGATACCATATTATATCACTTATATGTGGAATCTAAAATATGACACAAATGACCCTATCTATGAAACAGAAACAGAACTGGGGACATAGAAAATAGACTGGTGGCTGCCAAGGGGGATGGTGGTGGGAGAGGGTTGAATTGGGAGTTTGGGATTAGCAGATGCAGACTGGCATGTAACAGCAAGGTCCTACTTATAGCACAGGGAATTATACTCAATATCCTGTGAAAAACCACAATGGAAAGGAATATATATATATATATATATATATATATAAATAACTAAGTCACTTCACTGTACAGCAGTAATTAACACATTGTAATTCAACTATAATGAAAAGTGAATTAAAAAAATTTAGTTCTAGAATGCCCTATTTCATGTTTTTTATACTTTCTAGTTACTGGCTAAAACTTCCATGAGTCAGTCTTTTATCTCCTATTTAGTATGAAAAATTATTATTATTATTATTATTATTATTAGCTGCATTGCACAGCAGATGGGATTTTAGTTTCCCAACAAAGGATCAAACACAGCCCTTGTTGTGGCAGTGGAAGTGCAGTCTTAACCACTGGACTGCCAGGGAATTCCCAGAAAAATTATTTTTAAATTGAGTCTTGTAATTCCAATATCTGGAACTCCTATAGATCTGTATTTGCTGTGTGTTGTTTCTGCTGAATTTTTTTTTCATGTCTGCACTCATTTTGTACCTGGCTATTTTTTACTATGTAGACAGACTATTCACCAAAATGACTGTAGGGTTAGGATGATGTAAACTTCCTGAAGAGAAAATTTACACTTGTTTATGCTAATAAATCATGCAATTTAGAATCCCCTGAATCTTAATATAGGAATTTGGATAATTGAAAGTTGGGCTGTTGATCCAGTAATTTTTTTTTTAAGTATTCTCTCAGAAATACAGAAATTAGCCCAAATATTTTTCAAGTTCATGTGGTCTAGGATAATCTTTCATAAATAAAAGTTAGTCTAACTTCATTGGTTTAATTAAAACAGGCATGTCTTCAGAGTTATCAGCATTAAATATGATGCAAACACAGCTTTTTCTATCCAGGTTTACTAAAAGTCATATTATCTCTGTTACAGGATTTGTTAGAAAGAAAAATAATTTAAGATGATGGTTAGCTATTTAATGCCTCAAGAAGTTTTCATGAGTAATCTAAAAGGTTAATTACATAGATGTAATTAAGATAAAACTTCATATATGAACTTTTCAACAGTAATTATGTTTCATGGTATGTGTACTTAAAAATAGTTTCAAAAATCTTTTTGATAACTTGAAAACTTAAAAGTTATATTAACTAATGATGGATATGCATTGAATATATAGATCATTTTCAGATAAAATAAAATACTGAAACAGACTGCTAAACATAGGTTTATCTACTTTGGCATCTTCTCATAAAGGAACTGAAGATTTTTGGATGTATCAGCAAACATGTGTTGTGCAGTATTGGAAAATTCACTGTCAGGAAGAATATGCTTTTAGAAATTATGAAATATATTTATAAATTTGCCAATCATAGAATGCTTAAGTAACAGGCAGTCCTCAATTGTTTACTTTTTAGTTTCTCTAGAAATTAAGGTTTCTAAGGGTTAAGAATGCTAATCTATATATGTAATTAAAAATACTAGAAACAATAAGGGTAAAAGGAAACAACTGTGTACGAAAAGTAGGTAAAAAAAAAAAAGTAGGATGTGTGTTTTGGATAAGAAGTATGAAAGACATGTTTTTGTTAAGGGAAAAGGAGTAATTTTGTTCTAAAGTCAAAAGACTGGGTATTCTAGAATGAGGAAGAGGAAAATACAGGAAAAAAAACCTGAGGAAAATACAGGAAAAAAACTGGCTGAGTGGGTAGAAAGTTTCAGTAAACAGAATCTTGGGAAAGGAATTTTATGTGTGGTCAAGATGGCTAAGATTAGAATGGATTTATTTATAAGTTTTTTAAAGAATGAGCTTTAACATCAAAAGTACAGTGGTACAAGGACTTTCCTGACAGTCCAGTGGTTAAGACTCCATGCTTCTGCTGCAGGGGGAAAGGATTCGATCCATGGTCAGGGAAGTGAGATCTAGCCTGCTTAGAGGTATGGCAAGAAAAAAAGAAAGGGAAGGAAGGAAGGGAGGGAGGGAGGCAGGGAGAAAGGGAGGGAGGGAGGGAGGAGTACAATGGTACAAAAAAAGTTTGGCTTTCTCTCCGTTAAAAAGAAAAAGTCTTTTGGACTATTGGTCTTCTCTTGATAAGAGATTGTGAAATGTTTTTCTTTACCTTTTGGGTAATCTTCCTGGAAAGCAAAGATTTTGTCTTACCAAAGAATTTTTTGTTTCATGTTGTCTTTATCAGGTCTTTGATTATGTGGGAGAACTGAGTCTTCTCAATGTGAAAAGAGCTATATTTTCATTCAGTTTTGTAACCTTGTGTATTTACCTTAAAATTTTTTTGATTGTCCCTTTGGTTAAATAGATAAGTATTGTTTCATATTGACTTGTGATCCTGTTTAATCAAATGTTCAAACTTTTTGACATTTTTGGCAGCTTCCCAAAATAAAAATCTAAATGGAATCTTTTTGACCTCAAACTGGTTTTGAAATTTCCCAGAGGGTCCTTAGAAAATCTCAAAAAAAGTTGTCTCTCACTTTATAAAAGACATGTTAAAACAATTAGAGGGTTTTTTTGGTATTTAAATTCCATGGTAAACATTGTCAAATAAGAAATATTATGCTTTCTTAGGTTATATATGTATGGATATATGTTACTAATATAGATATTCTAGACTTGTTTGAACTTCACAGAAATTTGTCAATACCCTCATTGTCCAGTTATTATCTTAAATTGTCATATGGCACAAATTCATGTCATATGCTAATCCAGGATTATCCTTTTCCCTATTTTTCTAATGATATCTTAAATTTTATTGTCCACATGTAATATTTTATAATTAGCATTTGCCTTTCCCATTTCTTAGTAGAAGAAACCTCTGAAACTTATGAAGTAGATAGTGGCAGAAAATTCATTTCAAAAATCTTTGAACTAGGCTTTCCTGGTGGCTCAATGGTAAAGAATCCGCCTGCCAATGCAGGAAACACAAGTTCAATCCCTGGTTCGGGAAGATCCCACATGCTGTGGAGCAACTAAACCTGTGCACCTCAACTATTAAGCCTGTGCTCTAGAACTCACATACCGCAACTACTGAAGCCCGAGTGCCCTAGACCCTGTGCTCAGCAACAAGAGAAGCCACCACAATAAGAAGCCTGTGCACTGCAACAAAGAGTAGCTTAACCTTCACTCACCGCAACTAGAAAAAAGCCCAAGCAGCAATGAAGACCCAGTGCAGCCTAAAATAAAAAATTACAATACAAAATCTTTAAATTACTTCAGAATTAATAAACAATAATAGTTTACTCTGAAACAACAAACTATTCCATATTGTTCCTATCTTTAAATGAAATTTTAATTTTTATTTTATTTTGGTTTTTTTGGCCACATCACGTGGCTTATGGGATTTTAGTTCCCTGACCAGGGATTGAAGCCAGGCCCTTGGCAGTGAGAGCTCAGAATCCTAACCACTGGGATCACCTAGGAATTCTCTAAATAAAGTTTTTGTAATTTGGGGTTTTACATTTTTGTTCTGTGAGCCATTTTTAATTCATGTTTTGTATATGGTGTGAGGTAAGGGTACTTTTTTTGTATATTGATGTCTGCTATAGACTGAATGTTTGTGTAACTGCAAAATTCATCCAGTTGGATGGTATTTGGAAGCAGGGCCTTTGGCAATTAAGCCATGTAAGTGGAGCCCTCATGAGGAATTAGTTTCATTATGAAAATGACTCCAGAAAGCTCCCTTGCCCCTTCTGTCATGTGAAGATATCTGGTTATGAACCAGGAATCTGACCCCTACTAGATACCAAATCTGCCAGCATCTTGATCATGGGTCCACACTCCAGAACTATGAAGAATTCCTGCCTGTGGTATTTTTGTTATAGCAGTCCAAACTCACCAAGATGACATACAGTTAGTTGTTCCAGTATCATTTGTTGAAAAGTCTTTCTCCACTGAATTCCTGTGGGTCCTTTTTTTTTTTTTTTTGTCCTGTGGGTCCTTTTTAAAACATGAATTGACGATATACATGTGGGTCTACTTTTGGACTGTGTCTTATTCCATCAATCTATGTGTCTATCCTTATGCCATACTACATAGTCTTGATTACCATAGTTTTAGTTAGCCCTGAAATCAGGCAACAAGTCCTTCAGCTGTGTTCTTCATTTTCAAAATATTTTGGCTATCCAGTGTCCTTTGCTTTTCCATATATTATAGATATTTATAGATAACTTTTGGAGAGAATTACCATATTAACACTATCAAGTCTTCTAATCCATGAATAGGGTATCTTTTTTTAACTCAGGGCTTCTGATTCAATCATAATTAATTAAGTATATGTCTCACATAATTTATTAAACATATGTGAATAAGAAAGTCCTCATTTGGAAAAAGCGACATACTAGTGGGTTAAATTAAAATCCCTAACATTAAGAGTTTTTAATATTTTTAAGAGCACTGTTACAGTTTTTAGTTGGAATTGGTCTGGAATGGGAAGGGATATTTTCCGTTTGAAACTCAGTTGTGTAACCCTCTCTGATTATGTGTGGACAAGTCCTTTGAATTTACGTAGGAAACCAACCAGGAGACTTTTTAGAGAGAAAACTCACACTAAGAATGGTATATAAATTTAGATATGGCTTCCCTGAGGTACTGTGGTGTGTAGTTCAAATAATTATCAATTGTTTTATCCATAGATGTGTCTCAGGATACAATCCCCAGGGGACCCAAAATATATGAGTCCTGTAAGAGATAAGAAACTACTATAAGCAAATATAAAATAAACTAAAATGTTAATGACTATGTTGCTAAGAAATATGTAATATAATGGAGCCCAAACTGCCCTGGGGCAGTGCCACCAGAGTAGATACAACTCTGAAGTTGGAAGAAGGCGTTTACCCACATTCCTATAGAAGTCAATAGGGGCTTTGACCCTTTGGGGACTAAAGGGAACCAGAGGGGCTTTGTCACCATAAGGACTCCATCATATCAATACCTGTCAGCAGAGGGTACAGGGCCCAGCAGAGCAGGAATGCCCAGCAGATATGGTAGTATCCAGAGAAGAGTGGCAGTCTCGTCTCAGCTGCTTAGACTTGTTCCTAGGTATAGGTGAGACCTACCCTCAGCTGTCTCCTGAGTGTCTGACAAGGTTCAGAGTCCTACTGCTACAAAGTAGCTTTCCCAACACAGCTAACATATTCAGTACCTCATCTGATCCACTCAGCAGATTGTGAGGCAAGTTTTATTCCCATTTCACAGATGACAAGACTGACCTTTAGAGCACTGGATCTGTTGTAACTGTCAGGTTGATTCCTTTAGCTATGAGTCCTAGATGTAATGTTTTACTTATCATTTTACAGTCTGACAACAGGAATCTTCATTGCCCTCATAAGCTCACTGAACATTTCAATTTTTTTTTATCATGTATTGATTTCTAGGAATTTTTTTATTATGACAAACATCATTTAAGAAAAAGTAGAGATGAGTGAGCAAAGACAAGAAAAACAATCACACATGTTGGGAGCCATAGGATGGTAGAGGACCCAGGAGAAGGGCTGGCAGTGCCCACTGACATAGTTACAACTAAGGGAAGACATGGGGCTGGACATACCTGTGGAGGAATGATATGGAGGTACCATCTAATGATTGGACTCATCTTTAAGTACAAGCAAGACCTATTTTCTGGCTACAATGTAGGAAAAAACTATCACCTAGTTTTTAGTTTTCATGGTTTTCTTCTGTGCACAAATGCATTATGCAAACATTTACTACTTTTACAAAGTGAAGTGTTAGTCACTCAGTCATGTCTGACTCTTTGTGATCCCATGGACTGTAGCCCACCAGGCTTCTCTGTCCATGGGATTTCCCAGGCAAGAATACTGGAGTGGGTAGCCATTTCCTCCTTCAGGGGATCTTCCAGACCTAGGGATCAAACCTAGGTCTCTTGCATTGCAGGCGAATTCTTTACAGTCTGAGCCACCAGGGAAGCCCTTTTACAAAACTGATTTGATACTATACATTTGGTTCTGAAAAGTGCTTTTTTATTGTTCTTTTATAGTGTACCATGAACATCTCTTTCATGAACATGGGTGAAAACCCCCTACTGAAACACAGATCCAACACAGTTGGATCAAATGGCTGCTGGTAAGGACAGTGACACCTAAAGCAAAGTATCAGCTTGAGGATAAAGCACACAGCCTGGCAAGTGACTGCCAGGGAAAGCAGGGTCAGTGATATTCTCATCAAAGAAACCAGAATCAAATACCAAGGCATTAACGATATGGGATATCATGTAAGCCCCTTTGGCTCCTCCCTCCTCCCCTCATTCCCTTGACACCTCGTTGCCCCCTTGAGGTGAATGGATCCTGTACATCTCTTTGTATCCAATGAAATCCACCCATTTTCTGTCTTTTCCTTAGCTCTTCAAGCTGAGTCCTTGACAGATCTCCACATTCTTTCAGCATCTCCTCACCTCCCAGATGCCTTTCCTGTAAGTTGTCCTGATAGTCCTTGGGGGAATCCTCCATCGTCCTGTCCGTTTTTCTTTTTGCCTTCTGGGGCACATAATCTTCAGCAGGGCACTTTTCGGCAGCACGTGACTGGCTCTCTGACTTTGCCTGGGACTCTGGCTTGCCCTTCTTGAGTGGGTTTCCCTCAGCTTCGAACTTGCCTTGATTTTCTTTCTTCCCCTCATTTGCTGGTTGTCCTTCATCTGCGGTTTGTCTCTCATCGTCTGGCTGTCCCTCATTCTGGAGCTCTCACTCCTATTCTGACTTCCCCTCCACTTCCGGCTTTTCTTTCTCATCTGATTTTCCTTCATTTTCAGGCTCTACTTCATCTTCTGGCTTTCCTCACTTTCCAACTTTCCTTCATTTACATTGCAGTTTTTCCATTTGAGATGTCCCCTCCTTTTCCTGTCCTGGGAGATAAGGGTGGTGGTGAGGGGAGAAGAGACAAAGAGGAGACAAGGGAGACTGAGGGCTTGGGTGGCAGACGGGTCTGGACAGCACTGGCATCTCACCCGCATCAGGGGTCCCCTGACCTGGCCCGGCCTAGTTTGCCTTCTGCCTACCCTTTACCCCACCATTCCTCCTGCACTGAGAGCCAACCATTCCCTGGAAGGCCCTGCCACCTTGTACCATACTTTAGCATGGCGGGGAGGGTGTATATTGTATCTGGTGGGGGGATGGGAAGTGGGGCCCTCAAATGCTACCCAAGCTGTGCCCCCCAGCCCCTGTCCAGTGCCCTCCCCTTTTTCACTGACCTACAGGGATTCTGGCCAGGTTCCTCCTCCTTTTCTAGTCTTGCAGAGTGTTGGGAACAGACATGCAGACCTGCAGACAGACAGGAGATGGAGAGGGACTGCACAGTCCATGGACTGGGGTCCCTTTCCTGAATCCGAGCCCTCCTCATCCTACAATTTTTCCCCTACCTCTCCTGCATCCCACCCACCATTACTTTTCAGGCCTCAGGCACCAGACCAGGATGCTTTCCAAACTATCTTGGATCTCTGTGTCTTCCTCATGCACAAGCAACCCGCCGCATCTCTACCCCTTTACGTGAGGTCAGTTCTTTCCTCCTGGGCTCAGAGTGTGAAAAGGAATTATTTTCAGAATTTGTCTACGTTTCACCGTCGCACTGCGGGGACATCCCCTCCCCCCCGCAATTTCAGGCTCAAAAATGGGTGGAGGGCACAGAGAAGGGCCATCGAGGAGGAGACGGGGCCACCTGCCCATGTTGTGCCTCGCCATTCTCCTCATTCATCTCGGGACCCCCTCCTCCCTCCCCGTCTCTCCCCGCTGCTCCTGGATCCTAGTCCCATCAGCTTCCACCCCTGCCCAGGACGCCAGCAGTGGCCACTTTCACACTGACCTGTGGGGCCCGGGCCAGGTCTGTGCCTCCTTGGGCTTGCCTAAGCCCTCTCGCTCCTCACCCGGGCAGCTCTGGGAACTGGTTCTGTGCGGGCAGGGCGGGCATGGGGGCTGCTCCCCACGTCAGTGCCCAGCCAGTCATGTGAGCATTGCATCACCCGAGCCAGGTCCCCCACCCCACTCCCTCGCCCCTAGCCCAGAGGGACCCGACAGCTCTGGAAGGTGGGGGCTGGCGGGGGTGGTGGTTGGAGAAGGAGGCATTACCGATAAAGCAGGAGTGGAGAGGCTTCCTGTCTGCAGGTGCTTTACCTGGAGCATCTCGGGTCCTCACTCATGCCCATTATCCCCAGTTGTGGCAGCTGATCACAGGGAAGGTACCAGATTTTGCCTAGAGTGCCACATAGCCCCACAGCCCACTTTCAAGAATAGCTCCTCCTGACTCTAGAGCCCTGGTGCTGGTTCCACCAGGGAGCTGCGCTGCCACCTTGTGTAGCTGTGTCCTGAGCCTCAGCTCTTCTCAGTCCATGTGTTCTCTCTCCCTGACTCTGTCCATTTTCCTGTAAATCAGTTCAGTTCAGTTCAGTCCCTCTTCCCTCCCCTGAATCTCAGACTCATTTTTGCTTTCCCACCAAAAATATAGGTGAGTGCTTATTTCCCCAGTTTTCAACATAATGTGACATACTTTTTAATTTTCACTGATATGATAAATGAGTAGTAGTATATCCATGGCATTTTATTTTGCATTTCTGTTTAATAGCAAATTAAATATCATTGTGAATTGTCTGTTCATGTCTTTTCCACATCTTTTTCTTTTTAAAAAAATATTTATTTTTATTCATTTGGCTGCACCATGTCTTAGTTGTGGCATGTAGGCTCTTTAGTTGTGGCGTGTGAGATCTAGTTCCCTGACCAGGGATCAAACCTGGGCCCCCTGCATTCGAAGCATGGGGTCTTAGCCACTGAACCTCCAGGGAAGTTCCTTTTCTACATTCTTCTATTGGGTTATTGTTCCTTCACACTTTTCAAGTGTTCTTTATACATTATATTAGGCCTTTATCTGTTATAAAAGTTGCAAATATTTACTTCCAACTTGTTAGTTGCTTTTTGACTTTTTTATGATGTATTTCTGCCATGCATTAAAAAAAAGTAGTCACATTTATCACATTTGTCTTTTATTGCATCTAGATTTTTGACTCATAGTTAAAAGCTCTTTTCCTACATGAGGTCAAAGAGGAATTCCCCATTTTCTTTTAGTACTCATATGGTTAACTGTATTTGTCTTAAGGGCATCTATGGTTAAGAAGTAAAGGTTAAGGAATAAACCAGTGTTAAGTGAGTTGAAGCTTTAGAAGACTCAAAGAACTAGAATAACAAAACTCAAAGCCCAAGTCTTATTAAAAGGGAAGGAGTTTCCTAGGAACTTCAAATGTTTCACTTTAAGGGTAATTATAAACTGGAAATAAACTAGCCCTCACAAAGTCTTTTAGCTTGGCTTTGCAACATCTAGGTGGACTAGGTAAAGTTTAATTTTTGAATATAGATTATGGTGGTTTTAGACAGGAAGTATCCTTATGGGCCTAACCAGTGCAAACAAAATCTTCTTTGGAGAAAGATTCCATCATCCTCAGCCTCAAATTATTCCAACAAACAGCTATTTAAGTACAATGCCCATACACAAAGATAACCAGAAAAACAAAGAAAAGAGACATCATAGATAAGAAGAACCATAGGCAATCGACAACACAAGCAGATCCATTAGCTTTGAATTATTCAAATTATCAGATACAGACTACTAAACCACAGTGCTTGGCATCACCAACTCAATGGACATGAGTTTGAGCAAACTCTGGGAGATAGTAAAGGGCAGGAAAGCCTGGCATGCTGCAGTCCATAGGGTTTCAAAGAGTTAGACACGACTGAGTGACTGAACAACAAAACCATGATGCTCAGTGTATTCAGATAAATAAAATCCAATCTTGAAAATTTCAACAGGGAACCAGAAAACCAAAAAAAAGTAGAGAAAAAAGAAAACTCCAAAACTGAAAAATAACAAAGCTGAAATTAGAAACTCAGTGGATGGCTTTAACAGCAGATTAGGTGCAACTCGAGAGAATTAAATAACTAGAAATTATATTCAGATGAAATTATCTGTAAGGCTGCACAGGTGGTCAAAAAGATGGAAAATACAGACAGGATGGTAGGATAAGGTCTAATACATGTTCAATTGGAATTCGAAAAGGAAAAGAGAAATGGAACTGTTCAGAGGCAATCTTTGAAGATTTAATGGCTGAGGATTTTTCAAAACTGATGAAAGACATCGATCCATAGATCTAAGAAGTCTAACAAATCCCAAACAGGATAAATAAAAAGAAGCCCATGCATAGAATACATAATAGTGAATTTACAGATAATTCAAAACAAAGAAAAAATCATAAAAATAGCCAAAAAGATAGAGTATGCCTCAAAAGGAACAAAACTTAGGCTAATTACTGGCTTTGCAATGGCAATGATGAAAGCATGAAGATGGTAAAGTGACATCTTTAGTATCTTGAAAGAAAGTAAATGCCAACCAAGAAAATAACCAGCAAAAATACCCTTCAAAAATGAAGGCAAAATAAAAGCTTTATAAATAAACCAAAACAAAGAGTTTCTAACAGCAGTCAGAAACCAAAGGAAATACTCAATTCTATGGGGCATTCTTCAGATAACAGGAAAATGATCTCAGATGGAAGACTGGGGATGAAGGAAGGAAAAGAAAGCAATTAAAGGTTAAATATCTATCTATAAATCAATACTGCATAAAATAATATTATCTTGTTAATTTATACTGACAACACAGGAGTCAAGAGGACTAGAGTAAAAGTATTTAAAGTTCTGGCATTATCTAAAGAGTATGTATAAGTATAAATTAATGTTAGCCTTTAGTAAGTCAAGACTGTATGCTATAATTACCAGATAACTATTAAGGAAGAGTAAGAGAGTAAAACTTCGAAGCTAATAGAGGGGCAAAAATAAGAAAATAATCAATCCTAAGGAAGAAAAAACTAACATAAACCAGATGGGGTATAAGAGAAGGAATGTGGTACAATGGTTATATCCAATATCAATAGCAGTAAGTACATTAATGTAAATAGTTTACATGAAACAATTAAAAAACAAAGATTTTTGGACTGGAAAAACCCAACTATATACTATTTACAAAAGACATATATGAAATATAAAGATACATAAAGACTGAAAGTAAAAGCATAGGGAAAAAATAACATGAAAACACTAAGCAAAAGAAAGCCATTATAGTTAAATTAATAACAAAATAGACTTTAAAGCAAAAAGCATTACAAGACATAAGCATCACTTAATGATATTTAAATTTTCTATGCATTTATTAAACAGACCTCAAAATAAATAATATTAAATTTGACAGAACTACAAGGAGAAATAAAAAAATACCTTCCATTTCAGTGTTAACACTCCTATCTCTATAACTGTAAATATTTAAAATGTTGAAAGGGAAAAAAAACACTAACCTAAGATTCTATACCCAGTGAAATAATCCTTCAAATGTGGAGGAGAAATAAAGAGTTTCTCAGACAAACAAAAACTGATGGAATTCAGCATCAGCAAACCTTTCCTTCAGGAAATGGTAAAAGATTTTCTTCAGGCAGCAGAAAAATGGTGCAGGCCTGCAACTCAGACCTACATAAAGGAAGAGCATTGAAAATGCAATGAATGAAAGTATAATGAAATCTTTTGTATTATTCTTAGTTGATGTAAAAGACAACTCTTTATCTAAAGTAATAAAATAACAGTGTATTGAATGATTGCAGGAAATGGATGAGTGAAATGAATAATGAACACTTAAGGTACCTGTACTACATATAAGTGAGGCAGAACAATGTTATCTGAAAATGTTCTTAGTTAAAAATGTAAACTTGAGGAAAATCATTGTAAAACTTTTAAAGAAATATAATTGATACACTGAGAGAAGACAAGTGGAATCATGTAAAATACTTAATTAAAACTAGAGAAGGCAGACTTCCCTGGTGGTCCAGTGGCTAAGACTCCACACTCCCAATGCAGGGGGCATGGGTTTGATCCTTGATCAGGGATATAGATCCTACATGCTGCAACTAAACTGAAAGATCCCACATGTCATAACTAAGACCTGGTGCAGGCAAAAATAAACTAGAGAAGGCAGAAAAAGAAGCCTCTGGCAACAAATAGAAAACAGTTATAAACATGGTTGATACTAAATCCAAATATATTGAGTCATTTTAAATATGAATGGTCTAAATACATCAATTAAAGATTGAAGCTATCAGAGTGAATTAAAAAAAAAAACAACTATATGCTGTGTACAAGAAGCCCACTTTAAATATAAAGAGTGAGTGAAAGTAAAAGCTGCTCAGTCATGTCCAACTCTTTTGAGACCCCATGGATTATATATGTCCATGGAATTTTCCAGGCCAGAATACTGGAGTGGATAGCCTTTCCCTTGTCCAAGGGATCTTCCCAACCCAGGGATTGAACCTAGGTCTACCCGCATTACAGGTGGATTCTTTACCAGCTGACCACAAGGGAAGCCCAAGAATACTGGAGTGGGTAGCCTATCCCTTCTACAGGAGATCTTCCCAACTCAGGAATCGAACTGGGGTCTCCTGCATTGCAGGTGAATTCTTTACCAACTGAGCTATTAGGGAAGCCCTGATAAAGAGTGAGAAGTTAAAAGTAAAGCAACAGAGAAAGATCTGCACTAGTCAAAAAAAAACCTGGACAAAAAAAGAAAGCTGGAGTAGTTACATAATTTTAGACAAAGCAGAACAAGGAAGATTATCAGAGATCAAAAGAGGCACTACATAATGATAAAGGGATCAATTCTGAGCAAAACATATAATAATCCTAAACATGTATATGTACATGACAAAAGTGTCAAAATATATGAAGTGAAAACTGATAGAGCTGAAAGGAGAAACAGACAAACCTATTATTATAGTTACAAACTTTAATGCCCCCAATCAGTAATTGACAGATTAAGCAGGCAGAATATCAATAAGGATCTAGCCAGAGAAGGAAATGGCAACCTACTCCAGTATTCTTGCCTGGAGAATTTCACTAACTGAGGAGCCTGGCAGGCTACAGTCCATGGGATCACAAAAAGTCAGACACGACTGAGCGACTAACACATAGTCTATCTGAACAGCATTATTAATCAACTTGATTTAATTCACATTTATAGAACATTCCATTCAACATTCAAGGTCATATAGAACATGAGCTCAAGAGTCCATAAAACCCACCTTAACAACTTTAAAAGAATAGAAATCATAAAAGTATGCTCTCAGTAGACTTAAACTAGAAATCAATAACAGGATAGACGGCGAACCCAAATATTTGGAAATTAAGCAACACATTTCTAAATAACATGAGTCAAAGAAGAATTCTCAACAGAAATTTAAAAATGCTTTGAACTAAATGAAAATACAACATATCAAAATCTCTGGGGTAAAGCAACAGCAACACTTAAAGGGAAATTTCTAGCTTAAACACATATATGGAAAAGAAGGCTATGCTTTCTTAGGAAACTAAAGAAAGAAGAGTAATTTAAGCCTAGTGAAAGTGAAAGTGAACGTCACTCAGTCGTGTCCGACTCTTTGCAACCGCATGGACTGTACAGGCCATGGAATTCTCCATGCCAGAATACCGGAGTGGGTAGCCTTTCCCTTCTCCAGGGGATCTTCCCAACCCAGGGATCGAACCCTAGAGCAAACAGTAAAAAAGAAATAACTAGAGACAAAATCAAAGGAAAGTGAAAACAGGAAAACAACAGAGGAAATCAACAAAACCAAAAGTTGGTTCTTTGAAAAGATAAAATTGTTAAATCTCTTATGAGGGTAACCAAGAAAACAAGAAAGACTCAAATTAACAATATCAGAAATGAAAGTGGGGTTATCACTCTTGATCCCATGGACATTAAGAAGGTAATGAAGTAATAACTATGAGAAATTCTATGCCTACAAATTAGATAACTTAAGATGAAATGGACTAATTACTCAAAAGATACAAACTCCTAAAACTCACACAAGAGGAAAAAGATAACCTGAATAGTTCTGTATCTATTAAAGAAATTGAATCAATAATTAATAACCTTCCAAAGATAGAAATCACTAGGACCAAATTCTGCCAAACATTTAAGGATCACCAGTAAACATTTAGAAATCACCAGTGAATTCTACCAAATATTTAAGTTAGAAATAATACCAATTCTCCACAATCTCTTCCATAAAACTGAAGTAGAGAACACCTGACTCATTCTGTGAGACCAATATTACCCTAATTCCAAAACCAGATAAAAGATACTACAAGAAAGGAAAACTACAGACCAGTATCACTAATGGACACAGACACAAATCCTCAACAAAGTATTATAAAACTGAATCCAATAATGTATAAAAAGTTATGTGCCAAACAACTGAAATTTATTCCAGGTATTCAAGGTTGATTCAACATTTGAAAATCAATCGATATAATCCACTACATGTTAACAGACTAAAAAAGAAAAAATATATGATATTATTTGATACAGAAAAAGTATTTGACAGACTCCAACAACCATTCATGATAAACGCTTTCAAGCTGGGAGTAGAAGGGAACTTTCTCAATTTGATAAAGAATATCTACATGGTGACTGAACAACAAAAACTACAAGAAACTAACATTATACTTAGTGATGAAAAAGGAGACACTTCACCTGGAGTGCCAGGAAGAGGACAAGGATGTCCTTTCTCATTGCTCCTATTGAACATCATACTAGAAGTCCTAGCTAGTGCATTAAGACAAAAAAGGAAATAAAAAGTGTACAGATTAGAACTGAGGAAATAAATCTATCTCTATTTGCAGATGACATGACGGTCTATGTAGAAAATGCCAAAGCATTGACAAACTCCTAGTCACAAGATCACAGGATATAAGTTAATATATAAATTTAATTGCTTTCCTATATACCAGCAATGAACAACTGGAATTTGATATTTAAAAGTGCATTTATAACAACATTCCCACAACACAGAATCTGACAAAAGACTCTTAAGTATATCACAAATGCAAGAAACTTCACTGAAAAGGATGGAAGAATAAGACACTGATATAGGTAACTGGAAATGAGTGGAGTCTGTTAAGACTAAAGACAAAATTTTCTCTATATATATTTTAAAACATATAAAGATGTATAATGTACATACATATATATATATATGGAGAGAGAAAGAGATGCATATAGATCTTCTTTCTTTATCAACTGAAAGGGCCTAGAAGCAATGATATCCAAATGGTAGGGTGTACACTTAACATCTAAATCTTGGCTTTTAGTACCATTCTCCAACCAAAGGTACCAGAGTCCCTTGGAGAAATGATTGATTCTAGGATCTGGGCAGGAAATATGCAAGATATGACTAGACCATTTTGTAGTGCCAGAAAGTTTTATAAAAACACACACACATGTACACAATGATGGGGGTATGTTAAATAGATGCAAGAGCCAACTCAAAGAACTTCCAGTGGCCAAAAGTGGAAAATTTGAGCAATGAAAATATATATAGTAGTATTATAGTCCAAAGTATATTAAATAAATGTGGAGAAATCAAATATGCAGAATTCCAAATAAATGTTGGAGATACTTCATCTTCAACAAGATTGAACATAATACCGCAGTCTTTTAAGTGTAGACTGTGCAGAGTGACTTTCTTCCAAAGAGTATAGTCTAGAAAGGGAGAAATAAAAGAGAAACTTTACCATGTAGAATCCTGAGACCACTACTTCAGCCAGGTGACCAACATTAACATCAACAGTGATAATATTGATAGTATATACCCTTTATATGATGCAATTTTGCCTGTTTGATCCTCTTCCCAAAAAAGCACTTAACACACCTGTCTAACCATAAGAGAAAAATCAAGCAAACTGAAATTGCGGTACACTATACAAAGTACCTGACCAGTGCTTCTCAAGAGTGTCAAGGCATCAGAAACAGGGAAAGTATGAGAAACTGTCACAGCCAAGAGGAACCTAAGGAGACATGATGACTAATTGTAAGATAACCTGGATGGGATCCTGGGACAGAAAAAAGACATTAAGGAAAAACTGAGGTACTCTGAATAAAGAATGTATCTTGGTTAATGATAATGTATCAACATTGGTTCATTGTGACAAACGCTTTGAGCTAAAAAGTAACGATGTTAATAACAAGTATGGGGTATGTGGAAACTGCATCTTTGTAATAATTCTGTAAACCTACAACTGGCCTAAAAGTTTAAAGAAACACTATAAGCAAATAAAAGGCTAAGGAAGAGCCAGAGGGGAAAAAAATCACATAGGTAGATGGGTCTGCTGAAATGATAAGCCAGGGCTTAACAGGAATTTCCTAGGAGACAACTTCTAAGAAAAAAGCGTCAGCAGATGAGATTAACAGGTGAGAACAGCACAGCATCTGGTCACAGATTTTTCTCCTGGTTCAATCTCCAGTATCTAAATCCAGTGCAGATGGCTGTATGCAGAAACACACACAAACCAACAGAATACTTGGAAAGGTATGTTTTATAAGAACTTTATAAATAGCAAGACCCAAGTGACAACTGGGTGCTACCCAGGTGAGTTAGGGTAACTTTACTGTAGAGAATTGTCCACCTTTCAGTAGTGACACGGTATTGCCTTAGACCATCATGGTCTCCAGCCCATCAGCCCAGTTGGTGGGAGCCTTAGGAGGGTACAGTACCCACAAGCAGAGGCATACCGCCCAAGAGTCATGACATTACCCCAGCTGGAGAGGGCCACCCACCCTACAGCTATCTGGACTTATTCCTGCACACACTTGAAACCTCCTCAGCCCTCTCCAAAACATCTGATGGGGCTCTGGCCCTGCTAGTGCAGGGGAGAGGGTGGGAAGCAGCTCACATACTCAGCATCTTATTGAATATTCTCCACAGCCCTGGAAGGCAAGTTTTATCCCCTATTCACTGATGCCAAGAGTCTCCCTTACAACAATGGATCTGTAATAACTGCCAAGTTGATTCTTGCACCTTTGAGTCCCAGAGGTAATGTGACTTTTACTTAGTTCACATCCTAGCAACACAAATTTTGTGTGTCTCCACTGCCTTCAGAAGGCACTTCACTGAATAATACTTGATTGCTTGGTATTGCTTTCCTATTTTTTTATCTTTCATTATTGCTATGATAAAAAGTAATCTGTGTTTTAAGAGAATATAAACAGATGAACAAAAAAACAGAAAAAAAAATCAGCCACAGATAACCACTGTTGATTTTTAGTAGACAGTTTTCAGTTTTTCCTGTACATGGATCACTAGTAAAGTATCTTTGTAGTTTTACAAAAATAGACTGATGCCATATATATGGTTCTGAAAACTATTTTTGTTTTTAATTTTACAATGCACCATAAACATTTTTCCATGCAATGGATGAAAATCTGCTACTGAAACACAGAGGGCTGCAGTTGAATAATGAGAGCGACACCTAAAGTATAGGATTAGCATAAGGTTAAATAAAGCACAAGGCCTGGGAAATGCCTGCCAGAGGCACTACACAAAAGGAATGTCTTCAAAGCCCCTTTGCGGGGCCCTACAGCCACCCCTGAGTTCCCTTGGGCCCCGTGGGTGGAAGGGGTCCTGTAAACTTTTTTGCATCCACATAAACCCCCCCAATTTCTGTTTGGTTTTCTTCACCTCATCCTCTACCCTGGCCATCTCATCAAATTCTCTTATCATCTCTTCATTGCTCAAATGCATATCATGTATGGCCTCCTTGTATTCCTTGAGACACTGAGCCAGCCCCTTGTTGGTTTTTCTTTTGGCCTTCCTGGGTACATCCTCCCCAGCTGGGCGCTTTCCGCCAGCCCTTAGTTCCCTTGGTTCGCTGGCTGGCTTGTCTTCTTTTGGTTTTCCCTCACTCACTGGCTTTCCTTCACTCTCTGGCTTCCCCTCACTCTCTGCCTTTCTTTCTTTTGCTTTTTCCTCACTCACTGGCTTTCCTTGGCTCTCTGGGTTTCCTTCTTTTGGCTTTGTCTCATTCTCTGGCCTTTCCTTAACCTTTAATATTTCCTCATCTGTCTTTCCCTTGTGATCTGTCCTTCCCTTGTTTTCTAACATTTCTTTGTCTTCCTTAGTAGAAGCTGCTCCTGGTTTTCCTGCATCCAGTGGCTGTTCTTTGTTTTCCATCTTGCCTTGGTTCTCAGGCTTTGCTTCATTTTCACTGCAGAGTTTTTCCATGTTGAGTGTCCCCTCCTTTTCCTGTCCTGGGAGTGGGGCGGGGGAAGAGAAGACAAAGAGGAGACAAGAGAGACTGAGGTTTTGGGGGTGAAATGCAGGTCCGGATAGTAGTAGTCATTTCTTGCCGTTTGTCAGGGATCTCCTGACCTGGCCTGGCCCTCCGTGAATGCCTTTTGCCCACCCTTTACCCCACCATTCCTCGTGCACACGTGAGACAACACTTCCCTGGCAGGCCCTGCCATTTTTCCCTATGCTTGCTCAGCGCGGCAGTGTGTAAATGTGTTGGGAAGTGGGCAGTGGGGCCCCCAATTCTTCGCGGGCGGTCCCTCCACACTCCCCACCCCTCTGGGTCCCTGTCCAGTGCCCTCCTCCTTCACTGACCTGCGGGGATTCTGGACAGGTTCCTCCTCTTTCTATAGCCCAGTAGAGAGCTGGGAACAACAGACACGTAGACCTGCAGACAGACAGGAGACCGGGGATGCGCATCGGTGAATGCACAGGGACTCGGGTCCCTTTCCAGAATCCCTGCCCTCCTCACCCAACGTTTCCCTCCCTCCACCTCCTCCGCCCCATGCACCCCAGCCGCCATTTCTTTTCACGCCTCGGGCGCCAGACCAGGATGTTTTTCCAAACTAATTTTGGATCTCTGCGTCCTTCTCTCCCAAAGGCAACTAGCCTCCCCACCCTTGAGGTCAACTTTCTACTCCACGCACAGAGTGGCAGAGAGGATTTATTTCCACTGCCTCACTGCTGGGGCGCCCCCTAGCTCACAATCTCCGGCTCCAAAATGGACGGAAGGCAGAGAAGAGGATGTGTAGAGAAAGGGGAATGGGTACTTGGGGTGTCCGCTTTCCCCTCCCTCCGCCCAATGGCCGCTTGCTCCCCCTTAGCCGTTTTCCCACCGCCATCACTAGCTACAGTCTGGCCAGCTCCCCTCGACCAGAACCCCATCCCCAACCTTTCTCCTTTCCGCGCCCGTTCCTCCTCCCCCATTCCGGTGTCCCACAGGCAGTGACGAGAACCCTCACACTGACCTGAAAGAACCAGGAGCAACAACTAGGGGCTCGCAGACGGCTCCGGGTCCGACAGCACCGAGGGAGGGCCAGTACCCGGACCGGTGCCCACTTCTGGGCCCAGCGGTCACGTGAGCGTCGCGTCACCCGAGCTCCGCCCCCCGTACCCCGCCCACCAGCCGGCG
Organism: Dama dama; assembly: GCF_033118175.1. Classification (NCBI taxonomy): domain Eukaryota; kingdom Metazoa; phylum Chordata; class Mammalia; order Artiodactyla; family Cervidae; genus Dama; species Dama dama. Next base: position 9,446,646 of record NC_083714.1, on the reverse strand, counting down.
TCTGCTAGCCGCCCACCGCCTCCCTCCGGCAGGTGCCTCTTAACCTCTCTGGGCCCTTTTGTCCTTTTCCTCTTGAGAAGTTGGTCAAAGAAATAATTTTAGTAAAAACCACAGAGGTGGGGACTTACCTGGCAGTCCAGTGGTTAGCACTCCGCGCTTCCATTGCAGCGGGCACGGGTTCTATCCGCGGTGGGAGAACTAAGATCCCACATGCTGCCTGGCGCCACCAAAACAAAACAAAACCTCAGAGGCTTTTTTTTTTTTTTTTTTTTAAATGGTTTGGGCAGTCTGGGGGAGGAGTCTAACTTTGCTCTTAAATTCCATTGAAAGAACATAGACTTACAAATGAAATCCTATGACTGTGAACTTTAATATTGTACAAAGAGTAGAATATTGCACTTTTAGGAAAAAATGTTACCGTCAAAGTGAAATTGTCCCTTTTTCCTGGTATGCAAAACATAAGTTTTCTAATCAATTAAATATTTAGATCTGAAAATGATTTTATATTTGAAACAAAATGAAAGAATGATTTTTATTTTTAAGTGAGAGACTGAATACATGGACAATGACCAGATGACAATAGAATTGTAACCCACAACCTCTGTAGCAAGCAGCCCCACAAGCCAAACCACAGCCTCTACAGCAATCTTCTGGACTTGATCAATGACTACCAGCCTTCCTATTTTTGCCCTGCTGCTAACTAGAGAAATCTAAATATGCTCCCCAAACCAATAACATAAAATACCTCTGGCTCACCAGCGTTTCACTGCCAACAACTTCCAATCAGAGAAAATATGGTCTTCCTGTTTTTCACTCTCAAGTTTTCCCATTGCCCTGCCTATCTTTAAGTCTCAGCCAAACACAAGTTAGGGTGGCTAACTCCCTTGTGAATAACAAGCTCTGAATAACTAGCTTCTGCTTCTGCATAAGCTTTTCGTGTAGAAGGTCTTTAAAAACATAATAAGTGAAAGTTGAACAATTAAGAACAGGATTGATGGATTTGATTACATAAAAACGTAAGAGATTGGGGACACATGCATTTCTCCCTGCTCTTTTTTCTAATTTTTTTAATTGAAGTATAGTTGCATTAAAACATTGTGTTAATTGTTGCTGTACACCAAAGTGACTGTTATGTATACATGTACATTCTTCTTCATATTCTTTTCCATTATGGTTTATCACAGGGTATTGAATATAGTTCCTGTGCTATACAGTAGCACCTTCTTTATGCATTCTATATATATCAGTTTACATCTACTAACCCCAAATTCCTGCTGCTATCCTCTCCCACCTCCCTCCCACCCCCGACCCCTCCCTGCTCTTGTAGAGTGTACTGGTAAAAATTTTCTGCAGGGCAATTTTGTAAATTGTTTAAAAATAAAAGTATTTGATATTTTGGTTCAGCAATTCCAACTCGAATATTTACCCATGGAGATAATTAATAAAATGCTAAAATAGAATCTTGTGTTTTAATGTTTTAAAATTCCCATACCAATTATTTATTATGCATTTATCCTGTGCTGGAATTGGGGCTACAGTAGTGATTCTGTAGGCTTTGTTTACAATGGGAAAAAAAGGAACATCACAGTTGTCCATCAGTACAGATATAGTTGTCTATCCCTTCGCCAGGGGGTCTTCCCCACCCAGGAATCAACCAGGGTTACATAATCTTCTTAGTATATTTGCTTACCCTGGTTATCTTTGGACATTTGGTTAGAAAAATAATCCTTTTATGTTGGGTGCTCAAAATGCAGTAAAAATAATGATTAACCATCCATAACCCGAAATTACTGTGGATGGTGTGACCCAAAGGATAACCACAGTATGTGGTATTGACCTGTGGAGCAGCAGTCCCCAACTTTTTTGGCAACAGGGACTGGTTTTGTGGAAGATAATTTTTCCATGGACCCTGACTAGGGCTGGTTTGGGAGTGAATCTCATAAGGAGGGCACAACCTAGATCTCTTTCATGCACAGTTCACAGTGGGGTTTGTGCTCCTGTGAGAATCTACTGCCGCCACTGACGTAACCAGAGGTGAAGCTCAGGCGGTAATGTGAGTTATGGGGAGCAGCTGTAGGTACAAATGAAGATTCCCTCGCTCACCTGCTATTCACCCCCTGCTGTTTGGCCCATTCCTAACAGGCCACAGACCAGTACTGGTCCATGGCCCAGGGGGTTGGGGACCCTTGCTCTAGAGAATACCACCTATGTGCTAGGCACTGTGCTAGTTACCTTATGTTATCTGGTGTGGATTTCATTTATACTTGATGGAAAAACTCATACTTCAGTGAAGCAGAATGATTTATAAAGCTACAAGCTTAACTCGCTGTAGTACTGAAATAAAGACAGTAAGAGGAACAAAACATCTCCAAGTATAAAAGTTTTTAGTATATGATAAAGAAGCATTTCTGTTCAGTAGTGAGGTATAGGTTATTATGGAAAGTAAATTTGTATAATTATTTAAATAGTTAAAGAAGATGAAGAGCCTTATTTTCTGACAAACACTCAATTTCTTTTCAGATCAAGAAAAATAAAATGAAAAGTTTCTAGATTGGAAGGGAAGAAGTAAAAACTATCTCTATTTACAAATGATATGATCACACATATAGAAAATCCCAAGGAATTCACTAAAGAACTATGAGAATGAAAGAGTTCAGCAATGTGGCAGAAATACAAGATCAATAAACAAAAATTGAGTGTGTTTCTATATACTAGCAATGAGTAATTCAAAGAGGAAAGAAAAGTAGCATTTCCATCTAAAATATCAAAAAGAATAAAATACTTAGAAATAAAATTTGAAAGTCCAAGAATTTTATACTGAAAACTATAAAACGTTGTTGAACAAAATTAAAGACTACATAAATAAATGGAAAGTTATCCTATGTTTCATAGATTGGTAGACTTCGTATCATTAAGATGGGCAATATTTCCTAAATTGATCTACAGGCTCAACACAACCTCTCTCAAAATCTCAGATGGTTTCTCTGCAGATTTTGACAAGCTGATCCCAAAATTCATACAGAAATGCAATGAACTCAGAATAGACAAAAATAATCTTGAAAGAGAAGGATAAAGTTTGAGGTCTCCCACTTTCAAGTTTCAAAACTTAACCATAGATCTACAGGAATCAGGACAATGTGGCACTGGCAGAAGGACATACAGACCAACAGAATTGAGAATACATAAATAAAGCCTCAGATTTACAATCAATTGGTTTTCAACCAGAATGCCAAGAAAATTTAGTGCTTAAAGAAGAGTCTTTTTAGCAAATGATGGTGAGACAACTAGATATCCACATGCAAAAAATGAATTTGGACTCCCACACCACACCGTATACAGAACTTAAAATAAATGAAGTCCTAAATATAGGAGTTAAAACTATTAAACTCTTAGGAGAAAATAAAGGTGTAACTCTTCATGATCTTGGATTAAGTGATGATTTCTTCAGTATGACACTAAAAGTTCAAGTAATAAAAGAAATATAGAAAAATGGGGCCTCGCCAAAATGGAAAACTTTTAAATTTAAACAATACAATTAATAAAGTGAAAACACAACCCACAGAAAATTTTTGAAAGTAATATGCCTGATAAGGGACTTATATCTAGAATATACAAAAAGCACTTACAACTCAATTAAAAATAGGCAGGGAATTCCCTGGTTGTCCAGTAGTTAGTACTGTGTTTACTTTCACTGCCAAGGCCATGGGTTCAGTCCCTAGTTGGAACTTAGATCCCACAAGCCTCGTGGTGCAATGAATAAATAAATAAATAGAAATGGTCAAAGATCTGAATAGATATTTCAGCAAAGAAAATGTATAGAAAACCAATAAGCATGATGTTCAACATTATTAGCTGCCAGGGTAATGCAAATCAAAACCACAATGAGATACCACTTCATATCCATATAATAAAAAGGCAGATAATAACAAGCATTTGCAAATACGTGGAGAAATTAGAACCATCACTCAATGATGGTGGGAATGGGAAATGGTGTACCTGTAGAAAACAGGCTGTCTGGCAGTTTCTCAAAATGTTAAACATTAAGTTATTGTATGATTTGACAATTCCACTTCTAGATAAATGGGAAAATATCACACAAAAACTTATATGCAAATGTCCTTGGCAGCATTACTCATAATAATTAAAAGGTGGAAATATCCCTAATGTTCATGATCTGATGAATGGATAAAAAAAAAAAATGTGCTATAATAATGGAATACTATTTTTCAGTAAAAATGGAATAAAGAGCTGATACATGCTAATGGGCACATGAAAAAATACTTAACCTCACTAATCATCAGAGAATTACAAATAAAAACAACAATGAGGTATCATCTCACCTGTCAGAATGGCTATTATTAAAAAGATAACAAATAACAAGTGTTGGCAAGGATGTGAAGAAAAGGGAGCCCCATTGTTGGCGGGGATGTAAATTGGTGCAGCCACTATGAAAAGGGCTTCCCAGGTGGCTCAGTGGTAAATAATTTGCCTGCTGGTGCAGGAGATGCAGGAGATGTGGATTCAATCTCTGGGTTGGGAAGATCCCATAAAGGAGGAAATGGCAACTCACTCCAGTATTCTTGCCTGGGAAACAGAGGAGCCTGGTGGGCTACAGTCCCTGAGGTCCCAAAGAGTCAGACACGACTGAGCATGCATCCACTATGGAAAACACTATAGAGATTCCTCAAAATATTAAATATAGAACTACCATATGATCCAGCAATTCCACTTCTGGGTATTTATCTGAAGAAAACAAAAACATTAATTAGAAAAAATATATGCACCCATATGTTCATTGCAGCATTCTTTACAATAGGCAAGATAGGGAAGCAACCAAAGTGCCCATCAATAGATGAATGGATAGAGAAGATGTGATATATAATGGAATATTACTCAGCCATGAAAAAAGAATGAATTCTTACCATTTATAGCAACATGATTTGATCTAGGTGGTATTATGCTGAATTAAATAAATCAAAGACAAATGTTGTATGATTTCACTTATATGTGGAATCTAAAAACTAAAACAAATGAATAAACATAACAAAACAAACAGTTACATATACAGAGGACAAACAGGTGGGTGCCAAAGGAGAGGGGAGTTGGGGGAGGAAAGAACTAAGTGAGAGAGATAAAGAAGTACAAACTTCATGTTGCAAAATAAATGTCACCAGTATGAAATATGCAGTGTGGAATATAATCAACAACTATGTAATATATTGGTATAGTGACATATTGTGATTTGACTTATTGCAGTGGTCATTTTGAAATGTTTAGAAATTCCAAAGCACTATGTCGTGTAACAGGAACTAACTCAGTGTTGTAGGTCAATTAAACTTCAAAAACAAATAAAGAAAAAGAGATCAGATTTGTGGTTACCAGAGTGGGGAAGGGTGAAAGAGAATTGGATGAAGGCAGACAAAAGGTACAACTTCCAATTATAAGATATGTAAGCTGTTGTTGTTTAGTTGCAAAGTCATGTCTGACTTTTTTTTGACCCCACAGACTGTAACTCACCAGGCTCCTCTGTCCATGGGATTTCCCAGGCAAGAATACTGGAGTGGGTTGCTATTTCCTTCTCCAGGGGATCTTCCCGACCCTGGGATCCAATCTGTGTTTCTTGTCTCCTGCATTGGCAGGTGAATTCTTTATCATTGAGCCACCAGGGAAGCCCAAGATAAATAAGTAGTAGGGACGTAATGTACAAGATAATATATTTAACACTGCCATATGTTATACATGAATAATAAGAGAGTAAATCTTGAATTCTCATCACAAAAATTTTTTTCTATTTCTTTGATTTTGTATCTACTTAAGATGATGCATGCTACGCTAAGTCGCTTCAGTCATGTCCGACTCTGTGCGACCCCATAGACAGCAGCCCACCAGGCTCCTCTGTCCACAGTATTCTCCAAGAATACTGGAGTGGGTTGCCATTTCCTTCCCCAGAGGATCTTCCCTTCCAACCCAGGGATCGAACCCAGGTCTCTTACATTACAGGCAGATTCTTTACCATCTGAAACTTATACAGTATTATATGACAATTATATCTCAGCAAAACTGGAAGAAAATAATAGTGGAATAACAATAATAAAGAACCTAGCAGCTGAATACTTTCTGAATATAAATGATTATTTTAATCTGCTAATTTTTGGAGTAATTTGTTATGCACCAATAGTAACCAGAACAACCTATATAAAGGAAATGAAAATACCAGGTTTGATAATAGATAGTGCACAAAGCCTAAAATATTTACTATCTGGTCCTTTACAAAGAAATTTTGTCAACCCAGGTCCTAGACCAAAGGAAACAACTAAACCTCTACCACCACCACAACCATTACTATTAAGATATGATGTTGAGTAAGTACTAATATTCATGCATTTCAGGGTAAATTTCAGGTAACATTTTATTCATTTAAGAGGGTAACTTTAATATAATTTTAATCTTACAAAAAATCATTGCATGTATTTTTGAAACAACTAATTCTTGAGTACTGAAAACCCATGCAGTAAAAGTTGATGGCCTAGTGGGAAGAGCCTAGAATTCAGACTTGGAACTTAAAAAAATATATTTAACCTCTTTTAGGCCCAGTTGGTTTGCCCATCCATCTGTTAAATGGGAGAATGAATAGCAGTCAAAAGACTTGACAGTGGACTTCCCTGGTGGTCTAGTTGTTAAGAATCCACCTGCCAATGCAGAGGATGCAGGTTTGATCCCTGGTCTGGGAGGATCCCACATACCTTGGAGCAACTAAGCCTGTGGGCCACAACTACTGAGCCTGCATGCCCTTTCCACAGAAAGGGGGGCCACTGCAATGAGAAGCCCTCACACTGCAACTAGACAGTGGGCTCTGCTCGTCACAACTGGAGAAAGCCCGCTCATAGCAAAAGAGACCCAGCATAGCCAAAAATAAAAAAATTATTTTAAAAAAAGAATCCATTTCTAAAAAAAAGACTGACAGTAAAGTGTTGGCAAGGATAGAGAATAACTGGAACCCACATATGTACTCTAGGTGGAAGTATAAATTTATATAGCCACTTTAGAAAACAATGTCTACTAAGGCTAGACATTCATGTACATTTTGACTCAGCAGTTGCAGTCTTGGTATATTTCCACAGAAATATGTCTTTGTGTCCACCAAAAGATATGAAGAAGACTGATTGGTAAGCTTAAAACGTACAGCAATGCAAATATCCATCAAGCAAAAAAGAGTGTTATAATCCTATAATGCGTTATAATACAGACATGAAAATGAGCAAACTACAAACACAAACAACATGGGGTAAACATCACAAATATAACACTGATACTTCCACTGTAAATCCTTCTCTCTCTCCTGCCTACAAAAGCACTTAGCAGAGGAGTCACAAATGGAGGCAGATTTGTGGCCACAAGAAAGAATTTAGGGAGAGGGAAAAGCAGAAGCAGACCCTGGAACTCAACCTGATGTGTGACATTCCCAACTGTTGGAGTTTATTAAGGGAAAAACATTATGCATTTTATGCTTATATATTTTAATTTGGATTAATTCCCCAAGTGGAGGCTGAGATGGGTCAAGGAAATTAACACTGTATTAGCTTTTATTTATTTTTTATTATTTTATTTATTATTTGTTGAATCATGAAGTAAACAAGGGAGTTCCAGAAAAAATTCTACTTCTGGTTCTTTGACTACCCTAAAGCCTTTGACTGTATGGATCACAACAAACTGTGGAAAATTCTTAAAGAGATGGGAATACCAGACCACATACCTTTCTCCTGAGAAACCTGTATGTGGGTCAAGAAGCAACAGTTAGAACTGTACTTGGAATAATGGGCTGATTCCAAATTGGGAAAGGAATACAACAAGGCTGTGTACTGTCACCCTGCTTATTTAAATTCTTTGCAGAGAACATCACACGAAATGCCAGGCTGGATAGAGCACAAGCTGGAAACAAGATTGCCAGGAGAAATACCAACAGCCTCAGATATGCAGATGATACCACTCTAATGGCAGAAAGTGAAGAAGAGCTAAAGAACCTCTTGATGAAGGTGAAAGAGGAGAGTGAACAGCTTGCTAAAAACTCTTCATTAAAAAAGCTAAAATCATGGCATCCAGTCCCATCATTTCATGGCAAATAGATGGGGGGAAAGTGGAAACAGTGGCAGATTTTATTTTCTTGGGCTCCAAAATCACTGCAGATGGTGACTGCAGCCATGAAATTAAAAGATGCTTGCTCCTTAAAAGGAAAGTTATGGCGAATCTAGACAGCATATTAAAAAGCACAGACATCACTTTGCTGACAAAGGTCCATATAGTCCCTAACCCATTCCAGTACCCTTGCCTGGAAAATCCCATGGACGGAGGAGCCTGGTAGGCTGCAGTCCATGGGGTTGCGAAGAGTTGGACACGACTGAGTGACTTCACTTTCACTTTTCACTTTCATGCATTGGAGAAGGAAATGGCAACCCACTCCAGTACTCTTGCCTGGAGAATCCCAAGGTCGGAGGAGCCTGGTGGGCTGCCGTCTATGGGGTCGCACAGAGTCAGACACAACTGATGCGACTTAGCAGCAGCAGCAGCAGCATGGTCAACTACATCACTAGTCATGTACAGATGTGAAAGTTGGACCATAAAGAAGGCTGAACACCAAAGAATTGATGCTTTCAAATTGTGGTGCTGGAGAAGACTCTTGAGAGTCCCTTGTATTGCAAGGAGATCAAACCAGTAAACCCTAAAGGAAATCAACCCTGAATATTCATTGGAAGGACTGTTGCTGAAGCTCCAATACTTTGGCCACCTGATATGGAGAGTCGACTCATTAGAAAAGACCCTGATGCTGGGAAAGATTGAAAGCAAAAGGAGAAGGGGGTGACAGAGGATAAGATGGTTGGATGGCATCACCAACGCAATGGACATGAGTTTGAGCAAACTCCAGGAAATAGTGGAGGACAGAGGAACCTGGCATGCTGCAGTCCATGGGGTCAGAAAGAGTGGGAAATGACTTAGCGACTGAACAAATAGCTTTTCTTTTAAATTATTTCCTGTCAAGCAGATTAATGCAGAGAAACAGTTTCTATAAGCTTCTGATAGGTCCAAACACTCAAAGGCTAATACCATGTCTGATAGACCAGACACAAGAGAGAGATTTGGGAGATCACCTGGGTCCTGGTGTCGGTTCTTACCCAGTAGCTATGTGACCTTGGGTAATGCCCTTTACCTCTCTGTGAAGATCCCATCTGGGAAAAGACATTGTGTTCCTATATGGGATAGAATTCACTATGCCAGTCGAATTATTTTAGCAAGAGCAATAACTGAGTCTTATGATTTCTTACAACAAAATTCCCAGTGGTGTATGACAAAATATCTGGTCAAATATCATGTCTTCCCAACGTTATATGGTCCCCACCTAACTCCAGTTCCCAAGAGGTGACATTTTTCACACTTACCTCTGTGTAAGGAACATTTTTAAGGAAGACTTAGTTACATCATAGACAGGTTTCCAGATTTCAGAAGAATTCTAGGGCACCAGCAGAGGTGGTGAGCAGCAGGACTGGCCGAGTCACAACCCCTAGATGGACGCTAGGCAGCATGGCAAGGGCTGGATTGACAGCCAGCTAGAGGGGAGTATAGAGCTTCATGCTCCGCTTGTGCTCACCAATAATCCTAGATTTGCTTTTAAAGTCCTTTTTATTAAGAAGAAAGCATAAATGTCCACTTTTTCAAGCTTTCTTCCCCTCCACCCAACACTCATTTCATCCCCTTCTTATTCAGGAGCGACTGGTCATAATCAAGAAGGAGGAGGCCGATGATGGGTTAGGAATCAGGGCCAACCCCATCGTATTGGTCTCTGTCTTGGGATGAAGTTTTCATCCTGTCAAGTTAATATTTTGGGTTTTATTTTGTCAGGCATACATGCTGGGTGATGAAAAAAATAAAATAACTTTAATATTCAGATAGCTTGACGAAAAAGATCGTGGGGGAGAGTCATATTTCTCTTGATCTATTACCATCTATTAATATAATTAATACCATTGTATTAATATAATCAAGAGGCAGGTCCTTCACTGGCTGAACTAGTGGAGAATGGGACATGAACTACTCTCACTGGATTCTCTCATTCTCAGAATGACACATAATTGCAGATCATGAAGGCTTATGTTTTTAAAAATGAAAGATTATAGACCAGAAAAGAACAAAAACAAATAAATCTGAATGAAATATAACAGTAATTTCAGAATCTTGGAGACTTAACAAAGATATTATTTTTTGAAAATTTTGATTTTTCTCTTTCTGGGCATTTTGTTGCTGTTATTTATTAAAATGAATTCAAAAGAAGTTTATGGTATTTTTATTCTGTTGACACTGTTTCTCCCTGATTCACACTTGCAGTATGTTATTTACTGTAGTTACAGCTGGTGGCTGAGGGTAAAGCATCTGCCTGCAATGCGGAAAACCTGGGTTCGATCCCTGGGTCGGGAAGATCCCCTGGAGAAGGAAATGGCAACCCTCTCCAGTACTCTTGCCTGGAAAATTCCATGGACGGAGGAGCCTGGTAGGCTACAGTCAATGGGATCACAAAGAGTCGTACATGACTGAGCAACTTCACTTCCCTTATTTAGCCTTTTCCAAAAACACAGCATCAGAGCATGATTGTTCCTCATTCTCCCATCAGGTTAAAAGTCAGATGTACTTATTATCCCCATCAGTCTTTAACATCAAGCCAGGTTTGTCTCTTTATTCACCAAATTCACCTGTCTCAATCACCCCTGCACTCTCAGCTGAATTATCGGGCATTTAAATGTTATTTTATTAATGCTTCTGTTTATTTCCTGAATTTACAAGTGCGAAACAGCCAAAACATACAACTGTCCTAATGGATTCAATATATCAAAATGCCTTCTAACACAATATGTATGAGACCAATGTGCTACAATAACTTTAGTAAAAACATTTGTATGGCATAGTGAGAAATATTGGCGTTTTGAAGCAACAACAATTAGCATGATCCAAAGTGACTTAGTGAATGTTTTTTTGGAAAATATCCATAGCTCTTTCCCTGAACACACAGCTCTGAAAAGAACCTTCACTTTCCCCAAATTAATTTTGATGTGTAGGTCAATCACATGGCATCCCACCCCACCAGGTGGATTTACTTGTTGCTGATTTTGCGAGTTTGTCTAGGTCTTTGCAGTAAAATCCTTTTTTCAAGTTCTTTTATAAGATTTTTCTAATATTTCTAATGTTTTTCTAATATACCAGATAAGTTATTCCTGATGAGAAAGTCAAATTTTGTGCATCTGGTCTCTAAAGATGGTAATTTTAGTATCTGACCATGAAACAAACATCATGTTAGCAAAGGAGACTAATTAAGGTTTTTTCCCTTTAACATTGTAAAGTGAATCATTTGTAATTTACTCAGTTTGAAATATTTTGTCTGTTTGGCTCATCTTTTCCCATACCAGATATAATTGCTAATCATTTATACAGAATTTTTATATCCTTATTTATAAATGTGACAACTCAAAACTCTTTTTAGTGTACTCTTTTCATATTATGCTACGCTAAGTTGTTTCAGTCATGTCCAACTCTTTGCAGCCCTAATGGAGTCCACCAGGCTCTTCTGTCCATAGGATTTTCCAGGCAAGAATACTGGAGTGGGTTGCCATGCCCTCCTCCAGGGGATCTTCCCAACCCAGGGATTGAACCCGTGTCTCTTATGTTTCCTGCATCAGAAGGCAGGTTCTTTACCACTAGTGCCACCTGGGAAGCCCCCTTCATATTCTATTTCTTTTAAATAAAAATGTAATTTTCTTCATTATCTGACACTACTTCATTAACAACAACAAAAATGTTTGTGTCTGTGCCAAGTCTCTTCAGTTGTGTCCAACTCTTTGTGACCCTATGGAGTGTAACCTGCCAGGTTCCTCTGTCCATGGGGATTCTCCAGGCAACAATACAGAGTGGGTTGCCATGCCGTCCTCAAGGGGATCTTCCCAACCCAGGGATCGAACCCGCATCTCTTATGTCTCCTGCATTGGTGGCGGTGGGGGGAGGGGGCGATGTGTGCGGTTCTTTACCATGTGAGCCACCAGGGAAGCTTAACAACAAAAATACTTAAGTATTAGACCATTAAGAAATGGTCTGACATTAATACATTTGGATACTTGGCCATTTGGGATGGCAGTTCCTTGGTGACCTCAATTTCTTCCATTTCCTTAATCCTTAAGTCTTTTTGTGGGGAGGGGAGAGGGTTTAATTTCTGTGATTTATACTTTCCACACACCCACACATTTTTCCAAGATTCTCCAATTAAAATAAACAAATTAATTTTAAAAAATTTTCAATGTATCATCACAAATGTTTGAAAGAAACATCCTTTGTACAGAATAATACTTTCTGTATTATTCCTTTTCTCTCACTAAGAAGGTTACTTAGATGTGTAATCTTTTCCCCCCAGGCAACAACTCTCATATTTATTCACCAAGTATACATTTAAGGCTGTTTTTCTGGGATTAAAGCATTGTCAAGAAAAAAACATTTATCTTGGTTGACTTTTAAGGATATTTTACTTTTCTATAAATATGTTTAGTTCTGTTTGTGTTTTATATTTGGAGACTGGTTTTGCCATTTTTCCTTTTATTCCAATTCACTGAGGTTTTTGTTCAGAATTGGAGGCAGTGGCTTGCCAGACTGGTCCCATTTTCCAGGAGCTCCTTCCCTAGGTTGGAGAGTTACTGTTCAAGCTAGGGTTGCTTAACCAGGCTTATAAATACTCAGTTGGTGCACAAATGGCCCAAACATGGCCTGCATCCTTCCTCTGGCATTATGGACCTGGTTTACAGAAGTCAGACTCTCAAAGACCTGAAGCTGAATTTTCTTCAACTTAGGTGCTATCGATGGCTCCTGCAAAGTGCTCTCTAGGCCTAGGTGAAGGCTACAGAAGCATTTAGATAGTCTGATTATTCCTTATGTTTCATTTGGCTTTTGCCAGGTAGAACTACCCAATCACATATAACTACATTAGGTTATTGACGGGGTTTCCTGCATTACATTTCATTCAATCAGATGTTAGTTGCTCAGTTGTCTCTGACTCTTTGTGACGCCATGGACTGTAGCCCCCCTGGTTCCTCTGTCTATGGAATTCTCCAGGCAAGAATACTGGAGAGGTTAGTTTCCCTTCCCTAAGGGATCTTTGTGACCCAGGGATCAAACCTGGGTCTCCCACATTGCAGGTGGATTCTTTACCATCTGAGCTAGCTCCTTATTGCAAAATTCAGAATTACATTGAAGAAAGTAGGGAAAACACTAGGCCATTCAGTTATGACCTAAATCTAATCCCTTACAATTATACAGTGGAAGCAACAAATAGATTGAAGGGATTATCTGATACAGAGTGCCTGAAGAACTGTGGATGGAGGTTCATAACATTGTGCGGGAGACAGTGACCAAAACGTCCCAAAGAAAAAGAAAAGCAAAGCAAAATTGTTGTCTGAGGCAGCCTTGAACTTCCCTGGTGGCTCAGATGGTAAAGAATCCACCTGCAGTGGGTGAGACCTGGATACGATTACTGGGTTGGGAAGATCCCCTGGAGGAGAGCATGGCAAGTCACTTTGAAAACAGACTATGATGAACACATAGAGATAGTATAGTAGATATCACAAGCACAGATAACTCCCTAGGGTTTTGTGACTTGGTTTCCTGTACTTCATTTCATCCAGTCAGATGTTGCATCTGCACAAGGCTTAATTTGCATACAATATATAAATATGGAAAATACGCTTGCCACTGCCTTTCTCTTTCTCTAAATTTCTATCCTTCCCAGTTGAGCATTCCTCTGTCTATCTTTGCCCAGAAGGCTGGCAAGAAAGCCACTTCTAGCACAGACAAGGATAGATGAATAGAGATAGCACAGCAACAATAGCAAGCACATATAACTCCCTAGAACGTTTTGACAAGTTTTATTTGCATTGCGTAAAATTAGATGTAGCTTGTATGCAAGGCCTTATTTGCATACAGCATATATAAACAGACCCTATAGATCTCCATTGCCTTACTTTTTCATTCCAAGATACTGTAAAGGTCTGTCCTTCTTAACTGAGCATTCCTCTAAGTCTGTCTTTGCCCAGAAGGGTGGCAAGAAAGCTATTTCCAAAACAGGGAAGAATAGATGGATTGAGATAGTCCAGGAACTATTGCAAGCACATATAACTTTGTCAGCTTTTGTGACAGGATTTCTTGTACTGCATTTCATCCAATGAAATATTACCTCTACACAAGGCCTTATTTGCATTTGTTGTGGTTCAGTTGCTCAGTCATGTTCCACTCTTTGCAACCCCATGGACTGCAGCATACCAGGCTTCCCTGTCCTTCACCATGTCAGGGGGCATGCTCAAACTCATATTCATTGAGTCGGTGATGCCATCCAGCCATCTTGTCCTATGTCATACACTTCTCCTCCTGCCTTCAATCATTCCCAGTATCAGGGTCTTTTCTAATGATTCACTCTTCTTCATCAGGTGGCCAAAGTATTGGAGCTTCAGCTTCAGCATCAGTTCTTCCAATGAATATTCAGGACTGATTTTCTTTAGGATGGATTGGTTTGGTCTCCTTGCAGTCCAAGGGACTCTCAAGAGTCTTCTCCAACACCACAGTTCAAAAGCATCAGTTCTTCAGTGCTCAGCTTTCTTTATGGTCCACCTCTCACATCCATACATGACTACTGGAAAAACCATAGCTTTGACTATGTGAACCTTTGTCGGCAAAGTAATGTCTGCTTTTTAATATGCTGTCTAGGTATGTCATAGCTTTTCTTCCAAGAAGCCAGCGTCTTTTAATTTCATGGCTGCAGTCACCATCTGCAGTGATTTTGGAGCCCAAGAAAATAAAGTCTGTCACTGTTTCCATTGTTTCCCTATCTATTTGCCATAAAGTGATGGGACCAGATGCCATGATCTTAGTTTTTTGAATGTTGAGTTTCAAGACAGCTTACTTACATCAGTTCAGTTCAGTTCAGTCACTCAGTTGTGTCCAACTCTTTGCGACCCCATGGACTGTAGAACACCAGGCTTCCCTGTCCATCACCAACTCCCAGAGCTTGCTCAAACTCATGTCCATCAAGTCGGTGATGTCATCCAACCATCTTATCCTCTGTTGTCCTCTTCTCCTCCCACCCTCAATCTTTCCCAGCATCAGGGTCTTTTCCATTGAGTTAGTTCTTTGCATCAGGTGGCCAAAGTATCAGAGCTTCAGCTTCAGCATCAGTCCTTCCAATGAATATTCAGGACTGATTTCCTTTAGGATTGACTGGCTTGATCTCCTTGCAGTCCAAGGGACTTTCAAGAGTCTTCTCCAACACCACAGTTCAAAAGCATCAATTCTTTGGTGCTCAGCTTTCTTTATAGTCCAACTCTCACATCCATACATGACTACTGGAAAAATCATAGCTTTGACTAGATGGACCTTTGTTAGCCAAGTAATGTCTCTGCTTTTTAATATGCTGTCTAGGTTGGTCATAGCTTTTCTTCCAAGGAGCAATCATCTTTTAATTTCATCAAAAGACACTTATTTGCATACAGTGTATACCCCTTGCTCTTTCATTGCAAGATACTGTAAAGCTTTGCCCTTTGTAACTGAGCATTCCTCTGAGTCTATCTTTGCCAGGAAGGGCGGCAAAGAGGACCCTTCTGAAAGAGAGAAGGGAAAGATGGATAGAGATAGCCTAGATTGCAGTCACATATGAAGCCTGTGACTCCTTAACAGAGTTTCCGGTATTGCATTTAATCCACTCAGATGTTGCCTGTATGCATGACCTTATTTGAATATAGCATATATGCATAGACAGCAGTGATCACCACCACCTTATTCTTTTATTCCAAGGTACTGTAATGGTCTGTCCCTCGTGGCTGAGCATTCCTCTATGTCTATCTTTGCCCTGAAGGTTGGCACGAAAGCCACTTCCAAAGCAGAAAAGGATAGAGTGATAGAGATAGACCAGTTACTATTGCAAGGATATATAACTCTCTTGTGTCTTGTGACAGGGTTTCTTGTATTGCATTTCATCCAATCAGAAGTTACCTGCATGCAAGTCCTCATTTGCATATGTATATAAATGGAAAGCACTCACACCACTGCCTTTCTATTTTATTCCAAGATACTGCAAATGTGTGTCTTTTGTGGCTGAGCATTCTTCAAAATCTATCTTTGTCAAGAAGGGCATCATGAAACCCGCTCCCAAAACAGAGAAGGGAAAAATGAATTGAGATACCCTACTAACTATTACTCCATGTGTATCTACAAGGGTTCCTTGGTAGCTCAGATGGTAAAGAATCTGCCTGCAATGCAGGAGACCCAGGTTTGATCCCTGGGTCAGGAAGATCCCCTGGAGAAGGGAATGGCAACCCACTCCAGTATTCTTGCCTGGAGAATCCCATGGACAGAGGAGCCTGGCAGGCTACAAGTCCATGGGGTCGCAAAGAGTTGGACACGAGTGAGCAACGTTCACTTCACTTCACCTCATATCTACAAGGATCTGAAGTTGATTCACTGTAATATTGGTATTTATTTAAATGTCTTGCACAGCATCAATTATTTTCTTAACAATATCATTTCAAGTGTGTCTGGCTATGCCTCCCTCATTGCCTGCTCAACCTAGTGTTCCTTCTTCACCTCCAGTGAGATCCTCACCTCCATGCACTTGCTGTTGAGCATGGTGGTTGAAAAACCGGCCATTTCCAAGGCCAGCAAGGCAGTCATCAGGTACACATCTTGTAAATGAGCTGCCTCAGGACCACCTGAGCATTGCAGGCTGAAGGCTCTTTTCAGAGCCAAGGCAGTTTTCTTTATAAGAACTGTATTCTGGTAAACTTTGATCTACTTTATTTTTACAGCGTGGTATCCTGCTAATTTTACAACTTTTTTTTTTCTTTTTTTTTTTACAGAGAGCTGAATATTGGACTTCCCGTTTGGCCCACTGATAAGGAATCTGCCTGCAATGCAGGAAATGTGTGTTCAATCACTGGGTAGAGAAGATCCCCTGGAGAAGGAAATGGCTACCCACTCCAGTATTCTTGCCTAGGAAATCCCCTGGACAGTGAAGCCTGGAGGGCTACCGTCCATGGGGCTGCAAAACAGTTGGACACTTTTTGTTTAGAGACTAAACAACAACAAAATATTATCGATTTTATTTTAGCATATCTATGATTTAATTTGGTCAAAATGAAATAGTATGTTTTATTCAATAATGTTTCATTATACCACTTTCCTGAAGACTGAGTTCTTTTATTTTTATAGGTCAACCTTTCACAAGGTTTGTAAGATAATGTCATTTACCTTTTCCACTCTTATTTTCTCATGAATGTATGGCAAAATTTTCTAGAGATGCACTGTGTGTCTGTGTTAGTCACTCAGTCATGTCCAACTCTTTGTGACCCCATGGACTGTAGCACACCAGGCATCCTTGTCCTTCACTATCTCCTGGGGCTTGCTCAAACTCATGTCCATTGAGTCCTTGATACCGTCCAGCCCACTCATCCTCTATCACCCTCTTCTCCTGCCCTCAGTCTTTCCCAGCATCAGGGTCTTTTCCAATGAGTTGGCTCTTTGCATCATGTGGTCAAAATATTGGAGCTTCAGCTTCAGCATCAGTCCTTCCAATGAATATTCAAAGTTGAAATGAACTATAATTCTGAAGGAACATAGATCACATTTATTTAAATTTTTAGCTGTAGTCACTGAACTTGACTTTATTTTTTGCCTTTTTAGATTATAAACCATATGGAGCTAATTATCATTCCCACATTAATTTCAATGTGTCAAAGAGTTGGGCAAATGTGTTTTAAATATATATTGAATATTATATTTATGCTCCTCAGTACTCTCACTGTTTATCATAATATCTTCCGTATATACTGCTTCATGATGGATTATCAATATAAATAATTTATGTGTGGTTTAATATGCCTCACAGCTGGACAAAGTGAAATCCTTTGCATTCCACTCCCCAAAGGTAACCACTGCTACTGTTTGATTGGTACTTGGCATACAATTTTCTATGTATATTGAAATACACATACATAAATTGATACATTGGTCTGCTCATCAACTGATTTACTAATCTGTTAGATATGAAATTGGAATCACAGAATAACACTGATCTGCTACTCACATTCTTCACTTAACAAGATGTGTGCTTTTAAATTGTTTTCATTAAGGTATAATTTAGACAAAATAAAATTCACTCCTTTTAGTGTCCAGTTCTGTAAGCCTTGAAAGGTACATACAATTGTATAACCACTACACAATTAGGATATGCAAGAGTTCCATTATACCAAAAATATCTCCTGTGCCTTTTTGTAGTCAACCTGAAAATGACCTATGTGTTTTCTGACTCCCCAATTTTGATAGCTCTAGATTTTTACTTTTATTTTTGCTTTAATACTGTTCTATGTATTTTTCATTTCCCTTGAGACTTCCTCTTTGACCCATGAATTAAATATGTATTGTTCAGTTTCCCAGTTCTTGGAGATTTTCATGTAATCTTTCTATTATTGATTTCTAGAGTTTTATTTCATTATTGTCAGATAACACAATCTGTTTGGTTTCAGTTTTTTTAATTTATTAAGGTTTGGTTCTTGACTCAGGATATAGTCTATCTTGCTGAGTGTTCTGTGTGCATTTGAGAAGAATGTGCATTCTGCTATTTTTGGGTGGACCACTCTATAAATGTCAATTAAATCTAGTTGGTTGATGGTGGTGTTCAGTTCATCTATAACTTTGCTGATTTTTTGCCTACTAATTCTATCTATTAGTGAGAGAGGAATATTGAAGATCACAATTATAATTGTGGATTTGTCTATTTCCCTTTCAGTTCCTTCAGTTTTGCTTCATGTATTTTAAGACTGTTGTTAGGTATAATACATATTTATAACTATTGTATCTTCCTGGTGAATTGACTGCCCCTCTTTATCCCTGGTAACTATGTTTGCTTTCAAGTTGACATTGTCTGATATTCTCCTATAGATTCTGGTCAGTGTTTCCATGGTGTGTTTTTATTCATCGTTTTACTCTTAAGCTACCTATGTCATTATATTTGAAGTGAGTTTCTTGTAGACAACATATAGTTGGAGCATTATTTGTGTTTCACGTTGTTTTTTATAAATCCATTCTGACAATCTAGTTCATTTAGTTATGTATTTAGGCCATTGACAATTAATTATTGGTGGTATGTTTTGATTTAGATCTACCACTTTATTTTTCATGTTTTGTTGGTCTTCTCTGTTTTTCATTACCCTGTTTCCCCTTTCTTGCTTTCCTCTGGGTTATCTAAATGCTTTTGAGTATCTCATTTTAATTTTTTTTACTCTGATTTTAAATATCTCTCTTCACATAACATTTTTGTGGTTTCTCTGTGGATTATAAACTATCTACTTAACTTTTCACAGTCTATTCAGAATCAGTATGTTACCACTTCAATTGATATGTAGAAACCTCACCTTAATATGTGCTGTTACCACTCCCCTTTATGCTATATTTGCCTTATGTATTATATCTATATTGAAATGTACATAGATATCTACTATAGCTACTTTATTGAAGTACTGACTCCATCAGTCAACGTTATATTTTGCTGTGGTTTTCCACTTCATGGTCCAACTCTCACATATCCGTACATGACTAGTGAAAAAAGTATAGCTTCGACAATATGGACCTTTGTCGACAAAGTGATGTTTCTGCTCTTTAATATACTGTCTAGGTTTAGCATAGCTTTTCTTCCAAGGAGCAAGCATCTCTAATATCATGGCTGCAGTCACCATCTGTAGCAATTCTGATAGTTTGTCACTGTTTCCATTGTTTCCCCATCTATTTGCCATGAAGTAATGGGACTGGATGCCATGATCTTCGTTTTTTGAATGTTGAGTTTTAAACCAGCTTTTTCACTCTCCTCTTTCACCTTCATCAAGAGGCTCTTTAGTTCCTTATCACTTTCTGCCATTAGAGTGGTATCATCTGCATATCTGAGGCTGTTGATATTTCTCACAGCAATCTTCATCCCAGCTTGACCTTCACCCAGCCCTGGCATTTCACATGATGTATTCTGCATAGAAGTGAAATAAAGAGGGTGACAACATAAAGCCTTTTTGTACTCCTTTCCCAATTTGTAAACAGTCTGTTATTCCATGTCTGATTCTATTGCTTCTTGTCCTGCACACATGTTTCTCAGGAGATGGATAAGGGGTTCTGGTACTCCATCTCTAAGAATTTTCCACATTTTTTTGTGATCCACACAGTCAAAGGCTTTAGCATAGTCACTGAAGCAGATGTGGTTTTTTTTTTTGGGGGGGGGGGGAAATTCCCTCGCTATTTCAATGATCCAATGGATATTGCCAATTTGATCTCTGGTTCATCTGCTTTTTCTAAATCCACCTTGCACATCTGGAAGTTCTTGGTTCACATACTGTTGAAGCCTAGCTTGAAGTATTTTGAACATTACCTTGCTAGTATGTGAAATGAGTGAAATTGTACTGTAATTTGAACATTCTTTGGCATTGCCTTTTTTTGGAATTGGAATTAAAATTGACATTTTCCAGTCCTGTGGCCACTGCTGAGTTTTCCAAATTTGCTGACATATTGGAATCTCTTTAAAAAACTAATAATAGAGTTGCCATATTATTCAGCAACTCCACTCCTGGGCATATATCTGAAAAAAAAAACCCTCTAATTTGAAAAGATACATGCACCCCAATATTCATAGCACACTTTTTAAGTAGCCAAGACTTGGAAGCAACCTAAATGTCCATCAGCAGATGAATGGATAAAGAGGATATATATAATATTCCTATATATAGATAGGAATTTTATTTGGCCATAAAAAAGAATAAAATTAATGCCATTTGCAGCAGCATAGATGGACCTAGAGATTATCATACTAAGCACAGTAAGTCAGAAAAAGAAAGGTGAAGGAGTCTTTTGGGCCTAGAAAAGAGAACAACAGTCTCAAAGGCCCCTTGCTGAATCGTCTAACTTCGGAGAAAACAAAACAGAATTTTAGTTCCAACCTGATGCTCCAGGCCGGTTGCAGTTCTCTGGGACTTATCAACCCCTGTCCAGAAACCTTCCACCCCCTACACCTGCCCAGAAGACTTATCACCTCCTGCCCAAATACAAATTTCATCTCAACAAAAGAATACTCAAAATATCCTGCCTGATTAAAGTGTCCCTTATCACTTCCACAAACCTCCCTATAAGTATGAAGCCTCCCTGACCCCTCTCGGCACTCAGCCTGGTCGTTTGGCCTACTGTCTCCCCTCCTTGCCTGAATAAAGGTAACCTACTTCTGTTGAGGTCATCTTTCCTTTTCTGCCTCGCCCGAACTATACCCTACAAAAGACAAATATCATATGATATCACTTATATGTGGAATCTAAAATATACAAGTGAACTTATTTACAAAACAGATACAGATTCACAGACATAGAAAACACTCTTACAGTTACCAATGGGGGAAAGGGGAGCAGGAAGGGATAAATTAGGAGTTGGGAATTAGCAGATACACACTAACATCTATACAACAAGGTCCTACTGTATAACACAGGGAACTATATTCAATATCTTATAGTAGATTATAATGAAAAAGGATATTAAAAAGGATATATGTATATGTATGTATAATGAATCACTTTGTTCTATACTAGAAACTAACACATTGTAAATCAACTATACTTCAATTAAAAAGCAATATAGATCATTATTAATAAATCAAGCAATAATTTGGGCGGCACTGAATGCCAGTGTTCAGCGAGATTAGAGCATTTAGAGACCTGGTAGCTTCAGGATATAATGGGAAAAGTTTTAGGGTTATTTCAAGTTTAAGTACTGTGCAGGCATTCAAAGCAGTTTCCCTGGTTTACTTCACCTCTCCTAACTTCTTACCCTTATCTGAAGTATAGGATTAAACAGGTAACTGAATAAGTGTTAAGTTTAAAGGAAATGCAATTTAGAGTACCACTTGTCTACATTAATTTTGTAAATATTAATTTTCTTTACCCTCCATATCATCTTTCATAGGGGAAACATCTGTTGCTAATTCACATAAGCCCCATACTCAATTCTCTTGACCCTAGGGGTAGGATTTCATTGCTTTCATCATCATCAGTCATCATTACCATCATCATCACCATCACCAACAAGAGCAGTTGTCCTATGGGGAATTTTAAATGACCTGTCCTTAACTCCTGGGGGCCTATCACCTACATAAGAGGTCACTGTGTATATACAGTGTTTGTCAATCTCCTTTCATTGTCAGGAGCCTTTTCAGAATTTTTTTTTTTTTTTGCCTAATCACCTCTAACCCCACTCCCTAGCAAAATGTGAAATTTTTAATACTCCAGATATAGTTGATCTGTTTGTGTACTGTGGCTGTGGTCCTTTGGAGGTTCACAGACCATTGTGGGTTTTGTTTTGTTTTTTGGTCTGCAACACACAGTTTGTGGGATTTTAGTTCCCTCACCAGGGATGGAACCCAGGCACTCAGCAGTAAGAGGGCAGAGTCCTAACCACTGGACTTTCAAGGAATTCCCTCACAAACCATTGCAATATCTAGGAAATCTGACCCTCAAGAACCCATCTTTGATCCCTTGGGCATGGTGTCATCTGTTGAGAATGCATGGTATACTGTGATTAGGGCAAAAGCTGGGATCCCATTCCTTCTATATCCATCCCACAATCCACATTCAAAAAATGTCATGATCAGATGCCAGGCCTTGATGGACCATCCATGGAACCACTCCAAGCATTGATATGGAGCCATGCTCAAGTCCCTACACTTGGAGGGACCTGTAGACCTCCAACCTCATCCCTCTCTGGGAGAAATCTCACTTCCTTCTCTATTACCTGAGATGTCCTTTCTCCCAACCAGGTAGCCTGCCAGGCTCCTCTATTGATGGGATTATCCCAGCAAGAATACTGGAGTGGGTTGCCATGGCCTCCTCCAGGGGATTTTCCTGACCCAGGGATCAAACCTGAATCTTCTGTGTCTCTTGCATTGCAGCTGGATTTATTACTGACTGAGCCACCAGGGAAGTCATTTCCAGTCATTTCCAAATGTGTTCACAAAGGACAAAAGAAACCTGGCTTCAGACAACTTCTGCTTCCAGCTGTTATAAATCTCCCATGCAGCAGGGGGCAGGAGCCCAAGGCCTGGCTTCCTGGTGCAGTGAGGGTAAGCACAGGGAGAACAAAGATTAACCACCTCGGAAGTACATGTTCTGATACCTTTGCTAAAGTTCTGCCACCAGCAACCAAAGGTGCCCAGGCTGCCAGGTCCCACTCCTGGCTCTGGCAATTGGCATGGGGAGCAACTTCTTGTCCATTTTTCTCTGTGCTCAGGAACACATGCTTTGGAGTCACACACATCCACAAAGAGATGATAATGACACCTCACTAGTGGGGATGTTGTGATATGAAATCCAGTCACTAACATGAAGAACCTAGATCTGGGCCCCTCTAAACAATCTGCCTCATAAATAATAGTAGCTCATTCCTTTGTTGATTAGAGAACTTATGTGGTCATGACCTGCCCCTTCAGTCAGGGCCCCTTACCCAGATTGCAGGTCAGAATCACCTTGGGGATATTTTTCTAAACCCACATATTAATTTCCCTTGGTGGTGAAAATAGGGCTTCTGTATCAAAAGCCATTCAACTTATTCAGGCATAATGACATGGGCCTTAAGAAATACATATGCCCATTTGGCACCAATAGTGTATGGCATTGTCCATTTCCCCTTCATTCTACCAGCATCAGTCATTAACAGCTTTTTTCTTTACTCCCATATAGGATCTCTTCATTCTCCCCAGACAAGTCCCAGTGGAAGAGTCACCTCAGAAGGTGTGTCCGTAAACTTATAGATTCACAAGCTCCTTTGCTAGGGTTGCCAGATTTAGCAAATAAACACACAGAATGCCCAGTTGTACTTGAACCTCAGATGAACAAAGAAATATTTCATGCAAAAAACTACACTAAAAATACTTGTTTATTTTACTTTTTTGTTGTTGTTTATTTTAAATTCAAATTTAAATGGTTTAAGTATAATCCAGTAACCCTACAAATGGAGTGATCAGGAAGAGAACCAAGATGCTCTTGTCAACAGCACCAGCTGAGTCCCCAAGCAGAAACCAGCACCAATGCTCATCCATGTGAATGAGCTTTCTTGGATGTACTAGTGAAAGGTTGTTGCTGAACGATAAGACGCCGGGATTCCTGGCCTCTGGAGGAGACGAATTCAGTCCGGGGCCAGAGATGAGGCTGGATCACTCAGAGCTTTTGTGTAATAAAGTTTTATTAAAGTATGAAGGAGATAGACAAAGCTTCTGACACAGGCATCAGAAGGAGGCAGAAAGAGTAACCCCCTGCTAGTCTTTAGCTGTATGTTATATAGTCACTCGCAGTCTGTTAATGAAAAGAAAGGAATGTCTTAAAATTTAGAATGGCACCAGATAATTCATCCCAGGCCATAAAACAATTGACTTGCATCTTGTAGAAGGGCAGATTACCACGCAAATAGTTTTGTTTACATAGATTAGGGGAACAATATCTGAGTATAACATACTGGTTTGTCAAGTAGGTTGAGCCATTTGGGGGAACCAACTTGAAGACAGAGCCTGGGGTACATTAACATAGCTTAAGACAAATATTTCCATAAGAAAAAATGTATTGGTTAACTCAAGGTTTTGAGAATAGTTAGCTTCAGGTGAAACCAGGTGTCATGGCAACACAGCATTTTAAGTGAAACCTCCTTTTAAATTTGTATAGAGAAGGTAAAAAAAAATCTCTAGTTTGTTTCTTCCTGCCGCTTAAGAGAGATAAAAATGTCTGGCCCTTGCAGCCTATTTCTTCCGTTTGGAGACCCCTGGCCTTCCTGCCTGTTACCCTCTCATTTCCCCCTTTTCTTTCAGGAGAATTATGTTGCCTAGGGAAAAGGGGTGCCATTCTCATTCCATAACTGCTTCCGAGCTGACAAGGGGCGTTGTCCCTAAATTGGTGAGGCAACATGTTCTCCTAATCCTCATACTGCGGATGTCTGATCCAGGGGCCCCAAATAATAGTTGGAAGAAGCTGCAGCGATAGCAGGAGTTTGAGCAACCATTTGTAACTTTAAAGCTTTCTTGCGACTAGAAACAAATCCAGTTACACAGTTACAGATGCAGGGAGCAAACAGAAAAAACAAAACAATCAGAATTATTGTAATTAAGATAGTTTTCCACCATGGGGAACTAGTTAATGTCTCCCAAAGTGAGGCAATTGAGGCTTCAGGAGTATCCATAGCCCCAGTCATCTTGGTCATGTGTTTAGTAAAATGAGTAACATTAGTGCTCATATCAGGTATATATGTACAGCACTGAGTATGAATGATGGCACAAGTTCCTCCTTGCGCAGCTGTCAGAATATCTAAAGCCAATCTGTTTTGTAAAACCACCTTTCTAATTTGTGCTTGTTCAGCATTAAGAGCTGAAATAGCTTTTTGAGAATCTTGTAATGCCTGTTGAGTAAAATTAGTCAAAGCATCTGTTGCAGGAAGGGGGACCCCTTCCAGGGCCAGAAACTGGGCTCTTGTCTAACACTTGGAAATGAATTGTCCGAGGAGACACATGCTGACAAAGCAAGAGATTTTATTGGGAAAGGGCACCCGGGTGGAGAGCAGGACGTAAGGGAACCCAGGAGAACTGCTCTGCCGTCTGGCTCGAAGTCTTGGGTTTTATGGTGATGGGATTAGTTTCTGGGTGGTCTTTGGCCAATCATTCTAATTCAGAGTCTTTCCTGGTGGTGATGCATCGCTCAGCCAAGATGGATGCTAGCAAGAGGGATTCTGGGAAGTGGACGGACAGGCAGTGTCTCCCCTCGACGTTTCCTGAACTCTTCCAGCTGGTGATGGCTTATTAGTTTCGTATTCCTTATCAGGATCTCCTGTCATAAAACAACTCATGCAAATAGTTACAATGGGGCCTGGCCAGGGTGGGCTGTTTCAATCAGTGTGCTTCCCCTAACACATCCACTCTTAGCATAACATCTGTAGTTCCCAAAGAGGGGACAAACACTGCAGCCAAATAATCATACCAGTGAAATACAGACTTTGCCCACCGAGTTTTAAGGTGGGGTAAATTAGCAAGCTTCTCTGGAAGCTCTGAAAATATAAAGCCATGAGTAAAGGCTAGACCCAGGGTGCATCTCCCTATCCAGCCAGGGGGAAGCCAAGCCCATAAGTAAGAGCCACATATCCAATAAGCCCCATTTGGAGCAAGCCAGCATGACTGAGATATCCAGTCCCAGTTAGTGCCTGGCCAGACAAAGGGAGGTCCTGAACTGGGGTTGGAAAACACGGGAATTATTACATTACATATTTCCTGAGGCAAAAATCCCAATTGTTTCCAATCATAGTAATTAAGTTGTTGGCTAACTTTTGGGGATGGCTCAGGTTGTTCCCAGCATATAGGGGCAATAGATATTAGACGTCCTTTTACAGGAGTTAGCCATATAACCTCATCTCATATTTGATAAACGTCAGGTAAAAAACCATCAGATCTAGACCTATTTGTTTTATATGCAGCAAAATAGTCATTAAACCGAAACAATGTATAATCAAAATTAAAAGTCACGTTATGTCCAAAGTTAAAGTACAAAGTGTTGCATCAGTCCATTTTAGGGTTGTTAGATGTCATCGGATGAAGAAGAGACATCACGTATGATTGTTGTCGAAGGTATTTGCAGACTTGGAGAAAGTCTTTTCCTTGAAGTGGAGATGTCCACCACGGAAAGCCTTCCACTGATGAAGAGAGGAGTGCTCCGCAGACCCAGCAGTTAGGCCGATTGTGGAATGCAGTGAAGGAGTGAGCCCAGGACAGGAAGGCATTGTCTTGAGGATCAAATGGCAGACTCAGGATCTTTGGAGTCAGCAGAAGTAGACTCACATAGATTATCAGGCCCATCTGAAATGTACAAAGTCACAGCATAGAAAGTAAAGACATAAAATGACATCACTTAGTTCTGGTCAGGGTGCCACCTCTTAACTCGAGTGTGATGTACCCATGAATCAATTCCTGGGACTTTGACAGCTGTGGGAGAAGAAAGAATAACCTGGTAAGGGCCTTCCCAGAGGGACTTGAGGGATGGGCCCCCAGATCCCAATGTTTTTATGAGGACCTTGGTTCCTGGCTCAAATAGAGGCTTGCTGGAGTCTCCCGGAGTTCTGTTAATGCCTGTTGAAAAGCTGAGAGCTGAGTTACATAATTAGTTAACTCCAAGGCTTCAGGGTCTATAACAATGTCTGTGCTTAAGAAAGGCCTTCCATAAATACATTCAAAGGGGGACAGTCCCTACTTTTGGGGGGCAGTTCGAGCCCTCATTAAAGCTACAGGTAGGACTTTAATCCAGTTGTCCTGTGTTTCTTGAGTTAATTTGCACAGATGTCTTTTGATAATATCATTAGCTTTTTCAACCTTTCCTGAGGATTGGGGTCTCCAAGGAACAGTGTAAGTGATACTCTATTTCTAGAGCTTTAGACACCTCCTGAGTTACAGCAGCTTTAAAGGCGGAGCCACTGTCACTCTGAAGGCTCCCTGGCAGCCCAAACCTGGGGATAATTTCATGGATTACAATCTTTATAACCTCCTTAGCTTGTTCACTACTACAGGGGAAACTCTCAATCCATCCAGTAAAAGTATTCACCCAAACTTGTAAGCAAGAATACCCATTAGCTTTTGGCATATGAATACAATCAATTTCCCAGTCCTCTACAGGATACTTTGCACTTCGTTGTAATCCAGATTTTGCTAGCTTTTCAGTCTTTGGGTTATTTTTCTGACAAACCTCACACATTTTGATAGTGTTCTTTAAAGTTTTCATTACATTTTAACCTTCAAACAAATGAGATGCCATCTGGTAAGTACTTTCTGCACCCAAATGAAAACTCTGGTGTAAACCCTTAAGAATTTTCCACTGAGCATTTTCAGGAATTATTAATTGTCCATCCTCGGACTGTAACCATCCTTTATCAGTAATCTTTGCTCCTCTTTTCTCATATCTTTCTAATTCTTCCTCAGTATATTGTGGTTTTTCTTGTTCCACAGGACCTGTCCAGATCAAAGGCGTCTGTAGTGAGCGGGTTTTGTAAAGTGCCGCTCTTTTGGCTTGAGAGTCAGCTAACAGGTTACAGGCAGCTACTTTACTCCCATCCCTGCTGTGCCCTTTGCAATGCATAACCGCCACTTCTTTAGGACAATATATAGCATTTAAAAGTCTCTCGATCTCTCTGAAATGCTTAATAGGTTCTCCTGTTGCTGTTTTAAACTGTCTTTCTTTCCATATTGCAGCATAAACATGTAAAGTCAAATAAGCCTACTTAGAATCAGTGTAGATATTTACTCGCTGCCCTTTGCTTAACTCTAGAGCTCGGGTCAGAGCCACAAGCTCCGCTAACTGGGCACTGGTTCCCTGGGGGAGAGATTTTGCTTCTAAAACCTGTTCAGCAGTCACCATTGCATAACCGGCTTTACACTTTCCATCCCGAACAAAAGAACTGCCATCTGTAAATATTTCCATGTCAGGATTGTCTAATGGGGTATCCATTAGATCCGCCCGAGCTGCATAGTTTAAAGTTAGGAATTGGGAACAATCGTGATCAGATGTTTTATTTTCCTTCTCAGGAAGGAAAGTGACAGGATTTAAATTTCCACAAACTTTAAGCTTAGTTACTGGTCCTTCTAACAACAATGACTGATATTTAAGAAGTCTACTGTCTGTCATCCAAATATTAACCTTAGAATTTAAGATTCCACTCACATCATGAGAAGTCAGTACAGTAAGGTTCCGTCCATTAATTATTTTTAAAGCTTCAGGTGCTAATAAAGCCATGGCCCCAATTACTCTTAGGCAGTGGGGCCACCCACGTGCAATTACATTGAATTCTTTGCTTAGATAAGCAATAGGTTGCTGGTGAGGCCCTTGGGGTTGTGTCAAAACTCCCAAGGCCATACCTTTTCTTTCAGTGACAAACAAGTTAAATTATGACTCTGTGGGCAAACTCAAAACGGGGGCTTGCAGGAGAGCAGTCTGAAGAAACTTAAAAGCTTTTTGAGTATCTGGAGACCAAACCAGTTTGTCGGTTTAGGCCTGCTGAGTTTCAACTATAAGTTTATATAAAGGCCGGGCAAGTTACCCATAGCCCGGAATCCAAATATGACAGTAGCCTGTGATTCCCCAAAATCCTCTCAATTATCTTAAAGTCATAGATAGGGGATGATTTAGTATAGGTTTAATTCTCTCGGGGCCTATGGCCCTAGTCCCTTCTGATATGATTAGGCCCAGATATCTAACAGATTGTTGACAAAGCTGAGCCTTTTCTCTTGATACCTTGAAACCGCAGCCTGCCAGAAAGTTTAAGAAATCTTCTGAAGCTCGTGAACAAGCTTCCTCTGTCTCAGCACAGAGCAAAATATCATCTACATATTGTAACACCACCGCTTCAGAGCTATTAAAGTTTTGTAGATCCCGTGACAAACTTTGCCCAAATAAGTGAGGACTGCCACGAAATCCCTGGGGCAAAACTGTCCAGGTTAACTGACAAGCTGGCTGCGTAGGGTCTTCAAAGGCAAATAGAAATTGACTTTCTTCCGCCAAAGGCAATGAATAGAAGGCATCTTTCAAATCAATTAGTGAAAAATATTTTGCTCGTTCAGGAATTTCAGACAATAGAGTATAAGGATTAGGCACCACAGGGTGTAAATTTATTATTCGTAAATCTTGAACTAGTCTCCATTTACCATTTGATTTCTTTATACCCCAAATAGGAGTGTTGCATGGACTGTTACAGGGAATTAATAGTCTCTGCTCCTAAATTTTTGATGATGGGTTTTAACCCTTCCTTAACCTCAGGTTTCAAGTGCTTCTTGTGTGGAAATAAGTGCGGGTCTTTGAGCTTGACAACTACAGGAATAGCATTTTGTGCTCGACCCACAGATTTTCCATCAGCCCATACTCTAGGATCCACATTTTGTTCAACTAAAGGGAGAGAAAAGGAGGGCTCCATATTCATGAAAACAGAGGCATGGACCTTGCTCAGTATACCCATCCCCAAAAGGGGTGAGGGTGATTCTGGCACGATAAGAAACTCGTGTGAAAATAGCACAGAATCCCAGTTGCAAGATAGAGAATAACTGAAATAATACCTTTTGGCTCGTCCAGACAGTCCCATTACAGAAGTGGATCAGGAAGAAAGTGGGCCAGGGGCTTCAGTAAGCACGGAGTAAGTTGCCCCAGTATCTAAAAGGAAATTGACGGATTGGCCTCCCACCGTTATCAATACCCGGGGTTCCTCAGGTGTAATTAGGACGGGAGCTTGTGTGGGGACCCCCGGGCACCTTCAGTCCTGATTGTCTTGAGAGTCAGACCCCTGAAACCTACGCCTCTGGGGGCAGTCTCTCCTCCAGTGTGGTCCCTTGCAGACCGGACTTGGAGCCAGGGGCGGCTTAGATGCCTGAGGGCAATCCCGCTTGATATGTCCCTCCTTTCCACAGTAATAGCAAGCCCATCCCTTTTCACCTGGGTCCCTCTGGGAATTTTTCTCAGGCTGTTTAAGAACGGTTTTCATAGCCATTGCGAGGGCTTCCGCCTTTTCCTTTGTCTTTCTCTGCCTTTCTTTCTTTTCCTCATATTCCCTACCATAATAGACTGTGAGCCAGTTGTAACAGATTATCTAAAGACTGATTTGGCCCATACACCCGTTTTGATAACTTACAGCGAATATCTGGAGCCGACTGAGTGAGAAATCTCTTTTAAAATCACTTTTCCCTCTTCACTTTCGGGATCAATCGCTGAATTTGTGAAGGGCTTCTCTCAGTCTATCTAGGAATTTACCAGGAGCTTCCTTCTCCTCCTGTTTTATGTTTGCCAGTTTGCCATAGTTTAAAGGTTTAGAACGCGCCTGCCTGAGTCCTTCAAGAATACATTTGACAAAATGACTCTGATCCCATCTTCCTTTAGCAGTGTTATAGTCCCAGTCTGGTTCTGTAGCTGGGACTGCCTGACTCCCAGTGGGTACTGTGGCCATGCAGTATCACATAGGAAGACCAGGTGTGTCTTCTTTAAGCCCTGGGGATCAAATCTATCCCAGTTTTTCAGGATAGAGTTCAAAGGAGTGAGTCTGGAATTGTTAGCTCCCATCTGTAAGAGAGAAAAAAAGCGACCAGGGCCATTTTTTCTACCGGAGGCGTCCCTCCCTGCTCTAGGTGGGGGTGTAGACAGACTTTACACCAAAAGCTTTTCCCTCCCGGTTGGACTTAGTCCGTCCCTTGCCGACGCAGGCGTCACACTCGTCCCTCCCAGTTCTACCACCGAGATGGGGTGGGGATGAACCAGGGGTAGACCTGATGGCATCCCTGACTGATGTCCAGCTCTTTACCTCGCTTGCCTCTGATGCCACCTGGGGTGCAATCAGAGTAACCTTCCAGAATGCCTCCCAAGCTAAGACCGCTGGGGGGAAACATTCATCACCTGAATGCCTGTGCACGACCCTGAGTATATTCCTGACCGCAATAAGACCTCCACGAACTTTAAACTGAGATGTTCCTTCCAAGCGTCACCACACCAGTATAAGAGCCTCCTCTGGTCCACTAAGAGCCAGTGTTACCAAAGGGAAAAAAACCATTGCAGTTCCAATCCGAGTAACCTTTAACCTCAGAGATGCTCTTGGAGTTAGAGCTCCATCTAGCTTCCAAACTTTCCAGTCCTAGCGAGGCTAGGCGCTTCCTGACTACCAATCCCAGTGAGACCTAGGCCACCTTGTACACAGTAGCAACATAGATTACAAGTCCCTGGAAAACCTATGATCCGATAGATTAGGTTAGTACTTCTAATTTCCAAAGAGTTATGAAATGGTCAAAGAGACCGAAAAGTTTGACCGAGAAAGGAGAGTTCCGTCCACAAGATTTGCCCATTTCTGGTTGGTTCTCGAAGGAGACATTGGTTGCCTCTTGGCATTGGCAGGTTGACATAAACCCCCGAGAGGTTTCTGCCATAAGCCTTATGAGGTCGCCGCGGAACTGCGGAGCAGGGCTCCTCACTTGCTTCGAGCAGAGCTTTTCATTCATTCACACAAGCACACCGTAGAGTTAGTAAAGTACAGCGGAAACATGTTCGCTAGGAGAACAAAGAACTAGAGCTCCAAGCATCCTTACCTTGTCCTGAAGGATCCCGGACGAGCCCCCAAGATGAAAGGTTGTTGCTGAATGATAAGACGCCAGGATTCTTGGCCTCCGGAGGAGACGAATTCAATCCGGGGCCAGAGACGAGACTGGATTGCTCAGAGCTTTTGTGTAATAAAGTTTTATTAAAGTATAAAAGAGATAGACAAAGCTTCTGACACAGGCATCAGAAGGGGGCAGAAAGAGTAACCCCCTGCTAGTCTTTAGCTGTATGTTATATAGTCACTCGCAGTCTGTTAATGAAAAGAAAGGAATGTCTTAAAATTTAGAATGGCACCAGATAATTCATCCCAGGCCATAAAACAATTGACTTGCATCTTGTAGAAGGGCAGATTACCACACAAATAGTTTTGTTTACATAGATTAGGGGAACAATATCTGAGTATAACATACTGGTTTGTCAAGTAGGTTGAGCCATTTGGGGGAACCAACTTGAAGACAGAGCCTGGGGTACATTAACATAGCTTAAGACAAACATTTCCATAAGAAAAAATGTATTGGTTAACTCAAGGTTTTGAGAGTAGTTAGCTTCAGGTGAAACCAGGTGTCATGGCAACACAGCATTTTAAGTGAAACCTCCTTTTAAATGTGTATAGAGAAGGTAAAAAATATCTCTAGTTTGTTTCTTCCTGCTGCTTAAAAGAGATAAAAATGTCTGGCCCTTGCAGCCTATTTCTTCCGTTTGGAGACCCCTGGCCTTCCTGCCTGTTACCCTCTCACTAGCCTAGTGGAGCCTCCAGCTGACAACAACCACAGGTAAGACTCCACATGGAGCAGAAAACCAACCTAAGAGATTAAAATATGGCTATTGTTTTGGTGGTGTTTGTCAAACACAAATGGATATCTGAGCCATATAGTTTTGGTGATTTCTCTTTTTCTACAGTTTGTAACCATTGGATAAGATAGGGATTTGCTGACCTGTGGAGGTTTGGTAGGATTTCATAATTTTGGCTATAGTCTTGTGTGTGGATTTATATGTGGGGATAGTTTTTGAACATTTCCTCAATTCCTTTTTGGATTCCCAGGATAAATTTTTATGATGTATGATTTTCATCATACTCTTGGAATTTCAGAATTTTTTTCCAATCCCGTTGCCCAGACAAGCCTTTGCTGCAGCCATGTTTGTGAAGGGAAGAAGAGGGTATTGCTGCAAACTGCTCCCTGAGATGCATAGGAAGCCATAACCTCAGAAGATGGCTTTGTGGGTACACAGTCAGAACAAGCCGAGTTTACCCATTTTGAGAAGAGTTTCTCAAAGAAGTTGTCCTGAAACACTTTCTCCTGCTACAAGGATAGACTTGCAAGGGAGCCACTCTTCTTGAGTACACATAGGATGCCTTCACTAGAACACAGAGAGATATGCATTGCAGTCCTGGTCCTTTCAGACTGTCCTGGTACATCAGTGCAGGGTAGATAAATCTGTGCAGCTCTGGGGTTCATAAATATGAAGCCCACTTGTCTCGTGTGAAATCTAAGGCACATTCTACAGTATCAGCTTTATAAGGAACAAAGTTGATGTATTTTTCTTATTTTTCATATTTCCTAATTGGTTTAGAGTCAAGATGTGGAAGAGTGTATTTTCAGGGCCTCTTAAAAACTCAACCATTTTGGAGCAAAATCGTTGGAATATTTTGGGAGTCAGTGAGACAGAAAAGAGCAGAAGAGCTGTGGATCTGTTTGTAGACCCACTCCTGAGGGCAGAGCAAACATGTGCTCTATAAGGGCAGTTTGCTTCAAGAGTTTGATGGGAGAGGGCCTCCACTGTGCAACTTGTTTGTTCATCCAACCTCACTAATCAGGGAAGTGATTCTGTAGGTAGAGGAGTGTATAGAGAGGTCACATGGGTTTGGTTCGACCTGTTCCTCTATGGTGAAAGAAAATATCAGGAATGGAGGGTAAAAATTCCCCAGGAAAAACCAATGTATGGTTTAAATGACTTAGTTTTCTGCCTATTAAATGTTCTAGGTTTGCCTCCCTGAAATCACTCTGAGATTTCTTCATTGACATTTTTCTGTATGGATCTACATCATTCAGTCACATGACCAGAGACAGTTTATTTCTTTGCAGATGGCTAACTGCTTAGCATGGATTGTGATAGTACACGTTCATCCTCAGAGGGAGGCTAACTCATCTCCCAGATCCCCAGGGAACTGGGTCTCCATGTTCTGATAATACATCCCTGGTGGTGGTTTAGTCACTAAGTCGTGTCCGACTCTTGCGACCCCATTGTCTGTAGCCTGTCTTTGTTCATGGATTTGTTCAAAGGCTCCTTTGTCCATGGATTTCCCATGCTAGAATACTGGAATGGATTTCCATCTCCAGGGGATCTTCCTGACCCAGGAATCGAGACCCTCCACCCCTCCTCTACATTGCAGGCAGATTCTTTTTACCTCGAGCCAGCTGGGAAGCCCTGTACTTCTCTTCAAGAAAGTGAAATCGAAGTTGCTCAGTCTGTTCCGATTCTTTGCGAGCCCATTGGACTGTAGCCTGCCAGGTTCCTCTGTCCATGGGATTCCCCAGGCAAGAATACTGGAGTGGGTTGCCATTTTCTTCTCCCGGGGATCTTCCCAACCTAGGGATCGAACCCAGGTCTCCCGCAATGCGGGCCGACTCTCTACCGTCTGAGCCACCAGGGAATCCCCTACTGTCTCTTTAATTCAGTTCAGTTAAGTCACTCAGTCTTATCCGATGCTTCGGGACCCCATGGACCGCAGCACGCCAGGCCTCCCTGTCCAGCACCATCTCCCGGAACTTGCTCAAACTCATGTCTCTCCAGTCAGTGATGCCATCCAACCATCTCATCCTCTGTCGTCCTCTTCTCCTCCCGCCTTCAGTCTTTCCCAGCATTAGGGTCTTTTCCAGTGAGTCAGTTCTTCCCATTAGCTTGCCAAAGAATTGGAGTTTCAGCTTCAGCATCAGTCCTTACAATGAATATTCAGGACTGATTTCCTTTGGATTGACTGGTTGGATCCCCTCGCAGCTCAAAAGCATCGATTCTTTGACGCTCAGTTTGGTTTTTTTTTTTTTTTTTATAGGCCAACTCTCACATCCATACATGACTACTGAAAAAACCCAAACTAGACGGACAACCGCAACAGTCTCATTATTTTTTTATTTTTTATTTTTTAAACTTATTTATTTTTTTATTCCTTTTTTTCCCCAGTTATTTTTATTAGTTGGGGGCTAATTACTTTACAATATTGTAGTGGTTTTTGCCATACATTGACATGAATCAGCCATGGATTTACATGTGTTCCCCATCCTGAACCCCCCTCCCACCTCCCTCCCCATCCCAGTCTCTTTAAAGCAAACGCAATTTCTGACCACAAGCACATATTTTGTCCCACCGAACTGGACAGATTTTTGCTAGTTGCCGGGGTCCCAGTCTAGTGGCTCTAATGAGTATGTTTTCTCGGTTGCAGCCTGAAGAGCTGAGGTGTTTTACTTTAAGCTAAAGATACGGGGGTGCAGGAGGGTGGGAGGGTATTGGTATTTAAGGTGGTGGAGGATCTGCGTGCGCCTGGCGGTAACCGTAGAAACGTGACGTCAGCAAGGCGACCTCGACGATTTTCTAATGGAGACAAAAGCGCCTGGAGAGGAGAGCACTTTTCGCCTTCAGTTGTTTGGAACTGAGGTTGGAGA
Organism: Dama dama; assembly: GCF_033118175.1. Lineage (NCBI taxonomy): Eukaryota > Metazoa > Chordata > Mammalia > Artiodactyla > Cervidae > Dama > Dama dama. The sequence continues at coordinate 9,410,771 of NC_083714.1, read as the reverse complement.
GTGAGTACCTACGGTAGGCGCTTTACCGCCCTGGGGTGTGGGGAGACAAAGGGATCCACACGCAAGTCGCCTCTTTCCCGCTTTGGGTCTCGGTGCCCCGCTGTCTCGTAGGTAAAGCACTGGGGTCCCGCCCGGCCCCAGTGAGTGCGGTGTCTGCGCCAGGGGTGTCCTGGAGCCACTTTCTTCCTAAATGCAGGAGCGTGGAAGGTGAGACAGGTAGCGACTCTCTGAGCCTCACCTTTCCCCTCTGTAACATGGGGATGAGAATGTTTTCCACACAGGATCGCTGAGAACGTTCAGTGATAACACATGAGTAAGCCGATGGCCCTCTGGTTATTGCGGGATCATGAACGTCTTTATGAATTCAGGCCACTTTTTATTCCGTTTCCGCTTTGTTGTTAAGGGATAGATGAGAAACGGAGAAGAAAAAGTCCGTGGTGGGAAGCTCGTTGTAACATCTGGTTGTTATGATCACTACCCAATGGTTTCATTGTCATTGTCATAACCCAGTGCCTAGAACGATGCCGAGCACACAGTTACACCGGTAAACCATGGTGATTGCCGGATGTGTCTCTCCCTGTGCAGCCCTCATGCTGATGGCCTTGCTCATATCAGGTGTCTGAAGGAGACAGCTTCTGAAGATCAGTGTCCTGGTGACTGATGGAACGTCCACTGCAGGTTAAAGGCCAGCGGTCCTCCAGAGACCCCAACACTTCACATCTTCAGTTGGATATGATGCCTGACTCAAATGAGTTCATATGTATGGTAAAAGTATGTTGTGGGATATCTCTGTAAGGTTCACAAATTAGCCTAAAAGTAGCTACTTTGATCTACATGGGAAAGAGTTGGAAAGTGGGAATACATTTCATCAGCTGCTACATGCTTTTCAGTCACCCTTGAGGCCCATCTGAGAGAAGCCTTTTTTTTCTTTTTTGTGCTGAAAAGCAATTGTTTGTCCAACTGGGAAGGCAGTTGGTCTTTAACATTCATTTGTAGTAAATAGAGTTAAATAAGTAAATATATCTTATAAATAATAATAATCAGTGATTCCCTTGTGTCTCTCATACGGGTATGAAATATACAGTAGTTAGGACTTTCTAATAATTTGACATTGTAATGTAGATTGTTCTCTGCTGCAAATAGGTTTCTTTTCCTTTTATAATGACATTTTTTTTAAAAAAAACAGGCAATTTCCAAGTGCTAGTTTAAAATGTCAGCTATAGAATTTATTATTTAAAAACAAGCACTTTTACTTTAGAGTTTGTCCTGACATGATGATACTCAGCCACATTTCCTGAAATAACCAATTCCTATTAAATATCATTATGATTTCCCTGGGATGTATTATTTTTATTTCTGTACTTCAGAAAAAAGTGAACATTTAGTTTACCCTAATATTTGGGTATATTTTATTGCACATGATTATTTTGGTTATATGGAGCATGACCAATTTGATAAGATATAATGTGGATCTGTTAATACTACAAGAGCATAATTGTAAGAATTTTTCACCTGATTAATTTAATTGCATCAGAATTATGAATATATAAATATATTTCAAATATTTTATTGAGGTATAGTCAACATGCAATATACTGTGCATATTTAAAGTATATGGTCTAAGTTTTGATATATGTATGCACCTGTGAATCTAATACTACAGTCAAGATAATGAACATATATATCATCTCAAAAAGCTTCCTTGTGCTCTTAGGTAATCAGCCCACCAAGCTCTCCTTTGCCTCTCTCTCTACTTCAACCTATCTCATTCATAGGCTTCCACTGACTTTTGTCACTATAGATTAGCTTTCCTTTCCTATAATGTGGAACTATCCCATTATTTGGATATATAACAATTTGTTCTGTCCATTCACCTGTTAATGGATATTTGGATTGTTTCCAATTTGGGGCTCTTGGAAATAAACCTTCTATGAACATTTGTATATAATTCTTTCCTGGGACATATATTTTCTCTATGTAAATACTTATAAGAGCAATGGCTGGGTCATATGATAGTTGTAAAATTAACTACGTAAGAAACTGCTAAACTTTTTCCCTGAGTAGTCAGAGCATTTTCCATTGCCACCAGCAGTGTATGAGATATGAGAGTTCCATCCTCCACAACCTTGCCAGTATTTGGTATGGTCATTCTTTTTAATTTTGGATTGGACTTTCACAGAGGGGTGTAGTGATTTCTCATAGTTTTCATTTATATTTTCCTAATGACTAATGATGATGAGCATCTTTTCATGTGCTTGACATGTGTTTGACACATGTCATGTGTTTGACAAGTGTGTATCTTAGGTGAAGTATCTGTTCAAATCTTTTGTCCACTTATTTATTGAAGTGTCTGTTTTCTACTGACCTCTGTGAGATTTTTAATTCTAAATAGCAGATCTGTGAATTGCAAATATTTCTCTCATTCGCTCAATGGCTTGTCTTTTTATTCTCTCAACAGTGTTCTTAGAAGAACATGAGTTTTAATTTTGTGGAAATTCAGTGCATCAATTCGTTCATGTATGGTTTTGAATTTGCTTTTGATGTCATTTATAAGAAATCTTTATGAAACCTAAGGTCACAAGAATTTTCTACTGTAATTTTTCTAGAGTTTTAAAATAGTTTTAGCTTTTATGTTTACATCAGTCATTCTTTTTGAGTTAACTTTTGTATGTAGTGCATTATATGGATCAAAGTTCACACTCAGATACTCAGCCATGTCCATCTCTTTGCGACCCCAATGGACTGTAGCCTGCCAGGCTCCTCTGTTCATGGGATTTCCCAGGCAAGAATATGGAGTGGGGTGCTATTTTCTCCTTCAGGGAATCTTCCCTATACAGGGATCTATCCCACGTCTCTTGTATCTCCTGCATTGGCAGGTGGATTCTTCACCACTAGTGCCACCTGGGAAGCCCCATCTATCACAGTTTATGTGCATATGGCTATCTACTTGTCCCAGTACCATTTGTTGAAAAGACTCCTTTTTCTGCTGAATTGCCTTTGTAGCTTTGTTGAAAATCAGTTGCCCATATATATGTGGGTCTATTTCTAGAATTTTAATTTCGTTCCTTTGATATACATTCCTACCTTCATCCCAATACCACAGTGCCTTGATGACTATAGATTTGAGTTTTGAAATAAGATAGTGCTTATCCTCCAGCTTTTTTCTTTTCAAAGTTGCTTTTTGTAGACTAAGCCCTTTGCATTTCAATGACTTTTTAGAATAATCAATTTCTTTAAAAAAATGAACACTTTAATTTTTATTGGGATTGCAAGGAATCTATACATCAGTTTGGGAAGAATAGACATCTTCACAATACTGAGTCCTCTGACCCAAGAGGATGACATATCCCTTGATTTATTTAGGCCTGCTTTAATTTTCTCAGCAATGTTTTATAGTGTTCAGAGTTTAGAACTTGCACATTTGTGGACACAGATGTACAATATAGGTTATCTTTATGTAGTTCGTACTTTTCAATGATATTGTCATGGGAATATTTTTTTATTATAATTTCCAGGTATTTTCACTGAACGTGTCAGTAGCTGACTATTGCTGGGAAATCTTTGTGGTTGAAAGCACAGGTTACGCTAGGATGGAAAAGATACTTGATTTTTAATATCTCTATTAGTCAGAGTTCTCAAAGAGAACCAATGGGATGTATATATAGAGAGATTTATTTTAAGGAAGTGACGTTAGTTTGTGGAGTCTGATGGGGGAAGCCGACAGACTGGAAACTCAGGAGTTTTAGTTGGAGTCTGGAGGTAGTTTGCTGGTGAGTCATGAGGAGCTGATGTTGTAGATGAAGTCCAAAGGAGGGAATTTCCTGGAAGTCCAGGTTTAGGACTCTGCACTTTTCTGAGGACCAGTTGGGGAATCTGTCTAAGCTTCTTCCTAGCTCCTGATGGCAATATTTCCATTTCTTGACTTGGCACTGTAGAACTCTAACCTCTGCTTGCATCATCACATGATGTTATCCCTGTTCTTCTGTCTTTATGTGGCACCAGTCACATTATTTTAGGGACAACCCTACTCCAGTATGACCTCATCTTAACTAACTACATCTGCAACAGCCATAGTTCCAAGTAAGGTTATGTTCAGGGGCACTGGGAATTAAGACTTCAACATATCTTTTTGGGGTGACATTTCAATCCATCACATTCACTGAAACTAGTTTCTGGGGATGCAACACAGTGAATAAGAAAGGGCAGTATCCCTAGAGCTTTTACTCTAGTTTGAGAAACTGGCAATAAGCAGGGAAACAAGTCAGTAAGCTGGGCTATTTTGTATGGGAATAAATGCTTGCAACAAAATAAAATTCATTAGTAGAAAATTACAAGGACAGGGATTGTTGTAGACACAATTGTCAGTGAAGCTCTTTCTTAGGACATGATATTCGAATTGAGTCCAAATGACAAGCTTTATTACAGACAAATGGAAACTTCGTAAAAATATCAAAACTTGCATGTCCTTATGAAAATTCTACCATTTATTAAGCTGATATTGTGTGCCTCATGCCATTCTAAGTATTTGCATGTATCGATTAATTCTCAAAGCAACAACCCATGAGGTAAAGACAGTTCTTAAAGGAGAAAACTGAGGCCCAGAGAGGTTCTTTCATTCTCCCATAGTACAGAGAGAGCCAGCTATCCCAAGGTTTTTGCAGTTGAATTTTTTAAATTATGTAATTCCTCACCATTTATCCTTGTAGAAACCAAAACACAAGGCAATATTTTTTACTTTGAACTTCTTTCTTCAATGATCAGTTCTGCATAATTGGTGTTTTGCAGATGAGGCACTTGAGTGACTATGAGGTGAAGTAAAAGTGTTCAAATTCATACCATTATTTTTTTTTTTCAAATTCATACCATTTTATAAGTGGTAGAATGGTGGTTTGGACCTGGTCTGTCTCTGGAGCCCACACTCCTCACCATTATACTTAGGAAGAAGAAAGAGACATTTGTTGAACTATGTCAGCCCCTGTTAGGTGTTGTCAGGTGAAAACTATGCTTTGGTAGGCATTTTTGCATATACAGACTATTTATTTAACAAAAATGTGAAGATAATGATTGTAAAAATTAGAAGATAATATTCATCACAGTTTCTATGCATTAGACAATTTGGTATTTTCCATCTTTCTCCTTTTTGTTGTTCTTATAGATACGTGGTAGCAGCTCATTGTGGTTTTAAGCTTAATTTCCCTGAAATCTTGATCTCTTTTCATCCAAATGTCCTTTTTAAAATCTCCATTTATTTACTTAACAAACTGGATCTTTTTCCTGTGGAGTCTGCATTCTGGATTATGCTGATTATGTCTCTATTGTGCTGTTGGTTCTACTGGCTCATCCTATTTCCTTTAAATTGGTAATTACTGTACATATAGAGGCTTGCTCAGATTCAGATTTGTGGAAAGAGTACCTGAGATGTGGTGGTGTACTTCCTATGGCCCTATATCAGGAGCCTCTTCATTTCTGTCCTTCTTCCTCTGTCCTTGAGACTGATCACTGGGTCCAGGTGTTGTCTGATCCATCTATTATGACATTTCCCATCTGCCTTTTACTCATGTTTTCTTAGCCTCTTAAGATGAAGACCTCGATCTATATTTCATTAATGGTTGCAAATGGTAATATTTTAATTCTATAATTTCTTTTCCATGTATTAGCTGGAATTCTTCTATAAGACAAACTTCCTCTCATCAACTATGAGGTTACACTGATGTCTGATTGACACAGAAGAGAGGAATTAATGCTTAATTCTTTTGCAATATTTCTACTCTTTAAGATGGTGAGTTTTTTCTGTGGGATCCTCCAAAGGTGAAAATTGAGTTGTTTTTTTTTTTCTTTTAGAGTGTTGTCATACGCTCTAGATGTTTATATACTTGATGTTTTAATCCATTGCAGGTATTAACATTTTTGATGTTCAAATTGTTCTATTTTTGGACTGTGAGAGCCTTTTGGTTGGCTTCTGAGTCTTTAGGGTGGCTGTTGTCTCCTTGACATGTGTTCTAGAATGAGAGTTTGGTTCAGACTCATCTGCTACAATTCCCACTTAGTCCTGGAATCAGCCTTTTCTCCAAAGAATGCTGATTCCTTTTAGTGTGAAATGTGTCTAATTCAATCTGATCAAGTAGAGTTGCTCTTTGCTACTGGGTTGGTCATTGTTTCTTGTCCTTTTTAGTACCTGGAGCCAGTAATTATGTATTGTATTTTTAATGAGAATATATATCATCTTCCATCCTGAGCTGCTGCTCTGTCATCTTATAGGTAATCACTTTTATGAATTTGAGTTTTAACTTTCAATTTTAAAAAATATAATCAATTACAATATATATATTTATTTCTCCCCACATTGCAAGATGGGTTCTTAACCACTGGACCACCAGGGAAGTCCATAACTCAAATTTAATAAAGAGATGTGATGTAGATTCAGGAGTAAGCAGGAAATGAAAACTACCTATATGTCCTTTCATTCTCTTTATACACGTATGATGGAGAAGGAAATGGCAGTCCACTCCAGTTTTCTTGCCTGGAGTATTCCATGGACAGAGGAGCCAGCGGACTACAGTCCATAGGGTTGCATAGAGTCAGACATGACTAAGCAACTATCACTCACACACTCACATACACACTACGAATTCTTTAAAGGGCATTGGGATCATACAACAGTTAATTTTTATAACCTTCTTTAAAGGAAACTTTTTGTTTCTATTTCTAAAAATTGTCTCTTCTTTGGAAAAAATAACCCATAGAAAATGAAGAGAGATGCCTCTAAGTAGATGTCTGTAACCATATAGTGGGTCATCTAGGAAATGGCATATTGATACCTACCTCACAGATCTGTTGTCAGGAATAATGAACAAACTGATAGAAGATATCCGTTTTTCAATATTGTAAAAGTTCAACAAATATATGTATAATTTCTCCTGTGTTCTCTCCCAAGAAAAGAGATGACTTAAATAAGAAGAGTTCATAGAAATCATTTGGATTTGAAGGAGCAGAAAGGAAATGTATATGTTATGAATGTTATGCCATGTATATTCTCTTTCAGAGCTTCTATAGCTTCTAAAATGGACACACCCATTTTCTCAATTTCTGTGCTGAAGGAGGCACTAAGGGAATCAGCAGATACTATTTTAGTCACTTTTTATCTGCCATGTTCAAAGTCTTCGAGTTGCCAGGTCTCAGCTAGCTCTAAACAGTGTCTCAGTGCCCCCTGAATATGAAACTTCTCTTTGTCCAGGCTTAGTTTTCTGTCTTTCATTCACACTGTTGCTCAGCTAGACCTCTACGTCCAAAACCTAGGTGAAAGATGACATGATCGCAGGTAGTCCTCCTGTGTTCAGACTAACCCTCAGATCCCTCAGTTGGCTTGAGCATGTATCCCATTTTGAATTTTTTTGAAGTGCTGGGCTTTTGTATATTTTCCTTTTCTTTTCTTAGTTTTAGTTGCATAAAGAAGGTACTTTTTTTCTTTTCTTTCCTTTTCTTCTCTTTTCCTTTTTTCTAGTGATGAGGTTGCAATTTTATTTTTTAATATTTATTTGTTTATTTGGCTGTGTTGGGTCTGAGATGTGGCATGTGGGACCTTTGTTGTGGCATGTGGGCTCTTCATTGCGGCTTCTCTCTAGTTGTGGCCTGCAAGCTTAGTTGCCCCCACGGCATGTGGGATCTTAGTTTCCTGACCACGGATCAAACCCACATCCTCTGCATTGGAAGGTGGATTCTTAACCAGTGGGTCATCAGGAAAGTCCCAGGAAGGTACTTTAAAGTTTATTTCATTCTCACATGTTGATTGTGCCTGGGAACTTTGTCTGATTGAAACTGTGACTAAACTTTCCCCCTGAATCCTTCTGTTTAAGCATTCTCCCCTCGGGTTGCTGTGGGGCTGGGCGATATCATGCAGACCCTCACGTTTTCCTTTCCCTTGGAGCTCACTCCTTGGCTAACTGGTGGTTAAAACCATGGCTTGCTCTTAGCTCAAGGGGCTTTAATTGTGAGAGTACAGAAGGAAGCATCTTGTAAAGCTGCTTTTATCTCACAACCTTTACTAAAATCCTGGGAAGTGTAGATGTCATTGGACTGCTGCATGTAAGCTTTATTTGAGAGACATGATTGCCATTCCTTTAGGCATGTCTAATTCTCTTGACATTGCCCACTGGGAATGTCATGTGGTAGATTAAAAAATTAGTTCTGAGACCACTTGTTACCTAATTCCTATGGCTTAGGGATTCCCCATTTTGACACTGACCCACTTTCCTATGGGAAGGGCTAGGGATATTTATTCTTACTATATTTTGCACTTCCAAAACCAAGCACTTTGTTGTAGATAAAACTGGGTAGACAATGCACGAAGGGAAAAAAAGTCATTAAAATTCTTAAAGGTCTATTTCTTATGGATAAGAACTGTCTACATTTGACTACATTTTTTTTTTCAGAAATTGTACTATGCCAGTATAATTATGCATTTTTTAAGAATAGCAATGATGTAAAATCCTTCTTATGGTTTTATAAGCTACTTTTTTATGATAAACACCATAGGTCAATTCAAGCCAATCAGTATAAGCTCACAGAATAATAAAAATGATCCTGTAATTTCTAATGATTCATTTAGGTATGATAATAATTGTACATATTTATTCCTGACCTCTTCACTACCTAACACTGTTGTACATGTTCAACCTACACTTAGTCTTTTCCTTTAACCATCAGGGAAGTGAGGCACAGTGAGGGTAGGGCTAGCTGGTCCCAAGACCAAGATGTGAACAGATTCTGTGTGGTCTCTGAGCCCCACATGTAAGCAGTACACACTACTGCTTCTCACCTGATAAGACCCTCAGCCTCACTGTTCATCAGGGCACAGCAAAACTAATCAAACTGAGGTACAACACTTTTTCCCCACTTAAATAGGTAGGAATTTAAAATATTGATAGTAAGTAGTATGATTTGGAATTTGGGGAATTGTGTCCTGTTATAGTGTGGAATGGGCTCCCCAACATCTTCTTATCCCTTCCTGTGCCTCAGGGATGGTCCTGTTCTAAATTTATGGCTCTCTTGTAGGCAGAGCAAAGATTGCTTGTGTTCCTCAGTGATTTTATTATTCTCTGTATTTACAAGAGTAACACAGGTTTATAGGTTAAAAAATGGAACATATAAACAGAAATAAAATACCCTAAATATAGCACTCAAAGATAATCCTTGCTAATGTTTTCACCTGGGTTATATGGGTCTCAAAGCTTTCTTATATGGGAATATGTGTATTCATGCATGTACAGATGCATTCATATGCTCTGTACAAAAGGTAAGACCTTATTTTAGATTTTTAATCTGCTTATATCACTGTAGTGGGTTGAATTATATTCCACAACAAGATATGTCCAAGCCTTAACCCATACCTGTGATTGCAACCATATTTAGAAGTATGGTCTGAGCATATGCAATTGAGATGAGTTCATACTGAATTTAGGGTGGTCCCTAAAACCAATGACTGGTGTCCTTATAAGAGAAAGGAGAGAAAAAAAAAAAAAAAAGAAAGGAGAGGATGATTTCACACACAAGGAAGAAGGCCATGTAAAGAAAGATGGAGGCAAAGACTGGAGTCTGCTGCTCTAGTATGGCCCTGTCAATACCCTACTTTTGGACTCTGGTCTCCAGAAGTGAGAGAGGGAAAAATTTCTGTTGTTTTAAGCCATGAATTTCATGTTTTCTTTTTTATTGCCAGTTCAGAAAAGTATAAAGTTAATGTGCAGGAGCCATGTCATCTCAGATTTAACCATTGACTTTCCCCATATTTTCCTCTTATTTCCAGTTTAGAGTTAGTGAGTAAGCGCTAATGGAATAGTATAGGTTTCAAGCTCAATATATATTTACTGATTAGTGTATGAATTAGTGATACAAAGAAATGGTAGTATTAGGAAACTAATACACTCAGTAAAAACATCCCTCAAATGTCACTGAATATGAATAAAAATCAGTGTAAACCCTATTTTTCACAACTGCCAGGATAGTAGTATCAATAAAGATAGAGAAAACAAAATACAAAATTGGCTAAAATTGTATTTGTGCCAAGTCCTTTTTATGTATCATATGCCAAGTCCTATTCATATATCAGTTCTTCAGTGCTCACAGCACCTCTTTGAGGTAGATACAATTGCTTATACTCACTTTATAGATTAAAAAACTGTGGAACAGAAAAATAAGGATTTGGCCCAGGACTGCACAGTTAGGCAGCAGGTCATCTTGGGTTTGAACCCAGCACCTCCTGCTCCAGAGCCTGGGAAACTGTTGAAGATTTGATATTAAGCAATAGGAGCAATGTGTACAAACATGCATATTTTATATGGTTATTAAAAGAACTTTCAAGATGTTAACATATTTATACAAAATATCTGAACCTAGAGACTAAAAGGAGACTTGTGACCTTGGTGAGAGCACATTCCTTGCAATTATGGGGACAAAAACTATAGTGCGGTAAGGTAAGGGGTCGGTAGGAAGAGAAACATATTAAAAACCAAATGCAAAAATGCTTTCTGGAACTTTGATGTTGAAGGGTGGGGGAGAAAGGAGAAAAGAGAGAGAAAGAAGGCCTGTGATTGTATGGGGATGAGCGGTACAAACAGGGATTAAAAAAATATTTTTTCACTTCTTAAAAGTACAAAGTTAATTTGCTGGAGCCATGTCACCTCAGAGCAACCACTGACTTTTCTCATATTTTCCTCTTATTTCCTCTTTAGAGTTAATGTTTTGTTAGTTCAGTTCAGTCGCTTAGTCCTGTCTGACTCTTTGCAACCCCATGGACTACAGCATGCCAGGCTTCCATGTTCATCACCAGCTCCCGGAACATACTCAAACTCATGTCCTTCAAGTCAGTGATGCCATCCAACCATCTCATCCTCTGTTGTCCCCTTCTCCTCCTGCCTTCAATCTTTCCCAGCATCAGGGTCTTTTCCAATGAGTCAGTTCTTTGCATCAGATGGCCAAAGTATTGGAGTTTCAGCAACAGTCCTTCCAATGAATATTCAGGACTGATTTCCTGTAGGATTGACTGGTTTGATCTCCTTGCAGTCCAAGGGACTCTCAAGAGTTTTCTCCAACACCACAGATCAAAAGCATCAATTCTTTGGCACTCAGTTTTCTTCATAGTCCAACTCTCATATCCATATAAGACTACTGGGAAAACCATAGCTTTGACTACATGGACATTTGTCAGCAAAGTAATGTCTCTGTCTAGTTTGGTCATAGATTTTCTTCCAAGGAGCAAGTGTCTTTTGATTTCATGGCTGCAGTCACCATCTACAGTGATTTTGGAGCCCAAGAAAATAGTCTGTCACTGTTTCCATTGTTTACCCATCTATTTGCCATGAAGTGGTGGGACCAGATGCCATGATCTTCATTTTTTGAGTGTTGAGTTTTAAGCCAGCTTTTTCACTCTCCTCTTTCACTTTCATCAATAGGCTCTTCAGTTCCTCTTCACTTTCTGCCATAAGGGTGGTGTCATCTGAATCTCTGAGGTTACTGTTATTTTTCCCGGCAATCTTGATTCCAGCTTGTGCTTCATCCAGCCAGGCATTTCGCATAATTTGTACTCTGCGTATATATTAAATAAGCAGGGTGACAATATGCAACCTTGATGTTCTCCTTCCCTGATTTGGAAACAGTCTGTTGTTCCATGTCCAGTTCTAACTGTTACTTCTTGACTTACATACAGGTTTCTCAGGAGGCAGGTCAGGTGGTCTGGTATTCCCATCTCTTTAAGAATTTTCCACAGTTTGTTGTGATCCACACAGTCGAAGGCTTTGGCGTAGTCAATAAAGCAGAAGTTGATGTTTTTCTGGGACTCTTGCTTTTTCTATGATCCAACGGATGTTAACAATTTGATCTCTGGTTCCTCTGCCTTTTCTAATTCCAGCTTGAACATCTGGAAGTTCACAGTTCATGTACTGCTGAAGGCTGGCTTGGAGAATTTTGAGCATTACTTTGCTAGCATGTGAGATGAGTGCAACTGTGTGGTAGTTTGAACATTCTTTGGCATTGCCTTTCTTTGGGATTGCAGTGAACTGACCCTTTCCAGTCCTGTAGCCACTGCTATGTTTTCCCAATTTGCTGGCATATTGAGTGCAACACTTTAACAGCATCATCTTTTAGGATATGAAATAGCTCAACTGAAATTCCATCACCTCCCCTAGCTTTGTTTGTAGTGATGTTTCCTAGGGCCCACTTGACTACACATTCCAGGATGTCTGGCTCTAGGTGGGTGATTACACCATCATGATTATCTGGGTCATGAAGATCTTTTTTGTATAGTTCTTCTGCATATTCTTGCCACCTCTTCTTCATATCTTCTGCTTCTGTTAGGTCCATGCCATTTCTGTCCTTTATTGTGCCCATCTTTGCATGAAATATTCCCTTGATATCTCTAATTTTCTTGAAGATATCTCAAGTCTCTCACATTCTATTGTTTTCCTCTATTTCTTTGCATTGATCACAGAGGAAGGCTACCTTATCTCGTCTTGGTATTCTTTGGAACTTTGCGTTCAAATGGGAATATCTTTCCTTTTCTCCTTTGCCTTTCACTTCTCTTCTTTTCTCAGCTATTCGTAAGGCCTCCTCAGACAATGATTTTGCCTTTTTGCATTTCTTATTCTTGGGGATGGTCTTGATCACTGCCTCCTGTATAATGTCACGAACCTCCATCCATAGTTCTTCAGGCACTCTATCAGATCTAATCCCTTTAATCTATTTTTCACTTCCACTGCTTTTTTTGACTATGCCAAAAGCCTTTGAGGGTGTGGATCACTACAAACTGGAAAATTCGTAAAGAGATGAGAATACCAGACCACCTTACCTGCCTCCTGAGAAATCTGTATGCAGGTCAAAAAGCAATAGTTAGGACTAGAAATGGAACAACAGACTGGTTCCAAATCGGAAAAGGAGTATGTCAAGGCTGTATATTGTCACCCTGCTTATTTAACTTATGTGCAGAGTATATCATGAGAAATGCTGGGCTGGATGAAGCACAAGCTGGAATCAAGATTGCCAGGAGTTATATCAATAACCTCAGATATGCAGATAACACTACACTTATGGCAGAAAGCGAAGAACTAAAGAGCCTTTTGATGAAAGTGAAAGAGAGTGAAAAGGTTGGTTTAAAACTCAACTAAGATCATGGCATCTGGTCCCATCACTTCATGGCAAATAGATTGGGAAACAGTGGAAATAATGCCAGGTTTAATTTTGGGGGGCTCCAAAGTCACTGCAGATGGTGACTGCAGCCATGAAATTAAAAGATGCTTGCTCCTTGGAAGAAAAGTTATGAGCAACCTAGACAGCGTATTAAAAAGCAGAGATATTACTTTGCTGACAAATGTCCATCTAGTCAAAGCTATGGTTTTTCCAGTAGTCTTGTATGGATGTGAGAGTTGGACTATAAAGAAAGCTGAGTGCTGAAGAATTGATGCTTTTGAACTGTGGTGTTGGTGAAGACTCTTGAGAGTCCCTTGGACAGCAAGGAGATCCAACCAGTCCATCCTATAGGAAATCAGTCCTGAATATTCATTGGAAGGACTGAAGCTGAAGCTGAAACTCCAGTACTTTAGCCACCTCATTTGAAAAGACCCTGATGCTGGGAAAGATTGAAGGCGGGAGGAGAAGGGGACAACAGAGGATGAGATGGTTGGATGGCATCACTGACTCAATGGACATGAGTTTGAGTAAACTCCACGAGTTTTTGATGGACAGGGAGGCCTGGCGTGCTGCAGTCCATGGAGTCAAAGAGAGTCCAACACGACTGACTGACTGAACTGTATAATTGTAAGGGATTTGATTTAGGCCATACCTGAATGGTCTAGTGGTTTTCTCTACTTCAGTTTAAGTCTGAATTTACAAAGGTGATAGAAAGTGTGTTAGAGGGTGTTCTAGTGGGGAGGGAGGTGGGGGGGCTTCTGGATGGGGAACACATGTACATCCATGGCTGATTCATGTCAATGTATGGCAAAAACCACTACAATATTGTAAAGTAATTAACCTCCAACTAATAAAAAATAAAGGAAAAAAAATTCAGACTAAAAAAAAAAAATAAAGTAGATTTCCTATAGTCAAAAAAAAAAAAAAAAAAAAAGAAAGTGTTCTAGTTTAGAACCTTTTGAAATGGTGTTAGATAGTGTTCTAATTTCAGTCTTTTATACATGGTTGACCAGTTCTCCCAGCACCGCTTGTTAAAGAGATTGTCTTTTCTCCATTGTATATTTGCGCTTCATTTGTTAAATATTAGGTGTCCATAGGTGCATGGGTTTCTCTCTGAGCTTTCTATAGTGTTCTATTGATCTATATTTCTCTCTTTGTGCCGGTACCATACTCTCTTGATGACTGTAGCTTTGTAGTATAGTCTGAAGTCAGGAAGGTTGATTACTCTAGTTCAATTCTTCTTTCTCAAGAATCCTTCGGCTATTCAAGTTTTGTTATGTTTCCATATGAATTGTGAAATTATTTGTTCTAGTTCTGTGAAGAATACCATTGGTAGCTTGATAGGGATTGCATTCAATCTATAGATTGCTTTGGGTAATATACTCATTTTAACTTTATTGATTTTTTAATGCATGAATATGGTATATTTTTACATCTATTTGTGTCATCTTTGATTTTTTTCATCAGTGTTTTATATTTTTCTACATATAGCTCTTTTGTTTTTTTAGGTAAATTTATTCCAAAGTGTTTTATTCGTTTCATTGCAGTGGTGAATGGAATTGTTTCCTTAATTTCTCTTTCTGTTTTTCATTGTTAGTGTATAGAAATGCAAAGGATTTTTGTGTATTAATTTTATATCCTTCAAATTTACTATATTCATTGATTAGCTCTAGCAATTTTCTGGTGGTATCTTTAGGGTTTTCTATGTAGAAGATCATGTCATCTGCAAACAGTGAGAATTTTACTTTTTTTTCAATCTATATTCCTTTTATTTCTTTTTCTTCTCTGACTGCTGTGGCTAGGACTTCCAAAACCATGTTGAACAGTAGTGGTCAGAGTTGGCACCTTTGTCTCTCCCCTGATTTTAGAGGAAATGCTTTCAATTTTTTGCCATTGAGAATAATATTTGCTGTGGGTTTGTCATATATGGCTTTTATTATGTTGAGGTATGTTCTTTCTGTGCCTGCTTTCTGGCGAGTATCTTTCAATTTATTAATATGGTGTATCACATTGATTGATTTGTGAATAGGGAAGAATCTTTGCATCCCTGGGATAAAGCCCACTTGGTCATGATATATGATTTTTGTAATATTTTGTTGGATTCTGTTTGCTAGAATTTTGTCGAGGATTTTTGCATCTATATTCATCAGTGATATTGCCCAATAGTTTTTTTTTCTTTTTTTTTGGTGGCACATTTGTCTGGTTATGATATTAGGGTGATGATGGCCTAATAGAAGTTTACCTTCCTCTGCAATTTTCTGGAAAAGTTTGAGTAGCATAGGTGTTAGCTCTTCTCTAAAATTTTGGTAGAATTCACCTGTGAAGCCATCTGGCCCTGGGCTTTTGTTTGTTGGAAGATTTTTTATTACAGTTTTGATTTCTTTGCTTGTGATGGGTCTGTTAGGGTTTTCTGTTTCTTCCTGGTTCAGTATTGAAAGGGTACACTTTTCTAAGAATTTGTCCATTTCTTCCAAGTTGTCCATTTTATTGGCATATAATTTACTCATAGTATTCTCTTAAGATCTTTTGTTTCTCTGGGTTTTCTGTTGTGATTTCTCCATTTTGATTTCTAATTTTCTTGATTTGCTTCTTCTCCCCTTTTTTTCTTGATGAGTCTGATTTTAGTTTATTTTATTTATCTTATCAAAGGACCACCCTTTAGTTTTGTTGATCTTTGCTCTAGTCTCTTTCATTTCTTTTTCATTCATATCTGCTCTCATATTTATGATTTCTTTCCTTCTACTAACCTTGGGGTTCTTCTACTCTTCTTTTTCTCATTGCTTTAGATGTAAATTTAGGTTGTTCATTTGATGTTTCTCTTGTTTCTTGAGGTAGGCTTGTATAGCTATGAACCTTCCTCTTAGCACTGCTTTTACTGAATCCCATAGGTTTTGGATTGTCGTGTTTTCCTTTTCACTTGTTTCAATGCTTATTTTGATTTCCTTTTTGGTTTCTTCCATGATCTGTTGGTTATTCAGGAGGGTGTTATTTACCCTCCATATATTTGTGTTTTTTATAGTGTTTTTCCTGTAGTTGACATCTAATGTTACCTCATTGTTATCAGAAAAGATGCTTGAAATGATTTCAAGTTTTAAAAATTTGCCAAGGATAGATTTATGGCCCAGGGTGTGATCTGTCCTGGAGAATGTTCCATGTACACTTAAGAAAATCGTGAAAGCCATTATTTTTGGGTGAAATGCCCTGTAGATATCAATTAGGTCTAACAGGTCCATTGTATCATTTAAAGCTTGTGTTACCTTGCTAGTTTTCTGGCCAGGTGATCTATCCATCAGTGTGAGTTGGGTATTAAAGTCCCCTGCTATCATTGTGTTACTGTTAATTTTCCCTTTCATACTTGTGAGCATTTGACTTACATATTAAGGTGCTCCTATGTTGGCTGCATATATATTTATAATTGTTATATCTTCTTCAATTGATCCTTTGGTCATTATGTAGTGTCCTTCTTTGTCTCTTATTACGGTCTTCATTTTAAAGTCTATTTTATCTGATATGAGTGTTGCTACTCCTGCTTTCTTTTGGTCTCCATTTGCATGAAATATGTTTTTCCAGCCCTTCACTTTCAGTCTGTATATTTCCCTAGGTTTCAGGTGGGTCTCTTGTAGGCAGTATACATAGGGGTCTTGTTTTTGTATCCATTTGGCCAATCTTTGTCTTTTGATTGGAGCATTTAACCCAGTTACATTTAAGGTAATTATTGATAAGTATGATCCCATTACCATTTACTTTATTGTTTGAGTTCATTTTTATAAACCTTTTCTGTGTTTCCTGTCTAGAGAACATCCTTTAGCATTTGTTGAAGAGCTGGTTTGGTGGTGCTGAATTCTCTAAGCTTTTGCTTGTTTGTAAAGTTTTTGATTTCTCCTTCATATTTGAATAGGATAGTTGCTGGGTAGAGGAATCTTGGTTGTAGGTTTTTCTCTTTCATCACTTAAGTATGTCCTGCCATTTTCTTCTGGCCTGAAGAGTTACTGTTGAAAGATTAGCTGTTATCCTTATGGGGATCCCCTTGTGTGTTATTTGTTGCTTTTCCCTTACTGGTTTTAATATTTGCTGTTTGTGTTTGATCTTTGTTACTTTGATTAATATGTGTCTTGGGGTGTTTCACCTTGGGTTTATCCTGTTTGGGACTCTCTGGGTTTCTCGGACTTGGGTAGCTATTTCCTTCCCCATTTTAGGGAAGTTTTCAACTATTATCTCCTCAAATATTTTTTCATGCCCTTTCTTTTCATCTTCTTCTTATGGGATGCCTATGATTTGAATGTTGGGGCATTTAATGTTGTCCCAGAGGTCTCTGAGGTTGTCCTCATGTCTTTTAATTCTTTTTTTCTTTTTTCCTCTCTGCTTCATTTATTTCTACCATTCTGTCTTTTACCTCACTTATCCTCTCTTCTACCTCAATTATTCTACTGTTGGTTTCCTCCAGAGTACTTTAAATCTCAGTTATTGCATTGTGTATTATTGATTGACTCTTCTTTTTTCCTTCTAGGTGTTTGTTAAACATTTCTTCTATCTTCTCAACCCTTGTCTCTAGTCTATTTTTCCGTAACTCCATTTTGTTTTCAAGATTTTGAATCATCTTTACTGTCATTCTGAATTCTTTTTCAGGTAGACTCCCTATCTCCTCCTCTTTGGTTTGGTTTGGTGGTTTTTTTTAATCATGTTCCTTCACCTGCTGAATATTTCTCTGCCTTTTCATTTTGTTTAAATTGCTGTGTTTGGGGTGCCCTTTCTGCAGGCTGGAAGTTCATGGTCCTATTAACTGTGGAGACTGCTATCTGTGGGTGGGGTTGGACCGGTGGCTTGTCAAGGTTTCCTGGTTTCGGGAAGTTGTGTTCTGTGTTCTGGTGGGTAGAGCTGGATCTTTTCTCTCTGGAGTGCAATGAAGAGTCCAGGAGTGAGTTTTGGGGTTTCTATGGGCTGGGCATAGCTTTGGGCAGCCAATCTTTTAATGTTCAGTGTTATGTTCCTGTTTTGCTGGAGAATTAGCATGGTGCATCTTGCAATGGAACTTGTTGACTCTTGAGTGGAACTTGGTTTCAGTGTAGATATGGAGACTTCTGGGTGAGCTCTTGTCTTAACTTTCACAACCAGATACATCCACAACTGTGCATTGTTTCCACTTTGTCTCATGCTCTTCTTTCCTTCTGGAACTATTTCTCTGCTCTTCTCCAGTAGTATATTGGACACCTGCCGACCTGGGGAGTTCATCTTTATTTTCTTAGGTCTTAGATCTACATTTCATGATTTACGGCATGCTTTACTTTTATTTTTAATATATTTAAATATGTTTAAATATAAATTAATATTTAAGTATACTACACTTTGAGTTATTTTTTTCTATAAGTTGTGAGGTATGTGTTAGAGTCCATTTTTTTAGTTATGCATGTCCAGTTGTTTTGGTTTTATTTTTTCTTTTGCAATATACGTTTCTTGGGATTTTCTTCATAGACAATAATGTCATCCACAAAGATGAAAGAAATTTTTTTACATTACAATTTGTATGTCTTTTATTTCTGTTCTTTTTACTTTGCCTTCTTGTACCAAATAAGATTTCCATTATGAAAATGGAACTTATGAAATTGGGGAGTTCATCTTTCAGTGTCATATCTTTTTGCCTTTTCATAGTGTTCATGGGGTTCTCAAGGCAAGAATACTGAAGTGGTTTGCATTCCCTTCTCCAGTGGATCACATTTTGTCAGAACTTTCCACCATGACCCATCTGTCTTAGATGGCCCTACACAGCATGGGTCATAGTTTCATTGAGTTAGACAAGACTGTGATCCATGTGATTAGTTTGGTTAGTTTTCTGTGACTGTGGTTTTCATTCTATCTGCCCTCTGATGGATGAGGATAAGAGGCTTGTGGAAGCTTCCTGATGGGAGGACTGGCTGTGGGGAAAACTGAGTCTTGCTTTGGTGGGTGGGGCCATGCACAGTAAATCCTTAATCCAACTTTCTGTTGATGGGCTGTGTTCCCTTCCTGTAGTTTGGCCTGAGGCCCAACTATGGTAGGGGTGATTGGGATAATGGTGATGTCCTTTCAAAAGGCCTTATGCCAACACTCTGTGGCTCTCAGGACTGTTGTAGTCAGTCTGTTTATTAGGGCTTCTTTAATTTCTCTCAGCAAGGTTCTGCAGATTCAGATTACAGGTCATACACATCTATGGACATAGGTGTGCTACATAGATTATCTCTATATATTCATACTTTATGATGCTATTATTGATGGCATTTTTAAAAATTGGGATAATAGTGCTTTATAATGTGTTAGTTTCTGCTGTAGAAAGAAGTGTATCAGTTATCCATATATCTCCTTCTTGGATCTCCCCCACATACATCTGGGCCACCACAAATCACCAAGCTGAGCTCTGTGTGCTATACAGCAGGTTCCTACTAGCTATCTGTTTTACACATGGTAATGTGTATATGTCAGTCCCAATCTCATAATTCATCCCACCCGTTTCCCCCTCCCCATATCCACATTTTCATTCTCTATGCACGTCTGTTCATGCCCTGCAAATAGGTTCATCAGTACCATTTTTCTTGATTCTACATGTATACATGTGTACCGTTATTTGATTTTCTCTTTCTAAATTACTTGACTCTGTATGACAAACTGTAGTTCTATCTACATCTCTACAAATGATTCAACTTTGTAACTTTACATGGCTGAGTAATATTCCATTGTATATATGTAGCACACCATCTTTATTCATTCATCCATTGATGGATGTTTATTTTTTTTCTTTTATTTTTTTCGTTGATGGATATTTAAATTGCTTCCATGAATGGCACTGTTTATTTGATACAAATCCCAGATATATTTTCACTGAACTGTCAGTAACCAGATGTTGCTGGGAAATCTTTTGGGTAGAAAGCACCACAGAATAGAATAGAAAAGACTCTTGATGCTTAATATGTGTATTATTTAGGTTCCCAGAGAGACAAAAACAATAGGATGTATTTTGAGGAATTGACTAATGAGATTGAATAGGCTTGGTGAGTCCAAAGTCTAATGTAGGAGGCAAACAGACTGGAGGCTCAGGAGAGAGTTATAGTTGGAGTCTGACGGCACCCTCTGGCAAGTCACAAAGAGCCTATGTTGTAGGTGAAGTTCAAAGGCAGTCTCCTGGCAGAATTCCTTCTTGTTCAGAGAAGGTCAGCCTTTTGGTCTATCCATGCCTTCAACTGATTGGATGAGGCCCATCCACATTATGGAGGGCTAAGTGCTTTACCCAAATTCTACCTATTTAAATGTGATTCTCATTCAAAAACACTCTCACAGAAACATCTAGAATAATGTTTGATCAAATATCTGGGCATTGTGGTCCCAGCAAGTTGATACATAAAATTACCATCACAGTATTCATTTGCCTAGATGCTCATATCAGCTTTTAGATGTCATTGGCAATATACCAAAACAAAGGACAAAAATATCATACAGACATTTCTACAGGTTATTTCCAGAAAATCATTCACTGAAATGAAATAGTTTTATAGCTTTAATGTTTGTGTGGTTAGGATTGAATTGTGGAGTTACCTTCATTATCCTCAAACAAATCTACCTTGATGAATTCCTGGGTTCTTGGGTGGTAAGAAAAAGTGGGAGAGAGCATTATGAATGTGGGTATCCATGTATGTAGGTGGGGATGTGTGTGTGTGTTTGTGTGTATTGGTGAAGTTATAAGGAATATTTGTGTCAGGAGTATTTGAGGTTAATTCCTGTGTGTTATGTCAGTCCTGCTCAGTTCCTAGCACATATTAGGAAATGTATCAAGATCGTTGCTATTTGTTTTATCACAGATTTCCTTGGTCAGCATGGTTACCATGGTGACTCAGTGATTGCTGTGGGATTTATTACAGACTGAAATCCATTTGTGATTCTTATCTGAATCTGTTATGACTATGTTAGTTGTTAAGTGCTGCTTTTATAATTTTGTCATTTCTTCTAGATTTATTGATGTTAATTGACATTCAGATGTTGGGTTGAGCTTTCCCTTCTCCCCTATCATTTATTTATTTATTCATATATTTCTTTTATTAGTAAGACTCATAGATTCTTATTTTTTCAAACATTTTCCATCTGACAGAATTATTTATTTTTATGATCAAACTGTCACAGAATTGGCCTGCCAGCTCTACAAAGTTGCCTCTCTGTCCATTTTGTGCCTTCCTAGGATTCTCTGAACATGTTCTTTGCTCTCTGAGCCTGAGTATATGCCAGTCTGTGGAAAGGAAGTGATGATGTCCATTTCAAGGCATTACTTTGAGCATATGAAGAGGAAATAAAGATAATCAACATGGTATGGCATCTAGTAACCTTTCAGCAATGTTAGTTCCCATTCCAACATTACCTCCTTGATTCTGTCAACATGATGCCTCTGACATTTCCATAATAGCATGTCTACTGGAGAGAATACTTAGACATATAACGTAATCAGGGATAAGGGCACATGTCCATGATGTGAGAGCCTCACTGTCACTGCTGTGTGTGGAGGGGGCTGTGTGATGGAGCTGGGGAAGAGGAAAAGCATCATTGCACCGCTTCCAGGGAAATGAGAGGGGGGCAGGCAAGCAGATCCTGAGCCCCTTCCCCTGCGTTTCATGTGCTTTCCCTTCCTCTCATTTTCCTCTCTATTCCATGTGTTTATCTCCTTACTCTTCCTTCCTTACAGTGGAACATTAGAGAAGGTATGGACTTTGAGCCTCAGAAACAAGATCCAGTAGAGAAGAACCAAGTGTGATATTGAGTCTACTAGACATTTTCCTGGAACAAAAGAAGAGAGGTGAATCACTCTTGCCTTTTCCTCCTGAGGGAGAAGCTGCAAGTTGAACTTGGCTAACTGTGTGATTAAACCAGTGAACCTGGTTTCAGTTCAGGGGGCTTTATTTGGAGGGGACAGAAAGAAGCATGTTGTGAAACTCGCTTTCATCTCTTGACTTCACTAAAATTCTGGGAATTGGCAAGATCATCTGAATGCTGACTGGAAGGCTTATTTGAGAGACAGGCTTGCCCCTCCCCTAAGCCTCTGTCTTGTCCCTGAAGTTGCCCAGTTGGGACTGTCATGTGGTAGATTCATTCACTTTGGACCATGCTGTTACCTCATTCCCTTGGCTTAGGGATGTTCCTCATTTTGCTGCTGACCAGTTTCCTTTGGGAAGGGCTAAAAGTACTATTTTTTTCACTACCACAAAACCAAGACCCTTTTGTTATAAATAAAAAATGGGAAATATAGGAGAGGAAAAAAAAATTAGACACTCTTACAGTGGATAAGCACTGTTATCATTTGAATACATTTTTCGAAATTTTATTATGCAAGTGGTAAGTATTTTGTTTTTTAACTTAAGTACAGTTCATTTACAGTATGTGAAATAACTCAGAGAAAGATAAATATTAGATCATACCGATTATATGTGGAGTTTTAAAAATAATATGGGAGAGAAGAGGGTAGGATGAATTGAGAAAGTAGCATTGACATATATATATATATACTATCAGGTGTAAGCCAGATAACTAGTGGGAAGCTCCTATATAACACAGAGAGCCCAGCCTGGTGCTCTGTGAGGACCTAGAAGGGTGAGATGGGTGGGAGGGAGGCTCAAGAAGGAGAGGATATATGTATAATTATAGCTGATTCACGTTGTTGTACAGCAGAAACCAGCACAACATTGTAAAACAATTATCCTCCAAGTAAAATATAAAATGAATACAAATGAAAACTATAAAATACTTTTACTATAAATATACTGTGAAGGTTAGTCTATGCCAATCAGTACAAATGCACATAATAATAAAAATGGCAGTGGTAGCATTAATAGTCAATTTGTATATCATAATAGTGATAAGAATACTTAATATTATTGCTGATTTCCCCTCTGCCTATGCTACTGTAAGTGCTAAACCTGTACTTGCTCATTTAGTCCACCACAATCCACAAGGAGGAGTTACTGTTGCCCGAATTTAAACATCAAGGAAGTGAGACAGAGTGAGGGCAGGGCTCGCCAGTCACAAGACTAAGATGTGAACAGATTCTGGGTGACTGCTGAGACCCACATCTAACCAGTGCACACTACTCCTCATCTGATAAGACCTGCAAAGCATAATCAACCAAACTGATGTACAGTTGTTTTTCCCACTTTAGTACACAGGAATTTAAAATAGTGATAGTGGTCACTATAGCTTGGAATTGGGTGGAATGTGTCCTGTTATAATCTAGAAAGGTTCCCCGATATCTCATCTCCCTTCCTGTGCCTCTAGGGCATTCCCATTCCAAAGGCTTTCCTATGTTTGGGCTAGGAACCCTCTTGCTTCCCTCCCATTTTGTTTTGTTTTTATATAGGTACAGAAGCAATTGGTATTCATTTTAGGTAAAGATGGATGACATAGAAAAGAGGGGAAAAAAGCATTACCCCAAAACATACCACCCAATTAAACTGTATTTTCCTTTATATTATATTCCTCCAGAATTTTCTAATGCAGATGTTAATCTTTTTAACAACCTAACAAGCGATAGTTATTTAATTTTAATAGTTTGCTATTTATTTGGCTGCACTGGGTCTTAGTTGCAATACATGGGATCTTTGATCTTCATTGCAGCATGTGGGACCTTTAGTTCTGGCATGGGAACTCTTAGTTGTGGCATGTGCGATCTAGTTCCCTGACCAGGGGTGAAATCTGGGCACCCTGTATTGGCAGCATGGAGTCTTAGCCACTGGACAGCAGGGAATTCCCCATAGATATTTATATATTTGTGTGTTTAGAGTTAGTTGCTCAGTTGTGTCTGACTCTGAGATCCCATGGACAGTAGCCCACCAGGCTCCTCTGTCTATGGAATTCTCCAGGCAAGAATACTGGAGTGGGTTTCCATTCCCTTCTCCAGGGGATCTTCCTGACCCAGGGTTGAACCCAGGTCTCCTGCACTGCAGGCAGATTCTTTAGCAACTGAGCCACCAGGGGAGCCCCCATTTATGTGTATATTTGTATATTTATCTACAATGGATAAGATCTCATCTACATGTACTTTGGGAACCTGCATACCTCATTAAAGTTGGTTAAGTGGGTCCCCCGAAAAGATGTGTCCAATCTTAACACCCTCATACAAGTTAATGTGATCTTAATAAGAAATAATCTTGAGAGATTTGATTCAGTTAAGGATTGAAAGTGAAAAGTGAAGTGGCTCAGTCATGTTCAACTCTTTGCGACCCCGTGGATTGTAGCCCATGGAACTTTCCAGGCAAGAGTACTGGAGTGGGTTGCCATTTCCTTCTCCAGGGGATCTTCCTGACCCAGGGATCAAACCCAGGTCTTCTGCATTGCAGGCAGAGGCTTTACCTCTGAGCCACCAGGGAAGCCCCAGTTAAGGATACTGAGGTGAAATCAACAGAGGCTAGTGTTCTTATAGGAGAAAGGAGGGGAGATTTCACACACACAGGGAAGAAAGTCATGTGAAGAGATATTGAGAGGCAGAGATGGCAGCTGTGCTGCCACAAACCAAGGGGCTCCAGAAGCCACTGGACACTAGCAGATGTAAGGATGGATGCTTCCCTAGAGCCTTTGGCAGGAATCTGGCCCTGCTGACACCTTGATCTCAGACTTCTGGTCTCTAGAACTATGAGAGCTTGTCTCTGAAGTTTCTGACATTTTAAGCCACGAAGCTCAATAATTTGTTAAGGTGACCCAGTCGTGTCCGACTCTTGGCAACCCATGGACTGTATCCTCTGTCCATAAGGATTTTCCAGGCAAGAATACTGGAGTAGGTAACCATTCCCTTCTCCCAGGGGATTTTCCTGATCCAAGGATTGAACCTGAGTCTCCTGCATTGCAGGCAGATTCAGTTGAGCCATCAGGGAAGCCCCAAGGTGGTCCTAGGAGACCGTTATGAATGAACCATCAGCCTATGTCCTATTTTTTATGCCTGTGGGGATAGTATTGCCAATAAAGACATATAAGAAGGAAGAAATATGGCTAAAACTTACTAATGTGCTAAGTACTTTTTTATGTATCATTTCCATCAGTCCTTGTAGCACCTTATGAGGTAGATACTATTGCTGTGCTCATCCCCATTTTATAGAAGAAACGCCGAGTGACAGGGACATAAAGACTTGGCCCAGCACTGCACAATTAGGGAGCAGGACAGCTTGGGTTTGTACCCAGCACCTCATGCTCCAGAGTGTGGGAAACTGCCAAAGATTTAATGTTAAGTGACAGGAGCAGTCTGCTCAAACATGTGTATTTTAGGCATCATTAAAAGCAATACTCAGTATGATAATATACTTACTTACACAAAATATCGGGGCCTAGTGACAAAAACATTGCTTGTGTGAGCATGTTTATTGCAATCATGGGGACAGAAGCCACAGTGCAGTGATATGACTAGCCAGTGGGATCCAAAGAACCTTAACAGTGGATGTAGAAGACTTTCTGGAACATTGATTTTAAAGAGGGAGGGATAGACAAAGGACGGGAAAGTGGACAAGGAGGAGTTGGGGCAGGGCAGGATGGAGAAGGCTTGTGGCTGCATTGGGATGAGGGATTCAAGGAGGAATTTTTTTCGTTTTAGTTTTTAAAAAAAATTTTTATTTATTTTAATTGGAGGGTAATTACAATTCTGTGATGGATTTGCCATACATTAGTATGAATCAGCCATAGACATACATGTGTCCCCTCCCTGCTGAACCCCCCTCCCACCTCCCTCCCCACCCCATCCCTCCAGGTTGTCATGCCGAGGACAGGCTTTGAGTGCCCTGCATCATACATCAAACTCCCACTGGCTATCTATTTTACATATGGGTAATGTATATGTTTCAATGCTATTCTCTCTTTGAAAGATTGCCAGTTAATATTAAGGAACCATCTCATCTCAAAAGTTTGTCTCATGGTATAACAGAGAGATACTTGCTTCCTTCATAAAGATTTATATATTGTCATAGGAGAAAAAAAAATGAGAAATGACTTTTCACAGTGCCTTCTTTAGGACAAAGGCTCAGAGAGCCCCTACTTCTTTTTTTGTTTGTTTGTTTTTTCCCATTTATTTTTATTAGTTGGAGGCTAATTACTTTACAATATTGTAGTGGTTTTTGTCATACATTGACAGGAATCAGCCATGGATTTACATGTATTCCCCATCCCGATCCCCCCTCACACCTCACTCTCTACCCGATCCCTCTGGGTCTTCCCAGTGCACCAGGCCCGAGCACTTGTCTCATGCATCCAGCCTGGGCTGGTGATCTGTTTCACCCAAGATAATATACATATTTCGATGCTGTTCTCTTGAAACATCCCACCCTCGCCTTCTCCCACAGAGTCCAAAATTCTGTTCTGTACATCTGTGTCTCTTTTTCTGTTTTGCATATAGGGTTATCATTACCATCTTTCTAAATTCCATATATATGTGTTAGTATACTGTATTGGTCTTTGTATTTCTGGCTTACTTCACTCTGTATAATGGGCTCCAGTTTTATCCATCTCGTTAGAACTGATTCAAATGAATTCTTTTTAATGGCTGAGTAATATTCCATGGTGTAGATTGCTTCCATGTCCTGGCTATTATAAACAGTGCTATGATGAACATTGGGGTGCACGTGTCTCTTTCAGATCTGGTTTCCTCGGTGTGTATGCCCAGGAGTGGGATTGCTGGGTCATATGGCAGTTCTATTTCCAGTTTTTTAAGAAATCTCCACACTGTTCTCCATAGCGGCTATACTAGTTTGCATTCCCACCAACAGTGTAAGAGGGTTCCCTTTTCTCCACACCCTCTCCAGCATTTATTGTTTGCAGACTTTTGAATAGCAGCCATCCTGACTGGCGTGTAATGGTAGCTCATTGTGGTTTTGATTTGCATTTCTCTGATAATGAGTGATGTTGAGCATCTTTTCATGTGTTTGTTAGCCATCTGTATGTCTTCTTTGGAGAAATGTCTGTTTAGTTCTTTGGCCCATTTTTTGATTGGGTCATTTATTTTTCTGGAATTGAGCTGCAGGAGCTGCTTGTATATTTTTGAGATTAATCCTTTGTTGCTTCGCTTACTATTATTTTCTCCCAATCTGAGGGCTGTCTTTTCACCTTGCTTATAGTTTCCTTTGTTGTGCAAAAGCTTTTAAGTTTCATTAGGTCCCATTTGTTTTTTCTTTTTTTTTTTTTTGCTTTTACTTCCAATATTCTGGGAGGTGGGTCATAGAGGATCCTGCTATGATTTATGTCGGAGAGTGTTTTGCCTATGTTCTCCTCTAGGAGTTTTATAGTTTCTGGTCTTAGATTTAGATCTTTAATCTATTTTGAGTTTATTTTTGTGTATGGTGTTAGAAAGTGTTCTAGTTTCATTCTTTTACAAGTGGTTGACCAGTTTTCCCAGCACCACTTGTTAAAGAGGTTGTCTTTTTTCCATTGTATATCCTTGCCTCCTTTGTCAAAGATAAGGTGTCCATAGGTTCGTGGATTTATCTCTGGGCTTTCTATTCTGTTCCATTGATCTATATTTCTGTCTTTGTGCCAGTACCATACTGTCTTGATGATTGAGGCTTTGTAGTAGAG
Organism: Dama dama; assembly: GCF_033118175.1. Lineage (NCBI taxonomy): Eukaryota > Metazoa > Chordata > Mammalia > Artiodactyla > Cervidae > Dama > Dama dama. The sequence continues at coordinate 9,383,048 of NC_083714.1, read as the reverse complement.
TCTGAAGTCAGGCAGGTTGATTCCTCCAGTTCCATTCTTCTTTCTCAAGATTACTTTGGCTATTTGAGGTTTTTTGTATTTCTATACAAATTGTGAAATTATTTGTTCTAGTTTTGTGAAAAATACTGTTGATAGCTTGATAGGGATTGCACTGAATCTATAGATTGCTTTGGGTATTATAGCCATTTTGACAATATCGATTCTTCCAATCCATGAACACGGTATGTTTCTCCATTTGTTTGTGTCCTTTTGATTTCTTTCATCAGTGTTTTATAGTTTTCTATGTATAGGTCTTTTGTTTCTTTAGGTAGATATACTCCTAAGTATTTTATTCTTTTTGTTGCAATGGTGAATGGTATTGTTTCCTTAATTTCTCTTTCTGTTTTCTCATTGATAGTGTATAGGAATGCAAGGGATTTCTGTGTGTTAATTTTATATCCTGCAACTTTACTATATTCGTTGATTAGCTCTATCAATTTTCTGGTAGAGTCTTTAGGGTTTTGTATATAGAGGATCATGTCATCTGCAAACAGCGAGAGTTTCACTTCTTCTTTTCCTATCTGGATTCCTTTTACTTCTTTTTCTGCTCTGATTGCTGTGGCCAACACTTCCAAAACTATGTTGTAGTGGTGAGAATGGGCACCCTTGTCTTGTTCCTGACTTTAGGGGAAATGCCTTCAATTTTTCACCATTGAGGATAATGTTTGCTGTGGGTTTGTCATATATAGCTTTTATTACGTTGAGGTATGTCCCTTCTATTCCTGCTTTCTGAAGAGTTTTTATTATAAATGGATGTTGAATTTTGTCAAAGACTTTTTCTGCATCTATTGAGATAATCATATGATTTTTATCTTTCAATTTGTTAATGTGGTGTATTATATTGATTGATTTGTGGATATTAAAGAATCCTTGCATTCCTGGGATAAAGCCCACTTGGTCATGATGTATGAAATATTTTTTTCCAGCCCTTCACTTTCAGTCTGTATGTGTCCCTTGTTTTGAGGTGGGTCTCTTGTAGACAGCATATATAGGGGTCTTGTTTTTGTATCCATTCAGCCAGTCTTTGTCTTTTGGTTGGGGCATTCAACCCATTTACATTTAAGGTAATTATTGATAGCTATGGTCCCATTGCCATTTACTTTGTTGTTTTGGGTTCGTGTTTATACAACCTTTCAGTGTTTCCTGTCTAAAGAAGATCCTTTAGCATTTGTTGAAGAGCTGGTTTGGTGGTGCTGAATTCTCTCAGCTTTTGCTTGTCCATAAAGCTTTTGTATTCTCCTTCATATCTGAATGAGATCCCTGCTGGGTACGGTAATCTGGGTTGTAGGTTATTCTCTTTCATTACTTTAAGTATGTCCTGCCATTCCCTTCTGGCCTGAAGGGTTTCTATTGATAGATCAGCTGTTATCCTTATGGGAATCCCTTTGTGTGTTATTTGTTGTTTCTCCCTTGCTGCTTTTAATATTTGTTCTTTGTGTTTGATCTTTGTTAATTTGATTAATATGTGTCTTGGGGTGTTTTGCCTTGGGTTTATCCTGTTTGGGACTCTCTGGGTTTCTTGGACTTGGGTGGCTATTTCCTTTCCCATTTTAGGGAAGTTTTCAGCTATTATCTCCTCGAGTATTTTCTCATGGCCTTTCTTTTTGTCTTCTTCTTCTGGGACTCTTATGATTCGAATGTTGGGGTGTTTCACATTGTCCCAGAGGTCCCTGAGGTTCTCCTCATTTCTTTTGATTCTTTTTTCTTTTTTCCTCTGTGCTTCATTTATTTCCACCATTTTATCTTCTACCTCACCTATCCTATCTTCTGTCTCCGTTATTCTACTCTTGGTTCCCTCCAGGGAGTTTTTTATCTCATATACTGCATTATTCATTTTTAATTGACTCTTTTTTATTTCTTCTAGGTCCTTATTAAACATTTCTTGCATCTTCTCAATCTTTGTCTCCAGGCTATTTATCTGTAACTCCATTTTGTTTTCAAGATTTTGGATCATTTTTATTATTATTCTAAATTCTTTTTCAGGTAGATTCCCTATCTCCTCCTCTTTTGTTTGACTTGGTGGAGCCCCTACTTCTTAAAGGGCCCTGAAGTCTGACCATGTGCTCTACCCTTTGGGCAGGTTTCCTCATTCACCCATCAAGACAGCTTTGTGACAAAAGCACCATGAGGCCCAGTCACAGATGCCCAAGATCATGGTGACAGAGCTGGGATCACCTCTGCAAGTAAGTGTCAGGATGGGATGAGGTCCCATCCCTCACCCTCCCTGAGGACACAGAGCAGCCGCCCTTTCAGAAGATGGGCTTTCAGGGCTGGAGAAATGGTCACACACCCCTGCTGTTGTCCCACAGTACTCACTCACCTACCCCATTGGGAGAGGAAGAGGACAGAGGACATGAAATCCTGCCCCTTCTGCCAGCTGACCTTGGTGTCTGGGCCACATGCAATGACTTATCCCTGAAGAGAGGGGTGGGTCTCAGGCAGAAGCTCAGGTATTGCCCTTGAGACAGGTGATCTGGAGGGAGGGCAAGTGATATGTGCAGAAGTGTTTTAAGGAATTGTATTTTATATTTCATGTCCTTTAATCCTAGCAGCTATTCAAGTTACCCATTATTATGACCATTATTCAGAACAGAGGACTAACTTTGCATGCGTGTGTGCTAAGTTGCTTCAGTCGTGTCTGATTGTTTGCAACGCTATGAACTGTAGCCTGCCAGGCTCCTCTGTCCATGGGATTCTCCACGCAAGAATAGTAGAGTGGGTTGCCATTTCTCTCCTCCAGGGGAATCTTCCCAAGCCAGGGATGGAACCCACGTCTCCCGCGTCTCCTGCGTTGCAGGTGGATGCTTTACCACTAAGCCACCAGATAAACAAAAACAAGAATACTGGAGTGGGCTGCTATGCCTTCCTCCAGGACTGACTTTAGGGATTTCAGTTAATCAGGGGCACACCTTTGTTTTCTTCCTGATCAGTAGCTAACTCTGGAATTTCATGTTTTGTTTTTTTTTTCATTTTGCCTTGAAGCCCATAGAGAAGTATAAATGGTTTTGTTAGCCTTTACTCACATAGTTATGGACATTTGGACAGCTTCCTATATTTCCATTTTTCTTTCCTATTTCATGCAATGCTGCAGTAAATATCCTCTTACCAGCTTACTTTTGTACATGTGTAAAAATTTCCCTGCCATCTTCCCTGGGACGTGATTTCAATAGTTTAAATTCTCCCATAAGGTGTCAGAGCATTCTCATTTCTTACCCCTCTAAACTTTTGTTCATAATATTTACATTTATTTCTGACTGTGTTCTGTTTCCTTGACTTATGCTGAAGTTTAGCCTCCCCAACCTGTCCCACACACACACAAGCCAGTTTTCAAATGTTTGTGAATTTTTTGTTGATTTTTGTTTTTTGTATTTTTCATGTGTCAGATGATAGGTAATGAAAGGATATTTAGATGTTTTCACTAGCACTCCTTAAATTATTAGTGAGTTGGAACATATTTTTGTGATTATTGGCCATTTTAATTTCTTCATCTGTAAACAGTTTACACATTTTGTCCACTTTGGTATTTTGTTGTAGGAGCTCTCCATGCATTCACTGATCCATGGACTTGTGATTTTAATGCATTTTTATTGGGTGAATATTATTTGCCAGACACTCCAGTGAAAATCCATGTCCTAGAAGATCTCTCTTCTGAGATCTAGATGCTTATATTTATTGAAAGTGTCCACCTGGAGAAAGAAAAGTATTAGTGCCCATCCATACATGCATGATTGTCAAGGAAAACATACTCAATTCAAAACACTTATCCCTAAGCCCTGCACCACCACAGAGTAAAAAGGATGCAGTGTTTTACATGAGGAGAGCACTGCCTCAGGATTAGCATTTCTGTGATCTTTACAGTTATGGTAGGATATTTTATATATATGTATATACATAAACATATAATTCTTAGAAATTATATATTTCTGAGTTTGCCTTTTCTAATTTATAAAATGTAAACAATTGTTTTGAGGAGCAAAAGAAAAAATATGTCGGGTGTCATACACAGTATATTGTACATAGGACACTCAATAGATGTTAGTTCCCCTCCTATCCCATACCCATCCTTCCTTTATAGGAGGGTCCCTTGACATAATCCAAATAGCATTACTCTGTGATGATGACTGGAAAGATTAAGCAGAAGAGAAATGTATAAGTTTCCATTATACACTAAGTTTCCATTATACACTAAGTTTCCATTATACACTTCTGTGTCCTATCTCTTTGCTGGCGTAACTTGTCAGTTAGTTTAGGAAGAAGGAAACAATCACTGGACCAGCTCCATATGGTTTGAGAAAGAAACCACCAAAACCATCACCCCACATCACTTTATTGCGTATACTTTCCCATTCCACTTTTTATCTTCTGTGTTAATTTCTCCAGAGTAATATATGCAATGTTATCCAGAAAGAGGAGGTTTGCAAAGGAACACTGCAATAGGATACTGGCACCAGGTACATCATCCACCTTTGGGTAAGTCTTTTCCCCTGTGCTGGTTGTTTTTCAGATAAAATCTGTGAGATAGATATAGAGGTAAATGAGATCCCATTTAGGAAAGAGCCTTTCCTTTTGAGACCTTAGTTGGGAAGGAACAAGCGGTGATTTCCAAATAATTACTTTCCAGTCTTCAGCTCTTATCACACTCTGTATCAGATGAAGTCAGTAGTCCTCATACTGTTTCTTAATTCAATGACCTCTTATGCATGGTCATAGGATGATTGGAACTTAAAACTTGCAAAAAAGCAGGATTCTTGACCTTAGGAAACCATGAAGAACTCAGCTTTCCTGAATGTCTGCTACTTTTATCCTCATGTATTTTGCACAACATTCCGGGGAGGTAAAGCATGATTTCCACACCATTTTGTAGCTGGTGAAGTAGTGATGTACAGAGATTAGGTAACCTGGCTGGGGGTCATCCTGCTACTAAGAAAAGCAGAGACTAGCTCGCCGGCTCGGCGGTGCGTGCGGGGCCGGCCCGGCGAGGAGGCGGGACACGTCGGCGCTGCCGCCCCCGCCGCCACCGGCGGTGGGCCACCACCGCCGCCGCCGCTGCCGCCGCCCCTCCTCCTGCTCCAGCCGCCTCGGCCGCCGCTTCCCGGGCGAGTTCGAGCGGCCCCGGCGGCCCCCGGCGCTTCCAGCTGCGCGGACCCGCGCCCGTCCCGCCCGGCTGCCGCCCGCGTCCACCCCGCCGCGATGGCGACGCGCTCGTGCCGGGAGAAGGCGCAGAAGCTGAACGAGCAGCACCAGCTCATCCTGTCCAAGCTGCTGAGGGAGGAGGACAACAAGTACTGCGCCGACTGCGAGGCCAAAGGTCCTCGATGGGCTTCCTGGAATATTGGTGTGTTTATTTGCATCAGATGTGCTGGCATCCATAGGAATCTTGGGGTTCATATTATCCAGGGTCAAGTCAGTCAACCTAGACCAATGGACGCCAGAACAGATCCAGTGCATGCAAGATATGGGAAATACTAAAGCAAGACTACTATATGAAGCCAATCTTCCAGAGAACTTTCGAAGACCACAGACAGATCAAGCAGTGGAATTTTTCATCAGAGATAAATATGAAAAGAAGAAATACTATGATAAAAATGCTATAGCTATTACAAATAAAGAAAAGGGAAAAAAAAAAGGAAGAGAAAAAGAAAGAAAAGGAGCCAGAAAAGCCTACAAAACCACTTACAACTGAAAAGCTGCAGAAGAAAGAAGATCAGCAGTTGGAACCTAAAAAGAGTGCCAGCCCTCAGAAAGCTGCAGAGCCCACCGTTGACCTTCTGGGACTCGATGGGCCTGCCGAGGCGCCAGTGACCAATGGGAGTGCAGTCGCGGGGCCAGCCCTGAACGATGACCTGGACATCTTTGGACCGATGATCTCTAACCCCTTACCTGTAACTGTCATGCCCCCAGCTCAGGGGACGTCCTCTGCACCAGCAGCTGCCACTCTGTCTGCAGTGACATCTGGGGATCTGGATCTGTTCACTGAGCAAGCTGCAAAGTCAGAAGAGGTGGCCAAGAAGCAGCTCTCCAAAGACTCCATCTTGTCTCTGTATGGTGCCGGGGCCATCCAGCAGCAGAGTGCTCCTGGTGTGTTTATGGGACCCACGAATCTACCGTTTACCTCACAAGCACCGGCTGCGTTTCCAGGCTTCCCGTCCATGGGCGTGCCTGTGCCCGCGGCGCCCGGCCTGGTGGGCAGCTCGCTGGGGCCGAGCGCGGGCATGATGGTGGGCGTGCCGGTGCCCAACGGATTCATGGGCAGCGCGCAGACTGCTGTGATGCCACTCGCGCAGGGCGTGGTCGGGCCCCCAGGGATGGTCCCGCACATGGGCGCAGACCAGGGGAAATTTGGCCTGCAGCCAGCTCCGCAGAGCCCATGGAACCTCCCGCAGGTGAACCAGCAGATGACTGGCCTGAGCCTGGGTGGCGTGGCGTCGGCAGCGGGCTTCGGGCCACCGCCCAGCACCTCGGCGGGGGCCGCGGGGTGGTCCGGGAGCTCATCAGGGCAGACGCTCAGCACGCAGCTGTGGAAGTGAGCCCCCACCAGCGTTCCCGCTCAGACGCACCTGCCTCCCCTGTCCGTTCATGTACATACCTGTTTTTTCTTTTCCCCCCCTTTGTTCATATGAAGACCTGATTGACCGTGTTGGTCTGTGCTGATTGAATGTGCTGTGGTGAAAAGCAGGTTGAGAAACTGTCCCTGTCGAGGGCAGCTTTGCTCACAGTTCCCAGGATTTCGCAGACACAGTCTCTGGGAAGCTGCTCAGTCAACGTGCATAATCAGTTTCCCTCTCGATGAAATTATAGCTCTCATGTTTGCATATAAGGGAAGTAGTTATCATGTTAGTAATACCTCTAACAGTATGAGCCCCACCCCCAGATTAGCCAGTAATCCTGTAAGAAGGTACTGTATGATCAAATGTTTAATCATATAAATAGAATGTCCATGTATCACCAAGCACTGTTTTCTAGTGTACCCAGACTCTTTTATGTCACATTCACCTCACTGTGCTGTTGTTATGATGTGCTTAACAGGGAACGTGGTTAGTGAAAGGAAGATAAACCTGGATGTTACGACACAACTTAGTTGAACACGTGTTTGAAGAAGTCAGATTTTACCTGCCTTCCTTGGAATTGGGATCTTTTCCTATGTATACATAGTGCTAGCAAGAGACCTTCCTCCACACTAGATGCAAACAGGGTAACTAAACAAGCCACTCAGTCCTTGAAGGTGTATCCAGGTTTATGACAGTGATTGTGTTTACATTTTATGGTGCCTAGTACTGACAAATGTCATATCCCTGTATTAAACAGATGAATCCATAAAAAAAAAAAAAGAAAAGCAGAGACTAGTACCTTACATATCCACACACAGACTGCATGAGGCTCAGCCACACATCAGGCCAAAATCAAATAAATTTTGCTTTCCTGCTGACCTGTGTCACTTCTATAATCTGTATCTTCATTTCTGATTCCAGGATGCTGGGTCTGCCTATATTTTTGCAAAACAATAAACCTGATTTGACCTCAATTTCCTATTCTGTAAAACCTGGGGAGTGTGACAAGAACACAAGCAAAATTTTGGAGTTGATGGATACATCAACTTTGGTTTGGTGATTATTATGGGTTTATGCATAGGTCCAAATTCAAGAATATGTATATGTTAAACATGTGTAATTTTTTGGCATATCAATTACACCTCGGTAAAGCTAAAGCAAAGAAACAAGGGACTCTGTTTAAACTATTATAGGTACTTTTGAAAGCAGAGTCCCCAGACCACCTATATGTCATAAGGAATATGCACTCTCTAATAGAGGGACAATTCTCCTATTGAGGATTAATAGTTGAAGGAGCAGTCCCTGAATACATACAGACAGGAAGTGCACAGACTCTTCAATGGACACTGACAAATCAACCTGGAGAGACGTACTGATTGAGGGCCCTACCAGCAGCCTCAGAACGTGTAGTATCAGTAGTAGTAGTATCAGAACGTGTAGGGTCATGCTCACCCACTGGAAATACTCCATAGTTTGTTGTTATACTTTCTGATGTGATGAATGGAAAGTCTATTGCCATCATTTTTAACTGCATATCAAGGTTATTTAAAATAAAAGCTTTCTTCCTATACAAGACTCTATCAGTCATAACTGTCATTTTTTTCACTGCAAATGGGTCTAGTTACATAGGAAGCCTAACAATGAGTGACAGTCACATAAGCCTACAGTTTCTCCTAATGCTACTGCCTGCTTGTAAGCTCCAGTTGTGTGTGTGTGTGTGTGTGTGTGTGTGTGTGTGTGTGTGGACTCCGGGGGCTCCCAATGACAGTGTGTATCCCTGGAAAGAGGTTGAGAATATCTCTCTGTGGTGTATGTTGAGTTCAGGATTAGAGAGGAGCTGCATTTGCTCATTCCCAAGGCTTTCTAAATGGCACACAGCTAGACCACAACGTGCTTCTGAGCAGACAGTAGTCTCTTTCCTCAGATGGAAGGCAAGCCTGTCTGCACTCACCTGCTCAGGTCAGGGATGGATCCCTCCAGGACGTAAGGTGTGGCTGTCTGACTAAATCTGCTGCTGAGCTCTGAAATTGAGGGCTCCCATCTTGCAGCCTCAGTTGCAGAGTCCTGAGGAGCTATATCCTCTCAACCACCCACCACACAGGTTCAGTCATCTCCCTGAGGAGTTCCACACTCAACGGATAAAAATCCTTAAATTCTTATCACATCTTTGACACACTGTGCGTCCATCTATTCTTCCATTCATACATTTGACAGGCATTAGGAAGAAACTCTACGTCACTCTTTGGCTAAGTCTTAGGCTTCTCCAGAACGGAAACAAGGAAGTAAGGCGTGAGAAGCCTGGTGTGGTACCTTGAGATGTTACATCTAAGAAGAGATGGATCCTTCTCATTAAGATCTCAGCCTGCTCAAGTGTTCTATAAATGGTGATTTTTACAACTTCATTTACTGCTGTGAGCCTCTGTCCACGTCTCTGGTTAGTGTCCTCTTGATGTATATTCTTCCCTTCACACCAAAATTTTACAAAGAATTCTTGATACTCAACTCACATCTCCTTGCACCTGCCCTTGGACTCAATCTTCATCCCTTATCTAATGGGCTATGTTCTTCCACACTTTTAAATTTACCATGACAGTGTCAATATTCACCTCTTTGTCACATTTATAGATCATGAGTCAAATGAAGACAAACAGATATTTCTCCAGGAGGTATGTCTGTCCCCAGGACAGAATTCATTTGCTTGTATATAGACAAAGATCATATTGTCATGCTATCAGTTACCAAAAAGCTCAAATTGTAAAATACCTTCCATAGAATCAGTCAGACAGTGTGAAGGCTGTGCCTTAGACATCGCACTTTCAAATAAAGCATATGCTTTCCCTTTTACATCTCATATTCTTGCTTCATTGAAAGGGATTTTGCAAATAAATTTAAGGCATGTTAGCAATTATTTATGGTCATTTAAATAAACTCTGATGTACCTGTTTTCATTTCTTTGTTAAAGATTTCCAAGTATGCAATGAAATCATCTAAAATTATGTCTCACACTTTGCCACAGTTAAATGTGTCACCTAAAGTATTGTCTGTTATACCACAATTAAGCAATATACTAGTTTTGAAATACCAGTGTAATGGTGGTGATAAGTCTTTGGCAGGTTCCTGGCTCTTAAGTCAAAATACTTGTACTGCATTACAGAAATCACATTTTTAGGATGTATCCATTCAGTAAAATAACACAAATCTTATAATAAAAATATATATAAATCCATACTAATATAAATAAATGAATTAATAAAAAGAGATAATTTTTCTTGATTAAACAATTCAAAATAACACAAATAGATACCTTCCCTCCATGAGATGAACCTTCCCCCTTCTATCCCTGAAGGCAGGGCTGACTTAGTGATTCAGTTATAAAGAATAGAGTAGGTGAATGGAAAACTGTTATTGTACACTGGAGAAACACAGCAAACAGCATCTTAACCCAGTGATGAAGGTCAACCTCTCCAACAGTGATGTCATGTGGGTACCATGTTCTCCCAGATATGATGTGATGAGAAGGGCACTTCAACTCTGTGGTATTTTTTTCCCCTAAATCCACAACCACAGTCTAATCATGAGAAAAATAACAAAATATGCCTGTACTCTTCAGGATTGTCAGAGTCATGAAAACAGTGTGACAGATCCTCAGACAGTTAAACAGAGAGTTCTTGCAATGGAGAAAAGACAGTCTCTTCAATAAATGGTGCATGGGAAAACTGGACAACTACAAATAAAAGAATAAAATTGGAGCATTCCCTAACATACAGAAAAATAAACTCAAAATAGACTAAAGACCTAAATGTAAGGCTGCATACTATATAACTCCTAGAGGAAATCATAGGCAGATCACACTTGGATATAAATTGCAGCAATGTTTTTTTTGTTTGTTTGTTTTTTGATCCATCTCCTAAAGTAAAGGAAATAAAAGCAAAAATAAACAAATATGGCCTAATTAAACTTAAAAGACTTTGCACAGCAAAGGGAACGACTAACAAAATGAAAAGACAACCTACTGAATGGGACAAAATATCTGCAGATGATGTGATTGATAAGGGATTAATATTCTGCATACATAAACAGCTCATGCAAATCAACATAAAGAAAACAACCCCGCACCAATTAAAAAGTGAGCATAAGAACTGAAGAGACATTTTTCCAAAGAAGAAATGCAAATGGCCAATAGGTACATGAAAAGATGTTCAACATTGTTAATGATAAGGGAAATGCAAATCAAAACTACAGTGAGATATCACTTCACACCTGTCAGATGGCTATCATTAACAAAAGCCCCACAGATAACAAATGTTGCCTAGGATGTGGAGATTTAGGAACCCTGGTACACTGTTGATGGGAGTGTAAACTGGTGAAGCCACTGTGGAAAACAGTATGGAGGTTTCTTAAAAACTGAAACATAGAACTACTGTATGACCCAGCATTTCCACTTCTGGGTATATAACCAAAACAAAAACACTAACATGAAGAGATACATGTGCATTAATGTTCATGGCATTATTTATTTATTTATTTATTTTTTATGGCATTATTTATAATTGCCAAGATATAGAAGCAACCTAAGTGTCCATCAACAGATGAATGGATAAAGAAGATGTGGTATATACATATATATATATGTATAGAGAGAGAGAGAGAGAGAGAAGATGTGGTATATATATATATATAGAGAGAGAGAGAGAGAGAGAGAGACAGAGAGAGAATGGAATACTACTCACCCATAAGAAAGAATGAAATAATGCCTGCAGCAAGCAACGAACAGATTGACTTGGAGGGTATTATGCTAAGTGAAATGTCAGACAGAGACAGACAAATACTATATGATATCACATGTGTAGCCTAAAAAATAAACTAGCAAATATAACAGAAATAGGCTCACAGATATAGAGAACAAACTCATGGCTAGCAGTGGTGGGCAGGAAGGAACAAAAGAGCAGTGGAGGAGTAGGAGTGGGAGGTGCAAACTACTGGATATAAGATAGACTCAAAGATGTACTGTACATCATGGGGAATATAGCCAATATTTCATAATAACTATAAATGGAAAGTAACCTTTTCAAATTGAATAAGACATTTAAATATTAATATATGAATGGAAATCATTGTTAATAATAGCCCAAAGTGGAAATAACCTAAATATCCACCAATTTGTGAAAGAATAAATAAAACATGGTATGTTATTTGGCAATAAAAAGGAATGAAGTACTGATACACACTACAGCTTAAGAGGAACCTTGAAAAATTTATGCCAAGTGAAAACCTGAATATGCAAAAGATCATGTATTATATGATTCCCTTTATACGAAATGGCCAGAAAGAGGCCATCAGTAGAGCCATACCCAAGCAATTCCCCCCTTTCCATCCAGACTTCTAGAAAGCTCTGTCTGGTGAGTTTGCCCCTCTGTCCCACTTTCCTGTTCCCAAATGTTTAAGCTGCAGTTCAGGCTTTTGTCACAAGGTGGAACCAACATAGCTCCATTACCAGACTTCTGTGTCAGTTCAATGGCTCAGTCCTGTCTGACTCTTTGTGACCCCATGGACTGCAGCATGCCAGGCTTCCCTGTCCATCATCAACTGCTGGAGCTTGCTCAAACTCATGTCCCTCGAGTTGGTGATGCCATCCAACCGTCTCATCCTCTGTCGTCCCCTTCTCCTCCTGCCTACAATCTTTCCCAGCATCAGGGTCTTTTCCAGTGAGTCAGTTTTTTGCATCAGGTGGCCAAAGTATTGGGGTTTCCGCTTCAGCATCAGTCCTTCCAATGAATATTCAGGACTGTTTTCCTTTAGGATTGACTGGTTTGATCTCCTTGCACCAGTGACTCTCAGGAGTCTTCTCCAACACCACAGTTCAAAATTATGGAGCTTATTATGGAGCTCCACATTATGCAACTTATTCTAATAGTGTAAAGGTGCTTCAATATGAGGACCTGGCACAGCCAAATAAATAATAAATAAAAATAAAATTAAATAAGATACAGAGCATCATATCACATTCTTCAAAATCTGGATACAATATCCAAGAACCAGATAAATCTCAAATTGAGAAAAGACAATCAACAGACACCAACACAGAAATGACATGGATGTTGGAATTATCTGACCAGGAAATTAAAGTAGATCTTATGAAAATGTTTCGACAATTACTTACAAATATGCTTGAAACAAATGAAAAAAAAAATCAAGTCTCAGCAAAGAAACACAAGATATAGAGAAAACCAATTAGAAATTTTAGAACTGAAATGTAAATTAAAAGCTCAATGGATAGACTGAAGAGCAGAATAGAGGAAAGAATCAGTGAACTTGAAGACAGTATGTTAGAGATTATACAATCAGAACAGCAAAGAGAAAAGGTATTTTAAAAAAGAACAAAGCCTCAGGGACCCATTGATCTAACAAAGGATATACTATGCTTCTCATTTTTGTTCTGGAAGGAGAGGAGAAAAAGTGCATGGGTGAAAATGGATTTGAAAAATAGTGGCTAGTGATCATGAAATCTGGCAAAAAATCTAAATTTACATTTTTAATTAAAATTCTTTGCTCAATTTATTTAAGCTAAGAAAAAGTTCTCCATTTCCTCACCCCCCACCCCTCACCTATTGCAACCACCAAACTATTCACTGTATCTATGAGCTTGATTGGGGGAGGGGGTTGTTTTAGATTCTACATAAAAGAGATCAAATAGTATTTGTCTTTCTCTGTTTGAATTACTTAGCATGATGCCCTCAAGATCCATCCATGTTATCCCAAGCAAAAAGATTTCTATTCTTACTCATGGGTGAATAATAGTCCATTAAATACATGTACCACATAGTCTTTATCCATTCACACATTGCAGATACTTAGGTTGTTTCCATACCTTTGTTACTATAAATAATACTGCAATGAACATGAGGATGCATATACCTTTTCAAATTAATGTTTTTATTTTCTTTGGATAAATACCCAGAAGTGGAACTGCCAGGTCATATGATAGTTCTTTTTTTTTTTTTTTTCAATTTTCTTTGGAACCTCCTAACTGTTTTCCATAGTGGTTGCACCTATTTACAGTCCCACCAACAGTGCACAAAGTACTCCACATCCCTGCCAACACTTGTTATTTCTTCTCTTTTTTTTAATAACAGTCATTCTAACAAGTGTAAGGTGATATCTCATCTTGGTTTTGATTTGCCCTTCCCCAACAATTAATAATGTTTAACAACTTTTCATGTACCTGTTGGCCATCTCTATGTATTCTTTGGGAAAATGTCTGTTCAGATCTGTCCAGTTTTAAATAGGATTATTATTATTATTATTAGCTATTGAGCTGTATGAGTTCTTTGTATATTTTGGACATTAGCCCCTTATCAGATATTTGCAATTATTTTATCCCATTTGGTAGGTTGTCTTTTAATTCTGTTGATGGTTTCCTTTGCTGTGCAGAAGCTTTGTAGTCTGGTGTAGTCCCATTTGTTTTTGTTGCTTTTGCTTTGGTTTCAGATTAAAAAATCACTACCAAGATCTATGTCAAGAGGTGTACTGCTTGTTTTCTTCTAGGAGTTTAATGATTTCAGGTCTTACGTCCAAGTCTTTAACCCCATTTTGAGTTCATTTTTATGTATGGTTGAAGATACTGGTCAAGCTTCATTATTTTGCACATGGTTGTCTAATTTTCTCAACATCATTTCTTGAGGAGACTGTCCTTTCCCCAGTGTATATTCTTGGTTCCTTTTGTCATAAATTAATTGACCAGGGACTTCGCTGGTGTTCCAGTGATTAAGAATCAGCCTGCCAACACAGGGGACACAGTTTCCATCCCTGGTCAAGGAAGATCCCACATACCGAGGAGCAACTAAGCCTGTGCACCCCAACTACTGAGCCCACACTCTAGAGCCCACGAGCTGCAACTACTGAAGCCTGTGTGCCTAGAGCCCATGCTTGCAACAAGAGAAGCCACCACAATGAGAAGCCTGCACACCAGAACTAGAGAGTAGCCCCCACTCACTGCAACTAGAGAAAGCCCACACACAGCAACAAAGACCCAGTGCAACCAAAAATAAACAAATAAATAAAAAATAATAAATAATCTATAAAAATAAATTAGTTGATTACACATGTGTCTAAATCTATATTTTTAAGAAATTGAGTGGACCCAAAGCAGAGTACACCTAAAGAAGTTTAGGAAAAGACATATCATAGTCAAAGCTCAGAAAAGTAAAGGCAAAAGGAAAGTCAGGGAAAGAAACACAACATACTACCTCTAGGAGAAAGTGAAGTGAAGTGGCTCAGTCGTGTCTGACTCTTTGTGACCCCATGGACTGTAGCCTACCAGGCTTCTCTGTCCATGGGATTTTCCAGGCAAGAATACTGGAGTGGGTTGCCATTTCCTTCTCCAGGAGATCTTCCCGACCCAGGGATTGAACATGGGTCTCCCCCATTGTAGGCAGATGCTTTACCATCTGAGCCACCAGGGAAGGAGAAAAGTGGTATATAAAGGACAGCAATTTCTTATCAGAAATGATGTGGTCCACAAGAAAGTGGCACATTCTCCATGTGCTAAAATAAAGGAACTGACAACCTCAAATCCTGTATCTAGCTTAATTATCCTTCAGAAATTTTTGAGGATTAAAAAAGGCATTCTCAAGTGAAGAAAGACTAAGAAAAAGTTTTCACCAGCAGATACACCCTGAAGAATGCATAGAGGAAACAGAAAGGAATTAGTAAAAGAATAAATCTAGAAACATCTGGAAGGAAGAACAGCCCCAAAATATGATTAAATACTTTCCTTTTCTTCTTGAAATTTCCAAATTCTGTTTAATAGTAGAAGCAAAATATATAACACCAGGGATGTCCCCGGAGGTCCAGTGGTTAAAACTCCACACTTCTACTAAGGAGCATGAGTTTAATCCCCAGTTGGGGAACTAAGATTCTGCACGCCATGCAACATGGTCCAAAAAACAACAACAACAACAACAACCAAAAAACGCAGTATGATACTAAAGGATGTAATTTCAATGTATGTAGCGGAAAACTTAGTGTCTTGTTCTACAAACCGTAGATGATAAAGGGACTTTATGGACCACACCAGTGGGAAGAGCTAGGCGTGCAGACACTCACCGCTGTTTGGGGCACATATTATTTATTAATATGAATCTATAAGTCAATGAATGAATGACAGATAAGGATACACATTTTCTCCATATCCTAAACAGGCAGTTGGGAAGTGAACATTACCTCCTTGGATATTTGGTTACTTTGACTTCATTGACTTTCTCTCTTTCCTTAAAACATACCTCTATTTGAACATGATGTTCCAAACTGTACTAACGCCTTCTATCTGATTTTGTCAGATCAATTCCCTGGTTATTAAATACTTCTTCTCTAAGGTCAAAGGACTCAGGGAAGCCTCGGAATTAGCCCTTGCATCTTTGTTAATCGCAATCTTCAGGAGGTTGGCAGAGAGATGAATTTAAGATAAATGAAAGGGGCATTGTGGGCCCACCTGGTAAAGCATGAAATCTACCAAGAAAAGAATCCGAAGTGACAGGGCCAACTGTGTATGAAGGAACCTCTCCAGATAACCCATTTCTATTTACAGAAACAAACTATTATATCCCAGGGGAGATCCTGTGCAGAGATTCTACTAAACAGAGTTTGAAAAGGTCAGTTAGTGTGGACAACAGTAAAATGCACATTTGAGTAAGATAGGAATAACCCATGTGCCTCCCACAGCACAGAATTACCCCAACATAAGGGGGTGGTTTAGTCAACAAATGCAGTTCTGTTTGGGATGTGGTCATGATGTTGGATTTAACTCTGCAGAAATAAGTGCACAAAAGCTAGGTCCAGCCAAGTACATGGCTCCATGCAGCAGGAGGAGGAGGCAGAATGCAAGGGGTCCCATACACCTTGGCTGCGTCTGAGCCAGGAGGAAAGGTGTAGGAAGAAGGAAAAGAACCAGAAGGAGGAAAACTCATTTCCAAGACAAAATAGCGTCTTGTCTCTGTTCTCCAGGAAATACAAACTTTCTGCTTCCAGGTTCTGCAGAATTCCAGAACTAAAGCCTTGAAACAGAATGGGCTCCACTTCAGCCCACGTTGGCAGCATGTGCTGTTTGGGGTCAAGAAGCCCAAGTTATCTGGAAGTGAAACACGCAGTCACAGAAACCTGTCCTCAACTGTAGTTCAGGACCTCTACAAAACCACCAGCCCGTGCATGGCAGCATGTGTCGAGCTAAACTCTGGGACCTGTCGATGCTCCCATTATGTGAATTAATACTGCATTGTCTTCATTTAATTTATTAAAAAAATCATTTGGTGGGCTTCCCTGGTGGCTCGGTGGTGAAGAATCCACCTGACAATGCAGGACACACTGGTTCGATCCGTGGTCCAGGAAGATACTACATGCTGTGGGACAACTAAGCCCACACAACACAACTACTGCGCCAGCACTCTAGAGCCTGTGAACTGCAACTACTGAGCACACATGCTGTAAATACAGACGCCTGCATGCCTAGAGCCCGTCTTCCGCCAGAAGAGAAGCCACCGCAATGAGACGCTCCTGCACCACAACTAGAGAGTAGCCCCTGCTCGCTGCGACTGGAGAAGGCCCGTGTGCAGCAATGAAGACTCATTGCAACCAAAAATAAATCAATACATCTTTAAAGAAAAAGTATGTGGTGATGGTGCGGTTTTACTAAATGGGAAAATATTCAAGTCAAAATATCTGAGTTTTCTTCTGCCAGGAATGGGAGAGGGGGAGAAGCAACACAATCTAAGAAACCATACATGTGCTCTTCAAGACACTGCTGTCTCATTTCTTGGAAGAAATGGGTGAGAGTGAGCAGATTTGCTTGCCACCATTCTCTGCTGTTCATGAGAATACAGAATGCGCAATGAAACATCAGGATGGGGCTGATGTCAGAATGCCCTGGGCCAGGCTGCATCACCCCATCTTACTGTTGTGCTGCATTCTCACATCCTGCCCCTTTCCCCTTACAACGTCAATGAAAAACTTTTGAACATGAAGGGATTGTTCTTTTTATGTAGAATTCATGGTTTTATTTGCCAAGATAATAAAATTACTTTCTGCAATAACATATGACATGAATTTTTCAGAGTAGAGTGGTCATTTACAATTTATTTTAAAAACCTGTAACTCCATCAATTCACAGAAATCTAATGGATAGGATTATCACATGGACAAAAAGGCATGATTTGTTAAGAATTAGCACAGAATGCAGGGTATGAATATGACCTTGACCCCTTTGTTCATTTAATCTTCATCTTCACAATGTTTGCTTTTAAAGAATCTGTGTGATTCTCATTGCCAGTATTGTCCCTTGTGTCATTTGATGGGATGCTCAGACGCCATCTGCCTGGAAGAAGCTTTATCATACATTTGCACTAATCAGGTGATTGTGAAATAGCTTCTAGAAAAAGATAATATTTTCTTTCTTCCTTGAAACAGAAAATTTTGCTACATATACCGATTGCTAGATGTTTTAGCAAGAGCAAATGTCACAGTAGGATACTAGTTTTCTCATTAACACCAAAACATGAAGGGTTTGTTATAAACAAATATGATGACAGGTACTGTTAGGTGCCAAGGATTGATATCAGGATGGTCAGCTCTGGACTAAACCACCCACCTTCAATTTGCACAACAGTATCAGTACTCAAGGTTATACTTATTACTGTTGAATTGTTTGATGTTAAAAGTTGTGTTTGATTTCTAAAGGTTAAAAAAAGCATAAAAACATTAATGCTAAACTTTCAGCCCTGAGCATGTTTAGTGAGACTGGTCATGCAAGCATTTATAGTGCCATGCTCTTCAAGCCTATATTTTCTGATAGAAATGTTGCCCTATTTGTCTTCCCCAGTATATAGTGTTTTTATTTCATTGAGGGTGGGATCCATTACCTGCCATTTAACAAAATGAAGACAAAATAGAAAAAAAAAGGAAGTGTGGGGGAAAAACTAGTGCACAAGAGTTGGGCTAGTTAGGTCCAGCACCACACTGAAGTAGACTCAGTGGTTTTGGAGCAAAGAAGACTTACTCTCGCATATTTTCTCATGCTCCCACAAAAGTCCATCAACAAATGTTCTCAAGTTCCTCTTGCCTTGTCATGGGGACTCAGGAGTTGACCAAGAAAAACTACTTGGCCCCATGAAGGATGGCACTGTCAGTGTCTGTCCTGAAAGGAGCCTAGTTAGGAAGCAGTCTCAAAGTATACGGTCTTGATCATCTCATGAAGATGTGTGGCAAGTGGCTCTCAGGAAGAATATTAAGTCTGGATCATTCACATGGCACTGTTGCATGGGAACATGGTGGCTCTGAACTGGAACTGAACTGCCTTCCACTCACTTGACCAAAGCAATGAGACTGACCAGTATGGGTGAAGTGAGTGTGAGTGTGTGTGAGTGTGCGCGCCCATGTGCATGCTCAATTGTGTCCCATTATTTGCGACCCCATAAACTGTAGCCTGCCAGACTCCTCTGTCCATGGAATTTTCCAGGCAAGAGTACTGGAGTGGGTTGCCATTTCCTGCTCCAGGCGATCTTCCCAACCCAGGAATCGAACCTGTGTCTCTTGTGTATCCTGCATTTGAAGGTAGATTGTTTACCATTGTGCCACCTGGAGAGCCCAAGGTAGGTTTAAAGAGAAGGGAAGATTTTCTAATTTCCTTTGTCTTTGAGGGCTCAAGCTGAAGAACATGTAACCACTGTTTTAAAGGAACCAGCTCCACTTGGCTGGATTGGATCAGAGCTCATTTCATCCCAAGTCTTGAGGGCCTTTTGGTCTGGAAAAGTGACTTGTCTCCTACTATTCACAACTGGGACACTCTCTCTGTAATTATGAATTGTTTTACATAAACTAAAAGAGAATGTCTTTGATCACTAGAGTTTGTCAGTGTTGGATTGCTTCCACTGTGATGTTCTGAAACTTTTTCACCTTGAAATATTAAAGCAGCTCATGTTAGAGACACTTTATCATGAACGTTTTATAGTTGAGACATTATATATATTTTACCATTTATAATAAATGCCATCTATACAAAAGCCTGGGTGTTAAGTTTAATATTGGCACAAGATCTGTTTTCCATGATATGTTAACACCTACAATTTCACTAACTGTTGAGGGTATTTTCTATTGAGATTCTGAAGCCAAAGAAGCCTTGTGTTCTTTCTGTCCATTTTCCTTACTTCCTTGAAATAAGAGATTTTTGTATTGTCTTCACTGTGAAGATTTCAGATCAATCTTTGTATCACACTTGGTTGTCTCTTAGCTATATAACTTCTAAGTGTAAATCATTGAACTCTTCAAAGAAACATTATAAGGGATAAATCATAATAGGTGTGAAGGAAAGCACAGTGTTGTGATACACCTCACTGAGTTGATGAAAGGAGTTGAGGCAACGAAGGAGGAGAAAAGCCTGAGTGATCTCAGGGACGATGCAGAGATGGAACAAACCAGAGTGTGGGGAGAGCTAATGGGTGGACAGAGTGTTCTGGTTAGGAATGTGACCCCAGGAGGCAGACAGGACCTCACTGGCAGATGGAGTCCATGGGACCTGGGGTCAGAGAGAAACTAAAGAGGGTGTATGGTTTCTAAGAGGTGTGGGGGACCCCTTAGTCATGAATCCTTCTGCTTTATGCCTGCTTCCTACTTTAAAGGAGGCTCTGGGAACTTCCCTACTGTCAGTGGACCTGGTCCTTCTCTGCCCTGTAGACCAGTGTCGGAAGTATATACTAATGACTGACACAAAACATTTACTAGTTTATCACAAAAATGCATTCATGGTAGGAGTACCAGAAAGAGTAACTGAAAAATTAAAATTTACCTTAAAAAAGATGTTAGGAAAACTTTACACAGACAAATAAGTGGCTATATATGCAAATCCTAAATACATTACACTGTTTTATATCCTTTTTGGTCATGGACTACTCCAGGAAGATGTAATTACAAAACTTTAATTCAAGGAGTCCTTAAAACGTAAAGCAAAACAGGTCTTAAAAAACATTGGTTTGATGAAAAGAGAGATTTTAGTCTGTTTTAGACAAATTTGGTTAGTTTCTAACTACACTTCATTTCAACACAATCATCACTCAGAGGACAATCATTTATGAAAGCGGAAATTAAAGTTTAAATTAGCTTCAGAATTCTACCCATTATCACCCAATTAACATTGAAGTACATGTCATCAAGTATGCAAAGATTACAGAATTTCAGTTATGTAATTTTCAGGCAAAAAACATAATAATGTATAAAATCATTGACAAACTTAAGCTAGAATTATTAGCTCTAGGACATTTTATTGTATTATTACCTTAAAAGGATGGCAAACTAGACATCAGCAGAAATGCTGTTAAAACTGTTGTTTTTTTCACTCCAAGTTTTTCATATTAATGAAATAAAAGTTTAACAGTCTCGAAGTTACACTTCACAAGTGAAATTGCTGCTCTCTGATTTAACTTTCAGGGATAAGACAGGGCAAAATCCCAGTATCATCCTTTCCGTTTTTGTGCATAAACACAAATGAGTCAGTATCAATACAAATGACAACATAAGGAAACAACATGTTTAGTCAGATTCTACATCACAGGATATTACAACATAACTCTGCTACAGTAAATTCCCATTTTGTGTTTTGGAATAGCAGATTACATAGTATGGTGTGAAAAGCAGTAAAACGCACATGCTTTCTGTGTCATTTAGCAAAGAAAGGACAAGAAAGAATACATTGCCAAACTCCACCTGCTACTCCATCCTAGACCCAGTTGTCTATCATCCACTCAGCTCCAGTACTTCCAAATTCTCAATCTAACCCACTCAGTCTCAAGCCAAGATTAACTCCTTTTGCACCAACTCTCCTTTCTCTCAGCTAAGTCATCATTTTCCAGAAAAGTCTGATTTTTCTGACTTCATGATTTAACCCATTTGAAGTCAAAGAAAATGCTGTAATACTGAAAGCAATTAAACTAGACATGGAAATTAGTATTGTGGAAGATACATTTCAAGTGCTCAGCTAGTGTAATGAGAAAGTTGCAAGAAAACAGATTTTAAACTCTGCCTGGCTTCCTTAGTTACTTGGTATATTATAATGTTGCTCTGATTATTAGTCAGGACAAAGAAGTGCTCAAAGTCCCTAAAATATGCATCTTGGAGGGAAATGCATGGACATTAAGATTTCTTGGGAGTTGGCCAAGGCATTTTTACATCCATAAGGACCGTCAACTTAAACTTAGTCCATCACAGTTGTTAAAAAATGAAAGGAGTGGAACTCTTGCTTACGACTGGGTTTGGCAGAAACACATCTGTATACTCTGCCCCTGTAATCACACAGGCCTTTAATTAGGGACAATGAGTGTGCCCACAGAGCAGCACTAATGAAAAATTTATAAAGAATCTATGCTAGAGCTTCACAATCCAGCTTCACTAGGTTGTAAACACTCTTCTTACCCAAGCATTACTTTGTGTATCTGTAAAACATCTGAAAAATACTTTTCTTTGACTTGCCAGGCTGTAGGGAATGAGTCATTTTATGTACAACTATCTATAGTAGAACTTGGTAATTTCTTGCATTAACTGAACAATGTTACAACTGGAACTTAAAAGAAGGTTGCCAATTTTCACTTTTTGGGGCTCTGTGAGGTACTGGATGCTCTAGATCAGTTTGTCTTTTGAAGCTTCTCTCTTTGGCATTCTCCCTCTGTCCATTTAGTAATTTGCCTGGAGGTGAAGACGTAGCCCGTAACTGATATTCATCTGGGGATCCTTTTAGCCAAGTTGGCCTCATTTGTTCCTGATTCACCTCTTTCTGAAGCTGCAATGCTAATAACCTATCCTGTTCATCTTGTTTAATGTCTCTCAAAAAACAGACGTTCCAAATCTATCAGTTTTGGGGTGAAGTGGACTTGTTTACTCTTGGTCTGAGGAAGCTTTGAGGAACATTTTTCTTCTTTTTGTAGAACAGCATGGATTGCTGACTGCTTCAGACAGATTCCTGTTTTTTGCTCTGGAGATATCTTTATTGGTCAGTAGGTGAGACTCCCCATTTTCTGTCACAACTGTGTTATTTTTCAGTGTCTGTGTCACATCTGACACTGTACATCCACTCTCTGTTTCACCATAAGGCTTAACTGCAGCTTCTCCAGAAGAGGAAACTCCAGCTTTAGGTTCTTCATGACTGATGACACATGACTCTCTTTCATGACTGCTTTGTTTGGTTTTCACTTTTCCTTCAAGGTACCATTCTCCACCACTGGCACATAACTGAGGTCTAGGTGACTCCACTGAAGCTTCTGCATCTCGCTTTTGAACTTCAAGGCATATTTGAGGAGAATGTGCTGGCATATCTTCCTCAATTTCTGTGTCTTGCCATGTAGGTTTCTCCCGATCACTGCTGTCAGTTTCCTTGGACCTGGAAGTTTCCCTGTCTTCTTCTACAACTTCAGACTGTGACGCTGACTCAAGTTGAGAATTCGGTGACAAATTCTTTTGAATATCGCCAGTGCTTTTTTGTTTGCTCTTCCTTTTCCTTTGTGACTCGGTTGTGACGGGATTAGAGTTTTTGGAATCCGAGCAGAAAGCCGAGACACTTTCCTCACAGACATTGCTAATAATAAGGCTTAGCCTTCTTGCCAGCGCTTCATCACTTTTCAGTTGTTCTTCCATCTCTCTGTGCCTTTTTTCTGCCTGTCTCTTTTCCTCTCTTCCTCCTCTGCCAGTAGTCTCCGTTTGTATTCTTCACTGGCTTTGTTTGCTTCCTCCTGAATGGCTTGTCGCTCTGCCTCCACCTTGCTTCTCTCCTCTTCATATTCTCTTCTTAATTCCCCAGGTTGACTTAATAGATGAACTGGCTGAGCGTCATCAACGACTTCCTCTGATTGTTGCTCAGAGACTCTAAGCCGGCATTCCTCTGGATAGTGTTTTTGAATTATCTCCCACAGTTCCATATTGATAATTTCTTCGGGTGTGCTACCCAGTCCACGAAGAGACCCGGTGGCGACAGAAAGGACAGCACAAATTTGCCTTCTCCACAGTCGATTTGAAGCATGCTTTACAGAGCGTGTGGTTGCAAGGCAGTGTCACAGGCTCAATGAGGATTTCCACACAGATGTGGCACGGGCATTCCAACAAGGAAGGGACGGTGTCTTTGGGTACAGCCATTTTAATATGCTAATAAGGTGTATTCAACATCAATACCAGAATTCCAGGATTGGGAGCACCGGGATGTCTTTAAGTAAAAAGGTTCTGTGGGCCAGGTAAACAGTACGACCCCAGAAGGTGGTGTATTTGTCCGTGTTAAAGACAAGCATCCCAAAAGGAAGCAAACGAACGTTGACTGCCCCCAGGCACTGACAACCATTGCAGTACGGCAGAGGTGGGCACAGGGCTCTCTAGTGAGGCAGAAGGCAGGCGTCAAGTTCCATTCCTCCCTGTTCCCAGGTGAGGCTTCTCCCTTAGTTCTGAGAAGCTAAGCCCGAGACCGCTGAGGTGCGCAGGCCCCAGGCCACCACTCCACGAAGACCAGTGCTTCTTCCGGGATGCCGCCCCAGCAGAGGGACTTCCGTTTGACCTTTGCTGTGGGGTCGACCGCACCTGTGCACCTCTCAGAGCTCGGAGCGGACCCTCCTCTCTCTTGCGCAGTGCAAGTCGCTCAGGGGTGTCTGACTCTTTGCGACCCTGTGAAATTCTCCAGGCCAGAATACTGGAGTGGGTAGCCTTTCCCTTCTCCAGGGGATCTTCCCAACCCAGGGATCGAACCCAGGTCTCCCGCATTGCAGGCGGATTCTTTACGAACAGAGCTATCAGGGAAGCCTAATCTTGGGGGTGGTGCTGTAGCAATCTCAAAAGGGTTAGTGAGGTCACAACGCTCTCCCTCTCTCCTTTTTCTTATAGGACACCAATCATTCATTTTAGAGTCTACTCTAAATACAGGATGATTTCATGTCAATATCCGTAGTTTCATGCCACAGACCTTATTCCCCAAAATGGTCTCATCACAGGTTCAGGGATTGCAGTTTGGACATGTTTTTCATATGTCAACCCATTATAGTGATACCAGGGTTGGAAAACTAAAATGAGATCTTACCTTTTGCTGATCAGTATACCAACACATGCCTACATGCATGAATATATAAGTGCCTGCATAAGAAAGAATATAACGCATTCTTGAACAATGAAATGCAGATAAAAACATTCAGCAGGTGTTTTGGGGTTGTATGTTTTGGGGAAAGGTTGCTTTTCCGCTCTTTATTATATTATTTATTTTTTACCTAGAAGAGATGTCTATTGTTCTTGCAAGTGTTAAAAACATAAAATGGCAGGGAAGCAAGTACATTCTTACTACATCCCCAGAAAAGCCTTTAGAACAGTAATATTTTTCAGGGACAGGAAGCGAGATGAGAGGTTGAGGAAGCCCCTTCCTGCATATAACAAGAAAATTCCCCTCCAATAACAACCAAAATGACGAATATCAGTGCTTTAAATTTCTTGTTATTAAATTGGAAGAAAATATTGGACCTCAGTTTGACATTTTAAATTTTTAAATGGAGGATAATTGCATTACAATGTTGTGCTGGTTTCTGCCATAGAATGTTACAAATCAGTTGTAACTATGTATATGTATCCTCTCCCTCTCCCCTCCCCTCCCCCCATCCTGCCCCTTTAGTTCATACAAAGCTCGAATCTAGGTTCCCTGTGTTATATAGCAACTTCTCACTATCTGTCTCTTCTACACATGGTAGAGCGTGTGTGTGTGTGTGTGTGTGTGTGTGTGTGTGTGTGTAGTGCTACTTTTTCAATTCATCTCACCCTCTCATTCCCCTGCTATGTCCTCAAGTCTGTTCTCTGTTCTGTTTCTCCATTCCTTCCCTGCAAATAGGTTCATCAGTGCCATTTGTCTAGATTTCATATATATGCTTTAATATACTATATTTGGTTTTCTGTGACTTACATCACTCTGTATAACAGTCTCTAGGTTCATCTACCTCATTATGACTGACTCAAATTCGTTCCTTTTTATGGCTGAGTAATATTCCATGTATATATGTACCACTACTTCTTTGTCTATTCATCCATTGATGGATATGTAGGTTGCCCCTGTGTCCTGGCTATTGTAAATAGTGCTGCAGTAAAGATTAGGGTACATGTTTCTTTTTGAGTTGTGGGTTTCTCAGTGTATATGCCCAGTCATGGAATTGCTGGATCATATGATAGTTTTGTTCTTAGTTTTTTTCAGGAGTCTCCATACTGCTCCCCATAGTGGCTGTATCAATTTACATTCCCACCAACAGTGTGCAAGAGGGTTCCCTTTTCTCCACGTCTTCTTCAGCATTTATTGTTTATAGATTTTTTGATGATAGCCATTCTGACTGGTATGAAGTGGTACTTCACTGTAGTTTTGAATTGCATTTCTCTGATAATGAGTAATGTTGAGCATCTTTTCATGTGTTTATTGGCCATCTGCATGTCTTTGGAGAAGTTTCAGTCTTCTGCCTATTTTTTTGATTGGGTTGTTTGTATTTCTGATATTGAGCTGACTGAGATGCTTATATATTTTGGAGATTCATCCTTTGTCGGTTTTTTGTTTGGAATACTTTTTGCTCCCATTCTGAGGGCTGACTTTTCATTTTCTTTATACTTTCCCTTGCTGTGCAAAACCCTTTACGTTTCATTAGATTGCATTTGTTAATTTCTGCTTTTATTTCCATTAGTTTAGGAGGCGGGTCCAAGAGAATCATGCTACAATTTATGGCATAGAATGTTCTGCCTATGTTTTCTTCAAACAGTTTTATAAGTTCTGGCCTTACACTTAAGTCTTTAGTTCAGTTTGAATTTGTTTTTGTGTATGGTTTTCCAAAGAGTTGTGTGCCCTGATGACAATGAGTCTTATCAGGTGAGAATTAGCAGTGGGCACTAGTTAGAGGTGGGGCTCAGCAGGCACCTAGAATCTGTTCACCTCTTAGTCTTGTAATTGCTTAGCCCTGCCCTCAATGTGCCTCACTTCCCTGATGTTTAAAGTTGGGCAACAGTAGCTTCTCCTCATAGACTGCGGTGAGGGTTTAATGAGAAACTACAAGTTTAGCACTTACAACAGTGTGGGGAACTGAGGGAGTCAGCAATAATAATCAACAATTCTTAGAATTATCATACCTAAATTGGCCATTGGTGTTTCTATTCCCATTTTTATGATTATATGGGCCTATATTATGTGTGACTTTTTGTGACCCCGTGGACTCTAGCCCACCAGGCTCCTCTGTGCATGAGAGTCTCCAGGCAAGAATATTGAAATGGGTTGTCATGACCTCCTTGAAGTCATCTTCTCAACCCAGGGATTGAGCCCCTGTCTCTCAGCTCTCCTGCACTTGCAGATGGGTTCTTTTATCACTAGCACCACCCGGGAAGCCCACATGGATATTCCTCCAAAGAAAGCAGTTGTATAAAATGATAAGTAGGCCATCACCTGATTACTATGCTATAAGGTGAACACTTACATTTATATAGCAAAATGTCTCAAAAACAAACATATACTCAAATGTTAAGAATTCTTCTCCATAAGTAATATGGTTTTAAGAGGTTTTAATGATTTTTTCCTGAGTGCATTTTTCATTTTTTTCTACAAATAGAGTGTCTTGGATAAATCGTCTTAAGTGAATAATGCAAAGAAATAAAAGAGAACAACAGGATGGGAAAGACTAGAGATATCATCAAGAAAATTAAGATATCAAGGGAACATTTTATTGCAAGGATGGGCAGAATGAAAGATGGAAACAGAAAGGACCTAACAAAAGCAAAAGAGATTAAGAAGAAGTGGCAAAAACACATAAGAACTATACAAAAAAGATAGTAGTGACCCAGAAAGCCATGATGGTGTGGCTACTCACCTAGAGCCAGACATCCTGCAGTTTGAAGTCAATTGGGCCTTAGGAAACATGATTATGAAAAGCCAGTGGAAGTGATGGAATTCCAGCTGAGCTATTTAAATCCTAAAAGATGATGCTGTTAAAGTGTTGCACTCAACATGTCAGCAAATTTGGAAAACTCAGCAGTGGCCACAGGACTAGAAAAGTCAGTTTTCATTCCAATCCCAAAGAAGGCCAAGGCAAAAAATGCTCAAACTACCATACAGTTGAGATCATTTCACATGCCAGCAAGGTCATGCTCAAAAACCATCAAGTTAGGGTTCGTCAGTATGTGAACTGAGAGCTTCCAGAGGCACAGATGGATTTAGAAAAGGCAGAGGAACCAGAGATCAACTGGCAGCCTCCATTGGGTCATAGAAAAAGCAAGGGGCTTCCAGAAAAACACCTGTACTAAGTCGCTTCAGCTGTGTCTGACGCTTTGCGACACTATGGACCATAGCCTGCCAGGCCCCTCTGTCCAAGGGATTCTCCAGGCAAGAATACTGGAGTGGATTGCCATGCTCTCCTCCAGGGGATCTTTCTGACGCAGGGATTGAAACTGTTTTGCTGATTGGAATGAAAACTGACCTTTTCCAGTCCTGCAGCCACTGCTGAGTTTTCCAAATTTTCTGGTCTATTAAGCAGCACTTTAACACCATTCATGTTTTAGGATTTGAAATAGCTCAGCTGAAATTCCATCACATCCAGTAGCTGTGTTCCTAGTAATGCTAGTTCCCAAGGCCCACTTGACTTCACACTCCAGGATGTCTGGATCTAGGTGAGTGATCACACCACTGTGGTTATCTGGGTCATTAAGGTCTTTCTGTATAGTTCTTCTGTGTATTCTTGCCACCTCTTCTTAATATCTTCTGCTTCTGTTAGGTCGATATCATATCTGTCCTTTATTGTGCCCATCTTTGCATGAAATGTTCCTTGGTATCTCCAATTTTCTTGAAGTGATCTCTAGTCTTTCCCATTCTATTGTTTTCCTCTTTTTCTTTGCATTGTCCACTTAAGAAAGCTTTCTTATCTCTCCTTGCTATTCTTTGAAACTCTGCATTCAGATGAGTATATCTTTCCTTTTTTCTTTTGCCTTTTGCTTCTCTTTTTTCCTCAGCTATTTGTAATGCTTTCTCAGACAACCATTTTGCCCTTTGATACTTCATCTTCTTGGGGATGGTTTTGATCACCATCTCCTGTGAAATGTTATGAACCTCTGTCCATAGTTCTGAGACGGTAACAGGCAGGAAGGCCAGGGGTCTCCAAATGGAGGAAATAGGCTGCAAGTGCCAGACATTTTTATCTCTCGTAAGCAGCAGGAGGAAACAAACTAGTGATATTTTTTTCCTTCTCTATACAAATTTAAAAGGAGGTTTCTCTTAAAATACAGTGTTGCCATGACACCTGGTTTCACCTGAAGCTAACTATTCTCAAACCTTGAGTTAACCAATACATTTTTCTTATGGAAATGTTTGTCTTAAGCTATGTTAATGTGCTATGCATTTACCCCAGACTCTGTCGTCAAGTGGGTTCCACCAAATGGCTCAGAACCTACTTGACAATGTTATACTCAGATATCGTTCCCTTAATCTATGTAAATGAAACTATTTGTATGGTAATCTGCCCTTCTACAAGATTGGAGTCAATCATTTTATGGCCTGGGATGAATCATCTGGTGCCAGGATTATCACAAAATGCAATTTATGGATGAGTGGCCTGGTGCCATTCTGAGTTTTAAGACATTCATTTCTTTTCATTAATAGAGTGCTAGTGACTATATAACATCCAGCTGAGGACTAGCAGGGGGATACTCTTTCTGCCCCTTTCTGATGCCTATGTCAGAAGCTTTCTCTATCTCCTTTATACTTTAATAAAACTTTATTACACAAAAGCTCTGAGCAATTGAGCCTCGTCTCTGGCCCCAGATTGAATTCGTCTCCTCTGGAGGCCAAGAATCCCAGCATCTTATCATTCAGCAACAACCTTTCAGTTCTTCAGGCATTCTATCAGATCTAATCCCCTGAATCTATTTTTCACTTGCACTGTATAACCATAAGGGATTTGATTTAGGTCATGCCTGAATGGCCTAGTGGTTTTCCCTACTTTCTTCAATTTAATCCTGAATTTAACATTAAGCAGCTCCTGATCTGAGCCACAGTCAACTCCCGGTCTTGTTTTTTCTGAGTGCATAGAAATTCTCTACCTTTGGCTGCAAAGAATATAATCAGTCTGATTTTGGTATTGACCGTCTAGTGATATCCATGTGTAGAGTCATCTCTTGTGTTGTTGGAAGAGGGTGTTTGCTATGACCAGTGCATTCTCTCGGCAAAACTCTATTGGGCTTTTCCCAGCTTCATTTTGTACTCCAAGGCAAACGTTGTTTGAAACTCCAGGTATCTCTTGACTTCCTCCTTTTGCATTCCAATGCCCTATGAAGAAATGGACATCTTTTTCTGGTGTTTGTTCTAGACGTTCTCTGGGAATGCTTCAATATCATGTGAACTCACTTCATATAATTTGCAATTACTTACTCCAGCCTTGTCAAGCAAGATTTAATGATTACTTTGTAATACAGTTTTTTGAAAAATATTTTCAATGTTATAATTTGAAAATAACATGGCTCATTACATTTTAAAAAATTGCTACCCTGGACAGAATGAAATGTGAGTACTGAAAGAAATTAGGATTCCGACATGTTCTGGAGGCTTCAGGACATAATGGGAAAAACTTTAGTGAAATCTAGGTTACATGACTAAGCACATATTAAAGAGCAGTTTTCCCCTTTTATCTAGCTTCTCCTAACTTCTAATTATGCTTGTTTTTGTTGTTCAGTTGCTAAATCATGTCGACCCTTTGCGACCCCATGGACTGCAGCATGCCAGGCTTCCCTGTCCTTCACCATCTCATGGAGTTTGCTTAAATTCATGTCCATTGAGTCGGTGATGTCATCCAATCATCTCATCCTCTGCCACCAACTTCTTTTGCCTTCTATCTTTTCCAGCATCAGGATCTTTCCCAGTGACTCAGCTCTTCACATCAAGTGGCCAAAGTATTGGAGTTTCAGCTTCAGCATCAAGTGCTTCCAATAAATATTCAGGATTGATTTCCCTTAAGATTGACTGGTTTGATCTCCTTGCTCTCCAAGGGTCTCTCAGGAGTCTTCTCTAGCACCACAAATCAAAGACATCTATTCTTCAGGACTATATTCAGACTTAAATTGAAGAAAGTAGGGAAAACCACTAGGAGATTCAGGTATGACCTAAATCAAGTCCCTAATGATTATACAAGGAACATGACAAATAGATTCAGGGGATTAGATATGGTAGATGGAGTACCTGAAGAACTACAGACAGAGGTTACTAATACTGTTCAGAAGGCAGTGATCAAAACCATCCCCAAGAAAAAGAAATGCAAAAGGGCAAAATGGTTGTCTGAGGAGGCCTTACAAATAGCTGAGAAAAGAAGAGAAGCAAAAGGCAAAGGAGAAAAGGAAACATATACCCGTCTGAACGCAGAGTTTCAAAGAATAGCAAGGAGAGATAAGCAGGCATTCTTAAGTGGACAATGCAAAGGAATAGAGGACAACAATAGAATGGGAAAACCTAGAGATCTCCTCAAGAAAACCAGAGATGCCAAAAGAACATTCCATGCAAAGATGGGCACAATAAAGGACAGAAACTGTTTGGACCTAACAGAAGCAGAAGGTATTAAGAAGAGGTGGCAAGAATACACAAAAGAACTGCACAAAAAAAGGCCTTAATGACCAAGATAACCACGATGGTGTGATCACTCACCTAGAGCCAGATGTCCTGGAAAGCGAAGTCAAGTGGGCCTTAGGCAGCACTACTAAGAACACAGCTCATGGAGGTGATGGAATTCCAGCTAAGATATTTCAAATTGTAGAGGATGCTGCTGTTGAAGTACTGCATTCAATGTGTCAGCAAACTTGGAAAACTCAGAAGTGGCCACAGGACAGGAAAAGTTGTTTTCTTCCAATCCCAAAGAAAGGCAATGCCAAACGTTGTTCAAACGACCACACAGCTGTACTCATTTCACGTGCTAGCAAGGTAATGCTCAAAATCTTTCATGCTGGGCTTCAAGTATGTGAACTGAAATCTTCCAGAGGTCCAATATGGATTTAGAAAAGGCAGAGGAATGAACCAGACATCAAATTGCCACCGTCCTTTGGATCATAGACAAAGCAAGAGAGTTCCAGAAAAACATCTACTTCTGCTTCATTGACTACACTAAAGCTTTTAACTGTGTTCAGTTCAGTCGCTCAGTTGTGTCTGACTCTTTGCAACTCCATGGACTGTGGCACTCCACAGCTTCGCTGTTCGTCACCAACCCCCTGAGCTTGCTCAAACTCATGTCCATCGAGCCGGTGATGCCATCCAACCATCTTATCCTCTGTTGTCCCCTTCTCCTCCCACCTTCAATCTTTCCCAGCATCAGGGCCTTCTCCAATGAGTCACTTCTTTGCATCAGGTGGCCAAAGCATTGGAGCTTCAGCTTCAGCATTAGTCCTTCCAATGAATATTCAGGACTGATTTCCTTTAGAATTGACTGGTTTGAACACCTTGCAGTCCAGTTCAGTTCAGTTCAGTCACTCAGTTGTGTCTGACTCTTTGCAACCCCATGAATCGCAGCACGCCAGGCCTCCCTGTCCATCACAAACTCCCGGAGTGTACACAAACTCATGCCCGTCGAGTCAGTGATGCCATCCAGCCATCTCATCCTCTGTCGTCCCCTTCTCCTCCTGCCCCCAATCACTCCCAGCATCAGGGTTTTTATCCAATGAGTCAATTCTTCGCATGAGGTGGCCAAAGTATTGGAGTTTCAGCTTCAGCATCAGTCCTTCCAGTGAACACCCAGGACTGATCTCCTTCAGGATGGACTGGTTGGATCTCCTTTCAGTCCAAGGGACTCTCAAGAGTCTTCTCCAACACCACAGTTCAAAAGCATCAATTTTTCGGCACTCAGCTTTCTCCACAGTCCAGCTCTCACACCCATACGTGACCACTGGAAAAACCATAGCCTTGACCAGATGGATCTTTGTTGGCAAAGTAATGTCTCTGCTTTTTAATATGTTATCTAGGTTGGTCATCACTTTCCTTCTAAGGAGTAAGCGTCTTTTAATTTCATGGCTGCAGTCACCATCTGCAGTGATTTTGGAGCCCCTCCAAAATAAAGTCTGACACTGTTTCCACTGTCTCCCAATCTATTTCCCATGAGGTGGTGGGACCAGATGCCATGATCTTAGTTTTCTGAATGTTGAGCAATCTTAATTCCAGCATGTGCTTCTTCCAGTCCAGCGTTTCTCATGATGTACTCTGCATATAAGTTAAATAAGCAGGGTGACAATATACAGCCTTGACGTACTCCTTTTCCTCTTTGGAACCAGTCTGTTGTTCCATGTCCAGTTCTAACTGTTGCTTCCTGACCTGCATACAGATTTCTCAAGAGGCAGGTCAGGTGGTCTGGTATTCCCATCTCCTTCAGAATTTTCCACAGTTTATTGTGACCTTGCAGTCCAAGGAACTCTCAGTAGTCTTCCCCAATACCACAGTTCAAAAGCCTCAATTCTTCTGCACTCAGGTTTCTTTTTGGTCCAACTCTCACATCCACATAAGACTATTGGAAAAACCATAGCTTTGACTAGATGGACTTTGTCAGTTAAGTAATATCTCTGCTGTTTAATATGCTGTCTAGGTTTGTCACAGCTGTTCTTCCAGGGAGCAAGTGTCTTAATTTCATGGCTGCAGTCACCATCTGCAGTGATTTTGGAGCCCAAGAAAATAGTTGGTCACTGTTTCCATTGTTTACCCATCTATTTGCCATCAAGTGATGGGACCGGATGCAAGATCTTCGTTTTTTGAGTGTTGAGTTTTAAGCCAGCTTTCTCACTCTCCTCTTTCACTTTCATCAAGAGGCTCTTTAGTTCTTCTTCACTTTCTACCACAAGGGTGGTGTCACCTGCATATCTGAGGTTATTGATATTTCTCCCGGCAATCGCAATTCCAGCTTGCTCTTCATCCAGCCTGGCATTTCTCATGATGTACTCTCCATATAAGTTCAATAAGTAGGGCGACAATAAACAGACCTGACATACTCCTTTCCCAATTTGGAACCAGTCCGTTGTTCCCTGTCCGGTTCTAACTGTTGCTTCTTGACCTGCACACAGATTTCTCAGGAGGCAGGTCAGGTGGTCTGGTATTCCCATCTCTTTAAGAATTTTCCACAGTTTGTTGTGATCCATACAGTCAAATGCTTTGACATAGTCAACAAAGCAGAAGTAGATGCTTTTCTGGAACTCTCTTGCTTTTTCTATGATCCAATGGACATCGGCAATTTGATCTCTGGTTCTCTGTCTTTTCTAAATCCACCTTACTGGATTTCATATAAATGATTCCAGTTCATATGAACTGGAATCATTTATATGAAATGTTCAAAAATACTATGTATATAGCTGTACCCAGCGAATTTCCCTCTTTTACGCAGACTTCTGGAAAGTTTCTATCTGGTGGGTTTGGGCTCCAGCGCATGCCTGTTTAGGTGTGCCCCACTCTTTGTGACTCCATGGACTATAGCCCACCAGACTCCTCTCTTCATGGAATTTTCCAGGCAAGAATACTGAAGTGGGTTGCCATTTCCTCTTCCAGGACATCTTCCCGACCCAGGGATCGAACTCGTGTCTCCTGCCGCTCTTGCTTGGCACACAGATTCTTTACCACTGTGCCACCTGTGAAGCCCCCAACGGTCCCTACATCCTTCCCACAGGCTGCAATTAATGCTTCTGTCACAAGTGGCAGTAGTACACTGCCATTTTCAAATCTCTCTACAAAGATATTTATTTATTAAAGAGCGACAAATGAAACACAATACCCTTTCTTAAAATCCAACCTATGAATGGTAAGAACAGAATGATTCCAACACTGTCTGAAAAAAACCCTGACAATGTATAAGACTGTGAAAACATATTCTGAGCCTACACTTGATGAAATACCAGGTGGCAGAACTGCACGTAGACAGTGGTGGGTGAAAGGCAGTGCTGGTCCAGGGACATAACTGAGAGGTTGGGGAATGAGATCAGCCTCTGGGCAGCTGTGTCCACTATCCTGACCAGAAGATGATAGGCAGTGGGAGAAAGACTTGGTAGCAAGTACAAGGGTGGGATAATGCAGGGTGAATGCCCTGCTCCCTGCTCCCTGAGACAGACTTCTGCTGTGGTCCACATTGTGCATCATGTGACTCTGATGAGGGATGAATCAATGAACGTGAAGTACACCTGGGGTCAACAACAAGCAGAACTGATTAATATGCACATCAATACGCCAAATAGAATTGCTATCATTGTAAACAAACAGTTTCATCACATCTTCTTACTCTGAGAATCGTAGTGCTTTCCATTAAAAAAAAAAAAAAAAAAAAAGAACAAACAGTTATGATGCCACATGGGGGCCAAATCCAGTATGGAAGCTCTGAGAGTGCCTGGAGAGAGGGTGCTGAGCAAGTAGGAGGGAGAGATGGAGTTTGGGAGCTTGACTTAATGGAACAGCCAGGGTTTTCTGGATTTTCACGTAACTGGAGCAATCCTCTCTATCCATCACTTTTCTGTGATGTTAAAAAATTTCATTTCCTGAAATATGTAAACCTTAGATTGGAAGTCCATCTCCCATCTGAATTGAGGGTTAAGCTGCAACTGTGAGTGAGTATTTGATATAGAAGAACCAGAGGGGACAGGGACAGGGACAGAAACACACACACAAAGTTAGCTCATTTTGAAAAATCTATTTCATTTCCCCATGAAATTGAATACAAGGAATGCTTTCACAAAATAATGAATAGTACACAGTAATTTTTGTCACTCTGTTTACAAGTATTTTTTGCTTTCAAAGTTTTACCCACATACTAGCTTTCCTGAGTAGAGCATTTCAAACACTATATATGAGTATATTTATAAATTGAAATTATCCTACCACTTTCACCAGTCCTACTCCTACCCCCAACCCAAAGGGGGCTGTTGTCATACGATGGTGCCTCCTTTCCAGGGACCTGTAGGTGAAGGCACACTTGCACATGCGCAAGGTCTTTTCCAAGAGATTTTGTATACTTTCTTTTCCACTTGATATTATTCATAGGATTTAAAAAGGATTTTCATGATATTAGTTCCTGTGATTTTGGTATACTTTAACAGTTCATTGTTTCTCTATATTTTTTATGTGAATCTCAGTTGAAATTACTTGATTATCTCTTTGAAAGTAAGGATGTTGGGCAAATCACAGACACTAACCCAATTTCTGGGGCATAGTTTGCAAACATTTCCCCCAAATTCTTCACAAACTTCTCTGGGGTTTAAAATTTAGAATCTGCTTTTCAATTTCAATCATGTTGTAACTTTAAAACTTTACAGATCATAATACTCAAAAGCATTGAACGGCACTTCGAGAGCATGCAATATCATTCTACAGGGAGTTAAATCACTCAGAGCCCAGAAGGCATAAAGACAAGACATGAAAAGTTTAGAGTAATTCCAGAGTGAGCTGCATAGGAAGACTATAAAAAGTGTTCCCTGGCTCACATTATCTCCTCTAAAGTCAGTACCCTGGTATGAATGTTGGTCATAATGATAGGTAATTTGAATAGCTGCTAGGATTAAAGGTCATGAAATATAAAGTACAATTCCTTTAAGTACTTTCTTACATATCACTTTCCCTCCCTCCAGATCACCTGCTCAAGGGCAATACCTGAGCTTCTGCCCGAGCCCCAGGGATGAGCCAATGCATGTGGTCCGGACACTGGGGTCAGCTGCCAGAAGGGGTGGAGTTTCATCTCCTCTGTCCTCTTCCTCACCCAGAGGGGTAGGTGAGTGAGTACTGCAGGACCACAACAGCAGGGGTGTGTGACCATTTCTCCAGCCCTGGAAGCCCATCTTTGGAAAGGGAGGCTCCTCTGTGTCTCAGGGAGGGTGAGAAATGGGACCTCATCCCATCTGGACACTTACCTGCAGAGGTGACCCAGGCTCTGTCACCATGAGCTTGGGCATCTGTGACTTGGACTGACAATATCTTTGATACAGAGCTGTCCTGAGGGGTGAATGAGGAAACCTTCCCATAGTGGACAGCACGTGGTTGGACTTCAGTGGCCTTTAAGTGTCGGGGGAAAGCCGTAGGGGCTGTCTGAGCCTTGGTCTTAAGGAAGGCACTGTGAAAAGTTGTATCTCATTTTTTCCTCCTTCATGAAGGAAGCAAGTTATCTCTCTGTTATATCATGAGACAAACTTTTGAAATGGGATGACTCCTTCTAATTAACTGGTAATCTTTCAAAGAACTAATGATTTTAAAGAGAGAATAGCATTGAAACATATACATTACCATATGTAAAAGAGCTAGTCAGTATCTCCATCTGTCCTTCTCTATTGTGCAAGTGACTTTCTTGATGCCCTTCCTGGGAAAGATAGATATAGAGGAATGCCCACAGAAAGGAAAGTAATTTACACTATCTTGGGTTGAAAGAGAAAGGCGTTGGAAAAGTGTTTTCCCTTTCTGTACACTATATGCAAATGCGGCCTTGTGTAGACGCAACATCTGATTGGTTGGAATGCCATAACGGAAACCGAGTCACAAAACACTAGGGAGTTACCTGTGCTTGCGATACCTACTATACTATCTCTATCTGTTCACACAGTCTGTTTTCAAAGTGGCTTTTCAGCCGCCCTTCTGGACGAAGACAATCAGGGAAATGTTCAGCCACCAAGGACACACACTTACTCACAGTGCCTTGGATTGAAAGAGAAAGGTGGCAGTGGTGCTAGTATTCCTATCTCTCTTTCTCCAGAAGGCCGGCAAGAAACCCACTTCCAACA
Source organism: Dama dama (assembly GCF_033118175.1). Classification (NCBI taxonomy): domain Eukaryota; kingdom Metazoa; phylum Chordata; class Mammalia; order Artiodactyla; family Cervidae; genus Dama; species Dama dama. The sequence goes on along the minus strand of NC_083714.1, from coordinate 9,345,699 downwards.
CAGACAAGGCTAGACGGATAGAGATAGCCCAGTAACAACTGCAAGCACATATAACTCCTGGAACTTTTTGACAAGGTTTCCTTCCATTGTATTTCATAAAATCAGATGGCGCTTGTGTTCAAGGCCTCATTTGCATTCAGCATACATATATATATATATATATATATATAGTCACTATGATCCCCATCGACTTACTCTTTCATTTTAGGGATACTGTAAACATCTATGCTCGTTAACCGAGAACTCCTCTATCTTTGCCCAGAAGGGCATCAAGAATGCCACTTGGAAAACAGAATAACACGCGGATCAAGATAGCCCAGTAGATTGCAAGCTAAGGTAACTCTCTCGGGTTTTTTGTGACATGGTTACCGGTATTGCATTTCATCCAATCATATGTTGCATTTACACAAGGCCTCTTTTGCATATAGGAAGGGTAAAAACATTTGCCAACATCGTTCTCTTTCATCTAAGACTGTAAATATTTGTTCTTTCTGAGTGGGCATTCCTGTATATTTGTCTTTCCCAGAAAGGGCTTCAAGAAAGCACCTTCCACATCAGAGAAGGAGAGACAGAGAGAGATACTCCAGTAACACTTCCAGGCACACTTAACTTCCTGGGATTTTCTTGACATGGTTTCCTGTAGAGCATTTCATCCAATCAGATGTTGTCTGTTCACACAGCCTCATTTGCATACAGCATATATAAATGGAAAACACTAGCACCACAGCTGCTTCTCTTTCAGTCCAAGGCACTTTAAATGTGTGTGCTTGGTGGCTGAACATTTCCCTAATTCTCTCATTGAACAGAGGCGTGCCTGAAAAGCCACTTTGAAAACAGATTTTGATGAACAGAGAGACATAGCATAGTAGATCGCAAGCACAGGTAACTCCCTATGTTTTGTGATTCAGTTTCTGTATGACATATCATCCAATGAGATGCTGCCTCTACATAAGGCCTCAATTGCATACAATGTGTAAAATGGAAAATATGTTTGAGACAGCCATTCTCTTTCAATCCTAGAGACATTAAATGTCTGTCCTTCCTGGCTGAGCATTCCACACTCTCTATTTTCCCCCAGGAACCTGGCAAGGAAGCCATGTCCAATAAATACCTGTTCAAACATTATGTCTTTGTTGCAGTGTGTAGGTTCTTCATTGTGGTGCACAGGCTTCACTAGTTGTGGCATGTGGGCTTCAGAGTGAGCAGGCTCAGTAGTTGTGGTGGGTGAGCTTAGTTGCCCCATAGCATGTGAGATCTTAGGTCCCAAACTAGGGACTGAACTTGTGTCCCCAGGATTGAAAGGCAGATTCTTAACCACTGGAATGCCAGAGTAGTCCCGAAAAATTTAACATTTTTTTTTTTTTGGCTGTGCCACATGGCATGCAGGGTCTAGTTCCCCAACCAGGGATTGAACAGGTGCTTCCCACAGTGGAAGCTCAGAGTCTTAACCACTGGACCTACAGGAATGTCCCCAGGGTACATGTATCTTTTTGAATTAAAGTTTTTGTATTTTTCAGATATATGCCCAGGAGTGGAATTGCCGGATCATATGATAGCTCCATTTGTAGTTTTCTAGGGAACCTCCATACTGTTTTTCATAGTAGCTGTTCTAATTTACATTCCCACCAACAGTGCAGGAAGGTTCCTTTTTCTCCACACTCTCTCCAGCATTTATTATTTGTAGACTTTTTGATAATAGCCATTCTGGCTACTCTGAGGTGATACTTCACTGTAGTTTTTGAAACTGTGACCCTCAGTTTGGGACTCAAGCCTGCATGACCTGTACTTCAGATGGAACTTGAACCCACAATCTCTGGCTTAGGAGGGGACTCAAACTCACAATCTTCCAGCTGAATCCGCACACTTGATCTCAGGACAATGAAATTCAGGTTGTTTGTGTCTCGCTGCAGAAGGAATTCAGAGAGGAGCACAGTGATAAGTAAGAAGTAGATTTATTTGAGAGAGAGAGACAGGCTTCATGGACAGAGCATGGGCCATCTCAGAAGATGAGAACGGATCCCAAAATATGGGGTGGTTGGTTTATAAGGGCTGGGTAATTTCATACACTAAGTATAAAGATTATTCCAACAATTTTGGAGAAGGGGAGAGGATTTCCAGGAATTGGGCCAAAGATCAGTTTTTGGCCTTTTTTGGCCTGGGAACTGTCATGGAGCCTGAAGCACCGTTTCAGGGGTCACCTGAGCAAAACAGGCGCCCTGTGGCCCCTAGGTCGGGTATGCAGGTTCACACACAGAATGTGTTCCCGTCAAATCCTAGAATTTTCCTGAAAGACCTGGACTCACTAGGGCTCTCCTACAGAGCAAAGGGGATGTAAGAGATGTGTGGAGGTGGCTCTGCCTTTCCCTGTGAATGTGGAGCTACTCCCCATGGCCCCAAGCTCAGGGATAACTGCCCCTAAGAAAGGAACTTGAAGAAGCGCTTTTCCAGGAGTCTGGGACCGGGAGTTTGTAGGATGCAGGGAAAGCGAGCCTCCTTCAGGGAGGAAGAGACAGCCACCCGGAGTGTATTTGCAAGACTCTATTTGGAAGGAACCGTTTTGCTTATACAATAGGAGACCTCCAGACCTGTTCAGAGAACCGAAGTTCCAGATGCAGGGCCATGTATCTCCCCTTCCCTTTGTGATCCTTGCAAAGACATTCCTAGCTAATAGTGGTAGTGAGAGAGTCATTTCCTAGGCAGGTGATAAGAAGTCTAGGGGTCCCCAAGGAGAGAGGGGTTTGGCATTCTCAAGGAGGAAGAAAGGACAAACTTTTTTTGTTCTTCTACATTTCTTAGGATTTTATAACTATAATGTATCTTGCTTGAGGACAGTTTTTGGGAAAAACCTGATACCCAATCCTGTTATCTTAAGGTGTAAATTATGAGAGTAGGTCTAGTGAGGTCTTTACAACCTCCAGACATTCTTTTGATTCACTGTAATAACTAATTAGAGAGTATATAATTCCATTGCTAAAACTAGCGAGGGGGTACTCTTTCTGCCCACTTCTGATGCCTATTTCAGAAGCGTTCTCTATTTCCTTTATACTTTAATAAAGCTTTATTACACAAAAGCTCTGAGCGATCAAGCCTTGTCTCTGGCCCTAGATTGAATTCTTCTCCTTTGGAGACCAACAGTCCCAGCGTCTTTCTGTGTGTCCACAACAACCTTTCATCTTGAGGGCTCATCCAGGATTCTTCAGGACAAGGTAACGATGCTTGGAGCTCTAGTTCTTTGTTCTCCTAGTGAACACGTTTTCTGCTGTACTTTACTAACTCTATGGTGTGCTTGTGTGAATGAATGACATGCCTGGTGCAAAGTAAGTGAGGATCCCTCCTCTGTGGTTCTGGGGTGACCTCATACGGCTTATGGCAGAAAATTGTCAGGAGGTTTATACCGACCTGCCAATGCCAAGAGACACCCCATGTATCCTTTGGGGGACCGACCAGAAATGGGCAACCGAAATCTCCTTTCTCAGTCAAACTTTTTGGTCTCTTTGACCATTTCATAACTCCTTGGAAATTGGAAGTACTAACCTAATCTATTGCGTCATAGACTTTCAAGGGACTTGTGATCTATGCTGTTACTGTGTACTATGACTTAGGTCCCAAACTTGAATTGGTAGTCAGAAAGCACCTAGCCTCCCTAGGCATGGAAAATTTGGAAGCTAGATGGAGCTCTAGCTCCAAGAGCATCTCTGAGGTTAAAGGTTACTGAGATTGGAACTACAAGGGATTTTTTTTTCCTTTGGTGGTGCTGGCTCTTAGTGGACCAGAGGAGACTTTTATACTGGTGTGGTGATGCTTACGAGGCTCTTATAGTGGTGTGGTGAGCCTTGGAAGGAACATCTCAGTTTTATGTTCGTATCAGTCTTATTGTGGTCAGGAATATACTCAGGTTCGTGCACAGGCACTCAGGTGATGAATGTTTCCCCCAGCGGTTTAGCCTGGGAGGCATTCCAGAAGGTCACTCTGATCGCACCCCAGGTGGCATCAGAGGCAAACAAGGTTTTAATGGTGAGGAGCTGGATGTCAGTCAGGGATTCCATCAGGTCTACCCCTGGTGCATTTCCTCTCCATCTCGGTGGTAGAACAGGGAGGGACGAGTATGTCGCCTGTGTCAGTAAGGGACAGACTAAGTCTGACCAGGAAAGAAAAACTTTGGTGTAAAGTCTGTCTACACCCCCATCTAGAGCAGGGAGGGATGCCTCTGGTAGAAAGAGGGCGCTGTTCGCTTTTTTTCTCTCTTACAGATGGGAGATAACAATTCCAGTCTCATTCCTTTGAACTTTATCCTGAAAAACTGGGATAGATCTGATCCCCAGGGCTTAAAAAAGACACACCTGGTCTTCCTATGTGATACTGCATGGCCACGGTATCCATTGGAGGACGGTGACTGGTGGCCGGTTGGAGGGTTTCTTGAGTATAATACTGTTTTACAATTAGACCAGTTCTGTAGAAAACAAGGGAAATGGGTAGAAGTAGCATATGTGTTCCCCTTTTCTCTCTGCTAAAAATGCCAGACTTGTGTCCTAAGGGTATAGACTTGGGTGTGGAACCTTCAGCTCCCTCTTGTCCTCCTACTTTGCTAGATGAGATGGAGGACAGGAGACAAAGAGATAAAGAAAAGCAGGTTTCTCCAATCTGTCCCTGGGATCATATGCACAGAGCAGCCAGAGAGACTGAGGAACAGCCACACAAGCTGCTCCCTCTTCATGAAGCACCCACTGGGAGAAATAATCAGTCTATGAGAGTTAATAAGCCTTTTTCTTATCAAGAAATACAAAAAATCAAGGAGGATCTGGGAGACTATTTAGAGGACTCAGAAAAATATATTAGAGCTTTTAAAGGCGCTACTCTGCTTTATGACCTTACTTGGAAGGGTGTGATGTATATCTTGGGACAAACGCTGACTCCCAACTCAAAGATTCGAGTTTTGGGGAAAGTGGTTGCTTATGGAGATGAATGATTTGGTAATCAATCAGTAGGGAAGAGGGAGGACGAGATAACCACCCTCCCCACTGGAAATCAAGTGGTCCCAACTACAGAACCAGAATGGGACAATGACACAGCTAAAGGAAGATGGGATCAGAGTCATTTTGTCAGATGTATTCTTGAAGGACTCAGTCAGGCACGTGCTAAGCCTTTAAACTATGGCAAATTGGCAGACATAGAACCGGAGGAAAAGGAAGCTCCTAGTAAATTCCAGGGTAGACTGAGAGAAGCCCTTCACATATTCACTGACATTGACCCTGAAAGTGAAGAGGGAAAAGTGATCTTAAAGGATAGATTTCTCACTCAGTCAGCTCCAGATATCCACTGTAAGCTATTAAAACAGGTGTATGGACCAAATCAGTCTTTATATACTCTGTTACAACTGGCTCAGACAGTCTATTATGGGAGGGAATATGAGGAAAAGAAAGAAAGGCAGAAAAGGACAAAGGAACAGGCGGAAGCCTTCACAATGGCTATGAAAACCCTTCTTGAACAGCCTGAGACAAGTGCCCAGAGGGACCCAGGTGAAAAGGGATGGGCCTGCTATTACTGTGGAAAGGAGGGGCACCTCAAGTGGGATTGCCCTCAGGCATCTAAGCCGCCCCTGGCTCCATGTCCCGTCTGCAAGGGACCACACTGGAGGAGAGACTGCCCCCAGAGGTGTAGGTTTCAGGGGTAGGACTCTCAGGACAATCAGAATTGAAGGTGCCCAGGGGTCCCCACACAAGCTCCCGTCCTAATTACACCTGAGGAATCCTGGGTATTGATAACTGTGGGAGGCCAATCTGTCAATTTCCTTTTATATACTGGGACAACTTACTCCGTGCTTACTGAAGCCCCTGGCCCACTTTCTTCCTGATCCGCTTCTGTAATGGGACTGTCTGGATGAGCCAAAAGGTATTATTTCAGTTATTCTTTATCTTGCAACTGGGATTCTGTGCTATTTTCACACAAGTTTCTGATCATGCCAGAATCTCCCTCACCCCTTTTGGGGAGGGAAATACTGAGCAAGGTCCATGCCTCTGTTTTCATGAATATGGAGCCCTCCCTTTCTCTCCCTTTGCTATATTTGAACAAAATATAAATCCTAGAGTATGGGCTGATGGAAATCTGTGGGTCAAGCACAAAATGCTATTCCTGTAGCTGTCAAGCTCAAAGACTCACACTTATTTCCACATAAGAAGCAGTATCCACTGAAACCTGAGGTTAAGAAAGGGTTAAAACCCATCATTGAGAATTTAAAGAAGCAGGAACTATCAATTCCCTGTAACAGTTCATGCAACACACCTATTTTGGGTATAAAGAAATCAAATGGTAAATGGAGACTAGTTCAAGATTTATGAATAATAAATGAGGCTATAGTTCCTTTACAGCCCGTGTTACCTAATCCTTATACTCTATTGTCTGAAATTCCTGAACGAGCCACATATTTCTCAGTAATTGATTTGAAAGATGCCTTCTATTCAGTGCCTTTGGTGGAGGAAAGTCAATTTCTATTTGTCTTTGAGGACGCTACACAGCCAGCTTCTCAGTTAACCTGGACAGTTTTACCCCAGGGATTTCATGCCAGTCTTCACTTATTTGGACAAAGTTTGTCACGGGATCTACAAAACTTTAATAGCTCTGAAGCGGTGGTGTTACAATATATAGATGATATTTTGCTCTGTGCTGAGACAGAGGAAGCTTGTTCACGAACCTCAGAAGATTTCTTAAACGTTCTGGCAGGCTGTGGCTACAAGGCATCAAGAGAAAAGGCTCAGCTTTGTTAGATATCTGGGCCTAATCATATCAGAAGGGACTAGGGCCATAGGCCCCGAGAGAATTAAACCTATACGAAATCATCCCCTACCAATGACTTTAAGATAATTGAGAGGATTTTTGGGAATCACAAGCTACTGTCGAATTTGGATTCCAGGTTATGGGGAACTTGCCCGGCCTTTATATAAACTTATAGCTGAAACTCAGCAGGCCCAAACCGACAAACTGGTTTGGTCTCCAGATACTCAAAAGGCTTTTAAGGTTCTTCAGACTGCTCTCCTGCAAGCTCCTGCTCTGAGCTTGCCCACAGGGTCAGAATTTAATTTTTTTGTCACCAAAAGAAAAGGTGTGGCCTTGGGAGTTTTGACACAACCCCAAGGGCCTCACCAGCAACCTATTGCTTATCGAAGCAGAGAATTAGATGTAATTTCACGTGGGTGGCCCCACTGCCTAAGAGTAATTGGGGCAGCGACTGTATTAGCACCTGAAACTTTAAAAATAATTAATGGATGGAAACTTACTGTACTGACTTCTCATGATGTGAGTGGAATCTTAAATTCTAAGGTTAACATTTGGATGACAGATAGTAGTCTTCTTAAATATCAGTCATTGTTGTTAGAAGGACCAGTAACTAAGCTTAAAGTTTGTGGAAATTTAAATCCTGCCACTTTCCTTCCTGAGAAGGGAAGTGAAACACCTGATCACGATTGTTCCCAATCCCTGACTTTAAACTATGAAGCTTGGGAAGATCTAATGGATACCCCATTAGACAATCCTGACATGGAAATATTTACTGATGGCAGTTCTTTTGTTTGGGATGGAAACTGTGAAGCAGGTTACGCAGTGGTGACTGCTGAACAGGTTTTAGAAGCAAAATCTCTCCCCCAGGGAACCAGTGCCCAGTTAGCAGAGCTTGTGGCTCTGACCCAAGCTCTAGAGTTAAGCATAGGGCAGCGTGTAAATATCTACACTGATTCTAAGTATGCCTATTTGACTTTACATGCTCATGCTACAATACGGAAAGAAAGACAGTTTAAAACAGCAACAGGAGAACCTATTAAACATTTCAGAGAGATTGAGAGACTTTTAACTGCTATATATTGTCCTAAAGAAGTATCTGTTATGCATTGCAAAGGACACAACACGGATGGGGTTAAAGTAGCTGAAGGTAATCAGCTGGCTGACTGTCAAGCCAGAAAATTGGCACTTTATGAAACCCCTTCACTACAGACGCCTTTGATCTGGACAGGTCCTGTGGAACAGGAAAAACCACAATATACTGAGGAAGAATTAGAAAGATATGAGAAAAGGGAAACAAAGATTACTGATAAAAGATGGTTACAGTCCAAGGATGGACGATTAATAATTCCTGAAAGTGCTCAATGGAAAATTCTTAAGGGTTTACACCAGAGTTTTCATTTGGGTGCAGAAAGTACTTACCAGATGGCTTCTTATTTGTTTGAAGGTAAAAATGTAATGAAAACTTTAAAGAACATTATCAAAATGTGTGAGCTTTGTCAGAAAAATAACCCAAAGACTGAAAAGCTAGCAAAATCTGGATTACAACGAAGTAGAAAGTATCCTGGAGAGGACTGGGAAATTGATTTTACTCATATGCCAAAAGCTAATGGATATTCTTGCTTACAAGTTTGGGTGGACACTTTTACTGGATGGATTGAGGATTTTCCATGTCATAGTGAACAAGCTAAGGAGGTTATAAAGATTGTAATCCATGAAATTATCCCCAGGTTTGGACTGCCACGGAGCCTTCAGAGTTACAGCAGAGTGACTGCTGTAACTCACGGGGTGTCTAAAGCTCTAGGAATAGAATATCACTTACACTGTTCCTGGAGACCCCAATCCTCAGGGAATGTTGAAAAAGCTAATGACATTATCAAAAGACATCTGTGCAAATTAACTCAAGAGACACAAAGCAATTTGATTAAAGTCCTACCTGTAGCTTTAATGAGGGCTCGAACTGCTCCCCAAAAGGAGGGACTGTCACCCTTTGAATGTATTATGGAAGGCCTTTGTTATGCACAGACATTGTTATAGACCCTGAAGCCTTGGAATTAACTAATTATGTAACTCAGCTCTCAGTTTTTCAACAGGAATTAACAGAACTCTGGGAGATGACTCCTGACCCAGCCTCTGAGTCAAGCAAGCCTCTATTTGAGCCAGGAACCGAGGTCCTCATAAAAACATTGGGGCCTGGGGGCCCATCCCTTGAGCCCCTCTGGGAAGGCCCTTACCAGGTTATTCTTTCTTCTCCCACAGCTGTCAAAGTGCCAGGAATTGATTCGTGGGTACATCACACTCGCATTAAGAGGTGGCACCCTGACCAGAACTAAGTGATATCAATTTATGTCTTTACTTTCTATGGTCTGACTGTGTACTTTTCAGATGGGCCTGATAATTTATGTGAGCCTACTTATGCTGATTCAAAAAATCCTGAGTCTGCCATTTGATCCTCAAGACAATGCCTTCCTGTCCTGGGCTCAGTCCTTCGCTGCATTTCACAATCAGTCTAACTGCTGGGTCTGTGGAGCACTCCCCGCTTCATCAGTGGAAGTCTTCCCGTGGTGGACATCTCCATTTCAAGGAAAAGACTTTCTCCAAGTCTGTGAATACCTTCGACAACAATCATATGCGATGCCTCTTCTTCATCTGATGACATCTAACAACCCTAAAATGGACTGGTGCAACACTTTGTACTTTAACTATGGACATAATGTGACTCTTAATTTTGATTATACATTATCTCGGTTCAATGACTATTTTGCTACACATAAGGCAAATAGGTCTAGATCTAATGGTTTTTTACCTGACGTTTATCAAATATGGGATGAGGTTATATGTTAACTCCTGAAAAAGGACGTCTAATATCTACTGCCCCTATATGCTGGAAACAAATAGAGCCATCCCCAGAAGTTAGTCAAAAACTTAATTATAATGATTGGAAACACTTAGGATTTTTGCCTCAGGAAATATGCAATGTAATCATTCCCGTGTTTTCCAACCCCAATTCAGGTCCTCCCTTTGTCTGGCCAGGCACTGATTGGGACTGGATATCTCAGTCATGCTGGCTTGCTCCAAACGGGACTTATTGGATATGTGGCTCTTACTTATGGGCATGGCTTCCCCCTGGTTGGATAGGGGGATGTACCCTAGGTCTAGCCTCTACACACGGCTTTATATTTTCAGAGCTTCCAGAAAAGCCTGCTAATTTATCCCACCTTAAAACTCGGTGGGCAAGGTCTGTATTTCACTGGTATGATTATTTGGCTGCAGTGTTTGTTCCCTCTTTGGGAACTACAGATGTTATGCTACGAGTGGATGCTTTGACTCATTTTACTCAACAGGCATTACAAGATTCTCAAAAAGCTATTTTGGCTCTTAATGCTGAACAAGCACAAATTAGAAAGGTGGTTTTACAGAACAGATTAGTTTTAGATATTCTGACAGCTGTGCAAGGAGAAACTTGTGCCATTACTCATACCCAATGCTGTACTTATATACCTGGTATGAGCACTAATGTTACTCATTTTACTAAACACATGACCAAGATGACTGGGGCTATGGATATTCCTGAAGCCTCAATTGCCTCACTTTGGGAGACGTTAACCAGTTCCCCATTGTGGAAAACTACCTTAATTGCAATAATTCTGATTGTTCTATTTTTGCTATTTGCTCCCTGCATCTGTAACTGTGTAACTGGGTTTGTTTCTAGTCGCAGAAAGGCTTTAAAGTCACAAATGGTTGTTCGAGCTCCTATAAGGGCCACAGCCTCCTACAACTATTACTTTGGGCCCCTGGATCAGAGACCCTCAATATGAGGGTTAGGAGAATATGTTGCATTAACAACTTAGGGACCATGCACCTGCAGGAAGTAGTTGCAGAATGAAAATGACACCCCTTTCCCTTGGCAACAGAAATCTCCTAAAAGAAAAGGGAGGAATGAGAGAGTCATTTCCTAGGCAGGTGATAAGAAATCTAGGGGTCCCCAAGGAGAGAGGGGTCTGGCATTCTCAAGGAGGAAGAAAGGACAAACTTTTTTTGTTCCTCTACATTCCTTAGGATTATATAACAATAATGTATCCTGCTTGAGGACAGTATCTGGAAAAAACATTCTGGCTAACTCTGTTATCTTAAGGTGTAAATTATGAGAGTAGGTCTAGAGAGTTCTTTACAACCTCCATTCTTTTGATTCACTGTAATAACTAATTAGAGAGTATATAATTCCATTGCTAAAACTAGCAAGGGGGTACTCTTTCTGCTCCCTTCTGATGCCTATGTCAGAAGCTTTCTCTATCTCCTTTATACTTTAATAAAACTTTATTACACAAAATCTCTGAGTGATCAAGCCACATCTCTGGCCCTGGATTGAATTCTTCTCCTCCGGAAGCCAAGAAACCCGGTGTCTTTTCGTGTGTCAGCAACAAACTTTCAGTACTGCCCATGAAGAAGCAAGCAGAGGGAGTGTGTTTGACATGACTGGGTGCCTTCCTGGGCTCAGATCCACAAGGGGCTTTCCTCTTGAAGTAAGCCCCATGTCCCCTTGCAGAGGGGGTTGGGCCCTGTTTCCTCCACACTGCCAAAGTGTGGAGCAAAGCTAGCTCTGTCAGAGGTACAAAAAGTGCAACTGGAAGGACTTTAAAGCTCTTGCTAGGCTGCATCGCTTCAGGGCCCACTACAGGTAAACATGAGCCCTGTGGCCCCTACGTCAGGTATGCAGGTTCACACATAGGCTGTGTTCCGGTCAAAGCCAAGAATTTTCCTTACAGTCCTAGGCTCACTAGAACTCTCCTACAGAGCAACAGGGATGGAAGAGATGTGTGGAGGTGGCTCTGCCTTTGGCTGTGAGTGTGGGGCTACTCCCCATGGCCCCAAGGTCAGGGATAACTGCCCCTAAGAAAGGAACTCTAAGAAGCACATTTCCGGGAGGCTGGGACCGGGAGTTCACAGGATGCAGGGAAAGCGAGCTTCCTTAAGGAAAGAAGAGGCAGCCAACCAGCAAGTGTTTGCAAGACGGTATTTGGAAGGAACAGGTTAGCTGTTCCAAAGGGACAACTCCAGTTCTGCTCAAAGGACCAACATTCCAGAGTCAGAGCTGAGCATTGCCCCTGCCCTTTGCCAGCCTTGCAGAGACATTCCTGGCTTCAAATTGTACAGCCCATGAAGGAGCAGGCTGCGGGAGTGTGTCAGGCATGCCTGGGCACCTTACTGGGGTCAGCTCTGCTATTGCCTTTCCACTCCAACTAGGCCCCAGGCCTACTTGGAGAGGAGGCATGGACCAGTTGTCTCCAAACTGCCAAGGGCTAGAGCAATGGGAACTCAGTCAGAGGTAAGGGGAGAGCCACTGGATGGATTTTCAAGCTCTTGCCAGGACGAGCAGCCTCAGCGCCCCATGGAAAGAAAGAGGCCCACTGTGCCCCTAGGTCACGTATGCCCGTCCACACCCAGGCTGTGTCTGTAGAAGCCAAGGATGTTCCTGACAGGCTCACTAGAGCTCTCTGACAGAGCAATGGGCTGGAACAGACGTGTGCATGTGGTTCTGCCTTTGCCTGTGAGTGTGGGTCCCCTAGCATGTCCCCAGGCTCAGGGGAAACAAGCCCTGGGAAAAGATCTCTAAGAAGTGCTTTTCCCACAGGCTTGGAAGCAGAGTTTGCAGCATGCAAGGGAAGTGAGCCTCCTTAGGGGAAGAAGAGGCAGCCACCCGGTGAGTGTTTGCAAGCTGGTATTTGGAAGGAGCAGCTTAGCTATTATAACAGGAGAAGTCCAGTTCTGCTCAGAGGACCGACATTCCAGAGTCAGAGTCCAGCATCTCCCCTGCCCTTTGCCAGCCTTGCAGAGACATACCTGGCTTCAAGTTGTACTGCCCATGAAAGGAGCAGGCTGCGGGAGGGTGTCAGGCATGCCTGGACACCTTACTGGGGTCAGCTGCGCTATTCCAGGCCAACTAGGCACCAGGCCCACTTGCAGAGGAGGTGCGGAATGGTCGTCTCCAAAGTGCCAAGGGCTAGAGCAATGGAAGCTCGGTCAGAGGTAAGGGAAGAGCCACTGGATGAATTTTCAAGCTCTTGCCAGGACGAGCAGCCTCAGAGCCCCATGGAGAGAAAGAAGCCCACTGTGCCTCTATGTTAGGTATGCACGTCCACACCCAGGCTGTGTGTCTGTAGGAGCCAAGGATGTTCCTGACAGACTTAGGCTCACTAGAGCTCTCTGACAGAGCAGTGGGCTGGAAGAGACATGTGCATGTGGTTCTGCCTTTGCCTGTGATTTTGGTTCCCCTAGCTTGTACCAGGCTCAGGGGAAACAAGCCCTGGGAAATGATCTCCAAGAAGCACTTTTCCCACAGGCTTGGAAACGGAGTTCACAGCATGGTGGAAAAGCAAGCCTCCTTCGGGGAAGAATAGGCAGCTGACTGGTGAGTGTTTGCAAGTCGGTATTTGGAAGGACAGGCTTAGCTGTTCCAACGGGTGAACTCCAGTTCTGTTCAGAGGACCGACATTCCAGAGTCAAAGGCGAGCATCTCTCCTGCCCTTTGCCAGCCTTGCAGAGAGATTGCTGGCTTCAAGTTGTACTGCTCATGAAGGAGCAGGCTGCGAGAGTGTTGTCAGGCGTGCCTGGGCACCTTAGTGGGATCAGCTCCGCTATTGCCTTTCCACGCCAACTAGACCCCAGACCTACTTGGAGAAGAGGCGTGGATCTGTTGTCTCCAAACTGCCAAGGGCTAGAGCAATGGGAGCTCAGTCAGAAGTAAGGGAAGAGCCACTGGATGGATTTTCTTTTTTTTTTTCCATTTATTTTTATTAGTTGGAGGCTGATTACTTTACAATATTGTAGTGGTTTTTGCCATACATTGACATGAATCAGCCATGGGTTTACATATGTTCCCCATCCCGATCTCCCCTCCCACCTCCCTCCCTATCCCATCCCTCTGGGTCTTCCCAGAGCACCAGCCCTGAACATTTGTCTCATGCATCCAACCTGGGCTGGTGATCTGTTTCACCCTTGATAGTATACTTGTTTCAATGCTATTTTCTCAGAACATCCCACCTTCACCTTCTCCCACAGAGTCCCAAAGTCTGTTCTGTACATCTGTGTCTCTTTTTCTGTTTTGCATACAGGGTTATCATCACCATCTTTCTAAATTCCATATATATGCGTTAGTATACTGTATTGGTCTTTATCTTTCTGGCTTACTTCACTCTGTATAATGGGCTCCAGTTTCATCCATCTCATTAGAACTGATTCAAATGAATTCTTTTTAATGGCTGAGTAATATTCCATGGTGTATATGTACCATAGCTTCCTTATCCAGTTGTCTGCTGATGGGCGTCTAGGTTGCTCCCATGTCCTGCCAATTATAAACAGCGCCGTGATGGACATTGGGGTGTATGTGTCTCTTTCAGATCTGGTTTCCTCGGTGTGTATGCCCAGGAGTGGGATTGCTGGGTCATATGGCAGTTCTATTTCCAGGTTTTTAAGGAATCTCCACACTGTTCTCCATAGTGGCTGTACTAGTTTGCATTCCCACCAACAGTGTAAGAGGGTTCCCTTTTCTCCACACCCTCTCCAGCATTTATTGCTTGCAGACTTTTGGATAGCAGCCATTCTGACTGGCGTGTAATGGTACCTCATTGTGGTTTTGATTTGCATTTCTCTGATAACGAGTGATGTTGAGCATCTTTTCATGTGTTTGTTAGCCATCTGTATGTCTTCTTTGGAGAAATGTCTGTTTAGTTCTTTGGCCCATTTTTTGATTGGGTCATTTATTTTTCTGGAATTGAGCTGCAGGAGTTGCTTGTATATTTTTGAGATTAACCCTTTATCTGTTGTGTCATTTACTATTATTTTCTCCCAATCTGAGGGCTGTCTTTTCACCTTGCTTATAGTTTCCTTTGTAGTGCAAAAGCTTTTAAGTTTCATTAGGCCCCATTTGTTTATTTTTGCTTTTATTTCCAATATTCTGGGAGGTGGGTCATAGAGGATCCTGCTGTGATTCATGTCAGAGAGTGTTTTGCCTATGTTTTCCTCTAGGAGTTTTATAGTTTCTGGTCTTACATTTGGATCTTTAATCCATTTTGAGTTTATTTTTGTGTATGGTGTTAGAAAGTGTCCTAGTTTCATTCTTTTACAAGTGGTTGACCAGTTTTCCCAGCACCACTTGTTAAAGAGGTTGCTTTTTTTCCATTGTATATCCTTGCCTCCTTTGTCAAAGATAAGGTGTCCATAGGTACGTGGATTTATCTCTGGGCTTTCAGTTCTGTTCCATTGATCTATATTTCTTTTTTTTTTTTTTTCTGTATCTATGTTGTTTTATTTATTTATTTATTTTTTATTTTTATTTTTTTTCTCCAGTGGGTTTTGTCATACATTGATATGAATCAGCCATGGATTTACATGTATTCCCAATCCCGATCCCCCCTCCCACCTCCCTCTCCACCCGATTCCTCTGGGTCTTCCCAGTGCACCAGGCCGGAGCACTTGTCTCATGCATCCCACCTGGGCTGGTGATCTGTTTCGCCATAGATAGCATACATGCTGTTCTTTTGAAATATCCCACCCTCACATTCTCCCACAAAGTTCAAAAGTCTGTTCTGTATTTCTGTGTCTCTTTTTCTGTTCTGCATATAGGGTTATCGTTATCACCTTTCTAAATTCCATATACATGTGTCAGTATACAGAGTGAAGTAAGCCAGAAAGATAAAGAACATTACAGCATACTGATCTATATTTCTTTCTTTGTGCCAGTACCATACTGTCTTGATGATAGTGGCTTTGTAGTAGAGCCTGAAGTCAGGCAGGTTGATTCCTCCAGCTCCATTCTTCTTTCTCAAGATTGCTTTGGCTATTTGAGTTTTTTGTATTTCCGTACAAATTGTGAAATTATTTGTTCTAGTTCTGTGAAAAATACCATTGGTAGCTTGATAGGGATTGCACTGAATCTATAGATTGCTTTGGGTAGTATAGTTATTTTCACAGTATTGATTCTTCCAATCCATGAGCAGGGTATATTTCTCCATCTGTATGTGTCCTCTTTGATTTCTTTCATCAGTGTTTTATAGTTTTCTATATACAGGTCTTTCATTTCTTTAGGTAGATATACTCCTAAGTATTTTATTCTTTTTATTGCAATGGTGAATGGTATTGTTTCCTTAATTTCTCTTTGTGTTTTCTCCTTGTTAGTGTATAGGAATTCAAGGGATTTCTGTGTGTTAATTTTATATCCTGCAACATTACTGTATTCATTGATTAGCTCTGATAATTTTTTGGTAGAATCTTTAGGGGTTTCTATGTAGAGGATCAGGCTTCCCTGGTGGCTCAGAGGTTAAAGTGTCGGCCTGCAATGCGGGAGACCTGGGTTCGATCCTTGGTTTGGGAAGATACCGTGGAGAAGGGAATGGCAACCCACTCCAGTATTCTTGCCTGGAGAATCCCATGGACAGAGGAGCCTGGTGGGTGACAGTCCATGGGGTCACAAAGAGTTGGACACTACTGAGCAACCTAACTAACTAACTATGTAGAGGATCATGTTGTCTGCAAACAGTGAGAGTTTTACTTTTTCTTTTCCTATCTGGATTCGTTTTATTTCTTTTCCTCCTCTGATTGCTGTGGCCAACACTTCCAAAACTATGTTGAATAGTAGTGGTGAGAGTGGGCACCCTTGTCTTGTTCCTGACTTTAGGGGAAATGCTTTCAATTTTTCACCATTGAGGATAATGTTTGCTGTGGGTTTGTCATATATAGCTTTCATTATGTTGAGATATGTTCCTTCTATTCTTGCTTTCTGGAGAGTTTTTATCATAAATGGATGTTGAATTTTGTCAAAGGCTTTCTCTGCATCTATTGAGATAATCATATGATTTTTATCTTTCAACTTGTTAATGTGGTGTATTACTTTGATTGATTTGCAGATATTAAAGAATCCTTGCATTCCTGGGATAAAGCCCACTTGGTCATGATGTATGATTTTTTTAATATGTGGTGGGATTCTGTTTACTAGAATTTGGATAAGGATTTTTGCATCTATGTTCATCAGTGATATTGGCCTGTAGTTTTCTTTTTTTGTGGCATCTTTGTCTGGTTTTGGAATGAGGGTGATGGTGGCCTCATAGAATGAGTTCAGAAGTTTGCCTTCTTCTGCAATTTTCTGGAAGAGTTTGAGTAAGATAGGTGTTAGCTCTTCTCTAAATTTTTGGTAGAATTCAGCTGTGAAGCCATCTGGTCCCGGGCTTTTGTTTGTTGGAAGATTTCTGATTACAGTTTTGATTTCCTTGCTTGGGATGGGTCTGTTAAGATCTTCTATATCTTTCTGGTTCCGTTTTGGAAAGTTATACTTTTCTAAGAATTTGTCCATTTCTTCCAAGTTGTCCACTTTATTGGCATATAGCTGCTGGTAGTAGTCTCTTATGAGCCTTTGTATTTCAGTGTTGTCTGTTGTGATCTCTCCATTTTCATTTCTAATTTTGTTAATTTGGTTCTTCTCCCTTTGTTTCTTGATGAGTCTGGCTAACGGTTTGTCAATTTTATTTACCTTTTCAAAAAACCATCTTTTGGCTTTGTTGATTTTTGCTATGGTCTTTTTTGTTTCTTTTGCATCTATTTCTGCCCTAACTTTTAAGATTTCTTTACTTCTACTAACCCTGCGGTTCTTCATTTCTTCCTTCTCTAGTTGCTTTAGGTGTAGAGTTAGGTTATTTGTTTGACTTATATCTTGTTTCTTGAAGTAAGCCTGTATTGCTATGAACCTTCCCCTTAGCACTGCTTTTACAGTGTCCCATAGGTTTTGGGTTGTTGTGTCTTCATTTTCATTCGTTTCTATGCATATTTTGATTTCTTTTTTTATTTCTTCTATGATTTGTTGATTATTCAGAAGTGTGTTATTTAGCCTCCATATGTTGGAATTTTTAATAGTTTTTTTTTCTTTCTCCTGTAATTGAGATCTAACCTTACTGCATTGTGGTCAGAAAAGATGACTGGAATGATTTTAATTTTTTGAATTTACCAAGGCTAGATTTATGGCCCAGGATGTGATCTATTCTGGAGAAGGATCCGTGTGCACTTGAGAAAAAGGTGAAATTGATTGTTTTGGGGTGAAATGTCCTATAGGTATCAATTAGGTCTAGCTGGACCATTGTGTCATTTAAAGTGTGTGTTTCCTTGTTAATTTTCTGTATAGTTGATCTGTCCATAGGTGTGAGTGGGGTATTAAAGTCTCCCACTATTACTGAGTTATTGTTAATTTCCCCTTTCATTTTTGTTAGCCTTACATATTGCAGTGCTCCTATGTTGGGTACATATATATTTATAATTGTTATATCTACTTCTTGGATTGATCCTTTGATCATTATGTATTGTCCCTCTTTGTCTCTTTTCACAGCCTTTATTTTAAAGTCTATTTTATCTGATATGAGTATTGCGACTCCTGCTTTCTTTTGGTCTCTGTTTGTGTGAGATATTTTATTCCAGCCCTTCACTTTCAGTTTGTATGTGTCCCTTGTTTTGAGGTGGGTGTCTTGTAGACAGCACATATAGGGGTCTTCTTTTGTATCCATTCAGCCAGTCTTTGTCTTTTGGTTGGGGCATTCAACAAATTTACATTTAAGGAAATTATTGATAAGAATTGTCCTAATGCCGTTTGCTTTGTTGTTTTGGGTTCGCGTTCATACAACCTTTCTGTGTTTTCTGTCTAGAGAAGATCCTTTAGCATTTGTTGAAGAGCTGGTTTGGTGGTGCTGAATTCTCTCAACTTTTGCTTGTCTGTAAAGCTTTTGTATTCTCCTTCATATCTGAATGAGATCCATGCTGGGCACAGTAATACGGGTTGTAGGTTATTCTCATTCATTACTTAAAGTATGTCCTGCCATTCCCTTCTGGCCTTAAGAGTTTCTGTTGAAAGATACAAACTGCCAAGGGCTAGAGCAATGGGAACTTGGTCAGAGGCTAGGAAAGAGCTACTGAATGGATTTTCAAGCTCTTGCCAGGACAAGCCGCCTCAGTGCCCAACGGAGAGAAAGAGTTACACTGTGCCCCTAGGTCGGGTATGAAAGTCCACATCAAGGCTGTGTTTCTGTATGAGCCAAGGATATTCCTGAGAGACTTGGGCTCACTAGAGCTCTTTGACAGAGCAGAGGGCTGGAAGAGACGTGTGCATGTGATTCTGCCTTTGCCTGTCAGTGTGGGTCCCCTAGCTCGCCCCCAGGCTCAGGGGCAAGGGCTTGGAGAGAAGACCACCCCGAAGCGCTTTTCTCCCAGGCCTAGAAGCAGAGTGCGCCGGATGTAAGGAAAGCGGAACTCCTTCAGGGAAGAATCGGCAGCCAACCGGCGAGTGCTTGCAAACCTGCGTTTGCAAGGAACTGGGGAGGACTTCCAGCAGGAGAACGCCAGTTCTGCTCAGAGGCCCGAAATGCCAGAGTCAGAGCCCAGCATGGCCACTGCCCTTGGCTGGCCTTGCAAAGACATTCCTGGCTTTCAGTGGTACTGCGCCCTGAAGGGGCAGGCTGCGGGTGTGTGTCAGACATGCCCGGGCGGATTCCTTTGGTTATTTCCTCTAGTTCCTTTCCACTCGGACTAAGTCCCAGACCTCCTTGGAGAGGAGTTGCGGACCGGGTGTCTCCACATTGCCAAGGCCTAGGCCGTGAGGGCTCTGTCAGGGGGTAGGGAGGAGCAACTAGATGGATGTTCAAGCCCTTGCTCGCCAAGCATCTTCAGCGCACCATGGAGAGAAAGAGGTTCAGTATGCCCCGAGGTCAGCTATGCCCCTTCACACCCAGGCTGTGCTGGTGGGGTAGCCAAGGAGGTTTCTGACAGACTCTGGCTCACCAGAGCTCTCTGAAGGTGTAGGGGGCTGGAACAGCTGTGTGGATCTGCTTCTGCATTTGCCTGTGAGTGTGGGTCCCCTAGTATGCCCCTACGTTCAGGTGCAAAGGCCCTGAGAGAAGACCACCCCAAAGCACTTTTCTCCCGGGCCTAGAACCAGAGTGCGTGGGATGCGGGGAAAGCGTGCCTACTCCTGGGAAGAAGCGGCAGCCATCTGGCCCATGTTTGGCAGCGTCCTTTGGATGGCACCAGGGAAATGTGCCCGCGGGAGAAAGCCAGTTCTGCTCAGAGGCCCCAGATGCCAGAGGCAGAACACAGCATGCCCCCTGCCCTTGTACAGCCTTGCAATGACATTGCTGGCTTCAAGTGGTACAGCCCCATGGAGGGGCATACTGCGGGAGTGTGTCAGACATGCCCAGGGTGTCCTTCCTGGGGTCAGCTCCGTTAGTGCCTTTCCACTGGAGCTAGGCCCCAGGCCTCCTAGGAGAGGAGGTGTGGACTGGCTGTCTCCACACTGCCAAGACCTAGAGGCATGGGAGCTCTGTCAGAGGGTAGGAAAGAGCAACTGGACTGATGGTCAAGCCCTTGCTCTCCCAGCAGCACCTGTACACCCTGGGGAGAAAGAGGCCTACCGTGTACCTAGGTCGGGCCTGCCCCTTTCACCCAAGGCTGTGCTGCTGGGGGTGCCAAGGAGGTAGCTTACAGGCTTAGGCTCAGCAGAGCTCTTGGAAGGGGCAGGGCGCTGGAACAGATGTGTGTGTGTGGTTCTGCCTTTACCTGTGAGTGTGGGTCCTCTACCTGATCCCCAGGCTGAGGGGAAAGAGCCCTGAGAGAAGACAATCCCGAAGTGGTTTTCTCCTGGGTCTGGAAACAGAGTGCACGGGATGTGGAGAAAGCATGCCTCCTCCCGGGAAGAAGCGGCAGCCAGCCGGCGCGTGTTTGCAAGCATCCTTTGTATGGCACTGGGAAGGTGTGCCCGCGGGAGAAGGCCAGTTCTGCTCAGAGGCCTGACATGCCAGAGTCAGAGCACAGCAAGCCCGCTGCCCTTGCACAGCCTTGCAGTGACATTCCTGGCTTCATTTGGGACTGCCCCATGAAGGAGCAAGCTGCCGGATTGTGTCAGACTTGCCCCCGTGGGCCTTCCTGTGGTCAGTTCTGCTAGGGCCTTTCCACTCGAGCTAGGCCACAGGCCACCTAGCAGAGGAGGTGCAGACTGGCTGTCTCCACACTGCCAAGGCCTAGAGGCGTGGGGGCTCTGTCAGAGGGAAGTGAAGAGCAACTGCACTGATGGTCAAGCCCTTGCTCGCCCAGCAGTCCCAGCGCAACCTGGGGAGAAAGCGGCCCACCGTGTCCCTAGGTCGGGCCTGCCCTCTTCACCCAAGGCTGTGCTGCTGGGGGGGCCAAGGAGGTAGCTGACAGGCTTAGGCTCAGCAGAGCTCTCGGAAGGGGTAGGGGGCTGGAACAGACTGTGCGTGTGCTTTTGTCTTTGCCTGTGAGTGTGGGTCCCTGAGCTGGTCCACAGGCGAGGGGAAAGAGCCCTGAGAGAAGACCACCCCGAAGCGCTTTTCTCCCGGGCCTGGAAGCAGAGTGCGCAGGATGCGTGGAGAGCGTGCCTCCTATGGGAAAGATGCAGGAGCCAGCCAGTGCAAAATTGCAAGGGGACTTTGGCTGGCACCGAGGAGGTGTGCCCGCAGGAGAAGGCCAGTTATGCTCAAAGGCCCCACATACCAGAGACAGAGAATAGCATGCCCCCTTCTCTTGCACAGCCTTGCAGTGATATTCCTGTCTTCAAGTGAACTGCCCAATGAAGGAGCAGGTTGTGGGAGTGTGTCAGACATGCCCGGGGGGGCCTTCCTGGGGTCAGCTCCACTAGGGCCTTTCCACACGAGCTAGGCCCCTGGCCTCCTAGTACAGGAGGTGCAGACTGGCTGACTCCACACTGCCAAGGCCTAGAGGCTGGGGGCTTGTCAGGGGGAAGGGAAGAGCAACTGGACTGATGGTCAAGCCCTTGCTGGCTCAGCAGCCCCAGCAAACCCTGGGCAAAAGAGGCCTACTGTATCCCTAGGTTGGGCCTGCCCCCTTCACCCAAGGCCCTGCTGCTGGGAGAACTAAGGAGGAACCTGACAGGCATAGCCTCAGCAGAGCTCTCGGAAGGGGCAGTGCACTGGAACAGACATGTGCATGTGGTTCTGCCTTTGCCTGTGACTGTGGGTCCCCTAGCTGGTCCCCAGGCTGAGGGGAAAGAGCCCTGACAGAAGACCACCCAGAAGCGCTTTTCTCCCGGGCCAGGAAGCAGAATGCGCGGGATGCGGGGAAAGTGTGCTTTGTCCTGGGAAGAAGCGGCAGCCAGCCAGCGCGTGTTTGAAATCGGCCTTTGGACGGCACCAGGGAGGTGTGCCTGCGGGAGAAGGCCAGTTCTGCTCAGAGGACCCACATGCCACAGCCAGAGCAAAGCATGACCCCTGCCCTTGCACAGCCTTGCAGTGACATTTCTGGCTTCAAGTGGGACTGCCCCATGAAGAAGCATGCTGCGGGGTGTGTGTCAGACATGCCCAGGGGGGCCCTCCTGGGGTCCACTCCGCTAGGGCCTTTCTACTCGAGCTAGGCCCCAGGCCTCCTAGGAGAGGAGGTGCGGACTGGCTGTCTCCACACTGCCAAGGCCTAGAGGCTTGTGGATCCTGTCAGAGGGAAGGGAAGATCAACTGGACTAATGGTCAAGCCCTTGCTGGCTCAGCAGCCCCAGCGAACCCTGGGCAAAAGAGGCCTACTGTATCCCTAGGTTGGGCCTGCCTCCTTCACCCAAGGCTGTGCTGCTGGGGGAGCCAAGGAGGTAGCTGACAGGCTTGGCTCAGCAGAGCTCTCGGAAGGGGCAGGGGCCGGAACAGACGTGTGCGTGTGGTTCTCCCTTTGCTTGTGAGTGTGGGTCCTCTAGCTTGTCCACAGGCTGAGGGGAAAGAGCCCTGAGAGAAGACCACCCCGAAGCACTTTTCTCCCTGGCCTGGAATCAGAGTGTGCGGGCTGTGGGGAAAGCTTGCTTTGTCCTGGGAAGAAGCAACAGCCAGCCGGTGCATCTTTGCAAGTGGCCTTTGGACGGCACTGGGGAGGTGTGCCCTCAGGAGAAGGCCAGTTCTGCTCAGAGGCCCCACATGCCAGAGTCAGAGCACAGCATGCCCCTGCCCTTGCACAGCCTTGCAGTGACATTCCTGGCTTCAAGTGGGACTGTCCCATGAAGGAGCAGGCTGCGGGAGTGTGTCAGACATGGCCAGGGGGGCATTCCTGGGGTGAGCTCCGCTATGGCCTTTCCACTCGAGCTAGGCCCCAGGCCTCCTAGGAGAGGAGGTGTGGACTGGCTATCTCTAAACTGCCAAGGCCAAGAAGCATGTGGGCTCTGTCAGAGGGAAGGAAAGTGCAACTGGACTGATGGTAAAGCCCTTGCTCGCCCAGCAGTCCCAGCTCACCCTGGGGAAAAAGAGGCCCACCGTGGCCCTCGGTAGGGCCTGCAGCCTTCACCCAAGGCTGTGCTGCTGGGGGATCCAAGGAGGTAGCTGACAGGCTTAGGCTCAGCAGAGCTCTCGGAAGGGGCAGGGGGCTGGAAGAGACGTGTGCGTGTGGTTCTGCCTTTGCCTGTGAGTGTGAGTCCCCTAGCTGATCCCCAGGCTGAGGGGAAAGAGCCCTGAGAGAAGACAACCCCGAAGTGCTTCTCTCTTGGGCTTCAAAGCAGACTGAGCCAGATGCGGGGAAAGCATGCCTCCTCCTGGGAAGAAGCGGCAACCAGATGGCGCGTGTTTGCAAGCAGCCTTTGGACAGCACCAGGGAAGTGTGCCCGCGGAAGAAGGCAAATTCAGCTCAGAGGCCCCACATGCCAGAGGCAGAGCACAGCATGCCCCCTGCCCTTGCACAGGCTTGCAGTGACATTCCAGGCTTCAAGCGGGACTGCCCCTTTAAGGAGCAGGCTGCGTGACTGTGTCTGAGATGTCCGAGGGTGCCTTCCTGTGGTGAGCTCCGCTAGGGCCTTTCCACTTGAGCTAGGCCCCAGGCTTCCTAGGAGAGTAGGTGCAGACCGGCTGTCTCCACACTGCCAAGGCCTAGAGGCATAAGGGCTCTGTCAGAGGGACGGGAAAAGCAACTGGACTGATGGTGAAGCCCTTATTTGCCCAG
Organism: Dama dama; assembly: GCF_033118175.1. Classification (NCBI taxonomy): domain Eukaryota; kingdom Metazoa; phylum Chordata; class Mammalia; order Artiodactyla; family Cervidae; genus Dama; species Dama dama. The sequence goes on along the minus strand of NC_083714.1, from coordinate 9,321,966 downwards.
CAGCCCCAGCGCACCCTGGGCAAAAGAGTCCTACCGTATCCCTAGGTCGGGCCTGCCCCTTTCACCCAAGGCTCTGCTGCTGGGGGAACCAAGGAGGTATCTGACAGGCTTACCTCAGCAGAGCTCTTGGAATTGGCAGGGGGCTGGAACAGACCTGTGCGTGTGGTTCTGCGTTTGCCTGTGAGTGTGGGTCCCCTATCTGGTCCCCCGGCTGAGGGGAAAGAGCCCTGAGAGAAGACCACCCCGAAGAGCTTTTCTCCAGGGCCTGGAAGCAGAGTGCACGGGCTGCGTGGAAAGCGTGCCTCCTCCCGGAAAGACGCGGCAGCCAGCCGAGTGTGTTTGCAAGCGGCATTTGGATGACATCGTGGAGATGTGCCCGCGGGAGAAGGCCAGTTCTTCTCAGAGGCCCGACATGCCAGAGTCAGAGCACAGCATGCCCCCTGCCCTTGCACAGCCTGGCAGTGACATTCCTGGCTTCAAGGGGGTCTGTCCCGTGAAAGAGCAGGCTGTGGGAGTGTGTCAGACATGCCCGGGGGTGCCTTCCTGGGGTCAGCTCCGCTAGGGTTTTTCCACTCGAGCTGGCCACAGGCCTCCTAGGAGAGGAGGTGTGGACCTGCTGTCTCAACACTGCCAAGGCCTAGAGGTGTGGGGTCTCTGTCAGAGGCAAGGGAAGAGCAACTGGACTGATGGTCAAGCCCTTGTTCGCCCTTCAGCCACAGCGCACCCTGGGGAGAAAAAGGCCCACCGTGTCCCTAGATCGGGCCTGCTGCTTTCACCCAAGGCTGTGCTGCTGGGGGAGCCAAGGAGCTAGCAGACAGGCTTAGGCTCAGCAGAGCTCTTGGAAGGGGCAGGGGGTGGAACAGACGTGTGCGTGTTGGTGTGTATTTGCTTGTGAGTGTGGGTCCCCTAGCTGGTATCCAGGCTGAGGGGAAAGAGCCCTGAGAGAAGAACACCCCGAAGCGCTTTTCTCCAGGGCCTGGAAGCAGAGTGCACGGGCTGCGGGGAGAGCGTGCTTTGTCCCATGAAGAAGCAGCAGCAAGCTGGTGCATCTTTGCAAGCGGCCTTTCGACGCCACCGGGGAGATGTGCCTGCGGGAGAAGGCCAGTTCTTCTCAGAGGCCCGACATGCCAGTGTCAGAGCACAGCATGCCCCCTGCCCTTGCACAGCCTGGCAGTGACATTCCTGGCTTCAAGTGGGACTGCCCCTTGAAGGAGCAGCCTGCAGTATTGTGTCAGACATGCCTGGGGGTGCCTTCTTGGGTCAGCTCTGCTAGGGCCGTTCCACACGAGCTAGGCCCCAGGCCTCCTAGGAGAGGAGGTGCAGACCGGCTCTCCATACTGCTAAGGCCTAGAGGTGTGGGGGCTCTGTCAGAGCGAAGGGAAGTGCAACTGGACTAATGGTCAAGCCCTGGCTCGCCCAGCTGCCTCAGGGCACCCTGGAGAGAAAGAGGCCCACCAGGTCCCAAGGTCAAGCATGCCCCCTTCACCCAAGCCTATGCTACTGGGGGGGCCAAGGAGGAAGCTGACAGGCTTAGGCTCGGTAAAGCTCTCTGAAGGGTAACGGGTCTGGAACAGACATGTACGTGTGGTTCTGCGTTTGCCTGTGAGTGTGGGTCACCTAGCTGATCCCCAGGCTGAGGGGAAAAAGCCATGAGAGAGCACCACCCCGAAGTGCTTTTCTTCTGTGCCTGGAAGAAGAGTGCGCGGGATGTGGGAAAAGCGGGCTTCCCTCGGGGAGGAAGCAGCAGCCAGCCTGCGAGAGTGCTTGCAAAGCGGCCTTTGGAAACAGCCGAGGAGGTGTGTCCGCAGGAGAAGGCCAGTTCTGCTCAGAGGCCCGACATGCCAGAGTCAGAGCACAGAATGCCCGCTGCCCTTGCACAGCCTTGCAGTGACATTCCTGGCTTCAAGTGGGACTGTCCCATGAAGGAGCAGGCTGCGGGAGTGTGTCAGACATGCCCAGAGGGGCCTTCCTGGGGTCAGCTTCGCTATGGCCTTTCCACTGGAGCTAGGCCCCAGGCCTCCTAGGAGAGGAGGTGTGGACCAGCTTTCTCCACACTGCCAAGGCCTACAGGTGTGGGGGCTCTGTCAGAGGGGAGGGAAGGGAAGAGCAACTGGACTGATGGTCAAGCCCTTGCTCGCCCAGCAGCCCCAGCACACCCTGGGGAGAAAGAGGCCCACGGTGTCCCTAGGTCGGGCCTGCCCCCTTCACCCAAGGCTGTGCTGCTAGGGGAGCCAAGGAGGTAGCTGACAGGCTTAGGCTCAGCAGAGCTCTCAGAAGGGGCAGGGGGCTTGAAAAGACATGTGCGTGTGATTCTGCCTTTGCCTGTGAGTGTGGGTTCCCTAGCTGGTCCCCAGGCTTAGGGGAAAGAGCCATGAGAGAAAACCACCCCGAAGCGCTTTTATCCCGGGCCTCGAAGCAGAGTGCGCGGGATGCATGGAAAGCGAGACACCTCCAAGGAAGAAGCGGCAGCCACCCGGCGAGTGTTTGCAAGTGGCCTTTGGTCGGCACCGGGGCGGTGTGCCCACGGGAGAAGGCCATTTCTGCTCAGAGGCCCGACATGCCACAGTCAGAGCACAGCATGTCCCTGCCCTTGCACAGCCTTGCAGTGACATTCCTGGCTTCAAGTGGGACTGCCCCATGAAGGAGCAGCCTGCGGGAGTGTGTCAGACATGCCGGCGGGGCTATCCTGGGGTCAGCTCCGCTAGGGCTTTCCACTCGAGCAATGCCCCAGGCCTCCTAGACGAGGAGGTGTGGACCGGCTGTCTCCACACTGCCATCGCCTAGAACGTGGGGGTTCTGTCAGAGGGAAGGGAAGGGAAACTGGAGTGATGGTCAAGCCCTTGCTCGCCCAGCAGCCCCAGCGCACCATGGGAAAAAGATGCTCACCGTGTCCCTAGGTCGGGCCTGCCCCCTTCCCCCAAGGCTGTGCTGCTGGGGGAGCCAAGGAGGTAGCTGACAGGCTTAGGCTCAGCAGAGTTCTCGGAAGGGAAGGGGGCTGGAACAGACATATGCGTGTGGTTTTGCCTTTGCCTGTGAGTGTGTGTCCCCTAGCTGGTCCCCAGGCTGAGGGGAAAGAGCCCTGAGAGAAGACCACCCTGAAGCGCTTTTCTCCCGGGCCTCGAAGCAGAGTGTGCGGGATGCGGAGAAAGCGTGCCTCCTCCAGGGAAGAAGTCGCAGCCGGCTGGCGCATGTTTGCAAGCAGCCTTTGGACAGCACCGGGGAAGTATGCCTTCGGGAGAAGGCCAGTTCTGCCCAGAGGACTGACATGCCAGGGTCAGAGCACAAAATGCCCCTGCCCTTGCTCAGCCTTGCTGTTACATGCCTGGCTTCAAGTGGGACTGCCCCATGAAGGAGCAGCCTGCAGGAGTGTGTCAGACATGCCCGGGGGGCCCCTCCTGGGGTCAGCTCCACTAGGGCCTTTCCACTCGAGCTAGGCCCCAGGCCTCCTAGGAGAAGAGGTGCGGACCGGCTGTCTCCACACTGCCAAGACCTAGAGGCATGGCTCTGTCAGAGGGCAGGGAATAGCAACCAGAGGGATGTTCAAGTCCTTGGTCGCACAGCAGCCTCAGCGCACCATGGAGAGAAAGAAGCCCACTGTGCATCTATGTCGGTTCTGCCCCTTGACTCACAGGCTTTGCTGCCTGGGTAGCCAGGGAGGTTCCTGACAGACTCTGGCTCACCAGAGCTCTTGAAGGTGCAGGGGGCTGAAAGAGACTTGTGCATGTGGTTCTGCCATTGCCTGTGAGTGTAGGTCCCCTATCTCGCCCCCAGGCTTACGGGCAAGGGCCCTGAGAGAAGACCACCCCGAAGCACTTTTCTCCCAGGCCTGGTCGTATAGTGCTTGGGTAGCGGGGAAACCCTGCCTCCTTCAGGGAATAAGCAGCAGCCAACCGGCGAGTGCTGGCCAACCTGCATTTGGAAGCAACTGGGGAGGTCTTCCAGCGGGAGAAGGCCAGTTCTGCTCAGAGGCCCGAAATGCCAGAGTCAGAGCCCAGCATGGCCCCTGCCCTTGGCCAGCCTTGCCAACACATTCCTGGCTTCAAGTGGTACTGCCCTCTGAATGGGCAGGCTGTGGGAGTGTGTCAGACATGCCCGGGCGCCTTCCTGGCGTCATCTCCGCTAGTATCTTTCAACTCAGACTAGGCCCCAGACCTCCTGGGAGAGGAGGTGCGAACCCAGTGTCTCCACACTGCCAAGGCCTAGAGCCGTGAGGGCTCTGTCAGAGGAAAGGCAGGAGCAACTGGAGGGATGTTCAAGCCCTTGCTCGCCCAGCACCCTTAGCGCACCATGGAGAGAAATTGGCCCAGTGTGCCCCTAGGTCGGGTCTGCCCCTTCACACACAGGCTGTGCTGCTGGGGAGCCAAGGAGGTTCCTGACAGGCTCTGGCCCTCCAGAGCTCTCTGAAGGTGCAGGGGGCTGGAACAGACGTGTGCATGTGGTTCTTTCTTTACCTGGGTGTGTGGGTTCCCTAGCTCGCCCCCAGTCTCAGGGGCAAGGGCCCTTAGAGAAGACCACCCCGAAGCACTTTTCTCCTGGGTCTGGAAGCAGAGTGTGCGGGATGCAGGAAAACCGGGCCTCCTTCAGGGAAGAAGGTGCAGCCAACTGGCGAGTGCTTGCAAACCAGCCTTTGGAAGGCATCGGGGAGGTCTTCCAGCAGGAGAAGGCCAGTTCTGCTCAGAGGCCCGAAATGCCAGAGTCAGAGCCCAGCTAGCCCCCTGCCCTTGGCCAGCCTTGCCAAGACATTCCTGGCTTCAGGTGGAACATCCCCCGAACTAGTAAGCTGCAGGAGTGTATCAGACATGCCCAAGGGGCCTTCCTGAGTTCAGCTACGCAAGTGCCTTTCCACTCAAGCTAGGCCCCAGGCCTCCTTAGAGAGGAGTTGCAGACCGGGTGTCTCCACACTGGCAAGACCTAGAGCCTCAGGGGCTCTGTCAGAGGGACGGGAAGAACAACAGGACGGATGTTCAAGCCCTCGCTCGCCCAGCAGGCCCAGCGCACCATGAAGAGAAAGAGGCCCACTCTGCCCCTTCACGGAAGGCTGTGCTGCTGGGGGAGCCAAGGAGTTTCCTAACAGACTTAGGCTCACAAGAGGTCTCTGAAGGTGCAGGGGGCTGGAAGAGACGTGTGCATGTGCTTCTGCCTTTGCTTGTGAGTGTGGGTCCCCGAGCTCATCCCCAGCCTCAGGGGAAGGAGTCCTGAGAGAAGACCTTCCCGAAGCACTTTTCTACCTGCCCTGGAAGCAGAGAGAGTGGGATGCGGGGAAAGAGAGCCTCCTCCAGGGAAGGAGCTGCAGCCAGCCAGCGAGTGTTTGCAAACCGGCCTTTTTAAGGCACCGGGGAGGTGTGCCAGCGGGAGAACGCCAGTTCTGCTAAGAGGACTGAAATTCCAGAGTCAGAGCCCAGCATTCTCCCTGCCCCTGGCCAGCCTTGCAAAGACCTTCTGAGCTTCAAGTGGTACTGCCCCCTGAAGGGCCAGGCTGCGGGAGTGTGTCAGATATGCCCGGAAACCTTCCTGGGATCAGCTCCACCAGTGCCTTTCCACTCGAACTAGGCCCCAGGCCTCCTTTGAGTGGAGCTGAGGACAGGTTGTCTCCACACTGCCAATGCCTAGAGCTGTGAGGTCTCTGTCAGAGGGAACAGAGCAGCAACTAGACGGATGTTCAAGCCCTTGCTCACCCAGGAGCCTCAGCGCACCATGGAGAGAAAGAGGCCCACTGTGCCCCTAGTTTGGGTCTGCCCCTTCACACACAGGCTGTGCTTCTGGGGGAGCCAAGGAGGTTCCTGACAGACTCTGGCTCACCAGAGCTCTCTGAAGGTACAGGGAGCTGGAACAGACGTGTGCATGTGGTTCTGCCTTTGCCTGTCAGTGTGGGTCCCCTAGCTCGCCCCCAGGCTCAGGGGCAAGAGCCCTGAGAGAAGACCTCACGGAAATGCTTTCGTCCTGGGCCTGAAGGAGAGTGTGCGCGATGCGGGGAACGTGGGCCTGCTTCAGGGAAGAAGCGGCAGCCACCCGGCGAGTGTTTGCACACCCATATTTGGAAGGAACAGGGGAGGTCTTCCAGCGGAAACACACCAGTTCTGCTCAGAGGCCCGAAATGCCAGAGTCAGAGCGGAGCATATCCTCTGTCCTTTGCCAGCCTTGCAGAGATTGCTGGCCTCAAGTTGTACTGCCCATGAAGGAGCAGGCTGCAGGAGTGTGTCAGGCATTCCTGGGCGCCTTACTGTGGTCAGCTCCGCTATTGCCTCTCCACGCCATCTAGGCCCCAGGCCTACTTAGAGAGGAGGCGCAGACTTGTTGTCTCCAAACTGCCAAGTGCTAGAGAAATGGGAGCTCAGTCAGAGGCAAGGGAAGAGCCACTGGATGGATTTTCAAGCTCTTGCCAGGCCAAGCAGCCTCTGCACACCACGGAGAGAAAGAGGCCCACTGTGCCCCTAGGCCAGGTACGCACGTTCACACACAGGCTCTGTGTCTGTAGGAGCCAAGGATGTGCCTGATAGGCTTATGCTCACTAGAGCTCTCTGACAGAGCAGTGGGCTGGAACAGATGTTTCAATGTGCTTCTGCCTTTGCCTGTGAGTGTGGGTCCCCTAGCTCATCCCCAGGCTCAGGGAAAACAAGCCCTTGGAAAAGATCTCCAAGAAGCCCTTTTCCCACAGGCTTGGAAGCAGAGTTCGCAGCATGCAGGGAAAACGAGTCTCTTTGGGGAAGAAGAGGCAGCCAACCAGCGAGTGTTTGCAAGCTGGTCTTTGGAAGGAGTAGCTTAGCTCTTCCAATGGGAGAACTCCAGTTCTGCTCATAGGACCGACATTCCAGAGTCAGAGCCGAGCATCTCCCCTGCCCTTTGCCAGCCTTGCAGAGACATGGCTGGCTACAGCCAGCCTTGCAGAGACATGGCTGGCTACAAGTTGTACTGCCCATGAAGGAGGGGGCTGTGGGAGTGTGTCAGACATGACTGGGCGCTTTACTGGGGTCAGCTCAGGTATTGCCTTTCCACATGACTAAGCCCCAGGTCTACTTCTGAGGAGGCGCAGACCGGTTGTCTCCAAACTATGCAGGGCTAGAGCAATAGGAGCTATATCAGAGGTAAGGGAAGAGAAACTGGATGGATTTTCAAGCTCTTGCTAGGCCGAGCAGCCTCAGGTCTCCGCAGAGAGAAACAGGTGACCTGTGCCCCTAGGTCGGGTATGCAGGTTGACACGCAGGTTGTCACACAGGGTGTGTCTCTGTTGGAGCCAAGAATGTTCCTGACACACTTAGGCTCACCAGAGCTCTCCTACTGAGCAAAGCAGATGGAACAGACGTGTGGATGTGTTTCTGCCTTCTCCTGTTCGTGTAGGTGCCATACCTCCGCTGCAGGCTCAGGGTAAACAGCCCCTGAGAAAAGACCTCCAAGAAGCACTTTACCTGAAGGCAGGGAAGCAGAGTTCCCAGAATGCGAGGAAAGCGAGCCTCCTTCTGAAGAGAGGAGGCAGCAACCGTCGTGTGTTTGCAAGCCTGTATTTGCAAGGAACGTATTAGCTTCTAGAATGGGAGACCTCCAGATCTGCTCAGAGGACTAAAATTCCAGAGTTAGGGCTGAGCATCTCCCCTTCCCTTTGTGAGACTTGCAAAGGTATTCCTCGCTTATACCGGTACTTCTCATGAAGGAGTAGGATGGGGGAGTGTGTCAGACATGACTGTGTGCCTTACGGGGGTTAGCTCTGCTATTGCCTTTCCACTCGAACTAGCCCCAAGTCCTACTTGGAGAGGGGGATGGGCCTGGTTTCTCCAAACTGTCACGGGCTAAAACAATGGTAGCTCTGTCAGAGGCAAGGGAAGAACAATTGGACGGATTTTCAAGCTGTTGCTAGGCCACACAGCTTCAGCGCCCCATGCAGAGAAACAGGAGTCCTGTGCCCCTATGTTGGCTAGGCAGGTTCACACAGAGGGTTTGTCTCTGCAGGACCCAGAAAGTTCCCGACAGACTTAGGCTCACTAGAGCTCTCCTACAGAGGAAAGGGGATTGAACAGACGTGTGGATGTGTTTCTGCCTTTCCATTTGAGTGTGGGTCCCCTACCTTGACCCCAGGCCCAGGGGTCAACAGCCCCTGAGAAAAGACCTCCAAGAAGCACTTTCCCGGAAGGCAGGGAAGCGAACTTCCCAGAATGCGGGGAAAGTGAGCCTCCTTTGGGGAAGAAGAGGCAGCCAACTGGCAAGTGCTTGCAAGCCTGTATTTGGAAGGAAAGAGTTAGCTTCTACAATGGGAGACCCTATAGATCTGCTCAGATGACCAGATCAGGGCCAAGCATCTCCCCTGCCCTTTGCAAGCCTTGCAAAGACATTCTTAGCTCATACTGGTACTGCCCATGACAGAGCAGGCTGCGGCAGTGTGTCAGACATGACTAGGCGCCTTACTGGCATCAGCTCTGCTATTGCTTTTCCACTGGAACTAGTCCCCAGGCCTACTTGGAGAAGGATTGGGCCCCAGTTGTCTCCAAACTGCCAAGGGCTAGAGCAATGGGAGCTCTGTCAGAGGTAAGGGAAGAGCAATTGGATGGATTTGCAAGCTGTTGCTAGGTCGCACAGCTCAGTGCCCTGCAGAAGGAAACAGGCGCCCTGTGCTCCTAGGTCCAGTATGCAGGTTCACACACAGGGTGTGTCTCCACTGGAGCCAAGAATGTTCCTGACAGACTTCGGTTCACTAGAGCTCTCCTACAGAGCAAAGACATATGTTTGTGCTTTTGCCTTTCCCTGTGAATGTGGGTCCCCAACCTCGTCCCCAGGCTCAGGGTAATAAGCCCCTGGGAAAGACCTCCAAGAAGCGCTTTTTCCAGAGGCAGGGAAGTAGAGTTTGCAGGATATGGGGAAAGCGAGCCTCCTTCAGGGAAGAAGAGTCAGCCAACCAATGTGTGTTTGCAAGCCTGTATTTGGAAGGATAGGGTTAGCTTCTACAACGGGAAACCTACAGATCTGCTCAGAGGACCAAAATTGCAGAGTCAGGGGTGAACATCTCCCCTGCCCTTTGCGAGTCTTGCAAAGACATTCCTAGCTTGTAGCAGTACTGCCCATGAAGGAGCAGGCTGCAGCAGTGTGTCAGACATGACTAGGCACCTTTACTGGGGTCAGCTCCACTATTGCCTTTCCACTCGTACTAGCACCAAGTCCTACTCAGAGAGGAGGTTGGGGCTGGTTTTCTCCAAACTGTCAAGGGCTAGAGCAATGGTAGCTCTGTTAGATGTAAGGGAAGAGCAACTGGATGGATTTTCAAGCTGTTGTTAGGCCACACAGCTTAAGGAGAGAAACAGGGGCCCTGTGCCCCTAGGTTGGGTATGCGGGTTCACACACAGGCTGTGTCTCCATAGGAGCCAAGAATGTTCCTGACAGACTTAGGCTCACTAGTGCTCTCCTACAGAACAAAGGGAATGAAACAGTCGTGTGGATGTGGTTCTGCCTTTCCCTGTGAGTTTGGGTTCCCTACCTCAGCCCCAGCCTCAGGAGAAACAGCCCCTGGGAAAAGACCTCCAACAAGCACTTTTCCCACAGGCTGGGATGTGGAGTTCACAGGATGCAGGCAGGGGAAGCAAGCCTCCTTCGGGGAAGAAGAGGCAGCCAACTGGCTTGATTTAGCAAGCCTGTATTTGGAAAGAACAGGTTAGCTTCTACAACAGGAGACCTCCAGATCTACTCAGAGTGAGGAAATCCAGAGTCAAGGCCGAGCATCTCCCCTGCCCTTTGCGAGCTTTGCAAAGACATTCCTAGCTTATAGCGTACTTCACATGAAGAAGCAGGCTGCGAGAGTGTGTGAGACATGACTGGGCACCTTACTGGGTTCAGCTTCACTGGGGATCTTCCCACTCCAAGTAGGACCCAGCCGACGTGGGGAGGGGCTGGGGACCGTTTGGCTCCCAACTACCAAAAGGTGGAGCAAAGCTATCTCTAGGAGAGGTAAGAAAACAGCAATTGGATTGATTTTCAAGCTGTTGCTAGGCCGCACAGCTTCATTGGCTACAGAGAGAAACATGTCCCCTGTGACCCTAGGTCAGGTATGCAGGTTCACAAACATGGTGTGACTCTGTAGGAGCTAAGAATGTTCCTGACAGACTTAGGCTTACGAGAGCTCTTCTACAGAGCAAAGGGGATGAAACAGACGTGTGGATGTGGTTCTGCCTTTCCCCGTGAGTGTGCGTCCCTCACAGGCTCAGGGGAAACAGCCCCTGAGTAAAGACCTCCAAGAAGCACTTTTCCCGCATGTTGGGAAGCGGAGTTTGCAGGATGCGGGGCAAGCGAGCCTCCTTCGGGAAAGAAGAGGCAGCCACCCGGCGTCTGTATTTAAGCCTCTATTTGGAAGCAACAGGTTCACTTCTAAAACGGGAGACCTCCAGATCTGCTCAGAGGACCAAAGTTCCAGAGGAAGGGCCGTGTATCTCCCCTTCCCTTTGCGATCCTTGCAAAGACATTCCTAGCTGATAGCGGTACTGTCCCTGAAGTAGCAAGCAGCGGGAGTGTGTTTGACGTGACTGGGTGCCTTCCTGGGCTCAGCTCCTCAAAGGGCCTTTCCTCTCGAAGTAGGCCCCATGCCCCCTTGGGGAGGGGGTTGGGCCCTCTTCCCTCCACACTGACAAAGGGTGGAGCAAAGGTAGCTCTGTCACAGTAAGAAAAGAGCAAGTGGATGGATTTTCAAGCTCTTGCTGGGCTGCACCGCTTCAGGGCCCACTCCAGCGAAACAGGCGCCCTGTGGTCCCTAGGTCGGGTATGCAGATTCACACACAGGGTGTGTTCCCGTCAAAGCCAAATTTTCCTGACAGACCTAAGCTCACTAGAGCTCTCCTGCTGAACAAAGGGGATGGAAGAGATGTGTGGCTGTGGTCCTCCTTTCCCTGTGAGTGTGGGGCTACTCCCCATGGCCCCAAACTCAGGGATAACTGCCCCTAAGAAAGGAATCCCAAGAAACGCTTTTCCAGGAGGCTGAGATTGGGAGTTCACAGGATGTGTGGAAAGGGAGCCTCCTTCGAGCAAGTAGTGGCAGCCACCTGGCGTGTGTTTGCAAGTCTGTATCTGGAACGAACAGGTTTGCTTATACAACAGGAGACCTCCAGATCTGCTCAGAGGACCAAAGTTCCAGAGGCAGGGCCGTGTATCTCCCCTTTCCTTTGCGATCCTTGCAAAGACATTCCTAGGTGATAGTGGTACTGCCCATGAAGAAGCAAGCAGCAGGAGTGTGTTTGACGTGCCTGGGTGCCTTCCTGGGCTCAGCTCCTCAAGGGGTCCTTCCTCTTGCAATAGGCCCCATGACACCTTGAGTATGGGTTTGGGCCCTCTTCCCTCCACACTGTCAAAGGGTGGAGCAAAGCTAGCTCCATGGGATTTTCCAGGCAAGAGTACTGGAGTGGAGTGCCATTGCCTTCTCCATGGGTTTCACTGAATGATGCCAAATGGGTGGGATTTGCCTAGATTGACAGGAGGGCGTTTTCAGGGAATAGTCAGGGGGTGGGAAGCAGGGGGGATTGCAAGCTGTCTGTCTTGAACCCCCTTTGCATCTCTTGATCCCTTCCTGGTGAGGCATATGTGGGTGTGTGTGTCCAACTCCCATTCCCTCTCCATGGCAGGCCATCAACATTGAATTCGAACTCAATTTCTGTGTGGCTGATTGCAGAGCTGGTAGGACAACTATTTCTTGGAGTGGTTTTGGTGGTATGTAATAGAGGGTTGCTTTGGCTTGTATTCACAAGGTGGAATTCTCCATCTAGCTACTGTGGAGGGAGGGGTCGAGGGAGTGAGATGAGGGATGAGACTCCTTCTAACCCTTCCCTTCCCTGCCCTGCTTTGCCCTCTGCCATGGCCTGAAGACTGGGATCTGCAATCTCAAGTGGACAGAGGCCAACCTACCTTGGAGTCCAGCTTTCTAACACAAGCGCTTGTTGCAGAAACAGATCGTGAAATAAAGGCATGCACTTGTTTCCAAGCTCATATAGGAATCTGAGAAATAACGGGGGAAACTTTTAGAAGGGGATGTGGTTGAGACCTGAAACCATAAGTTTCACGGAGATCTTATTTGCTACCACAAATCTGTGAGACTTAGACCACTGCTCTCTATTTTGAGAGCCCAGTATGGGCTCTACGCACCATTTCACCTAGAATTCTAAGCCACAGTTGCCTTCATTCCTCGAGGATTCTCGGGAGAGGATAGTTGTAGATCTGAAAAGCACCTTGCTAGCACGGGAACACCCATTAACTCCTGAAGGTTGTAACTGCCAGTTTCCTGCAAGATATTTTCAGGGCAGTAGCTGAATGGAAAATACACCCGCACGGTGTTCAGGAATGTAAAGGAAGCGACTGCAAACTGCTTCCATGCAGTCTACTACCTTACTAACCTTTTCCCGCCTCCTCTTCTTTACAGACCCTACTGAGTTACAAGGAAGATTGAGCCCAGGAATGTTGCTTTGGGGGTTTCTCCTGCAGATTAGGCTTTTCTATAAAGATGGAGCATTTTGTTACATTCATATAGACAATCATCATCAGTCATGGCCAGCATCATTGCACGTGTGGTTAACAACCAGCAGCAGAATACAACCTTGCCCCCCTAGGCCCATTCCATGTTGAGGTCCCTCAGTGGGGAGGGGAGTCTTGGTCCTTGA